>NC_052066.1:141595823-142845323 GCF_015852505.1 Tachyglossus aculeatus | reverse complement strand
TGTGCAGAGCACTGTACTAAGCGCTTGGGAAGTACAAATTGGCAACATATAGAGACAGTCCCTACCCAACAGTGGGCTCACAGTCTAAAAGACTGTGAGCCCGCTATGGTACAGGAACGGTGGCCAGCGGATTATCTTGTAACTACCCCAGCACTTAGAGTAGTGCCTGACACTTGGTCAGTCAATCAGAAGCAGCGTGGCTCAGTGGAAAGAGCACGGGCTTGGGACTCAGAGGTCGTGGGTTCTAATCCCGGCTCCGCCACTTATCAGCCGTGTGACTTTGGGCAAGTCGCTTCACTTCTCTGGGCCTCAGTTACCTCATCTGTAAAATGGGGATTAAGACTGTGAGCCCCATGTGGGACAGTCTGATCACTGTGTATCCTCCCAGCTCTTAGAACAGTGCTTTGCATGTAGTAAGCGCTTAACAAATGCCATCATTATTACTATATTTATTGAGCGCTATGTAAACAGCACTGTACTAAGTGCATGGGAGAGCACAATACAACAGAATGAGCAGACATGTTCCCTCCTCACAACAAACTGATGGTATAGAGGGGGAGACAAACACTAATATGAATAAATAATATAGCAAGTGCTTAACTAATATGATGATGATAATAATATGTGGTCACAGTAGTGTTAACTCCAATCTCCCCCTCAAAAGTTGATCTGCCCCATTTGAGAGGCAAGCTCGTCTAGATAAGAGAGTAGTAGTTACCCACAGCCCCCTTTTTTGTTCTTTAGCCTGTATAATGGCTCAAGTATCTTATTTTCATCTCTCTTTGAGGATTTGGGAAGCACTTCATCATCAGTGGTATTTATTGAATGCTTACAACGTGCAGAGCACTGTACTGAACGCTTGGGAGAATACAATACATGATGGAGCCTGAGAGCCTGAAGCTTGTTGGGATGGCTAGGGCAGGAAAGAGCTATGGGGTGGTCCCTGAAGAGCAGATCCGACCCTGGACGTTCCTGTTGGGGGTGAACGTGGGCACGGGGGCAAGTATTGGGAAAGCCGGGCACAGAGTAGCCATTTGCGTGGCTCAGTGGAAAGAGCCCGGGCTTTGGAGTCAGAGGTCATGGGTTCAAATCCCAGCTCTGCCAATTGTCAGCTGTGTGACTTTGGGCAAGTCACTTCACTTCTCTGTGCCTCAGTTACCACCTCTGTAAAGTGGGGATTAAGACTGTGAGCCCCCCGTGGGACAACCTGATCACCTTGTAACCTCCCCAGTGCTTAGAACAGTGCTTGGCACATAGTAAGCGCTTAATAAATGCCATTATTATTATTATTATTTCTGCCTAGTTCCAGTTAAAGAGCCAATCAATCTTATTTTAATCATAAGCACATTTTCACTGTTCCTGTTTGGAATCTTTTCAGGATTGGATGGAGCTCTGGGTTGATGATGCCTTTTGGAGATTCCTTTTCTCCGTTATTCTTCTAGTGATTATGTTTTTATGGAGACCGTCGGCAAATAATCAAAGGTATCTTCAACAAGACAACTATTTCTGTTCTGACCGTGCCATGTAATTATTTTTCAAAAAGAACAGAAGGGCAAATGACTGGGATCCTTGGAAGCGTGATTTGTACCGGCTGTCAAAACTAACATCTTTGAATGTTCTCGCAGATATGCATTCACGCCTCTAATAGATGATTCAGATGATGAAGTTGAAGAATTTATGGTGGTTTCTGAAAATCTAGGTGAGTATAAAAAAAGTTACTGCATTTTTTGCATATTCAGAGAAGTTGCTTTCAATAGGGTGAGGTCCTTAACATCTCAGATGAGGAGGTATGGAATTAACACATTCCTATGTGGAAAAAAAACAACAAAAAACAACGTATTTATTCACCAAAGAGTTTCCAGTGTGTTCATTCATTCAGTTGTATTTATCGAGCGCTTACTTTGTGCAAAACATTGCACTAAGTGCTTGTTGCAAGTTAAGGGTGGCCTCTAGTGTTCCGTTTATTCATTCATTCAATTGTACTTGTTGAGTGCTTACTGTGTGCACAGCACTGTACTAAGCGCTTGGAAAGTACAGTTCGGCAACAGATAGAGACAATCCCTACCCAACAACAGGCTCACAGTCTCTGCTCTCATTCATTTCATTCAGTCGTATTTATTGAGCACTTACTGTGTGCAGAGCACTCTACTAAGCGCTTGGGAAGTACAAGTTTGCAACAGATAGAGACGGTCCCTACCCAACAGTGGGCTAACAGTCTAGAAGGATCTGTTTCTTGTTCAACTTGTTGCCAACTTGTACTTCCCAAGCGCTTAGTACAGTGCTCTGCACACAGTAAGCGCTCAATAAATGCGATTGATTGATTGATTCAACCAAATATGTAGGCAGGTCAGTTGCGGCCACAGTGTCTGTGTAGTTGAAATGGGTGAAACTCCTGGGGAGTCCAGCTTAAAATTCAATCTTTAGTCACTATAGCTGAAGTGTGAGTTTTTTTTTTTAAGGAGTACTCGTTTTCGTCCCTTCCTGTTTCTGCCCTCCCATTTACCTCAAATCAATTTCTCCCCTTCCCTACTGTTCCCTGTCCCTATTTCATTTCCTGGAGTATTTCCCACTCGGCAATGCCTTTTTGTTTCAGTTCCACGTGAATATACACTCTTAGGGGTCCGGCATCAGATTGTTATGTATGGAGAACCCACAGCTAGTAAATTAGGTGAGGTGTGGGGGGAAAACTGGAGGCAGACCCAGCTGGAACCCATCCCGTGAGCCGGGCCGAAAGGACCGAAAGGACTTGTACATATCTATTCTATTTATTTTATTTTGTTAGTATGTTTGGTTTTGTTCTCTGTCTCCCCCTTTTAGACTGTGAGCCCACTGTTGGGTAGGGACTGTCTCTCTATGTTGCCAATTTGTACTTCCCAAGCGCTTAGTACAGTGCTCTGCACATAGCGCTCAATAAATACGATTGATGATGATGATGATGACTCAGTTGAGCACCCCCGAGGCCTTTAATATTGGCGCCACTTCAGTGATGATGGGAATAATAATAAAATCTGTAAAATCTTTTTAATAATAAAAGGAACTGTGGGACTTAAGTGCTTACTGTGCTTACTATTACTTTTCTGAGCGCTGGGGTGAATCTGAGTTAATCAGGTTGGACAAAGACCCTGTCCCACATGGGGCTCCCAGTCTTAATCCCCATTTTACAGATGAGAAAACGGAGGCACAGAGAAATGAAGTGACTTGCCCAAGGTCACGCAGCAAGCATGGCGGAGCCAGGATTAGAACCCAGGTCCCAGGCCCGGGCTCTGCCCCTAAGCCACGCTGCTTCTCAGATCACCAGTGATCCCAGTATCACATTAGCTGTACTCCTCCCGCGTCAATTCTGCCAACAGTCTTTGAGCCCACTGTTGGGTAGGGACCGTCTCTTATATGTTGCCAACTTGTACTTCCCAAGTGCTTAGTACGGTGCTCTGCACACAGTAAGCGCTCAATAAATACAATTGAATGAATGAATGAATGAATGAATGAAAATAGCTTGATCCTGCAAATATATTACTTGGGGCTGATCATCTCCTCTTCCATACTTGAAAGACTTAGTAATAGCAAGTCACTTAACTTCTCTGTGCCTCAGTTACTGAATCCGTAAATGGGGATTAAGACTGTGAGCCCCACGTGGGACAGGGATCGTATCCAACCTGATTAGCTTGTGTCTACCCCAGTGCTTAGAACAGTGTTTGACACATAATAAGCACTTAACAAATCCCGTTATTACTATTATTATTATTGTTGTTATTAGCATCAATAGCATTTATTGAGCGCCCACTTTGTGCAGTCCACTTTCTGCTTGTATGGTTAGATGTGTAAGGAGAAGAACTTCATATTCTTTACTGATTTGGAATCAGGTCTCCGAAAGTTAAAACTGAAATTCTGGTGTGGCGGTGTGATTGACTGTCTCTGCTGCAACGTTGGTAGATGTGGAGGTTCTTTTTATACAGGATGAATTTTTCTTCTTTTTTAGCGGAAGGAATAAAGCTAAGAACTTCAAAGGCGGTTTCTAATGGAACAGCTAAACCCACTACAAGCAGCAGCAATGTTGTAAGTATGTCAGCACATTGTGGGCAAAGAATGTGTCTGTTTATCGTTATATTGTACTCTCCCAAACAGTTAGTACAGTGCTTTGCCCACATTAAGCGCTCAGTAAGCACGATTGAATTGAATGTAGACAGAAAATAATGAATGGGTGTTGGGGGCACTCTGTCCCACATAATAATAATAATAATAACTGTTATGGTGTTTGTTAAGCACTTACTATGTGCCAAGCACTGTTCTAAGCACTGGGGTAGATACAAGGTAATCAGTTTGTCCCACGTGGAGCTCACAGTCTTAATCCCCATTTTGCAGATTGAGGCACAGAGAAGTGAAGTGGCTTGCTCAAGAGCACACAGCAGACAAGTGGCAGATCTGGGATTAGAACCCTTGTCCTCTGACCAGGTCCGTGCTCTTCCACTTGTCTGCTGTGTGACCTTGGGCAAGCCACTTAACTTCTGCGTGCCTCAGTGACCTCATCTGTAAAATGGGGATTAAGACTGTGAGCCCCACCTGATGACGTAGGATGTACCCTAGCCAATGCCATGTGGCAGTAGACCTAATCAATTTTGATTTATAGATCGTTATTTTCCTCTTATTGAACTAGTCTATTCTAAATAAACAGAAATACTCACAGTGTGTTGGAGACTAGCTTTTCTGATCTTGAGACTGTAAATCCCCTGTGGGCCGGGAACATGTCTATCAACTGTGAGCCCACTGTTGGGTAAGGACCGCCTCTATATGTTGCCAACTTGTACTGCCCAAGCGCTTAGTACAGTGCTCTGCACACAGTAAGTGCTCAATAAATATGATTGAATGAATGAATGAACTGTGTTGTATTGTGCTCTCCTAAGCACTAAATACAGTGCTCTGCATACACTAAGTGACCAGTAAGCACCAATGATTGACTGATTGAAATTAAGTATCCACGAAAGATGAACCAAAATAAATTAGTTGTTTCAAACAAAAGGGAATCACAATGTTTACCGAGTGTGGAGGTGAGGCGTTGAATGCCAGCTTTGAGGAATTCGGCATTTCTTGTTCCAGCATTATAATTCTATTCAATTTGTAGGTAACTTTCAAAGAGGAGCATTTTATTAAAGTAAGCTTTGTGTGACTAATTTAATTTGAGATACGGCGCTCAACTTGTAAATGCAATTTTGTTATGTTTAAAAGGAACTGCTGGCAGAACGTATATGAAATAAACATGTTGATGTGTAACAGGGACCTATTAAACCTGACCTTTTTGCCAAGCACAGTCCCTGACAAACGTTGATCTTAAAAGACTGTTTTATGAATTCCTAGATGATTTTGAGGCATAGCGTTTGGAGATTGTTTTTTTAAGCTCTTGTTAAACCTTTAACCATCTCTTTACTCTTCCTAGGATGAAGATTTGAAGTGGGTAGAAGAAAACATTCCCTCTTCATTCACAGATGTGTAAATATCTTTTGTGTGGTTGAATTTTTCAAAAGTCTAGATTGTAGACGATAGGGTTTAAAATGATTGTTGAGATTGCCGCTTGCCTGTGTATCATGGGCAACTAAAAATTGCGCCCAGAGTAGTATTTATTAAACGCTTATTGTATGCAGAGCACTGTACTAAACTCTGGGAAAGAGAGCAGAGGTGGGAATTAGGCAGGACCCTGCACCTTGAGGGGGCTCAGAATCTCTGAATACGGGGCCGGGGGTAGACTGGAGACAGACATAGCGGGAGCTGATCCAGAAGAACAGAATTGAGCCCCCACTTGTCTTGTTTTATGCCATCGAGTCGTTTCCGATCCATAGCGACACCACGGACACGTCTCTCCCAGAACGCCCCGCTCTCCACCTGCAATCGTTCTGGTAGTGGATCCAGAGAGTTTTCTTGGTAAAAATATGGAAGTGGTTTACCACTGCCACCTTCCGCGCAGTAAACTCCGCCCTTGACTCTCTCCCATGCTGCTGCTGCCCAGCACGGGCGAGTTTGGACTTGTAGCAGATTGCCTGCCACTCGCTAGCCACTGGCCAAGCTAGGAATGGAAGGGACAGGCCTCGGTTTGACTCTCCCTCCCTTAGCCGAGTCTGGTGGAGTACTAGAAACTCTCCAGGTGCCACCCTGAAAGGGGTGAGCACCGGCAGGCCTTCAATATTGGGGCTATTACAGTGATCCCAAAATCCCATTAGCCGGACGTCTGTTGTCAGTTCTACCAACACTTGGACAGCCCCTAGCTCTGGCCAGAGGTTTTTTGGTTAATGGCTTTTTTAATGGTATTTGTTAAGCGCTCACTATGTGCCAGGCACTGTTCTAAGAACCGGGGTAGATACAAGCTAATCAGGTTGGACACCGTCCCTGTCCCATATGGGGCTCACGGTTTTAATCCCCCTTTTAGACTGTGAGCCCACTGTTGGGTAGGGACTGTCTCTGTGTGTTGCCAATTTGTACTTCCCAAGCGCTTAGTACAGTGCTCTGCACATATTAAGCGCTCAATAAATACGATTGATTGATTGATTGATTTTCCAGAGGTGTTGCATAAGGGACTGCTCACCGTGACAGCCTTCCTCATTTCCCTAGGGGATGACAGATACTTATTTGAGTTTGGCAGACACTCCTTAGAGATCATCTTAGAGACTTCCCCAGCTCCTCTCCTCCAGTTCTGCTTTTCTGTTCCATGATGATGTCTGTATTGCACTTTTCCAAGCGCTTAGTACAGTGCCCTGCACACAGTAAGCACTCAGTAAATTCCACTGATGTTGACGATGCTTAAGACTGTAAGCCTGTTGCAGGCAGGGAACATACCTACCAACGCTATTGGGTCATACTCTCCCCAGTGCTTAATACAGTGCCATTCTAGACTGCAAGCTCATTATGGGTGGGGAATGTGTCTGCTAATTCTGTTGTATTGTGCTTTCCCAGGAGCTTAGTACAGTACATTGTTAGGGCTCAATAAACACCATTGATTGATTGGGCACACAGTAAGTGCTCAATAATAATAATAATGATGGTATTTATTAAGCGTTTACTATGTGCCAAGCACTGTTCTAAGTGCTGGGGTTGATAAGGCAATCAGGATGTCCCACTGGAGCTCACAGTCTTAAATCCCCATTTTACAGATAAGTTAACAGAGGCACAGAGAATTTAAGTGACTTGCCCAAAGTCACCCAGCTGACAGGTGGCGGAGCCGGGATTAGAACCCACGACCTCTGACTCCCAACCCTGTGCTCTTTCCCCTGAGCCATGCTGCTTCTCAATAAACACCAGAATAAGGATGATATTTGTTAAGCACTTACTATGTGCCAAGCACTGTATTAAGCGCTGGGGTGGATGCAAGGTAATCAGGTTGTCCCACGTGGTGCTCACAGTCTTAATCCCCATTTTACAGATGAGGTAACTGAGGCCCAGAGAAGTGAAGTGGCTTGCCCAAGGTCACACAGTAGACAAGTGGTGGAGCCGGGATTAGAACCCACATCCTCCGTCTCCTGAACCCAGGCTCCTGCTGCTAAGCCACGCTGCTTTTTTCCTCTTCTGTCTTGTCCAATAGAACTTTAGTCCACAAGAGAAATGCTTTAGAAGGCATCTTCTCCCTAAAGATAACTGAATAATATACGCGCTTAGTACAGTGCTCTGCACACAGTAAGCGCTCAATAAATACGATTGATGATGGTGACTTGCGATCCAAACTGCTCTCGCAATAAAACATTATCAAAACCCACTACTAATGATGATGGTGTTCGTTAAGCGCTTGCTATGTGTCAAGCACCACTCTAAGCACTGGGGGAGATACAAGGTAATCGAGTTGGACACAGTCCCTCTCCCATACAGATGAGGGAACTGAGTCACAGAGGAAGTGAAGTGACTGGACCAAGGTCACCGAGCAGACATGTGGCAGAGCTGGGATTAGAACCCAGGTCCTTCTGCTTTACCCATAGGCCACACTGCTTCTAGCGGCATCTTTCCCCCCCTCTGTATTGCACTTTTCCAAGCGCTTAGTACAGTGACCTGCACACAGGAAGCGCTCAAAAAATTCCACTGATGATGCTGATGATGCTTAAGGCTGTAAGCCTGTTGCAGGCAGGGAACATGCCTACCAACGCTGTTGTGTCACACAGCGTGATTCTTGTTATAAACTCTACTTCTGCGACCCAAGTTTCTTTTCAGTAAGAAAAGAACAGGGCCCTGCACACAGTAAGCGCTCAAAAAATACGACTGATTGAGTAAGGCATTTTTTGAAGTCTCCAGCTGCTATTGTTCTGGTGTTTATCCGCATATGGTACTCTCCCAAGCATTCAGTACAGTGCTTTGCACTCAATAAATATGATTGATTGAATGAGTGATCTGAAATTGGGATGAATGTAAGTGAAAAGTTTTACTGATGATCCCCCTCAAGTATTTAAGCTGTAGGTGACCTGGTTAATGGCAACCCCGGGGTCTTTGTGATTAAGCACTGAGTATTTTGTTAGTATGTTTGGTTTTGTTCTCTGTCTCCCCCTTTTAGACTGTGAGCCCACTGTTGGGTAGGGACTGTCTCTATATGTTGCCAATTTGTACTTCCCAAGCGCTTAGTACAGTGCTCTGCACATAGTAAGTGCTCAATAAATACGATTGATTGATTGATTGATTGAGTACAATGCTCTGCACACAGTAAGCGCTCAGTAAATACGATTGAATGAATTTCTTCTCTCATTTCAGAGCCCTTCCGGTATTAATGGATTCGGATGAGGTAAGATGTGTTTTTGGTTTTGCTTTTTAGTAGAGCAGTCTTATGAACGCCCATTTGACAATAATTTCTGCATCGCTTTAAACTTACCGCACACCGGGCAGCAGCCAAATTTAGGAAAACTAGAGAATGAATTTTAGGAAGCAGTTAAAGGAGCTTCTCAAAGCAGATTAAATTAGAACAAGATGAATTCTCTTAAATCCAAGAGAGGAGGGAATCGGGTCCAGTTTGGAGTTACTCACCTCCCCATGAGATCATAAAGTCCTTGAGGGTAGGGACAGTGTCTCTTTTTTGGTTTATTCCCAGACGCTGTATCCAACGCTCTGCCCAGAATGGGCTTCCCATCCAGTGCTCTGCAAACAGGGAACCTTCAAATATACATGAGGATGTATCTTTTGGCTTTGTTCTGTGGGAGGCTGGAATTTTATTTCAAATCCTGAATCCCCTTCCCACGTTTAGCAGGGAAGGCTTCAAAGACATGGCAAGTTTTCAGAAGCTCTTTGAAGAAAGAGGTCTTACTTGGACATAGGGAATCATGCTCTTTTTGGAGAGAATGTCAGGAGTCAGGAGAAGAACTGAGTCAAGGGTGGAGGAGGATTTGCTTGGAAACTAATAGAAGAGTAGGGAAAACATAGGGTAGTTAAAGCAAGAATGCCCCTTACTCTTTTTTTTAAATGGCATTTGTTAAGCACTACCAGAGATTGTATTAAGCTATGGGATAGATTGATCAATCCATCAGTTGGATTTATTGAGCACTTACTGTGTGCAGCACACTGGGAGCAAACAATACAACTTAATAAACTTAGATACAAGGTAATCAGGTTGGACACAGTCCGTGTCCCACGTAGGGCTCACAGTCTTAATCCCCGTTTTACAAATGAGGGAACTGAGGCACAGAGAAGTTAAGTGCCCTGCCCAAGGCCGCATAGCAGACAGATGGTGGAGCCAGGATTAAAACCCAGGTCCTTCTGACCCCCCCAGGCCCGTGATCTATCCACTAGACCACCCTGCTTCTCATGCTCCTCATACTTACATGCTCTTTTCTGATGATGATGATGATGATGATGATGGCATTTATCAAGCGCTTACTATATGCCAGGCACTGTTCTAAGCGCTGGGGAGATAACAAGGTGATCAGGTGGTCCCACGGGGGGCTCACAGTCTTCATCCCCATTTTACAGATGAGGGAACTGAGGCCCAGAGAAGGTAAGTGACTTGCCCAAAGTCACACAGCTGACAAGTGGCAGAGCTGGGATTTGAACCCAGGACCTCTGACTCCAAAGACCAGGCTCTTTCCACTGAGCCAGCTCAGTTCCTGCTCTTGGCTCCTTCTACGCAAGCCTCCTAAGTCCCTCACTCTTCTTCTTTTTCTAGTTTTTATTGCTATCTGTTAAGCACTATTATGTGCCAGGCACTGTAGACACAAACTAATTCATTCATTCAGTCACATTTATTGAGCACTTACTGTGTGCGGAGCACTGTACTAAGCGCTTGGGAAGTACAAATCGGCAACATATCAGGTTGGACATAGTCCATGTTCCATGTAGGGCTCACAGTACTAATCTCCGTTTACAGGTGAGGTAAGTGTGGCACAGAGAAGTTAGGTAATGATAATAATACTAATAATGGCATTTATTTAAGCACTTAGTACAGTGCTCTGCACACAGTAAGCGCTCAATAAATACGATTGAATGAATTAAGTGCTTACTATATGCAAAGCACTGTTCTAAGCGCTGGGGAGGTAACAGGGTGATCAGGTTGTCCCACGGAGGGCTCACAGTCTTAATCCCCATTTTACAGATGAGGGAACTGAGGCCTTGAGAAGTGAAGTGACTTGCCCAAAGTCACACAGTTGAGAGTTGGCGGAGCTGGGATTTGAACCCATGACCTCTTGACTCCAGAGCCCGTGCTCTTTCCATTGAGCCACACTGCTTCTCTAAAATAATGATAATAATAATGTTTCCACAGCAGCTTCTAATTCATTCATTCAGCCATTTATTGAGCACTTACTGTGTGCACAGCGCTGTACTAAGCGCTTGGGAAGTACAAATCGGCAACTTATCATGTCCAGTCGGCAACTTACCAGGTTGGACATTAGTCCATGTTCCATGTAGGGCTCACAGTACTAATCTCCGTTTGCAGGTGAGGTAAGTGAGGCACAGAGAAGTTAGGTGACTTGCCCAAGGTCACACAGCAGACATGTGGTGGACCTGGAATTAGAACCCAGGTCCTCTGACTCTCCACGTCTGCTTTTTCCGCTAGACCTCACTGCTCTCTTCTGCTCCATCCCATTTCTCACTCCTTTCCCCTTCCCTGGAGGGACCATCCTTATCACCTGTTATTATCCAATTACATCCCTCACCTCCTTCAGAGCCTCCTTTTAAAGCTTCCTCTCCTTGGATGATTTTCCTGTTGGTTACTCTTCCCTCCTCACCTTCAGTCAGCTCACCCCTGCAGCCACCTCAGCAGGAATACTGGAATTATTCCTGTATGTAGTCGTTCACGGTTTATGTCTTCATTGGTTTTATTTGCTTGTACCTGCCCTCCCCACGTTAGCTGTGGCGTATTTGTCAGTTTCATGTCCCCCGTCTTCTAAGCTGTAGACACCTTGGGAGCAGGGATTGTGGCATTTGCTTCCATAGGAAGTTGTCCCAGCGTCTAGCACAGTGTTCTACACACCAGGAGCAGCGTGATCTAGCGGAAAGAGCACGAGAATCAGAGAACCTGGGTTCTCAATCTGGCTCTGCTCCTTGCCTGCTTAGTGATCTTGGGCGTCTCCATCTCTCCATCGCCAAAGAATGAGTGACCTTGGGCCTGTCACTTCACTTCTCGGTGCCCCTTTTGCCCGAGAGCCCCGTGTGGGGCAGGGACCGTGTCTGACCCGATTGATCTTGAAACGACTCCAGCGCTCAGAGTAGCGCGTGGCACAAAGTAAGCACCTAACAAATGCCATGAGAATAATAATAGTAATAAGTAGTTATCCAGGCCGTGCTGACGATGCAGTTACTGAAGCAAGAATGGAAGGCAGGTCTTTAAGAGGTGATTTCTTCTGGCGAGCAAATTGGGATGATTGCAGAGCTTTTGGAGGCCTGATGATGTTAAGCGGCAGACAAGATGATTACTGGCATTGGTGTCGGCATTACCGGCCCCCGAGCAGACTAGAATCAGCGGCGAGAAGAAGCTGCGGAGGCCGTTTGGGTGATCGTAATGGTCTAGACAGGAAATAGTTGTGGACGGGACTAGGAATTTGAATATGGCTACTGCTCACCTCCCCTAGCTGTGTAATCGCCTCAAAAGTCTGTCCCCGCCTGGCATTTCCTTCCTTAACCTCTTTTCCAGCAGAAAATCACAATTTGGAAGTCCTCTTTGACTTTACACCCTACTGGAAAAATCCCTTATTCTTCCAAATGACTTGTAAACCTTTTTTTAATCTTTTAAGATTCATTTAAATTTTTTTTTGGATGCTCAGCATGGTAAATGGATTGGGGGGAATTGTGGTTTATGTCTTTTAAAATCAAGGTGCGTATTCCCGAAGCCTCTCCCGGGTGCGGAAAGGGGAGTCAGGTGGGTCTTGGATTCCATGGAGCCCTGAACTTTGAGGACCCCTGCACTTCACGTTAAAGATCCACCACCCCCTTTCACCCCACGGAGCCGGCAGCTCGCATAGAAACTGCCATTCCTCACTTTTCCACTTTTAGCAACCCCATAGTTCATGAATCCCTGAATTCCTCTCGAGCTTCCTTATCCCTCTAATTTGTCCCAATTTGTCCTTCACATCCCTAACTTTTCCTATAAAGGACCGTTTATCCATATTATCATGACTGCTGCTAGGGGATTGATTACACACAGGGCCAGATGCAAGAAAAGTAATTCAGATTCAGTCCCTGTCCCGCGAGAAACTCAGCCTACTTGGAAGGGACAGATGTATAAAAAAAGAGAACTAGATTATAAACACAATTGTGTTACTGCAACTCTCCAAATGTAAGACTATTAAAATAGGTAGCTGATGCATCCCTTGTCATGGGTTCTAATCCTGGCTCTGCCACTTGTCAGATGTGTGACTTGGGGCAAGTCACTTCACTTCTCTGTGCCTCGGTTCCTTCATCTGGAAAATGGGCAGTAAGACTATGAGCCCCACGTGGGACAACCTGATAACCATGTATCTTTCCCAGCGCTTAGAAAAGTGCTTGGAACAAAGTAAGCGCTTAACAAATGCCATCATTATTTTTGAAGAGGCTCCCCCTGGGCAACCCTGAAGCTCCTCTCAGCATCAGACACACCTCTGAAGCATTTTTTTATGGCATTTATTAAGTGCTTACTATGTGCAAAGCACTGTTCTAAGCGCTGGGGTAGATACAAGGTAATCAAGTTGTCCCACGTGGGGCTCACAAACTTAAACCCCATTTTACAGATGAGGTAACTGAGGCACAGAGAAGTCAAGTGACTTGCCCAAAGTCACACAGCTGACAAGTGGCGGAGCTGGGATTCGAACCTATAACCTCTGACTCTGAAGCCTAGGCTCTTTCCACTGAGCCACACTGCTTCTCCCATTATTAGTAGGTGTCACAGGCTGCATTCTGTGCTGTGCTCAGTGTGGTCGTAAATAAATCCTCCATACAAGTTACCTTTGGGCACACCCCGGCCCACCTAGACTGTAAGCTCGTTGTGGACAGGGAATGTGTCTGTTGTAGTGTTGTATTGTACTCCCTAGAGCTCAGTACAGTGCTCTGCACACAGTAAGCGCTCAGTGAATACCATGGACTGATTGTCTGGCCGAAGTGGGGGGACGCCCTGTCCCCCTGCACCGATCCTCCTCCCCATGGATGGTGGTGAGGAGATTCTGGCCATACAGATCCCAAGTTTGTAATAACAATAATAATAATAATTGTGGTATTAGTTAAGCACTTACTATGTGCCAGGCACTGTACTAAGCGCTGGGGGGGAGGTGGGCGGGAGGGAATACAAGCCGATTGAATTGGACACATTCCCTGTCCCACATGAGGCTCACAGTCTTAATCCCCATTTGACAGACGAGGAAACTGGGGCCCAGTGAAGTGACTTGCCCAAGGTCACACAGTAGACACGTGACCGAGACAGGATTAGAACCCAGGTCCTTCTGATTTCCAGGCCTGTGCTCTTACCAGGGACCGACTTCATTCCACAGGGTCGGGTGGGAAGAGGAAGAAGTATGCCCTGGTCCTTGGATGGGCCCAAAACCTTCGAGACCTATTGGGGTTTCTTGCTTACAATCAACGGCATTTCAATAAATCAGTGGTATTGAGTGCTTACTGTGTGTTGAACACCCTACTAGGCGCTTGGGAGATTACAATACAGCAGAATTAGCGGACACTTCACCTGCCCATAATGAGTTTACGGTCTAGAGGGGGGGAAGGCACATGTTAATATGAATACATAACTTATAAATTATAAATTAAAGGTATGTGCATAAGTGCCGTGGACCTGGGGGTGGGGTGACTGTCACAAGTCCAAAGGACATTCCGTATCATCGTCGTCATCATCAGTGGTATTTTTTGAGTGCTTGTTGTGTGCAGAGCACTGTACTAAGCGTGTGGGAGAGTACAATACAAAAATCAGCACTCTGATTTTTAACAATGAAAAAAATGGGGTTTATGAATGACTATAGTTACTTGGATCAAAGTAAATTTGCTGGTATATGAAAAATTTGTATGAAAAGTCCGCCCATGTCAACAACCGTTCCCCTTCTCTTTCCTTCAGGAGATAATGATGACTAGAAATGAAGTGTCAGACAGAGCGTTGTCTTCAGAAAAAATAATATGACCAAGACCTGTAAAACCAAGTCTGGTAATGAAAATTGACCACTCACCCTGAATCTGAGAGCACACAAGAAAGAGAGAGAGAGGAGACCATCACTGACTATGCATAATATTTTGATAGGTCTTGACTGATGTTTTTTATTGTATTATCATAGGAGATATGTATATTAACATGAAGTTTCCAGGAGGATTTTTCTTTCCACACTATGTCTTAAGATGCCATTGTTTGTGGTTTTAAATGTCAGTTAAAATGCCTCAGGGGTGGTGGGTTAAGAAAGCATTCAGAAGGCAGAAAAGTGCAAATGATATGTCCTTACTTAATGGATTTTTCGACTGAACTCTTGGAACTGAGTCTTGTGGTAGGGTGAAATGATGGTATTTTTGGCGTTATTTTTTTTTATTATTTTTGTACACTCCCCATCCAGCCTCCCTTTTTAGGGAGTTTTTAATGTGGCACATCCATCTCATGTTGTAGAGGTTTTCCCCAGCTCCTCGTTTATCATTTCTTTTCGAAGTGATGGGTTCTTTTGCTTTTCTACTGAAATGGCTGTATATAGAGTAAATGTGGTTAAATAACATTAGCCTCTATTTATACTTTATGATTACCTTATGACTATTTCTTCTTTAGAGCAAAGTTCACCTGTAAATAGGAATATTAGCTGCAGATTTCAGTGCTGGAGGTCCGAAAGGGGCAAAACTTTATTTCCTGCATAATCTTGAGGGTTTTTTGGTCGTGTAAACTTTTTTTATCTTTGATAGTTTACATCTGGGGATGTATATAAAATTGCTGTCTTCCAGTTTTCTCACAGTACTCCACCTTTGACTGTTTTAGCCTACCTCAGTTTTTTGTAGTATGCAGTTGTAACTTGCCACTCTGTAATGTGACTTCATACTATTTGGAATTTTTCTTTTTGAAATGTGAAATGCCCAAAGTGTAAAGACGAAGTGAATGAGCTGTTGCGAACACGTGAAACATTTACAGATTTTATTAATTCTATATAACCAAAGAGGGGAGGCCACATTTGACGATAATCTTCGTTTGAATTTTTTAAGAATTTGTTCTGAATTCTGCTCCTTTGAAATTTGGCAATAATCGGAGCTCATTCAATATTCTATTAGATTGTCGTAACTTTTTACTAGAGAAGGGGATTCTGAGCTTCTTGGCCACTAAAGTAACCTCAGCCAACAAAGCTTAAAATCCGTAGCCAGAAGAAACCTCTAAAGAAAACTAATCTTGAATTTTACAGAAAATTAGAACGCTAGGGTTCCTTCTCCTGAAAATTCATGCCTAACCTCATTTATTTGCCTCCCGTTCGCAGGTCCCTTCTGAGATCTTGTCCCTGTGGACCTGTAATTTTCACCAAGTAGTTTCAAAAAACGCTGCTTATGGAAGGTGAAAGCTTAAAGGGCAGGAGCAGCCCTGGTTTGAATGTACGTCATCGTTTGGGGGAGGGCGAGCTGAGTTTTTTGTTTCAGGGTCCCGACCCCAACACAGCAAGCTCCTAAAGCGTCAGTTTTCCTCTAGGACACCTTAGTTTCCTATGTTCTCTCGTGCCCGCTGGGCACCATGTCGTGTATGTCTCAGAGAGGAGGGCTGGGGGAGCTTTCCCGGCACTTTATATTTGTCCCGTGCCCAATGCTTCTGGGCAGACGGGCTTTTTACCCACTGCAGGGCTCCAGGATGCTAGAATCACCAGGGCTCCTGGAGGTCACAGCTGAGAGGGAGCAATACATGCCAAATAAGAGAGACTGTCACCCCTGCATTCACCATCCACCCTCGCCCCGGGCTCATAGGAGCCCAGAGCAGCCCGACTCTGCAAGGAGGAATTGCCGATCCGGAGCTTCCTACTGGGAAAATCCCCCTGGGATGCTTCTCAAGGCACCGTGATTCAAAACCACCGCTGCTTTTGGTGTGGGGGGACAGAAGAAAGTAGGGGGGCCCTCTTGCGAACTCCAGGACGTCCCCTTTTGACCAGTAAAATCTCCTAGCCGGAGGCCTCCAGTCCGCTTCACGAGAGACTTGCTCACTGAAAGGAGGAGCTGAGGGCGAGGAGTCTGGGTTCTGGTCTTTCTGGATGAAGCACTTAAAAAAACCAAGTGGGGCCGGCTTGGGGAACATTCCTATTGCACAGAAAACCTCCTTTAAATAGGATTGGAAAGTGCAGCCTCGCGGCTTTGAGCTAGATGGATGTTGACTTGATTTAGAGGGTGATGTTTTTAAGAAATTATTTTGGTAACGCCAAATGATGTAAATATGTATTCTGAGCAGGTGGGCAGGATCTTCCAAAGCTCCGTGTTAGCGCGAACCGCTTCTAGAAACACGAACCCTTAGTTAACGCTTAGGATCGCGGATACGGGATCTAAAAACGGTCGGTTGCTGCTTCTCGTCCGGTTCTGCTGAATCTGAACCACCGAACTCTCAGAATCCAAATCGGGCCGGCCTCCCGCAGAGCAAAGGAATTGAGTAGGGGGTGGGCAGTCAGGGGAGATTGGGGCCGGTTTTCAAGTTAGTCATTTTAGTGCTCGCCTCTGTCGGAAAAACAGCCAGCCAGGTAGCAATAGGAAAGATTCTTAATGCAACTAGGTTGCTTTGTTGATTGGAAATCGGAAAGGGTCAAATTCAACTTTTACAATGAATCTTCTTTAGATTTGGGGAGGACAGAATGTCTTTAATATGATGCGCTTTGGCCGGAGGAACTTTCTGGGAACTTGAATTTGTTAATTGGGGAATAGGAAGGTTTACTCTGATATATGTATTTGAAGAGAGTAATGGTCTCTGATGTAAGTTTGATAAGGGGGAATTAATTCTGTACCTGGGAGATGACTGAAGGAATTTCATTACTTGAAAAGTTGGTGTATTTCTGTGCCTTAATGTTCTGACTTTTAATAAAATTGTTTCTGAAATCTTGGGTTATTTATTCTCAGTCAGGAGTGAAGCTGGAAATGGCTTGAGAGGCCGCGTAACCTAGGCAGGGCAGTAATTTGTAGCTTTGTCCTTGGTGGGTGGGCTGGGTGGCCTTGGTAATGCTGTACAGTGGTGTGCTGTGTGACCTTGGGTAAGTCACTTCACTTCTCCGGACTTCAGTTACCTCATCTGCAAAAAGGGGATTAAGACTGTGAGCCCTGTGTGGGATAGGGACTGGGTCCAACCTGATTAACTTGTATCTACCCCAGTGCGTAGTACAGCGCCTGGCACACAGTAAGCACTTAACAAATACCATATATTAATCAATCAATCGTATTTATGGAGCACTTACTGTGTGCAGAGCACTGTACTAAGCACTTGGGAAGTACAAGTTGGCAACACAGAGACAGTCCCTACCCAACAGTGGGCTCACAGTCTAAAAGGGAGAGACAGAGAACAAAACCAAACATACTAGCAAAATAAAATAAATAGAATAGGTGGGCTCACAGTCTAAAAGGGAGAGACAGAGAACAAAACCAAACATACTAGCAAAATAAAATAAATAGATGTGTACAAGTAAAATAGAGTAATAAATATGTACAAACATATATACATATATATTAAAAAAGGGAAGCAGCATGGCCTAGCAGGAAAAGCTTGGACCTAAGATGCGGAGGACCAGGGCGCTTAGTACAGTGCTGTACACACAGTAAGCACTCAATAAATATGATTGAGTGAATCTAATCCAGGCTCTGCCACTTGTCTGCTGTGTGATTTTAATTTTATAATCCAGGCCACTCCTCAGAGTGATCAGACTCCTATCTAGCCACCTGGTACTCCCCAGGCCCCTTCCCCATATGGTTCTTATAATGCCCTCCTTCTCGTCTTCATAGTAGTAGCGATTGGCGTATTGAGCACCTACTGAGTGCAAAGCGCTGTACAAAATGAGTAGCAGCATGGCTCAATGGAAAGAGTCAGAGGTCACAAGGCTCTACTGAGAGCTCACCTCCTCCAGGAGGCCTTCCCAGACTGAGCCCCTTCCTTCCCCTCCCCCTCGTCCCCCTCTCCATCCCCCCATCTTACCTCCTTCCCTTCCCCACAGCACATGTATATATGTATATATGTTTGTACATATCTATTACTCTATTTATTTTACTTGTACGTATCTATTCTATTTATTTTATTTTGTTAGTATGTTTGGTTTTGTTCCCTGTCTCCCCCTTTTAGACTGTGAGCCCACTGTTGGGTAGGGACTGTCTCTATATGTTGCCAATTTGTACTTCCCAAGCGCTTAGTACAGTGCTCTGCACATAGTAAGCGCTCAATAAATACGATTGATGATGATGATGAGGTCACGGATTCAAATCCCGCCTCTGCCACTTGTCAGCTGTGTGATTTTGGGCAAGTCACTTCACTTCTCTGGGCCTCAGTTGCCTCATCTGTAAAATGAGGGTGAAGACTGTGAGCCCCCCGTGGGACAACCTGATCCCCTTGTAACCTCTCCAGCGCTTAGAACAGTGCTTTGCACCTAGTAAGCGCTTAATAAATGCCATTATTATTATTATTAGGGAAGAGTACCCGGATGAGAATAAGACACCATCTCTAGCCCTCAGGAGGTCACAATCAAAGACTAAACTGGGGAGGGTTGACCATGGACTCTCTGAGTGAAATAACAGAAAAATCAGAAAGACACAATAGGAAAAGGACAAGATACCATAGGAGCTCCAGAATATTGTGGCTAAAGGAACAGTTTCATGCTCCTCACCGAGAGCTATCACAACAGACACAGCCCCAACCACCCCAAGCCCTAATAATAATAATAATAATAATAATAGCATTTATTAAGCACTTACTATGTGCAAAGCACTGTTCTAAGCGCTGGGGAGGTTACAAGGTGATCAGGTTGACCCACGGGGGGCTCACAGTCTTAATCCCCATTTTACAGATGAGGCCCAGAGAAGTTAAGTGACTTGCCCAAAGTCACACAGCTGACAATTGGCGGAGCCGGCATTTGAACCCATGACCTCTGACTCCAAAGCCCGAGCTCGTTCCATTGAGCCACGCTGCTTCTCCATGTTCTAGAATAATAATGATAGTATTTGTTCAGCGCTTACTCTGTGCCAAGCACTGTTCTAAGCGCTTGGAGAACAGAAAGCCCACGGAAATTCAACCCTCACCCCACCGCTGCTGTATTGTGCTTTCCCAAGTGCTTAGTACAGTGCTCTGCACACAGTAAGTGCTCAATAAATACGATTAATTAATCAGCAAGCAGCATGGTTCAGTGGAAAGAGCACAGGCTTTGGAGTCAGAGGTCATGGGTTCGGATCCCAACTCCACCACGTGTCTGCCGTGTGACCTTGGGAAAGTCATCTTAGCTTCTCTGAGCCTCAGTTACCTCATCTGTAAAATGGGGATTAAGACTGTGAGCCCTACGTGGGACAACTTGATCACCTTGTATCCCCCCCCAAGCGCTTAGAACAGTGCTCTGCACATAGTAAGCACTTAACAAATGCTATCATTATTGTTATTAATTGATAGATTAATTGCCCCTTCACCCCACTGCAGCTCCACCCTCACCCTACCACCGATAGAGCGCAGGCCGGGAGTCACAATATCATGGGTTCTAATCCCGATTCTGCCGCTTGTCTGCTGTGTGACCTTGGGGAAGTCACTTCACTGATCTTTGCCTCAGTTCCCTCATCTGTAAAATGGGGATTGAGACCGTGAGCCCCGTCTGTGTCCAACCTGACTTGCTTGTGTGCACCCCAGAGCTTAGTATAGTGCCTGGCACACGGTAAGTGCTTAACAAATATAATTATTATCCTTCTCCCCTCACACAGCTCCATCCTCACCCCACTGTGGATGAGAGACCAGGGCACCTCTCCATCACCGTTTCTATGGCATAGTGGATAGAGCCCGGGCCTGGGAATCAGAAGGTCATGGGTTCTAATCCCTGCCCCCCGACCTGTCTGCTACATGGCCTTGGGCAAGTTGCCTCACTTCTCTGTGCCTCAGTTCCCTCATCTGTAAAATGGGGATTGACACTCTGAAACCCCGCAGGACAGGGACAGCGTCCAAACCGTTTTGCTTGTATCTACGCCAGCGCTTAGAACAGTGCTTGATACATAGTAAACACTTAAGCAGCGTGGCTCAGTGGAAAGAGCACGGGCTTTGGAGTCAGAGGACATGGGTTCAAACCCTGGCTCCGCCAATTGTCAGCTGTGTGACTTTGGGCAAGTCACTTAACTTCTCTGTGCCACAGTTACCTCATCTGTGAAATGGGGATGAAGACTGTGAGCCCCCCGTGGGACAACCTGATCACCTTGTCACCTCCCCAGCGCTTAGAACAGTGCTTGGCATGTAGTAAGCGCTTAGAACAGTGCTTGGCACGTAGTAAGCGCTTAATAAATGTCATTATTATTATATAATAATATTATATATATAATATATATATGTTTGTACATATTTATTACTCTATTTTACTTGTACATATCTATTCTATTTATTTTATTTTGTTAGTATGTTTGGTTTTGTTCTCTGTCTCCCTCTTTTAGACTGTGAGCCCACTGTTGGGTAGGGACTGTATCTATATGTTGCCAACTTGTCCTTCCCAAGTGCTTAGTACAGTGCTCTGCACACAGTAAGCGCTCAATAAATACGATTGATTGATTATTATTATTTTAAAAAAGGAGATGTGAGTATTAGTGGCAACTTCTAGACTGTGAGCCCGTTGTCGGGTAGGGGACGGTCTCTATATGTTGCCGTTTTGTACTTTCCCAAGCGCTTAGTCCAGTGCTGTGCAGACAGTAAGTGCTCAATAAATACGGTTGAATGAATGAACTTTCCCCCCCGCAATATGTTTCAGTACCATATTTATTACTCTATTTATTTATTTATTTCACTTGTACTTATCTATTCTATTTATTTTATTTTGTTAGTATGTTTGGTTTTGTTCTCTATCTCCCCCTTTTAGACTGTGAGCCCACTGTTGGGTAGGGACTGTCTCTATGTGTTGCCAATTTGTACATCCCAAGCGCTTAGTACAGTGCTCTGCACACAGTAAGCGCTCAATAAATACGATTGATGATGATGATGATACAGTGAGGCTTGAAAAATATCTGTAGCAGTTCTTAGGATTGTCCGGCAGATGGCGCCATAGTGATTGCTCTGAGGAAGGTAGAGCAGAAACACCTTCAATGATGTTCAAATAATAATAATAATAATAATAATAATAATAATAATAATAATAATTGTGGTATTTATTAAGCGCTTACTATGTGCCAGGCACCGTACTAAGCGCTGGGGGGATAGAATGGCTTAATAAATGCCATTATTTAATAAATAAATGCACTTAATAAATACCAGAGAAGCAGCGTGGCTCAGTGGAAAGAGCCCGGGCTTTGGAGTCAGAGGTCATGGGTTCAAATCCTGGCTCCGCCAACTGTTAGCTGTGTGACTTTGGGCAAGTCACTTTAACTTCTCTGGGCCTCAGTTCCCTCATCTGTAAAATGGGGATGATGACTGTGAGCCCCCCGTGGGACAACCTGATCACCTTGTAACCCCCCAGTGCTTAGAACAGGGCTTTGCACATAGTAAGTGCTTAATAAATGCTATCATTATTATTATTATTATTATTATTATTATTATTTGTATTGCTGTCTGTCACCCCCCTTCTAGACTATGAGCTCGTTGTATTCTATTCGTATTTATTTCATTATATTCTATTTATTTGATCATATTCTATTTACTTTATTTTGTTGATATGTTTTGTTTTGTTCTCTGTCTTCCCCCTTCTAGACTGCGAGCCCACTGTTGGGTAGGGACCGTCTCTATATGTTGCGATCTATATGTTGCAAACTTGTACGTCCCAAGCGCTTAGTCCAGTGCTCTGCACACAGTAAGCGCTCAGTAAATACGATTGAATGAAAATGAATAGAAGCAAATCGGGTTGTCCCGTGTGGGGCTCCCAATCCCCATTGTACAGATGAGGTCACTGAAGCACAGAGAAGTGAAGTGACTTGATAATAATAAGAATAATGATGGCATTTGTTAAGCACTTACTATGTGCAAAGCACTATTCTAAGCACTGGGGGGGATACAAGGTGATCAGGTTGTCCCACGTGGGGCTCAGTCTTAATCCCCATTTGACAGATGAGGTAACTGAGGCTCAGAGAAGTTAAGTGATTTGCCCAAGGCCACACAGCAGACATAAGACTTCTAGACTGTGAGCCTACTGTTGGGTAGGGACCGTCTCTATATGTTGCCAACTTGTACTTCCCAAGCGCTTAGTACAGTGCTCTGCACACAGTAAGCGCTCAATAAATACGATTAATTGATTGATTGATAATAATAATAATGTCATTTTTTAAGTGCTTACTATGTGTGAAGCACTAAGCGCTGAGGGGGATACAAGGTGATCAGGTTGTCCCACGTGGGGCTCACAGTCTTAATCCCCATTTGACAGATGAGGTAACTGAGGATCAGAGAAGTTAAGTGATTTGCCCAAGGCCACACCAGCAGACATAATAATAATAATAATAATAATAATAATAATAATAATAATAATAATAATAGCATTTGTTAAGTGCCTACTACGTGCGAAATACCGTTCTAAACTCTGGGGGGGATACAAGGTGATCAGGTTGTCCCACTTGGGGCTCACAATCTTAGTCCCCATTTTCCAGATGAGGTAATTGAGGCTCAGAGAAGTTAAGTGATTTGCCCAAAGCCACACAGCAGACATGTGGCAGAGCTGGGATTAGAACCCATGACCTCTGACTCCCAAGCCTGGGCTCTTTCCACTGAGCCACATTGCTTACTTTTTTCTTTTTAATATATGATATTTAAGTGCTTACTGTGTGCCAGATACTGTACTAAGCTCTGGAGTAGATGCAAGTTCATTCATTCAATCGCATTTATAGAGCGCTTACTGTGTGTAGAGCACTGTACTAGGCACTTGGGAAAATACAAGTTAATCAGGTTGGACCCAGTCCCTGTCCCACGTTTGTGCAGAGCACTGTACTAAGCACTTAGGAGAGATCAATGTATGTGGTGCATACATTGGGAACTCACAGTCTAGTGAGGGAGACAGACAGTAAAATGGATTTCAGATGGGGTAAAGGCAGAGTATAAGGAGATCGACATAATAATAATGTTGGTATTTGTCAACCACTGTTCTAAGCGCTGGGGAGAAGCAGCGTGGCTCAGTGGATAGAGCCCGGGCTTTGGAGTCAGAGGTCATGGGTTCAAATCCTGGCTCCACCACAAGTCTGCTGTGTGACCTTGGGCAAGTCACTTAACTTCTCTGAGCCTCAGTTACCTCATATGTAAAAATGGGGATTAAGCCTGTGAGCCCCACATGGGACAACTTGATCACACTGTATCCCCCTCAGCGCTCAGAACAGTGCTTTGCACATAGTAAGCGCTTAACAAATGCCATTATTATTATTATTATTATAAGGTAATCAAGGTTGTCCCACGTGGGGCTCACAGTCTTCATCCCCATTTTACAGATGAGGCAACTGAGGCACAGAGAAGTGAAGTGTCTTGCCCAACCTCATACAGCTGACTAGTGGCGGAGCCAGGATTCGAACCCATGACCTCTGACTCCCAAGCCCGAGCTCTTTCCACTGAGCCACGCTGCTTCACAGCACATAACTGCTGTGGGGCTGGGGTAGGGTGAGTATCACGGTGCTTAAGGGGCATAGACAATATTCACTATATGTTGCCAACTTGTACTTCCCAAGCGCTTAGTACAGTGCTCTGCACAAAGTAAGTGCTCAATAAATATGATTGATTGATTGATTGATTGGTTTGTTCTTTCTCCAGCTGACGTTATCTGACTAAAACTATAACAGCTTCAAGGGCCCGTATTCCCTGATCTAATAGAAATGTGGTGAAATGTTTCCTTTAAGAATCTAATGAACATCAGTTGCTTTTAGAATGAAAAATTGGGAAGGATTTGATTCGTTTAAAGACTGGCAAGGTTTCTAACAGTATGCATTTTTTTGTTCCATCATTTTTTTAATGGGGACGTTCGGGGAAAAAAGTATATCCCTGGAGTCGCTGTGAATCGGAAACGACCTGATGACACTTAATAACTTAAGGGCTTATTCTGTGCTGACTCCTTATCAAGTGCTGAGATTGATAGACACGATAATCATCATCAATCGTATTTATTGAGCGCTGACTATGTGCAGAGCACTGTACTAAGCGCTTGGGAAGTACAAGTTGGCAACATACAGTGAATATTGTCTATGCCCCTCTGACCCACATGGGACTCACAGTCTAAGTCAGAGGGAGGGGAATTTAATCCCCATTTTACAGATGGGGTAACTGAGGCACAGCAAAATCAAGTGGATAGAGCGGAGTCAGAAGGACCTGAGTTCCAATCCCAGTTCCTCCACTTGCCTGCTGTGTGACCTTGGGCAAGTCTGTCTCTATATGTTGCCAATTTGTACTTCCCAAGCGCTTAGTACAGTGCTCTGCACACAGTAAGCGCTCAATACATACAATTGATGATGATGATGATGATGATTTCTCTGGGCCTCGGTTACCTCATCTGTGTAATGGGGATGAAGACTGTGAGCCCAGTGTGGGACAGGGACTGTGTCCATCCTGATTACCTTGTATCTACTCCAGCGCTTAGTACAGTGTCTCACACTGTAGGATCCAATTTGCAAGGGGCTAATCAGATGGGGACTGTCCATTATCTCTAGACTGCAGTCTGGTTGTGGGCAGGGAATGTGTCTGGTTACTTTTCTACTGTAGTCTCCCAAGTGCTTAGTACAGTGCACCGCACATAGTAAGCACTTAAATGCCACAATCGTTACTATTGCTAAGGTCACACAGCAGACATGTGTGCCGGGATTAGAACCCAGAGCCTCCCTCCCAGGCCCTCGCTCTTTCCACTAGCCCTACTGCTTCTCAACCTCTACTCTGGAGACCTGTCTGAGTGAGAGTCATTCATTCATTCAATCGTATTTATTGAGCGCTTACTGTGTGCAGAGCACTGTACTAAGCGCTTGGGAAGTACAAGTTGGCAAAATATAGAGACGGTCCCGACCCAACAGCGGGCTCACAGTCTAGAAGGGGGGATCAGTGAGGCAACCCGACGCTGGACTGAACGGTTTTTTGCGGAGCAGCTAAGCTAAGCAGCTAAATTTCTGAGAAGCAACATGGATAGAGCCCCGGCCTCGGAGACAGAGGGTCACGGGTTCTAATTCCTGCTCTGCCACTTGTCTGCTGCGTGACCGTAAGTGAATCACTTCATTTCTCTGCCTCAGTTGCCTCATCTTCTAGACTGTGAGCCCGCTGTTGGGTAGGGACTGTCTCTATCTGTTGCCAACTTGTACTTCCCAAGAGCTTCGTACAGTGCTCTGCACACAGTAAGCGCTCAATAAATACGTTTGAATGAATCCGTAAAATGGGGATCAAGACTGTGAGCCCCACCTGGGACAGGGACTGTGTCCAACCCAACTTGTCTGTGTCCACCCCAGCGCTTAGTACAGTGCCTGGCACATAGTAAGCACTTAACAAATACCATTATTATTATTATTTTATTGTTAATAAGACAGTTCCCCCATGCAAATTCTCTCAAGGGGAGTGGGATCCCACGACCCAGAGAGAATCCTCTGCTGGACTCCCTCAAAGCAGTGCACAGGGGAGGGATTCCTCCGATTCATTCATTCATTCATTTAATTGTATTTATTGAGCACTTAATGTGCGCAGAGCACTGTACTAAGCGCTAGGGAGAGTCCAACTGAACAATAAACGGACACATTCCCTGCCCAAGATGAGCTTACAGCCTAGAGATGATGGCCAGTCCCCCTCAATCTAGCTGACCCCTCGCAAGGTGGATCCAACTGGAGACCTTCTCCCAAGATTTGCTCGTATCCACCCCAGCGCTTAGAACAGCGTCTGGCACATAATAAGCGCTTAACAAACACCATCATTATTATTAGTAGTAGTAGAAGTAGTAGTAACAATAATAATAATAATAATGATGGCATTTGTTAAGCGTTTACTATGTGCAAAGCACTGGTCTAAGCGCTGGGGGGATACAGGGTGATCAGGTTGTCCCACGTGGGGCTCACAGTTGTAATCCCCATTTTCCAGATGAGGGAACTGAGGCTCAGAGAAGTGAAGTGACTTGCCCAAGGTCACACAGCAGACGTGTGGCGGAGCCGGGATTCGAACCCATGACCTCAGACTCCAAAGCCCGGGCTCTTTCCACTGAGCCACGCTGCTTGGAGAAGGGAAACCAGAGCAGATGGGCCATCCCTCCTGGGGACTCCTGGGGCCAAGGCCTGGATCCACGGACTCTGGGCTCCCTACTTTCGGAGAAGCAGTGTGGCCTAGTGGAAATAGCACGGGCCCGGGAGTCAGAGGACCTGGGTTCTAATCCTTGTCTGCTGTGTGACCTTGGGCAAGTCACTTCTCTTCCTCTGGGCCTCGTTTAACCTCATCTGTAAAATGGGGATTCAATACCTGTTCCCCCTCCTATTTAGGTTGAGAGCCCTGGGTGGAACAGGGACCTTGCCTGACCTGATTATCGTGTATCTTCCCCAGTGCTTAGAACAGTGCGTGACACCTAATAAGCTCGTTGTGGACAGGGAATGTGTCTATTTATTGTTATACTGTACTCTCCCAAGCACTTAGCACAGTGTTTCCCACACAATAAGTGCTAAATAAATTCGATTGAATTAATGAACAATAAGCCCTTAACAATTGTAATTATTATTGCTTTTGTAACCCCGAGCCCTCAGACTTCCTGGTGAGGCCTACGTTTAACTCTTTGCACGAAGCAAATATCCTGTCTGAGCATATACTTCATCTCCCAATCAATCAGTCAAGCATATAATCTTCCCCTACATAAGGACCACTGGGGAAATGTCGTACATTCTCAAAGATGCCTGTTGGAGGGATGCTGCTTTATTGGGCACCTACTTTGTGTGGAGCACTGAACTGGCCACCACACGATGCCTGATCTCAAGGAGTTTAGTCCAGCACATCTGCGCTCAGGGGATTTGTCTCTCTCTCCCCCAACCCGGAGGAAGCTTGGACCAGGGGCCGGGGAGGGTGGGGTGTGTGGCAAATTGCCGGTGATTTAGCATATTGAGTATCTGAATCGGCTGGGTGGAGGTTGAGGGGAGAGGGACAAAAGGAAGGGGAGACTTGGGGGAGACCCCCAAGGCAGACAGGCTGAATGGCACGGAGAAGAGAGAGCTGGCTCTATCCTCTCCAACTTGGCATCTGTTTGAGAGGCAGCTGCTCCTAGGGTGCAGAGAGGCCGGGAAGTAGGGAGGAGCAGATCCATCTGTGTGGAAGAACTGGCGACCTTAACAATAAAAATCAATAATTATGGTACCCATTAGGTGCTTACTATGTGCCAAGCACTGTCCTAAGGACTAGGATAGACACAAGTTAATCAGTTTGGACATAGTCCCTGTCCCACGTGGGGCTCACACTCTTAATCCCGCAAAGAAAAGAACAGTGCTTTGCACATAGTAGGTGCTTAATAAATGCCATTATTATTAATCCCCATTTTACAGGCGAGGGAAGTGAGGCACTGAGAAGGGAAGTGACTTGCTTGGTGGAGCACAGCAGACAAGTGGCAGAGGTGGGATTAGAAGACAGGTCTTCAAGAGAAGCAGTGTGGCTCAGTGGAAAGAGCCCGGGCTTTGGAGTCAGAGGTCATGGGTCCAAACCCCGGCTCTGCCAATTGTCAGCTGTGTGACTTTGGGCAAGTCACTTCACTTCTCTGAGCCTCAGTGATCTCATCTGTAAAATGGGGATTAAGACTGTGAGCCCCCCGTGGGACAACCTGATCACCTTGTCACCTCCCCAGAGCTTAGAACAGTGCTTTGCACATAGTAAGCGCTTAACAAAAGCCAATTATTATTATTATTATTATTATAAATGTCATTATCATTATTATTATTATTATTAGGTCCTTCTGATTCCCAGGCCCATGTGCTATCCACTAGACCACACTCCTTCTCTTCTGGGTCAGGACGCAAGGCTGGGGGCGTGCAGTTTTGTGAGGATGAAGGGTCACGTGGTCTGACCCCACAGGGATAAGAGGGCAAACACAGGGAGACGAGAGAGCATGGGATGGAAGTCACTCATTCATTCATTCAATCATATTTATTGAGCTCTTACTGTGTGCAAAGCACTGTACCAAGCACTTTGGAGAGTACAATATCACAACAAACAGACACATTCCCTGCTCACAACGAGCTCCAGTTTGGTCTCCGATTTTCAGGCCTTGGGACGAACCAATGGGAAATCCTGGAGCAAGTCAATCCCTATGCAAGGGTGAGAACCCGATCCCGGAAACCGAATGTTTTATTCTAGCGAATATTCTCAAGTGCTTTTATTCTAGAGAACATTCTCAGGTGCCCAGGGCAGTGGTCTGCCCACAATAAGCCCGCAAGAAGCAGCGTGGCTTAGTAGCAAGAGCCTGGGCTTGAGAGTCAGATGTCGTGGGTTCTAATCAATCAATCAATCAATTGTATTTATTGAGCGCTTACTGTGTGCAGAGCACTGTACTAAGCGCTTGGGAAGTACAAGTTGGCAACATATAGAGACAGTCCCTACCCAGCCCGGCTCCCCCACTTGTCTGCTGGGTGACCTTGGGCAAGCCGCTTCATTTCTCCCGTCCTCAGTTCCCTCATTTGGAAAATGGGGATGAAGACTGTGAGCCCCACGTGGCACGACCTGATCACCTTGTATCCACCCCAGCTCTCAGAACAGTGCTTGGCACATAGTTGCTTTTTTTGTTTTGTTGTCTGTCTCCCCCTTCTAGACTGTGAGCCGGTTGGGTAGGGATTGTCCCTGTTGCCAAACTGTACTTTCCAAGTGCTTAGTACAGTGCTCTGCAGAAAGTAAGCACTCAATAAATACGATTGAGTGATTGAATGAATGAATGAATAAGCGCTTAACACATACCATTATTAATAAGCATGCAGCACAGTCATTTGCACACAGTTAAGCCCAGAGTCCAGCGTTCTGCCCACAGCAGGTGATTAGTGTTCAGAGTCAGGTTTTCCACATGGCGGTGCTTAAATTGTTTTTGTGGGTGGGAAGGCATCAGATTGTAAAGCGCAGGAGATTTTCCTCTGGTGTTCCAGCCATTGGGAGCGGATAAACTCCCAGAGAACAGGGGGATGGATCAAAGGGGGATGGATCCAATGACTTTTGAGTCCTGGCAGTTTTCCAGTGTCGATGCTGATGTTCTTACTCCGTCTTGCTTGCCTTCAAGGTCAAAGGCTCCCGGCCTCGAATTCCTCCCCAGGTCACGCCATGCATGGGTTTTGCGCACAAATGGGAGAGGGGAAGTGTATGGAAAAGCACATGGGAAGGAACCCGTAGGGAGAAGGCATGGGGCGGGCCTATATGGGGAGGAGGAATCCGGGGTGTAGAGTGCATTGGGAATATATATCTATAATTTGTGTATATATCTATAATTTATGTACATATCTATCATTCTATTTATCTATTTTGATGGTATTGATGCCTGTCTACTTGTTTTGCTTTGTCGTCTGTCTCCCCCTTCTAGACTGTGAGCCTGTTGTTGGGTAGGTATTATCTCTCTTTGTTGCCAAATTGTACTTTCCAAGCGCTTAGTCCAGTGTTCTGCACACAGTAAGTGCTCGATAAATACGATTGAATGAATGAATGGGAAGAAGCCCTTGGCAAGGAGTCGGGGGGGTGTATTCATTCATTTACTCATTCATTCATTCAACCGTATTAATTGAGCGCTTACCGTGAGCAGAGCACTGGACTAAGCACTTGGGAAGTACAAGTTGGCAACAGATAGTGATGGTCCTACGGGCTCACAGTCTAGAAGAGGGAGACAGACAACAAAACAAAACATGTAGAAGGGTGTCAATGTCGTCAGAATAAATAGAATTATAGCTATAATAAATAGAATTACAGCTATGGGGGAAGGACCCGTGGGGAGATAAGCCCGTGGAATGGAGGGCGTGGGAAAAAACCCTTGGGGAGGAGCCCGTGGAGAGAAGGGGGTGGGAGGGCCTATGGGGAAGATCACTTAGGGAGAAACCCATGAGGAGGGCACTTCATTCGTTCATTCGATCGTATTTATTGAGCGCCTACTGTGTGCAGAGCACTGTACTAAGCGCTTGGGAAGTACAAGTTGGCAACATATAGAGACGGTCCCTACCCAACAGCAGGCTCACAGTCTAGAAGAGTGAGTGTCCTCCACTTGGGGAGGACGGAGCCCAAGGGGAGGAGTGCGTGGGAAGGAACCCGTGGAGAGGTTTGCGTAGAGAGGGCATCTTGGGGAGAACCCCGTGGGGAGGAACGCGTGGAAAGGAACTCGTGGGGAGGAGTGCAAGGAGAGGGCGCGTGGGGGACAGCCAGATATGTACATATGTTTGTATGTACTTATTACTCTATTTATTTATTTATTTTATTTGTACATATTTATTCTATTTATTTTATTTTGTTAATATGTTTTGTTTTGTTGTCTCTCTCCCCCTTCTAGACTGTGAGCCCGCTGTTGGTTAGGGACCATCTCTAGATGTTGCCAACTTGGACTTCCCAAGCGCTTAGTCCAGTGCTCTGCACACAGTAAGCGCTCGATAAATACGATTGAATGAATGAATGAATGAATGAGTGGAGGGCATGGAGAGAAGAGCGTGGGAAGGAACCGTGGAGAGGAGGGCGTGGAGAGGGCGCATGGGGAAGGAGGCGCCCGTGGGGAAGGGGAAGAAGCCCGTGGAGAGGTAGCATGGGGGACAGCCCTTGGGGAAAGGACTTTATGGATGAGCGCGTGAAAAGGAACCCGTGGGGAGGAGCTCATGGAGGGGACAGCCCGTGGGGACAAGGACGTGGGGAGGAGCGCTTGGAGAGGGAGGAGCCCGTGGAAAGGAACCCGTGGGGAGGAGCGCATGGAGGGGACAGCCCGTGGGCACAAGGACGTGGGGAGAAGCGCTTGGAGAGGGCGCATGGGGAGGGAGGAGCCCGTGGAAAGAAACCCGTGGGGAGGAGAGCATGGAGGGGACAGCCCGTGGGGACAAAAGGACGTGGGGAGGAGCGCTTGGAGAGGGAGGAGCCCGTGGAAAGGAACCCGTGGGGAGGAGCGCATGGAGGGAACAGCCCGTGGGGAGAAGGGCGTGGGGAGGAGCGCTTGGAGAGGGCGCATGGGGAGGGAGGAGCCCGGGGAAAGGAACCCGTGGGGAGGAGAGCATGGAGGGGACAGCCCGTGGGGACAAAAGGACGTGGGGAGGAGCGCTTGGAGAGGGCGCATGGGGAGGGAAGAGCCCGTGGAAAAGAACCCGTGGGGAGGGCGCATGGGGGACAACCCGTGGGAAGGAACCCGAGGGGAGAGGGCATGGGGAGGGCGCATGGGGAGGGAGGAGCCCGTGGAAAGGAACTCGTGGGGAGGAGCGCATGGGGGGGACAGCCCGTGGGGACAACGACGTGGGGAGGAGCTCTTGGAGAGGGCGCATGGGGAGGGAGGAGCCCGTGGAAAGAAACCCGTGGGGAGGAGCGCATGGGGGGGACAGCCCGTGGGGACAAGGACGTGGGGAGGAGCCCTTGGAGAGGGCGCATGGGGAGGGAGGAGCCCGTGGAAAGAAACCCGTGGGGAGGAAAGCATGGAGGGGACAGCCCGTGGGGACAAGGACGTGGGGAGGAGCCCTTGGAGAGGGCGCATGGGGAGGGAGGAGCCCGTGGAAAGGAACCCGTGGTGAGGGCGCATGGGGGACAACCCGTGGGAAGGAACCCGAGGGGAGAGGGCATGGGGAGGAAGAGGCGCTTGGGGAGGAGCCCTTATCATAATAATAATAATAATAGTATTTGTTAAGCACTTACTATGTGCAAAGCACTGTTCTAAGCGCTGGGGAGCTTACAAGGTGATCAGGTTGTCCCAGGAGGGGCTCACAGTCTTAATCCCCATTTGACAGATGAGGTAACTGAGGCTCAGAGAAGTGAAGTGACTTACCCAAAGTCACAGAGCTGACAGTTGGCGGAGCCGGGATTTGAACCCATGACCTCTGACTCCAAAGCCCGGGCTCTTCCCACTGAGCCACACTTGTCAGCTGTGTGACCTTGGGCAAGTCACTTCACTTCCCTGGGCCTCAGTTGCCTGGATTAAGACTGTGAACCCCACGCGGGACAACCTGATCACCTTGTCACCTCCCCAGCGCTTAGAACAGTGCTTTGCGCATAGTAAGCGCTTAATGAATGCCATTATTATTTTTATTATTATTATTAAGAAGCCCGTGGAGAGGATTGCGTGGAGAGGGCGCATGGGGAACGAACCCGTGGGGAAGATCACCTGGGGAGGAACCCGTGGGGAGGAGCGGGTGGGGAGGAAGCAACGTGGCTTAGTGGAAAGAGCCCGGGCTTTGGAGTCAGAGTTCACGGGTTCAAATCTCGGCTCTGCCAATTGTCAGCTGTGTGACTTTGGGCAAGTCACTTCACTTCTCTGGGCCTCGGTTACCTCATCTGTAAAATGGGGATGAAGACGGTGAGCCCCCCTGTGGGACAGCCTGATCACCTTGTAACCTCCCCAGCGCTTAGAACAGTGCTTTGCACATAGTAAGCGCTTAATAAATGCCATCATTATTATTAGGAAGGAGCCCGTATGGCTGAGCACTTGGGAAGGAACTCGTGGGGAGGGCGCATGGGGGACAGACAGCCCGTGGGGAGGAGCCATGTGTGGGAAGGAACCCATGGAGAGGAGCCCATTGTTGGGTAGGGACCGTTACTCTATTTATTTATTTTATTACTCTATTTATTTCTTTATTTTACTTGTACATATCTATTCTATTTATTTTATTTTGTTAATATATTTTGTTTTGTTCTCTGTCTCCCCCTTCTAGACTGTGAGCCCACTGTTGGGTAGGGACCGTCTCTATATGTTGCCAACTTGTCCTTTCCAAGCGCTTAGTACAGTGCTCTGCACACAGTAAGCGCTCAATACGATTGACTGATTGCCTCTGCTGCTGAATTGTCCTCTCCCAAGCTCTTAGTACAGTGCTCTGCACACAGTAAGCGCTCAATACATACGATGGAATGAATGACTGAGTGAGGAGCGCGTGGGGAAGAGCGCGGGCCATCCCCGTCTCCCCCGACTCCAGTCCAGCCTTCACTCTGCTGCCCGGATTATCTTTGTACAGAAACGCTCTGGGCACGTCACTCCCCTCCTCGAAAATCTCCAGTGGTTGCCTGTCACCCGAGAAGCAGCGTGGCTCTGTGGAAAGAGCCCGGGCTTGGAAGTCAGAGGTCGTGGGTTCTAATCTCGGCTCCGCCACTTGTCAGCTGGGTGACTTTGGGCAAGTCACTTCACTTCTCTGGGCCTCAGTTAACTGTTAAATGGGGATGAAGACTGTGAGCCCCCCGTGGGACAACCTGATCACCTTGTAATCTCCCCAGTGCTTAGAACAGTGCTTTGCACATAGTAAGTGCTTAATTAATGCCATTATTATTATTATTATTATTCTCTGGGCCTCAGTTATCTATTAAATGGGGGGATTAAAACTGTGAGCCCCACGTGGGACAACCTGATCACCTTGTAACCTCCCCAGCGCTTAGAACAGTGCTTTGCACATAGTAAGCGCTTAATAAATGCCATTATTATTATTATTATCATTATTCTCTGGGCCTCAGTTATCTGTTAAATGGGGATTAAGACTGTGAGCCCCACGTGGGACAACCTGATCACCTTGTAACCTCCCCAGCGCTTAGAACAGTGCTTTGCGCATAGTAAGCGCTTAATAAATGCCGTTACTATTATTATTATTATTATTGTTATTATTATTCTCTGGGCCTCAGTTATCTGTTAAATGGGGATTAAGACTGTGAGCCCCACGTGGGACAACCTGATCACCTTGTAACCTCCCCAGCGCTTAGAGCAGTGCTTAGCGCATAGTAAGCGCTTAATAAATGCCATCATCATCATGATCATTATTATTCTCTGGGCCTCAGTTATCTGTTAAATGGGGATTAAGACTGTGAGCCCCACGTGGGACAACCTGATCACCTTGTATCCTCCCCCCCCCCCCCCCCCCCCCCCCCGCCACCACCTCCAGCGCTTAGAGCAGTACTTGGCACATAGTAAGCACTTAACAAATGCCATCATTATTCTTCTAGACTGTGAGCCCGTTGTTGGGTAGGGACTGTATCTGTTGCCAAATTGTACTTTCCAAGCGCTTAGTACAGTGCTCTACACACAGTAAGCGCTCAATAAATATGATTGAGTGAATGAATATCAACCTTCGCATGAAGCAGCGACTCCTCCCTCTCGGCTTCAAGGCTGTCCATCCCCTCGCCCCCTCCTCCCTCACCTCCCTTCTCTCCTTCTGCAGCCCACCCCGCACCCTCTGCTTCTCTGCCGCTAATCTCCTCACCGTACCTCGTTCTCGCCTGTCCCGCCGTCGACCCCCGGCCCACGTCCTTTCCCTGGCCTGGAATGCCCTCCCTCCACACATCCACCAAACTAGCTCTCTTCCTCCCTTCAAAGCCCTACTGAGAGCTCACCTCCTCCAGAAGGCCTTCCCAGATTGAGACCCCATTTTCTTAGCTCCTCCTCCCCTCCTCATCGCCCCCACTCCCTCCCTCTGTCCTACCCCCTTCCCCTCTCCACAACACTTGTGTATAGTTATACATATTTATTACTCTACTTATTTTACTAATGATGTGTATAATTCTTTTTAATTCTATTTCTTTATATTGATGCCTGTTTACCCCCCTCCCCGCCCCACAGCACTTGGATATAATAACAATAATAATGATAATGATGGTGTTATTTGTTAAGCACTTACTATGCGCCAAGCACTGTTCTAAGCACTGGGGTAGATACAATAATAATGATGGCATTTATTAAGTGCTTACTATGTACAAAGCACTGTTCTAATCGCTGAAGCACTGTTCTAAGCACTGGCACTGTTCTAAGCGCTCATACAAAGTAATCAGGTTGTCCCACGTGGGGCTCACAGTCGCAATCCCCATTTTACAGATGAGGGAACTGAGGCTCAGAGAGTGACTTACCCAAAGTCACACAGCTGACAAGTGGCAGAGCCGAGTTTAGAACCCACATCCTCTGACTCCCAAGCCCGGGCTCCTTCTACAGAGCCACGCTGCTTCTGTGTATATGTACATAGTTATTACTCTATTTTATTAAAGATGTATCTACCTATAATTCTATTTATCTATTTGGATGTTGTTGACACCTATCTTCCTGTTTTGTTTTGTTGTCTGTCTTCCCCTTCTAGACTGTAAGCCCGTTGTTGGGTAGGGACCATCTCTCTCTGTTGCCAAATTGTACTTTCCAAGTGCTTAGTCCAGTGCTCTGCACACAGTAAGCGCTCAATAAATCCGATTGAACGAATGAGGCAGCATGAAGCAGCTTGGCATAGTGGATAAAGCACAGGCTTGGAAGACAGGAGGTGATGGGTTCTAATCCATGTGTATATAGCTATAATTCTATTTATTCTGATGGTATTGAGTCCTGTCAACTTGTTCTGTTTTGTTGTCTGCCTCCCCCTTCTAGACTGTGAGCTCGTTGTTGGGTAGGGATTGCCTCTATTTGTTGCCGATTTGTACTTCCCAAGCGCTTACTACAGTGCTCTGCAAAGTAAGCGCTCAGTAAATATGATGGAATGAATGAATAATCCCAGCTCTGCCACTTGTCTGCTGTGTGACCTTGGGCAAGTCCCGTCACTGCTCTGGGCCTCAGTTCCCTCCTCTGTAAAATGGGGATTGAGACTGTGAGCCCCACGGGGGACAGGGCCTGTGTCCAACCCGATTTGCCTGTATCCACTTCAGCGCTTAGAACAGTGCTTGGCACATAGTAAGCGTTTACCAAATACCATGATGATGTTGATAGAGAAGCAGCGTGGCTTAGTGGAAAGAGCCCGGGCTTGGGAGTCAGAGGTTGTGGGTTCTAATCCCGTCTCTGCCACTTGTCAGCTGGGTGACCTTGGGCAAGTCATTTGACTTCACTGGGCCTCAGTTCCCTCAACTGGAAAATGGGGATGAAGACTGGGAGCCCCACGTGGGACAACCTGATGACCTTGTATCTCCCAGCGCTTAGAACAGTGCTTGGCACATAGTAAGCGTTTACCAAATACCATGATGATGATGATGATAGAGAAGCAGCGTGGCTTAGTGGAAAGAGCCCGGGCTTGGCAGTCAGAGGTCATGGGTTCTAATCCCGCCTCTGCCACTTGTCAGATGGGCGACCTTGGGCAAGTCACTTGACTTCACTGGGCCTCAGTTCCCTCAACTGGAAAACGGGGATGAAGACTGGGAGCCCCACGTGGGACAACCTGATGACCTTGTATCTCCCCCAGCGCTTAGAACAGTGCCTGGCCCAGAGGAAGGGCTTAACAAATAGCATGATGATGATGATGATGGTGCTGCTGAATGAATCCGGGGGCGGTGCCCGGGGTGGGGGCGGCGCCCGGGGCGGGAAGAGTCGTGCCTGGGGGCGGCTCTCAGGGTCCGGGCCGGCGCGGATCGGGACAGCGCGCATCGGGAGGCCGCCATGGGGGCCGCCCTGCACTGCGCGCTGCTGCTCTGCCTGTGCACCGCCGCCGCCTGCAGCAGACCCCAGACCCTGCCCAGGACCCTGACGCACACCCGGCCCACTACCCCACAGGTAACGTGTGCCAACGGCCCACAAACGGGACCCTCCCACCCGCCCAGGACGCCCCCAACCCACTGTCCCGTCCGAGTCTGGTCAGGGAGATGCCCCCAACTCTCTGTCCGGCCCCGGTCTGGTCAGGGAATCGCCCCCACCCCGCTGGCCGGCCCGGGACCCGTCAGGGAGACGCCCCCAACTCACTGTCTGGTCCTAGGCCGGTCAGGGAGACTCCCCCAACCCGTTGTCCGGTCCTAGTCCGGTCAGGGAGATGCCCCCAACCCACTGTCCGGTCCGGGTCTGGTCAGAGAGACGCCCCCAACCCACTGTCCGGTCCTAGTCCAGTCAGGGAGACGCCCCCAACTCACTGTCTGGTCCTAGTCTGGTCAGAGAGACGCCCCCAACCCTTTGTCCGGCCCAGGTCCGGTCAGGGAGATGCTCCAAACCCACTGTCCAGTCCGGGCCGGTCAGGGAGATGCCCCCAACCCACTGTCCGGTCGGGTCTGGTCAGAGAGATGCCCCCAATCCACTGTCCGGTCCTAGTCTGGTCAGAGAGACGCCCCCAACCCATTGTCCGGCCCAGGTCCGGTCAGAGAGATGCCTCTAACCCACTGCCCGGTCCTAGTCCGGTCAGGGAGATGCCCCTAACCCACTGTCCAGTCCGGGTCGGTCAGGAAGACGCCCCCAACCCACTGTCCCGTCCGGGTCTGATCAGGGAGATGCCCCCAACCCACTGTCTGGCCCTAGTCCGGTCAGGGAGATGCCCCCAACTCACTGTCTGGGCCGGGTTTGGTCAGAGAGATGCCCCCAACCCACTGTCCGGTCCTAGTCCGGTCAGGTAGACGCCCCCAACCCACTGTCCCTCCTAGTCCGGTCAGAGAGACGCCCCCAACCCATTGTCCGGCCCAGGTCCGGTCAGAGAGATGCCCCAACCCACTGCCCGGTCCTAGTCCGGTCAGGGAGATGCCCCTAACCCACTGTCCAGTCCGGGTCGGTCAGGGAGATGTCCCCAACCCACTGTCCGGTCCTAGCTCGGTCAGGGAGACGCCCCCAACCCACTGTCCGGTCCTAGTCTGGTCAGAGAGACGCCCCCAACCCATTGTCCGGCCCAGGTCCGGTCAGGGAGATGTTCCCAACCCACTGTCCAGTCCGGGCCGGTCAGGGAGACGCCCCCAACCCACTGTCCGGCCCAGGTCCGGTCAGGGAGATGCTCCCAGCCCCACTGTCCGGTCCTGGTCTGGTCAGGAAGATGCCCCCTCCCTGCTATCCGAACCGGACAGCCGCCCCCACCCCGCTATCCGGTCCGGTCCGGTCAGGTAGCCGCCCCCACCCCACTGTCCGGCCTGAACAACCGCCCCCATCCCATCATCCGGCCCAGGTCTGGCCAGAAAACCGGCTGACAAGGGGTGACCGGGAGTGACAGGGGGCTGTCCGGGGGGCTGACTATCCGGGGGCTGGCCAGGAGTGACCAGGGACTGTCCAGGGAGCACTGGCCAGGAGTGACCTGGGGACTATCCGGGAGCTGGCTGTGGGATTGGTCAGGAGTGACCGGGGAGCTGAGCAGGGGGCTGTCCAGGAGTGACCAGGGGCTGTCCGAGAGCTGGCTGTGGGGTTGGCCGGGAGCGACGGGGAATAGTAATAATGATGGCATTTGTTAAGCGCTTACTATATGCGGAGTACTGATCTAAGCACTGGGGATGATACAAGGTCGTCAGGTTGTCCCACGTGAGGCTCCCAGTCTTCATCTCCATTTTACAGATGAGGGAACTGAGGCCCAGAGAAGCCAAGTGACTTGCCCAAAGTCACACAGCTGATCAGTGATGGAGCCAGGATTAGAACCCATGACGTCCGACTCCCAACCCCGGGCTCTTTCCACTAGGCCACGCTGCTTCTCTAAGCAGCCCCCCGGGGAATGAGTGGGGACTGTCCGTGTCTGGGAGTGACCGGAGGACCGTCTGGGAGCTGGATTTGGGCAGGAGCAACAGGGAATGACCGGGGGCTGTCCAGGAGTGACTGGGGAACTGTCCGGGAATGACCGGCAGCTGCAAAGTGACCTAGCAGCAGGTCCCCGGGGCCGACAGTCTGACCAGTCCGGGTTCTAATGACCAAATCGATCCGTTTCCTCCTGGGTCAAATGGATATTCAATATGAATTCTCCCTCCTACTTAGACTGTCAGGCCCAGGGGGTGAGTGGCTCAGTGGAAAGCGCCCGGGCTTTGGAGTCAGAGGTCATGGGTTCAAATCCCGGCTCCGCCACTTGTCAGCTGGGTGATTTTGGGCAAGTCACTTCACTTCTCTGGGCCTCAGTGACCTCATCTGTAAAATGGGGATGAAGACTGTGAGACCCCCGTGGGACAACCTGATCACCTTGTATCTCCCTAGTGCTTAGAACAGTGCTTTGCACTAGTAAGCACTTAATAAAGTACAAGTTGTTGCCAATTTGTACTTCCCAAGTGCTTAGTACAGTGCTCTGCACACAGTAAGCGCTCAATAAATACGATTGAATGAATGAATGAAATGCCATTATTATTATGGACCGGGTCCAACCTGCTTGATCTCACTTCTACCCCGGCACTTAGTACAGTGCTTGGCACGCAGTCAGTGTTTAAGGAATACCACCGTTATTATCATTATTATCAGCCGGCCGGGGGCCGAGCGGGGGAGATCAGAAGTTGAATCGGCTTCTGGTTTAGGAAAAGCTTCTTTGCACTTTTCCCGTCGGATCGATCATTCAGTCAATCGTATTTATTGAGCGCTTACTGGGTGCAGAGCACTGTATTAAGCTCTTGGAAAGTACAATTCGGCAACAAGTAGAGACAATCCCTACCCAACATCAGGCTCACAGTCTAGAAGTGAGGGGGGCGGGGGGAGGGACAGAAAACAAAGCAAAACAAGTAGACAGGCATCAATAGCACCAATATATATAAATAGAATTATAGATCTATATATACATCATTAATCAAATAAATAGAATAATATGAACAAATATGCCCAAGTTCTGTGCGGCAGGGAGGGAGGTAGAGCAGAGGGAAGATGTGAGGGCGATATGGAAGGGGAGGAGGAGCAGAGGAAAAGGGGGACTCAGTCAGGGAAGGCCTCCTGGAGGAGGTGAGCTCTCAGTGGGGCTTTGAAGCGGGAAAGTGAGCTAGTTCTCCCCCGTTTGGAAAAAGAGAAACTTTCCTGCTGCTGGATTTCACAGTCTGATGAAGGGAGTCGAATTGCTTGGGTGATGGTGTGGGGAAAAGACCCCAGAAGCCCTGGCAGCATGGAAGAAACATGACTTCGGGTCTCAGACAGAGAGGAGAACCACTAGCTCTTGGAAACTCAAGGCCCGGCTCCTTCCAAGCCCCTCCTAGAGTGGGATCTCAGGGGAAGTCGGGGGTGGCCGTGGAAACCAGGGGGAGTCTGTGGAAGCAGGTGGGAACCTCTGAGTGCTTGTGGGAACTAATGGGGGCTTCTGGGGGCCTGTGGGAGCCCGCAGAAGCCCATGAGAGCAGGTGGGAACAAATGGGATTCATTCATTCATTCATCGCATTTATTGAGCGCTTACTGTGTGCAGAGCACTGTACTAAGCGCTTGGGAAGTACAAGTCGGCAACATATAGACACGGTCCCTACCCAACAACAGGCTCACAGTCTAGAAGGGGGAGACAGACAACGAAACAAAACACGTAGACAGGTGTCAAAATCGTCAGAACAAATAGAATTAAAGCTATATGTGCATCATTAACAAAATAAATAGAATAGTAAATAGGTACAAGTAAAATAGAGTAATAAATCTGTATAAATGTATATACAGGTGCTGTGGGGAGGGGAAGGAGGTAAGGCGGGGGGGATGGGGAGGAGGAGAGGGAAAAGGGGGCTCAGTCTGGGAAGGCCTCCTGAAAGAGGTGAAAGCAGGTGGAAGATGGTAGGAACCTCTAAGGATCCCGTGAAAACAAGTGAGGGGGAATCTTTGGAAATAGGTAAGAGCCCATGGGAACCCGCAGGAGCAGGTATTCATTCATTCAATCGTATTTATTGAGCGCTTACTGTGTGCTGAGCACTGTACTAAGCGCTTGGGAAGTACAAGTTGGCAACATATAGAGGCGGTCCCTACCCAACAGCGGGCTCACAGTCTAGAAGGTAGAGAAGCAGCGTGAACTAGTGAATAGAGCACAGGCCTGAGAGTCAGAAGTCTTGGGTTCTAATCCCGGCTCCTCCACTTGCCTGCTGTGTGACCTTGGGCATGTCACTTCATTCTGGGCCTTGGTTCACCTCATCTGTAAAATGGGGATTGAGACTGTGAGCCCTGTGTGGGACAGGGACTGTGTCCAACCAGATTATCTTGTATCTACCCCGGCACTTAGAACAGTGGCTGGCACATATTAAGTGCTTAAGAAATATTATTATTATTATTATTATTATTATTATTATTATTATAGCCCGAGGGGGCTGGGGGGAACCTGTAGGGAGCCTGTGGGAGCCCAAGGAAGCAGATGAGAAGCAGCATGGTCTAGTGGCTTGAGCTTGGGCCTGATAATTTCCCCTGGGCCTTTGGGTTCAGCCACAGCCCAGCTTCTCCAGACCCCCTTTCTCCTACCCAGCATTTTATTTTATTTTATTTTATTTTATTTTACTTGTACATATCTGTTCTATTTATTTTATTTTGTTAGTATGTTTGGTTTTGTTCTCTGTCTCCCCCTTTTAGACTGTGAGCCCACTGTTGGGTAGGGACTGTCTCCATATGTTGCCAACTTGTACCTCCCAAGCGCTTAGTACAGTGCTCTGCACACAGTAAGCGCTCAATAAATACGACTGATTGATTGATTGATTGGTTACAGCACGGGCCTGAGAGTCAGAAGGTCATGGGTTCTAATCCCAGATCTGCCCCTTGTCTGCTGTGTGACCTTGGGTAAGTCACTTCACTTCTCTGGGCCTCGATTGCCTCATCTGGAAAATGGGGATTGAGGCTGTGAGCCCCACGTGAGACAGCGACTGTGTCCAACCTGATTTGCTTGTATCCACCCCAGCGCTTAGTACAGTGCCTGGCACATAGTAAGCACTTGATAAATGCCGCAGTTATTTATTTATTTACCCAGGGGCACCTGACAGTGGTGGTACTCTCCAGGCAATCAAGGGGCAAGGGGGTGGAAACCCTGAACTAGCCTGGGGTCCAACAGAGTAGAGGAAAAGGGAGATGAGGAGCACTCTGGCTTAGTGGAAAGAGCACAGGGTTGGGAATCAGAGAATCTGGGTTCTAATCAATCGATGGTATTTCTTGAATACTGCTTCCATATTGGTATTATGGAAGCAGCGTGGCTCAGTGGAAAGAGCACAGGCTTTGGAGTCAGAGGTCATGGGTTCAAATTCAGGCTCCGCCAATTGTCAGCTGTGTGACTCTGGGCAAGTCACATCACTTCTCTGTGCCTCAGTTACCTCATCTGTAAAATGGGGATTAAGACCGTGAGCCCGACGTGGGATAACCTGATCACCTTGTAACCTCCCCAGCGCTTAGAACAGTGCTTTGCACATATTAAGTGCTTAATAAATGCCATTATTATTATTATTATTATTGAGTGCTTACTATGTACAGGGTAATGTACTAAACTACTTGGGAGAGTACAATACAACAGAATCCCAGTTCTGCCACTTGTCTGCTGCGTGACAGGACAAATGACTACACCTCTCTGTGCCTCACTTTCAGTCAGTCAGTCAGTCGATCATATTGAGTGTTTTCTGTGTGCAGAGCACTGTACTAAGTGTTTGGGAGAGTAAAATATAACAATATAACGGACACATTCCTTGCCCACAAAGAGCTAATGGGGATTAAACACGTCGTTGTGGGCAGGGAATGTGTCTGTCTGTTGTTGTGCGGTACTTTTGTTGTAGTAAGGTAATAAGGATGGCATTTGTTAAGCGCTTACTGTGTGCGAAGCACTGTTCTAAGCGCTGGGGGGATACAAGGTGATCAGGTTGCCCCACCTGGGGCTCACAGTCTTAATCCCCATTTTGCAGATGAGGTAACCGAGGCACAGAGAAGTGAAGTGACTTGCCCAAAGTCACACAGCTGACAAGTGGCAGAGCCGGAATTAGAACCTATGAGCTCTGACTCCCAAGCTGGGGCTCTTTCCACTGAGCCATGCTCCCAAGCGCTCAGTACAGTGTTTTGCAAACAATAAAGTCTTAATAAATACGACTGAATGAATGAATTAAACATCTGTTCTCCCTTTCCACTTTAGACCTATGGGTCCTAGTGCTTCTTTCAGTGCTTGGCACAGAGTAAAGACTGCGAGCCTGCTGTTGGGTAGGAACCGTCTCTCTATGTCGCCGACTTGTACTTCCCAAGCGCTTAGTACAGTGCTCTGCACACAGTAAGCGTTCAATAAATACGATTGAATGAATTAATGAATACATCCTTAATAATTACCATTATTAAGAGGAGGGTGGAAGTTGAGGAATCCCTTGCAAATCCAGACATTTTGTCCACCTTAAATTCATTCCTAACTGCTTCCATTCGGCCCTCTCCACTGCCCGACAACCGTATTTCTCCTTCCTAATTTCCTCCCAACCCCTCTCAGGGTCGCACGGGGTGAGTTTCCAGTTCTCTACCAATCTCAACTACTGTGGTATTTGTTAAGCACTAACTATGTGCCCCAGCACCGTACCAAGCGCTGGGATACAAGCAAATCGGGTTGGACACAGTCCCTGTCCCGTAGTCTCAATCCCCATTTTACAGATAAGGTTACTGAGGCCCAGAGAAGTGAAGTGACTTGCCCAGAGTCACATAGAGACAAGTGGAGGAACCAGGATTAGAATCCGTGACCTTCTGATTCCCAGTCCCGCGCTCTTATCCACTAGGCCACGCTGCTTCCTTACTACAGTGCTCCGCACACTGTAAATGCTCAGTATATGCCATTGGCTGATTAACAGTGCTTGGCATATAGTAAGCGCTTAACAAATACCAACATTATTATTATTATTATTATTATTATTATTATTATTATTATTATTATCACTCTGGAGCTAGGGATGACTTCATTCCGCCCATCATTTTACATATTCTCATATCCCAGGCCGATGGTTTCCGCTTGAATTTCCCCCTCACTCACCCTTGCCTGGGGTAGGAAGCTAGCAGCCGCCAATTTGTATACAAACTGTGTAGTGTTGGCATTTATCGTGAAGCGCTTAGTACAGTGCTCTGCACATAGTAAGCCCTCAATAAATACGATTGATGATGAACGCGTTTGTGTTCACCACGTTATCTACAAGCAGTGTAGCTTAGTGGCAAGAGCACGGCTCGGGAGTCAGAGGACGTGGGTTCTAATCCCGGCTCCGCCACTTATGAGCTGTGTGACTTTGGGCAAGTCACTTCACTTCTCTGGGCCTCGGTGACCTCATCTGTAAAATGGGGATTAAGACTGTGAACCCCACGTGAGACAACCTGATTACCTTGTATCTACCCCAGCACTTGGAACAGTGCTTGGCACATAGTAAGCACTTAACAGATACAATTATTGTTATTATTGTTAAGCATTTATTACAGTGCTCTGCACACAATAAGCGCTCAATAAATACGATTGAATGAATATGATGCATTGCCTATATATTCGGCGCAGTTTGCGTGGCTTTGCTAAAGGAGCCCGGGCTTGGGAGTCAGAGGACATGGATTCTAATCCCGGTTCTGCCGCTTGTCAGCTGTGTGACTTTGGGCAAGTCACTTAACTTCTCTGTGCCTCAGTGACCTCATCTGTAAAATGGGGATTAAGACTGTGAACCCCACATGGGACAACCTGATTACCTTGTATCTACCCCAGAGCTTAGAACAGTGCTTGGCACATAGTAAGCACTTAAGAAATACCATTATTATTATTATTATTATTATTATTATTATTATTATTATTATCCTGTGTGGTTGCTGAATGATGTATGTCTCTGCAGTATGCCATCTACATACCCTGATTATACATCTACATTTACTGTTTGTCTGTATATACTGCAAGGTTGTAGTTATTGAATGCCTACTGTGTGCAGATCACTGTACTAAGTGCCTGGGAGTATAAAATACAGCAATATATATACATACATATACACATTCCCTGCCTACGATGAGCTTATGATCTAGAGAAATTCAGTTCATGTTTTCCCACTGCTCCAGAACCTCCAGTGGTTGCCCATCCACCTCCTCATCAAAAGAAACTCCACTCCCTTGCCTCTCAAGCCCTCAATCACCTTTCCCCCTCCTACCTCTCTTTGACATTCCCCTAATAATAATAATGGCATTTGTTAAGTGCTTACTATGTGCAAAGCACTGTTCTAAGCAGTGGGGAGGATACAAGGTGATCAGGTTGTCCCACGGGGGGCTCACAATCTTAATCCCCGTTTTACAGATGAGGGAACTGAGGCCCAGAGAAGTGAAGTGACTTGCCCAAAGTCACCCAGCGGACAATTGGCAAAGCTGGGATTTGAACCCATGACCTTACTACAACCCAGCCAGCACACTTCGCTTCTCCAATGCTTACCTTTCTCTCTGTGCCTCAGTCTCATCTATCTCACCACCGACCTCTCACCCACACCCTGCCTCGGGCCTGGAACGCCCTCCCTCCTCATACCCAAAAGATTAATAATAATAATAATAATGGCATTTATTAAGTGTTTCCTATGTGCAAAGTACTGTTCTGAGTGCTGGGGAGTTTACAAGGTGATCAGGTTGTCCCACGGAGGGGCTCACAGTCTTAATCCCCATTTTACAGATGAGGTAACTGAAGCCCAGAGAAATGAAGTGACTTGCCCAAAGTCACACAGCTGGCAACTGGCAGAGAGCTGGGATTTGAACCCATGACCTTTGACTCCAAAGCCCGTGCTCTTTCCACTGAGCCACAAGATGATGTATCTCTCCCGCTTCAAAGCCTTATTAAAGGCTCATCTCCTCCAGGATGCCTTCCCTGACTAAGCCCTCCTTTCCTCTTCTCCCACTCCCTTCTGCTTCACCCTGACTTCCTCCTATATTCACCCCTCCCTCAGCCCCACAGCATTTATGTCCACCTCTGTCATTTATTTATTGATATTAATGTCTGCCTCCCCTCTAGACTGTGACCTCATGGTGGGCAGGGAACCTGTCTACCAATTCTGTTATTTTGTACTCTCCCATGCGCTTAGTACAATGCTCTGCACACAACGGGCGCTTCAAAAAATATGATTGATTGATTGATTGATTGATAGAGATGTGTCATATAGGTTTTTAACCTGTCTCGGCTTCTCCCAAGTAACTCTGCCCGGGAAATCCCTGGGGGCCGCGATGTGAAAATCAGGTGGGACAAGGGAGTTGGTGGAGCTGAGATGCAGGCCCTGGTTCAGTGTGGCTTAGTGGATAGAGCACGGGCCTGGAACTCAGAAGGACCTGGGTTCTAATCTCAGCTCCTCCATTTGACTGCTGTGGGAGCTTGGGCAAGTCGCTTCACTTCTCTGGGCCTCAGTTCCCTCATCTGTCGAATGGGGATTGAGACTGTGAGCCCACGCAGGACAGAGACTGTGTCCAACCCGACAGAGAAGCAGCGTGGCGTAATGGAAAGAGACCTGGCTTGGGAGCCAGAGGTTGTGGGTTGTAATCCCGGCTCCGCAACTTGGCAGCTGTGTGACTTTGGGCAAGTCACTTCACTTCTCTGGGCCTCAGTTCCCTCATCTGTAAAAGGGGGATTAAGACTGCGAGCCCCAAGTGGGAGCCCACTGTTGGATAGGGACTGTCTCTATATGTTGCCAATTTGTACTTCCCAAGCACTTAGTACAGTGCTCTGCACATAGTAAGCGCTCAATAAATACGATCGATGATGATGATGATGATGACAACCTGATCACCTCAATTTGTACTTCCCAAGCGCTTAGTACAGTGCTCTGCACACAGTAAGCGCTCAATAAATACAATTGATTGATTGATTGATCACCTTGTATCCCCCAGCACATGGTAAGCACTTAACAAATACCAACAGTATTATTATTATTTGCTTGCCTCGATCCCAGCGCATAGTACAACGCCTGGCACACAGTAAGCGCTTAACAAACTGCACCATTGTTATTTAGCCCTTTGTTGCTGTGGTGGCTTTCCTCAGTCCTGCCTGGGGAGGAGTCCGACTGGGCCGTGACTCAGACCGCTTAGGTTAAACCTTTGCTGGGGTTTTGCGAGAGTTTTTGGCACATTCCCAGACCCTCGAAGCTGAGGAACATCTGTTTTGCCATTATGTTTAATGCCAAGATGAAGTACAGCTTTGGCTGGAAACAGGCGGGCATGGGCTGAGGGATATTTTCCACCACTGGCAGAGGGACCGCACTTGTCATTCTAAAGATTGGCTCACCCTCCGGTGAGGGAAGCGCACTGGCCGTTGTTACCGCACCAGGAATTTCATTATTAGAAGGGCTCGAACTCGGATGTCTGAGGAATCGAATCCCTCTAAATGGGAGAAGGCTCAAGGCCCTCAACAGTCGGGATCTTGGGGGATTACTCCTAACAAGTTTCTCGGGCAGTCGCTAATCTACACGCTTGGACCGCGCAGCGGTAAATTCAGGTTACACAGATTTCCCAAAATAAAATATCCCCCTCCCTGACGTCCCGGTACATATTTCGGCAGGAACAATAAGGGTCTTGGAAATATGTAAACAGGAAAGATGATCTAGATTCAACAAGATTACCGGCTCGGGGCTGGAAAAAAGGAAAAATGTGCGTGGGATTTGGTTACAATTGAAAGCCTGTTCTTTTGGCTGAGATAGAGAGAGAGAGAGAGAGAGAGAGAGAGTGTGTGAGAGAGAGTGTGTATGTATGTGTATGTGTGAGAAATTTTTTTTGCCTGCATGTGTGTGTTCATTCATTCATTCAATCGTATTTATTGAGCGCTTACTGTGTGCAGAGCACTGTACTAAGCTTTTGGGAAGTACAAGTTGGCAACATATAGAGATGGTCCCTACCCAACAACGGGCTCACAGTGTGGGTGAGAAGAAAAATTGCTTTTCACTGTCAGTCCCATCCCTGTGAAAGTTTGCCTTGTGAGTTTCCCTTCCTAGCACAAGCTACTTTCCCCTTCCCCACAGGTCCACAGAGGAAAAGAAAAGAGCAGGTCAGAACCGAATAATATTTATTAAGGGCGTACTACGTGCCAAGCACTGTGTTAAAGCTGTGGGCTTAATACAAGACAATCAAAATGGACACAAATCCCTGTCCTGTACAGAGCTCGTAGTCTAAAGGGGAGGGAGGACAGGCATTTTATCCCCACTTTATAGATGAAGAAACTAAGGTCTAGCTAGGTTAAGAGAGTTACCCAAGGTCAACAACAGCAGGCACATGGCAGAGTTGGCGGAGTTGGAGTTATTATTATTAATAATTATGTTAATTATTATCTTGATTAATATAATTAATTATATTAATAATGTTGCCAACTTTGTACTTCCCAAGCACTTAGTACAGTGCTCTGCACACAGTAAGCGCTCAATAAATACGATTGATTGATAATACTAGTTGTAAATAATTGTGAAGTGATGTGCTTGCATTGTATCAAACGCTGAGGTAAATACAAGATCATCAGGTCCTGCCTGGGGCTCACAGCCTAAGTAGGAGAAAGAAGAGGTAATAATAATAATAACTGTGGTATTTATTAAGCACTTACTAAGTGCCAGGCACTGTACTAAGTGCTAGGGTGCGTACAAGAAAATCAGGTTGGACACAGTCCCTATCCCCCATGGGGCTCACGGTCTCGATTCCCATTTTGCAGTTGAGGCAACTGAGGCACAGAGAAGTGAAGTGACTTGCCCAAGGTCACACAGCAGGCAAGTGGGGGAGCAGGGATTAGAACCCAGGTCCTCTGATTCCCAGGCCCACGTTTCACCCACTAGACCAGGCTGCTGATTCTCAATGTGTTCATGCCACTGGGTGCCACTCTGCCTCCCACAGCAGTGGAAAAATAATAATAATAATAATAATAATAATGGCATTTATTAAGCGCTTACTATGTGCAAAGCACTGTTCTAAATGACTCAACCTGATGTCTGAAAATGCTCTGGGAGGCAAGAGTGCTCCTTGCTCCAAGAGGCCATCCAGAAAGCTGGATTTTTCCAGGAGGCCCTGCATGAGGGGGAATGCAGACACAACTGGTCTGCTCTGCCTGACTCTGAAGAAGGGCGGAATGTGTCTGTTTATGGGTCTGTGGACTCTCCCAAACACTCAGTACAGTGCTCTGCACAAAGTAAGCGCTCAATAAATACGATTAAATGAATGAATGAATGAAAGTGCTCACTAAATATGAGTGAATGAATGAATGAATGGTTGGCAGCTAGTATGCTCCCAATCTGTGTTAGCAGTGTGGTGTAGTGGGCAGAACACGGGCTCGGCAGTCAGAAGGACCTGGGTTCTAATCCCGGCTCCCCCATTTAATAATAACGATGGTATTTATTAAGCGCTTACTATGTGCATTTTCTAGACTGTGAGCCCACTGTTGGGTAGGGACCGTCTCTATATGTTGCCAACTTGTACTTCCCAAGCGCTTAGTACAGTGGTCTGCACACAGTAAGTGCTCAATAAATACGATTGACTGATTGATTGATGTGCAAAGCACTGTTCTAAGCACTGGAGAGGTTACAAGGTGATCAGGTTGTCCCACGGGGGGCTCACAGTTTTAATCCCCATTTTCCAGATGAGGTAACTGAGGCCCAGAGAAGTGAAGTGACTTGCCCAAAGTTACACAGCTGACAGTTGGAGGGGCTGGGATTTGAACCCATGACCTCTGACTCCAAAGCCCGGGCTCTTTCCACTGGGCCATGCTCCTTCTCCATTTGTCTGCTGTGTGACCTTGGGCAAGTCACTTCACTTCACTTCACCTCATCTGGAAAATGGGGATTAAGACCCATGTGGGACAGGAACTCTGTCCAACCCAACTAGCTTGTATCTAACCTGGTGCTTAGTAAGTGTCTGGAGCATAGTAAGTGCCTAGTAAGTACCACAAACAAAGAAATGACTTACCCTGGTGCTTAGTAGATGTCTGGAGCATAGTAAGTGCCTCCTCCCCCTCTCCACCCCTCTGCCTTACCTCCTTCCCTTCCCCACAGCACCTGTATATATATGTATATGTTTGTACGTATTTATTACTCTACTTTACTTGTACATATCTATTCTATTTATTTTATTTTGTTAATATGTTTGGTTTTGTTCTCTTCTAGACTGTGAGCCCACTGTTGGGTAGGAACCGTCTCTATATGTTGCCAACTTGTACTTCCCAAGCGCTTAGTACAGTGCTCTGCACACAGTAAGCGCTCAATAAATACGATTGATTGATTGATTGATTGATTAAGAACCATAAAAAAAGAAATGGTAGCATGGCTCAGTGGAAAGAGCCTTGGCTTTGGAGTCAGAGGTCGTGGGTTCGAATCCCACTCCACCACATGTCTGCTGTGTGACCTTGGGCAAGTCACTTAACTTCTCTGAGCCTCAGTTACCACATCTGTAAAATGGGGATTAAGACTGTGATCCTTACATGGGACAACTTGATCACCTTGTATCCCCACCCAGCGCTTAGAACAGTGCTCTGCACATAGTAAGCGCTTAACAAATGCCATCATTATTATTATTATGGCTCTAGAGGGATGTTGGGAGGTGACTCCAGTGAGACAGTTCCCCCAGCCCTGATTTAGGCAAGGAAGTTGCAGGAAGGGGATTGAGGGAATTCCCACGCGGGAAGTAACCGAGGTCTCCACTAAAGTCACATGGTCTGGGTATCCGCCCTGTTGCGGGCCAAAGTTTTCAATCTTCTCAGCATCCCTCAGGTCCTGGCACTTTTCTGCTTTCTCCATCCTGAATTTATTTTGCTCTCAGCCATCCGAACACAGGGACCCTTCTGTTTACCTTACTATTATTGGTAATAATAACTATTAGTAATGCAATATAAAAAATGATGCATCCTAACTGTGGTATTTGTTAAGCCCTTACTATCTACAAACAACTGAGGTAGATAGGGTGATAATCGGGCTGGACCTAGCCCCTGGTCCCACGTGGATTTGAAGCAGCGTGGCTCAGCGGAAAGAGCACGGGCTTCGGAGTCAGAGGTCATGGGTTCAAATCCCGGCTCCGCCAATTGTCAGCTGTGTGACTTTGGGCAAATCACTTCACTGCTCTGGGCCTCAGTTCCCTCATCTGTAAAATGGGGATTAAGACTGTGAGCCCCCTTCAAGGCCCTACTGAGAGCTCACCTCCTCCAGGAGGCCTTCCCAGACTGAGCCCCCTCCTTCCTCTCCCCCTCCTCCCCCTCTCTGTCTCCCCATCTTACCTCCTTCCCTTCCCCATAGCACCTGTATATATGTATATATGTTTGTACATATTTATTACTCTATTTATTTATTTATTTTACCTGTACATATCTATTCTATTTATTTTATTTTGTTAATATGTTTGGTTTTGTTCTCTGTCTCCCCCTTCTAGACTGTGAGCCCACTGTTGGGTAGGGACTGTCTCTATATGTTGCCAATTTGTACTTCCCAAGCACTTAGTACGGTGCTCTGCACACAGTAAGTGCTCAATAAATACGACTGATGATGATGATGACAACCTGATCAACTTGTAACCCCCCCAGCGCTTAGAACAGTGCTTTGGCCTTAGCAAATGCTTAATAAATGCCATTATTAGTAGTATTATTATTTGCAGTCTAAGTGGGAGGGCAAACATCTGCTGTACCCCATTTTACAGATGGGGAAACTGGGGCTCAGAGAAGTGGAGGTCACACGGAAGGCAAGTGGCAAAGCCAGGATTAGAACCCGTGCTTTTTCCAATGGGTTGCACTGCTTAGTACAGTGCCCACCACGATGCTGTGCTTGGATAGGGGCTTCCGAACACAATTTGACTACAGTGTTAACAGTGAGGGTCAGTCCAAAAATGACCTTGACAGGGCTCAGAGGATCAAGTGGATGGAATTGGTGTTTACCTCGAACACGGCAATTTTCCACTATTGAACAAGACGTAGCATGCCCTAGTGGAAGGAGCCCCGACCTGGGAATCAGAGGACCTGGATTCTAATCCTGACTCCCCCACTTGTCTGCTATGTGGCCTCGAGCAAGTCACTTCACTTCTCCGGGCCTCGGTCGTCTCATCTGTAAAATGGGGACTGAGACTGTGAGCCCCACGTGGGACAAGGACTGTGTCCTGCTCGATTTGCTTGCATCCACCCCAGCACTTAGTACAGTGCCCGGCACATACTAAGCGCTTAATAAATACCGTCATCATCACTGGAAGTAGCAGACACATTCTCTGAACTTGAGCTGCTATGCCTGGGTGGAAAATGGGGGCACCGTGGAAGGAAACCCCCTGAGGCAGGCTGGACTGACAAGTGGCAGGGACCGCCTCCCTCTTTTTTTGGTATTTAATAATAATAATAATGGCATTTATTAAGCACCTACTATGTGCAAAGCACTGTTCTAAGCGCTGGGGAGGTTACAAGGAGATCAGGTTGTCCCATGGGGGGCTCACAGTTTTTTAAATCCCCATTTTACAGATGAGGTAACTGAGGCCCAGAGAAGTTAAGTGACTTGCCCAATTTGTTAAATGCTTACTTTGTGCCAGGCACTGAACTAAGCACTGGGGTAGATAATAATAATAATAATAATAATAATAATAATAATAATAATAGCATTTATTAAGCACTTACTATGTGCAAAGCACTGTTCTAAGCGCTGGGGAGGTTACAAGGTGATCAGTTGTCCCACGTGGGGCTCACAGTCTTAATCCCCATTTTACAGATGAGATAACTGAGGCACAGACAAGGTAAGTGACTTGCCCAAGGTCACACAGCTGACAAGTGGCAGAGCCGGGATTTGGACCCGCGGCCTCTGACTCCAAAGCCCGGGCTCCTTCCACTGAGCCACGCTGCTTCTCAAACTAATCAGGTTAGATACAAGCTAATCAGATTGGACACAGTGCACATCCCACATGGAGCGACCAGTCTTGATCCCCATTTTACAGATGAGGCAACCTCAGTGAAGTGAGGTGACTTGGCCCTGCGGCCCGGAGAAATCCGGCTGGGCCACAGGGATTGACACCTCATCAGCTAATGCAGAAGATTAAGGGAAGCTGGGCCCTTGGAGAAGTTGGACTAATTGCAGTCCTTCCAACAGCTGCGGTTTCCAGCGTGGCAGGGGAGAGCTAAAGTTATGGTTTTTTCGGGCTTCCCAGCAGCAGCTGTCCTGCCTTGATCCGTGACGAGGTCGTCCAAAGCCAGCCCTTCCGCGGGGCGATTCCCAGAGGCAGGTCCTGCCCTCTGCCCCCTGAAGACCTCAACTTGGGATAGGGAATGAGCTCGAGGTGAACGAGCGATGAGAACAGTGGGATGAAAATTATGGGCTCGCCCACCTCCCCTTACCCTTTTGCCAGCACCCTGGCTACCGTCATCCAAAGGGCCATTGACAGTCTTCTAGACTGTGAGCCCACTGTTGGGTAGGGACCATCTCTATATGTTGCCAGTTTGTACTTCCCAAGCGCTTAGTACAGTGCTCTGCACAAAATAAGCGCTCAATAAATACGATTGATTGATCATTAACAAAATAAATAGAATAGTAAATATGTACAAGTAAAATAAATAGAGTAATAAATATGTACAAATATATACAAGTGCTGTGGGAAGGGGAAGGAGGTAGGGTTGGGGGGATGGGAAGGGAGGAGAGGAAGAAGGGGGCTCAGTCTGGGAGGGCCTCCTGGAGGAGGTGAGATCTCAGTAGGGCTTTGAAGGGAGGAAGAGAGCTAGCTTGGCAGATGTGTGGAGGGAGGGCATTCCGGGCCAGGGGTTGACGGCGGGACAGGCGAGAACGAGGCACGGTGAGGAGGTTAGCGGCAGAGGAGCGGAGGGTGTGGGCTGGGCTGGAGAAGGAGAGAAGGGAGGTGAGGGAGGAGGGGGCCAGGGGATGGACAGCCTTGGAGCCCAGGGTGAGGAGTTTCTGCCTGATGTACAGGTTGATTGGTAGCCACTGGAGATTTTTGAGGAGGGGAGTAACTTGCCCAGAGCGTTTCTGCACAAAGACGATCCGGGCAGTGGCGTGAAGTATGGACTGAAGTGGGGAGAGACACGAGGATGGGAGATTGGAGAGGAGGCTGATGTAGTAATCCAGTCGGGATAGGATGAGAGATTGAACCAGCAGGGTAGAGGTTTGGATGGCGAGGAAAGGGCGGATCTTGGTGATGCTGTGGAGGTGAGACCGGCAGGTATTGCAGCATGGCTTAGTGGCAAGAGCATGGACTTGGGAGTCAGTGGTCATGGGTTCTAATCCTGCCTCTGCCACTTGTCTGCTGTGTGACCTTGGGCAAGTCAGTTCACTTCTCTGGGCCTCAGTTACCTCAACTGTAAAATGGGGATTGAGACTGTGAACCCCACATGGGACAACCTGATTACCTTGTATTTACCCCAGCGCTTAGAACAGTGCTTGGAACATAGTAAGCGCTTAACAAATACCACCATCATTATTATTACTAGGCCATGCTCCTTCTCTAACCCCTCAATCCCAAAGCAGAGACGACTTCAGGTATACTACCTGTATATATGTTTGTACATATTTATTACTCTATTTATTTATTTTACTTGTACATATCTATTCTATTTATTTTATTTTGTTAATATGTTTGGTTTTGTTCTCTGTCTCCCCCTTCTAGACTGTGAGCCCACTGTTGGGTAGGGACCGTCTCTATATGTTGCCAACTTGTATTTCCTAAGCGCTTAGTCCAGTGCTCTGCACACAGTAAGCGGTCAATAAATACGATTGATTGATTGATTCTGCTCCTCAGGCGCCCCATCACCGCCCCAGGTTCGGGCCTGTAGCTGGCAGATTCATTCATTCAATCGTATTTATTGAGCTCCTACTGTGTGCAGAGCACTGTACTAAGTGCGTGGGAAGTACAAGTCGGCAACATATAAAAATAATAATAGTAATAATAATAATAATGACTGTATTTGTTAAGCACTTACTATGTGCCAAGCACTGTTCTAAGCGCTGGGGTAGATACAAGGTAATCAGGTTGACCCACATGGGGCTCACAGACTTAATCCCCATATATGGATGAGGTAACTGAGGCACAGAAAAGTCAAGTGACCAGGGTCACCCAGCTGATAAGTGGTGGGGTAGGGATTAGAACCCATGACCTGTGACTCCCAAGGCAGATGGTTTGTTGTTCCAAGGCCCTACTGAGAGCTCACCTCCTCCAGGAGGCCTTCCCAGACTGAGCCCCTTCCTTCCTCTCCCCCTCGTCTCCCTCTCCATCCCCCCATCTTACCTCCTTCCCTTCCCCACAGCACCTGTATATATGTATAGATGTTTGTACATATTTATTACTCTATTTATTTTACTTGTACATATCTATTCTATTTATTTTATTTTGTTAGTATGTTTGGTTTTGTTCTCTGTCTCCCCCTTTTAGACTGTGAGCCCACTGTTGGGTAGGGACTGTCTCTATATGTTGCCAACTTGTACTTCCCAAGCGCTTAGTCCAGTGCTCTGCACACAGTAAGAGCTCAATCAATGCGATTGATTGATTGATCGATTGTTCCCCGCACTGACAGCCCCCCGGCTCTCAGGCCTACAGGACTGAGCCGGCTGTCTGGTTTTCCCAGAGCTGCCTCAGCAAACAGCAGCTCCTGGCTGCCATCCGCCAAATGCACCAGTTCCTGAAGGGCCAGGAGACCCGCTTCGCGGAGGGCATTCGCAGCATGAAGTCCCGGCTCACGACCCTGCAGAACTCCGTGAACAAAGCCATCCCGGACCCCCCGACCGGTAAGACCCCCGAGCCGGGAGCAAGCGCGGCCTCTCGGCTCCCCCGAAATGGCAGATCGGTCCGTCCTTCGATGGGATTTAACAATAATAATAATAATAACGGCATTTGTTAAGCCCTTACTATGTGCGAAGCACTGTACTAAGCCCTGAGGTTGTGGGGGGGATACACGGTGATCAGGTTGTCCCACATGGGGCTCACAGTCTTCATCCCCATTTTACAGATGAGGTAACTGGGGCACAAATAATAATAATAATAATGGTATTTGTTAAGAGCTTACTATGGGCAAAGCACTGTTCTAAGTGCTGGGGGGATACAAGGTGATCAGGTTGTCCCACGGGGGGCTCACAGTCTTCATCCCCATTTTACAGATGAGGGAACTGAGGCACAGAGAAGTGAAGTGACTTGCCCAGAGTCACACAGCTGACGAGTGGCAGAGCCGGGATTAGAACCCATGACCTCTGGCTCCCAAGCCCGTGCTCTTTCCACTGAGCCACGCTGCTTCTCTACTGAGTGCCAACTGGGTGCAGGGCACTGTACTAAGCGCTTGGGTGAATACAGGGTTGGTAGACACAATCCCTCTCCTCGAGGTGTTTACATTCTAGTGGGAGATTTTCCCCGGAGTTTGGCGGTAGAAAAATTTTTCCCACATGTCCCTGGTTTGGAAAGTTCTTTGAAATTCATTCATTTTCATTCAATCGTATTTATTAAGTGCTTACTGTGTGCAGAGCACTGTGCTGAGCGCTTGGGAAGTACAAGTCGGCAACATATAGAGACGGTCCCTACCCAACAACGGGCTCACAGTCTAGAAGGGGGAGACAGACATCTTCCCCCTGGCCCTCCCGAGCCCCCAACTTTGATTTGAGGCCTGTCTTAAGACAGTAACGAGTGGTTCAAGAACTGGACACAAGGATCTCAGCCTCCAGGAAAGCGATGGAGCCCAAGGGCGTCCAATCCTCAGTTTTCCCACAGTGACCTTGGCAGATCTGCTCCCGGGGCTCTGTACAAGCTGGGGAATGGTGCTCTGAGTGATTTCAATCTTCCAGCTAATGGCCCTACCCCCCACCCCTGCTTGCCCATCCTCGGGGGAACCCAGAGCCTATCTGGAGCTCTGGGGCTTAGTCCAGTGCTCTGCGCACAGTAAGCACTTAATAAATACAATTCCATTAATGAATGAATCTACTCAGTTCCCAGTGGTCACAATCACCAGTCACTGAATTTAGTGGACAGATACAACTTCTGCCCGAATCTTCTGCTCCTATCTGAGTTAGACCAGATTTTTATTTTTTTTTAATGACATTTAAGCATTTACTCTAGGCCAGGCATTGTACTGAGTACTGGAGTAGAATCAAGCTAATCAGGTTGGACACATATCCTATCTCACATTGTGGAATAATAATAACGATGACATTTGTTAAGTGCTTACTATGTGTGAAGCACTGTTCTAAGCACTGGATGGAGGATACAAGGTGATCAGGTTGTCCCACAGGGGGCTCACAGTCTTAATCCCCATTTTACAGATGAGGTCACTGAGGCCCAGAGAAGTTAAGTGACTTGCCCAAAGTCACACCGCTGACAAGTGGTGGAGCTGGGATTACAACCCGTGACCTCTGGTTCCCAAGCCCGTGATCTTTCCACTGAGCCATGCTGCTTCTCACGGACTTCGTCCCCATTTTACAGATGAGGTAACTGAGGCCCAGAGAAGTGTCCCAGGTCACACAGCAGAGAAGTGGTGGGGCCGGGATTAGAACCCAGATGCTTCTCTCTCCCAGGCCCGGGCTCTGTCCACTCGGACAGGCTGATCTGCCAGTTGCAGACAGTTGCAGGTTGGGTCCTTGTGGACTGAGCGCTCTGAGGATGTTACTCAGTCGATGGTATTTATTGAGCACTTACTGTGTGCAGAACACTGTACTAAGCACTTGGGAAAGCACAGTCTAACAGGTACATTCCTTGGCTACAATGAGCTTACAGTTTAGAATATGCGGTGCCCAGCTCTGGGCTGACAGGGTGGCTAGAGAGAAACGGTGCCAGCTGACCCTGCCGTCTATGCAGACCCCCAGTGTCCACCTTCTGCCATTCATTCATTCATTCATTCACTCATTCATTCATTCAATCATATTTATTGAGCACTTACTGTGTGCAGAGCACTGTACTAAGTGTTTGGGAAGTACAAGTTGGCAACATATAGAGACGGTCCCTACCCAACAGCGGGCTCACAGTCTAGAAGGGGGAGACAGACAACAAAACATATTAACAAAATAAAATAAATAGAATCAATATGTGCAAATAAAATAAATAGAGTAATAAATACGTACAAACATCTATACATATATACAGGTGCTGTGGGGAGGGGAAGGAGGTAAGGTGGGGGGATGGGTAGGGGGAGGAGGGGGAGAGGAAGGAGGGGGCTCAGTCTGGGAAGGCCTCCTGGAGGAGGTGAGCTCTCAGTAGGGCTTTGAAGGGAGGAAGAGAGCTAGCTTGGTGGACTGGGGTCGGGGCTGGGGCCAAGATCAGATCAGCCGCTGGGTCAGCCGCTCTGCCGGCCCTCGGAGGATGGGTGGCATCAGCCTCTAACAATTCCTTCTTCTCTTTCTGAGGAAACCAGGTTCTTCCAACCCCAAAATTGCCACAGCCTTTTCCACCACAAACCTCATCCCAGAGAAAGGCATTTGCCGCTGAAAGCGGCTGCCAGCCTAATAATAAAAATGGCATTTATTAAGCGCTTACTATGTGCCAAGCACTGTTCTAAGCGCTGGGGAGGTTACAAGGTGATCAGGTTGTCCCACGGGGGGCTCACGGTCTTAACCCCCATTTTACAGATGAGGCAACTGAGGCACAGAGAAGTGAAGTGACTTGCCCAAAGTCACACAGCTGACAATTGGCAGTGCCAGGATTTGAACCCATGAACTCTGACTCCAAAGCCCGGGCTCTTTCCACTGAGCCACGCTGCTTCGTGGGGTCTGGGCCCACGGGTTTGGCTAGGAAATTTTTTTCTTTCATCTGATGTACAAAAATGCAACCGCTTCCAAGCAGCTCGTAGTGAAATATTTACTTTTAACAACTTTTCAAATGACAATCATGTTCCCTCCATTTCCCTCCCCAACTCCATCCTTCAAGATGCTTGTGCTTTTTCCAGGATCTCACGTCTGCTTCTGGGCTTTCCTCTGAAAACCCCCTTGATTCCCCTCCACTGCGAGCAATCCCCACTGTGACCCTTTACTGCCAGCTGCCTTGGTACTTCAGCTCAGCCGAGGTCTAGTCTTTGCCCAAGCTCTAGTGCCAAGAGGCTCTTGGTAAAGGTCATATGAGAGGGTGGGAGTAAGACAGAAGGGGAAGGGAGCCCCCATAACCCTTCCCAAATTCCCAGAGTACATGGCATTTAACCCCAGGCCAACTTTGGACCTCTGAGTTCCAGGAAAAGGGTGTCTCTGGGATGGGCATTTTCCCAGGGAAAGAAAAAAAACCAGTGTCGTGTCTTGCAAAACTTCAAAATGAAAAACGATGAGTGTTTGTCTCCGCCCCCCACCCCCTTATTTGCTATAGTATTTGTTAAGCACTTACTATGTGCCAGGCACTGTACTAAGCTCTGGGGTAGATACAAGATCATCAGGTAGGACACAATTCATGCCCTACATGCGGCTCATAGCTTTAAATCCCATTTTACAGCTGAGGTAACTGAGGCCCAGAGAAATGAAATAATAATAATAATAATGGTATTTGTTAAGCGCTTACTATGTGCAAAGCACTGTTCTAAGCGCTGGAGAGGTTACAAGGTGATCAGGTTGTCCCGGAGGGGGCTCAGAGTCTTCACCCCAATTTCCAGATGAGGTAACTGAGGCCCAGAGAAGTTAAGTGACTTGCCCAAAGTCACACAGCTGACAGTTGGCGGAGCCGGGATTTGAACCCATGAGCTTTGACTCCACAGCCCGAGCTCTTTCCACTGAGCCTTGCAGAAATGATTCGCCCAAGGTCACACAGCAGACAGGTGATGGAGCCGGGATTAGAACCCAGGTGCTCACTCCGTGAGTCCACATGGCTCTTCCCTTTCTAGGCAGAGTGAGAAACTAGGGTCACAGATGTCCAAATCTCCAGCGAATGTGATGTGTTCCATTGAACACATCTCGTCTGGACTACTGCATCAGCCTTCTCTCTGATCTCCCATCCTCGTGTCTCTCCCCACTTCAATCCATACTTCATGCTGCTGCCCGGATTGTCTTTGTCCAGAAACGCTCTGGGCATGTTACTCCCCTCCTCAAAAATCTCCAGTGGCTACCACTCAATCTGTGCATCAGGCAGAAACTCCTCACCCTGGGCATCAAGACTGTCCATCCCCTCGCCCCCTCCTACCTCACCTCCCTTCTCTCCTTCTCCAGCCCAGCCCGCACCCTCCGCTCCTCCACCGCTGATCTCCTCACCGTACCTTGCTCTCGCCTGTCCCGCCATCGACCCCCGGCCCACATCATCCCCCGGGCCTGGAATGGCCTCCCTCTGCCCATCCGCCAAGCTAGCTCTCTTCCTCCCTTCAAGGCCCTACTGAGAGCTCACCTCCTCCAGGAGGCCTTCCCAGACTGAGCCCCTTCCTTCCTCTCCCCCTCGCCCCCCTCTCCATCCCCCCATCTTGCCTCCTTCCCTTCCCCACAACACCTGTATATATGTATATATGTTTGTACATATTTATTACTCTATTTATTTATTTATTCATTTTACTTGTACATATCTATTCTATTTATTTCATTTTGTTAGTATGTAAATACGATTGAATGAATGAATCCAGAGCTGGGAAACAGCCTGTCCACAATCGCAAGGCTAATGGGGAACCAAAAAGTCTACGAACCGAGTCTCAAGTGAAGCATCTGTATGAGGGTTGAGGGTGGACTTGTTTTGGAGGTCTCCAGGTTAGAGGTCAGAGGTCAAAGGGCATTCCCTCCAGGGCACCTGGAAATGGAGATCCAGAGCAGGGAAACAATCTGTTCACAATCACGATGGGGAACCAAAGTCTACGAACCGAGTCTCAAGTGTAGCATCTATATTGGGGCTGAGGATGGACTTGTTTTAGAGGTCTCCGGGTTAGAGGTCAGAGGTCAAAGGGCAGTTCCTTCCAGGGCACCTGCTGGCTGCAGCAATGGCTGCCTTTCCTCGGCGTTGGAAAAGCTGACTGCTCCAGAAAAACTAAAGGAGCTCTTCTGTGGGGAGTGGACTATGATAGAGGCTTCCCCCGGATGTCTGTTTATTTGTGTTGATGTCTGTCTCCTCCCTCTAGACTGTGAGTTCATTGCGGGCAGGCATTGTCATTTTTTATTGTTCTATTGTACTTTCCCGAGCGCTCAGTGGTGTTCTGCACCCAATAAGCATTTAATAAATACGATCGAATGAATGAATGAATGAAAGCTCATAGTGGGCAGGGAATGTTGTCTATTTATTGTTCTGTTGTGCTCAACCAAGCGCTTAGTACAGTGAGGTAGAGAAGCAGCATGGCCTAATGGGTCGAGCATGGGCTTGGGAGTAGAAGGACATGGGTTCTAATCTTTGTTCCGCCACTTGTCTGCTGTGTGACGTTGGGCAAGTCGCTTTACTTCTCAGTGCCTCAGTTCCCTCGTGTAAAATGGGATTAAGACAGTGAGGTCTATGTGGGGCAGGGACTTTGCCCAACCCGGTTATCTTGCATCCTGTACCCCAGCGCACAGAAGGTGCTTAACAAATACCACAGTTAGTGCCCTGCACACCAATAAATGCCACTGACTGGCTGACGGTCTGCCCCTCCGCTCCCTCACCTCTGTCCTCTGCCAGGTGTGCAGATGAACTTCCAGGTGGTCCCTGCCCCTCCCTCCAGCGAGATGCTGCCGTGGTGGTTTAACCTCTGCCCGTCTTCTGGTCCGTTGCAGTCTCCTGCCCTGCCCTGGAAGCCCCGCTGGACGGCCGCAAGTTTGGGAGCAAATATTCCGTGGATCACGAAGTCCATTTCGCCTGCAATCCCGGTTTCCAGCTGATTGGCCCCAGCAGCCGGCTGTGTCAGCAAAATGGCAGCTGGAGCGGGGAGGAGCCCCTCTGCCAAGGTACTTTCCTCCACCGGCTCCTTGGTAGCGTGCCAGGCCCGGGCCTGTCAGGGGGATGCCCGCCGCACAAGCCCGCACACGCCGGGCGTTTCTGAGTCACTACGCATTTGCAAAGCTCCGAGCCCAGCTGCACGCCTGCTTCTGGAAGCGGTGTGGGGGGGTCAGAAGAACTTGGGTTCTAATCCCGACTCCGTCACCTGTCTGCTGGTTGACCTTGGGCAAGTTGCTTCACTTCTCTGGGCCTCAGTTACCTCATCTGGAAAATGGGGATTGAGTCTGTGATCCCTATGTGAGACGGGGACTGTGTCCAACCTGATTAACCGTGGCTCAGTGGAAGGAGCACGGGCTTTGGAGTCAGAAGTCATGGGTTCGAATCCCGGCTCCAGCACATGTCTACTGTGTGACCTTGGGCAAGTCACTTAACTTCTCTGAGCCTCAGTTACCTCATCTGTAAAATGGGGATTAAGACTGTGAGCCCCACGTGGGACAACTTGATCCCACTGTATTCCCCCTCAGTGCTCAGAATAGTGCTTTGCACATAGTAAGCACTTAACAAATGCCATTATTATTATTATTAACATGTATCTATCTCAGTGCTTAGAACAGTGCCTGGCACATAGTTAGTGCTTAACAAATACTATTATTATTATTATTTGCGGGGGAAGCGGCCTGGGAATCAGAAGGACCTAGGTTCTAATCTTGGATCCGCCGCTTGTCAGCTGTGTATGACCTTGGGCAGGTCATTTCAATTCTCTGGGCCTCAGTGACTTCATCTGTAAAATGGGGATTAAGACTGTGAGCCCCATGTGAGATAATAATAATGATGGCATTTATTAAGCGCTTACTATGAGCAAAGCACTGTTCTAAGCGCTGGGTAGGGACCATGTCCAACTTAATTAGCTTGCACCTACCCAAGCACTTAGAACAGTTCCTGGCACATAGTTATATTATTATTATTGTATTCATTAAGCACTTTGTTCATCTCTCCTCCCAGCCCCACAGCACTTATGTCCATATCTGGAATTTATTTATATTAATGCCTGTCTCCCCCTCTAATAATAATAATGATGATGATGATGATGATGGCATTTATTAAGCGCTTACTATGTGCAAAGCTCTGTTCTAAGTGCTGGGGAGGTTACAACGTGATCAGCATGTCCCACAGGGGGCTCACAGTCTTCATCCCCATTTTACAGATGAGGGAACTGAGGCCCAGAGAAGTTAAGTGTCTTGCCCAAAGTCACACAGCTGACAATTGGCGGAGCCGGGATTTGAACCCATGACCTCTGGCTCCCAAGCCCGTGCTCTTTCCACTGAGCCAAGCCGCTTCTGATAGAGCTAGACTGTAAGCTCATTGAGGGCTGGTAATGGGTCTGTTTCTTGTTCTACTGTACTCTCCCAAGCACTTAGTACAGTGCTCTGCAAACAGTAAGCCCTCAATAAATACGATTGACAGAGTGACTGAGTTGAGAGGAGATGGGCAGGATGTGGGAGCATCTTCCCACCCTGGTCCCCGCCCTTGTTGGCGTGGGAGCCTGTTTTGCATCCGCTCCTGTGGCGGCCACTCAAGGCCGTGGGAATGTTGCTCTTTGGGAACTCAATCAATCAATCAATCATATTTATTGAGCACTTACTGTGTGCAGAGCACTGTACTAAGCGCTTGGGAAGTACAAGTTGGCAACATATAGAGACGGTCCCCACCCAACAGTGGGCTCACAGTCTAGAAGGGGGAGACAACTCCTGCCCAGGGAGAGTAAATTGATTGATTAGCTCGCTTGCCACCTCAGATGTGGGCAGTCCCAGATTCAGAACCCAAGTCTGAGCCCTGGTCTGCCCACCCAGCTCGGTGTCCAGCAAAGCCCACCTTCTCCGGTCAGAGCTGCAGGGGACCCTAACGGGCGATGGGGTGATAATTAAAAGAATTATGGAGACCATGTGCCAAGCACTGTGCCAAGATTGGATGCAGTCCCCATCCCACATAGGACTCACCATCTAAGTGGAAGGGAAATGGAGAGCAGTAATAATAGTGGTTTTTGCTAAGTGCTTACTACGTGCCAGGCACTGTACTAAGGGCAGGAGTGGTTACCAGCGTATCAAGTTGGACACCATCCCCGTCCCACCCGAGGCTCGCAGTCTCGAGCCCCATTTTACAGACGAGATCACTGAGGCACAGAGAAGTGAAGTGACTCACCCAAGGTCACAACAGCAGACAAGTGGCGGCATCGGGATCAGAACCCATGACCTTCTGACTCCCAAGCCGTGCTCTATCCACTACGTCATGCTGTTTCTCAACGGGTGAGGAAACCGAGGCACCGAGAAGTTAGGTGACTTACCCAGCAACATTCAGAGGGCTTGAGGCCGAGGTAGGATTAGAGCCAAGTCTCCTGATTCCCCGTCCCGGCTTTTTCCACTAGCCCACGCTGCCCTAACCCCCAATACCAGGTAGGGTGTTGGCACAGCCTGTTTTGCTAATCCAACTCAGACACCCATTTGGCAAGACGCCTCCCTGCCAATGTGTGCCTGATCCAGCTTGGCAGAGGGGAACGCTGCACAGAATTAATCGCCTCTATTCAAAATGGTTAAGAGGGCTCTTTGGCTGGCCCGAATCTCTGAAAAGAATCCGGGCTCCCTCCCTCAATCAATCAATCAATCAATCAATCATATTTATTGAGCGCTTACTGTGTGCAGAGCACTGGACTAAGCGCTTGGGAAGTACAAGTTGGCAACATATAGAGACAGTCCCTACCCAACAGTGGGCTCACAGTCTAGAAGGGGGAAACAGAGAACAAAACCAAACATATTAACAAAATAAAATAAAGAGAATAGATATGTACAAGTAAAATAAATAAATAGAGTAATAAATCTGTACAAACATATATACATATATACAGGTGCTGTGGGGAAGGGAAGGAGATAAGACGGGGGGATGGAGAGGGGGACGAGGGGGAGAGGAAGGAGGGGGCTCAGTGTGGGAAGGCCTCCTGGAGGAGGTGAGCTCTCAGTAGGGCCTTGAAGGGAGGAAGAGAGCTAGCTTGGCGGATGGGCAGAGGGAGGGCATTCCGGGCCCGGGGGATGACGTGGGCCGGGGGTCGATGGCGGGACAGGCGAGAGCGAGGCACGGTGAGGAGATTAGCGGCAGAGGAGCGGAGGGTGCGGGGTGGGCTGGAGAAGGACAGAAGGGAGGTGAGGTAGGAGTGGGTGAGGGGATGGACAGCCTTGAAGCCCAGGGTGAGGAGTTTCTGCCTGATGCGCAGATTGATTGGTAGCCACTGGAGATTTTCGAGGAGGGGAGTAACATGCCCAGAGCGTTTCTGGACAAAGACAATCTGGGCAGCGGCCTGAAGTATGGATTGAAGTGGGGAGAGACACGAGGATGGAAGATTGGAGAGGAGGCTGATACAGTAGTCCAGACGGGATAGGATGAGAGCTTGAACGAGCAGGGTAGCGGTTTGGATGGAGAGGAAAGGGTGGATCTTGGTAATGTTGCGGAGCGCCTCCCTGGAGAAAAATGTGCTTCCAAAGGTGGTGCCTGGTGGAGCTGGGAAGACCCGGTGAAACCCCAAAGCCTGAAAAAACAGCCGAGGTGTCCTGCCTCCCCCTGAGCAGAGCCTACTCTCCGCATCAAACAGAAACTCCTCACCCTTGGCTTCAAAACACTCTATCACCTTGCCCCCTCGTACCTCACTTTGCTACTCGCTTACTACAACCCAGCCTGCACACTCGCCCCTCTAATGTACTTCGATTTCGTTTCACTGTCAGCCTCTGACCCCGTCCTGCCTCTGGCCTGGAACACCCTCCCTCCTCATATCTGACAGACAGCTACTCTCCCCCCATTCAAAGCCTTATTGAAGGCCCATCTCCTCCAAGAGGTCTTCCCTGACTAAGCCCTACTTTCCTGTTCTCCCACTCCCTTTTGCGTCACCCTGATTTGCTCTCTTTATTCATCCACACTCCCAGCTCCACAGCACTTGTGTACATATCTGCAATTTATTTATTTATATTAATGTCTTTCTCCCTCTCTTGATTGTAAGCTCCTTGTGGGCAGGGAATTTGTCTGTTTACTGTTACACTGTACTCTCCCAAGCACTTAGTACAGTGCTCTGATCCCAGTAAAGCATTCAGTTAATGTGACTGACTGACTTGGCTTTTGTAGGGGAGAGTATTTCTTTTCATTTCTAACAATCATATTTATTGAGTGATTACTGTGAGCCCATTGTTGGGTAGGGACCATCTCTATATGTTGCCAACTTGTACTTCCCAAGCGCTTAGTACAGTGCTCTGCACACAGTAAGTGCTCAATAAATACAATTGAATGAATAAAGCACTGTACTAAATCTTTAGGAGAGTACAATATAACAGAGTTGGTAGACATGTCCCTTGCCCACAGCAAGTGTATATTTCCTCCTTTCTCTGTGGTATCTCTACTTGGAAGCCCCTTTGCCACCTAAATCTTTTCTCAAGTTCATTATTCCATCTTCCCTAATAAACCCTCTCCTCTTCTTTTCTTTCCCACAACTAAAAGCATTAATATTCTCCTTGCCCCAGAAGCTCACAATCTAGTGAGCTAATGGAAAAGGGCTGGGACCAGGTGTCAGAGAACCTGAATTATAATCCTTGCTCCTCCAGTTGCCTGCTGAGGCCTTGAGCAAGCCACTTTACTTCTCTAGGCCTCAGTTTCCTCAACTGAAAAATGGGGATTCAGTACCTGTCCTCCCTCCCATTTACACTGTGAACTCTATGTGAGACAGACACTGGGTTCAATCAGATTATCTTGTATTTTCCCCAGTGTTTAAGACAGTGCTTGGCAGATAGTAAGCACAAAGCAAATACCAGCAGTTAATATTAACCCTGATATCATTTTTGATTCCTCTTTCTGACTCCTCTTCCGAACTTACCTTCCTCTATCAGGTGGATTCTTTCTCTATAATGTTTTCTGTATCTGCCCTGCCCATCTTGGTGTTTTGTTTTTTAATGGCAAGGGATGGAGATTCAGCGCTTAGAACTGTGCTTTGCACATAGTAAGAGCTTAACAAATACCATTATTGTTATTATTATTATTATTATTATTATTATTACTATGTGTCAAGCCCTGTATTAAGGACTGGGATAGATTTATATCCTGTATATATGTATATATGGTTGTACATATTTATTACTCTATCTATCTATTTATTTATTTATTTATTTATTTATTTACTTTACTTTACTTGTACATTTCTATCCTACTTATTTTATTTTGTTGGTATGTTTGGTTCTGTTCTCTGTCTCCCCCTTTTAGACTGTGAGCCCACTGTTGGGTAGGGACTGTCTCTATGTGATACCAATTTGTACTTCCCAAGCGCTTAGTACAGTGCTCTGCACATAGTAAGCGCTCAATAAATACGATTGATTGATTGATTGATTGATTGATTTAAGCTAATCAGGTTGGACACAGTCCATGTCCCACGTGGGGCTCACAGTCTTAATATCCATTTTACAGATGAGGTAACTGAGGCACAGAAAAGTAAGTGAGTTGCTCAAAGTCACGCAGCAGACAAGTAGTTCAAGCCCTCACCCCTTCCCGGCTGGATTTCTGCTTTAGCCTACTTCCTGGTCTCCCCCTCTTCTTCCATGCAGCAGCTAGAATCAATTTCTCATGCTCTCATTGGATTAAACAAACCTCTCCCCTGCAGAAAAGGTTTTTGATCACCAGTTCACCATTAATGTTTGGATCTCTGTGGTATTTGTTAAATGCTATGTGCTAGGCACTGTACTAAGCGCTGGGTAGATACAAGGTGGGTTGGACACAGTCCCTGTCCCACAGCGGGCCATGGTCTTAATCCCCATTTTACAGTTGAGGTAACTGAGGCACAGAGAGTAACTTGCCCGAGGTCACAGAACAGGCAAGGGGCAGAGGCAGGATTAGAACCCACATCTTTCTGAATCCCAGGCCTGTACTCTATCTACTTGCTTCTCTGCTCAGGATTTACTCAATCCTGAGTATCAATCAATCAATGAATCAATCAATCAATCGTATTTATTGAGCACTTACTGTGTGCAGAGCACTGTACTAAGCACTTGGGAAGTGCAAGTTGGCAACATATAGAGACAGTCCCTACCCAACAGTGGGCTCACAATTGTCGGGCATGGGGGTGAGGGCTGGACTTTGAGGAAGCAGGTCCTCCAGGAAACCAACCTCCAGGTTGGAATAGGACTACATTTGTGCTGAACGTGCTGTGTAGACATTCAGGGTCTCCTCCATTTGGACACCGAGGCAGAGACTTTCTTTTGAGATTCAAACAGCGCCAGGCTGGGAACCAAGGTGATCTGGTTCCCAGACTGGCGGCTCAGTGGAAAGAGCCCGGGCTTTGGAGTCAGAGGTCGTGGGTTCAAGTCCCGACTCCACTACTTGTGAGCTGTGTGACTTTGGGCAAGTCACTTGACTTCTCTGGGCCTCAGTTCCCTCATCTGTAAAATGGGGATGAAGACTGTGAGCCCCATGTGGGACAACCTGATTACCTTGTATCTACCCCAGCGCTTAGAACAGTGCTTGGCACATAGTAAGCGCTTAACAAATACCAACATTATTATTATTTTTATCTGGGTTCTAGTCCCAGCTCTGTGTGACACACTGTGGGAACACCCCCCATGCTCGGACCCTTCCCTGGTGGGATGGTGCCAGCCCGGGAGTGCCCCTGCCAGCCCCAGAGAGGTCAGTAAGTCCTCCCGCAGGCTGGCAGACAGAGCTAGGGGATTGTGGTTAGAGCCTTGGTGATCCACCAGGAGCCAATCAGGAGCTCGAGCTGGTCTTTAAGGAAAAAGGGCTGTTACCCTGGTTCATTAGAGAAGCAAGAAATAAAACCATCTTTACGAAGTCTTTCATGGGTGGAAAATCCTTGGCCACCGGCCCGAATGAGAGGCCTTCCTGAACACCTGTGCTTGGCTGTGCCCTCGATTGAGCATTTCTGATCTTTTCCCCACTCCTCCTCCTCCTCCGCCTCTGGCTCCCAGCCACTCCCCTCCGCCCCCCGGCCCTCCAAGGGAGATTCAATGGCTCTGTCCCTCAGCTGGGGGCCGAGCTGGAGGGCTTCACGGTCTGGCAGTCCGCCAGCATCCAGACCCCACCGGGGCATGCTGGCCCAAGCCTCACAGACATTCCTTCCAACTTGGGCTTGGAGAACCGGATCCCAGCACCCAGCCGAAGGCGGGGGTCTTGAATGTGTATTCGTCCCCAAAGATGGGTGGCACGCCTTTGAACCCGAGCTTCCTCTGGAAATGCTTCCTGCCTGAAAACGTCCTGCTGACCATATGGGACTTTGAGGAACCAGGGTCCTACTGGTCCTCTGGGGAGCCAGATTCTCCCCTCGGGTCAGAATTGGGATGTCTTCTTGCGCGACATGTTGAGGAGACATTCAGGGTCTCCTCCCTGTGGATACCAAAGCAGAGAGTTTCCTTTGAGATACAAAGAGCATGAGGCTGGGAGCCAGGTGACTTGGGTTCAAGTCCCAGCTCTTCCCCTGGCCGGCTGTTTAACTGTGGGCAAGTCACTTAGCCTCTCTGGGCCTTTGTTTCCTCATCTGCAAACTGGGGATAATAACAATAATAATAATAATAGCGATCGTATTTGTTAAGCACTTACTACATGTCAAGCACTGTTCAAAGCACTGGGGTAAAGACACGCTTATCAGGTTGGACAAAGTCCCTGTCTCACATGGAGCTCACCTCTTAATCCGCATTTTACAGATGAGGTAACTGAGGCCCAGAGAAGTGAAGTGATTTACCTGAGGTTTCACAGCAGACAAGTGGCAGAGCTGGAATTAGAACCCAGGTCCTTCTGACTCCCAGGCTCATCATGCTCTATCCACTAGGCCATGCTGTCTCCTCCAGGGAGGATGAGGGATGAGGTAGACTGTGAGCCTCTTGTGGGATGGGAACTGTGCCCAATCCGGCAACCTTTTATCTGCCCCAGAGCATAGCACAGAGTCAGCACTCCTAAATGCACACCACCACTCTGCCTGATTCGGTGGTCCGGGGTCCGGAGTTGGGCTCCTGCCAACTCAAAAGTGAGGAAGAACATTCTGGAGAAATGTCACCAGGGCCTGGACGGGCCCAACAGCAGTCCCTCGGAAGGATCCAACCCACTGGCAGAACACTCCATGGGTTGGGAAACTCGGGACAAGATAGAGTCCTTTTTTATGGTATCTGTTAAGTGCTCACTATATGTTAGACCCTGTACCAGAAGCAGTGTGGCTCAGTGGAAAGAGCCCGGGCTTTGGAGTCAGAGGTTATGGGTTCAAATCCCAGCTCCACCAATTGTCAGCTGTGTGAATTTGGACAAGTCACTTAACTTCTCTGGGCCTCAGTTAGCTCATCTGTAAAATGGGGATTAAGATTGTGAGCCCCCCATGGGACAACCGGATCACCTTGTAACCTTCCCAGAGCTTAGAACAGTGCTTTTCAAATAGTAAGTGCTTAATAAATACCATTATAATTATTATTATTACTAAATGCTGGGCTAGGTATAAGCTAATCAGGTTGGACACAGTCCCTGTTCCACATGGGGCTCACAGTCTTAATCCCCATCTTGCAGATGAGGGAACCGGGGCACAGAGAAGTGAAGTCACTTGCCCAAGGTCACACAGCAGACAAGTGGGGGAGCCTGGATTAGAATCCGGGTCCTTTTGACTCCCAAGCCCGGACTCTATCTGCTAGGCCACATTACTTGAAACAGAAGGGGCCAGGGAGTGGGGTTGTCCAGAGACCCCGACCTTCCCACTGAGGCAGGGCCCGGCTGGAGGTGGGGAGGTAGGGGGAGCAGGTGAGGGGATGGAATTGGGGGGGGGGATGTAGTGAGCAGCTGCTGGCCAGAGTGATTACAGCATGGATCTGTGAAATGGGGAGAAGATACTACGTGCTCTCACACCCTCTTAGGCTGTAGCCCCAAGTGGGACAGCGACTGTGCTCACTGTGATGTTTTCATTTCTACCCCATATTGCTTGGCATATAGTGAGCACATACTAACCTAATATTAACAATTATTCCACTGATTAAGTGCTTACGATTTGCCGAGCACAGGGGTAAACACAAGGTTTATGATTTGGACCCAGTCCCCGTCCCACATTGGGTGCACAGTCCATCTTATGTCCATTACACTTGGTGAGGAAACTGAGGACTGGGGAAGTTAGGTGACCTGACCAAGGTCTCCCAATCAATGAATCAATTAATCAGTGGTATTTACTGAGCACTTACAGTGTGCAGACCTCTGTTCTAAGTGCTTGGGAAAGCGCACTATAATCGAGTTGGTTAGATGCATGCGCTCCTTGTCCACAGTGAGCTTCCAGTCTACAGGAGTAGACAGGCATTGAAATAAGTGACAGATTGGGGTAACAGTAGAATGTGCAGATATTGATGTAAGTTTTGTGGGGCTAGGCTGAGTATCAAAGGGCTAATTGCCTCCCAGCAGGTCAGTGGCTGAGCTGGGTCTCCCGAACACCCAGTCCTGTGCTTTTTTCACTAGGCCACCCTGCCTCATTCTTTCAATTGTATTTCTTGAACACCTCCGGTGTGCAGAGAACTGTACTAAATGCTTGCGAGAGTACAATAGAACAATAAGCAGACACATTCCCAGCCCACAACGAGCTACCGCGAGGGCCCCGGGGATGAAGCTGGAGCTGAAATGGTCATTATTCGTGCAACTGCCCCACTGAGTTTCCAGAGCTGAACTCACCTGGCTTTCATCCCCGGGCAGATATCCGGGAATGTGCCAGCCACCCCTGTCAGAATGGCGGGACTTGCGTGGAGGGGGTGAACCAGTACTCTTGCACCTGTCCACAGGGCTGGACCGGGAATCACTGCCAAGACCAAGCTCAAACAGGTATTTGCCAGAGCCGGGGTGGGGTGGGGCGGGGAGGAGGGAGAGAGAAGGCCACAAGAGCCCAATTTCACAACCCCTGATGAGGGTGGGTGTCCGGTCTCTCTCGGGAACCTGCGTTCAGTTGTCCTGGCCTTCAGAGTTCCCGGCCATAGCAGGACTGTTTTGGAGGGCAACTTGGGTTCTCTTCCTCCTCCTTCCTCCTCCTTTTCCTTCTCCTCCTCTTTCTTCTCCTCCTCTTCCTTCTTGTCCTCCTCCTCCGTTTCCTCCTCCTTCTCCTCTCCTTTCTTCTCCTCCTCCCTTTTCTTCTCAGCCTCTTTTCTCCTCCTCTTCCTTCTTGTCCTCCTCCTCTCCTTCCTTCTCATCCTCCTCTTCCTCCCTCTCTTCCTTCTTGTCCTCCTCCTCCTTTTCCTCCTCCTTCTCCTCCTCCTCTCCTTTCTTCTCCTCCTCGCTTTTCTTCTCAGCCTCTTTTCACCTCCTCTTCCTTCTTGTCCTTCTCCTCTCCTTCCTTCTCATCCTCCTCTTCCTCCCCCCTCTTCCTTCTTGTCCTCCTCCTCTTCCTCCTCTTCCTTCCTTTCTCCTCCTTCTCCTCTTCCTCCTCCTCCTCTCCTCCTCTTTCTCCCCTCCTCAGTCACACGCCTCTTCCACTTCACCCTATCCGACAGGGGCCCGCAGCCATCTGGGGCCAGCTAGGAGCCCCGGGCATCCCCCAGGGTCATTGTGGCCTGAGAAATTCACCACTCTTAAGGAAGAGAAGGTGACAGGAGTTGGGGGTGGGGTTGGGGGGGGGGGGGCGGTCAGTCCATCTTTCTCCCCATCTCTTTCAGCCACACCGGAATGGGGCACGACCGACGACCCGGCCTTCAGCCGCAGGCCGCGCTGTGCCAAGGTGAACCAAGCCCAGCACTGCAGCTGCGAGGCGGGCTTCCACATGAGCGGCCCGCCCGACAACAGCATTTGCCAAGGTAGGTACCCCACGGCCTCCCGGCCAGCCTGAAGAGGAGAGGGAGGGGATCGCTACCTCCACTGTGTGGCCAGGGAAATGTGTCAGGAAGTTTGAGAAGCACCATGGCCCCGGGCCTGGGAATCAGGGGATCTGGATCCTCATCCCGGCTCCCCTGACTCGTCTGCTGTGTGACTTTGGGCAAATCACTGCTCTGGGCCTCAGTTATCTCATCTGCAAAATGGGGATTAAGACTGTGAGACCCATGTTGGGACAGGGACTGTGTTCAACCCGATTAGCTTGTATTTACCCTAGCACTTAGTGCCTGACACATAGTTACAGATACCATAAAAAAAACCCCAAAACAGGGTTTCAGAATCCACTCCTGAGTCTGCCAGATTCTCAGTCCTTCCATGCCAACAGTACCCACAGATGGATCAGACTGACAAGCGTGTCCATCAGTTGGAGGGTCACAGGCTCCGAGCAGTGGTCACTGCATCACTGCTAGATCAGATTGACAAGCGTGTCCATCAGTTGGAGGGTCACAGGCTCCGAGCAGTGGTCACCGCATCACTGCTTCCTCCCACGGGCTTTCTTCCTGACTGAGGGACAGGGGATCTTTGGCTAATTTGGGTCCCTCCAGAGCCAAGCCCAGTGGGGCTGGGAGGAGGGGCATTTAAGCACCAAGGTAGCCGGCCAAAAGCCCTTGCCAATACCAGATATCCGGGAACACCATATAACCGAACGATGACGTGCGGAGCATTTTTGCAGCAAGGAGAGTCCCTGATCTCCCCTCCCTCTAAAGTCACTGTGAGATCTCGTGATACTGATGCTACCACTTATCTGCTTTATGGGCTTGGCAAGTCACTTCGCTTCTCTGCGCCTCAGTTCCCTCATCTGTAAAATGGGGATTAAGACTGTGAGCCCCATGCGGGACAGGGACTGTGTCCAACTCGATTTGCTTATAATAATAACAATAATAATAATAATGATGACATTTCTTAAGCACTTACTATGTGCAAAGCACTGTTCTAAGCGCTGGGGAGGTTACAAGGTGATCAGGTTGTCCCACGGGGGGCTCACAGTCTTAATCCCCATTTTACAGATGAGGTAACTGAGGCCCAGAGAAGTGAAGTGACTTGCCCAAAGTCACACAGCTGACAATTGACAGAGCCGGGATTCGAACCCATGAACTCTGACTCCAAAGCCCGGGCTCTTTCCACTGAGCTATGCTGCTTCTCTTATATCCACCATGGTGCTTAATACAGCACCTGGTATATGTTTTGTTTTGTTGTCTGTCTCCGCCTTCTAGACTGTGAGCCCGTTGTTGGGTAGGGACTGTCTCTATATGTTGTCAACTTGTACTTCCCAAGTGCTTAGTACAGTGCTCTGCACACAGTAAGTGCTCAATAAATACAGTTGAATGAAATGAATGAATAGGGACAGTTTCTATATGTTGCCGACTTGTACTTCCCAAGTGCTTAGTACAGTGCCTAATAAATACGATTGAATGAATAAATAAATGAAAGCACTTAACAAATACCATTATTATTATTATTATTATTATTATTATTATTATTATTATTATTATTATTAGGGAGTTTGGGTGCCCAAGATCAGATTGCTGGTTAGAAAAGAGTCTGGGCCCGATCTGTACCAGATGGGGGATTGACCAGTTGAAAGCCAGATCATCTGGTCTAAAACCAAGCAAATAGCCACCTTCCAGATGAAGCCGGGCATCTTGGCTTTCCCCTGAGCATGGTGGGACTCATAATGAACTCTCTTTTCCACCTGTATATATGTATATATATTTTTACGTATTTATTACTCTAATTATTTATTTTACTTGTACATATTCTATTTATTTTATTTTGTTAATATGTTTTGTTTTGTTGTCTGTCTCCCCCTTCTAGACTGTGAGCCCACTGTTGGGTAGGGACCATCTCTATATGTTGCCAACTTGTACTTCCCAAGCGCTTAGTACAGTGCTCTGCACACAGTAAGCGCTCAATAAATATGATGGAATGAATGAATGAATGAATAAGGCATTGCACACTACAATCCGTCCTCTATCCTCTCTCCCCCATCATATTTCTCTCTCTCTCTCTCTCTCTCTCTCTCTCTCTCTCTCCTGCCCATCATATGGTGAGGTTACAATCATAATTTTTTGTTAATGGTATTTGTTAAGAAATTACTGTGCGTCAAGTACCGTTCTAAACCCTGGGGTAGACACAAGTTAATCAGGCCGAATACAGTCCCTGTCCCACATGGGGCTTACACCCCTGTCAATGCTCTCTAAGAAACGGACAGTAGAGGTTACATTAGTCTAACTAATCCTCACAGAATCGATTCTCCACCTCGACTGACTCTCCATTCCAGAAGCTCAGAGTTGCGGAGGGTGCGGCTTGAGGGTTTTTCCCTTAGACTCTGCCACTCATCATGTTTGAGACCCCAGTACCTGCCTCTTCCTCCCTTCACCTGCACACTAATCCATCTAGGGCCTATTCTGGTTTAAGGGCAGATCTAAACAGTCCCATTTCCCAGCTGGACAAACTAAGTTCCCCATCTACGGTGGCCTATTTGGCTTAAGCCCACTCTTTTAGACTGTGAGCCCACTGTTGGGTAGGGACTGTCTCTATATGTTGCCAACTTGTACTTCCCAAGCGCTTAGTACAGTGCTCTGCACACAGTAAGCGCTCAATAAATACAATTGATTGATTGATTGATTGATTGATTGATTAAGCGTGACAATGTAAGGGCCCAGGATGGAGCCCAGCTGTTCCGGGTTTCCAGACCAGGCTGTTCCCAGTGTCATGGGAAAATCTCCTGCAGTCCTTCAATAGCCAACACTGAACAGGGTCACCCCGTTTTTATTTTAATATGGTTTTCTTTAAGTGCTTACTACCTGCCAGGCACTGTACTAAGCACTGGGTAGATACAAATTAATCCGTGTCCCACGTAGGATTCACAGTCTTAATCCCCATTTTACAGATGAGGTAACAGGCCCAGAGAATAATAATAATAATAATTGTGGCATTTGTTAAGCACTTACTATGTGCCAAGCACTGTTCTAAGCGCTAGGGTAATCAGGTTGGCCCACGTGGGGCTCCCAGTCCTAATCCCCCTTTTACAGATGAGTAACGGAGGCACAGAGAAGTAAAGTGGCTTGCCCAAGGTCACACAGCAGACTAGAGAAGCAGCGTGGCTCACTGGAAAGAGCCCGGGCTTTGGAATCAGAGGTCACGGGTTCAAATTCCAGCTCCCCCTATTGTCGCTGTGTGACTTTGGGCAAGACACTTCACTTCTCTGTGCCTCAGTTACCTTATCTGTAAAATGGGGATTAAGACTGTGAGCCCCACGTGGGACAACCTGATCACCTTGTATCCCCCCAGCACTTAGAACAGTGCTTTGCACATAGTAATCGCTTAGTACAGTGCTCTGCACGCAGTAAGCGCTCAATAGATATGATTGAATTGAGTGAAAGCAGCAGAGCTGGGGTTGGAACCCAAATCCTTTCGTCAGTCACCTCTATTTATTTTTTTTATTTTATTTGTACATATTTATTCTATTTATTTTATTTTGTTAATATGTTTTGTTTTGTTCTCTGTCTCCCCCTTCTAGACTGTGAACCCGCTGTTGGGTAGGGACCGTCTCTAGATGTTGCCAACTTGTACTTCCCAAGCGCTTAGTCCAGTGCTCTGCACACAGTAAGCGCTCAGTAAATACGATTGAATGAATGAATGCTAGAATGGCATGGTCTAGAAGCCCCCAAAGCCAACTAGCCCCCAGGCCCTGAGGAGGCAACCTGCTGTCTCCAGACCCTGCTGACCATCTTCCCCTTTCCCTACCATCTCCCCGTGAGCCTGAGGTTCTGAGATTTTGAGGTTCTCTTCCTCCCTTCAAAGCCCTACTGAGAGCTCACCTCCTGCAGGAGGCCTTCCCAGACTGAGCCCCCTCCTTCCTCTCCCCCCTTCCCCCTCTCCACCCCCCCGCCTTACCTCCTTCCCCTCCCCACAGCACCTGTATATGTGTATATATGTTTGTACGTATTTATTACTCTATTTATTGATTTATTTTACTTATACATATCTAGGCTACTTATTTTACTTTGTTAATATGTTTTGTTTTGTTCTCTGTCTCCCCCTTCTAGACTGTGAGCCCACTGTTGGGTAGGGACCGTCTCTATATATGTTGCCAGCTTGTACTTTCCAAGCACTTAGTCCAGTGCTCTGCACACAGTAAGCGTTCAATAAATACAATTGATTGATTGATTGATTACTCTATTTATTTTACTTGTACATATCTATTCTACTTATTTTATTTTGTTAATATGTTTTGCTTTGTTCTCTGTCTCCCGCTTCTAGACTGTGAGCCCGCTGTTGTTTAGGGACCGTCTCTATATATGTTGCCAACTTGTACTTCCCAAGCGCTTAGTCCAGTGCTCTGCACACAGTAAGCGCTCAATAAATACGATTGAATGAATGAATGAATGAGAAGGGGGCATCCAGTGGTGGGCCTCTCTCAGGGAAAGCTGCATCCACGTCCGGTGGTCTCCCCAGGTTTCCTCCTGGCCATTATCCTCGACGTGATCTGTTGCCATCCAGGGGGTGTAAATCAGTCAATCGTATTTATTGAGTGCTTACTGTGTGCAGAGCACTGTACTAAGCTCTTGGGAAGTACAAGTTGGCAACATAGAGAGACGGTCCCTACCCAACAGTGGGCTCACAGTCTAGAAGACTGGGGGGCAGACTGGGGTGTAAACTGGGGGGCAGGCCCGGCCCCCGCGGGGATGAGAAAGGAAGCCATTTGGGTCAGCGCCACCAGGCCGATCCGAGCCACGGGGCCCCCACGCTTGCCGTCTTGTGCTTTCCCGACCCAGATGTGAACGAGTGCGAGGTGTTCAAGCAGGAGGGGGCCTCCCGGCTCTGTATGCACAGCTGCGTCAACACCCCCGGATCCTACCGCTGCTCCTGCCCTAGCGGATACCGGACCCTGGCCGACGGGAAGAGCTGTGAAGGTAGGGCTGGGCCGCTGGGCGCTGGACAATAATAATAATGATGGCGTTTATTAAGCGCTTACTGTGTGCAGAGCACTGTTCTAAGCGCTGGGGAGGTTCCAAGGTGATCAGGTGGTCCCACGGGGGGCTCACAGACAGCATGGCTCAGTGGAAAGAGCCCGGGCTTTGGAGTCAGAGGTCATGAGCTCAAATCCCGGCTCCGCCAATTGTCAGCTGTGTGATTTTGGGCAAGTCGCTTCACTTTACTGGGCCTCAGTTACCTCATCTTTAAAATGGGGATGAAGACTGGGAACCTCCTGTGGGACAACCTGATCACCTTGTAACCTCCCCAGTGCTTAGAACAGTGCTTTGCACATGGTAATTTATTTATTACTCTATTTATTTATTTTACTTGTACATTTCTATCCTATTTATTTTATTTTGTTGGTATGTTTGGTTCTGTTCTCTGTCTCCCCCTTTTAGACTGTGAGCCCACTGTTGGGTAGGGACTGTCTCTATGTGTTGCCAATTTGTACTTCCCAAGCTCTTAGTACAGTGCTCTGCACATAGTAAGCGCTCAATAAATACGATTGATTGATTGATTGATTGATTGATTGATGGCAAGCACTTAATAAATGCTTACCATCATTATGATCCCCATTTTACAGATGAGGTAACTGAGGCACAGAGAAGTGAAGCGACTTGCCCAAAGTCGCACAGCTGACAATTGGTGGAGTGGGGATTTGAACCCATGACCTCCTACTCCAAAGCCCGGGCTCTTTCCACTGAGCCACGCTGCTTCTCTGTAACAGGTTGTAGCCATGGCACACCTGCACAGTGGCATAGGACAGCAGCCGCAACGGCAGCACAGAGCAGCATCTACATGGGAGCAGGGCACTTATTGTGTGCAGGGCACTGAACGAAGCTCTTGAGAGAGTACCGCACAATATAACAGGCACTTTCCCTGCCCACAAGGAGCTTACAGTCTATAGTAATAATAATAATAATAATAATGAGGACATTTATTAAACGCTTACAATGTGAAAAGCACTGTTCTAGCAGGCCAGAGGACTGAGCCCAGAGCAGCAGCAGTGGCAGCAGCGTTCATTCATTCAGTCGTATTTATTGAGCGCTTACTGTGGGCAGAGCACTGTACTAAGCGCTTGAAAAGTACAATTCAGCAAGCGATAGAGGGAATCCCTGCCCACAGGGGGCTCACAGTGTAGAAAGGAGAAGACAGGCGTCGAAAAAAGTAAGTGGGAATCAGTAGCATCAACATAAATAAATAGAATTATAGACCGCTTCCGCCACTTGTCAGCTGTGTGACCTCGGGCAAGTCACTTAACTTCTCTGTGCCTCAGTTCCCTCATCTGTAAAGTGGGGATGAAGACTGAGCCCCACGTGGGACAACTTGATGAACTTGTATCATCAAGCATCAAGTGGAGAAGCAGCTTGGCTGTGGAGAAGCAGCGTGGCTCAGTGGAAAGAGCCCGGGCTTTGGAGTCAGAGGTCATGGGTTCGAATCCTGGCTCCGCCACATGTCTGCTGTGTGACCTTGGGCAAGTCACTTAGCTTCTCTGAGCCTCAGTTACCTCATCTGTAAAATGGGGATTGACTATGAGCCCCACGTGGGACAACCTGATCACGTTATATCCCCCCAGTGCTTAGAACAGTGCTCTGCACATAGTAAGCGCTTAAATGCCATCACTATTTATTATTATTATTGTATGTACCCCAGTGCTTAGAACAGTGCTTGGCACATATTAAGTGCTTAACAAGTACCAAAGTTATTATTATTATATATATATACATTGTTAATAAAATAAATAGAATTATAAGTATATACAGATATATACAGGTGCTGTGGGGTGGGGAGTGGGGTAGAGCAGAGGGAGGGAGTTGGGGCTAGGGAGAGGGGAAGAGGAGCAGAGGAAAAGGGAGGCTCAGTCTGGGAAGGCCTCCATCATCATCATCATCAATCGTATTTATTGAGCACTTACTGTGTTCAGAGCACTGTACTAAGCGCTTGGGAAGTACAAATTGGCAACATATAGAGACAGTCCCTACCCAACAGTGGGCTTACAGTCTAAAAGGAGATGAGCTCTCAGTAGGGGGGAAGTGGGCTAGCTTGGCAGGATTTAGCTTTAATTCTATTTGTTCTGATGACTTGACACCTGTCCATGCTTTGTTTTGTTGTCTGTCTCCCGCTTCTAGACTGTGTGCCCATTGTTGGGTAGGGACTGTCTCTATATGTTGCCGACTTGTACTTCCCAAGCGCTTAGTACAGTGCTCAGCAGACAGTAAGTGTTCAATAAATACGATTGAATGAATGAATGAATTCCAGGCCAGAGGTAGGACGTGGGCCAGGGGTCGACAGCGGGACAGCAGAGGTCAGGAGCAGCATTCATTCATTCATTCAGTCATATTTATGGAGCACTTACTGTGTGCAGAGCACTGTACTAAGCGCTTGGGAAGTACAAGTCGGCAACATATAGAGACGGTCCCTACCCAACAGTGGGCTCAGTCTAGAAGGGGGAGACAGACAACAAAACAAAACATATTAACAAAATAAAATAAATAGAATAAATATGTACAAATAAAATAAATAAATAAATAGAGTAATAAATACGTACAAACATATATACGTATATACAGGTGCTGTGGGGAGGGGAAGGAGGTAAGGCGGGGGGGATGGGGAGGGGGAGGAGTGGGAGAGGAAGGAGGGGGCTCAGTCGGGAGTCCTCCCTCTTCCAAGAGACCTTTCCCCTGTTTTTATGATATTTGTTAAACACCTTCTATATGCCAGGCACTGTACTAAGCCCCGAGGAAGATTCAAGACAATTAGGTTGGACAAAATCCCTATCCCACGCAGGGCTCACAGTCCTAATCCTGATTTTCCAATTTCCCCGACTGAGCCCTCATTTCCTCTACCCGCCTTCCCCTCGGCATGAGCTAAGCACTCCTCCTTTATTCATTCAGTTGTATTTATTGAGTGCTTACTACGTGCAGAGCACTGTACTAAGCGCTTGGAAAGTACAATTTGGCAACAGATAGAGACAATCCCTACCCAACAGTGGTCTCACTGTAAGGTCATTACAGGCCTGGAATGTGTCCTCTAATTCTGTTTTATTGTACTCTTCCAGGCATTTAGTACAGTGCTCTGTACATAGTAAGCACTTAATAAATAACACTAATTGATTGATTGATGTACTTGTCTGTGTGCCCCTTAAGCATTTTTATAGCCATCCCAGCCCCACAGCACTTATGTTCATATCCTTATTTTCTACAATTTCCCGTCTCTATAATTTCTTTTAATATCTGTGCCCCCTCCCCACCACCAAGACTGTAAACTTCTTGTGGGCAGGGACCGTGTCTACCAACATTATTGTATAATACTAACACAATTTCAGAAGGATTTTGAAGATGGGGAGCATGATAGTCATTTGGATGTAAAGGGGGAGAGAGTTCCAGACATGAGAGAGAGCACCGCATTTGCCAAGTGCTCAGAAAATACCACCGATTGACTGGTTCAATCCTTCCCTTCCCTTCCCCACAGCACCTGTATATATGTATATATGTTTGTACATATTTATTACTCTATTTATTTATTTATTTTACTTGTACATATCTATTTTATTTATTTTATTTTGTTGGTATGTTTGGTTTTGTTCTCTGTCTCCCCCTTTTAGACTGTGAGCCAGCTGTTGGGTAGGGACTGTCTCTATATGTTGCCAACTTGTACTTCCCAAATGCTTAGTACAGTGCTCTTCACACAGTAAGTGCTCAATAAATACGATTGATTGATTGATTGATTGGTTGATTGTTTGATTGATTGGAGGCTGGAGGAAGAAAGGCGTCCTGATGAGAAGCTGCTCCCCACCCAGAATCACTGAGACCCTGGCAACCAGACTGTGTCCCACCTAATTAGCTCATATTTGCCCCAGTGCTTAGAACAGTGCTTGGTACTTAGAACAGTGCTTGGCACATAGTATGCACTTAACAAACACCATCATTATCATTATTATTATTATCATTATTATTATTACAGTGTCTGGCACATGGTAAGTGCTTAACAAATCCCAAACCTCTAGACTGTAAGCTTGTTGTGGGCAGGGAGTACGTCTGTTATCTTGTTATGTTTTATACTCTCCCAAGTACTTAGTACAGTGTTTTCACCACAGTGAGAGCTCAGTAAATATAACTTATTGACTGACTGACATAAAACTGACTAAGAAGCACCGTGGCTCAGTGGAAATCAATCAATCGTATTTATTGAACGCTTACTGTGTGCAGAGCACTGTACTAAGCGCTTGGGAATTACAAGTTGGCAACACATAGGGACAGTCCCTACCCAACAGTGGGCTCACAGTCTAGAAGGGGGAGGCAGAGAACAAAACAAAACATATTAACAAAATAAAATAAATAGAATAGATATGTACAAGTAAAATAAATAGAGTAATAAATAGAGTAATAAATACGTACAAACATATATACATATATACAGGTGCTGTGGGGAAGGGAAGGAAAGAGTTTAGGCTTGGGAGTCGGAGGTTGTGGGTTCTAATCCCGACTCCACCACATGTCTGCTGTGTGACCTTGGGCAAGTCACTTCACTTCTCTGAGCCTCAGTTCCCTCATCTGTAAAATGGGGATGAAGACTGTGAGCCCCACATGGGACAACCTGATCACCTTGTATCCCCCCAGCACTTAGAACAGTGCTTCGAACATAGTACGCATGTAACAAATGCCATCATTATTATAAAACAACAACAACAAAAAAAACCAGTCTTCTTATAACTGCTGAACACAGGTAACAGCATCACAGAGGGGTGCTTATTCCCTCTCCAGGGAGTTGAATATTCTGGAATCCCTGTGGATAGTCAGATTTTCCCTTCATTTACCTCAACCTACGAAATTTTTCCCAGAGGCACAGGATAAGACTCTAGGGCCAGGACTTAAAGACCCCGGGGGTGAAAGGATAACTGCTTCTCTAATCATTCATTCATTCATTCAATTGTATTTATTTGTACATATTTATTACTCTATTTATTTATTTTACTTGTACATATCTATTCTATTTATTTTATTTTGTTAGTATGTTTGGTTTTGTTCTCTGTCTCCCCCTTCTAGACTGTGAGCCCACTGTTGGGTAGGGACTGTCTCTATATGTTGCCAACTTGTACTTCCCAAGCGCTTAGTACAGTGCTCTGCACACAGTAAGCGCTCAATAAATGCGATTGATTGATTGATTGATTGAGCGCTTACTGTGTGCACTTACTGAGCACCCTAAAACCACAGTACTAAGCACTGGGGAGTTTCAACAGAAGCAAAACCTTGCTCTCAAGGAGCTTTCAATCTAATGGGGGAGACAGACGAATATGTTCCAAGAGTAGGAGCGGAAGGATGAGCAGAGGTATGATAAGATTTAATGCAAATTTCTCAGGACCAAATAAAATCATTTGGTTAATCAATGGGATTTACTGAGCACTAACTCTGTGCAGAGCACTGAACCAAGGGCTTGGGGGAGAGCAATAGAGTTGGTAGATATGATCTTTGTCTTTAAGTTCCTCCTTCTCCATGGGGGAGACAGGCAATAAAATAAATTACAGATGGGAGGAGGTAAGAGAGCAGATAGTTATACATAAAAGTGCTACAAGAGAGATTAACCAAGTGAGAAGCAGTGTGGCCTTGAGGAAAGAAAGAGCCTGGGAGTTAGAGGTCCTGGGTTCTAATCCCAGTTCTGCCACTTTCCTGTTATGTGACCCAAGTGGCAGAGCCGGCTAAGTTACTTAACTTCTCCATGCCTCAGTTCCCTCATCTGCAAAACGGGGATTCAATATCTGTTCTTCTTCCTCTTAGAGAAGCCGCGTGGCTCAGTGGAAAGAGCATGGGCTTTGGAGTCAGCGGTCATGGGTTCAAACCCCGGCTCCGCCACTTGTCAGCTGTATGACTTTGGGAAAGTCACTTACCTTCTCTGGGCCTCAGTTCCCTCATCTGTAAAATGGGGATTAAGACTGTGAGCCCCCCGTGGAACAATCTGATCACCTTGTATCTCCCCAGCGCTTAGAACAGTGCTTTGCACATAGTAAGTGCTTAACAAATACCATCATTAATTAATCCTTAGACTGAGAGCCTCAGGTGGGACATGATTAACTTGAATCAAGCCCAGTGCTTAGTACAGTGCTTGGCACATAGTATGTGCTTAACAAACACCATTATTATTATTATTATTATTACTGTCATTATTAAGTGTTCGGGTGAGACAGCAAGTGGCGGTTGGGGGAATTATGGGGATTTTCCGAGGATTCACTGGGAAAGTCTTCCTGGAGGAAATCACATTTCAGAAGGGTTTTGAAGATGGGGAGAGTGATAGTCTGTTGGATGTGAAGGGGGAGGGAGTTTCAAACAAGAGACAGAGAATGAGCGGGAGGTCAGCAGCTGGAGGGACAAGAATGAGGCGCATCGAGTAGATTGGCACGAGGGAGATGAAGCTGGGAAACTGAGGTGGAGTGGGAGGAGGGAGTGGATAAGGCAGAGAGAGCTGATCGAGGCAGCATGGCCTAGTGGAAAGAGCATGGGCTTGGGAGTCTGAAGAAGAGGGTTCTAATCCCGGCTCTGCCACTTGTCTGCTGTGCGACCTTGGGCAATTCACTTCACTTCTCTGGGCCTCAGTTCCCTCATCTGAAAAGTGGGGATTGTCACATAGTAAGCGCTTACAAATACCACGATGATTATTATTATTGTTATGATTATCGAGAGTGACTGTCAGGACTTTCTGCTTTGTGTGGGGAGGATTGGTGACCATTGAAATCAATTGATCGATTGATCAGTGGAATTTCTTCAATGCTTACTATTAAATGCAGAGCACTGAACTAGAGCTTCGGAGAGTATTATTCAATAATAATAAAAGAAGCAGTGAGGGCTAGTGGATAGAGCACGGACCTGGTGAGTCAGAAGGACCTGGGTTTGCTCCACCACTTATCTGTTGTGGGACCTTGGGCAAGTCATTTCACTTCTCTGGGCCTCAATCCCCTCATTTGTAAAATGGGGATGAAATGGGACATGGACTGTGTCCAACTTGATTAGTAGCTTGTATCTACCCCAGCGCTTAGAACAGTTCCTGGTGCATAGTAAGCACTTAACAAATACCATAAAATATGTGGATTGGAGAGGGTAGGGACAAAACAGAGGCCAGCAGAGAGGTAGGGATGATTCTGACATCCATTCTTTGCTTTGTGATGCCCCTGAGTTGTTAATAATGATAATAATTGTGACATTTGTTAAGCACCTACTATATGCCAGGCATTGTCCTAAGGACTGGAGTGAATACAAGCAAATCAGGTTGGACCCATGGGGCTCAGAGCCTTCATCCCCATTTGACAGATGAGGTAACTGAAGCCCAGAGAAGTGAAGTGACTTACCCAAGGTCATACCGCAGACAAGTAGCAGAGCCAAGATTAGAACCCAGGTCCTTCTGACTCCTAGGCCTGGGCTCCATCCACTAGGCCACTTTGCACTGTTGATGATAAAGATGATGATGATGATGCTGGCAAAATGCGGCTGATACCCTCTGGCAGTTCTGGACTCATTTACTCCTCCCTGCCCAGAGGAGAAATCAAACTCCCATGAAAGTTTTCCCAACTCCAGGATTACATGGATAAACATGAAGGGTCTTTGATGCAAGAAAATCTTTCATGTGGTTTAGTCCAGTGCCAAGGAGGAAACGCTATTCCACCGTTTGTTCTTTCTCTCTCTCTCTGTCTATCTCTCTGTCTGTATGTCTCTGTCCCTCTCCCCCTCCTCCTCCAACCATCCCGGGCAGATGTAGACGAGTGTGCGGGTTCCCAACATGATTGTGTCCGGGGTACCATCTGTATCAACACCGGAGGTGGCTTTCAGTGCGTCAGCCCCGAGTGTCCCAAGACCAACGGCAACGTCAGCTACGTGAAAACGTCCCCGTAGTGAGTTGGCCATCTCAGGATGATGTCGGCCCGGGCCGCCCTCGGAGGCCTTTGCCGAGGAGAGGGCGGTGGTGGTGGGGGGACCACAGGGAGGGGTCCCTTTCTCGGGGTCCGGGGGGGAGAGGAAGAGTGGCCGATAGAAGGGGCACAGGGTTGGCCATCGAGTCATGGGGGCATGGCCTAGTGGATAGAGCATGGGGCAGTGAATCAGAAGGTCACGGATTCTAATCCTGGCTCTGCCACTTGTCTGCTGGGTGACCCGGGGCAAGTCACTTGACGTCTTTGGGCCTCATCTGTAAAATGGGAATTAAGACTGTGAACTCCATGTGGGACAGGGACCTTGTTCAACATGATTTGCTTGCACCCACCCCAGCACTTAGTACAATACCTAAGCACTTCATTCATTCATTCATTCATTCTTTGGTATTTATTGAGCGCTTACTGTGTGCAGAGCACTGTACTAAGCACTTGGGAAGTACAAATTTGCAACATAGATACCGAATTATTATTATTATTGTTATTATTAGGGTTCATCCTAATTCTATAGAGAAGCAGCCCCTCCCCCCGGCCCTGGCACAGAGCGTGGTTTCCTGGAGCCTAGTGTAAGTGTCCGCGCCAGCCTCGTGGCTGCCAATCATCCAAGATCCCTTTCCTGTCCCCGCAGCCAGTGCGAGCGCAGCCCCTGCCCAATGGACAGCAGACCGTGCCACCACGCCCCGAAGACCATTTCCTTCCACTACCTCGCCCTGCCCTCCGGCCTGAAGACTCCGGTCACCCTGTTCCGCATGGCCACGGCCTCCCCGCCCGGACGCCCGGGGCCCGACAGCCTGCGCTTTGGAATCGTGGGAGGGAACGGCCGCGGCCACTTTGTCATGCAGCGCTCGGACCGGCAGACGGGAGAACTGATCCTGGTGCAGAGCCTCCGGGGGGCCCAGGTGCTCGAGGTGGACGTAGACATGTCCGAGTACCTGGACCGCACGTTCCAGGCCAACCACATGTCCAAGATCACGGTGTTTGTGTCGCCCTACGACTTCTAGGGCGCCCGGCGCGGAGCGGGGCGGCCTCTCCTTCCTCGAGGACGGGGATTCTCCCCGACACCGGGGCTCACCGGGCCCCTCCGGCCCCGGCCCGGACTCCCCCTGCTCTCGGCCCGCCTTCCGCTAGATCGCTCACTCGACTTCTCAAGTCTTTCTCTCTCTTAGAGGTGCCCGGCTGGGGAAGACCTGAGCGGGGCCGAGCCCCCGCCGGCGAAGATTTTGAAGGGGCTCCTGAAGCATATTCCTGCTAGCCCTCTAATCCTCAGGGCACAAGGCTGGCCAACTCCCAACCCCCCGCCAAGGGGAAACGGTTCTGCCGGGGCATGGCCAAGGGCAGGTCCTACCCTTCTTCAACCCCAGCTGCCCCGGGAAAGTTCTAGTAACTGACATTTCCGGTCTCCCCCATTCCTTCTGGGAGCTTCGATCAATCCATCGATGGTATTTATTGAGCACTTACTGTGTGCAGAGCCCTGTACTAAGTGCTTGGGAGAGTGCGCTATATCAAAAAGCAGACACATTCTTTGCTCTCAAGGAACTTACCAATGGGAGGAAGTTGTTCTCATCAGAATGGGCAGGGAGCCTGGACAGGCAGGGATGGGTAGCCAGCAGTGAGGTGTCTGCTAATCTGATCGGCAAACAGTCTTCCCTCTACGCCAGACTCCGGCGTCAGGGCGGGGCGGGATATCCGGAGGCTGCAGCATGCCAAAAGACCTGAGCCTCAGTGCTGTCAGTAGCCACTTAGCCAGGGAGCTCTCCCCCCACCACAGCTCCCTATGCCCTGGAGGTTTTTCTTGTTAAAGACTACTGCAGTGACTCAAAATCCAAATCCCAATTCCACGGTTCTCGTTGTCCTTGGGATGGCCTAGGTGAATTCCCCTGCCCCAGCCCAGGCTACCAGGAATCTCACACCTTCCTATCCCCCCCGGCCTGCCAAGGGAGGTGTCGATTTTCTGTAAAGAAAGAAGACTCCGCGTTCTTTAAATCATGGCAACCGCCAAGAGAGGCTGCAGGTGTGGCCCAGAAATTTGGCCGGTGCAGGGAGGAGGCTTGGAAGGCACCAGGGAGGTTTTTGGCAATGAAGCCGGGAGGGAACCGAGGCCAGAAAGCATCAGGAAGGGTGTCGGGGTGGGGGGGGAGTGTTGGGTGATTTGGGGGGAGGGTTGAGCGCTTTGAGACCTCCTGGCTTCCTCTTGGGACTGGCGGTGGTGTGGAATTGTTCCTGGAGAGTATGTGGAAAGCACCCCATGGGGCAGAAGCAAACAATTGATCAGTGGTATTTATTGAGTACTGAGCGCTTGGGAGAGTCCAACGGAACAGAGTCAGTAGACAAGTTCCCACCCGGAAAGAGCTTCCCGTCTGGAAGCAGCACCGGGATGCTTTAAGCACTGGGATGGGGCAAAGTGCAGATAGAGTCCCCCAGCTGAGAACTAGCCAGAGGACACAGTGGCTTTCCAAGATCTCTCTTTTGGGATGAGGGAAGCTCTCCTCTCTGCTGGCCACCTCTCCAGAGGCTCCCCCGTCCCCGGGGCATTCTGGAGCTGACTCCCTCTTCCACCGGCTCACACGCTCAGGCTCTGAGAGACTTGAAGTGGCTTAAGTTGACAAGGCCAGGAAAGAGGCGAGGAAATGGCCCGACATCATCTGGATGCTGTCTCGAAGGGCAGGCGTGGGGTGTGTTTGCTTCTGAGGAGTCAGGTGCTGGAAGCCATTTCCTCTGAGAGGCCGTTTAAGGTCCATGGTAGCCATCTTCCTGATGCAGAGGCCCTCAACAACCTCCTCCGAACCCCAGACAGACAGACACACACACATAAACACACTTCTCTCACAAACCCAAACGTTTTCCAACTCCGGGCTTTTAACGACCGCTCTGCAGGGCCTCTGAGGGAATTTCTAACAGGTCAGAGTCTTTCTGGGATTCCTGCCGTGTTGAAGGCTCCAGTTCTGGCCCGGTTCTCCAAGGCCGATAGGAGAGTCTTGGACTATGACTGCATCCACTGAGGGCTCCTGCCTTCTCCGGAAACCACATTCCTCTGGATTACGGGCCTGGCGGCTTCACCGACTACTTTGGAAATTGCCTTCTATCCCTTTGGACCAATCGCCTAGAGCCTCGTGATCGTATTGCTGGGCCCCAGCAGAGGCGAAATCTTTTTCGGAACCTGCTTCCCAGGCTCTCCCGACTTTCCGGGCCTCAGGTACAGCTCAGCCTGTTTCCTTGGTGCTACAGAGTAAGCCCGTGCTGATAATCTCCTGTAATTCCAGTGCCTCTGAGGGAGTGACCTTTCCTCACCAATAGAGGAACTGGACAACCCTTTCTGAGTATGAGCACATCTCCAGGGATTTCTGGATTGAGGTGAGCAATCCAGGCTGCTTAAGGGCATGGAAACCCTTGGAATCAATCAACTGTATTTGTTGAGTGCTTACTCTGTGCAGCGCCTCGTAAAAATCCCTGGGGAGAGTACAATACGGTTAGTAGACAGGACCTCAGCCTTAAAGGAGCATGCAATCTAATTTTTAGCTACTTTAGCGACCCCCGCCTGACTGTAAACTCCTTATGGGGAGGGAACGTGTTTACCAGCTCTATTGTATTGCACTCTCCCAAGTGATTAGTACAGTGCTCTTTACCCAGTAAGTGCTCAACAAGTACCACTGATTGATTGATTGACTTCACCCTGAGAAGCAGCCTGACTTAGTGGAAAGAACATGGGCCTGGAAATCAGGAGACCTGGCTTCTAATCCCAGCTCCACTACCTGCCTGCTCTGTGACCTTGGGCAAGTCACTTCAGTTCTCTGTGCCTCAGTTTCCTTATCTGTAAGACGGGGATTCATTACCTGTTCTCTCTCTCCTTTCGACTGTGAGCACCTTGTGGGATAAAGGCTGCGTCTGACCTGATTATCTTGCATTTACCCCGGTGCTTGGCACACAGTAAATGCTTAACAAGTGTCATTGTCATTAGTAATGGATGTTGACCCCATCTTCCCACATTACCTTTTCTGCTCTTGAATTGACAGAGGGTGCTTGAGGACATTCTGGGTGAAATCCATGAGAAATAGTTGCATTATGACATGACGAGGGAGGGCCTTTTAGAGAGATCTTGCTGGCAGAAGCTATAAACTGAGGAGAAACAAAAGGGCAAAAATACAGCCAATTGATTGGAGGCCCAGATGGGAACCTGGTCCAAACCTTCTGGGAACACATTGGGATTTTCCCCCATAGGTTTCCTAATGTCAGATGTTCAGGGAGCCACCGCTCTGCCTCTCAGCTCCGTGCTGCCCTGGGGCCGGGCACTGGGAAGCCAGAAAAGGTCCTGGGCAAGGCCAGGGAGCAGAGCTGGCAACGGGGGCTTATGGGGAGAGCAGCAGCAGGTGGAGAGGAGGGGCTTGGAAGTTGGAATTGCAGCTGTCAGGAAAAGAAAGGGGGAAGCTTTGAGGCCAGATCCCTGCTGAGCACCCCCTTCCCCTCTCCACACTCCCAAAGATAAACCTAGCCAGTCGATGACATCTGCAGTGATCGTGCTGTCGCTTCTGCTGCCTTTCCAACCAGCCTCTGACATTTCCCTCCCAAGGATCCCATTGTCCACCGAGCGGGAGCACTCTACACAGCCTCTCTGGACCGGTCAGTCAGTCAATCATATTTATTGAGTGCTTACTGTGTGCAGAGCACTGTACTAAGCACTTGGGAGAGTACAATAGAACCATAAACAGATGCAGCCAGCCTGTTAGCCCCGTGGGTGAGTGTGCATTTGGCTCTCCGGGGCCTGGGGATCAGGAAGGGATGGGGATGGGCTAGGGGGTCTACCCATAGGGAGAGGATGGGCCTCAGAGGGGCTGCCCCTGGGAGCATTGTAATCCAGGACTTGAAGGTTTGTTGGGTGTCTGGAGAGCTGGAGAGAGAAGGAATGAGGGCATTATGGGGTGGGGGCAGTCGGGAGCTGTTGGAAGCTTCAGAGAGACTTGGAGGGACCCTTTCTGCAGGACCACCCTGGAGCCAGGCAAAACCCCATGGGCGAGCACCGCGTCTCCCAAGGGTTCCCATTCAGCCTGGAAGCTGGACTGAGCAGAAAATGCCGGGGGTGGGACAGGAAGTTCCTTATTCCAGTGCCCCTTTGGGACAGTGGCCAGGGAAGGAAATGGACCCTGGGATCATCCATTTCCACACCGCTTTGTTACCGGTTCGTTTTATTGGCTTACTACTGTCTTTGTCTTCCCTGTGATTTTTGCCCATTGGACCCAGGGATTGTCCATCTCAACACCATTTTGTTACCAGTTCGTTTTATTGGCTTACTATTGTCTTTGTTTTCCCTATGATTTTTGCCCATTGAATATTGGTGATTGATATCTGTCTTCCTCGCTAGACCCTAAGATCCTCACTGAATGCTCCCAAGCCTCTAGCACAGTTCTCTCCACCCCATAAGTGCCCATGACAGGGCCCTGTACCAAATAGGCACCCTTTATGATGCTCTGTCTACAGTAGATGTCCAGTACTGGAGCATTGTGTGCTCAGATAAAATTGAGGATGATGATGGCATGATGATTGAGCACTTGCTGTGAGCAGAACACTATAATAGGTGGTTGGCAGACAGACAGAAAAAGCAGAAGATTCATCCTGCCTTTCTGATCTACTGGAGAAGACAGGCTGACATAAGATGGTATTTATTGAGTGCTTACCATGTTCAGAGCACTGTCCTAAGCTCTCGGGAGAGTACAACTCAACAGAGGTGGTAGACATGTTCTGTATCCACGAATAGCGCTTACAGGAGAAACGTTCACCAATTAAAAGAGCTTGAGGATAAGTGTAAATCATAAACTCGGGAGGCAGGACAGATAGACAAATAGCGAGGAGGGGGCTCTCAAGTTGGGCAGAGTCCTGACCCTCTCTCTGCCTCCCCTGGGGGGTGGTCTGGTGGGTCAGTCCCTCCTTGCCTCAGGGACCACGGCAGGCATTGTTGAGATGGAGAAGGAGAACTCTAGGGACTAGCCAAAAAGAAAGGCTCCTCTTTCTTAAACACCACACTCCTATTCTCACCTTTCTAGCATAAGGGCTTGGACATGGTGGGGTAAAACCAGAGGCCTCCCACCTGCCTGCTGTGGTCTTCCTTTCAGTGACACAGGGGCTCCAGCGTCTGAGATGCACCACCCCGCGAGAAAACAGGAAAATATTTTTCTGTGGGAAGATGGTGTTGATTCTTTCCAGGAAAACTGCTGAAAAGCATCCTCCCGGGTGAACGATCCCACGAGTCTGTAAGAAAGGGGAACAGTGAGAGCACAGGTAATTGAAATCTCCCCATGAATTGGATTCCACGGCTTCAAATGTATTCTCCCCAGACTCTTCCCCAGTAAGGGCTGACATGGTCCGGTCTGGGTTTGGCCATCCGGATTGAGCTCCTCTCTGCCTAATCTCTGGGGGTCACTGAGAGCAGCCAGATGACTGACTGCCTCATAGCAGGGGCCAGGAACCCGAGGGACTGAGGCCTGAGGGATATACAGGCTAGAGCAAGCAGAATATGAAAAAAGGGCACATTTGGCCAAACGTGGTTGATTCCACCCCCTGTTCACTCCCACCCTACACCCTCTCTGCTCTGTGGGACTTCAGTTTCCCAACTATCCATGGCCTTAATCTCTCTCTCCCTTACTGCCTCTTGTACTCTTCCAAGCTCTCAGGAGAGTGCTCCTAACACAATAAGTGCTCAATTAATACCACCAATTGATTGATATTCTGGGTTTAACAGAGCTCTGGTTTACCTGGCCTTTCGGGAGACAGGAAGCCGCGTGGAGAAGTCAAATCCAGAGCACTTCCTCTTTCTTCCTGGTTCAAAATCTAAAAGAGGTAGGCTGAAGAAGAGGGAGATAACTAGAGGCCACAAGAAGGTAAGGCTGAGCTCGGAGAACCCCCCACGAGACACATTCATACCTCTAAGTAAGTCCCGCCAAAATATCCCCTCGGGCCCACTTAAGATCACCAGTAGGGAGGAGACACAATGAAACACATACTTGGCCAGGCAAACACAAAGATAGATGGTTACACAAGGAGACAGACCGAAAAAGACAGAAGCAAAAGTACACAAACACATAGACACAAGTGAGACACATAATTAATATTATCCATTGCAAATAGGTACTATTTTTAATATGTCAAAATATATTTTTAGAACATATGAAAGATGTGAGATTGTGAGAAATCAACCCCATCTTCTCCTTGATGCAATGACCAGTTAATCAACTTGTCAATCGGTGGTATTTATTGAGCACTTACCATGTGCGGAGCTTTGTATTAAGCGCTTGGGAGAGTACAGGTTTTAAAGACCTGGTGCTAAGAGCCATAGAGTGTCGTATGAAGTATTGGTGCAATTGGGACCAAAAAAAAAATAGTAAACAGCTCTACTTTTTAAATTCATTTTTAACCTCAAGCACAATCTGCTCTTAAGGAATGAAAGACGCCAAATAAATCACTGTAATAGCATCATAATAAAATGTTGGCGCGTTGAACGCGATTTTTCAGTTTGTGCTGCTTTTCCTGCTGCAGGGAGTTGGAGATGCCATTGAGGGTTTTTGGGGGTGGGGGTGGTTTGGTAAACCATGGCCTGTGTTTTTATCGTCTTGCTAATGCGGGTAGAGAGGCAATATTTCTTCTGGAAATAGCTTCTGTGGTTTGTAGGTATAAACCCATGATACACTGATGTGTTGCAAACACCATGTTCAGCCCTCAAACTTCTACCACCCCACACCCTCATCGCGACGACGAGCGTCAGGCACGTCTTGCTTGACTCTAAGAACAGGCGTAATCGTTTTTGTGTTTCTGATTATTAACCGCCACAACTCAGCATTATGCACGCTTCTTTACTTACACCAGTTATTGTGCCTAAAGGATAATAGTCTTTGGCCGGAAGAAAAATAAAATAAAAGTAATTCACCTTCTGCCTTTGATTGAGGTTTGTTCCCAGGAGGGCCTGGTGTTTGGATCCGGGCTGCGTAAAGGGCGATGGGTTCCCTCTAGACTGTAAGCTCGTTGTGGGAAGGGAGTGTGTCCATTTATTGTTATATTGTACTCTCCCAAGCGCTTAGTACAGTGCTCCACCCAAGGTAAGTGCTCTATAAATATGATTTAATGAATGAATCCTAGGGCACTTCTGGAAAAGCCCCACTCTCCCTCAGATGCCCATGAGGGCTATCTAATCATTCAGTCAATAGGATTTATTGAGTGTCTACTATGCGCAGAGCACTGAAGTAAGCGCTTGGGAGAGTACAATCCAACAGAGTTGGTAGACACGTTCCCTGCCCACGAGGAGTTCACAGCCTCGGCTGTGTTGCTTTGGCCAGCGGGGATTCTGTGGCAGGGCTTGTTGGCCTAAGGGCTGATTTTTCCACATTTTTACATTCCCCAGTATATAATAATTATCATCATCAGAGTATTTGTTTAGCGCTTACTACGTTTCCCAAATGGGAGAAATGGAGATAACAGGGTAACCCCTTCCGACACAGTAGAGTCAGGATCTCCACTCCTGGCCACTCCTTCCAGCGAAAAGTGACTGGAAACGGGGCTGATTCCTGTCCAAGATGTGGCACAAAACACCTCGATGAGACATAATTATGCCCTTCTGTGTAAGCAGGCTAGCTCGCTGGCTTAGTGGAAAGAGAACGGGCTTGGGAGTCAGAGGGCATGAGTTCTAATCCCGTCTCTGCCTTTTGTCTGCTGTGTGACCTTGGGCAAGCCACTTAACTTCTCTGTACCTCAGGCACCTCATCAGTAAAATGGGGATTGAGACTGCGAGCCCCACGTGGGACAACCTGATTACCTTGGATCTACTCCAGTGCTTAGAACAGTTCTTGGTACATAGTAAGTGCTTAAAAAATACTATTAGTAGTAGTAGTAGTATATCCGTCCCCTTCCCCCAGCCTCACAACTTCTCCCCATGGGGAAGGAAGGAAGTTAGAACTGCAGTCCACCATTGTCTCTGATAGGCAATGATGATCTGCTTCCCTCCCACCACCCCAACTTCACCCCTGTTTCCCGGGCAAAAAGCAACAGGAATTATACAGAGCCCCTGCAAAGTAATAATACTGGCATATAATAATAATAATAATAATAATAGTGGTATTTGTTCAGTGCTTACTATGTGTCAGGCACTGTACTAAGTGCTGGGGTAGGTACAAACCAAGCGGGTTGAACACAGTCCCTGTCCCATGTGGGGTTCATATTCTCAATCCCCATTTCACAGATGAGGTAACTGAGGCCCAGAGAAGTGAAGTGATTTGCCCATGGTCACACAACAGAGAAGTCCCTTCTAGTCCTTTCTAGACTGTGAGCCCACTGTTGGGTAGGGACTGTCTCTATATGTTGCCAACTTGTACTTCCCAAGCGCTTAGTACAGTGCTCTTCACACAGTAAGTTAAATAAGTTAGAGAAGCAGCGTGGCTCAGTGGAAAGAGCCCAGGCTTTGGAGTCAGAGGTCATGGGTTCTTATCCCAGCTCCGCCAATTGTCAGCTGTGTGACTTTGGGCAAGTCACTTAACTTCTCTGGGCCTCAGTTCCCTCATCTGTAAAATGGGGATTAAGATTGTGAGCCCCCGTGGGACAACCTGATCACCTTGTAACCTCCCCAGTGCTTAGAACAGTGCTTTGCACATAGTAAGCGCTTAATAAATCCCATTATTATTATTAGTAGTAGTAAGCGCTCAATAAATACGATTGAATGAATGAATGAATGAAAGTGGTGGAGTCAGGATTAGAACTCATGACCTTCTGATGCCTAGGCCTGTGCTCTGTCCACTATACCATGCTCCTCTTGGTTTTCATTAAGTGCCAAGTGCTGTCTCCCTCCTTAAACTGTAAGCTCATTGAGGGCAGGGAATGTGTCTGTTTATTGCTATGTTGTAATAATAATAATAATGATGATGGTATTTGTTAAGCACTTACTATGTGCCAAGCACTGTTCTAAATGCTGGAGGGGATACAAGGTGATCAGGTTGTCCCACGTGGGGCTCACAGTCTTCATCCCCATTTTACAGATGAGGGAACTGAGGCCCAGAGAAGTGAAGTGACTTGCCCAAAGTCACACAGCAGACAAGTGGCAGAGCTGGGATTAGAACCCAGGACCTCTGACTCCCAAGCCCGGGCTCTTGCCACTGAGCCACACTGCTCCTCGTGCACTTAGTACAGTGATCTGCACACAGTGAGTGCTCAAATGATAAAGTTGACTGACTGACTGGATTAAGTGCTCAGTGAGAAGCAGCGTGGCTCAGTGGAAAGAGCCCGGGCTTTGGAGTCAGAGGTCATGGGTTCAAATCCCGGCTCTGCCAGTTGTCAGCTGTGTGACCTTGGTAAAGTCACTTAACTTCTCTGCACCTCAGTTACCTCATCTGTAAAATGGGGATGAAGACTGTGAGCCCCACGTGGGACAACCTGATCACCTTGTATCCTCCCCAGTGCTTAGAACGGTGCTCGGCACATAGTAGGTGCTTAATAAATGCCATTAAAAAAAAAGTGCTGAGGTAGATACAAGATCCTCAGGTCCCACATGGACTCACAAATAACTAGGAGGGAGAATAGGTATGAAATCCCCATTTTTACACTTGAGGGAACTGTGGCACAGAGAAGCAGTGTTGCCTAGTGGAAAGAGCACGAGCCTGGGAGCCAGAGAACGTAGGTTCTAATTTCGCCTCCACAATACATCTGCTGTGTGACCTTGGATAAGTCACTTCACTTCTCTATGCCTCAGTTACCTCATCTGTAAAACGAGGATTAAGACTGTGAGAGCGTGTGAGACAGTGGACTGCGTCTAAACTGATTAGTATGTATTCATTCAATCGTATTTATTGAGCACTTACTGTGTGCAGAGCACTGTACTAAGCGCTTCTACCTGGGGGCTTAGTACAGCACCTGGCACTTAGTAAATGCTTAACAAATAACATTCAAAGAAAAGCCGACTTATCCAAGGTCACAAGCAGGTCAGTGGCAGAGCCTGAATCACATCCAATCTTTCCTTCACCCTCTGTCAATTTAAGGAGGAACTGGACAGTGGTTTAGACTGGGTAGTGGCAAACAATCAATCAATCGTATTTATATAGCACTTACTGTGTGCAGAGCACTGTACTAAACGCTTGGGAGAGCTGGTAGACATATTCCCTGCCCAAAACAAGTTTACAGTCTAGAGTTCTGTAAGACGGAGAAGCAGTGTTGCATAGTGGGTAGAGCCAGTGCCCGGAGTCAGACGGTCATAGGTTGCTGATGATGATGGCATTTATTAAGCACTTACTATGTGCAAAGCACTGTTCTAAGTGCCGGGGAGGTTACAAGGGATTGGTTTGTCCCACGGGGGGCTCACAGTCTTAATCCCCATTTTACAAATGTGGTAACTGAGGTACAGAAAAGTTAAGTGACTTGCCCAAAGTCACACAGCTGACAATTGGCGGAACTGAGATTTGAACCCATGACCTCTGACTCCAAAGCCCGGGCTCTTTCCACTGAGCCATGCTGCTCCTTGCTTTATTACATGTCTTCTGTGTGACCTGGGGCAAGTCACTTCACTTCTCTATGCCTCAGTTACCTCATCTGTCAAATGGGGATTGAGACTGTGAGTCTTTCATGGGACAGGGACCGTGTCCAACTCGATTTGCTTGTGTCCACCCCAGCGCTTAGTACAGTGCCTGGCATATAGTAAGTGCTTAACCAATACCATCATCCTCATCATCAGTCACTTTGCTTCTCCGTGCCTCTGTTACCTCATCTGCAAAATTCATTCATTCAATCGTATTTATTGAGCACTTACTGTGTGCAGAGCACTGTACTAAGTGCTTGGGAAGTCCAAGGTGGCAACATATAGAGATGGTCCCTACCCAACAGTGGGCTCACAGTCTAGAAGTAAAATGAGGACAAAGAGTGTGAGCCCCATGCGGGACATGGATGGTGCCAACCTGATTAACTTGTATCTACCCCAGAGCTTAGTACAGTGCCTGGCACATGGTAAGCACTTAAGAAATGCCACAGAAAAAAAAAAAGCCAAAGTAAGAGGCTGAACAAACTCTAAAAGTCTCATGCTCTGCCGTTGGAATCAGGACTCCTGTTCTCCTTCATTGAGTGCCAGCTTGGGCATCTGCCAGTCTTGCTCCAAGCTACACTGATCTTGCTTGGGCAAGTTTGTAAAGGAGTGGGAATAATGATAATAATACTGATTCATTCATTCAATTGTATTTATTGAGTGCTTACTGTTTACAGAGCACTGTACTAAGCACTTGGGAAGTACAAGTCAGCAACATGTACAGTTTACCCAACAACGGGCTCACAGTCTAGAAGGGGGAGACAGACAACAAAACAAAACATGTAGACAGGTGTCAAAATCGTCAGAACAAATAGAATTATAGCTATATGCACATCACAGTATTTGTTAAGCACTTACTATGTGCTGAGCACTATTCTAAGCGCTGGGATAGAACCTTCTCATGAGAAAGCCAGCTGGGGCTCCAGACTGGTGGATAATCATCATCGTCATAATAATAATAATGATGGCATTTGTTAAGCGCTTTCTATGTGCAAAGCACTGTTCTAAGCGCTGGGGAGGATACAAGGTGATCAGGTTGCCTCATGTGGGACTCGCAGTCTTACAGATGAGGTAACTGAGGCACAGAGAAGTTAAGTGACTTGCCCAAACACTTAACAAATACCGTAATAATGATGATGATGGTGATCGTCATCACCATCATCATCATTATTACGGTATTTGTTAAGTGTTTACTGTAGGCCAAGCACTGCACTAAGCTGTGAAGTCGTCTCTGACCCACTCCACGGACATGTCTCTCCCAGAAGGCCCCTCCTCCTTCTGCAATTGTTCTGGTACTGGACGCATAGAGCTTTCTTGATAAAAATACCAACGTGTTTCACCATTCCCTCCTTCCAGGCAGTAAACTCAAGCCTCCGTCTTCGACTCTGTCCCCTGCCGCTGTGCCCGGCACAGGTGAGTTTTTTCTTGTAGCAGATGGCCTTCCACTCACTAGCCACTTCCCAAGCTAGGAATGGAATGGGTAGGCCTCTGCTTGACTCTCCCTCCCTTAGCGAGACTGGTAGAGGATGGAAAACTCTCCGGTTGCCATCCTGAGACGGGGAGGAGAAGCACTGGGGTAGATACAAGGTAATCAGGTCGGACCCAGGGGTGTCCCAGTCTAAGGGAAAGGGAGAACAGGTATTGATCTCCATTGTACAGAGGAGGAAAGAGAGTTAAAGAGAAAGGAAGTGACTTGCCCAAACTCCCATGAGAAGCAGCGTGACTCAGTGGCAAGATCCCGGGCTTGGGAGTCAGAGGTCATGGGTTCAAATGCCGGCGGCGCCGCTTGTCGGCTGTGTAACTTTGGGCAAGTCACTTCACTTCTCTGCGCCTCAGTTACCTCATCTGTAAAATGGGGAGTAAGACTGTGAGTCCCACGTGAGACAACCTGATCACCTTGTATCCTCCCCAGCGCTTAGAACAGTGCTTGGCACAGAGTAAGCGCTTAACAAATGCCATCATTATTATTATTATGACGATGATGATTATCCACCAGTCTGGAGCCCCAGCTGGCATTCTCATGAGAAGGTGCTTAGAATAGTGCTCAGCACATAGTAAGCGCTTAACAAATACCATGATGTGCATATAGCTATAATTCTAAAATGGGGATGAAGATTGTGAGCCCCACCTGGGACAACCTGATCACCTTGTATCTACCCCAGCGCTTGGAACAGTGCTTTGCACATAGTAAGTGCTTAATTAATACCAAATTATAGTGGACATGCGATGAAACTGCAATTAGAACCCAAGTCCTCTGTTTCCCAGACCCATGACCTTTCCACTAGATCTCGCTGTTTCCCAAAGTGCGTGATTTTTGGTAGTTGGAAATGTGTTTTCAACCAGATCTTGCATGAAGTCATCATTTCCTTGTTTTTTGTTTTTTTGCCAGGAGGCTGATTTTTAAATGGTATTTACTAGGCGCTGACTATGTGTGAGGCACTCTACTAAGTACTGGGGTAGATGCAAGCTTATCAGATCGGACACAGTCTGTGTCCCACATGGGACTTACGGTTTTAATCCCCATTTTCCAGATGAGATAACTGAGACCCAGGGATGTTCCATGAGTCGCCCATGGTCACACAGCGGATAAGTGACAGAGCTGGGATTAGAACCCGGGTCCTTCTGACCCCCAGGCCTGTGGTCTATCCACTAGGCCATGCTGCTTCTCAACAATCCATCAGTCCTGCAGTGGGTTCAGTAGGAATCAATCAATCAATCAATTGCATTTATTGAGCGCTTACTGTATGCAGAGCACTGTACTAAGCGCTTGGGAAGTACAGGTTGTACTTGTACTTGGGAAGATCACCATTCTGAGAATCGAGGGACGTGGATTCTAGTTCTAGTTTTACCAGCTGGGACCCTGCTCTTCAAGGAAAGATTTCTGAACAGAGACGCACCTTGGGTGGACAGGCCCAGCAGGAATCCTGAAAAAAAATACTGGCTTATAATAGTAATGGCATTTGTTAAGCGCTTACTATGTGCAAAGCACTGTTCTAAGCACTGGGGAGGTAACAAGGTGATCAGGTTGTCCCATGGGGCGCTCACAGTCTTAATCACCATTTTACAGATGAGGTAACTGCGGCCCAGAGAAGTTAAGTGACTTACCTAAAGTCACACAGCTGACAACTGGCGGAGCTAGGATTTGAACCCATGACCTCTGACTCCAAAGCCCGTGCTCTTTCCATTAGAGCCACGCTGCTTCTCATGTGGATGCTTATGTCGATGGCGAAGAGAAGCAGCATGGTCTAATGGAGAAAGCGTGGGATTGGGAGTCAGAAGGACCTGGGTATTGCTGTATTGTATCCTCCCAAATGCTTAGTACAGTGCTCTGCACACAGTGAGCACTCAATATGTACGATTGAATGAATGAATGAATAGTCCCGGCTCCACCACTTGTCTGCTGTGAGACTTGGCAAGTCACTTTGAGAAGCAGCGTGGCTCAGTGGAAAGAGCCCGGGCTTTGGAGTCAGAGGTCATGGGTTCAAATCCTGGCTCCGCCACTTGTCAGCTGTGTGACTTTGGGTAAGTCACTTCACTTCTCTGCACCTCAGTTAACCTCACCTGTAAAATGGGGATTAAGACTGTGAGCCTCCTTTGGGAAAACCTGATCACCTTGTAACCGCCCTACCTCTTAGAACAGTGCTTTGCACATAGTAAGCGCTCAATAAATGCTACCATTATTATTATTATTCTCTGGGTCTCAGTTACCTCACCTGTAAAATGGGGATTAAGACTGAGAGCCCCATGTGAGATAGGGGCTGCATCCCTCTCTATTATCTTGTATCTACACCAGAGCTTAGAACTGTGCCTGTCACAGAGTAAGAGCTGAACAAATACCCTTAAAAAAATGATTAAAGTAGCTAATAATATTAATAACAATTGTGGTATCTGTTAAACACTTACTATTTGCCAGGAAGCATACTGAATGCTGGAATAGATACTACACAATCAGGTCAGACAGAGTCCCTGTCCCACATGGGGCTCACAGTCTTGTCAGGAGGGAGAACAGGGGTTGATCCTCATTTTACAGATAAAGAAACTGAGGCCCAGAGAACTGAAGTGACTCGTCCAAGGTCCCGCAGTGGGCATGTGATTAAAACTCGGGGGGCCTGTATATATATATATATATATATATATATATATATATATATATATATATATATGTATTTATTACTCTATTTATTTATTTATTTTATTTGTACATACTTATTCTATTTATTTTATTTTGTTAATATGTTTTGTTTTGTTGTCTGTCTCCCCCTTCTAGACTGTGAGCCCGCTGTTGGGTAGGGACCATCTCTATATGTTGCCAACTTGTACTTCCCAAGCGCTTAGTACAGTGTTCTGCACACAGTAAGCGCTCGATGAATACGATTGAATGAATGAATGGGCCAGGTGGTTGCTGCATAAATCTTGGTTATTTTCTTTAAATAGTATTTGTTAAGTGCTTGCTATGAGCCAGGCACTGTACTAAGCCCTGGGGTAGATACAAACTAATTTAGATTGGTCACAGTTCATGCTCCACGTGGGGCTCACAGCCTTAATCCTCATTTTGAGAAGCAGCGTGGCTCAAGTGGAAAGAGCGCGGGCTTTGGGTCACGGGTTCAAATCCTGGCTCTGCCAATTGTCAGCTGTGTGACTTTGGGCAAGTCACTTCACTTCTCTGGGTCTCAGTTACCTCATCTGGAAAATGGGGATTAAGACTGTGAGCTTCCCGTGGGACAACCTGATCACCTTGTAACCTCCCTGGTGCTTAGAACAGTGCTTTGCACATAGTAAGCACTTAATAAATGTCATCATTATTATTATTTTACAGATGAGGTGATTGAGGCCCAGAGAAGTGAAGCAGTTTGCCCAAGGTCACACAGCAGACAAGTGGTAGAGTGGGATTAGACCTCAGGCCCTTCTGACTCCCAGGTTTGTGCTCTATCAGGCCATACTGCTTCTCAGACCTTCCTTTCTGTCTCCTGAAGCTCTCTGGTCAGCCAGGAGTTTCTGTTTTGCTGAGAAAATAGTTGTTGAAGATGTTACTCGCATCTTGTACTTCCCAACCAACTTGTACTTCCCAAGCGCTTAGTACAGTGCTCTGCACACAGTAAGCGCTCAATAAATACGATTGATGATGATGATGATGATGATCTAAGAGCAACCAGAGAAGCTAGGGCAGCACAACCAGAGTGAAGAGGTCAGGGGCATTGCCAGTCTCCCACAGGTTGAGAGGAGGAGGAGAGGGTGGCGGATTAGGGAGAGGGGATAACTGGGGGCAGATATTAGAGGCCAGGAGAGTTCAGGGGCTGTCGGGGATGAGCCCTAGAAAATGGTCAATCGGTGGTATTTATCGAGCACTATGTGCAGAGCACTGTCCTAAGCACTTGGAAGAGTACAATATAACCGAGTTGGCAGACACGTTCCCTGCAGGATGGTTAATATCCCCCCCCCCCACCCCCCGCGCCAAACTCAGATCCCAGAGACCCAAAGGAATAGGGAATGGAGAGAAATTGAGGTTCCCTGATACATCTTGAACACTCACATTCACAATACACAAAGGGCTCTTCTGGGATTTCAAGAACAGAAAGGGAAAAAAACAGAGGGGGGGGGACTGATTTATGGAAAATCACAAACTGCACTGACTGTATCTTTGAATACTTCAATCTCTATCGCCTTCCGAAAACTCTTCTGGGAAAGCAAGCGAGGGATTATCATTTTAAGAGGATTCTGAAAGGAATTATTCCTGGCATGTGAAAAGCCTTCCCCCGGGAGTCAGACAGGTGGACAGATTCAGCACAGGCCTGTGGGCGGAAAAAGAGAGGGAAGGACGGAGAGCTCTTTTTGAAAATTCCGCCTCAGGTCTCATGAGGGAAAGTGTCTGTTATATTGTTATACTGCTCTCTTCCAAGTGTTTAGTACAGTGCTCTGCACACAGTAAGCACTCAAAATATACAATTTATTGATGGATTTTGGCAGGTTTCCTTTCTCTCCAAAAGGCACCTGAAGATCTTTGTATAAATTGCAGGGACTCTGCCAATAGGGGTTCTGCCTCCTGGAGTCCTCCCGGGAAGCAGCATGGCATAGTGGATAGAGCACAGGACTGGGAGTCAGAAGGTCATGGGTTCTAATCCTGCCTCTGCCCCTTGTCTGGTGTAGGACCTTGGGCAAGTCACTTCATTTCTCTGTGCCTCAGTTACCTCACCCAGAAAATGGAGATGGAGACTGTGAGCTCCACGTGGGACAGGGACTGCGTCCAATCCAATTTGCTTGTATCTACCCCAGCGCTTAGTACAGTGACTGGCACATTGTAAGCACTTTACAAGTACCATCATTATTATTATTATTAGTAGTAGTAGTATTATTCTCTTCCCCACCCCAGAGCCAATTAATAATAATAATAATAATAATGGTATTTGTTAAGCACTTACTACTTGCCAAGCACTGTCCTAAGTGCTGCAACAATGATGGCATTAGTGCTTTGCAAACAGTAAGAGCTTAATAAATATGATTGAATGAATTCGCATAAACGGGACCCAGAGACCACTGTGACATCAACGTGCTATGCCGGAGCATGATGAGAGATGATGATGTCATGTGGCCACCAGTTTCATGGCTGTGCCAATGTGCTATGCCAGAGCATGATGAGAGATGATGATGTCATGTGGCCACCAGTTTCATGGCTGTCCTCCTGATTTGGGCCCCTGTGGCTATAAGCTAGAACATTTCTATGGGGAAGTGAGGTTCTGGATACCCACTGGTCAAGATTTCCATTGGATTTCTATTGGCTTTAAGGTAGTCCATCCTCTGTCCTGGTGGGACTGTTGTGGGAGGGGAATGTGTCCGTTCATTGTTCTATTGTACTCTTCCACCTGCTTAGTACAGTGCTCTGCACTCAGGAAGCACTCAATAAATACGAATGACTGACGGACTGACTGAATGAATCTTAGAGAAGAGGACATTTTCCCATCTGTTTGTTTTTTTTTTTCCATTTTAACCCCAAGCTTCTCTCTGCTGCGACCGCTAAGTTCCACAGGTCCTGGCACGGGGTCATTCGTTCATTCAGTCATATTGATTGAGCACTTACTGTGTGCAGAGCACTGTACTAAGCGCTTCAGAGAGTACAATAGAATAATAAAATGACATATTCCCTACCCACAACGAGCTTACAGTCTAGAGGTGGAGGCGGAAATGAATAGAAATGAATAAATGATAGATATGTGCATACATGCTGTGGGGATGGGAGGCGGAGATGAATAATAATAATAATAATATTGGTATTTATTAAGCGCTTATTATGTGCAAAGCATTGTTCTAAGCACTGGGGGGAACACAAGGAGATGAGGTTGTCCCATGTGGGGCTCACAGTCTTAATCCCCATTTTACAGATGAGGGAACTGAGGCACAGAGAAGTGAAGAGACTTGCCCAAGGTCACACAGCAGACATGTGGTGAAGGTGGGATTCGAACCCATGACCTCTGCCTCTGAAGCCCATGCTCTTTCCACTGAGCCACGTGAAGGGAGCAAGTCAAGATGATGCAGAAGGGAGAAGGAGAAGGAGAAGAGGAAAGGTCCCACAGCTCAGCTATGTCAGGGTTCACACTGCCCTGGAAAGAGACCCTGGAGCCGCTGGAAGAGAAGCAGTGTGGCTCAGTGAAAAGAGCCCGGGCTTTGGAGTCAGAGGTCATGGGTTCAAATCCCAGCTCTGCCAATTGTCAGCTGTGTGACTTTGGGCAAGTCACTTCACTTCTCTGTGCCTCAGTGACCTCATCTGTAAAATGGGGATTAAGACTGTGAGCCCCCTTTGGGACAAGCTGATCACCTTGTAACCTCCCCAGTGCTAAGAGCAGTGCTTTGCACATAGTAAGCGCTTAATAAATGCCATTATTATTTTTATTATTATTAATCCTTTTCCACTGTGAACAGGCAGAGCTGGTGTGAAGTCACGGCTATCTTGGGGTTCCCTATCGGTAAAGACCATCAGTGACCCCTCTGACTGACCTCCCCCCCAACCCAATCAAATTCCTCTAGGGTCATTCCTCAGGCCCCCGTGAACTTAGATGCTTTGTCCAAGCTACGGCGGAGGGAACTTGGGCCCTGAAAGTAAATGTACCAGACCTAAAAGAATCCAGTGCCATCTTGCTGTGTGACCTTGGGCAAGTCACTTCACTTCTCTGGGCCTCAGTTACCTCAACCGTAAAATGAGGATCAAGAGTGGGAGCCCCACGTCGGGCAGGGGTTGGGTCCAAACCTGTTTGCTTGTATCTACCCCAGCGTTTCATCCAGAGCCTGGCACATAGTAAGTGCTTTACAAATGCCGCAAATGTTATTATTGAAACTGGACTTCCTGGTATAAAACAGAATGAGGGACCATCTGCTCAAGATAACACCCCAGTCTACCCCACTGTCCCTGCCAAGCTGCCATTTTGTGGCCTAGTGGATAGAGCCCGGGCCTGGGAGAAAGAAGGACCTGAGTAGAAGGACCTGAGTTCTAATCCTGGCTCTGCGACTTGTCTGCTGTGTGACCTCGGGCAAGTCTCTTCACTTCTCTGGACCTCAGTTCCCTCATCTGGAGAATGGGGGTTAAGACTGTGAGTATTATATGTTGCCAACTTGTACTTCCCAAGCGCTTAGTACAGTGCTCTGCACACAGTAAGCGCTCAATAAATACGATTGATTGATTGATTGACAGGGTTTAACATTTATCTGCCACAGCACTTAGTTCAGTGCCTGCCACATAGTAAACACTTAACAAATGCTATTAAAAAAAAAATGGTGAGACCCTGTTCAGAGTGGGCCATTGAAGGTCTGCCAAGTGGCTCAGTGGAAAGAGTATAACACCTCTACCAACGTGTTATACTGTCTGCCAACTTGTCATCCAATTCCATTGTATTGTATTCTCCCAAGGGCTCATTCATTCAATAGTATTTATTGAGTGCTTACTGTGTGCACAGCACTGTACTAAGCGCTTGGGAAGTACAAGTTGGCAACATACAGAGACGGTCCCTACCCAACAACGGGCTCACAGTCTAGAAGGGGGAGACTGACAACAAAACAAAACATGTGGACAGGTTTCAAGTCATCAGAATAAATAGAAATAAAGCTGGATGCACATCGTTAACAAAATAAATAGAATAGTAAATATGTACAAGTAAAATAAATAGAGTAATAAATCTGTACAAACATATATACAGGTGCTGTGGGGAGGGGGAAGGAGGTAGGGCTGGGGGGATGAGGAGGAGGAGAGGAAAAAGGGGGCTCAGTCTCGGAAGGCCTCCTGGAGGCTTAGTACAGTGCTCTGCTCGCAGTAATCAATCAATCAATCAATCAATCAATTGTATTTATTGAGTGCTTACTATGTGCAGAGCACTGTACTAAGCTCTTGGGAAGTACAAATTGGCAACACATAGAGACAGTCCCTACCCAACAGTGGGCTCACAGTCTAAAAGGGGGAGACAAAGAACAGAACCAAACATAATAACAAAATAAAATAAATAGAATAGATATGTACAAGTAAAATAAATAAATAAATAGAGTAATAAATATGTACAACCATATATACATATATACAGGTGCTGTGGGGAAGTGAAGGAGGTAAGATGGGGGGATGGAGAGGGGGACGAGGGGGAGAGGAAGGAAGGGGCTCAGTCTGGGAAGGCCTCCTGGAGGAGGTGAGCTCTCAGCAGGGCCTTGAAGGGAGGAAGAGAGCTAGCTTGGCGGATGTGCGGAGGGAGGGCATTCCAGGCCCGGGGGATGACGTGGGCCGGGGGTCGACGGCGGGACAGGCGAGAACGAGGTACAGTGGGGAGATTAGCGGTGGAGGAGCAGTAAGCCCTCAATCAATACCATTGGTGATGTCCACTAATTCTGTTGTATCATACTCTCCCAAGGGCTTAGCACAGTGCTCTGTACACAGTAAGTGTTCAATATATTCCATTGATGATGTCCTCTAATCCTGTTATATCTTACTCCATTCATTCATATTTATTGAGCACTGACTGTGTGCAGAGCACTGTACTAAGCACTTGGGAGAGTACAATATAATAATAATAATAATAATAATGGTATTTGTTAAGTGCTTACTATGTACCAGGCACTGTACTAAGCACTGAACATAACAATAAACAGATACATTCCCTGCCTATAATGAGTTTACAGTCTAGAGGCGGGGAGACAGACATCATTCATTCATTCATTCATTCAATCGTATTTATTGAGCGCTTACTGTGCAGAGCACTGTACTAAGCGCTTGGGAAGTACAAGTTGCCAACATATAGAGACGGTCCCTACTCAACAGTGGGCTCACAGTCTAGACAAATAAAATATGCAAATAAATAAAAATATACAAATAAATATACAAACAAAAAATTTACAAATATACAAATTAAAATATACAAATAAAAAATATGCAAATAAATAAATTACAGATATATACATAAGCGCTGTGGGGCTGGGAGTAAAGGGAGCAAGTCAGGGCATTGCAGAAGAGAGTGGGAGAGGAGGAAAGGGGGGCTTAGTCAGAGAAGGCCTCCTGGAGAGTGTCTGCTAACTCCGTTGTATTGTTCTCTCCCAAGGGCTTAGTGCAATGCTCTACACGCAGTAAGCGCTCAATAAATATCGTTGATTGATTAGTTGATTGAGTGAGTGGCCATTAGATGTACCCAAGAGTGGCATTGCGCATGGCCGAAAGCTCAGTCTGATCCTCTCCAGCTTCGTTTAATGCTTCCAGGGAGCTCAGCCAAAAGCGAATCTAAAACATCTAAATTCCTTCTCCATGATAGTGTCTTTCCAAAGGGGCAGCTGGAGAAAACCAGTTTCTCTCCGTGGGAAATAAGCCGTAGTCGGAGCCGATTAAATAGCGTGTCAGGAGCACGTTCATGAATCACGTCGGGGGAGACGTCAAATTTCCAGTGGGGAGAAGTCAGGCTCAGAGGTGGGCGGAGACAGAGGGGAGAGGGTCCTCTTGCTTCGTGCTCCTGGCTTGTGGGGGGCGAGGGGTTCGGCCAACCTCCCCCTGTTCAAAGCTTTATTGAAGACACATCTCCAAGGGGTCTTCCCTGACTAAACCCCTCCTTTCCTCTTCTCCCACTCCCTTCTGTGGGGCCCTGACTTGCTCCCTTTATTCATCCCCCTCCCAGTCCCACCGCACTTCTGTCCCTACCTGTAGTTTTATTTAGTTTTAGTCTGTCTCCCCCGCTAAACTGCAAGCTTATGTGGGCAGGGAATGTGTCTCTCTATTATTCTATCAGACTCTCCCAAGAGCTTACTACAGTGCTTTGCACACATTAAGCATTCAATAAATATGTTTGAACAAATGAATGCATGAATGAATAATAATAATAATAATAATAATAATGGTATTTGTTAAGTGCTTACTATGTGCAAAGCACTGTTCTAAGCGCTGGGGGGATACAAGGTCATCAGGTTGTCCCACGTGGAGCTCACAGTTTCAATCCTCATTTTAAAGATGAGGGAACTGAGGCACAGAGAAGTTAAGTGACTTGCCCAAAGTCACACAGCTGATAAGTGACAGAGCCAGGATTAGAACCCATGACCCCTGACTCCCAAGCCCGGGCTCTTTCCACTGAACCACGCTGCTTCTCTAGCCAGCGAATGAAGCGGCAGATTGTGCCGGTCAGAAAACGCATCGTAAACTCAGCTGACCTCTTCCTTACGAGACACGCCATACACTTCGTCTCCTCTGGGCCGTGGGCTTCAGAAGGGAGAACGAGAATTCCCACCTTCCTCCCTTCCGGAAGGAGGCTCTGTCGGCTGGATGCTCTGGAACTCCAAACCCTTTGAATTCCATCATCCGCCAAAGTCCGTCGGCCAACATTTTTCTAAAACGTCCGAGACGGTCTGGCCCCCGGGGTAGAGTCTGGCTGGGATTGGCCAGATGGTCCCTCACTTCCTTTTCCGCTGAACAGATTTCCAGCCCCTTCTCTGGAAGGACGGTGGATGCCTGGCCGGAGCTGACCCGGTCCTTCGCTCCACTAGTCGGCGGGACAGTGGTTCTCCCTGGAAAACCCATCTGCACTTTTCCTCTCCTCAATGTCTCCTGGACCTGGCATGCTTGGGGTTAGCATCACACAAGGGGAACAAACCCGCCAAGGCAGGATAGGTTGTTTCTGCAAATTCTCTCTCATTCATTTAATCGATTGCATTTATTGAGTGCTTACTGGGTGCAGGGCACTGTACTAAGTGCCTGGAAAGTAGAATTTGGCAACAGATAGAGACGATTCCTACCCAACAAGGAGCTCGCAGTCTAGAAGTGGGGAGATAGGCAACAAAACAAAACAAGTAGACAGGCATCAACAGGCCTCTGCTTGACTCTCCCTCCCATAGTTGAGTCTGGTCTCCCTCCAGGAGAGAGACCTTTGTTGGATCAGTGCCGGAGGGAGGGAGGGAGGGGGAAATCGAACAGAAGGACTTCCTCGTCGGTCATTATTTAATCTGGCTGCCTGATCTTGGGTTTACAAATAAGTCAATGGGATTTACTGAATGCTTCCGTGACAGAGCCCTTTACTTGGGAAAGTACAATAGAACAGAGTCGTAGAAGCAATCCCAGCCCACAAGGAGCTAACACTTAGTCATTCATTCAATCGTATTTATCGAGCGCTTACTGTGTGCAAAGCACTGTACTAAGCGCTTGGGATGTACAAGTTGGCAACATATAGAGATGATCCCTACCCAACAATGGGCTCGCAGTCTTCAGGAAGCTCCCTGTCCCCTATGGCACAATCTCATACTTCTCTGAATACTGAAAAATTCAGTGCACCCCAAGAGGCCTTCTTTCGGAAGGAGACCTTCTCTAAGCTTTCATTTAACCCTGCTCCTTCTTTCTGTGTCAAAGTGGGGGGGATGGATTGCTCAAAGGGAGTCTAAGTTCAGCAGCATGCATTTGCTGAAAAAGAGGAACCTGAAAAAGAACACCTTCCACAGAAGTAAAAAGAGATTTTAAAGAGCTTACGATGTAATGGGGGAGGTAGGAAGACACGGCTTAGCTACAGCAGGAAAATCACAGCAGGTACACACAGTCGATGTACAGCAGGTACACCAACAACATCAAGAGACTATAACTAAAACATTCGTTCATTCCATTGTACTTATTGAGCACTTACTGTGTGCAGAGCACTGTACTAACAAATAGAAGCTGCATGGCTCAGTGGAAAGAGTACGGCCTTTGGAGTCAGAGGTCATGGGTTCAAATCCCTGCTCCGCCAACTGTCAGCTGTGTGACTACGGGCAAGTCACTTAACTTCTCTGTGCCTGAGTTACCTCATCTGTAAAATGGGGATTAAAACTGTGAGCCCCTGGTGGGACAACCTGATCAACTTATAACCTCCCTAGTGCTTAGAACAGTGCTTTGCACATAGTAAGCGCTTAACAAATACCATTATTATTACTATTATTATTATAAATAATTGAATAAATAAGTCAACGAATAACTAGAGTATGTAGCTTGACTGATTTATAGCCCAAGTGCTGAGGGTGGCTGTCATTTTGACATGAGCCGGAGTGGTAGAGAGTAATTGAGGAAGGCCTCTTGGAGGAGCTGGGATTCCAGATGGGAATGGGGATTGGGAGGGAATTCCAGGCAGGGGAAAAGGGGGAAGGAAAGGGGTCAGAGACAGGAGGGAGAATCAAGAGCAAAACCCAGCAAGGAGGTGAGCTGGGGAGGAAGGAGAGGTGCCACCAGAGGAGTAGCGAGGGAAGGAAGAAAACGGTGAAGGTGGAGGCATTCAATCAATCAAGCAATCAATGGTATTTATTGAGTGCTTTCTGTGTGTAGAACACTGTATTAATCGCTTGGGGAGATACATTATAACAGAGTTGGTAGGCATGTTTCCCATAAACAAGGAGTTTACAGTTTAGAGATGGGAGATCGCTGGAGGAGAGCCTTGAAACCAGAGGCCAGTATTGGCTTAATGGATAAAGCACGGGACTGGAACTCAGAAGGGCCTGGGTTCTAATCCCGACTCTGCCACATGTCTGCTGTGTAAACTTGGGCAAGTCACTTAAGTTCCCCGGGCCTCAGTTACCTCATCTGTAAAATGGGGATTAAAAGTGGGAGTCCCGTGTGGGGCAGGGACCGTGTCCAACCCGATTAAGCAGCATGGCTTAGTGGAAAGAGCATGAACTTGGTAGTCAGAGGTTGTGGGTTCTAATCCTGGCTCCGCAACTGCTGCATGACTTTGGGCAAGTCACTTCACTTCTCCGTGCCTCAGTTACCTCATCTGTAAAATGGGGATTAAGACTGTGAGCCCCATGTGGGACAATCTCATTACCTTGTATCGACCACAGTGTCTAGAACAGTGCTTGGCACATAATAAGTGCTGAACAAATGCCATTATTATTATTATAATTATTATTAACTTGCATCTACCAAAGCACTTCGAAAAGTGTTTGGCACAAAGTAAGCATTATCAGGTACCATTATTATTATTGTTGTTATTATTACTATTATTATTATTTCTGCTTAACATGGAGGAAGCTGGGCAACCATTAGAGAAACATGTATGAGCCCATTGTTGGGTAGGGACTGTCTCTATATGTTGCCAATTTTTACTTCCCAAGCGCTTAGTACAGTGCTCTGCACACAGCAAGTGCTCAATAAATATGATTGAGTGAATGAATGAATGTGCTGAATAGTATTCTGGGAAGATGATGGGGCAAAAGAATTCATTCATTCGATTGTATTTATTGAGCGCTTACTGTGTGCAGAGCACTGTACTAAGCACTTGGGAAGTACAAGTTGGCAACATATAGAGACGGTTCCTACCCAACAGCGGGCTCACAGTCTAGAGATGTATAGTATAGACTAAAGAAGGGAGAGACTGGAGGCAGGGAGACAACGTGGAGGCTGATCCTGATTCTCTCTCTAGACTGTAAGCCCTTTTGTGGGCAGAGGCTTACAGCTCTGTCTTTTTTTTAATGGCATTTGTTAAGTGCTTTCTACATGTAAACCACCCTATCTTGGGGTAGATACAAGCTCATCAGGTAGGACCTAATCCCTGTCCTACCTGGGGCTCACAGTCTCAATCCCCATTTTACAGTTGAGGAAACTGAGGCCCAGAGAAGTTAAGTGACTTGCCCAAGGTCACACAGCAGGCCGGTGGCAGAGCCAGGATTAGAACCCAGGTCCTCTGACTCCCAGCCCTGTGCTCTTTCCACCAGACCACACTGCTTTTGTGCTGCACTGTCCCAGGGACTTAAAATTGTACTCTGCACGTGGTAAGTATGCGATAAATACCTTTGACTGATTGATTGATTGATTGATTGATTGATTGTTTGTTGATGAGAGCTTGAACCAGGATGGTGGCTGTCTGCTTGGAGAAGAAGGAAGGAAAGACAGGCAGGATCTGGGGAGGGACTGAATGGGAAAGGTTAATGGCAGAGGAGAGTCAAATAATAATAATAATAATAATGATGGTATTTGTTAAGCGCTTACTATGTGCAAAGCACTGTTCTAAGCACTGGGGGGATACAAGGTGATCAGGTTATCCCACGTGGTGCTCACAGTCTTAATGCCCATTTTACAGATGAGGTAACTGAGGCACAGAGAAGTTAAGTGACTTGCCCAAAGTCACACAGTCAATAAGTGGCTGAGTCGGGAAGAGATCCCATGACCTCTGACTTCCAAGCCCATGTTCTTTCCACTGAGCCACGCTGCTTCTTTGGTGTCAAAGATGACACCAAAGTTATGAGCTTCTAAGTGAGGGCATGGTGGTGTCGCCCGTCCATTGTGAAGGGTCAGGGAGGAGGAGGAGTGGGTTTAGGAGGGAAATTGAGGAGTGGGGTTTTGTCCATGTTGAGTTGAAGGTGCCGGGGAAGTGGGGAGGGAGGAAGTGACACACGTGCAGATGGGGGAAGTCCTGGAGGCCGGTGGAAATGCCGGATTCATTCATTCATTCATTCATACATTCAATCAATCGTATTTATTGAGCGCTTACTGTGTGAAGAGCACTGTACTAGGTGCTTGGGAAGTACACGTTGGCAACACATAGAGACGGTCCCTACCCATCAACGGGCTCACAGTCTAGAAGGGGGAGACAGACAACAGAACGAAGCATGTGGACAGGTGTCAAGTCGTCAGAACAAAGCTAAATGCACATCATTAACAAAATAAATAGAATAGTAAATGTAGAGAAGGGGGAGGTGGTGAGACTTTCCTGCCCGAAATCATCGATTCCAAGACATTAATATACCCTCAAGTAGACTATGATAATAGTAATAGTGTTTGATAAGCGCATCCTATGTGCCAAGCACTGTGCTTAGCATAGGGGTAGTTACAGTAGCCCTGAGGGAGAGGGACTACAACTAATTCTCACTTGCATAGTCTTTCCCAGCATTTAGTACAGTGCTCTGCGCATAGTAAGTGCTTAAGACAGATGCACTTAGACTAAATTAGACTGTGGGCCCCATGTAGGGCCTGATTATCTCGTATCTACCTCAGGGATTAGTACAGTCCTTGGCAAGTAAGTGCTTAACAAATACCGTAGTTATTATTATTACTACTCCTCCTAATAATAATAATAATAAATACTACTACTACTCCCCTCTCAGGGTCGCACCTGGAGAGTTTCCAGTCCTCTATTAGTCTCGGCTATGGGAGGGAGAGTCAAGCAGAGGCCTACCCATTCCATTCCTAGCTTGGCTAGCGGCTAGCGAGTGGATAATAATAATAATAATAATAATAATAATAATAATAATAATGATAATAATGATAATAATAAATACTACTACTACTCCCCTCTCAGGGTCGCACCTGGAGAGTTTCCAGTCCTCTACTAGTCTCGGCTATGGGAGGGAGAGTCAAGCAGAGGCCTACCCATTCCATTCCTAGCTTGGCTAGCGGCTAGCGAGTGGATAATAATAATAATAATAATAATAATAATAATAATAATAATAATAATAAATACTACTACTACTCCTCTCTCAGGGTCGCACCTGGAGAGTTTCCAGCCCTCTATTAGTCTCGGCTATGGGAGGTAGAGTCAAGCAGAGGCCTACCCATTCCATTCCTAGCTTGGCTAGCGGCTAGCGAGTGGATAATAATAATAATAATAATAATAATAATAATAATAATAAATATTACTACTACTCCTCTCTCAGGGTCACACCTGGAGAGTTTCCAGTCCTCTATTAGTCTCGGCTATGGGAGGGAGAGTCAAGCAGAGGCCTACCCATTCCATTCCTAGCTTGGCTAGCGGCTAGCGAGTGGATAACAATAATAATAATAATAATAATAATAATAATAAATACTACTACTACTCCCCTCTCAGGGTCCACCTGGAGAGTTTCCAATCCTCTATTAGTCTCGGCTATGGGAGGGAGAGTCAAGCAGAGGCCTACCCATTCCATTCCTAGCTTGGCTAGCGGCTAGCGAGTGGCAGGCTCTCCGCTACTAGTCAAAATTCACCCGTGCTGGGCAGCAGCGGCATGGGAGAGAGTCGAGGGCAGAGACTCGAGTTTACTGCATGGAAGGAGGTAATGGTAATCCGCTTCTGCATTTTTACCGAGAAAACTCTATAGATACACGGCCAGAACGATGGAAGTGGGGCGTTCTGGGAAAGATGTGTCTTTGGCGTCGTTATGGGTTGGAGATGACTCCACAGAATAAGACAAGGCAAGACTACTACTACCACAACATTACTATTGCTACTACAATCCAGTCAGATCAATCCTGGTTGTATTTATTGAGCGCTTACTGTGTGCAGAGCACTGTACTGAGTGCTTGGAAAAGTACAATATAACAGTTGGTAGATATGTTTCCTGCCCACAGAGAGCTTACAGTCTAGAGGGGGAGATCAGACACAGTCTCTGTTCCACAGGAGGCTCCCGGGCTAAGAGAGCGTGAGGACGGAATTTTCACCCCCATTTTGCAGATGAGGAGACTTGAGGCACGGGAAAGTTAAGTGACTTGCCCAAGGTCCCGCCGCAGGCAAAGAGCAGACCCAGATCTCCTGACGCCCAAGCCCGAGCTCCTTCCTCTAGACCACACTGCCCTTCCCTTTCCCTTCTCCCCCTCTAGCAGAGAGGGGGACCCAGGACCCCTCCGCACTATTCAGAGGACGCAGGGGAGCGGTGGCTCAGACAGAGCAAGATGGCAGCTGAGGATGGTTTCAGGGAAGAGGAAGATCGTCCTCCGGGGGCCCCAGTCACCACCACACATGTTCGCACGCGTGTGTAATTTCGATCAGTTAAGGGGCAGATTGCTTTCCCCTCTGTTTGTCTCACAGCACGGAGAAGACAGATATTTGAGACAGACACTCCAACCGCAAAGAGCACCCTCGCCTCTCCTTCGGGACTAGGCCCGGGCTCCAAGGCAGACGGCTACAGTGCCAGCCCCTGCCCCTCGGCCATCTGCCGTCGGGGCCTCTCCCGACCCGCCTTCCTGAGAGGGATGGTTGGGGGTCAAGGGAAAGGAAAAAGGATTTGGAGAAGACAAGCCGGGTCTGTCTGTCTGTTTGCAACCCACAGAGCTAATGTAGGTTTGGAGGAAGAAACCGCATTCCTTCGGGATCCCTGGGGGGGTGGGCTGAGGTTATGCCCTGAAGCATGTGCTATTCTGCTACCCTTATTTCAGCTTGCACAGATAAATAGGTCAGGATTGGCCCTAAAATCAGGCAGCTCAGCCTCTCTGGGGAGGGGGCGGGGAGGGTCTTGAGGTGAGAACTTCTTGCCACACACACTATACGTGTGGTGAGGGTGATAGCAGGTGGCCCAGTGGCTAGAGCGTGGGCCTGAGAGTCGCAAGGACCTGGGTTCTAGTCCTGGCTCTGCCAACTGCTTGCTCTGTGACTTTGGGCAAGTCACTTCCCTGGGCCTCGGCTTCTTCTACTGTAAAATGGGGATACCTGTTCTTCCTGCTTAGACTAGGAGCCCCATGAGGGACAGGCACTCTGCCAGACCTAATTAACTTGTATCTACCCCAACACTTAGATTGGTATTTGACACATAATAAGCGCTTAACAAATACCATTAAATAAAACAACACTCCCAACAGAAACTAGCCCCAACAGCTTTGCCCAGCTTCCTGGGGTCCTCAGGCTCCCGGGGAGTGGGGCAGATCCATGACACAATAATAATAGTGATGGCATTTATTAAGCACTTACTATGTGCAAGGCACTGTTCTAAGCGCTGGGGAGGTTACAAGGTGATCAGGTTGTCCCACGGGGGGCTCACAGTCTTCATCCCCATTTGACAGATGAGGAAACTGAGGCACAGAGAAGTTAAGTGTCTTGCCCAAAGTCACATGCTGACAAGTGGCGGAGCCAGGATTTGAACCCATGACCTCTGACTCCAAAACCCGTGCTCATTCCACTGAGCCACGCTGCTTCTCACAACCTGGCCAACCGGTGAAGTGGGAGTTGGGAGGCCTGGTTTCTCAGCTCATCCGAGGTCCCGGCTGAACATTATCTAAACTGAAAAGCAGCAGGGTGTAGTGGTTAGCTCATGGGCCTGGGAGACGGAAGGTGATGGGTTCTAATCCTGGCCCCACCACTTGTCTGCTGTGTGACCTTCGGCGAAGTCACTTCGCTTCTCTGATCTCATCTGGAAAATGGGGCTTGAGACTGTGAGCTCCACGTGAGACAGGGACTGGGTCTAAGCCGTTTTGCTTGTATCCACCCCAGAGCTTAGTACAGTGCCTGGAACATAGTAAGTGCTTAACAAATACCATAATTATTAAAATCCTGTGCCCTCTACCCTAACCGAGAGTGTTTCTCAAGATTCTATTGTGGATCCCCTTCTCTCCTCACAATGCACTCATTAATAATAATAATAATAATAATAATGATGGCATTTATTAAGCGCTTACTATGTGCAAAGCACTGTTCTAAGCACTGGGGAGGTTACAAAGTGATCAGGTTGTCCCACAGGAGGCTCACAGTCTTAATCCCTATTTTACAGATGAGGTAACTGAGGCCTGGAGAAGTTAAGTGACTTGCCCAAAGTCACACAGCTGACAATTGGAAGAGCTGGGATTTGAACCCATGACCTCTGGCTCCAAAGCCTGCGCTCTTTCCATTGAGCCACGCTGCTTCTCCCTCAAGGAGTGCATCTGATCCCATGGCTTCAACTACTACCTCAGGGGGGTGGCTTCCAAAATCCCCTCACTTACTCGACTTCTCATTTCCTGTGCTAGCAGGCATTTCCTCCTGCCTCCAGCAGCATGGCTCAGTGGAAAGAGCCTGGGCTTTGGAGTCAGAGGTCATGGGTTCTAATCCCATCTCCCCCAAATGTCTGCTGTGTGACCTTAGGCAAGTCGCTTAACTTCTCTGAGCCTCAGTGACCTCATCTGTAAAATGGGGATTAAGACTGTGAGCCCCACGTAGGACAACATGATCACCTTGTGTCCCCCCCCCAAGAGCTTAGAGCAGTGCTTTGCATATAGTAAGCGCTTAACAAATGCCATTATTATTATTATTATTATTACCTGGATGTCCCACTGACAATTCATTCATTCATTCACTCAATCGCATTAAGTGAGCACTTACTGTGTGCAGATCAGTCATAGTTATTGAGACTGGACTCAATAACTAGACTAGACTAGACTTCTAAACTGTGAGCCCACTGTTGGGTAGGGACCGTCTCTATATGTTGCCAACTTGTACTTCCCAAGCTCTTAGTACAGTGCTCTGCACACAGTAAGCTCTCAATAAATACGATTGAATAAATGAATGAATGAATTGAGTGTTACTGTGTGCAGAGAAATCAATAAATCAGTGATATTAAGTGCTTACTGTGTGTGGAGCATTGTACTAAGCACTTGGGAGAGTCCAATACAATACAGTTGGTCGACATGTTCCCCGTCCACAATGTCCCAATGCTTAGTACAGTGGCTGGCACATAGCAGGTGCTTAACAAATACCATTAAAAAGGGTGCTTAGAGTCTAGAGGTGGAGACAGACACTAATAATTTGATATAATATTATCATAATATAATTATATAATATGATTGTTACCCTCTCCACCACTAAAGCCCACAGTCTTGGCATTATCCTCAATTCTTTCCTCTCTCTTTCAACTGCCATATTTGGTCTGCCTTTCAGTGTGCCCTAGTGGATGGAGCATGGCCCAGGAATCAGAAGGACCTGGCTTCTAATCCCGGCTCTGCCACTTGTCTGCTGTGTGACCTTGGGCAAGCCACTTCTCTGAATCTCAGTTACCTCATCTGTAAAATGAGGATTAAGACTGTGCGCCATATGTGGGACAGGGACTTTGTCTAACTCAATTACCTTGTCTCTACCCCAGCGCTTAGTACGGTGCCTGGCATATAGCAAGCACTTAATAAATACCACTATTATTATTATGATGGTATTTATTAAGCACTTACGATGTGCCAAGCACTGTTCTAAGCGCTGGGAGGATGCAGGATGATCAGGTTGTCCCACATGGGGCTCACAGTCTTCATCTCCATTTTACAGATGAGGTAACTGAGTCCCAGAGAAGTGAATTGACTTGCCCAAAGTCACACAGCTGACAATCAATCAATCAATCGCATTTATTGAGCACTTACTGTGTGCAGAGCACTGTACTAAGTGCTTGGGAAGTACAAGTTGGCAACATATAGAGACGGTCCCTACCCAACAGTGGGCTCACAGTCTAGAAGCTGACAAGTGGCGGAGTCAGGATTAGAACCCAAGACCTCTGACTCCCAAGCCTGCGCTCTTTCCACTGAACCATGCTGCTTCACTATAATTATTATTATTATTATTGTTGTTATTATTGTTAAGTCTTGTCGGAGTCACTCCTTCCTCCCCATCGAAAGGACCACTATGCTGGTCCAGTCCCTTGTCATTTCCCAGCTTGATTATTACATCTACTAACTCTGTTACATTGTACTCTCCCAAGCGCTTTGTTCAGCACCCTGAATACAGTACACACTCAAATACCACTGATCGACTGATTGATTAGCCTCTTCCCTCTTCTCCCAGGCTCCAGGCTCTCCCTTCTGCAGTCCAACCTTCACTCTACTGCTTGGATCATTTTTCTAAAATGCAATTCTGCAAACATCTCCCTACTCCTCAGAAACCTCCAAAGGTTACTCATTCCTCTCCACATCAGGTAGAAATTCTTGACCACTGTTTTTAAACCATTCAGTCAGCTCTCTTTCCCTCCTACTTACCCACCCATCCTCTTCTCCCACCATACTCCAGCTCACACACTTTATTCCTCTCAAGCTAACCTATTTTTTTTCTTAATGTTGTTTGTTAAGCTCTTACTCTGAGCCAGGCACTGTACTAAGACTGGGATAGATAAAGGCTAATCGGGTTGGACACAGTCCACATCCCCCATGGGGCTCAGAGTATTAATCCCCTTTTTACAGATAAGGTAACTGAGACACGGAAAAATTAAGTGATTTGCCCAAGGCTTCTTGGCCACCCCTCACTCTTGTCTCCCTTTTCCAAATCCTGCCTTCAAATCTGCCAGACCACAGCTCTCTCCATCTTAAAAACCCAACTGAAATCCTATCTGCTCCAGGAGACCTTTCCCAGTTCCTTTCTCTTCTCTCCATGATGTATCGCCCCAACTTTGCGCTCAGCAATTCTGCACTGAACTACGCACCGTTATCAGTAGTACTTCTGGGCAGATCTGTAAACTGTAAGCTCACTGTGTGGTAGTGAATGTGTCTATTTGTTTTTATATTGCACTCTCCCAAGCACTTAGTACAGTGCTCCTCACAGTAGTGCTCACTAAATCCAATTGACTTACTGGTGGATCATGTCTACCAAATCAGTTTTATTGCTCTTTCCCAAATGCTCAATAAATACCATCAATTGATTGATATCAACGGGTGTATGTTATTACTTATGCACCTCCTCTTCTACATATCCAGTTTTCCTTCTTCCACCAAGGTGTGAAGTATTTCAGAATCTGTCTCCCCTTCTAGAATGCAAACCCCTTGTGGGCAGAGATCCCCCCCCTTTCTAAACTGTGAGCCCGTTGTTGGGCAGGGATTGTCTCTATTTACTGCTGAATTGTACTTTCCAAACACTTAGTACAGTGCTCTGCACACAGGAAGTTTTCAATAAATACGATTGAATGAAAGATCGTGTCTACTAACTTTGTGGTCTCAATCGATTGATTGATGTTACTTATTGAGTGCTTACTGTGTACAGAGCACTGTTCTAAGTGCTCAGGAGAGTATGCTACAGTAGAGGTGGTTGACATGATCCCTGCCCTCAAGGAACTTAAAGTCTAGAGGAGGAGCTTGTGGTCTAGACTACAGTCTACAGTACTTTTCCAATTACTTAACATGCAATAGGCACTCAGAAATCACCATGGTAACTGTTAAGCATGTACTAGAGAAGCAGCGTGGCTCAGTGGCAAGGGCTTGGGAGTCAGAGGTCATGGGTTCAAATCCCGGCTCCGCCGTTTGTCAGCTGTGTGACTTTGGGGAAGTCACTTCACTTCTCCGCGCCTCAGTGACCTCATCCGTCAAATGGAGATGAAGATTGTGAGCCCCACATGGGACAACCTGATCACCTTGTATCTACCCCAGCGCTTAGAACAGTGCTTTGCACATAGTAAGCGCTTAATAAAAACCAAAATTATTATCATTATTAATATTAATATGTGTCAAGAGCTCTTTGCTGGGGTAGATCCTAGTTCATTAATTCAATTGTATTTATTGAGCACTTACTGTGTGCAGAGCACTGTACTAAACCCTCTGAAGGGTGTAAGAGTGCTAGTTTGGCAGGTTTGAGGAGGGAGGGCATTCCAGGCCAGAGACAGGACATGGGCCAGGGGTCAGCGGCGGGACAGGTGAGAACAAGGCACAGTAAGGAGGTTAGCGGCAGAGGAGTGGAGGGTGCGGGCTGGGCTGGAGAAGGACAGAAGGGAAGTGAGGTAGGAGGTGGTAAGGTGATGGAGAGCTTTGAAGCCCATAGTGAGGAGTTTTGGTTGATTCGAAGGTTGATAGGCAACCACTGAAGATTTTTGAGGAGGGGAGTGACATGCCCAGAGCGTTTCTGTACAAAGATAATCCGGGCAGTAGAGTGAAGTATAGACTGAATTGGGGAGAGACAGGAGGTTTGGAGATCAGAAAGGATGCTGATGCAATAATTAGGTTTGGACACAGTCCTGTCACCCCTTGGGGCTCACAGTCTAAATAGGAGGGAGAACAGGTATTGAATCCCCATTTTACAGTTGAGGAAACTGAGGCACAGAGAAGTTAAAGGAACATCACTGGGATTAGAACTCAGGTCCTCGGATTCCACGGCTCCAGCTCTTAATTGTTTTATGGTAATTGTTAAGTGCTTACTATGTGTCAGACACTGCCCTAAGTGCTGGGGTAGAAACAAGTGAATTTGGTCAGACACAGTCCCTGTTCTACATGGTGGAGGAGTTCACAGCAACACAGTCTAAGTAGGGGGGAGGACAGGAGAACCAAGGTACAGTGTCAGCTGTGTGACTTTGGGCAAGTCACTTCACTTCTCCATGCCTCAGTTACCTCATCTGTAAAATGGGGATTAAGACTGTGAGCCCTACGTGGGACAACCTGATCACCTTGTATCCCCCCAGTGCTTAGAACAGTGCTTTGCACATAGTGAGCGCATAACAAATACTATAAAAAAAAGTGACTTGCTCAAAGTCACCAGCAAGCATTTGGCAGAGGCAGGAATAGAATCCAGAACCCCTGAGTCCCAGACCCATGCTCTTTCCACTAAGCCATATTGAAAATTAAGTTCTATTCATTTTTATTAATGATGTGCATATATCTATAATTCTCTTTATTTATAGAAATGCTACTGATGCCAGTTTACTTGTTTTGATGCCTGTCTCCCCCCTTCTAGACTTTGAGCCCGTTGTGGGCAGGGATTGTCTCTGTTGTCGAACTGTACTTTCTAAATGCTTAGTACAGTGCTCTGCACACAGTAAGCATCAATAAATACGATTGAATGAATGAATGCTTCTCACATAAATGTGAAAGATTCACAGTCCAGTGACTCGCTATAGAAATGGGAATGGTAGCAATGGCTCCTTCCTTCTCGGGAGGTGGTGGGATTGGCTGTCATCATCATCATCATCATCAATCGTATTTATTGAGCGCTTTCTGTGTGCAGAGCACTGTACTAAATGCTTGGGAAGTACAAGTTTGCAACACATAGAGACAGTCCCTACCCAACAGTGGGCTCACAGTCTAAAAGGGGGAGACAGAGAACAAAACCAAACATAATAACAAAATAAAATAAATAGAATAGATATGTACAAGTAAAATAAATAAATAAATAGAGTAATAAATATGTACAAACATATATACATATATACAGGTGCTGTGGGGAAGGGAAGGAGGTAAGATGGGGGGGATGGAGGGGGGATGAGGGGGAGAGGAAGGAAGGGGCTCAGTCTGGGAAGGCCTCCTGGAGGAGGTGAGCTCTCAGTAGGGCCTTGAAGGGAGGAAGAGTGCTAGCTTGGCAGATGGGCAGAGGGAGGGCATTCCAGGCCTGGGGGATGACGTGGGCTGGGGGTCGATGGCGGGACAGGCGAGAACGAGGTACGGTGAGGAGATTAGCAGCAGAGGAGCAGAGGGTGCGGGGTGGGCTGGAGAAGGAGAGAAGGGAGGTGAGGTAGGAGGGGGTGAGGTGATGGACAGCCTTGATTTTTATCAAGAGATGAGAGCCTGTCCTGAGTTTTATGCCAAGACCAGGAGCGGAAGAGGAAATGGGCATAATCGCATCTGCCCGTTCTCAGCTGGCCATGACCCGGAGGGCTGAGATCAGCCGGGCGGAAGGTGGGAGTTGAGAAGGCTGCCTCAGCTGGGACTGAAAACTGTAAGCTTGTCTCTATATTGAAAACTCTGTAGACTCTAAGCTTGTCTCTACCCTGAAAGCTCTGTAGACTGTAAGCTTGTCTTTACACTGTAAACTCTGCAGACTGTTAGCTTGTCTCTACACTGCAAGCTGTGTAGGCTGAAATCTTGTCTCTACACAGTAAATTCTGTAGAATGTAAGCTCATCTCTGCACTGTAAACTGTAGACTGTAAGCTTGTCTTTACACTGTAAACTCTGTAGACTTAATTTGTCTCTGCACTGAAGCTGTTTAGACTATTAGCCTGTCTCTACCCTGAAAGCTCTGTAGACTGTTAGCTTGTCTCTATTCTGAAAGCCCTGTAGACTGTTAGCTTGTCTCTATCCTGAAAGCCCTGTAGACTGTTAGCTTGTCTCTATCCTGAAAGCTCTGTAGACTGTTAACTTGTCTCTACCCTGAAAGCTCTGTACACTTTAGCTTGTCTCTACCCTGAAAGCTCTGTAGACTGTAAGCTGACCTCTGTACTGTAAACTGTAGGCTGTAAGCTTGTCTTTACACTGTAAACTCTGTAGACTTAACTTGTCTCTTCTCTGAAAGCCATGTAGACTGTTAGCTTGTCTCTATCCTGAAAGCCCTGTAGACTGTTAGCTTGTCTCTACCCTGAAAGCCCTGTAGACTGTTGGCTTGTCTCTACCCTGAAAGCCCTGTAAACTGTTGGCTTGTCTCTACCCTGAAAGCCCTGTAGACTGTTATCTTGTCTCTATCCTGAAAGCTCTATAGACTGTTGGCTTGTCTCTACACTGTAAATTCTGTAGACTGTAAGATTGTCATTACACTGTAAACTCTGTAAACTGTTAGCTTGTCTCTACAGTATAAACTCTGTAGACTGCAAGCTTCTGTCTACACTATAAACTCTGAAGACTGTAAGCTTGTCTCTACAGTGTAAACTCTGTAGACTGTTAACTTGTCTCTACACTGAAAGCTCTGTAGACCGCAAGCTTGTCTCTACACTATAAAATCTGTAATAATGATGATGGTATTTGTTAAGCGCTTACTATATGCCAAGCACTGTTCTAAGCGCTGGGGGTGGGGGGAAATACAAGGTAATCAAGTTGTCCCACGTGGGGCTCCAAATCTTAATCCCCATTTTACAGATGAGAGAACTGAGGCACAGAGAAGTTAAGTGACTTGCCCAAAGTCACACAGCTGACAAGGGGCAGGGCCGGGATTAGAACCCTTGACCTGAATCCCAAGCAGCTTGCCTCTGCACTATAAAATCTAAGCTTGTCTCTGCACTGTAAGCTCTGTAGACTGTAAACTTACCTCTACACGGAAAGCTCTGTAGACTGCAAGCTTGTCTTTACACTATAGACTCTGTAGACAGTAAGATTTCCATTCCTCTGTCAACTCTGTAGACTGTTAGCTTGTCTCTACACTGTTAAACTACACAGACTGTATGCTTGTCTCGATACTCTAAGCTCTGTTGTTCACTACACTGTACACAGAACTACACTGTGAGTTCTGAGACAATGAGCCTCACATGGGACAGGGATTGTATTCAACCCTATTTGCTTGTATCCACCCCAGCTCTTAGTATAGTGCCCAGCACACTTTAAGTGCTTAACAAATACCACAATTATTATTATTATTATTATTAGACTGTAAGTTTTTCTCTACGCAGTAATCTCTGTAGACTGTAAGAGGATAGAAAACATGTCTACCAACTCTGTTGTGCTTGAATCTCCCAAGCCAGTAGTTCAGTTCAATACTGCACATATTAAGCACTCAATAAATACCTTTGATTCATGGATGGATCAGTCTTGGACTCCTCCAACTCATTTTTTTGCAAACCCAGCCCCACTCCATATAAAGGCACAACTATTTTTTTAAAAATTATATTTGTTAAACTTGGTCTAGTGGATGGGTCCGGAAATCAATCACTCATATTTATTGAGTGCTTACTGTGTGCAGAGCACTGTACTAAGCACTTGGGAAGTACAAGTTGGCAACACATAGAGATGGTCCCTACCCAACAGTGGGCTCACAATCTAGAAGAAATCAGAAATCAGAAAGACCTGGGTTCTAATCCTGACTCCGACACTTGTCTGAGGTGGACCTTGGGCAGGTCACTTAACTTCTCTGTGCCTCAGTTACCCCACCTAGTAAATGGGGATTAAGACCGGGAGCCCCATGTAGGATAGGGTCTGTGTTTGGTCCGTTGATCTTGTATCTATCCCAGAGCATAGTACAATGCCTAGCACATAGTAAGCACTTAACAGATACTATTATTATCATCATTGTTATTATTATGTGCCAGGCTCTGTACTAAATCTTGGGCTAGATACAAGCAAATGAGGTTGGACACAATCCCTGTCCCATACAGGGCTCACAATCTTAGTCCCCATTTTATAGGCGAGGTAACGGAGGTCCAGAGAAATTAAGTGACTTGCCCCAGGTCACACAGAGGATGTGGCAGAGCCGGGATTAGAACCCAGGTCCTTTTGACTCCCGGCCTGTGCACTATCCATTAGGCTATGTTGTTCGGTGAGGTCTAGCCGAGTGTCTGGGAAATTCTCACCATGCTTCCACCACTAGTAGACCCCGATCATCGAGGATCTGAAGGCTGACTCATCAGGTGTCAGGGAAAGGGCCATTTCGGCTTTGCCCTCCATTGGAGATTATACATCTCCTGCTCCTTCTAGGTTGGGCTGGAAGATTTCCAGGTCCCAGAGTGGAAGATAAAAGAGCTCGTTTTCCAGCAGTAAAGGATTTGGACTGCCCCCTCCCCAGAACCTGAAAGGGGACACCATCCCACAGCCGCTGAAGGTGGAGGAGGTTCACGGGTCCGTGCTGGTTGTCCTGTCACCTCTGGGAAGCCAGAGGCTCAGGCTGGGGGGAGCACTACCACAGGGGAATGGAGCGCTTGAGCCATGATTTGGGGCCCAAATATTTTTGCCTGAAAGGTAGCAATTATTAACGCCGAACCTGGGGACATTTTTCACTCAACTCTTCTGAATAGCCACCCCACAGGCTGAGAGGGAGGGAAGGCAAACATTTTATTCCCATTTTACAGATGAGGAAACAGAGGACCAGAGAGACCTGCCCCAGGTCGTCCAGCGGCCCATTGACAGAGTTGGGATTAGAACCCAGGTTCCCAGACTCCCAGTCCGATGTATTTTCCACTAGGTTAGGCTGCTTCTCCTTGTGTTTTGCTCTATCAATCCAGCAGTGGTATTTATTTTGAGTGCTTACTAAGTGCTTGGGAGAGTACACTACAACAGATTAGGTAGACAAATTCCCTGCCCGTAATGATTTTACAGTCCAGAGGGCAATAATAATAATATTTGTTAAGTGCTTACTACGTGCCAAGCCCTCTACTAAGAACTGGGGTAGATACAGGATGATCAGATTAGGTGCAGTCGTTGTCCCACATTCATTCATTCAATCGTATTTATTGAGTGCTTACTGTGTTCAGAGCACTGTACTAAGTGCTTGGGAAGTACAAGTTGGCGACATATAGAGATGGTCCCTACCCAACAAGGGGCTTGCAGTCTAGAAGGGGGAGACAGACATCAAAACAAAACATGTGTACAGGTGTCAAGTCGTCAGAGTAAATAGAATTAAAGCTAAATACACATCATTAACAAAATAAATAGAATAGTAAATATGTACAAGTAAAATAAATAGAGTAATAAATCTGTACAAACATATATACAGGTGCTGTGGGGAGGGGAAGGAGGTAGCGCCGGGTGGATGGGGAGGAGGAGAGGAAAAAGGGGGCTCAGTCTGGGAAGGCCTCTTGGAGGAGGTAATTTCTCAGTAGGGCTTTGAATCAATCAATCAATCGTATTTATTGAGCGCTTACTGTGTGCAGAGCACTGTACTAAGCGCTTGGGAAGTACAAGTTGGCAACATATAGAGACAGTCCCTACTCAACAGTGGGCTCACAGTCTAAAAAGGGAGGGAGGGAGGAAGAGAGCTAGCTTGGCACATGGGAGTCACAGTTTAGGTAGGTGGGAGTAGGATAGAATACCCATTTTAGAGATGAGGAAACTGAGGCACCGAGAAATTAAGTAACTTGTTCTCAGGTCACACAGCAGGCAATTGATAGAGCCACCATTAGAACCCAGGTCCTCTGACTCCAAGGCCGTGCTCTTTCCACTAGGTAACATTGCTTCTCTAGACTAATGTCCAGTTGTTTTTCTCGAGTCTTTAAGACAGCAGCTCTTTCAAACCCGTGATCCACACCTTCATTTCTTTCACCACGATAAAGCCACAGCTGGAGGTTCAGTAAAGTCCCCACTTTCTTCCCGCTGAAGGAGAGGGGGGATGATGTTTTGCTTTGTCGTCTGTCTCCCCCTTCTAGACTGTGAGCCCGCTGTTGGGTAGGGACCGTCTCTATATGTTGCCGACTTGTACTTCCCAAGCTATTAGTCCAGTGCTCTGCACACAGTAAGCGCTCAATAAATACAACTGAATGAATGAATGAATGAATACCCATGGGCCAAGATCTCACTTCCCGGGTCCTTGTTCCACCCTCACAGAGGTCACCAGCCTGACCCCTGAGAGGGGAAGTAGCGCCGAGCAGCTAGTTCTTTCCCACCGACCGAGCTGGGGGAGGCGCATAATAATGATGGCATTTGTTAAGCGCTTACTATGTGCAGAGCACTTTTCTACTCATAGGTAGCCACAGTCTCTGCCCATCAGAGGGAGTCTCCCCGCAGAACCAAGATGGGGAGAAGGACTCTACATCTTCACACCTGGGCCTGGCAGATGGCCACCAGGCCCCAGCTTGGAGTGGGGTTCCGAAGGTTCCCCCCAACTCCCGCCCCCTCCGCCGCCCCGGCCGACAAGGACAGACATTCAGTCCCTGAGTCAATAAGGAATTCACGGGTTCCTGGCTTTCCTCTCTGGTCCTGAAATGGCTGTTTGATGTGGATTTGGCTGGGATAAGGCGCAGCACTGTTGACTTGAGGTTTACCTAGCCGACTTCGGATCCAGAAGGAAGTTTGACTTGGCCGGGAGGTCCCGGGAGAAAGTGGGAATGAACATAGAAGGCTTGTGGGGACTGAATCACAAATGTGTTCGCCGAGCGCGAGATTGAAGTTCGGTTTATACTATTATGTAATGAAAATACCCGCCAAGCAACACATCCAGGCAAATAAATCCGAGCTATTTGTGTGGAGCATCAGCTGAGACACAAAACTCGTATTTATTTAAGACTTACTGGAATGATGGTAAGCAAGGTCACAGCTCTGGATTTCTTTAACAAGATGCTCTTTTTGGTGGGGGGTTTGAGGGGAAGAGAGAAAGGGTCTTCGGTACTCATGAAAGTGACAGACACCCAGTCCTGGCAGCTGTGCCCAGAGAAACCTTCTTTAATTTCCTCAAGTTTCTGGTCTTCCCCCTCCCCAACCCACCTGCCCTGTGGTGCGGTCCGGCCCTCCAGGTGGAATGTGGGAAGGGGATGGGGGAATTGAGGTAGCCACCACCAGGTCTTTGGGCAGCAGGTTTGGAAGTGAGCCAGGCTGCTTTCTAGAGAGGAGTCGGGAAGAAAAAACAAACAAAGAAACCGAAAAAACAATCACAAAAACCCAGGAGCCTTGACTACGGAGTGGAGGATGGCAATGCTCGAGAGGTGGGAGATGAGTCATTCCAACCTTGAACAAGAATAATCGTGCAATCTGTGAAGTGCTTTCTATGTGCCAAGCATTTTGCTAAGCGCTGGGGTAGGTACAAAACCAGCAGGCTGGACACAGTCCTGCCTCAATCAATCAATCAATCAATTGTATTTATTGAGCACTTACTGTGTGCAGAGCACTGTACTAAGCACTTGGGAAGTACAAGTTGGCAACATATAGAGACAGTCCCTACCCAACAGTGAGCTCACAGTCTAGCCTCACATATGAGCAGATTGTGAGACCCATGCGAGAAGGGGACTGTGCCAACCTGACTACCTCCTATTTACCCCAGTGCTTAGCAAGTCCTTGGCACATACTAAACGCTTAAATACCATAGTAATTAAATGGGGCTCAAAGTCTAAAGGGGAGGGACTACAGGCACTGAAACCCCCATTTTATGTATGAGGAAAGTGAGGCATAGAAAAGTGAAGTGATTTGCCCAGGGTCACACAGCCTAGAAGTGGAGAAGGTGACTTCCATATTCAACCGCTCAATCTCCACTGGTTCCTTCCCCTCTGCCTTCAAACATGCCCATGTCTCTCCCATCCTAAAAAAACCCTCTCTTGACCCCACCTCACCTTCTAGTTATCGTCCCATATCCCTCCTCCCATTCCTTTCCAAACTCCTTGAACAAGTTGTCTACACGCGCTGCCTAGAATTCCTCAACAACAACTCTCTCCTCGACCCCCTCCAGTCTGACTTCCGTCCCCTACATTCCACGGAAACTGCCCTCTCAAAGGTCACCAATGACCTCCTGCTTGCCAAATCCAACGCCTCGTACTCCATCCTAATCCTCCTCGACCTCTCAGCTGCCTTTGACACTGTGGACCACCCCCTTCTCCTCAACACGCTATCTGACCTTGGCTTCACTGACTCCGTCCTCTCCTGGTTCTCCTCTTATCTCTCCGGTCGTTCATTCTCAGTCTCTTTTGCAGGCTCCTCCTCCCCTTCCCATCCCCTTACTGTGGGGGTTCCCCAAGGTTCAGTGCTTGGTCCCCTTCTGTTCTCGATCTACACGCACTCCCTTGGTGACCTCATTCACTCCCACGGCTTCAACTATCATCTCTACACTGATGACACCCAAATCTACATCCCTGCCCCTGCTCTCTCCCCCTCTCTCCAGGCTCGCATCTCCTCCTGCCTTCAGGACATCTCCATCTGGATGTCTGCCCGCCACCTAAAGCTCAACATGTCCAAGACTGACTCCTTGTCTTCCCTCCCAAACCTTGCCCTCTCCCTGACTTTCCCATCTCTGTTGACGACACTACCATCCTTCCCATCTCACAAGCCCGCAACCTTGGTGTCATCCTCGACTCTGCTCTCTCATTCACCCCTCACATCCAAGCCGTGACCAAAACCTGCTGGTCTCAGCTCTGCAACATTGCCAAGATCCGCCCTTTCCTCTCCATCCATACCACTACCCTGCTCATTCAAGCTCTCATCCTATCCCATCTGGACTACTGTATCAGCCTTCTCTCTGATCTCCCATCCTTGTGTCTCTCCCCAATTCAATCCATACTTCATGCTGCTGCCCGGATTATCTTTGTCCAGAAATGCTCTGGGCATATTACTCCCCTCCTCAAAAATCTCCAGTGGCTACCAATCAATCTGTGCATCAGGCAGAAACTCCTCACCCTAGGCTTCAAGGCTGTCCATCCCCTCGCCCCCTCCTACCTCACCTCCCTTCTCTCCTTCTCCAGCCCAGCCCGCACCCTCTGCTCCTCTGCCGCTAATCTCCTCACCGTACCTCGTTCTCGCCTGTCCCGCCGTCAACCCCTGGCCCACGTCATCCCCCGGGCCTGGAATGTCCTCCCTCTGCCCATCTGCCAAGCTAGCACTCTTCCTCCCTTCAAGGCCCTACTGAGAGTTCACCTCCTCCAGGAGGCCTTCCCACACTGAGCCCCTTCCTTCCTCTCCCCTTCGTCCCCCTCTCCATCCTCCCCATCTTACCTCCTTCCCTTCCCCACAGCACCTGTATATATGTATATATGCTTGTACATATTTATTACTCTATTTATTTATTTGTTTTACTTGTATACATATCTATTCTATTTATTTTATTTTGTTAGTATGTTTGGTTTTGTCTCCCCCTTTTAGACTGTGAGCCCACTGTTGGGTAGGGACTGTCTCTATATGTTGCCAATTTGTACTTCCCAAGCGCTTAGTACAATGCTCTGCACACAGTAAGCGCTCAATAAATACGATTGATGATGATGATGATGATTAGAACCCAGGTCCCTGACTCCCAAGCCCGTGCTCTTTGTGCTAAACCATGACTAGGCCCACAGAGTAGTACTGGCATCTAATACTTCCATCGTGACTCAGTGGAAATAATAATACTAATAATAATAATGGCATTTATTAAGCGCTCAGTATGTGCAAAGCACTGTTCTAAGCACTGGGGAGGTTGCAAGGTGATCAGAGCCCGGGCTTTGGAGTCACAGTTCATGGGTTCAAATCCCGGCTCCGCCCAATGTCAGCTGTGTGACTTTGGGCAAGTCACTTAACTTCTCTGGGCCTCAGTTCCCTCATCTGTAAACTGGGGATTAAGACTGTGAGCCCCCCGTGGGACAACCCGATCACCTTGTGATCTCCCAGCACTTAGAACAGTGCTTTGCACATAGTAAGAGCTTAATAAATGCCATCATTATAATTATTATTATTCTTTAGGTAGTAGTAGAAATGGCAGAGGCATAGAACATAGACCTAGGTTCCTAAAGTTCAAACAAGGGAAACATATACCAATAATGTACAGCCCATTTGCATGTTTTGTCTTTTTTTAAGCAATCTCTTGATCTCATCAACTCCTCCATCACCTCAGCTCTCTTTTCATGTTCCTGTCTAATGTCTTTGAAACTCTTCTCTGCCAATTCTTGCCTCAACCGTTTGCAATCCATATTTCACACTTCTCACTTTATCGAAACCGCTTGCTCTAAGGTCTCCAAAGACATCTCCGTCCAAAGCTTCATGATCTTTGCTGATCTCATCCTCCTTAACCTTCCTTTGCAATCCCCTGAGCTGGGAGTCCAGTGCACTCTATGCAGCAGGCCCTCAGTGTCAGCTGTGTGACTTTGGGCAAGTCGCTTCACTTGTCTGGGCCTCAGTTACCTCATCTGGAAAATGGGGATGAAGACTGTGAGCCCCACGTGGGACAACCTGATCACCTTGTAACCTCCCCAGCGCTTAGTACAGTGCTTTGCACATAGTAAGCGCTTTATAAATGCCATCATTATTATTAACGGGGGTCTTTGTTCAGTGCGTACTAGGTGCCAAGCACCTGGCCAAATTCTGGGTAGATACAGTGCAGTCGTGATACAATGCAGCCTAGATATAACGCAGAACACTTGGGAGAGAACAATATAACAGGATTGGTCGACGTGTTCCCTGCCCACAAGGAGCTCCCAATCTAGAGGGGAAGACGAGCATAAAAATAAATTGCAGTTATGTACATATGTGCTAAGGGTGGGGTGAGTAAAGGGTGAATAACGGATACAAATCCAAGTGCAACAGCAAAGCAGAAGGTAGAGGGAATAGAGAAGCAGTGTGGCTCAGTGGAAAGAGCACAGACTTTGGAGTCAGAGGTCATGGGTTCAAATCCCGGCTCTGCATATTGTCAGCTGTATGACTTTGGGCAAGTCACTTAACTTTTCTGGGCCTCAGTTACCTCATCTGTAAAATGGGGATTAAGACTGTGAGCCCCTCGTGGGACAACCTGATCACCTTGCAACCTCCCCAGTGCTTAGAACAGTGCTTTGCACATAGTAAGCGCTTAATAAATGCCAGCATCATTATTATTATTAGGGGAAAATTAGGGCTTAGTCAGTGAAGGCCTCTTGGGGGAGGTGTGATATTAATAAGGCTTTGAAGGAAGGGAGAGTGATTGTCGGTCGGAAATGATGGGGGAGGGAGTTTCAGGCCAGAGGCAGGATGTGGGCAAGGGGTTGGTGGCGAGATAGATGAGTTTGAAATACAGAGAGTGGTTTGGTGTGACAGCAGCAAAGAGTGCGGGATGCGTTTCTGTAAGAAATCAGGAGAAGCAGCATGGCCTAGCGGCGAGAGCCCGGGCTTGGGAGTCAGAGGACGCGGGTTCTACTCCCAGCTCCTCCACTTGTCTGCTGTGTGACCTTGGGCCACTGACTTCTCTTCTCTGAGCTTCAGGTACCTCATCTGTAAAATGGGAATTAAGACTGTGAGCCCCACATGGGACAACCTGATACTTGTATCTACCCCAGAACTTAGAACAGTACTTGGCACATAGTAAGTGCTTAAAACAGATACCATAATTATTAATTATTATTATTATTAAATCAACGAGGCAAGATAAGGTGGAGTCAAATGCTTCAAAGCCAATAATAATAATAATGGCATTTATTAAGCACTTACTATGTACAAAGCACTGTTCTAAGCACTGGGGAGGTTACAAAGTGATCAGGTTGTCCCACGGGGGAGCTCACAGTCTTCATCCCCAGTTTTCAGATGAGGTAACTGAGGCCCAGTGAAGTGACTTGCCCAACGTCACCCAGCTGACAATTGGCAGAGCGGGGATTTGAACGCATCATCTCTGACTCCAAAGCCCGAGCTCTTTCCACTGAGCCACGCTGCTTCTCCAATGGTAAGGAGTTTCTGTTCGATGGGCTACTGCTGGAGGTTCTTGAAGAGTGGGAAAGCATGGACTGAGAGGGAAGCAGCGCGCTACGCTACAAGACGAGTGCTGCTAGGTACCAGGAAGCCTCTCGGCCCAAACTCGACTGAAATAATGAAGGAGGCCTTTAGAATCTGAGCAGTTTCCCCTCAGAAGGGAGATCATCATCATCAATCATATTTATTGAGCGCTTACTGTGTGCAGAGCACTGTACTAAGCGCTTGGGAAGTACAAGTTTGCAACATATAGAGACAGTCGCTACCCAACAGTGGGCTCACAGTCTAAAAGACTGTGAGATGGGTTTGCCACGGAGCTGGGCATAAGCCAGGGAATTTGATGCCATTCCAACACGGTGGGGTAAGGCGCCAGCCTTTGTAAACAAATACCCAGCCTGGAGCCTGGAGGACTGTGGGAACACCGTCCCTCCAAGAACTGGTTTTTGCTACGCTACTTTACTTAGTCAGTTTGTCAATCGTATTTATTGAGTGCTTACTGTGTGCAGAGTATTTATTCATCCCCCTTTCCAGCCCCACAGCACAAATGTCCACATCTGTGCTTCTAGACTGTGCTTCTAGTCCCCCTTCTAGACTGTGAGCCCACTGTTGGGTAGGGACCGTCTCTATACGTTGCCAACTTGTACTTCCCAAGCTCTTAGTACAGTGCTCTGCACACAGTAAGCGCTCAATAAATACGATTGATGATGATGATCTGTGCTTCTAGACTGTGCTTCTAGTACCCCTTCTAGACTGTGAGCCCACTGTTGGGTAGGGACTGTCTCTATATGTTGCCAACTTGTACTTCCCAAGTGCTTAGTACAGTGCTGTGCACACAGTAAGCGCTCAATAAATACGATTGATTGATTGATTGATTGATCCATAATTTCTTTATATTAATGTCTGCCTCCCCCTCTAGACTATAAGCTCAAGGTGGACAGGGAATGTGTCAGTTTATTGTTGTATCATACTCTCCCAAGCCCCTAGTATAGTGCTGTGTACACAGTAAGCGCTCAATATGTACAGTCAACTGACTGACAGAGCACTGTACTAAGCATGAAGGAGAGTACTATAGAATAATATTACCGACGAATTCCCTGCCCTCAATGAGCTTAAAGTCTACAGGGGCAGATGGACATTAATGTAAATCAATTACAGATATGTACGTAGTACTGGTCGTTTGGTTTTTCTACTGGACTTGTGCTAGCTGCCTGCTGACCCACGTCTAAATTCTGAATTTTGAGGGGGACAGGGAATACTTTCACTGGAGGCCATCACTGCCTTCAGTTGGCCATGAGGAATGAGTAGAAAGCTCCTCCCGCAACTGGAAACTGGGTCACCGCGACATCGACTTCTGGGCCTTTCGGGCGGGAAGCACAAATGGTGTTTGCCGGACATGGTGAGGGTGGGAGCATCCCAAACCCTCTAGACCGTGAGCTCGTTGTGGGCAGGGAACATCTCTACTCTCCCAGGTGCTTAGTACAGTGTTCTGCACACGGTAAGAGCTCAGTAAATGTGGTGGATTGATTGATTTTAGAACAGAGCTTCAATATGTATGGCTCTACTTACTTGAAGAAGATGCCACCGATGGCACAATTCACCTATGGAAATGTGTGGGGCTGAAAATCAGTAATGGTATTTATTGAGCACTTACTGTGTGCAGAACACTGTACTAAGTGGGTGGAAGAGTAGTCTAGAATGGAGTTGTGGTTCCCTGCCCACAGTGGGTTTGTTTGGGGTTTTTTTTTAGGATGGGGAGACATGAACATGTTTGAAAGAAATGGGGAAAAAGCCATTCGAGAGTGAACAGTTGAAGATGGTCATCAGGGAATGAAGGATGGTCATGGGTTCTAATCCTGCTCCACCGCCTGTGTGTTGTGTGGCCTAGGGTAAATCACTTCATTTCTCTGGGCCTCATTTACCTCATCTGTAGTATGGGGAATAAGACTGTGAGCCCCAGGTGGGACAACCTGATTACCTTGTCTCTACCCCAGCACTCAGAGCAGTGTTTGACACATAGTAAGCACTAAACAAATTATTATTATTGTTATTTTGCAAGACAAGGACTGTGTCCAACCAATTTGCTTGTGTCCACCCCAGCGTTTAGTTTAGTGCCTGGCACATAGTAAGCGCTTAACAAATACCACAGTCATTATTAAGAAAGGAGGAGTCAAACACCTAAAGTGAGAAGGGATTGAGGACGGAGGTGCAGGTGGAAGGGGCTGAATCAATCAGTTGTATTTATTGAGTGCCTATTGTGTGCAGGGTACTGTACTAAGTGCTCGGGAGAGTAAAACACAGTAGAGCTGGTAGCACGTTCCCTTTCCGCAGCGAGCTCACAGTCTAGAGTCAAGCTTACAAGTCTGAAAAGGCCACCGTCATGAGCACATTGTGTGCGGAGACTTACGGGGTGTCCCAGGATCGGAAGGATGGGTCTGTGAGTTATTCTTTAACTCCCTACATCCCCTCATATCCCCTCACCCTGATCTGCAGGAGCCAGCGGCGCGCTCTGAGAAGTGGTTATGAGGGTCTGTGGGCAGTTTGTCTCTGGACGACCTCTCAGGGCTGAGCCCATTTGGTCACTTAGCTGAACTGTACGAAGTCTCGGGGGATTTTGTGGGCAGGGATTGTCACTGTTTATTGTTGCATTGTACTTTCCCAAGTACTTAGTACAGTGCTCTGCACACAGTAAGTGCTTAATAATTACGAATGAATGTGTGAATTCTGTGGAGAGGAGACACCCCATCCACCATAACAATAAGAAAGGACCTGGCTTCTAATCCTGGCCCCGCCACTTGTCTGCTGTGTGACCTTGGGGAAGTCACTTCACTTCTGTGGGCCTCAGGTACCACATCTGTAAAAGGGGGATTAAGACTGTGAGCCCCATGTGGGACATGGACTGTGTGAGACCCAATTAGCTTGTATCCACCCTGGCACTTAGAACAGTGCCTGGCACATAGTAAGCACTTAACAAATACCCTGATTATTATTATTATTATTACTATTATTATTATTATTATTATTATTATTAGTAGTAGTAGTAGTAGTAGTAGTAGTAGTAGTAGTAGTATTTCTATTAGTATTATCAGTGCTGGCCCTGAACTGTCAACCCACCAGCAAAGAAGGCCCTGGGAAAGAAGAGAATACAGGGCTAAATGAATAATAATAATAATAATAATGACATTTATTAAGTGCTTACTATGTGCAAAGCACTGTTCTTAGCGCTGGGAAGGTTACAGGGTGATCAGGTTGTCCCACGGGGGGCTCACACTTTTCATTCATTCATTCATTTCATTCATTCAATCGTATTTATTGAGCGCTTACTGTGTTCAGAGCACTGTACTAAGCACTTGGGAAGTACAAGTAGGCAGCATATAGAGACGGTCCCTACCCAACAGTGGGCTCACAGTCAAGAAGGGGGAGACAGAGAACAAAACAAAACACTTTTAGACTGTTCCTCTAGACTGGAAGCTAGTTAATAATAATAATAATACTGGTGGTATTTGTTAAGCGCTTTGTGCAAAGCACTGTTCTAAGCACTGGGGAGGAAACAAGGTGATCAGGTTGTCCCATGTGGGGCTAACAGTCTTAACTCCCATTTTACAGATGAGGTAACTGAGGCCCAGAGAATCAATCAATCAATCAATCGTATTTATTGAGCACTTACTGTGTGCAGAGCACTGTACTAAGCGCTTGGGAAGTACAAGCCGGCAACATATAGAGACAGTCCCTACCCAACAGCGGGCTCACAGTCTAGAAAAAGTTAAGTGGCTTGCCCAAGGTCACACAGCTGACAAGTGGCAGAGCCAGGATTCGAACCCATGACCTCTGAGTCCCAAGCCCGCGCTCTTTTCACTGAACCACGCTGCTTCCCATAAGCTAGTTATGGGCAGGGAACGTGCCTACCAACTCCGTTATATTGTACTTTCCCAAGCACTTAGTACAGTGCTCTGCACACAGTAAGCACTCTATAAATACCACCAAGTGGCTGATTCTTTTGATGATAGTTTGTGAGCCAAGAGGACTGGATATATTGGTCGCCCTAGGAACCCTGTCTTGTTAATAGGCCTGTCTACTTGTTCTGTTTTGTTGTCTATCTCCCCCCTTCTAGACTGTGAGCCCGCTGTTGGGTAGGGACCGTCTCTATTTGTTGCCGAATCGTACTCCCCAAGCAGTTAGTAAAGGGCTCTGCACACGGTAAGCGCTCAATAAATTCATTCTTTCATTCAATCGTATTTATTGAGCGCTGACTGTGTGCAGAGCACTGTACTAAGCGCTTGGGAAGTACAAGTTGGCAACATATAGAGACGGTCCCGACCCAACAGTGAGCTCACAGTCTTTACGACCGAATGAATGAATAAATAGGGATGGGGGATCCGAATCCAAATGAACTCCCTCTAAACTGTAAGCTCATTGCGGGCAAGGAACAGTTCTACCAACCCTGTTATATTGTACTCTCCCAAGCGCTTGGTACAGTCCTCCACAGGCAGTAAGCGCTCAATAGATGCCTTTGATCTACTGATTGATTACCAGCTACAAAGTTTTGAAGTCCAAGGGGGACTGAATGTGGAAGAATAAATACCATTACTCTGGCTGCTAACTCGGATGTCTCGGATGCTTTCTAGCTCCAGGCACGCACAGATAAGGATCTCACTCCGGATGCCAAACCCAGATATTAGCTATCATTCCATATGGAAGTCATTCCGCCTGACAGCAGCGGGAAGGATGAGCTACAAGTGACAATCGCACCAGGGCGTCCGAACAAACCACGTCACGTTGCTAAGTAAATAAACCAAGGGCATTTGCGGCCTATTTATTTTCCGTTCGTTACCGCCTCGGCTTTCCAAATGGCACACGGCGAGGATGTGCTATCGGCTGCGCGGCTTGGAGCCGACCGTCCGCGTTGTTGTGGCGACCTGCATATGGGAAGGATTACGGCTCTCGTGCCTTCTCGTCTGAGCCGTGAGGGAGGGAGGGAGGGAGGGCAGCTCCCTCTGGCCTAGGCGGGGTGGGGGGTGCGGTGCAGGAAGAGGGGAGGCGAATTCCGTCCGTCCGGAACTTTTCCAGTAGATGAGTCAGCGGACGAGGACCCGGCTCTATCCCTGAGGCTGGAATCGTGGGCCCTGTGGTCCCGGCCTGGGCGTGGGGGGCTGTCTGCAGAATTGTCCTGGCCCGCTTTCCGCTTCTGCCCCTGGGCATTGCGGCGGAGAGGTTCTAATCCTGGCTCGCCACTCGTCTGTTGCGTGACCTTGAGAAAGTAATTTCACTCCTCTTTGCCTCGGTTACCTCATCTGTAAAATAATAATAATAATGATGGTGATAATGGTACCTTCTAGGCTGTGAGCCCACCTTCTAGACTGCGAGCCCACTGTTGGGTAGGGACCGTCTCTATATGTTGCCAACTTGGACTTCCCAAGCGCGTAGTACAGTGCTCTGCACATAGTAAGCGCTCAATAAATACGATTGATGGATTGATTGATTGTGAACTGCTTATTATGTGCTAAGCACTATTCTAAGCACGGGGATAGATACAACTTCATTCATTCATTGATTGATTCATTCAATCTTGTTTAGAGAAGCAGCGTGTCTCAGTGGAAAGAGCCCGGGCTTTGGAGTCAGAGGTCAGGGGTTCAAATCCCGGCTCCGCCAGTTGTCAGCTGTGTGACTTTGGGCAAGTCACTTCACTTCTCTGGGCCTCAGTTCCCTCATCTGTAAAATGGGGATTAAGACTGTGAGCCCCCCGTGGAACAACCTGATCACCTTGTAACTGCTTAGAACAGTGCTTTGCACATAGTAAGTGCTTAATAAATGCCATTATTATTATTATTATTATTTATTGAGTGCTTACTGTGTGCAGAGGACTGTACTAAGCACTTCAGCAACAGATAGAGTCAATCCCTACCCAACAGTGGACTCATAGGCTAGAAGGGGGGACCCAGTTAACCAGGTTGGACACAGTTCCTGTCATCATCATCATCATCATCATCAATCGTATTTATTGAGCGCTTACTATGTGCAGAGCACTGTACTAAGCGCTTGGGAAGTACAAATTGGCAACACATAGAGACAGTCCCTACCCAACAGTGGGCTCACAGTCTAAAAGGGGGAGACAGAGAACAAAACCAAACATACCAACAAAATCAAATAAATAGGATAGATATGTACAAGTAAAATAAATAAATAAATAAATAAATAATAAATAAATAGAGTAATAAATATGTCCTATATTGGGCTGAAAATCTTAATCCCCATTTTTTACAGATGAGGTAACTGAGGCCCAGAGAAGTGAAGCGGCTTGCCCAAGCTCACACAGCAGACAAGGGGCAGAGCCGGGTTTAGAACCCATTACCTTCTGAATCCCAGGCTGTGCTCTAGCCACTACACCAGGGATTAAGACTGTGAGCCCCGCGTGGGTCAGGGACTGTGTCCAACCTGATCTGCTTATATCCACCCCAGTGCTTAGTACAATGCCTGGCACATTGTAAGCATTTAACAAATACTACAATTATTATTATTATTATTATTATTATTATCATTGTTATTATTAGAGGTGCCTCTTTCAGCTGCCTCTGAGTCAACCAATCAGTAGCATTAGCTATTATCTCTCCCTGTGGGCAGAGAACTCATCTACCATGGCTCAGTGGAAAGAGCACAGGCTTAGGAGTCAGAGGTCATGGGTTCAAATCCCGGCTCCGCCGCTTGTCAGCTGTGTGACTTTGGGCAAGTCACTTCACTTCTCTGTGCCTCAGTTACCTCATCTGGAAAATGGGGATTAAGATTGTGAGCCCCACATGGGACAACCTGATCACCTTGTAACCTCCCCAGCGCTTAGAACGGTGCTTTGCACGTAGTAAGCGCTTAACAAATACCAAAATTATTATTAAATTATTATTATCTACCAACTCTGTTACATTGGAACAATAATAATCGTAATAATGACCATGATCCTTGTGGTATTTGTTAGGCACTTACTCTGTGCCAGGCACTGTACTAAATGCTGAGGTGGATAAATCAATCAATGGTATTTATTGAGCGCTTACTATGTGCAGAGCACTGTACTAATCACTTGTAAGAATGCAACAGAACTAGCAGACACGTTCCCTGCCTACAACGAGTTTACAGTCTAGAGATGAGCTTACAGTGGAGATGAGGTAGATAGAAGATAATCAGGTTTAACACAGTCCCTGTCCCACATGGACATCACAGTCTTAATCCCCATTTTACAGGTGAGCTGACTGAGGCCCAGAGAAGTGAAGTGACTTGCCCAAGGTCACACAGCAGATGAGGGGTGGAGCCGGGATGAGAAATCAGGTTCTCCGACTCCAAGGCCAATGTTCTTTCCAGTAGGCCACGATGACTCTCCCAAACACTAAGCTCAGTGCTCTGCACACATTAGGCGCTTTTAGACTGTGAGCCCACTGTTGGGTAGGGACTGTCTCTATGTGTTGCCAACTTGTACTTCCCAAGCGCTTAGTACAGTGCTCTGCACACAGTAAGTGCTCAATAAATACAACTGATGATGATGAAGCGCTCTATAAATAGGAATGATTGACTGATGTATTAGTGAGCGTCAACTGTGTACAGAAGCACTAGACTTTAGAGAGTACAGTAGAGTTAGTACACATCATCTGGGAACTCAAGGAGTTTCCAGTCTAGGGGAGGAGGCACACTTTAGAGAAGCAGCGTGGCTCAGTGGAAAGAGCCCGGGCTTGGGAGTCAGAGGTCATGGGTTCTAATCCCGGCTGTGACTTTGGGCAAGTCACTTAACTTCTCTGTGCCTCAGTTACCTCATCTGTAAAATGAGGATGAAGACTGTGAGCCCCACATGGGACAACCTGATTACCTTGTATCTACCCCAGAGCTTAGAACAGTGCTCGGCATATATTAAGTGCCTAACAAATACCATCATTATTATTATTATTACTAAAATAATTGATGAACAGAAGGAAAAGGGACAGACCATCCTGCAGGCCCTGCAGCTTGCCACTAGAACAGGGCACGAGGGAAGACTCTGAGACATTTCTGTTAAGGTGGAGGCATCCAATTGAGTGCAACTGAGCAGAGGGAGGGAACGGAAAGTCAGGGCCTGAAGAGATTCATGGGAAGAGGTTCATGGGAAGCAGCATGGCCTAGTGGATCAATCAATCAATCAATCAATCGTATTTATTGAGCGCTTACTGTGTGCAGAGCACTGTACTAAGCGCTTGGGAAGTACAAGTCGGCAACACATAGAGACAGTCCCTACCCAACAGCCAGCCTGGGAGTCTGAAGGTCATGGGTTCTAATCCCGGCTCCGCCACTTCAATCGTATTTATTGAGTGCTTACTGTGTGCAGAACACTTTACCAAGCGCTTGGGAAGTACAAGTTGGCAACACTCGTCTGCTGTGTGGCCTTGGGTGAGTCACTTCACTTCTTTGGGCCTCTGTTCCCTCATCTGTAAAATGGGAATTAAGACTGTGAGCCCCATGCTGCACAGGGACTGGGTCCGACCCAATTTGCTTGTATCCATCCCAGTGCTTAGTTCAGTGCCCGGCACATAATAATAATGATGGTATTTGTTAAGCACTTACTATGTGCCAAGCACTGTTCTAAGCACCAGTAGAAACAAGATAATCAGGTTGTCCCAAGTGGGGCTTACAGTCTTAATCCCCATTTTACAGAGGAGGTAACTGAGGGACAGAGAAGTGAAGTGGCTTCCCCAAGGTCACACAACAGACACATGGCGGAGCTGGGATCAGAACGCATGACTTTCTGACTCACAAGCCCATGCTCTTTCCACTAAGCCACACTGCTTCACATGATAAGGACTTTAAAAAATCACAATTATAATAATAATAATGGCACTTATTAAGTGCTTACTGTATGCAAAGCACAGTTCTAATCTCTGGGGAGGTGACAAGGAGATCAGGTTGTCCCACGGGGGGCTCACAATCTTAATCCCCATTTTACAGATGAGGGAAGTGAGGCCCGGAGAAGTGAAGTGACTTGCCCAAAGTCACACAGCTGACAGTTGGCAGAGCCGGAATTCGAACCCACGACCCCTGACTCCAAAGCCCGGGCTCTTTCCACTGAGCCACGCTGCTTCTCTGTTATCTCTATTATCTTTGTTACTTCAAGGGTGTGAACAGGGGTGGCGGTCACTCTGGCCCGCAAGGCTCAGCCAGAACTGCTGAGGGCCGTGGTCAATCAATCAATCAATCAATCAATCAATTGTATTTATTGAGCACTTACTGTGTGCAGAGCACTGTACTAAGCGCTTGGGAAGTACAGTTTGGTGGTCGAGCCAGAAGCGGCAACAGAGGCAGTGCGAGTGAAGAGAACCCGGCCTGCTGGAAATCCTCAACATTTCCTGCTGCTGCTCCATCCAACTGGCAATCGATTCATCAGTGGTATTGGCTGAGTGCTCACTATGTTGCAGAGCACTATACTAAGCGCTTGGGAGAGTAGCCTCTAGATTGTGAGCCCATTGTTGGGTAGGGACCATCTCTATATGTTGCCGACTTGTACTTCCCAAGCACTTAGTACAGTGCTCTGCACACAGTAAACGCTCAATAAATACGATTGAATGAATGAATCAATCAATCAATCAAACAGAAACTCCTTACTATCAGCTTTGAAACACTCGATTACCTTTTTTTTTAATGGCATTTATTAAGTGCTACAGTCTGGAGCCTGAAAAACCAGCTTTTTAATAATAATGATAATAATAATAATAATAATAATAATAATAATGGTATTTATTAAGCACTTACTATGTGCAAAGCACTGTTCTAAGTGCTGGGGAGGTTACAAGGTGATCAGGTTGTCCCACGGGAGGCTCACAGTCTTAGTCCCCATTTTCCAGATGAAGTCACTGAGGGACGTGAAGTGACTTGCCCAAAGTCACCCAGCTGACAGACTGTGAGCTCACTCTTCTAGACTGCGAGCCCACTGTTGGGTAGGGACTGTCTCTATATGTTGCCAACTTGTACTTCCCAAGCGCTTAGTCCAGTGCTCTGCACACAGTAAGCGCTCAATAAATACGATTGAAAGAGTGAATGAAAGTGGCGGAGCTGGGATTTGAACCCATGACCTCTGACTCCCGAGCCCGGGCTCTTTCCACTGAGCCACGCTGCTTCTCTACCGTGCTGCCGCTCTACTTTGCCCCTCCTACCTCACTTTGCTGCTCTCCTAGTGCAACCCAGCGGGCACATTTCGCTCCTCTAGTGCCAACCTGCTCACTGTACCTTGATCTCATCCCGCTCGCTGCCAACCCATGTCCTCCCTCTGCCCAGGAACGCCCTCCCTCCTCATATCCGCCACAATGACTCTCCCCTCCTTCAAAGCCTTACTGAAGGCCCATCTCCTCCAAGAAGCCTTCCCTGACGAAGCCCCCCCTTTCCTCTTCTCCCACTCCCTTCTGCATCACCCTGACTTGCTCCCTTTATTCATCCCCCTCCCAGCCCCACAGCACTTATGTCCATAACTTCTCTGGGCCTCAGTTACCTCATCTGTAAAATGGGGATTGAAAGTGTGAACACCACGAGGAACAACCTGATTACCCTGTATCTACCCCAGCGCTTAGAAGAGTGCTTGGCACATAGTAAGCACTTAACAAATAACATATACTATATATATTATATCACATATATTATATTAAAATATATTATATTATATTATATTATATTATATTATATTATATTATATTATATTATATTATATTATATTATAGTATAGTATATTATATTATATTATATTGCATTATATTATATCATATTATATTATATTATATGATTATATTATATTATTATATTATATTATATTGTTATAGATTTTATATTATATTATGTTATATTATGTTATGTTATGTTATATTGTGTTATGTTATGCTATATCATATTATATTATTATATTACATTATATTATGCTATATTATATTATATTATATTATGCTATATTATATTATATTATATTATATTATATTATATTATATATTATTACATTATGTTATTCATGTTATATTACAATATATTATATTAATACATTGTATTATATTACACTGTATTATATTTTATTATTTTGTATTATATTATATTATATTATATTATATTGTATTGTATTATATTATATTATATTATTATATTATATTATATTATGTTATATGATATTATATTATATATTATATTATATTATTGTATTGTATTATATGTTATATTTTATATTATATTATTTTATTTTATTTTGTTATATTATATTATTTTATATTATATTATATTATATTGTATTGTATATTATTATTATATCCGCAATTTATTTATTTCTATTAATGCCTGTCTCCCCTTCTAGACTGTATCCTCCTTGTGACCAGGGAATGTGTCTTTTATATTGTGATAGTGTACTCTCCCAAACCCTCAGTACAGTGCTCTGCTCAGTAAATATGATTGAATGAAAGAACAAATACGATTGATTGATGGATGGATTGAGAAGACAGTACACCAGAATTAGCAGGCATGTCCCCTGCCCGAAATGAGCCTACAGTTTAGAGTCTTACAGTCTGGAAGTTCAGCATTCCCCAGAGGCAGGAGGGGAGGTGGGAAGGGTTTGGGAATGGGTGCGGGGGTTGGGGGGTGAGGGTTGGAGGGTGTGTGATAATAATAATAATAATGATGGCATTTATTAAGTGTTTACTATGTGCAAAACACTGTTCTAAGCGCTGATAATAATAATAATAGCATTTATTAAGCGCTTACTATGTGCCAAGCACTGTTCTAAGCACTGGGGAGGTTACAAGGTGATCAGGTTGTCCCACGGGGGGCTCACAGTCTTAATCCCCATTTTACAGATGAGGTAACTGAGGCCCAGAGAAGTGAAGTGACTTGCCTAAAGTCACACAGCTGACAATTGGCAGAGCTGGGATTTGAACCCATGACCTCTGACTCCAAAGCCCGGGCTCTTTCCACTGAGCCATGCTGCTTCTCCCTGTGAGCCCACTGTAGTGTGATAGGAGAGATATTTCAGGGGAAGCCTGGAGGCGGCCAAGTCTGGTTTCTAAACACATTCATTCATTCAATTGTATTTATTGAGTGCTTACTGTGTGAAGAGTACTGTACTAAGCGCTTTGGAGAGTACACTATAACGATAGACACATTCCCTGCCCACAGGTTTACAGTCTAAAAGGAACATCTTGCCAGTTCAGTCAGGCGTATTTATTGAGTGCTTACTGTGCCAAAGCACTGTACTAAGTGCTTGGGAGAGTACACTATAATAATAAACAGATTCATTTCCTGCCCCCAAAGAGCTTACAGTCTGAAGGAAACATCTTGCCATTTCTAATCAGTCATTCAGTCAGTTGATTGTATTGGTTGAGTGCTTACTGTGCAAAAAGCACTGTACTAAGTGCTTGAGAGAACACAGTGGGAAAATGCATCTTTACTCCATGGCTCATGGCCATGATAAGCCCCTGTGGGGGGTCCAGTGTGTAGCAGAGGGTGGCCCCAGCGAAGCCATAAATGTCTGCAACAAAAGAGAAACAAAATATGTTGGAAATGCTTGGGAACATCTTGCCATTTCTAATCAGTCATTCAGTCAGTTGATTGTATTGGTTGAGCGCTTACTGTGCAAAAAGCACTGTACTAAGCGCTTGAGAGAACACAGTGGGAAAATGCATCTTTACTCCATGGCTCATGGCCATGATGAGCCCCTGTGGGGGGTCCAGCATGTAGCAGAGGGTGGCCCCAGCGAAGACATAAATGTCTGCAACAAAAAAGAAACAAAATATGTTGGAAACGCTTAGCCCCGAAAAACAATTTTTGCATATTACATCACCGTTGCCGTGCGCTTAGTAATTGTATAAGTCCTGGGGAATTGTCGGTATTTGAAGGAAGGAACGCGTGCTCCTTTAAGGCTCTGAATTCCTGGGAGCTAGAAGTCGGCCAAGACTTAGATGGTGGCTGATAAGGTCAAGCGATGTCTCTCTCTTCCCTCTGCCTTCGCCAAGCTCAGACGGCAGCTGCCCTGGAGACTTTGGACATGGGGCCGTCTACTTCCTAGACTGACGGAGAAGGCCGTCCACAGAAGCCACGGGGAAGCGATCCTTTTCTCTCCTTTCCCCATTGCTTTTCCAGCCAAGACCCCCACGTGGGATGTTATTGGGTCCAATCTCCTAACCTGTAACTAGTCCAGTGCTTAGCACATAGTAAGTGCTTATACATTCCATGTCAGTCAGTCAGTCTCATATTTATGGACTGCTTACTGTGTGCAGAGCACCATGCTAAGCATTCATTCATTCATTTAATCGTATTTATTGAGCACTTACTGTGTGCAGAGCACCATACTAAGCATTCATCCACTCATTCATTCATTTGATCATATTTATTGAGCACTTACTGTGTGCAGAGCACCATACTAAGCACTCATCCACTCATTCATTCATTTGATCATATTTATTGAGCACTTACTGTGTGCAGAGCACCATACTAAGCATTCATCCCTTCATTCATTCATTTGATCGTATTTATTGAGCGATTACTGTGTGCAGAGCACTGTAATAATAATGATGGCATTTGTTAAGTGCTTACTATGTGCAAAGCACTGTTCTAAGCGCTGAGGGGGTTACAATGTGATCAAGTTGTCCCACATGGGGCTCAGAGTCTTAATCCCCATTTTTAAAGATGGGTAACTGAGGCTCAGAGAAGTTAAGTGACTTGCCCAAGGTCACACAGCAGACTTGTGGCAGAGCCGGGATTCAAACCCATGACCTCTGACTCCAAAGCCCGGGCTCTTTCCACTGAGCCACGCTGCCTACCCAACACTTGGAAAGTACACTTGGAAAGTACAATACAGCAGTAAAGGGAGACAATCCCTGCCCCCAACGGGCTTACAGTTTAAAGGGAGGGAGAGGGACATCAAAACAAGTTAACAGGCATTAATATAAATAAATAGAATTATAGATATATACATAAATTATGGGGGCCAGAGGGAGGGGAAGAACAAAGGGAGCCAGTCGAGGTGACGTGGAAGGGAGGGGGAGCTGAGGAAAAGGATGCTTAGTCTGGGAAGGCCTCTTGGAGAAGGTGCATCTTCGGTATGGTTTTGAAGGGGGAAAGAGTGATTGTTTGGCGGTTGTGAGGAGGGAAGGCATTCCAGGCCAGAGATAGGACGTGGGCCAGTTGTCCGCGGTGAGACAGGAGAGACGGAGGCCCAGTGAGGAGGTTAGCACCAGAGGAGCGGAGTGTGTGAGCTGGGTTGTAGAAGAAGGGAGGTGAGGTAAGAAGGGGAAAAGTGATGGAGAGCACTGAAGCCAATCTTGTCTTATGCCACCGAGTTGTCTCTGATCCATAGCGACACCATGGATATCTCTCTCCCAGAACACCCCGCCTCCTTCTGCAATCGTTCTGGTAATGGATCCATAGAGTTTTCTTGGTAAAAATCTGGAAGTGGTTTCCCATTGCCTCCTTCCACAGAGTAAACCCGAGTCTCCACCCTCGACTGTCTCCCAAGCCGCTGCTGCCCAGCACAGGTGAGTTCATTCATTCATTCAATCGTATTTATTGAGCACTTACCGTGTGCAGAGCACTAGTACTAAGCGCTTGGGAAGTACAAGTTGGCAACATATAGAGATGGTCACTACCCAACAACGGGCTCACAGTCTAGAGCTGTGACTTGTAGCAGAATGCCTTCCACTTGCTAGCCACTGCCTGAGCTGGGAACGGGTAGGCCTCTGCTTGACTCTCTCTCTCCCATAGTCAAGACTGGTAGAGGACTGGAAACTCTCCAGGGGTGACCCTGAGAGGAATTGAAGCCAATAGTGAGAAGCTTTTGTTTGATAAGGCCGTTGATAGGCAACCACTGGAGATTTTTGAGGAGTGGTGTGAGAGGACAATAAGACACTATAACAGACACATAATATAGATTCATTAATTCATTCAATCATATTTATTGAGCGCTTACTGTGTGCAGAGCACTGTACTAAGAGCTTGGGAAGTCCAAGTTAGCAACATATAGGGTGTTCTCTTCAGGGCTTCAACCTGACTTCCGTTCTGTCTCCTTCAGTGGTATTTTTTGAGCACTTTCTGTGTGCAGAGCATTGGGCTAAGCACTTAATAGAACAGGTCCGTCTTTTTCCTGGCCAATCTGTGCCAGAGAAGCCCCCATCTCCTGAGCCCAGTTTCTGATTGCAAGGAGCCAAGCAGCAGGTCCAAGTGGATAGAGCATGGGCCTGGGAAACAGAAGGATCTGGGTTCTAATCCTGACTCTTCCACCTGTCTGCTGTGTGACCATGAGGAAGTCATTTCACTTCTCTGAGCCTCAGTTATTCATCCATTCATTCAATTCATTCAATCACATTTATTGAGCACTTACTGTGTGCAGAGCACTGTACTAAGCGCTTGGAAAAGACAATTCGGCAGCAGAGACAATCCCTAACCAACAGGCTCACAGTCTAGAAGGAGGGAGAAAGACAACAAAACAAGGGGACAGGCATCAGTAGCATCAAAGTAAATAAATAGAATTATAGATATAGACACACAATTAATAAAATAAATAGAATAATAAATATGTATATATGTACACAAGTGTGGTGGGGGAGGGGGGTAGAGGAGAGGGAGGGAGTCAGGGTGATGGGGAGGGAAGGAGGAGCAGTGGAAAAGGGAGGCTCAGTCTGGGAAGGCTTCCTGGAGGAGGTGAGTTTTCAGTGGGGCTTTGAAGGGAGGGAAGTGTGCTCATCAGTATAACGGAGATTAAGACTGTGAGCCTCATGTGAGACAGGGACTATGTCCAATATGATTACCTTGAATTTATTCATTCATTCATTCTTTCAATTGTATTTATTGAATACAATGAGCTCACATCTACCCAGTGCTTAGTTCAGTGCCTGGCACATAGTAAATGCTTAATAAATACCAAAAAAAAAAAGCTGCTCTGCTCTGCTCTGCTCTGCTCTGCTCTGCTCTGCCCAGCAAGGTGGCCACTCTTTTTAGGGTCGTTACCATCACCCCATTGTCCTGGGCTGCGTAAGTTTAGGGCTAGTAAGACTGTAAGCTACTTTTTCCTTTTTAATGGTACTTGTTAAGAGTTTACTATGTGCCATGCATTGTTCTAAGTGCTGGAGTGGCTACAAGATAATCAGGGAGGATACAGTCCATGTCCTGCATGGGGCTCACAGTCTTAATCCCCTATTTACAGATGAGGTAAGTGAGGCACAGAGAAATTAAGTGACTTGCCCAAGGTCACAGAGCAGACAAGTGGTGGAGTCAGGATCAGAACCCAGATCTTGTTGACTCTCAGGCCCTTGCTCTTATCCACTAGGCCATGCTGCTTCTCCAATAAAATAAAAAATAAAATAGCATGCAAACTAAGTTACAGGTAAGGGCAGCATCTGGTTATAAGGATCTGTATTTAAGTGCTGCGGGGGTTGGGGTGAGGTGAATAACCTCACGGAAAGCAGGGTGCCCTACTGGAAAGAGTTCTTGCCTGGGTGTTGGAGGACCTGGGTTCTAATCCTGGCTCAGCCACTTGTCTGCCACGTGAGCATGGGCAAGTCACTTTAATTCTCGGTGCCTCAGTTCCTTCCTCTGTAAAATGAGGATTAAATCCTCATACTTATAGTGTACGAGGGACAGGGACTAGTTGTCCAAACCGATTAATTTGTATCTATCTCAGCACTTAAAACAGTGTTTGGCACAAAGTAATAACCGAGTGCCACAGAGTAATAACCGAGTGCTTAGGGGACACCCACTCGGTGCATGAGGGAGGCAAATTGGAAGGGTAGCTGAGAGTTTAATTAGGGAGGGCTTCCTGGAGGAGGGGTGAAGAGGGCAGCGAGATGAGCAGCGTGAGAAACTGCCCGGGAGCTGGCAGGAGGAGGACTGTGGGCAACAACAGCACCTTAACAATCAGGAGCCCGGCTTTAGGCCTTCTCTCAGGCCCAGCAGGAAGCTGGAAGGGCAAGCGGCTTCCGTTCAGCCTAGGGGGTCGGGGTGAGTGGCCACATCTCCATTAGCTGTGGTCTGAGGAGCTCAGCCCCTGCCAGACCTTCTTATATGAAGTCAAGGGAGTCTCTCCCAACATCATGTGGAGTTAAATGGAGGCCAATGTCCAGCCTGGGTCCCTGAGGGGCAGAGAGTGGGCGGGAGCCTTTGCAGTCTGGGTCAGCGAAGAGGAATCTCAGCAGGGCAGAGCTGGAACCGGGGCCTTTCCACAGTCCTGGTGGTCAGCCTGCCCACCCCCTCTCCCACTCCCTCACCGAAGTGGACCCAGACCACTTTCTTCCTGTCCCACCCTGTGTACCCTAAGGATTGGGGAGGGCAAGGGAGCGATGAGTGGGTTGGAAACACATGCTGTAGCCTGGGTAACCAGCCAACTGAGCTGTGGGCTCAGACGATGAGGGGAAAGCATCTGTTAGGAAATAACACCCAGCCAGCCTCTGAGCAGAGCCGGAACAGCAATTCTCATGACGGCAGGTCCCCTTCTCCTTACCAGACTTCCTGGCTCCCCTGGCACTGAGCTCTGGATTGTAGGGCTGTGGGACAAGCGCCCCACCTACTTCTGAAACTGCCAGCCAGCTTCGGAGCTCTGGGATAGTCAAAGCAACTTGGACTAGAAGACCCAACTGGGTGGAGAGGGGGTGACGGTGAGGGACTGAGGACCCAACTATTGTTTAGTTCATTGCTGTTTCTGATTCCTGTCAATCTGTTTTCTGACCTAGCCTGACTTGTCTACACTATGGTACCTCCAACCCCTCTCAAACGCCATTGGGCCAGGGATCTGTCTGGACCCCGGATGGTGAATTTCCCCCATAATAAATGGCTTCGCCCCCTGTGAGCATTGATCATTGTCACTATTAGTCGATCAATTGCTCGATTGGCTGACTAGTCTAAGCATTGCATGGCCCTGAAAGATGAGACTTTTAAACCAAAAACTCACCCTGCCCGATAAAGTCTGTGTGTTCCCTGTCTTGGCAAGGAGAAATCATCAAGCAGCGTGGCTCAGTGAAAAGAGCACGGGCTTTGGAGTAAGAGGTCATTGGTTCAAATCCTGGCTCCGCCACTTGTGTGACTTTGGGCAAGTCACTTAACTTCTCTGTGCCTCAGTTCCCTCATCTGTAAAATGGGGATTAAAACTGTGAGCCCCCCGTGGGACAACCTGATCACCTTGTAAACTCCCCAGCGCTTGGAACAGTGCTTTGCACATAGTAAGCGCTTAATAAATGCCATCATTATTATTATTATCATGAAGTTCTGTGCCGGAGCGGGGTCACTGCGGCAGGCCTTCTGAGGAAGAGCTAGAGAATCTGCTTACCGCGCTCTCTTCCGGAGGGGCCTGGGCCAGGCAGGGGGCTGACAAAGGCCAGAAGAGAGAGGAGTTCAGTTTCCATCAACCTGAGGGACGGGGTCGGGTCCTCCCGACACTTCGGAAGATGAATCAGTGAGGTCACCGGGTTTGGGTCGAGGGGGATTGCAAAGCATTCTTGGAGGAAGAGATTTCTGAGGCCCAAATCATTTGTTTTGGTTGGTGGCTCAGTGGAAAGAGCACAGGCTTTGGAGTCAGAAGTCATGGGTTCAAATCCCGGCTCCACCAATTGTCAGCTGTGTGGCTTTGGGCAAGGCACTTCACTTCTCTGGGCCTCAGTTACCTCATCTGGAAAATGGGGATTAAGACTGTGAGCCCCCCCCCCCCCCCCCGTGGGACAACCTGATCACCTTGTAACCTCCCCAGCACTTAGAACAGTGTTTTGCACATAGTAAGCGCTTAATATATGCCATTATTATTATTAATATAACTGACACATTCATTGCCCACAACAAGCTTAGTCAGTCAGCCAGCCAATTGTATATTCTGAGGGCTTACTGTGTGCAGAGCACTATACTAAGCGCTTGGAAGACTTGTCTTATCTTGTCTTATGCCGTTGAGTCGTTTCCAACCCATAGTGACCCCACGGACACATTTCTCCCAGAACGCCCCGCTTTCCATCTGCAATCGTTCTAGTAGTGGATCCTTAGAGTTTTCTCGGTAAAAATCTGGAAGTGGTTTGCCACTGCTGCCTTCCATGCAGTAAACTCGAGTCTCTACCTTCAACTCTCTCCCATGCTGCTGCTGCCCAGCACGGGTGAGTTTTGACTTGTAGCAGATTGCCTTCCACTTAATAGCCACTGGCCAAGCTAGGAATGGAATGGGTAGGCCTCTGCTTGACTCTCCCTCTCTTAGCTGAGACTGGTAGAGGACTGGAAACTTTCCAGGTGAGATCCTGAGAGGGGACTTGCAAGACTACAATATAGCAATATAACTGACACATTCCCTGCTCACAACGAGCTTACAGTCACCCCTCCCTCAGCCCCACAGCACTTACGTTTATAATCACAATTTACTTATTTATATTAGTGTCCATCTCCCCAGCGAGACTGTAAGCTCACTGTGGGCAGGGAACGTGTCTACCAACTCTGATATATTGTCCTCTCCCAAGCACTTAGTACAATGCGCTGCATTCATTTATTCAATCGTATTTATTGAGCGCTTACTGTGTGCAGAGCACTGTATTAAGTGCTTGGGAAGTACAATTTGGCAGCATATAGAGACGGTCCCTACCCAACAGTGGGCTCACAGTCTAGAAGACTGGTGCAGCGGAGAGAGTATTGGTATAGAAGCCGGGAGGCTGAGGCCCCTGCTTGGCCTGTGGCCCCAGAGAAATCACTGACCTCTCTGAGCCTCAGTCTTTCATCTGTAAAATGGGGCTAAGGGAACCTGACTCCCAGAGATGACCGCTTGGCTGAAATAAGATCACAATTATAACTGTGGTATTTTTTCAATGCTTACTATGTGCCAATCACTGTACTAAATGCTGGGGTAGATCAAGATTATCAGGTCCTACATTGGGCTCGCAGTCTAAGTAAGCAGGAGAACAGAACAGGAGAACCGATTGAATGAATGAATGAATGACTAGGCCACACTATTTCTTGCAAAGCTGACTGACTGACATAGGTTGGAGGAATAAAACCACGAGGTTCTCAGGGAAGCCGTCCCCGGCACTAGGCAGGCTCTGCAAACCTTTCCAGCCCAGCTGAAACTGCAAAATGGATTCTTGGGCTGGTGCCAACCCCCCGTGGGGACGGAGGTGCTGGGGTGCGGTCAGCTGCATTTCGGGGAACGGTCAAAGGCAAGTGAATTGCCGCCCAGAGCCCAGGCCAATAACTACCCGGCTGTTCGTCTCTCTTTCCAAAGTCAGCTGGCATGAAACAACACCCTTCAGTCTGGCTCTCAAGCAACAGTTTGCTTTCCCATGGGAATGATGCCGTCCTCCACCCCCAATCTTTCTCCTTCTTCCCCGCTCTCGTCACCAGGAACATCTCCAGAATCTTAGGGAATCTGCAACTGAGCAATGGGGTATGCAGGCATAGCCCGAACCAGGGTCCCGGGAAGAGGCCACACTTTGACAAAAGTGGATGGTGTCCACTGGAGTTGGTTGTTTCTTTTCAGGGATTTGAGGGAATTCTAAACCCCTGATCTCAGTGTCTTCACGGTAGGATATGGATTTAATCCTGTGGCGAATGTTGCCAAGACAGAGGCTGGACTTCCCTCCAGAGTTGCAAGACTCCATGCTGTTCTGGAATAAGGCTGGGAGGAGGGAGAAGGGTTATCCCGTCATGCCCCCAGGCCCTGGAGGATCCCAAGGGAAGCATCTTCTCGGAAAGCCGTTCCGAGTCTGTATGTAGGGCCGACGGTTCCTTTTTAGTCTGGCCTCTTGACGGTTGCAGGGCCTGAGAAGTTCCAGTTTTCTTCATGAAACCATCCCAAGGCTGTCTGTGTATGACTGGAAGTCCAGGGAGGGCCAGAGTTTCCTCGGTATCATGTCTAGGGCTGATCTTTTTGTTTTCTTTACAATAATTGCTAAGTGCTTACTGTGTGCCAAGCACTATAGTAAATGCTGGCGTAATTTTGGGTTAATGGGGTTCACAGTCTTAATCCCCACTTTACAGATGAGGCAACTGAGGCCCAGAGAAGTGAAATGAGGCCCAAGGTCACACAGCAGACACGTGGTGGAGCTGGGATTAGAACTCAGGTCCTTCTGACTCTCAGGCCCGGGCTCTATCCTCTAGGCCGCACTGCTTCTTTTGGTATTTTGTCATCCTTAAAATGGGAATTCAATACCTGTTCTCCTTAATATTAATAATAATGTTGGTATTTGTTAAGTGCTTACTATGTGCAAAGCACTGTTCTAAGTGCTGGGGAGGTTACAAGGTGAACAGGTTGTCCCACTGGGGGCTCACAGTCTTAATCCCATTTTACAGATGAGGGAACTGAGGCACAGAGAAGTGAAGTGACTTGCCCAAAGTCACACAGCTGACAAGTGGTGGACCTGGGATTAGAACCCACAACCTCTGACTCTCAACCCCGGGCTCTTACAGGGACTGTGACCAACTTGATTACCTTCCAATCAATCGATAGTAGTTATTGAGGGCTTAATGTGTGCAGACCACCGTACTAAGCACTTGGGAGAGTTCAACATTCATTCAATCATATTTATGGAGCATTTACTGTGTGCAAAGCACTGTACTAAGCGCTTGGGAGAGTTCAACATTCATTCAATCATATTTATGGAGCATTTACTGTGTGCGAAGCACTGTACTAAGCGCTTGGGAGAGTACAACATCACTCATTCAATTGTATTCATTGAGAGGTGAAGTGACTTGCCCCAGGTTACACAGCAGACAAGTGGCAGAACTGGGATCAGGTCCTCTGACTCTCAGGCATTTGGTATTTCCACTAGGCCTCACTGCTTCTCCACTATGACCTTTGACTCTCATTTTGTGCTTGGCAGGGCACAAATCCTACTTCATAATTAAGCCATAGTGATCTTTTGCATGTATTTATTGCTCTATTTATTTTACTTGTACATATCCTATTTATTTTATTTTGTTAATATGTTTTGTTTTGTTCTCTGTCTCCCCCTTCTAGACTGTGAGCCCACTGTTGGGTAGGGACCGTCTCTATGTGTTGCCAACTTGTACTTCTCAAGCACTTAGTACAGTGCTCTGCACACAGTAAGCGCTCAATAAATATGATTGAATGAATGAATGCTGTGTGCAGAGCTCTGTACTAAGCACTTGGTAAAGTTCAATATTACAATAAATGGGCACATTCCCTGCCCACAGTGAGCTTACAGTCACAGATTACATTATTAATAATAATAATAATAATAATAATAATAATAATAATAACGATGGCATTTGTTAAGCACTTTGTGCAGAACACTGTTCTAAGCACAGGGGAGGATATAATAATAATAATATGATGGCATTTGTTAAGTGCTTTCTATGTGCAAAGCACTGTTCTAAGCGCGGGGTGGGGATACAAGGTGATCAGGTTGTCCCAAGTGGGGCTCACAGTCTTAATCCCCATTTTACAGATGAGGTAACTGAGGCACAGAGAAGTGAAGTGACTTGCCCAAAGTCACTCAGCTGACAATTGGAGGAGGCGGGATTTGTCCCATGAAAACAAGTTGAAACCACTGATTTTTGTCATAAAAAGTAAATAATTAGCATTCAAAAATATAAAGGTGGTTTGCTGATGCCACCTTGAATTGAATTTGACTGATGGTCTAGAGTTTAAAGTCTTTATCACCCAACCTTCTTTCCTGTACAGTTCTCCCTTCACTTTGCATCTCTCATAGTTGACTGTGAGCCCGCTGTTGGGTAGGGACCGTCTCTATATGTTGTCAACTTGTACTTCCCAAGCGCTTAGTCCAGTGCTCTGCACACAGTAAGCTCTCAATAAATACGATTGATTGATTGATTGATTGACCCCGCCTGGAGTGATCCTCTCCCTCCGGGGCCTGCCAGTTGTCCTTCCTGACCTGGCAGGAGGAGCGGGCCTGAGGCCGAGGAACCAGAGAAGAAGTGAGTTTACCTATAAAAGTCCAGTCAGGGAGGGACACTCCCCTCTCGCTGGCCCTGAGACGCCCTCCTGCTTGCGAAGGACTTAAGGGTCCGGAAGCTGCTCTTTCATTCACACTTTTAATCACCACCGTTCGGTCAGGCAGTCGATCTTATTTATTGAGCACTTACTGGGTGCAGAGCACTGGACTATGAACTTTGGAGAGGACAGTATTACAGACGTAATCCCTGCCCACGTTGAGTTTACAGGCTAGAGGGGGAGACAGACATTAATATAAATGAATAAAATTGTAGATATTGGGCTGGGTGGGGGGGATAATAATGATGCTATCTGTTAATAATAATAATGATGGTATTTGTTAAGCCCTTACTATGTGCAAAGCACTGTTCTAAGCACTGGGGGGTTACGAGGTGATCAGGTTGTCCCACCGGGGGCTCACAGTTTTAATCTCCATTTTACAGATGAGGTAACTGAGGTACAGAGAAGTTAAGTTACTGGCCCAAAGTCACACAGCAGACAGTTGGCGGAGCTGGGATTTGAACCCATGACCTCTGACTCCCAAGCCCGTGCTCTTTCCACTGAGCCATGCTGCTTCTCTAAGGGGATAATAATAATAATAATGGTATTTGTTAAGCACTTACTATGTGCAAAGCACTGTTTAAAGCGCTGGGATGGTTACAAGGTGATCAGGTTGTCCCACCGGGGGCTCACAGTTTTAATCCCCATTTTACAGATGAGGTAACTGAGGCCCAGAGAAGTTAAGTGACTGGCCCAAAGTCACACAGCTGACAGTTGGCAGAGCTGGGATTTGAACCCATGACCTCTGATTCCCAAGCCTGTGCTCTTTACACTGAGCCATGCTGCTTCTCTAAGGGGATAATAATAATAATAATGGTATTTGTTAAGCACTTGTTAAGGAGGGAGAGGAGGAGGAGAAGGGGAAGGAAGAGGAGGGGGAAGGAGGAGGGGGAAAGAAGAGGAAAAGTAGGAGGAGGAAGAGTAGAGGGAGGAAGAGAAGGAAGAGAAGGGGAAGGAGGAGGACGGGGAAAGAAGAGGAGGGGGAAGGAGGAGGAGGAGGAAAAGTAGAAGAAAGGGAAGGAAGAGGAGGTGAAGAAAGCTGGGAGGAGGAGGAAGGGTGAGCAAATGGAGGAAGACTGGGAAAAAGGAGAAACATGGTGGGGGGAGAAGAAGAAGTGGGGAGAAAAAAGGGGAAGGAGGAGGAGGGGCACGAAGGGGGAGCAGAAGGAGAAGAAGGAGGAAGAGGATGAAGGAGGAGGAGGAATAAGAGAAGGAAAAGGGGAACGAGGAGAAGGAGGAGGAAGGAGGAGGAGGCAGAGAGGATACTGGAGAGAGGATAGCATGGGGAAGGAGGCAGAGGTGGAAAAAATGAGAGTGAAGAAAAGCAGTGTGGCCTATTGGTTAGAGGATAGGCCTGAGAGGCAGAAGGGCCTGTGTTCTACTTCGCCACTTGTCTGCTGTGTGACTTTGAGCAAATCACTTCACTTTTCTGGGCCTCAGTTCCCTTATCTGTAAAATGAGGATTAAGGCTCTGAGTCTTAAGTGGGACATGGACTGTGTCCATCCTGATTAGCTTGTATCTATATCAGCGCTTACTACAGCACCTGGCACATAGTAAGCGCTTAACAAATACCATTAAGAAAAAAGTGAGCCAGCTGTGGTGTGGTAAGTGAAGGGAACAGGGATGTAAGAGGGGTTTGGAGAAGAACAAGTTTGGGAATTTTAATTTATTCCAAATACTCTCCCCTGGGGTTTGGCAGATGGATTTGATTTCACCTTCTTATCTCCGGGAACACAGGGAGAAGCCAGAGGGAATGTGGGTGAGCTCGCAGGAGTAGTCAGAGACACTTGTCTCTGATCTGCCTTTCAGGTCTGGCTTCCGCTTCCAAATGTAGGGGCCGCTGCCTGAGAGTGGAAATCCCTGCTTCTCAGAGGGGCTCTGGGACCCTTTGCTTTCCCTCTGCCTTGGGACTACTGGAATTCCATCTTTTCATCGAATCCATATTACCCATCACCATTACAAGAAGCAGGATGGCCTAGTGAGAAGAACACGGCCTGGGTGTCAGAGGACCTGGATTCTATTCCCAGCTCTGAATATTGCTTGCTGTGTGACCTGGGACAAGTCAGCAGTGTGGCTCAGTGGAAAGAGCGTGGGCTTTGGAGTCAGAGGTCATGGGTTCAAATCTCGGCTCCGCCGATTATCAGAAGTGTGACTTCGGGCAAGTCACTTAACTTCTCTGGGCCTCAGTTCCCTCATCTGTAAAATGGGAATTAAGACTGTGGGCCCCCCATGGGACAAACTGATTACCTTGTAACCTCCCCAGCACTTAGAACAGTGCTTTGCACATAGTAAGCACTTAATAAATGCCATTATTATTATTATTATTTTCTGTGCCTCAGTTTCCTCGTGTTACATGAGGATTAAATGCCTGTTCTCCCTTCCAGACTTTGGGCTCCAAGTCGGACAGGGACCTAATTGTCTTGTATCTACCTGCTTAGAAAAGTGTTGGACACATAAGAAGCACTTAACAAATACCATTAAAAAAAAAGGAAAATGCAGTCCCAAAGGCTAGAGATTAGAGTGTATGAGCCTTGCATGTTGTAAGGAGAAAAAACACATTCCCCAATCCTAAGTGCAGAATCTTTAAGCGTGGTGGATAACCTTAACATTTCTGGACCATTACAGTTAATCAATGAATGAACAATATTAATTGAGTGCATACTGCATGCACAGCAGATGGTAACAGAAGCGGCATTGTCTAGTGGATAGAGCATTCATTCATTCATTCAATCGTATTTATTGAGCACTTACTGTGTGCAGAGCATTGTACTAAGCGCTTGGGAAGTACAAGTTGGCAACATATAGAGATGGTCCCTACTCAACAGTGGGCTCACAGTCTAGAAGGGGGAGACAGAGAACAAAACAAAACATATTAACAAGATAAAATAAATAGAATAAATATGTACAAATAAAATAACTAAATAAATAGAGTAATAAATACGTACAAACATATATACATATATACAGGTGCTGTGGGGAGGGGAAGGAGGTAAGGTGGGGGGGATGGGGAGGGGCCCTGGAAATCAGAAGGACCTGGGTTCTAATCCCAGCTCTGCCATTTGACTGCTGTGTGACCTTGGCAGTTTGTTTAACTTCTCTGTACCTCAGTTACCTCATGCGTAAAATGGGGACTAAGAATGTGAACCCCATCTTGGGACAGGGACTATTAGCTTGTATGTACCCCAGCACTTTATAAGTGCCTGGCACATAGTAAACTCTTAACAAATGCCATAAAAAAAGAAAATCCCTCAATCTGTCCAAACAGTGGCCACTGAACACAGGCCTCTTAGGTTCATTGCATTTTCTGTGACCTCAGAGTCAAGACCCAGCCAACCCCTAATAATAATAATAATGGTAGTTGTTAAGCTCTTACTATGTGCCAAGCACCATTCTAAGCCCTGGGGTGGATACAAGCAAATCGGGTTGGACACAGTCCCTGCCCCATGTGGGGCTCACAGTCTCAATCCCCATTTTACAGATGAGGTGACTGAGGCCAAGAGAAGTGAAGTGACTTGCTCAAGGTTACAGCAGACAAGTGGCGGAGCCGGAACTTGAACCCACAACCTTCTGATTCCCAGGCCCGTGCTCTATCCATTAGGCCACGCTGCTTCCCTCCCCAGGGAAATGAACCCTTTCACCCGTGAATCCCAGGGGTGTCAAGTCTGCCGCTGACTACATAAACCAGCGAGCAGAGTATTAGCTGCCTGTTCATCTGTAAATGAAACATAATCCGGTGAACAAATTCCCCTGGCTCAAGATCTTAGGAGTCTTCCCAAACAAGTCATCTGAATAACATTGAACTTTGGTAATTTTCTAGATAAGGGATGTGTCATGAGGCCAAGTTCTAATGGAAGATGAGAGTCTCTGGTGTTTCCTGCTCAGCCCCTCGCCGATCCCCTATCAAAAACCAGGACCTTTCTCAGAAAGGGCAATGGGAATAAAGATGCCCAGAAGATATTTTCCAGAATTTGCTCATCAGTAAGTACATTCTTTCATGATCTGGTCCCCTCAACTAATTATAATAATGGTATTTGTTGAGTGCTTACTATGTGGCCAGGCACTGTAATAATAATAATGATGATGGCATTTGTTAAGTGCTTACTATGTGCAAAGCACTGCTCTGTACTAAGTGCTCAGCTAGATGTTAGTGATGTACTTCCCAAGTGCTTAGTACAGTGCTCTGCACACAGTAAGTGCTCAATAAATACGACTGACTGAATGAATGAATACAAGGTAATTGGGTTGGACACGGTCCCTGTCCCACATTGGGCTCGTGGTGATAATCCCCATTTTACAGATGAGGGAATTGAGGCACAGAGAAGGCCACAGAGCCAAAGATCACTCAGTAGACAAATGGCAGAGCCAGGAACAGAACTCATGACCTGACTCCCAAGCCAGTGCTCTATCCACTAGGCCACACTGCTTCCAGAGATCTTTGAACACTTTTTTGGTCATTTGACGAGATCAGTTGGCTGGAAGCAAATTCCCAAGCAAAATCTACGCAATGTAAGTTATCCTGAATTATCGTCATTCCTCCTCAGGAGTCCAATCCCAACATGAATGGAAGTTGGATGACTCTGTCTGCAGATGAACATGTGATTAGAATGATGAAGCAATGTGGCCTAGGGGAAAGATCACAGCACTGGGAGGCAGAGGATGTGGGATCTAATTCCCGGTCTACCATTTGCCTGCTGTGTGATTCATTCAATGGCATTTATTGAGCGCTTACTGTGTGCAGAGCACTGTATGAAGCGTGATCTTAGGCAAGTCACTTCAATTCTCTGTGCCTCATTTTTCTCATCAGCAAAATTCATTCATTCAATTGTATTTATTGAGCGCTTACTGTGTGCAGAGCACTGTACTAAGCAATTGGAAAGTACAAGTCGATAACATATAGAGATGGTCCCTACCTAACAACGGACTCCCAGTCTAGAAGAGGGAGACAGACAACAAAACAAAACATGGAGACAGGTGTCAAGATCGTCAGAACAAATAGAATTAAAGCTATCTGCACATCATTAACAAAATAAATAGTAAATATGTACAAATAATAATGAATGAATGGGGTGGATATAACCACCTGGGCCGGACACTGTTGCTTGTCCCTCTTGGGGCTCACAGTTTCAATCCCCATTTTCCGGATGAGGTAACTGAGGCCCAGAGAAGTGAAGTGACTTGCCTAAGGTCACACAGCAGGCAAGCGGCAGAGGCGGAATTAGAACCCATGACATTTTAGCAGTGGGGGAACGACAGCACCCTCTAGGCCAAAGTCAGTGAAACAATCAAACTCAGTACAATCAAGCAATGAAACTCAGAAAAGTACCGAGTACTTTACTGTAGGCAAAGCCCTGGGCCAACTCAGCCTAGGTCTAATAAAGCCCAGACAGAGCTAGGGCCCCCAAACCCTGCCGGGGGAGGAGGGCATACACTGACATTTTTCAACCTATTCAAGGCAGGTGTCGCCCCTTTAAGCCATCACCTTTATAACCAACTCCAGGTGGCAAAGCAACAGTGGCAGCTCATTGAATTCTTGGATCTTGGATTCTTGGATCCTTCTAGACTGTGAGCCCACTGTTGGGTAGGGACTGTTTCTATATGTTGCCAACTTGTACTTCCCAAGCACTTAGTACAGTGCTCTGCACACAGTAAGCGCTCAATAAATATGATTGATTGATTGATTGATGGGAGGATCTTTGCCATCTTAAGGAAGACCTGAGGGGCTGCTGTTGGTTTGCCTTGTCTTCACCAGGTATGTCCCCTTGAGATGCAGACCGAAGGGGGGAAGTAAGGTGGGATCCCATATCATCAACATCAGTGCTATTTCTTGAATGCTTACTGTGTGTAGAACACTGTACTAAATTCATTTATTCAACTGGATTTACTGATCGTTTACGGTGTACAGAGCACTGTACTAAGTGCTTGGGAAGTACAAGTTGGCAACATCTTGAGAGAGAACAGTACAACAGAGTACTGTTGGGCAGGGGTTGGGGGGAGAAGTGACCACCAAAGAGCCATATTTCCGGGGTACAGTAAGGGCTGGGCAAAGACTAGGACTTTTCCTGGGATGGGGATCTTTATACCCTTCCAGCAGGCTCTGCCTTAGGTTCAGGGGAAGCGACTCCAGGGCAGAGAGCCCAGGGGGTCGCTGGGAAGGGATTCTGTTGTAATCCCTTGACCAACAGAAGCTTACAATCCAAAGGATTTATTTATATATGTATTTATATTAATGTCTGTCTCTCCCTCTAGACTGTAAACTTGTTGTGGGCAGGGAATGTGTCTGTTTATTGCTATATTGTACTCTCCCAAGTGCTTAGGACAGTGCTCTGCACACAATAGTGCTCAATAAATAATAATAATGATGGTATTTGTTAAGTGCTTACTATGTGCAAAGCACTGTTCTAAGTGCTGGGTGGATACAAGGTGATCAGCATGTCCCATATGGGGCTCACAGTTTTAATCCCCATTTTGCAGATGAGGTAACCGAGGCAGAGAGAAGTGAAGTGACTTGCCCAAAGTCATACAGCCGACAAGTGGTGGAGCCGGGATTAGAACCCATGACCTCTGACTCCCAAGCCCAGGTTCTTTCCACTGAGCCACGCTGCTTCTCTGTAAATCTGATTGAATGAATGGTTCTTGAGGCCCATCCCTGCCCTCAGCAGATGCTGAGCAGTAGCTGGGCATTTACCCCAGCTGTACTCTCCCTGCTAAGTCTGTGCCCTGTGGGCATTGTAGGATGAAGGTGAGGTAGAGACATTAGGAGATATTTAGCTTTCTTCTTGCTGCTTTTTCTGTTTAAATCATTCTGGCTACAGGTGTTAGCACTGACTATAATAATAGTACTTGTTAAGTGCTTGACAATAATAATAATAATAATAACAGTACTTAAGTGTTTACTATGTGCCAAGCACTGCTCTGGGGACTGGGGTAGATACATGGTAATCAGGTTGTCCCACGTGGGGCTCACCGTCTTCATCCCCATTTTACAGATGAAGGAACTGAGGCACGGAGAAGTTAAGTGATTTGTCCGAGGTTACAAAGCAGACATGGAAGAGTCAGGATTAGAACCCAGGTCCTTCTTACTCCAAGGCCTGTGTTCTATCCACTAAGCTATGCAGCTTCTCATTGCAGCGTGGCTCAGTAGAAAGGTCGTGGGTTCAAATCCCGGCTCCGCCACTTGTCAGCTGTGTGACTTTAGGCAAGTCACTTCACTTCTCCGGGCCTCAGTTCCCTCATCTGTAAAATGGGAATGAAGATGGTGAGCCCCACATGGGACAACCTGACCTTATATTCCCCCCACCCCCCCCCCCCCCAGTGCTTAGAACAGTGCTTGGCACATAGTAAGCACTTAACAAATACCATCATCATTATTATTATTAATGGAAGGTCATGGAAGGGACAGGTGGGTAGGTGGAATCCACTGGGAAATTCAGCAGGTCCAGGCTGGGTGCTAATCAGAGGCCTGGCTACTGGGGTGAGGAAAGTTTTGGTGGATAATAAAAACAACTTATTTTTTTAATGATACTTGTTAAGCACTTACTGTGTCCCAGGCACTCAACTAAGCACTGGAGTAGATACAAGATAAATGGGGTGGGAACAGTCCGTGTCAATCAGTCAATTGTAGTTATTGAGTGCTTACTGTGTGCAGAGCACTGTAAGAAGAGCTCAATACAGCAATAAACAGATACATGCCCTGCCCACAAGAAGTTTACAGTCTAGACGGGAAAGCTTACAGTCTAGAGGGCTCAAATGGAGCTCACTGTCTTAATTCCCATGTTTCAGATGAGGTAACTGAGGCACAGAGAAGTTGTGACTTGCCTACGATCACACAGCTGACAAGTGGCAGAGCTGGGATTAGAACCTTGAAGTCCTCTGATTCCCAAGCCCGTGTTATTTCCACTAGGCCCCGTTGCTCCTCTGTGGTATTTGTTAAGTGCTTACTCTTTGCCAATCAATCAATGGTATTTATTAGTGCTTCCTATGTGCAAAGCACTGTACTAAGCTCTTGGGAGTTTTTAACGCAACACCGTTAGCAGACACATTCCCTGCCCACGACAAGTTTACAGTCTAGCGGATCCTGTTCCTCCGACTGCTTTCCCTCTTGGCACCATCTGTGAGGAAGCCAAGAGCCGGAGGTAGGGGCAGGAAGAAAGTAACTTGGAGCAGGGACAACCAGTGGGTCATCCGGTTTGCCTCCTGTTTTTCTCCAGCCAGGAAAGTAATTTCTCCACAGAGCACCCGCTGGCTAACTCTCCTGCCCTTTGAGGTGCTCCCTGCTGAGAGGGATAACAGATAAGGATTCAGCCAATTAGCCCAGCGACAGGGGAGATCCTTCAAGTTATTTAGGGAAGATTCAGTGGATGGGGTTTGGGAATCGGCGTTCTTTACTTTGGCTCGGAAAGAGCCGGGTCCGGTAGCGATGGACCCGGCTGCTAGAAGAAGGAACGTTCTTCCTCCCAGATGAAAGGGAAGCGTCTTGATGGCTTGACATTGAATTGTAACGGAAGGAAGCGCCAGGAGTTGGGGTTGGCTTCCCCAAGGCCCGGCCGGACAAGGCATCCTTTGAGGGAGGAGGGAGTCCAGCCAGCGGGCTTGGGGGTTTCCGGGTTTGGCCCTCAGCTGCTTCCCGCCGTCCCGTCCCAGGCCTGCAGCCTGTCACGAGCTCGCAGCCCAAAACAGGGAACTATTTGCTCTGAGAAGGACCGGCTCATTTGTACTTTGGGCCTGTTGTGAAGTGCGTGACATCCTAGAGTGGTGACCATTTTTTTTTCTTTTTATGATACCTGTTAAGCGCTTCCTATGAGCACTGAGCAGTGTGGCTCAGTGGAAAGAGCACGGGCTTTGGAGTCAGAGGTCATTCATTCATTCAATTGTATTTATTGAGTGCTTACTGTGTGCGGAGCTCTGGACTAAGCGCTTGGGAAGTACAAGTTGGCAACATACAGAGACGGTCCCTACCCACCAACGGGCTCACAGTCTAGAAGGGGGAGAGGTCATGGGTTCAAATCCCGGCTCCGCCACTTGTCAGCTGTGTGACTTCGGGCAAGTCACTTCACTTCTCTGTGTCTCAGTTCCCTCATCTGTAAAATGGGGATTAAGACTGTGAGCCCCCCGTGGGACAACCTGTTCACCTTGTAACCTCCCCAGCGCTTAGAACAGTGCTTTGCACATAGTAAGCGCTTAATAAATGCCATCATTATTATGTTCCAGGTACTGTATTAAGTGCTGGGATGGATACAGGATTGTCAAGTTGGGCACAGTCCCTGTCCCATCTGGGGCTTGCAGTCTAGAGAAGCAGTATGTCACAGTGGGTAAAGTGTGGCCTGGGAGTCAGAATGTCATGGGTTCTAATCCTGGCTCCACCACGTCTGCTGTGTGACCTTGGGCAAGTCTCTTTACTTCTCAGTGCCTCAGATATCTGTAAAATGGGGATTAAGTCTGTGAGCCCCATGTGGGACAGGGACAGTGTTCAACCTGATTACCTTGTACCTACTCCAGTGCTTAGAACAGTGCTTGGCATACAGTAAGCACTTAACGAATACCTTAAGTATTAAGGAAGGAGGGATTAATCCCCATCAGTGGTAATTACTGAGCGCTTACTGTGTGCAGAGCACTGTACTAAGGGCTTGGGTGAGTGTATTGTAGCAGAGTTCGTAGATATATTCCTTGCCCATAGTGAGCTTACATTATAGAAGAGGAGGTAGACCTTAGTATTAAATTACTGATATGTACATAAGTTCTGTGGGGATGAAGTAATAATAATAATGATGGCATTTGTTAAACACTTGCTATGTGCGAAGCACTGTTCTAAGCACTGGGGGAATACAAGGTGATGAGGTTGTCCCACGTGGGGCTCACATTCTTCATCCCCATTTTACAGATGAGGGAACCGAGTGCTCAGAGAAGTTAAGTGACTTGCCCAAAGTCACACAGCAAAGTGGCAGAGTTGGGATTAGAACCCATGACCTCTTACTCCCAAGCCCGGGCTCTTTCCACTGAGCCACGCTGCAGGATTAGAACCCATGACCTCTGACTCCCAAGCCTGGTCACTTTTCACTGAGCCACGCTGCACTGAGGCCCAGAGAAGTGAAGCGACTTACCCGGTGGTCATCCAACAGACAAGTCTCAGGCTTCCCAGACACTCCCGTCCCACCTGTCTCCCTTTCTGCTAATACCCCAGATCCCTCTGTTCAGTGCCACGGCTGCTGAGCAGTGCTTTCATTCATTCATCCAGTCATATTTATTAAACTCTTACTGGGTGAGGAGCACTGTACTAAGCACTTGGGAGAGTACAATACCACAAAAAATAGGACAGGCAGAGTAGAGCAGGTGTGGGTGGGCGGCCAAGATGGCAGCGTGATGATGATGGCATTTGTTAAGCGCTTACTATGTGCAAAGCATTGTTCTAAGCGCTGGGGTGTTGAGCAGGAGGGCGGGGGTTGGGGGGAGAAGTGACCACCAAAGAGCCATATTTCCGGGGTACAGCAAGGGCTGGGCAAAGGCTAGGACTCTTCCTGGGGTGGGGATCTCTATACCCTTCCAGCAGGCTCTGCCTTAGGTTCAGGGGAAGCGACTCCAGGGCAGAGAGCCCAGGGGATCACTGGGAATGCTGGGAACAGGTAGCCAAGGGAAGGCTGGTGAAGGGCCACTTTCCTGTTATGTGACCCAAGTGGCAGAGCCGGCTAAGTTACTTAACTTCTCCATGCCTCAGTTCCCTTATCTGCAAAATGGGGATTCCATGTCTGTTCTTCTTCCTCTTAGAGAAGCAGCGTGGCTCAGTAGAAAGAGCCTGGGCTTTGGAGTCAGAGGTCATGGGTTCAAATCCCGGCTCCGCCAATTGCCAGCTGTGTGACTTTAGGCAAGTCACTTCTCTGGGCCTCAGTTCCCTCATCTGTAAAATGGGGATGGAGACTGTGAGCCCCACGTGGGACAACCTGATCACCTTGCAGTGCTTAGAACAGTGTTTTGCACATAGTAAGCGCTTAACAACTACCATTATTATTATTATTATTACAAGTCAGCAATATATAGAGATGGCCCCTACCCAATAACGGGCTCACAGTCTAGAATAATAATAATAATAATAATGGTATTTGTTAAGTGCTTAGTATGTGCCAGGCACTATACTAAGCTCTGGGGTGGATATAAGCAAATTGGATTGGATACAGTCCCTGTCATCATCATCATCAATCGTATTTATTGAGTGCTTACTATGTGCAGAGCACTGTACTAAGCACTTGGGAAGTAAAAATTGGCAACATATAGAGACAGTCCCTACCCAACAGTGGGCTCACAGTCTAAAAGGGGGAGACAGAGAACAAAACCAAACATACTAACAAAATAAAATAAATAGAATAGATATGTACAAGTAAAATAAATAAATAGAGTAATAAATATGTACAAACATATACATATATACAGATGCTGTGGGGAAGGGAAGGAGGTAAGATGGGGGATGGAGAGGGGGACGAGGGGGAGAGGAAGGAAGGGGCTCAGTCTGGGAAGGCCTCCTGGAGGAGGTGAGCTCTCAGCAAGGCCTTGAAGGGAGGAAGAGAGCTAGCTTGGCGGATGGGCAGAGGGAGGGCATTCCAGGCCCGGGGGATGACGTGGGCCGGGGGTCGATGGCGGGACAGGCGAGAACGAGGTACAGTGAGGAGATTAGCAGCAGAGGAGCGGAGGGTGCGGGCTGGGCTGGAGAAGGAGAGAAGGGAGGTGAGGTAGGAGGGGGCCAGGGGATGGACAGCCTTGAAGCCCAGGGTGAGGAGTTTCTGCCTGATGCGCAGATTGATTGGTAGCCACTGGAGATTGGCAGCCACTGTTCCACGTGGATCTCACAGTCTTAGTCCCCATTTTGCAAATGAGGTAACTGAAGCACAAAGAAGTGAAGTGATTTGCCCAAGGTGTCAAAGCAGACAGGTGGCAGAGCCAAGATTAGACCCCATGCCCTTGTAACTCCTAGGCCTAGTCTCTATCCACTAGGCTATGCTGCTTCTCAGTGGATTCCCCAGAGGTCTCAGGTCATCCTATCCCCTGGAGGCAGGGAGAACCAAGAGTTAAAAGGCCAGAGCGGTAGTCCATGCCCCCACCCGCCTCCATGCGCTGGCAATGGTCTGGCCGCACCGCACACGGAGTCAGGAGTCGGAAGCCCTCTCTGCCAGGACGGTCCGCGCCTTCAAAGCCAGACCCACTTCCTCCGCTCTGCAGGGAGGAAATTCACCATCACAAGGCCGGGAAATGAACGCGTCTCGGGTTTAACGGCCGTGGAACGCCGCCTGGAAAATCCAGCCGCTGAGCTGACTCGGTTTATTAGGGATTAGCAGGTTGTTCATCAACCGTGCAAAGGGGCGAAAAGAGCCATCTTTGAGCCTCCCTCTCCCTGCTCCCAGCTGAAGTCCGTCACGACCAAGGAGCCACAGCAGGTCTGGGCCAGCGTTTCACACGTTTGTCTTCAAATCCTCTTTGGCTCCGATTTGGTTCCTCTTGAACAGGTTGGGCAGCTGTGTCCCGCAGAGCCCTTGGAGGCTCCATCCTGTGGGACTGCCCCCGGAGCCAGCTTTTTACATTTTTTTTTAATGGTATTAAGCGCTTACTATGTGCCAGGCACTGTACTAAGTGCTGGGGTAGATCAATCAATCAATTGTATTTATTGAGCGCTTACTGTGTGCAGAGCACTGTACTAAGCGCTTGGGAAGTACAAGTTGGCAACATATAGAGACAGTCCCTACCCAACAGTGGGCACACAGTCTAAAAGGGGGAGACAGAGAACAAAACCGAACATACTAACAAAATAAAATAAAAGCTAATCAGTTTGGACACCGTCCCTGTCACACGTGGGGTGCACAGTCTTAATCTCCATTTTACAGATGAGGGAACTGAGGCTTAGAAAAGTGAAGTGACTTGCCCAGAGCCATGCAGCAGACAAGTGGTAGAAGGGGAATTAGAACTCAGGTCCTTCTTACTCCCACGCCTGGTCTCTATCCACTAGGCCACACTGCTTTCTCTCCAAGGGGCCCAGCAGCTGTGTCGGGGAGAGAGGCACCGATGTCTTCTTCCAAGACAAGGTGGGTACGACTACCTGGTAGTTTGAGGTGACCGAGGTTCTCACATGGACAGACCAGGCCATGGCAGGCTCCATCCCACCCCTGAGAGGCTTTAAGATGGAACATGTTGAGCTCCTGTTTTGTCTGGGGTGAGAGACACCGAGTTAGCATTTTTTTTTAACATGCTATTTGTTAAGCTCCTACTATGTACAAGGCACTGTCCGAAGCACTGGGGTAGGTACAAGCTAATCAGGTTGGACACAGTCCCTGTCCCACATAGGGCTCACAGTCTTAATTCCCGTTTTACAGATGAGGGAACTGAGGCACAGTGAGGTGACTTACCCATGGTCTCACAGGAGACATGGCAGCATGAGGATTAGAACCCAGCGCTCTCTGATTCTCAGGCCTGTGCTCTAGCCACTAGGCAATGCTGCTTCTCCAGTTGGAGACAGGGTACCAGAGTGGATGAGGAGGGAGAGTAAGGGAAGAGCAGAGCAGGGGGCCCATCCAGATTCATCCTCCTCCCCCACCCATTCTGATCCTTCTGCTCCTCCTCCACTTCTTTCTTCCCCCCCATCCTCTTCCTTCTCCAGATCCTCCCCACCCCCCCAGTCTTCCTCCACCTCCTCTTTTATTCCTTTCCTCCTCCGCTTTCTTCTCTGTTCTCCTCCCCATTCCTCCCCTCTTCTTCCTCCTCCTCCCCTTTCACCTTCTTCTCCCTCCACATCCTCTCCCTCCTCCTCTTCTTCCTTCTCCTCTTCCTCCCCCCTCACTCCTTGCCTCCAGCATTGCCACATTCATTCATTCAATCATATTTATTGAGTGCTTACTGTGTGCAGAGCACTGTACTAAGCGCTTGGGAAGTACAAGTTGGCAACATATAGAGACAATCCCTACCCAACAACAGGCTCACAGTCTAGAAGGGGGAGACAGATGACAAAACAAAACACGTAGACAGGTGTCAGAATCGTCAGAACAAATAGAATTAAAGCTATATGCACATCATTAACAAAATAAATAGAATAGTAAATATGTACAAGTAAAATAGAGTAATAAATCTGTACAAATATGTATACAAGTGCTGTGGGGAGGGGAAGGAGGTAGGGCAGGGGTGATGGAGAGGAAAAAGGGGGCTCAGTCTGGGAAGACCTCCTGGAGGAGATGAGCTCTCAGTAGAGCTTTGAGGGGAGGATGAGAGCTAGCTTGGAGGATGTGCAGAGGGAGGGCATTCCAGGCCAGGGGACGGACGTGGGCCGGGGGTTGACGGCGGGACAGGCGAGAATGAGACACATTGAGGAGGTTAGCGGCTGCAGAGGAGCGGAGGATGTGGGCTGGGCTGGAGAAGGAGAGAAGGGAGGTGAGGTATGAGGGGGCGAGGGGATGGACAGCCTTGAAGCCGAGAGTGAGGAGTTTTTGCTTGATTCGTAGGTTGACAGGCAGCCACTGGAGATTTTTGATCTCACTCCCCTCCCCTGCCACTGGGCTGTCCACCCCTGGACTGCTGGATGGGACAGAATGCCACTCTCAGACCCTGCCGCAGTGTCCCTAAGGCCTTGCCAGATCCTTCCCCAGTCCTGGAAGCGAGCAGTCCCCTTCCAAGCCCGGTGTACAGGATTCTCCCATGACATCTCCAGCTCAGCCGACCCCTTCCTGCACCCCCACTGCTGTTTGCAGACAGAGGGAGTGGGGTCGGAATGCCTGAACAAGGTGGCCCAACTTCACGGGTGCTGGGGAATGGGGTGTCTCTTTCCCCATGGGCGGGGAAGCAGGGGTTGGGAGCTGCTCCAGGCCTGGCTCACTTAGCTGCCCTGTGAGGACCAGGCCCTCGGTCTTCTGGCCCAGGGCTGCTGACAGAGAAGCAGAAATTGAGTTATCGTCTTGGCTCCACTTCCATCTCTTTCCTACTCCAATGGGCAGGGCATTCATTCATTCATTCAATCGTATTTATTGAGCGCTTACTGTGTGCAGAGCACTGTACTAAGTGCTTGGGAAGTACAAGGCAACATATAGAGATGGTCCCTACCCAACAGCGGGCTCACAGTCTAGAAGGGGGATACAGACAGCAAAACATATTAACAAAATAAAATAGAATAGTAAATATGTACAAGTAAAATAGAGTAACAGATATGTACAAACATATATACAGGTGCTGTGGGGAGGGGAAGGAGGTAAGGTGGGGGGCGATGGGGAGGAGGAGGAGGGAGAGAGGAAGGAGGGGGCTGAGTCTGGGAAGGCCTCCTAGAGGAGGTGAGCTCTCAGTAGGGCTTTGAAGGGAGGAAGAGAGCTAGCTTGGCAGATGTGGGGAGGGAGGGCATTCCAGGCCAGGGGGAGGATGTGGGCCGGGAGTCGACGGCGGGACAGGTGAGAACAAGGCACAGTGAGGAGGTTAGCAGCTGCAGAGGAGCGGAGGGTGCAGGCTGGGCTGGAGAAGGAGAGAAGGGAGGTGAGGTAGGAGGGGGCGAGGTGATGGACAGCCTTGAAGCCCAGGGTGAGGAGTTTTTGCCTGATGCGTAGGTTGATTGGTAGCCACTGGAGATTTTTGAGGAGGGGAGTAACCTGTCCAGAGCGTTTCTGCACAGAGATGATCCGGGCAGCGGTGTGAAGTACAGATTGAAGTGGGGTGAAACAGGAGGATGGGAGATCGGAGAAGAGGCTGATGCAGTAATCCAGTCCGGATAGGTTGAGAGATTGAACCAGCAGGGTAGCTGTTTGGATGGAGAGGAAAGGGCGGATCTTGGCGATGTTGCAGAGGTGAGACCGGCAGGTTCTGGTGACAGATTGGATGTGAGGGGTGAACGAGAGAGCGGAGTCAAGGATGACACCAAGGTTGCGGGCTTGTGAGACGGGAAGGATGGTAGTGCTGTCTACAGTGATGGGAAAGTCAGGGAGAGGGCAGGGTTTGGGAGGGCAGACTCGCTATGGCTACCCTTCAGACCCTAATAGCTGTGGGGGCAAAGTTGATGGCTTCTGCTATTGAGACTGTAGACTCTCTACATGGAAACTTCCTTAGGGGCAGGGAATGCATATACCAATTCTGGTGTATTGTGTTTTCACAAGCATTTGGTAAAGTGTTGGGGTTTTTTAATGGTATTCCTTAAGTGCTTACTATGTTCACCCTTGGAGAACTCATTCTCTCCCATGGTTTCAACTACCATCTCTATGCAGATGATACCAAAATCTACATCTCTTTCTCTGACCTCTCCTTCTCTCCAAGGCTCGCATCTCTTCCTGCCTTTAAGACATCTCTACTTGGATGTCCTCCCATCACCTCAAACTTAACATGTCCAAAATAAAGCTTCTTATATATCCACCCAAACCCTTTTCTCTACCTGACTTTCCCATCACCGTAGATGGCACCACCATCTTTCTGGTCTCACAAGCCCACAACCTTGGCATTATCCTTGACTCCTCTCTCTCATTCAACCCACGTATTCAATCTGTCACCAAATCCTGTCAGACCCACCTTCAGAACATCGCTAAAATCCATTTCCTCTCCACCCAAACTGCTACCACATAAATACAATAACTCATCCTATCCCACCTAGAATACTGCATCAGCCGCCTACCTTCCTGCCTCTCTCCACTCCAGTCCATACTTCATGCCACTACCCGGATCATCTTTCTACAGAAACGTTCAGGTCATATCACCTCCCTCCTCAAAGATCTCCAGTGGTGGCTCATCCATCTCCTTATCAAATAAAAACTCCTCACCATTGGCTTTGAAGCACTCCATCACCTGGCCCCCTCCTACCTCACCTCGCTTCTCTCCTACAATCCAGCCCCCACACTCCGCTCCGCTAATGCTAACCTTCTCACTGTGCCTCCATCTCACCTGTCTCACCTTCAACTCGTGACCCACGTCCTGCCTCTGGCCTGGAATGCCCCTCCCGCCCAAATCTGACAGACAATTACTCTCTCCTCATTCATTCATTCAATCGTATTTATTGAGTGCTTTCTGTGTGCAGAGCACTGTACTAAGCACTTGGGAAGTACAAGTTGGCAACATATGGAGATGGTCCTTACCCAACAACGGGCTCACAGTCTAGAAGTGGGAGAGAACCCTTGTTATGCACCTACTATGTACCAAGCACTGTTCTAAGAGCTGGGGTAGTAATAATAATAATAATAATGATGGTATTTGTTCATTCATTCAATCATATTTGAGTGCTTACTGTGTGTGGAGCACTGTACTAAGTGCTTAGTCCTTACTATGTGCCAAGCACTGTTCTAAGCACTGGAGTAGATACAAGATAATCAGATTGTTCCACATGGGGCTCACAGTCTTAATCCCCATTTTACAGATGAGGTAACTGAGGCACAGAGAAGTGAAATGACTTGCCCAAAGTCACACAGCTGACAAGTGGTGTTGAAGGCACATCTCCTCCAAGAGTTCTTCCCAGACTAAGCCCCACTTTTCAACATCTCCCACTCCCTTCTGCATTGCCTTGACTTACTCCCTTTGATCTTCCCTCCCCCAAACCCTCCCAGCCCCACAGCACTTAAGAATATATCTGTAATTTTATTTATTTGTCTTGATGCCTGTCTCCCCCCGTCTAGACCGTGAGCTCGTCATGGGCAGGGAATGTCACTGTTTATTGTTGTATTGTACTTTCCCAAGCACTTAGCACAGTGCTCTGCACTCAGTAAGTGCTTAATAAATATGAATGAATGTGCCAGACACTGTACTAAGCACGCTAGATATGAGGAAATCAGGTTGGACACAGTCCATACCCTATATGGGGCTCACACTCTTAATCCCCAGGTTATAGGTGAGGAAACTGAGGCCCAGAGAGGTGAAGTGAATTGACCAAAGTCACACAGCAGACAAGTGGCAGAGCCGGGATTAGAATCCATGAGCATATCCATTGAGCGCATTGAGACATGCTCAATAAATGCCATTATTATTATTATTATTATTATGTCCTTCTGACTCCCATGCCTGTGTTCTGTCCATTAGGTCATGTTGCTTCTCTTTCAATGTACTAGTACAGTGCTTAGTAATTAATGATGGTAATTAAGTGCTTACTATGTGCAAAGCACTGTTCTAAACACTGAGGAGGTTACAAGCTGATCAGGTTGTCCCGGGGGGGTCACAGTTTTAATCCCCATTTTACAGATGCGGTAACTGAGGCACAGAAAAGTTGTGACTTGCCCAAAGTCACACAGCTGACAGTTAGCAGAGCTGGGATTTGAACCCATGACCTCTGACTCCAAAGCCAGGGCTCCTTCCACTGAGCCATGCTGCTTCTTCAATTTTCCAATGGTACAGTACCATTGATTGATTGAGACTAGCCAATCCAGAAATTCCCAGGAACAGCCAGGACAGTACTAAGCCCAAGGGGACCATCAGACCACTCGTCTTTGTAGTGAAGAGGCCTTTTCCATAATCTGCTGCCCAGATCCTCCTCTTTAACCACTGCTCAGTACACATCTCTCCACTTCTCAAAACCCCCCAATGGCTGTCCGTTTCCCTCAGCACCAAGCTAGACTCCCCATCTCTGGCTTAATAATAATAATTATGGTACTTGTTAAGTGCTTACTATATACCAAGCACTGTTCTAGACCCCGTTGTTGGGTAGGGCGGGACCGTCTCAATATGTTGCCAACTTGTACTTCCCAAGCGCTTAGTACAGTGCTTTGCACACAGTAAGCGCTCAATAAATACGATTGAACGAATGAATGAAGTTAATCAGGTTGGACACAGTCCCTGCCCCACCCGGGACTCACTCTTACCCCCATTTTTCAGATAAGGTAACTGAGGCCCAGAGAAATGACTTGACTCGCTCAAGGTCACACAGCAGACGTGTGGTGAAGCCAGGATTAGAACCCAGATCCTTCCGACTCCGAGGCCCATGCTCTATCCACTAAGCCATGATGCTCAAGGCTCTCCTGCTCATCTTACATATCCGCTCTCTTCACCCACTCCTTCCCAGCTCACCCTCTTCATTCCTCTCCAACCCACACTCTTAACTCCCTGCAAGTTCGCCTGCTATCCAACCGCACCACATTCTCAACTCTTCCATGCCCTCCCCTTGCTCATATTGCTCCCCTTCCCTGGAACTCCTTCTCAGTAAAATCCTTCAGAGTACAGCTCTTCCCACCTTTAGGAGTCCCCTATGATCCTGCCTCCTCCAGGAAGAATTCCTTGTTTAATTGCCCCCATGACCCAAATTGTGTCAACAGCCTTGCTTAGCAACTATTCATTCATTCATTCAATCGTATTTATTGAGTGATTACTGTGTGCAGAGCACTGTACTAAGCGCTTGGAAAGTACAAGTTGGCAGCATATAGAGATGGTCCCTACCCAACAACGGGCTCATAGTCTAGAAGGGGAAGACAGACAACAAAACATGTAGACAGATGTCAAAATCATCAGAACAAATAGAATTAAAGCTATATGCACATCATTAACAAAATAATTAGAATAGTAAATATGTACAATTAAAATAAATAGAGTAATAAATCTGTACAAATATATACAAGTGCTGTGGGGAGGGGAAGGAGGTAGGGAGAGCAGCATGGCCCAGTGGGAAGAGCGCAGGCCAGGAATTCAGGGGACTTGGGTTCTAATCCCAGCTCTGCTACATGTCTTGCAGTGTATCCTTGGGCAAGTCATTTATCTGTGCCTCAGTTGTCTCATCTTTAAAATGGCAATTAAATCCTGCTCCCTCCTTAGACCTCAAGCCCTATGTAAGACAGGGACTGTGTCCAATCTGCTTAACTTGTATCTACCCCAAGGTTTAGAACAGCCTTCAAAGCCTTACTGAAGTACATCTCCTCCAAGAGGCCTTCCCAGACCAAGCCCCACTTTTCCTCATCTCGCATTCCCTTCTGCATCACCCTGACTTGCTCTCTTTGCTCTTCCCCCTGCTCCCAGCCCCAAAGTACTTATGTAAATATCTGTCATTTTACTTATCCATTTGCTTTTCCCCCACTCCGAGCCCCAAAGCAATTATGTACATGTCTGTAATTTACTTTACTTGCATTGAAATGTCTTCCCCACTCTAGACTGTGAGCTTGTAGGCAAGGAATGTCACTGTTTATTGTTGTACTGAACTTTCCCAAGCTCTTAGAACGGTGCTCTGCTCACAGTAAGTACTCAATAAATATGACAATGAATAAACAGCACTAGACAGATGGTAAGTGCTTAAGGAGTACCAAAGTTATTATGATGATGATCCCCAGCACTTAATAGGATACGTATTCAAAACTACGTTAATTATGTATTCAGCTCTTTGATTTGCCATATTTATCCTAATACCTGTTATAACCTTGTGCTTCCTCTTAGAAGCAGTGTGGCTCAATGGAAAAGACCCCGGGCTTGGGGGCCAGAGGTCGTGTGTTCAAATCCTGGTTCCACCACCTGTCAGCTATGTGGCTTTGGGCAAGTCACTTACTTCTCTGTGCCTCAGTTACCTCATCTGGAAAATGGGGATGAAGACTGTGAGCCCCACATGGGACAAACTGATCACCTTACATCTTCCTCAGCACTTAGAATAGTGCTATGCATATAGTAAGCGCTTAACAAATGCCATCATCATCATCACTGCCTCTCTATGTAAGTAATATGTCTGTCTGAATCCTCCATTATATTGAAAGTCAGGGAGTGTGTGTTCTGCTCCTGATTTTATTATCTCCCAAGTGCTTAGTCCAGTTCTCTGCACTGGGTAGCCACTTATTAAATACCATCAATTGATTGATTGATCGATTTGGTGGTCCTAGGCCTAGAGGAAGAGCTGAATCAGAGGTGGCAGAAACAGCCATTTTCTCTAGCATTTCGGCATTGCCTGGCTCATAGTCATACAATTGAGTGAACGATTCACCTGGGCAGCAGCGGCATGGGAAAAAGTCAAAGGCGGATGGATGATCACATGATCAAAATGTTGCGCAAAGACAAGGGACTCAAGATTTTATTGCATGGAAGAAGGCAATGGTAAACCACTTCCGTATCATTACCAAAAAAACGCTGTGGCTGCACATACCAGAATGACTTTATTCCAGAAGGTGGGACATACTGAAAAGGGCATGTCCATGGAGTAGCTACGGAAATGACTTGACAGCATTTAAAGAAGAAGTTTGAATGGAGAGGAAAGGGCAGATCTTTAGCTATGTTGTGAAGATGGAACCAACAGGATTTAGTGATGGATTGAATATGTGGGTTGAATGAGAGAAAGAAGGCAAGGATAATGCCACGGTTACAGGCTCCCGAGACAGGAAGGGTGGTGGTGATGTCTATAGCGATGCGAAATCAGGGGAAGGACAGGGTTTGGGAGGGAAGATAAGGAGTTTAGTTTTGAACATTTTAAGCTGGAGGTGACAGGCGGACATCCAAGTATTCATTCATTCAATCATATTTATTGAGCGCTTACTGTGTGCAGAGCACTGTACCAAGCGCTTGGGAAGTACAAGTCGGCAACATATAGAGATGGTCCCTACCCAACAACGGGCTCACAGCCTAGAAGGGGGAGACAGACAACAAAACAAAACATGGAGACAGGTGTCAAAATTGTCAGAACAAATAGAATTAAAGCTATTTGCACATAATTAACAAAATAAATTGTAAATATGTATAAGTAATAGAGTAATAAATGTGTACAAATATACATACAGGTGCTGTGGGGAGGGGAAGGAGGTAGGGTGGGGTGAAGGAGGAGACGAAAAAGGGGGCTCAGTCTGGGAAGGCCTCCTGGAGGAGGTGAGCTCTCAGGAGAGATGTCTTGAGAGCAGGAGGAAATGCAAGACTGCAGAGAGTGAGAGAGATCAGGACTGGAGATGTAGATTTGGGTGTCAGCCGCATTGAAGCCATGGGAGTGAATGAGCTCTCCAAGGGAGTGGGTGTAGATGGAAAATACAAGGGGGTCCAGAACCGAACCTTTAGGGACCCCCAAAGTTAGGGGGTGAGAGGCAAAGGAGGAGTCCGCAAAGGAGACCAAGAATGAATGGTTAGAAAGATAAGAGGAAAACCAGAAGAGGACAGTGTCAGTGAAGCCAAAGTTGGATAATGTTTCCAGGAGATGGAGGTGATTGACAGTGTCAAAGACAACTGAGAGAATAAGGAGGATTAGGATGGAGTAGAAGCCATTGGATTTGGCAAAGAAGGAGATCACTGGTGACCCTTGAGAGGGCAGTTTCTGTGGAGTGAAGGGGATGGAAGCTAGATCGGAGGGGGTCAGGGAGAGAATTGGAGAAGAGGAATTTGAGACAGTGGGTGTAGACAACTCGCTCAAGTTGTTTGGTGAGGAATGGTAGGAGGGAGATGGGGCAATAACTGGAGAGAGTCGTGGGGTCGAGTGATGCTTTTTTTAGGTTGGGGAGGCATGAGCATGTTTGAAAGTAGTGGGGAAGAAGCCATTGGCAAGCGAACAGCTGAAGATGGCTGTTAGAAAGGGAAGAAGGGAAGGGGCAAGTGCCTTGATAAGGTGCAAAGGAATGGGGTCTGATGCACAGGTGGAGGGGGTGGATTTTGAAATAATAATAATAATTATTTTTATTAAGCGCTTACTATGTGCAAAGCACTGTTCTAAGTGCTGGGGAGGTTACTAGGTGATCAGGTTGTCCCAAAGTGGGCTCACAGTCTTAATCCCCATTTTACAGATGAGGTAACTGAGGCAAGTTAAGTGACTTGCCCAAAGTCACACAGCTGATAATTGGCAGAGCTGGGGTTTGAACCCATGACCTCTGACTCCAAAGCCCGGGCCCTTTCCACTGAGCCACACTGCTGAAAGAAGGCAGGAGATCTCCTCTAGAGATACTGCTGGGAAGGATAGGAGAGTTGAAGAGTGGGCAGGAGTGGGGAGGGACTGAGGAGGGGCAGGGGAGATTTTAGGGAGATCACAACTGATAGTGTCAATATTCTTAATAAAGTAGGTTTCCAGGTCATTGCAGGCAAGGGATGGGGGAGGATGGGAGAACAGGGGGCCTGAGGAGGGAGCGAAATGTCCAGAACAACTGGGCATGGGTGACAATAAGGGTGGAGTAATAATTTTGCCAGAGCAGAGTCAAAGCCCGCATGGATAAACTTAAAATGGACAAAGTCAGACTGATATTTAGGTTTTCACCAGTATTGCTTGTGCACAAAATCCAGGGCTGTGGGTTAGTGATACGAGATCGATGAAGGGATATGGAAGCGAGTGAGCTGAGGTCAGTAGAGAGGGTGATGTTGAGAATGTCTATTTGGTCATCAAGGGAAGGTAGTTTGGGTATGGAGGTTAAGTGGGGCTTGATGAGTTGAGAAGATTGGATGGGGTCTAAAATCGGAGGTCTCTGGGGGAACAGTACAGATTTATGGGGAGGAGGTGTGTGGGAGAGAAAGCAAGTGAGATTTTTTTTCAATCATATTTATTGAGCACTTACTGTGTGTAGAGCACTGTACTAAGCGCTTGGAAACTACAAGTTGGCAACATATAGAGATGGTCCCTACCCAACAGCAGGCTCACAGTCTAGAAGGGGGAGACAGACAACAAAACATATTAACAAAATAGAATAAATAGAAGGTTGTGGTTGGAGGGAGGGATATCAGAACTGGTGAAGGCAGTGGCTAGAGATGATGAGATCAAATGTGTGATCAAGGTGGTGGGTGAGGTGGGGTGGAGCAGGTCAGTGGAGATGAGAAGTGGTAGAAGGCGCGCAGCAGAAAGGTCATCAGGAATATTTGTGTGGATACTGAAGTCCTCAGGGATCAGTGTAGGCCTGGAAAAAGAGAGAATGAATGTGAGAGAGGGATCAAAATGGTGAATAGAAGTTGGAGGTGGGACTTGGGGGGAGGTAGATGACTGTTACTAGACTCTGGAGCGGGTGGTAGAGGTGGAGGATATGGGCTTGAAAGGGATGGGGTAGGTGGAATGATGCAAAAACAACATAGGGGCATGAGAAGGAAGCCAACATCTCCTTACCCAGTGAGTCTTGGGGAGTGGGTGAAGATCAGACCTCTCTGGAGAGAGCAGCAGGGGAGACCATGTCATCTGGGGAGAGTCAGATTTCAGTGATAGTGAGGCAAAATAATGAATGGGTCAGGAACGGGTCAAGGATGAAAGGAAGCTTCCTCATGATAATAATAATGATGGCATTTATTAAGCACTTACTATGTGCAAAGCACTGTTCTAAGCCCTGGGGAGGTTACAAGGTGATTAGGTTGCCCCACAGAGGGCTCACGGTATTAATCCCCATTTTACAGTTGAGGTAACTGAGGCCCAGAGAAGTGAAGTGACTTGCCCAAAGTCACACAGCTAACAATTGGCAGATCTGGGATTTGAACCCATGACCTCTGACTCCAAAGCCCGGGCTCTTTCCACTGAGCCACACTGCTTCTCATGATGGAGCTAGAGTTCCATATGCCACACTTGGTTGAGGCTTGCGGGGCCGGGGGGACAGGACTGAGGGGAGATTTTTGGGAAGGGAACAGCACGAGGGGTGGGGAGGGGTTGTATGGGAATGAGATGATGGGGGCCAGCACAGGAGGAGGGGGATGAGGGGTGCTGGGACAGAACGACAGGGATCGGATGGGGAGGAGGATAGGGAGAAGCTGGGATGGGCTGGGAGGTGAGGGATTGAAGTGTCATGGTGGGACCAGTGATGTTTAAGCCATTGTAGCTGAGGTAAAAGACAGCAGTAATTATTTAATCCGGTGATACCCTGAGGAGATGGTTGAATTGTCCTTGGGGCCTTGAGAATGAAGAGGCCAGTGATTAGGAGAACCCTCAGGTGATGGTTGAATTATCCTTGGGGCCTTGAGAATGAAGAGGCCAGTGATCAGGAGAACCCTCAGGAGATGGTTGAATTATCCTTGGGGCCTTGAGAATGAAGAGGCCAGTGATTAGGAGAACACTCAGGAGATGGTTGAATTATCCTTGGGGCCTTGAGAATGAAGAGGCCAGTGATTAGGAGAACCCTCAGGAGATGGTTGAATTATCCTTGGGGCCTTGAGAATGAAGAGGCCAGTGATTAGGAGAACCCTCAGGAGATGGTTGAATTATCCGTGGAGCCTTGAGAGTGAAGAGGCCAGTGATTAGGAATAAACAGACTGGGTCCTTGTGAATGTAGGAGGGAGCAGGGGAGGAGTAGGTGCTCTCAATTGGTCAATCAATGGTATTTATTGAGCATATACTATGTGCAGAGCACTGTACTAAGAACTTAGGAGAGAACACTATCCCCCTCTAGACTGAGCTCATTCTGGGCAGGAATGTGTGCATTTGTTGTTATACTGTACTCTCCCAAGCACTTAGTACAGTGCTTTGCATGCAGTAAGCGCTCAATAGATATGATTGAATGAATGAACAAACAAACACTCTCACTGCTTCTCTGCTCCTCTTTGTCCCTGCCCCTCTCCCTAGCCCTGTTTCAATCAGTCAATCAATCAATCAATTGTATTTATTGAGGGCTTACTATGTGCAGAACACTGTAGTAAGCCCTTGAGAGAATACACTCTCCCTGCTTCTTTCCTTCTTTTTGCCTCTCTCTCTAGCCCCGCTCTCTCTGCCTCTCTCTTCCTCCCTTTCCTGCCTCTCTCCCTATTCCTGCTGGGCCTTTCTCTCTCCCCCACCCCTCCTCTCCCGCCCTTTCCTCACTGCCCCCTCCTCTTTCGGCCTCTGCCCTCTCCCCATCTCTGTCTCTGCTTGGGTCTGCCCCTACTCCCTCTAAAATCTAGTTTCACATGAGACCAGTCAAGAAGCAGGGATGACTTAATGGAAAGAACATGGGCCTAGGAGTCAAAGGACGTGGGTCTAATCCTGATTCTGCCAAGCATCTGCTGGGTAGCCTGGGGCAAGTCACTTAATTTCTCTGAGCCTCAGTTACCTCATCTGTAAAATAATAATAATGATGATGATGGCATTTGTTTAGCATTTACTCTGTGTGAAGCACTGTTCTAAGCACTGGGCTGGGATACAAGGTGATCAGGTTGTCCCACGTGGGGCTCACAGTCTTCATCCCCATTTTACAGATGAGGTAACTGAGGCTCAGAGAATAATAATAATAATAATGGCATTTGTTAAGCACTTACTATGTGTGAAGCACTGTTCTAAGCACTGGGGTGGGATACAAGGTGATCAGGTTGTCCCACGTGGGGCTCACAGTCTTCATCCCCATTTTACAGATGAGGTAACTGAGGCTCAGAGAATAATAATAATAATAGCATTTGTTAAGCACTTACTATGTGTGCAGCACTGTTCTAAGCACTGGGGTGGGATACAAGGTGATCGGGTTGTCTCACGTGGGGCTCACAGTCTTAATCCCCATTTTACAGATGAGGTAACTGAGGCCCAGGGACATTAAGTGACTTACCCAAAGTCACACAGCTGACAAGTGGCAGAGCCGGGATTAGAACCCGTGACCTCTGGCTCCCAAGCCCAGGCTCTTTCCACTGATCCATGCTGCTTCTCAAATGACGGCATTTATTAAACGCTTACAATGTGCAAAGCACCATTCTAAGCACTGGGGAGGTTACAAGGTGATCAGGTTGTACCATGGGGGGCTCACAGTCATCATTCCCATTTTACAGAGGAGGTAACTGAGGCACAGAGAAGTGAAGTGACTTGCCCAAAGTCACACAGCTGACAATTGGTGGAGCTGGGATTTGAACCCATGACCTCTGACTCCAAAGCCCGGGCTCTTTCCACTGAACTACGCTGCCTGTGAGCTCCTTGTGGGGAAAGGAACTGTGTTCAAACTGATTACCTTGTATCCATGTCAAGGTTTAGGACAGTGCCTGGCACATAGTAATTGCTTAACAAATGCCATTGTTCGTAATTTTTATTATTATTATTATTAAGAACCTGAGTCTGCGACTTTGGGCAAGTCACTTCACTTCTCCGTGCCTCAGTTCCCTCATCTGTAAAATGGGGATTAAGACTGTGAGCCCCCCGTGGGACAACCTGATCACTTTGTAACCTCCCCAGCCCTTAGAACAGTGCTTTGCACGTAGTAAGTGCTTAATAAATGCCATTATTATTATTATTATTATGAAACCTCTTTGCCTGAGTCTTGGGGAGAGGCTTTGACATGCCTTTAAGCCCTCCCACTAATTTATGTGCAATGAGAGAGAATAAAGCCCTTCTGAATAACTGCTGGTGATCATGCCTCACTCAGAGTAGGTGATGTCCTCTGGGCACCGGAGCTGAAATTCACCGTCTCCTTTCCCTACATGCTCCTCGTGGTGCTGGCATCCTTGGTCCGTAGCGACTGATGTCTCTGTTAAGGATCTCTGTGAATCCACATTCCAAAACCTTTATTAATCCCGCTGAAGGGTTTAACGAAACCTTGAACCATAATATTTGTATTTGTTCCGGTTGCTAGCTCTGTTGCTAGGTTATGCCTTGTTGCCTCTTGGTATATTCCTGATATCTGATAGCACGGACTCAACCATGTATTTGCTTTCTTGGATTTGAGATTGATTTTGAACAGGAGGAAAGAAAAAAAAAAACACACTTATTCACTTCTTCCGGGCTACCCATTTCACCTTGGTAACATCAGTATGTCAAAAGGAAGCAGCGAGAAGCACCGTGGCTCTGTGGAAAGAGCCTGGGCTTTGGAGTCAGAGGTCATGGATTCAAATTCCGGCTCTGCCAATTGTCAGCTGTGTGACTTTGGGCAGGTCACTTAACTGCTCTGTGCCTCAGTTCCCTCATTTGTAAAATGGGGATTAAGACTATGAGCCCACTGTGGGACAACCTGATCACCTTGTAACCTCCCCAGCACTTAGAACAGTGCTTTGCACATAGTAAGTGCTTAATAAATGCCATTATTATTATTAGAGGGGGTTCAAACAAATGTCTTCACCCGCCTTCTCCAGGAGCCTCTCTCAACTGGGATCATCGGAGAGTCTCGTCTACAGTTCCAGGCCAGCAGGAAGAAATATCCTCACCAGTGTGGGAACGGGCATCTAGTGAGCACCAGGACTTGGTAAGTGGCCCAGTTCAACAGAATGACAGGGGCAAGTAGCATGGGCTACTGGAAAGTCAAGGATCTGGGTTCTAATCCCCACTCATCCACTATCTGCTGTGTGACCTTGGGCAAGTCATTTAACTTCTCTGGGACTAAATTTCTTCAGCATAAAATGAGGATTCAGTAGCTGCTCTCCCTCCTACTTGAGAAGCAGCGTGGCTCAGTGGAAAGAGCCAGGGCTTTGGAGTCAGAGGTCCGGGGTTCAAATTCCGACTCCGCCACTTGTCAGCTGTGTGACTTTGGGCAAATCACTTAACTTCTCTGTGGCTCAGTTCCCTCATCTGTAAAATGGGGATGAAGACTGTGAGTCCTCCGTGGGACAACCTGACCACCCTGTGACCTCCCCAGCGCTTAGAACAGTGCTTTGCACATAGTAAGCACTTAATAAATGCCACCATTATTATTAGACCTGAGCCCCATGCAGGACAGGGACAGGGACTGTGTCTGACCCTGATTCACTTGAATCTACACTTGTGCTTAGAACAGTGCTTGGCACAAAGTAAGCACTTAGCCTTGACCCCTTCTGACCCTGAGCATTCAGTCTCCGTGATGTGGGGAAGAACATCAGCTGTTTCTTGGGCTGGTATGATATAACAATAATAATAATGATATTTGTTAAACATTCATTCATTCAATTGTACGTATTGAGCACTTACTGTGTGCAGAGCACTGTACTAAGCGCTTGGGAAGTCCAAGTTGGACACTTACTATGTGCCAGGCACTCTTCTAAGCACTGAGGTAGATACAAAGTAATAGGGTTGGACAAAGTCCCTGTCCCACAGTGGGCTCAGTCCACAGTAATTGCTCAGTAAATACCACTGATCAGTTGATTATTGTACCGTGCTCTTGTAGAGAAGCAGGGTGGCTCAGTGAAAAAAGCACAGGCTTGGGAGTCATAGATCCTGAGTTCAAATCCTGGCTCCACCGCTTGTCAGCTGCGTGACTTTGGGCAAGTCACTTCTCTGTGCCTCAGTTACCTCATCTGTAAAATGGGGATTAAGACTGTGAGCCCCACATGGGACAACCTGATCACCTTGTATCCTCCCCAGCACTTAGAAAAGTGCTTTGCACATAGTAAGTGCTTAACAAATACCAAAATTAGAATTATTATTATTATTATTAGTGACCCCAGCAGAGAGGGCTCAGGACTCCTCCTTGCACCTTTCCCAAATCTCTCCCCCTACAAAGATCATATCTGCTATGCCCCCTTGTAAACTCACCGTGGGCAGGGAATGTGTCTGTTCTATTCTCCTGTACTCTCCCAAGTGATAAGTATGGTGCCCTGCATAGAGTAAGCGCTCAATAAATACGATTGACTGACTGATCCGTAGCCAAATTGCCATTCAAATGTTACCCAGTTGGCTGTTCTTTGGAGGGTTCTAGCTCCCCAGCAGTTTTCTCCCTCTCACTTTTCTCTTCAGGAGGAATGGAGAATTTGAAGTTGTTGGAATTTAAGTCGATGTCCTCTCGCTCCTTGGGTGGCTCTGTGTTAATTTCTTTTTATATATAGATATTGTTTGCTAAGTGCTTGCAATATGTCAAACACTGGGGTAGATACAAGTGAATTAGGTAAGACACGGTCCCTGGCCTGCACGGGGCTCAAAGTCTAAGTAGGAGGGAGAACGGGAGAACCGAGGCCCAGAGAAGTTAAATGACTGGCCCAAGGTCACACAGCAAGCATCTGTAAGGCCGGGATTAGAACCCAGGTCATCTAACTCCCAGACCACTAGGCTGCCCTGCTTTAATCTGTCAGTGGTATATACTAAGCACCTGGGAGAGCCCACTTAAGCATCCTAAGGCACGGAATTCATTGTACAGTGGCCCTCTGTGGGTCTGGATACCTGTCATGGAGCCAGGGAATTTTGGTCGCCCAAATAGATTGTTATAATGTCCTTGGCCTCTGGAATATTAATAATAATAATAATAATAACGGTATTTGTTAAGCACTTACTATGTGCAAAGCACTGTTCTAAGTGCTGGAGAGGCTACAAGGTGATAAGGTTGTCCCACCAGGGGCTTACAGTTTTAATCCCCATTTTACAGATGAGGGAACTGAGGCATAGAGAAGTTAAGTGACTTTCCCAAAGTCACACAGCTGACAGTTGGTTAGTTTTAATACCTAAAGCCTAGACTAATCAGAAGACTAATTAGAAGCAGCATGGCTCAGTGGAAAGAGCACGGGCTTGGTAGTCTGCGGTCATAGGTTCGAATCCCAGCTCCGCCACTTAGTTGTGTGACTTTGGGCAAGCCACTTAACTTCTCTGGGCCTCAGTTCCCTCATCTGCAAAATGGGGATTAAGACTGTGAGCCCCACGTGGGACAACCCGATTACTTTGTATCCCCCAAGGTCTTAGAACAGTGCTTTGCACATAGTAAGCGCTTAACAAATACCATCGTTGTTGTTAATCAGAGATGTAGACTGTAGGTTCAGGGCAGGGAGCACGTCAACCACTCTGTTGTACTATCCCAAGTGCTTAGTACAGTGCTCGGCTTAAGACTGTGAGCCCCATGTGGGATGTTGATTGTGTCCAACCTGATTACCTTGTAACTCCCCCAGCACTTAGAACAGTGCCTGGCACATAGCTATTGCTTAACAAATACCATACAAGAAGCAGCACGGCATAGTGGTTAGAGCATTGGCCTGGGAGGAAGGAGGTCATGGATTCGAATCCTGGCTCTGCCACTTTGCTGTGTGACTTTGGACAAGTCACTTGACTTCTCTGGGCCTCATCTATAAAATGGGCGTTGAGACTTTGAGCCACACATGGGACAGGGACTGTGTACAACTCGATTTGCTTGTATCCACAGTGCCTAGCACATAGGAAGCACTTAACAAATATCATCATTATTATTATTGAAACATAAAGAAAATAAAGAAATAAAGACCATTGATGACAATAAGGATATAATAGAATAGCCCAGCTTTATGGCACACCTTTATTCTGCAAAATTCAAAGCAGCTTTTCCACAGATTTCACTCTCCCTCACTCACCACATAAAAATAATAATAACTGTGGTATTTAAGCACCTACTATATGCCAGGCAATGTACTTAGCCCTGGGGTGGTTATGGGCAAATTCACTCCAGTTTCTGGAATATAGTTTCTGGCATATAGTCCAGTCCCTGTCCCACATGGGGCTCACAGTCTCAATCCCCATTTTAAAGACGAGGTAGCCGAGGCCCAGAGAAGTTAAGCAAATTTCCCAGGGTCCCACAAGTGGTGGAGACGGGATTGGAACCCAGGTCTTTCTGACTTCCAGGCCAATTCATTCAAGTGTATTTTTTGAGCGCTTACTGTGTGCAGAGCACTGTACTAAGCGCTTGGGGAGTACAAGTTGGCAACATATAGAGATGGTCTCTACCCAACAGTGGGCTCACCGTCTAGGCTGATGTTCTATCCACTAGGCCGTGATCCCCCAGCCTAGTCAGAGAGGTCCCTGTGTCATCAGAGAGTTGAGAGGCTCCCATTGAACAGTGGTCTGGGGGATAGAGAATGGTAGGGACGTTCTCGATGCCCGGGGCTGAGTTGGTGGAAAGACCGACTAAACGCCTGATCTCCTGGCTTCTCTTCAGTGGCCTCCCGATCCCGCAGATTCCAGTGGGTCCTGCTCCACAAGAGACAGGGGCCCGGACGCCAGATACCAAGGCTCCAGCCCGACTGAGCTCCAGGAATTCCGACACACCAGGGGAGGAGTCCAGTGTCTAGATGGTAAGCTCACTGTGGGCGGGGAGAATGTCTGTTTGTTGTTGTACTCTCTCAAGTGCTTAGTACAGTGCTCCACACGCATTAGGAGCTCAATAAATACGATGGACTGATTGGTTGGGTAAAAATCCACTTGAATAACCCTTGGGAGGTGCCAACTGGTCATTCTGTGGGCTGGTCAGCTCGGACTGAGAAATTCTACCTGCTGTTGGTCCAGCTGCCAGACTCAGGCGATGACCTCGATTCCTCCAATAAATCAATGGTATTTATTGGGCGCTGACAGTGCAGAGCTCTTTCTTCGGGGAGTACAATACAATAATCAATTAATCAACGCTATTTATTGACTGCTTATTGAGTGCAGAGCCCTGTAGTAAGTTCTTGAGGGAGTACAATGACATAATCAATTAATGGTATTGAGTGTTTATGCAGAGCACTGAATTTAAGGTTTGGGGGAGGACCATATAAGAATAAATTGATCAGTGGTATTAAGCCTTGCTGTGTACAGAACACTACATTAAAATCTTGGACGAGCATAATACAATAGTCAACGTATCGATGGCATTTATTGAGCGATTACTACGGGCAGAGAACTGAGTAAAGTAGACTGTGAGCCCACTGTTGGGTAGGGACTGTCTCTATATGTTGCCAACTTGTACTTCCCAAGTGCTTAGTACAGTGCTCTGCACACAGTAAGCGCTCAATAAATACAATTGATTCTTGGGGGAGTACAATACAGTAATTAACCAAGTGATCAATGGTATTTATTAAGCACTTACTGCATGCAGAACAATGTCTTGGCCTAGTGGCTAGAGCATGGGCCTGGGAGTCAGAAGGACCTGGGTTCTAATCCCAGCTCCACCGCTTGTTTGCTGAGTGGCCTTGGGCAAGTCACTTCACTTCTCTCCCTTCAGTTTACAACACTTTGTGGGAAATGGACTGTGTGCAACTGGATTATGCTATACTTATCCCAGTTCTTAGAACAGTGGCTGGCTCATAGTAAGCCCTTAACAAATACCATAAAAAAATTATCGGAAGAGCATGATACAATAATCAACTGATAAGTGGAATTTATTGAGCAATTACTGTGGACAGAGCACTGTATTAAGTTCTTGCGGGAGTATAATACAGTAATCAATCACTGCTATTGAGGGCTTACTGTGTGCAGAGCTCTGTACTAAGCACTTGGGAGAGTAAAAAATAATAATAATAATGGTGTTCGTTAAGTGCTTACTATGTGACAAGCACTATAGAGCCGGTAGACATGTTCCCTGCCCACAAGGAGCTTACTGAGGTTTTTTTCATTGTTCCCCTTAGTTTGGGTAGCCAACTTCCTTGTCTCAGCCTGCCTTACTTATTTGAAGTCCCATAGCTGGTCTCTTCTGCTCCACTGGCTTGAAGTCCCATAGCTGGTCTTTGCCACTCAAGAAGGGAGTCTGTTCCTCAGGTCTTTGCTGTTCTCTACCCTGGACCCATACAAATGCTCCCAAAGGTAATGGGGCAGAGTTCTGTTGCACCTGAGAGCAAAGGGAGGAAGAGAGGGGGAGGAGAGGAGAAAAAGGGAAAGGAGGAGGAGAAGTGGAGGAGGAGAAAAAGGAAGAGTAAGAAGAGGAGGAGGGGAGGGAAAAGGAAAAAGAGGGGGAATAGGAAAAGAAAGAGGAGGAAGAAGAGGAGAAGTGGAGGTGGAGGAGGGAAAAGGAAGATCAGGAGGAAAAAGAGAAGGAAAAGGAAGAGGAGAAAGAAGAGGAGAAGCGGAAGTGGAGGAGGGAAAAGGAAGATCAGGAAGAAGAGGAGGAGGAAAAAGAGAAGGAAGAGGAGGAGGAAAAGAGAAGGAAGAGGAGAAAGAAGAGGAGGAGGAGAAGTGGAGGTGGAGGAGGGAAAAGGAAGATCAGGAAGAAGAGGAGGAGGAGGAAAAAGAGAAGGAAGAGGAGGAGGGAAAAGAGAAGGAAGAGGAGGAGAAGAGGAGGAGGAGGAGGAGGGAAAAGGAAGATCAGGAAGAGAAGGAGGAGAAAAAAGAGGAGGAAGGGGAAGAGGGAAAGGAAGAGAAGGAGGAGGGGAAGAGGAGGGCAGGGTCCCGGCTGATAATGACATGAGCTCCCCTGAAGCATCCATGTGTTCTGCTGCTTGGGATAGGGCGTCAGAGGACCTGGGTTCTAATCCTAGCTCTTTCCTGTTACGTGAACTTTTAAGCACTGGATATTCACCCCACCCCAGTCCTACAACACTTAAGTACACAGAAAACAATCAATAGTATTTATTGCTTTTACCATGTGCAGAGCACTGTACTAAGTAAGCCCTTGGGAGAGTATAACACAACAGCGTTGGCAAATGCATTCTCCACCCACAGTGAGCTTACAGTCTAGAGGGGGACACAAACATTAATGCAGATAATTTATAATATAAAATCCTATACCCTGCCTTTCCTCCTACTTAAATGTCTGTTTCTAAACTATATTGTGGGAAAAGATCATGTCTATCAGCTCTCTTGTATTGCCCTCTCCCAAGTGCTCTGCACAAAATAAGTGCTCAGTAAATACCTTTGATGGCTTCACTTAACTTCTCTGGGCCTCAGTTACCTCATCTGTAAAATGGGGATTGACTGTGAGCCCCCCGTGGGACAACCTGATCACTTTGTAACCTCCCCAGCGCTTAGAACAGTGCTTTGCACATAGTAAGCGTTTAATAAATGTCCTTATTATTATTATTGATTGATTGACTGATTGGATTGGTTGTCACCCAATTCTCAACGGGCTGATGTGAGTTGAGCCATTAGGAGAGTTCTTTATTTCTAGTTTACTGCTGCCACCTGGTGATTCCACTAACTACCAAGCACACTCATGGTCTCTGCAGTGTCACAAATCCTTTCAATCACTCGTTAATCAGTGATTATTTATTGAGCACTAACTATATGCAGAAGACTAAACTAAGCACTTGGGAGAGTACAACAGTGTTGGCAATCAGGTTCCCAGTAGCATCTTGGAAATCCTGGGTGACTGGTGTTTTGAGTGTTAATAATAATAATCATAATTATTACTATGGTATTTGTTCATTCAATTGTATTTAATGAGCGCTTACTGTGTGCCAGAGCACTGTATTAAGCGCTTGGAAAGTACAATTCAGCTACAAATAGAGACAATCCCTGTCCACAACGGGCTCCCAGTCTACAAATTAAGTGCTTACTACGTACCAAGCATTGTTCTAAGCGCTGGGGTAGATACAAGGTAATCAGGTTGTCCCATGTGGGGCTCACAGTCTTTGTCCCCATTTTAGAGATGAGGTAACTGAGGCACAGAGAAGTTATGTGACTTGCCCAAGGTCCCAGAGCAGACAAGTGGTGGAGCCGGGATTGGAACCCACGTCCTATGACTCCCAAGCCCGGGTTCTTTCCACTAGACCATGCTGTGAGATGAACAATGATTCAGGCATGGATGAGGAGGAAGGAGATTCATTCGATCATATTTATTGAGCACTTACTGTGTGCAGAGCACTGTACTAAGCGCTTGGGAGGTACAAGTTGGCAACATATAGAGACAGTCCTGACCCACCAACGGGCTCACAGTCTCAAAATCAAGAGGACTAGCAATTCCTTCAGGGCAGTGAAGCACTGTGGCACCCATGTGACATCAAGATTCAGACCAAGCTGAAGATAATTGTAGCAGCCAATCTCTATGGCTGTGAAGCCAGGTCCTAGTGTCTGTTTATTGGTGTATTCTACTCTTCCAAGAGCTTAGTACAGTGTTCTGCGCACAGTAAGAGGTTAATAAATATAATTGAATGAATGAAAGCCATTTCATTTCCTCATCTCTAACATGGGGATTTAATAGCTGTTCTGCCTCCCCTTTAGCTGTGAGGGCCATGGGGTTTGTGTCCTGATTATTTTATATTTACTCCAGAGATTAGCCCAGGGCTTAGCATATAATAGACTCTTAGTAAATATTAATAATAATAATTATTATTATATTTAAGTGCATACTATGTGCCAAGCACTGTTTTTAGCACTGGGGTAGATACAAGTCAATCCAGTTGGAAACAGTTCCCGTCCTATATCGGACTTACACTCTTAATCCCCATTTCATCAAAACTACTACTAATGGTGAGCCCACTGTTGGGTAGGGACCATCTCTATATGTCGCCTACTTGTACTTCCCAAGCGCTTAGTACAGTGCTCTACACACGGTAAGTGCTCAATAAATATGACTGAATGAATGAATGAAAATGGCATCTAACTACTTTATTCTGTGCCAGGCACTGTACTAAGTACTGGAGTAGATAAAATCTAATTAGGTTGGACACAGTCCCTGTCCCATGTGGGGTTCACAGTCTCAATCCTATTTTACAGATGAGGTCACTGAGGCCCAGAGAAGTGATGTGACTTGCCCAAGGTCCCACAGCAGACAAGCGGCGAAGCCAGGATGAGATCCCAGGTCCTTCCGACACCCAGGCCCGGGCTCTAGCCGCTAGACTGCTCTGCTCCCTTTAACTTCTCTGGGCCTCAGTGACCTCATCTGTAAAATGGGGGTGAAGACCGTGAGCCCCCCGTGGGACAGCCTGATCACCTTGTAACCTCCCCAGCACTTAGAACAGTGCTTTGCACATAGTAAGTGCTTGAAAAATGCCATTATTATTATTCACCCCACCCTCAGCCCCACAGCATTTATGTCCATATCCAGAATTCATGAATCTGTATCAGTGCCCAGATCCCCTCTAGACTGGAAGCCGGTTGTGGGTAGAGAATTTGACCACCAACTCTGTTACCTTGTAATAGAAGCTGCTTGAGAAGCAGCTTGGCTCAGTGGAAAGATCACGGGATTTGGAGTCAGAAGTCATGGATTCAAATCCCGGCTCTGCCAATTGTCAGCTGTGTAACTTTGGGCAAGTCACTTAACTTCTCTGTGCCTCAGTTCCCTCATCTGTAAAATGGGGATTAAGACTGTGAGACCCCCGTGGGACAACCTGATCACCTTGTAACCTCCCCAGTGCTTAGAACAGTGCTTTACACATAGTAAGCACTTAATAAATGCCATCATTATTATTATTATTATTATTATTATTAATACTAACAACAAAGATGGTATCTGTTAAGTGCTTCCTGTGTGCTGAGCACCGTTCTAAGCGCTGGGGTAGATACAAGGTCATCAGGTTGTCCCACGAGGGGCTCGCAGTCCCATTTTTACAGATGAGGTCACTGAGGCCTAGAGCAGTAAAGTGATGTGCCCAAAGTCACACAGCTGATAAGTGGTGGAGCCGGGATTAGAACCCACGACCTCTGACTCCCAAGCCCAGGCTCTTTCCACTAAGCCACGCTGCTTCTCCACTAAGTACCACTGCTTAGTGGAGTACTTCCACATTTCAGTGACGAAGAAGCTTAGCACTCAGTCATGGCACACATGAAATGGTTTTTCATCAAATCGGTGCCATGCCAATCAATCAATCAATCATATTTATTGAGTGCTTACTGTGTGCAGAGCACTGTACTAAGCACTTGGGAAGTACAAGTTGGCAACATATAGAGACAGTCCCTACCCAACAGTTGGGCTCACAGTCTAGAAGGGGGAGACAGAGAACAAAACCAAACATACTAAAAAAATAAAATAAATAGAATAGATATGTACAAGTAAAATAAATAAATAAATAAATAAATATCAAATCAATGGGCGGTCTTCATTGTGTGCTTACTAAGTGCAGAGCACTGTACTAAGCGCTTGATAGAGGGCAGTAGAAATGACAGGAAAGACATCAACAAGAAGATTTCCAAGACATTTTGTTCCAGGGGCCAGTGGTGGTCACCCAATCATTCAATCAATCGTATTTATTGAGCACTTACTGTGTGCAGAGCACTGTACTAAGGGCTTGGGAAGTACAAGTTGGCAACATATAGAGACAGTCCCTACCCAACAGTGGGCTCACAGTCTAAAAGGGGGAGACAGAGAACAAAACCAAACATACTAACAAAATAAAATAGAATAGATATGTACAGGTAAAATAAATAGAGTAATGAATATGTACAAACATATATACATATACACAGGTGCTGTGGGGAAGGGAAGGAGGTAAGATGGTGGGGATGGAGAGGGGCACGAGGGGGAGACTCTCCATAATAATAATAATTATGGTATTTTGTTAAGCGCTTACTATGTGCCAAGCTCCGTTCTAAGTGCCGGGGTAGATACAAGGTGATCAGGTTGTCCCAATCTTAATCCCCATTTTCCAGATGAGGGGACCGAGGCCCAGAGAAGTGAAGTGACTTACACAGAGTCACACGGCTGACAAGTGGTGGAGCCGGGATTAGAACCCACAACATCTGCCTTCCAAGCCTGGGCTCTTTCCACTGAGCAACGCTGCTTCTCAAGCTTTCCGGACTCTTCAGGCCGTGCAGCGGACGAATGGCAGCACACCTCGTGACTCCCAGGCCCGTGCCCTAACCCTATGCAGCAGTGTCGTTCAGTGGCAAGAGCGCAGGCTTGGGAGTCAGAGGTCATGGGTTCGAATCCCGCCTCCCCCACATGTCTGCTCTGTGACCTTGGGCAAGTCACTTCACTTTTCTGGGCCTGAGTTCCCTCATCTGTAAAATGGGGATTGGGACTGTGAGCCCCACATGGGACAACCTCATCTCCTTGTGTTACCCCTGGCGCTTAGAACAGTGCTTTGCACATAGTAAGCGCTTAACAAATACCAACATTATTATTATTATTACGAATGGCAGCAAAACTTGTGACTCCCAGGCCCGTGCCCCGTCCCCATGCAGAGGACAAATGGCAGCAAACCTTGTGACTCCCAGGCCCGTGTCCCGTCCCCATGCAGCAGACAAATGGCAGCAAAGCTTGTGACTCCCAGGCCCGTGCCCCGTCGCCATGCAGCGGACAAATGGCAGCAAACCTTGTGACTCCCAGGCCCGTGCCCCATCCCTATGCAGCAGCGTGGCTCAGTGGCAAGAGCGCGGGCTTGGAAGTCAGAGGTCATGGGTTCGAATCCCGCCTCCCCCACGTCGTCTGTGTGACCTTGGGCAAATCACTTCACTTCTCTGTGCCTGAGTTCCCTCATCTGTAAAATGGGGGTTGGGACTGTGAGCCCCACATGGGACAACCTCATCTCCTTGTGTTCCCCCCAGCACTTAGAACAGTGCTTTGCACATAGTAAGCGCTTAACAAATACCAACATTATTATTATCATTATTATTATTACAAATGGTAGCAAACCTTGTAACTCCCAGGCCCGTACCCTGTCCCATGCAGCAGACAAATGGCAGCAAAGCTTGTGACTCCCAGGCCCGTGCCCCGTCCCCATGCAGCGGACAAATGGCAGCAAACCTCGTGACTCCCAGGCCCGTGCCCTGTCCCCACGCAGCAGCGTGGCTCAGTGGAAAGAGCGCGGGCTTGGGAGTCAGAGGTCATGGGTTCGAATCCCGTCTCCCCCACATGTCTGCTGTGTGACCTTGGGCAAGTCACTTCACTTCTCTGGGCCTGAGTTCCCCCATCTGCAAAATTTGGATTGGGACTGTGAGCCCCACATGGGACAACCTCATCTCCTTGTGTTCCCCCCAGCGCTTAGACCTGTACTTTGCACATAGTAAGCGCTTAACAAATACCAACATTATTATTATTATTACAAATGGTAGCAAACCTTGTGACTCCCAGGCCTGTGCCCTGTCCCCATGCAGCAGACAAATGGCAGCAAACCTCGTGACTCCCAGGCCCATGTCCCATCCCCATGCAGCGGACAAATGGCAGCAAACCTCGTGACTCCCAGGCCCGTGCCCCGTCCCTATGCAGCAGCGTGGCTCAGTGGCAAGAGCACAGGCTTGGGAGTCAGAGGTCATGGGTTCGAATCCCGCCTCCCCAACATGTCGGCTGTGTGACCTTGGACAAGTCACTTCACTTCTCTGTGCCTGAGTTCCCTCATCTGTAAAATTGGGGTTGGGACTGTGAGCCCCACATGGGACAACCTCATCTCCTTGTGTTCCCCCCAGTGCTTAGAACAGTGCTTTGCACATAGTAAGCGCTTAATACAAACATTATTATTATTAATATTATCATTATTATTATTATTATTACAAATGGTAGCAAACCTTGTGACTCCCAGGCCCGTGCCCTGTCCCCATGCAGCAGACAAATGGCAGCAAAGCTTGTGACTCCCAGGCCCGTGCCCCGTCCCCATGCAGCGGACAAATGGCAGCAAACCTTGTGACTTCCAGGGCCGTGTCCCGTCCGCATGCAGCGGACAAATGGCAGCAAACCTCGTGACTCCCAGGCCCGTGCCCTGACCCTACGCAGCAGCGTGGCTCAGTGGAAAGAGCGTGGGCTTGGGAGTCAGAGGTCATGGGTTCGAATCCCACCTCCCCCACGTCTGCTGTGTGACCTTGGGCAAGTCACTTCACTTCTCTGTGCCTCAGTTCCCTCATCTGTAAAATGGGGATTGGGATTGTGAGCCCCACATGGGACAACCTCATCTCCTTGTGTTCCCCCCGGTGCTTAGAACAGTGCTTTGCACATAGTAAGCGCTTAACAAATACCAACATTATTATTATTATTACAAATGGCAGCGAACCTTGTGACTCCCAGGCCTGTGCCCTTTCCCCATGCAGCAGACAAATGGCAGCATACCTTGTGACTCCCAGGCCCGTGCCCCGTCCCCATGCAGCAGCGTGGCTCAGTGGAAAGAGTGTGGGCTTGGGAGTCAGAAGTCATGGGTTCGAATCCCGCCTCCCCCAAACGTCTGCTGTGTGACCTTGGGCAAGTCACTTCACTGGGCCTGAGTTCCCTCATCTGTAAAATGGGGATTGGGACAGTGAGCCCCACATGGGACAACCTCATCTCCTTGTGTTCACCCCAGCACTTAGAACAGTGCTTTGCACATAGTAAGCACTTAACAAATACCAACATTATTATTTATTACAAATGGCAGCAAACCTTGTGACTCCCAGGCCCGTGCCCCGTCCCCACGCAGCGGACAAATGGCAGCAAACCTTGTGACTCCCAGGCCCGTGCACCGTCCCTATGCAGCAGCGTAGCTCAGTGACAAGAGCTCGGCCTTGGGAGTCAGAGGTCATGGGTTCGAATCCCACCTCCCCCACATGTCTGCTGTGTGACCTTGGGCAAGTCACTTCACTTCTCTGGGCCTCAGTTCCCTTATCTGTAAAATGGGGATTGGGACAGTGAGCCCCACATGGGACAACCTCATCTCCTTGTGTCCCCCACGGCGCTTAGAACAGTGCTTTGCACATAGTAAGCGCTTAACAAATACCAACATTATTATTGTTATTATTACAAATGGCAGCAAACCTCGTGACTCCCAGGCCCGTGCCCTGTCCCCATGCAGCAGACAAATGGCAGCATACCTTGTGACTCCCAGGCCCGTGCCCCGTCCCCATGTAGTGAACAAATGGCAGCAAAGCTCGTGACTCCCAGGCCCATGCCCCGTCCCTATTATGCAGCGCGGCTCAGTGGAAACTGCGCAGGCTTGGGACTCAGAGGTCATGGGTTCGAATCCCGCCTCCCCCATATCTCTGCTGTGTGACCTTGGGCAAGTCACTTCACTTCTCGAGCCTGAGTTCCCTCATCTGTAAAATGGGGATTGGGACTGTGAGCCCAACAAGGGACAACCTCATCTCCTTCTGCTCCCCCCAGCGCTTAGACCAGTACTTTGCACATAGTAAGCGCTTAACAAATACCAACATTATTATTATTATTAGAAATGGCAGCAAACATTGTGACTCCCAGGCCTCTGCCCCGTCCCCATGCAGCGGACAAATGGCAGTAAAGCTTGTGACTCCCAGGCCCGTGTCCCGTCCCTATGCAGCAGCGTGGCTCAGTGGTAAGAGCGTGGGCTTGGGAGTCAGAGGTCATGGGTTCGAATCCCGCCTCCCCCATATCTCTGCTGTGTGACCTTGGGCAAGTCACTTCACTTCTCTGGGCCTGAGTTCCCTCATCTGTAAAATGGGGGTTGGGACGGTGAGCCACACATGGGACAACCTCATCTCCTTGTGTTCCCCCCAGCGCTTAGAACAGTGCTTTGCACATAGTAAGCGCTTAACAAATACCAACATTACTATTATTACAAATGGCAGCAAACCTCGTGACTCCCAGGCCCGTGCCCTGTCCCCATGCAGCAGACAAATTGCAGCAAAGCTTGTGACTCCCAGGCCCGTGTCCCGTCCCCATGCAGCGGACAAATGGCAGCAAACCTTGTGACTCCCAGGCCCGTGCCCCGTCCCTATGCAGCAGCGTGGCTCAGTGGAAAGACCGCGGGCTAGGGAGTCAGAGGTCATGGGTTCGAATCCCGCCTCCCCCACATGTCTGCTCTGTGACCTTGGGCAAGTCACTTCACTTCTCTGGGCCTGAGTTCCCTCATCTGTAAAATGGGGATTGGGACTGTGAGCCCCACATGGGACAACCTCATCTCCTTGTGTTCCCCCCGGCGCTTAGAACAGTGCTTTGCACATAGTAAGCGCTTAGCAAATACCAACATTATTATTATTATTACAAATGGCAGCAAACCTTGTGACTCCCAGGCCCATCACCTGTCCTCATGCAGCGGACAAATGGCAGCAAACCTCGTGACTCCCAGGCCCATGCCCTGTCCCCATGCCGCAGCGTGGCTCAGGGCAAAGAGCGCGGGCATGGGAGTCAGAGGTCATGGGTTCGAATCTCGCCTCCCCCACATGTCTGCTGTGTGACCTTCGGCAAGTCACTTCACTTCTCTGGGCCTGAGTTCCCTCATCTGTAAAATTTCGATTGGGACTGTGAGCCCCACATGGGACAACCTCAACTCCTTGTGTTCCCCCCAGCGCTTAGACCAGTACTTTGCACATGGTAAGCGCTTAACAAATACCAACATTATTATTATTATTATTATTACAAATGGTAGCAAACCTTGTGACTCCCAGGCCTGTGCCCTGTCCCCATGCTGCAGACAAATAGCAGTAAAGCTTGTGACTCCCAGGCCCGTGACCCGTCCCATTGCAGCGGACAAATGGCAGCAAATCTTGTGACTCCCAGGCCCGTGCCCTGTCCCCATGCAGCAGCGTGGCTCAGTGGAAAGAGCGCGGGCTAGGGAGTCAAAGGTCATAGGTTCGAATCCCGCCTCCCCCACATATCTGCTGTGTGACCTTGGGCAAGTCACTTCACTTCTCTGGGCCTGAGTTCCCTCATCTGTAAAATGGGGATTGGGACTGTGAGCCCGACATGGGACAACCTCATCTCCTTGTGCTCCCCCCAGCGCTTAGACCAGTACTTTGCACATAGTAAGCGCTTAACAAATACCAACATTATTATTATTATTATTATTACAAATGGTAGCAAACCTTGTGACTCCCAGGCATGTGCCCTGTCCCCATGCAGCGGACAAATGGCAGCAAAGCTTGTGACTCCCAGGCCCGTGTCCCGTCCCCATGCAGCGGACAAATGGCAGCAAACCTCGTGACTCCCAGGCCCGTGCCCTAACCCTATGCAGCAGCGTGGCTCAGTGGAAAGAGCGCGGGCATGGGAGTCAGAAGTCATGGGTTCGAATCCCACCTCCCCCACATGTGTGCTGTGTGACCTTGGGCAACTCACTTCACTTCTCTGGGCCTGAGTTCCCTCATCTGTAAAATGGGGATTGGGACAGTGAGCACCACATGGGACAACCTCATCTCCTTGTGTTCTCCCCAGCGCTTAGAACAGTGCTTTGCACATAGTAAGCGCTTAACAAATACCAACATTATTATTATTACAAATGGTAGCAACGGTCGTGACTCCCAGGCCCATGCCCCGTCCCCATGCAGCGGAGAAATGGGAGCAAACCTCGTGACTCCCAGGCCCGTGCCCAGTCCCCATGCAGCAGCGTGGCTCAGTGCAAAGAGCATGGGCAAGGGAGTCAGAGGTCATGGGTTTGAATCCCGCCTCCTCCACATGTCTGCTGTGTGAACTTGGGCAAGTCACTTCACTTCTCGGGCCTGAGTTCCCTCATCTGTAAAATGGGGATTTGGGACTGTGAGCCCCACATGGGACAACCTCATCTCCTTGTGGTCCCCCCGGCGCTTAGAACAGTGCTTTGCACATAGTAAGCGCTTAACAAATACCAACATTATTATTATTATTACAAATGGCAGCGAACCTTGTGACTCCCAGGCCAGTGCCCTGTCCCCATGCAGCGGACAAATGGCAGCAAAGCTTGTGACTCCCAGGCCCATGCCCCGTCCCTATGCAGCAGCGTGGCTCAGTAGCAAGAGCGCGGGCTAGGGAGTCAGAGGTCATGGGTTCAAATCCCGCCTCCCCCACATGTCGGCTATGTGACCTTGGGCAAGTCACTTCACTTCTCTGTGCCCGAGTTCCCTCATCTGTAAAATGGGGGTTGGGACTGTGAGCCCCACATCATCATCATCATCAACAATCGTATTTATTGAGCGCTTGCTATGTGCAGAGCACTGTACTAAGCACTTGGGAAGTACAAATTGGCAACATATAGAGACAGTCGCTACCCAACAGTGAGCTCACAGTCTAAAAGGGGGAGACAGAGAACAAGACCAAACATACTAACAAAATAAAATAAATAGGATAGATATGTACAAGTGAAATCGAGTAATAAATATGTACAAACATATATACATCTATACAGGTGCTGTGGGAAAGGGAAGGAGGTAAGATGGGGGGGATTGAGAGGGGGACGAGGGGGAGAGGAAGGAAGGGGCTCAGTCTGGGAAGGCCTCCTGGAGGAGGTGAGCTCTCAGCAGGGCCTTGAAGGGAGGAAGAGAGCTAGCTTGGCGGATGGGCAGAGGGAGGGAATTCCAGGCCCGGGGGATGACGTGGGCCGGGGGTCGATGGCGGGACAGGCGAGAACGAGGTACGGTGAGGAGATTAGCGGCAGAGGAGTGGAGGGTGCGGGTTGGGCTGTAGAAGGAGAGAAGGGAGCTGAGGTAGGAGGGTGCAAGGTGATGGACAGCCTTGAAGCCCAGGGTGAGGAGTTTCTCCCTGATGCGCGGATTGATTGGTAGCCACTGGAGATTTTTGAGGAGGGGAGTAATATGCCCAGAGCGTTTCTGGACAAAGATAATCCGGGCAGCAGCATGAAGTATGGATTGAAGTGGAGAGAGACACGAGGATGGGAGATCAGACAACCTCATCTCCTTGTGTTCTCCCCAGCGCTTAGAACAGTGCTTTGCACATAGTAAGCGCTTAACAAATACCAACATTATTATTATTATTTCAAATGGTAGCAAAGCTCGTGACTCCCAGGCCCGTGCCCTGTCCCCATGCAGCAGCGTGGCTCAGTGGAAAGAGCGTGGGCTTGGGAGTCAGAGGTCATGGGTTCGAATTCCGCCTCCCCCACATGTCTGCTGTGTGACCTTGGGCAAGTCACTTCACTGGGCCTGAGTTCCCTCATCTGTAAAATGGGGATTGGGACTGTGAGCCCCACATGGGACAACCTCATCTCCTTGTGTTCCCCCCGGCGCTTAGAACAGTGCTTTGCACATAGTAAGCGCTTAACAAATACCAACATTATTATTATTATTACAAATGGCAGCAAACCTTGTAACTCCCAGGCCCGTGCCCCGTCACCATGCAGCGGACAAATGGCAGCAAACCTTGTGACTCCCAGACCTGTGCCCCGTCCCTATGCAGCAGCGTGGCTCAGTGGCAAGAGCGCGGGCTTGGGAGTCAGAGGTCATGGGTTCGAATCCCGTCTCCCCCACATGTCGGCTGTGTGACCATGGGCAAGTCACTTCACTTCTCTGGGCCTGAGTTCCCTCATCTGTAAAATTTCGACTGGGACTGTGAACCCCACATGGGACAACCTCATCTCCTTGTGTTCCCCCCAGCGCTTAGACCTGTACTTTGCACATAGTAAGCGCTTAAATACCAACATTATTATTATTATTATTATTACAAATGGTAGCAAACCTTGTGACTCCCAGGCCTGTGCCCTGTCCCCATGCAGCAGACAAATGGCAGCGAACCTTGTGACTCCCAGGCCCGTGCCCCGTCCCCATGCAGCGGACAAATGGCAGCAAACCTCGTGACTCCCAGGCCCGTGCCCCGTCCCTATGCAGCAGCGTGGCTCAATGACAAGAGCGCAGGCTTGGGAGTCAGAGGTCACGGGTTCGCATCCCACCTCCCCAACATGTTGGCTGTGTGACCTTGGGCAAGTCACTTTACTTCTCTGGGCCAGAGTTCCCTCATCTGTAAAATGGGGGTTGGGACTGTGAGCCCCACATGGGACAACCTCATCTCCTTGTGTTCCCCCCAGCGCTTAGAACAGTGCTTTGCACATAGTAAGCGCTTAACAAATACAAACATTATAATAATAATAATTATTATTATTATTATCATTATTATTATTATTATTACAAATGGTAGCAAACCTCGTGACTCCCAGGCCCGTGCCCTGTCCCCATGCAGCAGACAAATGGCAGCAAAGCTTGTGACTCCCAGGCCCGTGCCCCGTCCCCATGCAGCGGACAAATGGCAGCAAACCTTGTGACTTCCAGGCCCGTGTCCCGTCTGCATGCAGCAGACAAATGGCAGCAAACCTCGTGACTCCCAGGCCCGTGCTCTAACCCTACGCAGCAGCGTGGCTCAGTGGAAAGACCGCGGGCTTGGGAGTCAGAGGTCATGGGTTCGAATCCCACCTCCCCCACATGTCTGCTGGGTGACCTTGGGCAAGTCACTTCATTTCTCTGTGCCTCAGTTCCCTCATCTGTAAAATGGGGATTGGGACTGTGAGCCCCACATGGGACAACCTCATCTCCTTGTGGTCCCCCCGGCGCTTAGAACAGTGCTTTGCACATAGTAAGCGCTTAACAAATACCAACATTATTATTATTATTACAAATGGCAGCGAACCTTGTGACTCCCAGGCCAGTGCCCTGTCCCCATGCAGCGGACAAATGGCAGCAAAGCTTGTGACTCCCAGGCCCGTGCCCCGTCCCTATGCAGCAGCGTGGCTCAGTGGAAAGAGCGTGGGCTTGGGAGTCAGAGGTCATGGGTTCGAATCCCGCCTCCCCCACATGTCTGCTGTGTGACCTTGGGCAAGTCACTTCACTGGGCCTGAGTTCCCTCATCTGTAAAATGGGGATTGGGACAGTGAGCCCCACATGGGACAACCTCAACTCCTTGTGTTCACCCCAGCACTTAGAACAGTGCTTTGCACATAGTAAGCGCTTAACAAATACCAACATTATTATTATTATTACAAAAGGCAGCAAACCTTGTGACTCCCAGGCCCGCGCCCCGTTCCCATGCAGCGGACAAATGGCAGCAAACCTCGTGACTCCCAGGCCCGTGCCCTGTCCCCATGCAGCAGCGTGGCTCAGTGCAAAGAGCGCGGGCTAGGGAGTCAGAGGTCATGGGTTCGAATCCCGCCTCCCCCACATGTCTGCTGGGTGACCTTGGGCAAGTCACTTCACTTCTCGGGCCTGAGTTCCCTCATCTGTAAAATGGGGATTAGGACTGTGAGCCCAACAAGGGACAACCTCATCTCCTTCTGCTCCCCCCAGCGCTTAGACCAGTACTTTGCACATAGTAAGCGCTTAACAAATACCAACATTATTATTATTATTATTAGAAATGGCAGCAAAGCTTGTGACTCCCAGGCCTGTGCCCTGTCCCCATGCAGCAGACAAATGGCAGTAAAGCTTGTGACTCCCAGGCCCGTGTCCCGTCCCCATGCAGCTGACAAATGGCAGCAAACCTCGTGACTCCCAGGCCCGTGCCCTAACCCTACGCAGCAGCGTGGCTCAGTGGAAAGAGCGCGGGCTTGGGAGTCAGAGGTCATTGGTTCGAATCCCGCCTCCCCCACATGTCTGCTGTGTGACCTTGGGCAAGTCACTTCACTTGTCTGGGCCTGAGTTCCCTCATCTGTAAAATGGGGATTGGGACTGTGAGCCCCACATGGGACAACCTCATCTCCTTGTGTTCCCCCCCGGCGCTTAGAACAGTGCTTTGCACATAGTAAGTGCTTAACAAATACCTACATTATTATTATTATTACAAATGGCAGCAAACCTTGTGACTCCCAGGCCCGTGCCCCGTCCTCATGCAGCAGACAAATGGCAGCAAACCTCGTGACTCCCAGGCCCGTGCCCCGTCCCCATGCAGCAGTGTGGCTCAGTAGAAACAGCGCAGGCTTGGGAGTCAGAGGTCATGGGTTCGAATCCCGCCTCCCCCACATGTCTGCTGTATGACCTTGGGAAAGTCACTTCACTTCTCTGGGCCTGAGTTCCCTCATCTGTAAAACGGGGATTGGGACTGTGAGCCCCACATGGGACAACCTCATCTCCTTGTGTTTCCCCCGGTGCTTAGACCAGTGCTTTGCACATAGTAAGCGCTTCACAAATACCAACATTATTATTATTATTATTACAAATGGCAGCAAACCTTGTGACTCCCAGGCCCGTGCCCCGTCCCTATGCAGCAGCGTGGCTCAGTGGAAAGAGCGCGGGCTTGGGAGTCAGGGGTCATAGGTTCGAATTCCACCTCCCCCACATGTCTGCTGTGTGACCTTGGGCAAGTCACTTCACTTCTCTGGGCCTGAGTTCCCTTCATCTGTAAAATGGGGATTGGGACTGTGAGCCCCACATGGGACAACCTCATCTCCTTGTGTTCTCCCCAGCGCTTAGAACAGTGCTTTGCACATAGTAAGTGCTTAACAAATACCAACATTATTATTATTACAAATGGTAGCAAAGCTCATGACTCCCAGGCCCGTGCCCCGTCCCCATGCAGCGGACAAATGGCAGCAAACCTCGTGACTCCCAGGCCCGTGCCCTGTCCCCATGCCGCAGCGTGGCTCAGGGCAAAGAGCGTGGGCAAGGGAGTCAGAGGTCATGGGTTCAAATTCCGCCTCCCCCACATGTCTGCTGTGTGACCTTGGGCAAGTCACTTCACTTTTCGGGCCTGAGTTCCCTCATCTGTAAAATGGTGATTGGGACTGTGAGCCCCACATGGGACAACCTCATCTCCTTGTGTTCCCCCCAGCGCTTAGACCAGTACTTTGCACATAGTAAGCGCTTAACAAATACCAACATTATTGTTATTAGTATTACAAATGGTAGCAAACCTTGTGACTCCCAGGCCTGTGCCCTGTCCCCATGCAGCAGACAAATGGCAGCAAAGCTTGTGACTCCCAGGCCCGTGCCCCGTCGCCATGCAGCGGACAAATGGCAGCAAACCTTGTGACTCCCAGGCCCGTGCACCGTCCCTATGCAGCAGCGTAGCTCAGTGACAAGAGCGCGGGCTTGGGAGTCAGAGGTCATGGGTTCGAATCCCGCCTCCCCCACATGTCGGCTATGTGACCTTGGGCAAGTCACTTCACTTCTCTGGGCCTGAGTTCCATTATCTGTAGAATGGGGGTTGGGAGTGTGAGCCCCACATGGGACAACCTCATCTCCTTGTGTTCCCCCCAGCGCTTAGAACACTGCTTTGCCCATAGTAAGCGCTTAACAAATACCAACATTATTATTATTATTATTATTATCATTATTATTATTATTATTACAAATGGTAGCAAACCTTGTGACTCACAGGCCCGTACCCTGTCCCCATGCAGCAGACAAATGGCAGCAAAGCTTGTGACTCCCAGGCCCGTGCCCCGTCCCTATGCAGCAGCATGGCTCAGTGGAAAGAGCGTGGGCTTGGGAGTCAGAGGTCATGGGTTCAAATCCCATCTCCCCCACATGTCTGCTGTGTGATCTTGGGCAAGTCACTTCACTTCTCTGGGCCTGAGTTCCTTCATCTGTAAAATGGGGATTGGGACTGTGAGCCCCACATCATCATCATCATCAATCGTATTTATTGAGCGCTTACTATGTGCAGAGCACTGTACTAAGCACTTGGGAAGTACAAATTGGCAACATATAGAGACAGTCCCTATCCAACAGTGGGCTCACAGTCTAAAAGGGGGAGACAGAGAACAAGACCAAACATACTAACAAAATAAAATAAATAGGATAGATAGGTACAAGTAAAATAGAGTAATAAATATGTACAAACATATATACATATATACAGGTGCTGTGGGGAAGAAAAGGAGGTAAGATGGGGGGGATGGAGAGGGGGACAAGGGGGAGAGGAAGGAAGGGGCTCAGTCTGGGAAGGCCTCCTGGAGGAGGTGAGCTCTCAGCAGGGCCTTGAAGGGAGGAAGAGAGCTAGCTTGGCGGATGGGCAGAGGGAGGGAATTCCAGGCCCGGGGGATGACGTGGGCCGGGGGTCGATGGCGGGACAGGCGAGAACGAGGTACGGTGAGGAGATTAGCGGCAGAGGAGTGGAGGGTGCGGGTTGGGCTGTAGAAGGAGAGAAGGGAGCTGAGGTAGGAGGGTGCAAGGTGATGGACAGCCTTGAAGCCCAGGGTGAGGAGTTTCTCCCTGATGCGCGGATTGATTGGTAGCCACTGGAGATTTTTGAGGAGGGGAGTAATATGCCCAGAGCGTTTCTGGACAAAGATAATCCGGGCAGCAGCATGAAGTATGGATTGAAGTGGAGAGAGACACGAGGATGGGAGATCAGACAACCTCATCTCCTTGTGTTCTCCCCAGCGCTTAGAACAGTGCTTTGCACATAGTAAGCGCTTAACAAATACCAACATTATTATTATTATTACAGATGGTAGCAAAGCTCGTGACTCCCAGGCCCGTGCCCCGTCCCCATGCAGCGGACAAATGGCAGCAAACCTCATGACTCCCAGGCCCGTGCCCCGTCCCCATGCAGCAGCGTGGCTCAGTGGAAAGAGCGCGGGCTTGGGAGTCAGAGGTCATGGGTTCAAATCCTGCCTCCTCCACATGTCTGCTGTGTGACCTTGGGCAAGTCACTTCACTTCTCTGGGCCTCAGTTTCCTCATCTGTAAAATGGGGATTGGGACTGTGAGCCCCACATGGGACAACCTCATCTCCTTGTGTTCTCCCCAGCGCTTAGAACAGTGCTTTGCACATAGTAAGCGCTTAACAAATACCAACATTATTATTACAAATGGCAGCAAACCTTGTGACTCCCAGGCCCGTGCCCCGTCCCAGTGCAGCGGACAAATGGCAGCAAACCTCGTGACTCCCAGGCCCGTGCCCTGTCCCCATGCAGCAGCGTGGCTCAGTGCAAAGAGCGCGGGCTTGGGAGTCAGAGGTCATGGGTTCAAATCCCGCCTCCCCCACACGTCTGCTGTGTGACCTTGGGCAAGTCACTGCACTTCTCTGGGCCTGAGTTCCCTCATCTGTAAAATGGGGATTGGGACTGTGAGCCCCACATGGGACAACCTCATCTCCTTGTGTTCCCCCCAGCGCTTAGACCAGTACTTTGCACATAGTAAGTGCTTAACAAATACCAACATTATTATTATTGTTATTATTACAAATGGTAGCAAACCTTGTGACTCCCAGGCCCGTGCCCTGTCCCCATGCAGCAGACAAATGGCAGCAAAGCTTGTGACTCCCAGGCCCGTGCCCCATCCCCATGCAGCGGACAAATGGCAGCAAACCTCGTGACTCCCAGGCCCGTGCCCTGTCCCCATGCAGCAGCATGGCTCAGTGCAAAGAGCACGGGCTTGGGAGTCAGAGGTCATGGGTTCGAATTCCTCCTTCCCCACATGTCTGCTGTGTGATCTTGGGCAAGTCACTTCACTTCTCTGGGCCTGAGTTCCCTCATCTGTAAAATGGGGATTGGGACTGTGAGCCCCACATGGGACAACCTCATCTCCTTGTGTTCTCCCCAGTGCTTAGAACAGTGCTTTGCACATAGTAAGCGCTTAACAAATACCAACATTATTATTATTACAAATGGTAGCAAAGCTCGTGACTCCCAGGCCCGTGCCCTGTCCCCATGCAGCGGACAAATGGCAGCAAACCTCGTGACTCCCAGGCCCGTGCCCTGTCCCCATGCATCATCATCATCATCATCATCATCAATCGTATTTATTGAGCGCTTACTGTGTGCAGAGCACTGTACTAAGCGCTTGGGAAGTACAAGTTTGCAACATATAGAGACAGTCCCTACCCAACAGTGGGCTCACAGTCTAAAAGGGGGATTTCCCTAAATTTCCCTAAATGAGGGAAATCAGTAAGGCTGGCTTGGAGGAAGCTTTCACAAGACAAATCATATCTGAAATTCCTTAACTTCCACTTCACTACCCCCTTCAGACCTCCCAAGAACGCAGAACAGAAGCGATTTAAAATATTTTCACATTCAGATGCTGAAATAATATAACTAAGATGGTCCGAAGTTTTAGATTCATGGGATAAAAAATGGAAACCAGAACTACACCTGGAGAGAACACAGCCAGTTCAATTGTACACCTGTCACACTAATGTTTAGATTAGTGCAGATAGTCTAAGGTGAAGTCGCATCCAATAACACGAGGGAATCGATCAACTTTTTCTTAAAAATAGAAGGTAGATGATGAAATTGCACTTAATTCTGAATGAATTCAGACAGGTCCTATCGATTCCATGTCTTGCTTAGTCACCACTTTCCTCACGGCTTCTTCCAACTCCCCCTTACGAAAAGCGCTCAGAACGAGCCCGTTTAACATCCGACGTTTGGTTACGACAGGTCAGTGGACCATTCCCTTTTACCCTTATCTATCCTGCTGGTCGGTGTTGGACTTCTTATCGTCAGAGACGGAGGGGTCCAGTACAGGGTTCACAAATCCAGCGTACTCCGAGTTGCCGTTGTCATCCATTTCGGCACTCACAAAATCATTCTCCCACTCCAGTCCGTTAGAGTCATCAGAGGCTGAGGTAGGCTGGCTTCCGCTCTTCTTGCCGCTATACCTTAGAGCTGCCCGGAGAGCAGCGTGGCTCAGTGCAAAGAGCGCGGGTAAGGGAGTCAGAGGTCATGGGTTCGAATCCCGCCTCCCCCACATGTCTGCTGTGTGACCTTGGGCAAGTCACTTCACTTCTCGGGCCTGAGTTCCCTCATCTGTAAAATGGGGATTGGGACTGTGAGCCCCCATGGAACAACCTCATCTCCTTGTGTTCCCCCCAGCGCTTAGACCTGTACTTTACACATAGTAAGCGCTTAACAAATACCAACATTATTATTATTATTACAAATGGTAGCAAACCTTGTGACTCCCAGGCCTGTGCCCTGTCCCCATGCAGCAGACAAATGGCAGGAAAGCTTGTGACTCCCAGGCCCGTGCCCCGTCGCCATGCAGCGGACAAATGGCAGCAAACCTTGTGACTCCCAGGCCCGTGCCCCATCCCTATGCAGCAGCGTGGCTCAGTGGCAAGAGCGCGGGCTTGGGAGTCAGAGGTCATGGGTTCGAATCCCGCCTCCCCCACATGTTGGCTATGTGACCTTGAGCAAGTCACTTCACTTCTCTGTGCCTGCGTTCCCTCATCTGTAAAATGGGGGTTGGGACTGTGAGCCCCACATGGGACAACCTCATCTCCTTGTGTTCCCCCCAGCGCTTAGAACACTGCTTTGCCCACAGTAAGCTCTTAACAAATACCAACATTATTATTATTATTATTATTATTATCGTCATCATTATTATTATCATTATTATTATTACAAATGGTAGCAAACCTTGTGACTCACAGGCCCGTACCCTGTCCCCATGCAGCAGACAAATGGCAGCAAAGCTTGTGACTCCCAGGCCCGTGCCCCGTCCCTACGCAGCAGCGTGGCTCAGTGGAAAGAGCGTGGGCTTGGGAGTCAGAGGTCATGGGTTCGAATTCGGCCTCCCCCACATGTCTGCTGTGCAAACTTGGGCAAGTCACTTCACTTCTCTGGGCCTGAGTTCCTTCATCTGTAAAATGGGATTGGGACTGTAAGCCCCACATCATCATCATCATCAATCGTATTTATTGAGCGCTTACTATGTGCAGAGCACTGTACTAAGCACTTGGGAAGTACAAATTGGCAACATATAGAGACAGTCCCTACCCAACAGTGGGCTCACAGTCTAAAAGGGAGAGACAGAGAACAAGACCAAACATACTAACAAAATAAAATAAATAGGATAGATATGTACAAGTAAAATAAATAAATAGAGTAATAAATATGTACAAACATATATACATCTATACAGGTGCTGTGGGGAAGGGAAGGAGGTAAGATGGGGGGGATGGAGAGGGGGACGAGGGGGAGAGGAAGGAAGGGGCTCAGTCTGGGAAGGCCTCCTGGAGGAGGTGAGCTCTCATCAGGGCCTTGAAGGGAGGAAGAGAGCTAGCTTGGCGAATGGGCAGAGGGAGGGCATTCCAGGCCCGGGGGATGACGTGGGCCGGGGGTCGATGGCGGGACAGGCGAGAGCGAGGTACGGTGAGGAGATCAGCGGTGGAGGAGCGGAGGGTGCGGACTGGGCTGTAGAAGGAGAGAAGGGAGGTGAGGTAGGAGGGGGCGAGGTGATGGACAGCCTTGAAGCCCAGGGTGAGAAGTTTCTGCCTGATGCGCAGATTGACTGATAGCCACTGGAGATTTTTGAGGAGGGGAGTAATATGCCTAGAGCGTTTCTGGACAAAGATAATCTGGGCAGCAGCATGAAGTACGGATTGAAGTGGAGAGAGACACGAGGATGGGAGATCAGACAACCTCATCTCCTTGTGTTCTCCCCAGCGCTTAGAACAGTGCTTTGCACATAGTAAGCGCTTAACAAATACCAACATAATTATTATTATTATTACAAATGGCAGCAAAGCTCGTGACTCCCAGGCCCGTGCCCTGTCCCCATGCAGCGGACAAATGGCAGCAAACCTAGTGACTCCCAGGCCCGTGCCCCGTCCCCATGCAGCGGACAAATGGCAGCAAACCTCGTGACTCCCAGGCCCGTGCCCCGTCCCCATACAGCAGCGTGGTTCAGTGGAAAGAGTGTGGGCTTGGGAGTCAGAGGTCATGGGTTCGAATCCCGCCTCCCCCACATGTCTGCTGTGTGACCTTGGGCAAGTCACTTCACTTCTCTGGGCCTGAGTTCCCTCATCAGTAAAATGGGGATTGGGACTGTGAGCCCCACATGGGACAACCTCATCTCCTTGTGTTCACCCCAGCACTTAGAACAGGGCTTTGCACATAGTAAGCGCTTAACAAATACCAACATTATTATTATTATTACAAATGGCAGCAAACCTTGTGACTCCCAGGCCCGTGCCCTGTCCCCATGCAGCGGACAAATGGCAACAAACCTCGTGACTCCCAGGCCCGTGCCCTGTCCCCATGCAGCAGCATGGCTCAGTGCAAAGAGCACGGGTAAGGGAGTCAGAGGTCATGGGTTCGAATCCCGCCTCCCCCATATCTCTGCTGTGTGACCTTGGGCAAGTCACTTCACTTCTCTGTGCCTCAGTTCCCTCATCTGTAAAATGGGGATTGGGACTGTGAGCCCCACATGGGACAACCTCATCTCCTTGTGTTCCCCCGGGCGCTTAGAACAGTGCTTTGAACATAGTAAGCGCTTAACAAATACCAACATTATTATTATTATTATTACGAATGGCAGCAAACCTCGTGACTCCCAGGCCCATGCCCTGTCCCCATGCAGCGGACAAATGGCAGCAAAGCTTATGACTCCCAGGCCCGTGCCCCGTATCTATGCAGCAGCGTGGCTCAGTGGCAAGAGCGCGGGCTTGGGAGTCAGAGGTCATGGGTTCGAATTCTGCCTCCCCCACATGTCTGCTGTGTGACCTTGGGCAAGTCACTTCACTTCTCTGGGCCTGAGTTCCCTCATCTGTAAAATTGGGATTGGGACTGTGAGCCCCACATGGGACAACCTCAACTCCTTGTGTTCCCCCCAGCGCTTAGACCAGTGCTTTGCACATAGTAAGCGCTTAACAAATACCAACATTATTATTATTATTACAAATGGTAGCAAACCTTGTGACTCCCAGGCCCGTGCCCCGTCCCCATGCAGCAGACAAATGGCAGCAAAGCTTATGACTCCCAGGCCCGTGCCCCGTCCCCATGCAGCGGACAAATGGCAGCAAACCTCGTGACTCCCAGGCCCGTGCCCTAACCCTACGCAGCAGCGTGGCTCAGTGCAAAGAGCGCGGGTTTGGACGTCAGAAGTCATGGGTTTGAATCCAGCCTCCCCCACATGTCTGCTGTGTGACCTTGGGCAAGTCACTTCAATTCTCTGTGCCTCAGTTCCCTCATCTGTAAAATGGAGATTGGGACTGTGAGCACCACATGGGACAACCTCATCTCCTTGTCTTCCCCCCGGCGTTTAGAACAGTGCTTTGCACATAGTAAGAGCTTAACAAATACCAACATTATTACTATTATTATTACAAATGGCAGCAAACCTTGTGACTCCCAGGCATGTGCCCTGTCCCCATGCAGCGGACAAATGGCAGCAAAGCTTGTGACTCCCAGGCCCGTGTCCCGTCCCCATGCAGCGGACAAATGGCAGCAAAGCTTGTGACTCCCAGGCCCGTGCCCCATCCCTATGCAGCCGCATGGCTCAGTGGAAAGAGTGTGGGCTTGGGAGTCAGAGGTCATGGGTTCGAATCCCGCCTCCCCCACATGTCTGCTGTGTGACCTTGGACAAGTCACTTCACTTCTCTGGGCCTGAGTTCCCTCATCTGTAAAATGGGGATTAGGACTGTGAGCCCCACATGGGACAACCTCATCTCCTTGTGTTCCCCCCGGCGCTTAGAACAGTGCTTTGTACATAGTAAGTGCTTAACAAATACCAACATTATTATCATTATTACAAATGGCAGCAAACCTCGTGACTCCCAGGCCCGTGCCCCATCCTCATGCAGCGGTCAAATGGCAGCAAAGCTTGTGACTCCCAGGCCCGTGCCCCATCCCTATGCAGCTGCATGGCTCAGTGGAAAGAGGGTGGGCTTGGGAGTCAGAGGTCATGGGTTCGAATCCCGCCTCCCCCACATGTCTGCTGTGTGACCTTGGACAAGTCACTTCACTTCTCTGGGCCTGAGTTCCCTCATCTGTAAAATGGGGATTGGGACTGTGAGCCCCACATGGGACAACCTCATCTCCTTGTGTTCCCCCCGGCGCTTAGAACAGTGCTTTGTACATAGTAAGTGCTTAACAAATACCAACATTATTATCATTATTACAAATGGCAGCAAACCTCGTGACTCCCAGGCCCGTGCCCCATCCTCATGCAGCGGTCAAATGGCAGCAAACCTCGTGACTCCCAGGCCCGTGCCCCATCCTCATGCAGCGGTCAAATGGCAGCAAACCTCGTGACTCCCAGGCCCGTGCCCCATCCTCATGCAGCGGTCAAATGGCAGCAAACCTCGTGACTCCCAGGCCCGTGCCCTAACCCTACGCAGCAGCGTGGCTCAGTGGAAAGAGTGCAGGCTAGGGAGTCAGAGGTCATGGGTTTGAATCCCGCCTCCCCCACATGTCTGCTGTGTGACCTTGGGTAAGTCACTTCACTGGGCCTGAGTTCCCTCATCTGTAAAATGGGGATTGGGACAGTGAGCCCCACATGGGACAACCTCAACTCCTTGTGTTCCCCCCGGCGCTTAGACCAGTGCTTTGCACATAGTAAGCGCTTAACAAATACCAACATTATTATTATTATTACAAATGGCAGCAAACCTTGTGACTCCCAGGCCCGTGCCCCGTCCCCATGCAGCGGACAAATGGCAGCAAACCTCGTGACTCCCAGGCCCGTGCCCTGTCCCCATGCAGCAGCGTGGCTCAGTGGAAAGAGCGTGGGCTTGGGAGTCAGAGGTCATGAGTTCGAATCCCGCCTCCCCCACATGTCTGCTGTGTGACCTTGGGCAAGTCACTTCACTGGACCTGAGTTCCCTCATCTGTAAAATGGGGATTGGGACTGTGAGCCCCACATGGGACAACCTCATCTCCTTGTGTTCCCCCGGGCGCTTAGAACAGTGCTTTGCACATAGTAAGCGCTTAACAAATACCAACATTATTATTATTATTACAAGTGGCAGCAAACCTCGTGACTCCCAGGCCCATGCCCCGTCCTCATGCAGCGGACAAATGGCAGCACACCTCGTGACCCCCAGGCCCGTGCCCTGTCCCTATGCAGCAGCGTGGCTCAGTGGAAAGAGCGCGGGCTTGGGAGTCAGAGGTCAAGGGTTCAAATCTTGCCTCCCCCACATGTCTGCTGTGTGACCTTGGGCAAGTCACTTCACTTCTCTGGGCCTGAGTTCCCTCATCTGTAAAATGGGGATTGGGACTGTGAGCCCCACATGGGACAACCTCATCTCCTTGTGTTCTCCCCAGCGCTTAGAACAGTGCTTTGCACATAGTAAGCGCTTAACAAATACCAACATTATTGTTATTATTACAAATGGTAGCAAACCTTGTGACTCCCAGGCCCGTGCCCCGTTCCCATGCAGCGGACAAATGGCAGCAAACTTTGTGACTCCCAGGCCCGTGCCCTGTCCCCATGCAGCAGTGTGGCTCAGTGGAAAGAGCGCTGGCATGAGAGTCAGAGGTCATGGGTTCGAATCTCGCCTCCCCCACATGTCTGCTGTGTGACCTTCAGCAAGTCACTTCACTTCTCTGGGCCTGAGTTCCCTCATCTGTAAAATGGAGATTGGGACTGTGAGCCCCACATCGGACAACCTCAACTCCTTGTGTTCCCCCCAGCGCTTAGACCAGTGCTTTGCACATAGTAAGCGCTTAACAAATACCAACATTATTATTCTTATTACAAATGGCAGCAAACCTTGTGACTCCCAGGACCGTGCCCCGTCCCCATGCAGCGGACAAATGGCAGCAAACCTCGTGACTCCCAGGCCCGTGCCCTGTCCCCATGCAGCAGCGTGGCTCAGTGCAAAGAACGCGGGCTAGGGAGTCAGAGGTCATGGGTTCGAATCCCACCTCCCCCACATGTCTGCTGGGTGACCTTGGGCAAGTCACTTCACTTCTCTGGGCCTGAGTTCCCTCATCTGTAAAATTGGGATTGGGACTGTGAGCCCCACATGGGACAACCTCATCTCCTTGTGTTCCCCCCGGCGCTTAGAACAGTGCTTTGCACATAGTAAGTGCTTAACAAATACCAACATTATTATTATTATTACAAATGACAGCAAACCTCGTGACTCCCAGGCCCGTGCCCTGTTCCCATGCAGCAGTGTGGCTCAGTGGCAAGAGCGCGGGCTTGGGAGTCAGAGGTAATGGGTTCGAATCCCGCCTCCCCCAGATGTCGGCTGTGTGACCTTGGGCAAGTCACTTCACTTCTCTGTGCCTGAGTTCCCTCATCTGTAAAATGGGGGTTGGGACTGTGAGCCCCACATGGGACAACCTCATCTCCTTGTGTTCCCCCGGGCGCTTAGAACAGTGCTTGGAACATAGTAAGCGCTTAACAAATACCAACATTATTATTATTACAAATGGCAGCAAAGCTTGTGACTCCCAGGCCCATGCCCCGTCCTCATGCAGCGGACAAATGGCAGCAAACCTCGTGACTCCCAGGCCCGTGCCCCATCCCTATGCAGCAGCGTGGCTCAGTGGAAAGAGCGCGGGCTTGAGAGTCAGAGGTCATGGGTTCAAATCCCATCTCCCCCACATGTCTGCTGTGTGACCTTGGGCAAGTCACTTCACTTCTCTGGGCCTGAGTTCCCTCATCTGTAAAATGGGGATTGGGACTGTGAGCCCCACATGGGACAACCTCATCTCCTTGTGTTCCCCCCAGTGCTTAGAACAGTGCTTTGCACATAGTAAGCGCTTAACAAATACCAACATTATTAATATTATTATTATTACAAATGGTAGCAAAACTTGTGACTCCCAGGCCCGTGCCCCGTCCCCATGCAGCGGACAAATGGCAGCAAACCTTGTGACTCCCAGGCCCCTGCCCTAACCCTATGCAGCAGCGTGGCCTAGTGGAAAGAGCACGGGCTTGGGAGTCACAGGTCATGGGTTCGAATCCCACCTCCCCCACATGTCGGCTGTGTGACCTTGGGCAAGTCACTTCACTTCTCTAGGCCTGAGTTCCCTCATCTGTAAAATGGGGATTGGGACTGTGAGCCCCACATGGGACAACCTCATCTCCTTGTGTTCCCCCCAGTGCTTAGAACAGTGCTTTGCACATAGTAAGCGCTTAACAAATACCAACATTATTAATATTATTATTATTACAAATGGTAGCAAAACTTGTGACTCCCAGGCCCGTGCCCCGTCCCCATGCAGCGGACAAATGGCAGCAAACCTTGTGACTCCCAGGCCCCTGCCCTAACCCTATGCAGCAGCGTGGCCTAGTGGAAAGAGCACGGGCTTGGGAGTCACAGGTCATGGGTTCGAATCCCGCCTCCCCCACATGTCGGCTGTGTGACCTTGGGCAAGTCACTTCACTTCTCTGGGCCTGAGTTCCCTCATCTGTAAAATGGGGATTGGGACTGTGAGCCCCACATGGGACAACCTCATCTCCTTGTGTTCCCCCCAGCGCTTAGAACAGTGCTTTGCACATAGTAAGTGCTTAACAAATACCAACATTATTATTATTATTATTATTACAAATGGTAGCAAAGCTCGTGACTCCCAGGCCCGTACCCTGTCCCTATGCCATACCGCTTATCTAGCGATGGTTATCGATTGATCCCTGCTATGTACTGAGCGCTCGCTTGCCTTGTGGAAAGCCCCGTCCGAAATGCTCGGGAGGGTCCGCTCCAACAGAGTTGGTCGATGGGACCCCTGCCCACGAGGAGTTTAGAGGAGGAGTTGGCGGTAAAAACAGGTTATTGAGGGGCCGAGGGAGAGGTGAATAAAGGGAGCAAATCCAAGAGCTGGGGCAATGCAGAAGAGAGTGGGAGAAGAGGAAAGTTGGCTATAAGAAATGTGCAACAGACCTCCAACTGATATATAAAATCTATGGACTGGAAGGCAAGCCATTAGCTTCTTAAGTGGGCGAAAAGCTGATACAAAATACAAAGAATGGAAGAGCAAACATTTAGTAACTCCAATAGCAGGCAGCGCCATAATACAAACTGTATGAAATATAAATAACAGGCTCAGTCTTTTTAAAACAGCAGGCAGCAACCTCATACAAAATATGAGATATAAATCACAAACCTAGGATCTCAAACTGCAGGTATTAAGCGAATGCCAAGGAAACATGGTGACACAGTACAGAATGACCTTTATCCTATTAATTGATATAGCCTAATTAATACAGGATATAAACTGACATAGGCTACAGTATTTTATCTAATCTGTAGCTCGCTACTAATATGCTTCATTACATCATCTCAAACACAAGGTGATGTAATAAGGAATGTATATATACCTATATATATACACACACATACATGTCATTTATATATCACGTGAGGTGATGTGTGTGTATATATATGATATATATATACATGATACTTTAAGGAGTAAAGAGATATAGATATCACCTCATGTATATAGATCTACATGTTATACATGAAGTGATAGCTATATCTATCTTTTAAGTCCTATATATGGAGAGATAGAAAGATGATATCTATATCTATTTACTCCTATATGGAGATCATGAGGCGTTATCGATATCTATTTCCTCCTTAAAGTTTCCTCTTGTAGTCTATATCTGTTTGTGGGGCTTACTATTGAAACATGCTTTTAAGCTCAGTAGGAGGACAGTCATTAGAGAGCCATTTGATTTTTCAAACCTTCAGATAGCCACCTGTGCCCACCCTTTGAGTTCAAGAAAGACATTTAGGACCATCCCATCCCTATTCCTTGTGTTCTAGGGTGCAGGTTTTAGGATAGAACAATGTTGAAAAGCTAGGGAATGTTAAGCTCTTTGTGGGCAGGGATTGCATGTCCACCTACTCGAATAATAATTCTCGTACTTGTTAAGCTCTTAAAATGTGCCAAGCACTCTTCTAAGGACTAGGGTGGATACAAGTTAGTGAGGTTGGACACAGTCCCTGTCCCACATGTAGCAAACACTCTTATCCCCATTTTACAGATGAGATGATAAAGGCACAGAGAAGTGAAGTGACATGCCCAAGGTCACAAGGCAGACGTGGCGGAGAGAACCCAGGTCCTTTTGGCTCCCAGGCCCCTGCTCTATCCACGAAGCCACGCTACTTCTTCCAAGCACTTAGTACAGTGCTCTGCACCTAAGTGCTCAATAGAAACCATTGATTAATATCTTTAAAGTACATTTTATAAATTACTCATTTCTATTAATTTCTGTCTGCCCCTTAGACTGTAAGCTCATGAAGGACAAGGAACATTCCTGCTAATTCCGTTGTACTGTGCTCTCCCAAGTGCTTAGTGTAGTGCTAAGTCCTAAGTAAATACCATTGACTGATAGACATTCATTCATTCAATTGTATTTGAGCACTTACTATGTGCAGAGCACTGTGCTAAGCGCTTGGGAAGTACAAGTAGGCAGTGTATAGAGATGGTTTCTACCCAACAATGGGCTCCCAGTCTAGAAGCGGGAGACAGACAACGTCAGTGCTTAGAACAGTGCCAGCGCTTAGAACAGTGCCAGCGCTTAGAACAGTACTTTGCACATAGTAAGCACTTAATAAATGCCATAAAAAAAACAACAAAAACAACAAAAAAACAAAAAACAAAACATGTAGACAGGTGTCAAAATCCAGACATGATCCCTGCCTTCTAGGAGCTAACAGTCTTAGTGGGCACAACAGACACTGAAAGACTCCCAGAATTTTCAGAATTGATTTTTCAAGCCAAAAAATCCTGAAGGTTTGAAAAATCAAATGACTGTCCTCCTACTGAGCTTAAAAGCACGTTTCAATAGTAAGCCCCACAGACAGATATAGACTACTTGGGGATACTCTAAGAAGGAGAAAAGAGAGAGCTATAGATATAGCACCTCATGATCTCCATATATGAGTACATAAATAGATGTAGATATCATCTCTCTCTCTCTCTCTCCATATATAGGACTAAAGCAATAAAGCTATCAACCTCTCATGTTGTACAGAGAAGCAGCCTTGTCTAGTGGAAAGTCCACGGGCCTGGGAGTTGGGAGGCCTGGGTTCTAATCGTGGCTCTGCTGCATGACCTTGGGCTAGTCACTTCTCTGTGCCACATTTCCCCTCCCCTGCAAAATGGGGATTCATTAGCAGTTCTTCCTCCTTCTCAGACTCTGTGCGGGAGCGGATAATCTCGTATCTATCCCAGCACTTAGTCCACTGCTTGACACATAGTTATAATAATAATAACAACTGGAGGTGGTAGGGATAAAACTGAGTCAACTTTGAGGTCGGGCTGAACTGGAGGAGGAAGGAATCAAACTGACTCAGCTTTGAGGTGCTGCTAACTTGGATCATCCCTCCCCACTATCAGCAGTGCTACCTTGGACAGGTTCCCATGGAGAATGCCGTTGGCAAAAAGTCACACAGCGGTGGAGCTGGGATTAGAACCCATGACCTCGGACTCCCAAGCCCAGGCTCTTTCCACAGATTCACGCTGCTTCTCCGTGTTTGTTACCTCATCTGCAAAATGGGGATGAAGACTGTGAGCCCCACGGGGGACAGGGACCGTGCCCAACCCAATTAGCTTGAATCTACCCCAGCGCTTAGTACAGTGCCTAGCAAATAGTAAACACTTAACAAATACCACCTCTACGGACCCTTTTCATCGGTCCGTGGCCTAGTGGAAAGGGCCCAGGCCTGGGAGTTGGAAGACCCAGTCGCACAGTGCTTACCGTACCTGAGGCATAATCCGGGCAGCTGATGTCACAGACTCTGGTCTTGCTTTTAGGAATAGGTTTCCAGCTATGTTGATTTTCTGCAGACCCTGAAATAATGAAAATATCTTAGTTGAGTTAGAAGGGCTCAGATTTACAATGAACTGCCTTCAGCAGATTCTAAAGGGTATTGCCTGATTGTTTGCCTCTTGGCAACAAGACTCCTGGCTGTCCACACTGTTGGCATTCCCAGGGCTGGCGCTTCCCTTGGCCAAATTCCGTGGATAATACAGCGCCCTTTGTGCCACCTGCTCATTTTGCTCCTTCTGGGGGATGGTTGTCCGATCCATTTTAGCAGCACCCTTGTTGTGACAGCCTTTTTCCCCCACTGTGGTTTCCTTTACCTTGGGGGAGCCCCCTCGGTCCATTCATTCAATCATATTCATTGAGCACTTATTGTGTGCAGAGCACTGTACTAAGCGCTTAGCACTGTACTACTTGGAGTGATGTTTTCTGAAGCTTAAATTTAGGGCTGAATTTGTTCCTGCTGCTTTTTTTTATGAGCTAGAGAGATCGATGTTGGTACCTCTTACCCACACCTGAGCAATTGCAACTGTTCCCCAAAACCTTTTCCTTCAAGAGGGGCCTGCCCTAGGACTCCGTGCCACAGCGTTAAGACGTCAAGGGCCAAGCCGAGGTGTGGGAGGGTGTCACGGCCCTTAGGAAACCTATGAAAAACCGGGCGAAGATAAGGAGCTCTGTTTTGGACATGTTAAGCTTGAGGTGACAGGAGGACATCCAATTAGAGATGTTTCGAAGGCAGGAGGAGATGCGAGACTGCAAAGAGGGAGAGAGATCAGGGCTGGAGAGGGAGGTTTGGGAATCATCTGCAGAGAGGTGGGAGGTGAAGCCACGGGAGCGAATGAGATGTCCACGGGAGCGGGTATAGATGGAGACTAGAAGGGGACCCAGAACTGAGCCTTGAGGGACCCCCACAGTTAGGAGTGGGAGGCGGAGGAGGAGCCCACCGAGGAGACCGAGAAGGAATGGCCAGAGAGAGAAGAGGAGAACCAGGAGAGGACAGAGTCAGGGAAGCCAAGGTTGGATCACGTTTCCAGGAGAAGGGGGCGGTCCACAGCGTCGAAGGTGGCTGAGGGGTCGGGGAGGATTAGGATGGAATAGTGGTACAAGGTCACGCAGCAGATACGTGGCAGATGTGGGATTAGAACCCAGGTCCTTCGCGTGAAAAAACAGTGTGGCACAGTGGCTAGAGCCTGGGGCCTCGGAGTCGGAAGGTCAAGGGTTCTAATCCTGGCTCCGCCACTTGTTGGCTGTGTGACCTTGGGCAAGTCGCTTCTCTGTGACTCAGTTCCCTCATCTGTAAAAGGGAGATTAAGAGTGTGAGCCCCACGTGGGACAAGGACTGATTAACTCACTGTTAACTGTTAATAGCTAACTGATTAAGCCCTCAGAACAGTGCTTGGCACATAGCAAGTGCTCAGTGAGGACCATCATTGTTCTGAGGAGGTAAGTCATCTTATAATAATAATAATAATAATAATAATAATGGCATTTATTAAGCTCTTACTATGTGCAAAACACTGTTCTAAGTGCTGGAGGAAATAAGCTTTCCAGTATTCTGCTTTAAAAGGGCCAAGGACTCAGGGCTGGCGCCAACCCTTCTTTATTTATTTATTTTATTTGTACATATTTATTCTAATTATTTTATTTTGTTAATATGTTTTGTTCTGTTCTCTGTCTCCCCCTTCTAGACTGTGAGCCCACTGTCGGGTAGGAACCATCTCTATATGTTGTCAGCTTGTACTTCCCAAGTGCTTAGTACAGTGCTCTGCACATAGTAAGCGCTCAATAAATACGATTGAATGAATGCATGAACCCACTTCTGCCTGTACCTCGTCAAACTCCTCGGCCATTTTCCGGGACAGGTCATTCTTGGGAGAGCTCTGGAACATTTGGGCCATCACCAACCCTGAAGAAAACCCGAGGGAAAGGACGCGTCAAAGAGGGGAATGAGACGGCGGCCCGGTTCGACGTTTCCCAAAGGAGAGAGGCGGGGAGCAAAACCTTGTCTTCCACAGGTGGGGACAGCAACCTCCTGTAGCCTCCCCCCCACCAAAAATAAAATGATTTTACCGGGAGAGTGGAAATGGGGGGGAAACAATAACAATAACAATAATAACAATTATGGTACTTGTTAAGCACTTACAGAAGCACTCACTTCTATTAAGCAGAAGCAGCGTGGCTTACTGGAAAGAGCCCGGGCTTGGGAGTCAGAGGTTGTGGGTTCTAATTCTGGCTCCAACACTTATCAGCTGTTTGACTTTGGACAAGTCACTTCACATCTCTGTGCCTCAGGTGCCTCATTTGTAAAATGAGGAGGAAGACCGTGAGCCCCACGTGGGACAACCTGATTACTATGTATCTACCCCCGTGCTTAGAAGGGTGCTCGGCACATAGTAAGCACTTGCCACCATCATCATCATTATTATTATTATTCAAACTCAGTTCCTTCTGACTCAAGCCTGGGCTCTAATCCACGCTGTCTTCCTAGATGCATCCAAAGGAGAAATTCCCAGGGGAAAACCAGCACCATATGAAGAAGCTGATTAGGTCCAGGAGGGCCCCATCAGGGTCGGCTTTGTAAGCTCGGGCCCAGTCATCCACCACAGATTGAGGAAAGATTTAAAAAAATCCACCAGGGATTTAAGGAGGCTTTCAGCAGCGAGTTGGGAGCTATCAGGGTGGACACGGGAGGAGATGTGAGACTGCAGAGAGGGAGCGAGAGATCCGGGCTGGAGGGGGAGATCTGGGAATCGTGCACAGAGAGGCGGGAGTTGAATCCACAGGAGTGGGTGAGCGACGGGGCAACTTCTCAGAGAGGTACCTGTATAGAGCCATAGCCCATGCTGACCACCTCAAAGAGGGTCACCGCCTGGTCTTCCTCCGCCCGAGGTTCTCACGTGGCTGGCGGCCTCTCCTCTTCCCCCTCTGAAAAACGTTCTGCATCCACAACAGCAATAACAAAAGAAACCCCGGCATCACTACCGTGAGGCGGCTTTCCCAACTGAGCTCGTATAGTCGGCCGATGGTCAGGCCGAGAGGGCTTCAAGGTCACCTCCTCCAAGAGGCCTTCCCAGACTGAGCCCCCTTTTTCCTCTCCTCCTCCCCATCGCACCCCCGCCCTACCTCCTTACCCTCCCCACAGCACTTGTGTATACTTGTATGTACATATTTATTTATTTTACTTGTACATATTTAGACTGTGAGCCCACTGTTGGGTAGGGACTGTCTCTATATGTTACCAACTTGCACTTCCCAAGCGCTTAGTACAGTGCTCGGCACACAGTAAGCGCTCAATAAATATGATTGATTGATTGATATTTACTACTCTATTTTATTAATGATGTGCATAGAGAGAGAGTCAGCATGGCTCAGTGGAAAGAGCACGGGCTTTGGAGTCAGAGGTCATGGGCTCAAATTCCAACTCCGCCAATTGTCAGCTGTGTGACTTTGGGCAAGTCACTTCACTTCTCTGGGCCTCAGTTACCTCATCTGTAAAATGGGGATTAAGACTGTGAGCCCCCTGTGGGACAACCTAATCACCTTGTAATTTCCCCAGTGCTTAGAACAGTGCTTTGTACATAGCGCTCAATAAATGCAATTGATTGATAGTAAGTGTTTAATAAATGTCATTATTATTATTATATAGCTGTAATTCTATTTATTCTGACAATTTTGACACCTGTCTACGTGTTTTGTTTTGTTGTCTGTCACCCCCTTCTAGACTGTGAGCCTGTTGTTGGGTAGGGACCGTCTCTCTATGTTGCCGACTTGTGCTAGTCTAGTGCTCTGCACGCTGTAAGTGCTCAATAAATACAATTGAATGAATGAATGAATGAATGAAGGGGTGGGGGGGGGGGCTCTCTTTGCGGTAAGTATTTGGTACGGCCAGACATCGTGGCAATAGAACGGGGCTGCAGGGGACTTCTCCAAGCACTCAGGTGCTCTGCACATGATGGGATGGAGAGAAGAGTACATAAGACTTGGGTTCTAATCCTGGCTATGCCATTTGCTGGCTGGGTGACCTTGGGCCAGTCACTGAACTTCCTGGGCCTCAGTTCCCTCATAGGTAAAATGGGGACCAACACTGTGAGCCCCAAGTAGGGCAGAGACCGTGTCCAACTCGATTTGCTTGTATCTATCCTGGCACTTAGTACAGTGGCTGGCACATAGTAAGTGCTTAACAAGCAGCGTGGCTCAGTGGAAAGAGCATGGGCTTTGGAGTCAGAGGTTGTGGGTTCAAATTCCAGCTCTGCCAACTGTCAGCTGTGTGACTTTGGGCAGCTTAACTTCTCTGGGCCTCAGTTACCTCATCTGTAAAATGGGGATGAAGACTGTGAGCCCCCCATGAGACAACCTGGTCACCTTGTAACCTCCCCAGCGCTTAGAACAGTGCTTTGCACAGAGTAAGAGCTTAATAAATGTCATTATTATAAATACCACACTTACTATTATTATTACAGTACCTGGCACATAGTTAACACTTAACAAATACCACGATTATTAATTATTATTATTATTATAGTGCCTGGCACATAGTAGGTGCTTAACAAATACCACACATTATTATTACCATTATTATTATTATTATTATAGTGCCTGGCACATAGTATGTGCTTAACAAATGCCACGCATTATTATTACCACTATTATTATTATAGTGCCTGGCACATAGTAAGCGCTTAACAAACACCCCAATTATTATGTCAGAAGGTGGTGGGTTTTAATCCCGGCTCTGCCGCTTGTCCGCTGTGTGACCTCAAGCAAGTCATTTCCCTTCTCTGGGCCTCAGTTCCCTCATCTGGAGAATGGGGATTGAGATTGTGAGCCCCAGGTGGGACAGGGACTGTGTCCAACCCAATTTGCTCGTATCCACCCCAGTGCTCGGTACAGTGCCTGGCACATAATAAGCGCTTAATGAATACCATCACTGTGATAGTGCCTGACACATAGTAAATGCTTAATAAATCCCACAATTATTATTATTATTATTGACTGAGGGAACTGCCACCCCAAAATACAACACACGCCCCCCTCTTTACCCCAATATGACTGGGCCCAACATTTCTTTCTCTCTCTCTCTCTTGCTACATCCGATCACGATTCAGGGACCGCAGAATTGCAACTCTCCTCTTGCAGCCAGGAAGGTGAAGAGGGAAATGCCGGAATCTTCTGTCCCACCGGACCCGTCCCGCTCGGCCCTTAGCAATGATAACTCCTCACCGTGGTCTTCCCGGTGCCGGCCATCCTCCCGTCTCTCTCTACGGCAGAGGAGAGAGTGTGCTTCCGTCAAAAAGGAGCCGGCCTAGAGACGGGAGGACCTGGGTTCTAATCCCGGCTCCGTCGCTGGCCTGCCGGGTGACCTCAGGCCAGTCACTTAACATCTCTGGGCCTTGGTTCCCTCATCTGGAAAATGGGGATGAAGACTGAGCCCCCTGTGGGACAGAGGACTGGCACGGAGATTAGCTCATATCCACCCCAGCGCTTGGCACATAGTAAGTGCTTAACAGATGCCACAATTATTATTATTAATATTATCAAACTGCCCCATACAGGAACTGACTTACACGCAGCGACTGACATTTGCTTAAAGAAAAATACCGGGTTCGATACAGAGTGTCAGGGCAGAATATAAGAGTGGAGCAGCGTGGCTAGTGCCAATTGTCAGCTGTGTGACTGTGTGACTTTGGGCAAGTCACTTCACTTCTCTGGGCCTCAGTTCCCTCATCTGTAAAATGAGGATTAAGACTGTGAGCCCCCAGGGGACAACTTGATCACCTTGTAACCTTCCCAGCGCTTAGAACAGTGCTTTGCACATAGTAAGCGCTTAATAAATGCCATCATTATTATTATTATTATAGAGCACGGCCCGAGGAGTTAGAGGACCTGAGTTCATTCATTCATTCATTCAATTGTATTTATTGAGCACTTACTGTGTGCAGAGCACTGTACTAAGCGCTTGGGAAGTACAAGTTTGCAACATATAGAGAAGGTCCCTACCCAACAGCGGGCTAATCCCAGGTCTGCCACTTGTCTGCTGTGTGACCTTGGGTACGTCACTTCCCTTCTCTGTGCCTCAGTTCCTGCATCTCTACAATGGGGATTGAGACCGGGATATCGGACAGGGACTGGGTCCAACTTAATTACCTTGTAAATACCCCAGCACTTAGTATGGTGGCTGGCACATAATAAGAGCTTAACAAATACCATTCAAGTGTCAATTTTACTCACCTGGCCATCCTGGTTGGGCTGGCTCATGTCTAGAAACTAATTGCAAATAAGTCTATAATAATCAGATAGATTTATAGATCTATCTACAGATAGATTTACAATCAATCGTATTTATTGAGCGCTTACTGTGTGCAGAGCACTGTACTAAGCGCTTGATCCAGCTGGATCACAGGGTCCACCTATGAATGCCATTCATTCATTCGAGCGTATTTATTGAGCGCTTACTGTGTGCAGAACACTGAACTAGGTGCTTGGGAAGTATAATTCAGCAACAAAGAGAGACAATCCCTGACCACAACGGGTTTACAGTCTGGAATGGGGGAGACAGACATCAAAACAAATAAACAGGCATCAACGGCATCAATATAGATGGAATGAGAGAGATATATACACACATTAGAACAAATTAACAGGCTATTAATATAGATAAATAGAATTATAAATATGCACATAAATACACAGGGGCTGTGGGGCGGGGAGAGGGGGTAGAGCAGTTGTAGGGAGTTGAGGCGATGAGGGAAAGGGGAGCAGAAAAAACGGGGGGCTCAGTCTGGGAAGGCCTCCTGGAGGAGGTGAGCCTTCAATAGGGTTTTGAAGGGGGGAAGTGTGATTGTCCTAGAGAAGGTGGGAAGCATAGGGCTTAGATAATAAATGTGGAATTTCTTAAGCGCTTACTCTGTGCCAAGCACTGAACTAAGCGCTGAGGTGGATACGAGCAAATAGGGTTGGACCCGGTCCCTGTCCCACTTGGAGCTCAGAGTCTCCACTTCCACTTTACGGATGAGGGAACTGAGGCCCAGAGAAGGGAAGTGACTTGCCCAAGGTCACACAGCGGACACGTGGCGGAGCCGTGATTAGAACCCATGACCTTCTGACTCCGAGGCCCGGGCTCTGTCCATTACACCACGCTGCTTTAACTGCATATTGAATTCTGAATTAGGAGATTAATTTTAAATATTTTATGCATTTCTGATAGTCTTAAGTAAGGTGAATTAGGCCTAAAGGGAAAAATGAATAAAAATACTGGAGTAATGTGAAGACCCATACACTTTTACACTTTCATTCATTCATTCAATCGTATTTATTGAGTGCTTACTGTGTGCAGAGTACTGTACTAAGCGCTTGGGAAGTACACTTAGTTCAGTGCTCTGCACACAGTAAGCGCTCAATAAATGCAATTGAATGAACGAATGAATCTTGTTCACCGCTTCTTGGAATTTAAAGGTTTTTTTTGTGTTTGTTCAGTGGTATTTGTGCCAGGCACTGTACTAAGCGTTGGAGTAGAGACCAGCCAATCAGGTTGGACACAGCCCCTCAACTACGTGGGGCTCATAATCTTCATCCTCATTTTACAGATAACAATAACAGTTATAATAACAATAATGACGGTATTTGTTAAGCACTTACTATGTGCCAGGCACTGTACTAAGCTCTGGGGAGGATACAAACAGGTCGAGTTGGACACATTCTGTGTCAATCAATCAATCAATCGTATTTATTGAGCACTTACTGTGTGCAGAGCACTGTACTAAGTGCTTGGGAAGTACAAGCTGGCAACATATAGAGACAGTCCCTACCCAACAGTGGGCTCACAGTCTAGAAGGGGGGAGACAGAGAACAAAACCAAACATACTAACAAAATAAAATAAATAGAATAGATAGGTACAAGTAAAATGGGGCTAGCAGTGTCAATCCCCGTTTTCCAGATGAGGAAACTGAGGCCCAGAGAAGGGCAGCGACTTCCCCACGGTCACCCAGCACGAAGGGTCAATTGTGAGGAATGCCGGAGAAGAGGAATCCCATCCGAAAGTCCTCTAGACCGGAAACCCGTCTCGGGCAGGGAATGTGTCCGTTTACTGTCCTATTGGCTCTCAAGTGCTTAGCACATAGTAAGCGCTCAATAAATAAACTTTTAGACTGTGAGCCCACTGTTGGGTAGGGACTGTCTCTATATGTTGCCAACTTGTACTTCCCAAGAGCTTAGTACAGTGCTCTGCACACAGTAAGCACTCAATAAATACGATTGATGATGATGATGATAAATACCATTGAAGGATTGAATAAATACGATTGACTGAGTGAACGAAAGCCTTCTAACAAATCAAGTCTATTTCACCTGCTTCATCCCAGCCCTGAGTGCTTGGCTTTTAATTCCGCTTCCATCCAAGTCGATTTTCCCGGTTTCTTTCAACCCTGGGTGTGGGTGTCTTCTAGACCGTCAGCCTGTCGTCGGGGAGGGATTTTCCCTATCTGTTGCCAACCTGTACTTTCCAAGTGCTTAGTACAGCAGTCTGCACACAGCAAGCACTCAATAAATACAACTGAATGAATGGTGCATGTGCCTTTCTAATTCTGCTTCTGTCCAATCCAGCCTATTTTACCTGCATCTTCCGACCCTGGATATGCATTTCTAAAGCTGCTTCCATCAAATCCAGCCTCTCCCTCCTACTTTTTCCCCCGGCCCAGTGCCTTCGCTCAGGTGGTAGATAACTAGGAATGCCAATAACATTCCCTAAACAGCAGCAAACTATTAAATTAATGAGCTCCTCCCCTGAGCTGCAGTCAGCTTGTTAGTAAACCATGGCCTTCTTAAGTACCGAACTGCGGCTCTAAAGATCCCCGAGGGCTTTGCAATAGTTTGTGTCATTTCCTAAACGACTATTCCAGGGGGAAGAAGCGGCTAATTTTTTAAAGGAATGAGACTTTTTTTTACCTACCCATCCCCTAATTCGGTCCTCTTGATGAGGGAAATGAGACACAGGGAAGTGACTGTGACTTCCCTTCTCCACAGCACCTGTATATATGTATATATGTTTGTACATATTTATTACTCTATTTATTTTACTTGTACATATCTATTCTATTTATTTTATTTTGTTAATATGTTTGGTTTTGTTCTCTGTCTCCCCCTTCTAGACTGTGAGCCCACTGTTGGGTAGGGACTGTCTCTAGATGTTGCCAACTTGTACTTCCCAAGCGCTTAGTACATTGCTCTACACACAGTAAGCACTCAATAAATACAATTGATTGATTGATTGATTGAAGTGACTTGCCCAAGGTCACACAGCAGACAAAATGGTGCAGCCAGGATTAGAACCCAAGTCCTTCTGTTTCCCATGCCCATACAACATCCAGTAATAATAATGGTATTTGTTAAGCACTTACTATGTGCAAAGCACTGTGCTGCTTCTCTACCAGCTCTGTTGCTGCACTTAGTACAGTGCTCTGCACAAAGTAAGCCCTCAATAAACACCACTGATTGATTTGTAACTCCAACAGCCAGGATTTGAAGAATTTACAACTCATGCCAGAGGGCTGTAGGGAGAGAGGGACAAACAGATCACTTGACCTGTGGGCAGTCAGATCTGGGGGTCTTTTATTTTACCTTCCGGCCCTGTTGGATCGATCAATCAATCAATCAATCGTATTTATTGCACGCTTACTGTGTGCAGAGCACTGTACTAAGCGCTTGGGAAGTACAAGTTGGCAACATATAGAGACGGTCCCTACCCAACAGTGGGCTCACAGTCTAGAAGGAGGAGACAGAGAACAAAACCAAACATATTAATAAAATAAAAAGAGTAGATATGTACAGGTAAAATAGAGTAATAAATATGTACAAACATATATACATAGGATCAGTGTAGAGTTAATAATAATAATAATAATGGCATTTATTAAGCACTTACTATGTGCAAAGCACTGTTCTAAGTGCTGGGAAGGTTACAAGGTGTAAATATAATAATAATAATAATAACAATGGCATTTATTAAGCACTTACTATGTGCAAAGCACTGTTGTAAGCGCTGAGGAGGTTACAAGGTAACCAGGTTGTCCCCCGGGGGGCTCACAGTCTTAATCCCCATTTTCCAGATGAGGTAACTGAGGCACAGAGAAGTGAAGTGACTTGCCCAGAGTCACACAGCTGACAATTGGCTGAATTGTCAAAATAATAATAATAGTATACATGAAGCACTTATTGGGTGCCAAGTACTGCACTAAGCACTGGGGTAGACACAAGTTAGTCAGGCCAAACACAGTCCCCTGTCCCACATGGGACTCACAGTCTAAGGAGGTGGGAGAACGGTTTTGAGTCATCACTTTACAATCAATCAATGGTGTTTGAGAGCTTACTGTGTACATTCACTCATTCGTATTTATTGAGCGCTTACTGTGTGCAGAGCACTGTACTAAGCGCTTGGAAAGTACAAGTTGGCAACATATAGAGACGGTCCCTACCCAACAGCGGGCTCACAGTCTAGAAGGGGGAGACAGGCTGCAGAGCACTGTCCTAACCACCTGGGAGAATACAATACCACAGAGTTGGCAGACATGTTCCCTGCCCATGAGGAGTTTATTACAGTCTAGAAGCGGAGAAAGACATCCAAACAAATTACAGACAGGTACATAAGTTCTGTAGGGCTGAGGGTCGAGCGAATACCAAGTGCTTAAAGGATACAGTTCCAAGTACAAGGGTAAGAGAGCAGAAGAGAAGCAGCATGGCTCAGTGGAAAGAACATGGGCTTTGGAGTCAGAGGTCATGGGTTCAAGCACTGTTCTAAGCACTGGGGAGGTTACAAGGTGATCAGGTTGTCCCACGGGGGGCTCACAGTCTTAATTCCCATTTTACAGATGAGGGAACTGAGGCCCAGAGAAGTGACTTGCCCAAAGTCACCCAGCTGACAATTGGCGGAGCCAGGATTTGAACCCATGACCTCTGACTCCAAAGCCCAGGCTCTTGCCACTGGGCCACGCTGCTTCTCAGTAGTAACAGCACTGAGTGTCTACCACGAACTGTCGTGGAATCAGTCGCAGAATAAGGACTTAGATGGAGGGTGGTCAGAGCAGAAGCTTTATTACTACAGCTATGAGAGAGAACACCAACGGCAAAACCTCCACCCTGCCTGTTGTGAACTATGATCAGCTCGGTGGGTGCATCCTCCTTATACACTAACATGTGCACAACCTGGTGTTTTCCTCTGACAGAAGAGGAAGCTACAGATGGCCACTAAGTGAGTGGAGTGAGGAAAACAACTGTTTCTCGGAAGGGGAAACCAAAGGCCTTACTCAGCACTCGGAAGGTTTGATCATTTTCCCACGAGGCCTGGGCACTCTTGGACCAGATATTTTTTGATCCACCACGGATTTCACCATTTGGGGTCCGAGGACTGAGTGCGAACCTCCACAGTAGAAAGCAATCAATCGATCGATTGTATTTATTGAGCGCTCACCGTGTGCCGAGCCCTGTATTCAGCGCTTGGGAGAGTACAATATAACAGAGTTGGTAGGCATGGTCCCTGCCCACAAGGAGCTTATAGTCTAGAGGGGGAGACAGGCATGACTATATATTAATATATTATGGCTATTATAATGGTAACTAACTGTTGGGAAAGAACACACAGGGGAGAATTAGAAACATTCTACATGGCTATATATTAATATATTATGGCTATTATAATGGTAACTAACTGTTGGGAAAGAACACACAGGGGAGAATTAGGAACATTCTACGTGTAAAGTGGGGCTCTGGTGGCACATCCAAAAGGGAAGATAAAAACAATAAGAATGCACAGGCAACAAAACCGAGGACGGGGATTAATTAAATATAAAAAATACAATCAAAACAGCAGTAGGACACTGCAGCTAGAAGAGCAGAGCTTTACTTGTGGTGGGCTCTCCCAAGGGTAGTAGGAATTCGGGGCTCAGTTCCCTTGGCTCAGGCTGAGCCATCTAGAAGAAGCTGGGGGGTATTTCTCCATACGGAACAGACCTTGAGCTTCCCCAAGCCACCAAATGTTTGCTTGAAAATTTAACTGCACCAATGACAGACCTTGAGCTTCCCCAAGCCACCAAATGTTTGCTTGAAAATTTAACTGCACCCATGACAGACCTCAATCTAACGCTTTGCGATTTTATGGCCTTTATTCACAACGGGTTTTCACACTTTTTAAAAGACCCCCCGGGTGTTCCTGGAGTCCTCGAAAATATCAGTTTGTTTCTTTGGATTCGGGAACAGAAAACAACCTTGGGGGTGCTGGCAAACAGCTGGCTTGTAGAGGTATCATAGCAGGAGGAACGGGAGGAGGAGGAGGGACTGGGTCTTCAATCCCGGGGTGTTCTGAACTGCTTTCAACCTCATTGACCGGCTTCTCTCCGTGATTCAGAACCTACACGAAAACCGCACCGTCAGTTTTGAACAAAAACCTTCTTGAAATCAAAGCAACCAAGAGGCTTGAAAAAGTCTACTGCTCCCTCTAGATGGTAAGCGCCTTATGGGCAGGGCACGGGTCTGCTAATTCTGTTGTCCTCTCCCAAGCGCTTAGTACAGTGCTCTGCACACGTAAGAACTCAACAAATACCACTGATTGACTCATTGAATATATGACATTTCCAATGATAGACTCAGAAGGGGACTGATCAAATTTTCTTCTTATATTACAGCACCTTTTTACTGACACTTCAAAGTCATCTCTGACCAAATACATAATGGCCCAAATTCTGGATATTGAGCAGAGCTTGTAAATGAGTCCAAATAAATCTAGATTGCAACTAGATTATAAATTCCTTGTTGGCAGGGATCATGTACTTTTCCACATGCTTAGCATAGTGTTCCGCAGAGAGTAGGTACTCAATAAATACTGACTTTCCTTCACTGCCTCGCACTTGCCTTTTTCACTTCCCTGGCACATGATCAGAGGAATTTTTGCCCCAGATGATTATTGCCAATAGCCTTTTAGTCAGCAACACCCCTTTAGCATTCACAGGCCTATCTGCAAACTGAAGCGGACAAGATTCGTTCTCCTCATTTTACAGAAAGCCAGCAATCCTGAAAAATGACTAAGATCTCACTAACACCAAATACTCTGCACTTCTTAAAGTTTGCTTTTCCCCTGATTTTCCCAAGAGGGTGAAAAAAGACTTCTCCGATCCTTCCCCGAGCCATCGCAAGTATCTTTTGACAGAGACACGTTATATAATTCGTGTGGGGACCAAGTGGCATCTGCTGCTGCCGTTGGGGTCTCTGAAAAATCCGTTCTGGGGCTGCAAAATGCACCCGTTCTCCCCACCACTCGTCTCACAATACATGCTGCTGGAGGTAGGAGGAGTAGGAAGAGAGTGGGGATGGTTCAGTGACGACCATCACCACTACGCAAAAAACAACTCAAAAGCGGGTCCCGCTGGCAGTAGGATATACTCCTTTCTCTCAACCTTAGGACCGAAGTGGAGAAGGAATCTTTCAGCTCCCCTGAGAACTGCTTAAAGGACGAAAGGAGTGCCACTGAATCAGAGGTATCAGAGCAGCCCCTACCCAAATGGCCGGGGCCAGAAAAGGAGCACTACCCATCTTTGTGGACACGGTGCAGCATGTGTGCAGAGACTCTCTCAGAGACACTCAAGAGTGCAAAGACTCTCTCTTAGAGACATTCACATGCAAGCTGACCAACTGTGCAAGGTTCTCTCTCAGCGACACTCACGCGCGTGGATACAATCTCTTGTGAGCGGCATCAACTTCAAACTGAAGGGACAACTTTCCATCAACTCCAAGTCATTTTTTTATGGTATTCGCTAAGCGCTTACTGTGTGCCGGGCGCTGCATTAAGCGCTGGGGTAGATACAAGGTAATCAGGTTGTCCCACATGGGGCTCACAGTCTTAATCCCCATTTTACCAATGAGGTAACCGAGGCACAGAGAAGTGACGTGACTTGCCTAAGGTCCCACAGCAGACAAGCCCATGTTCTTTCCACTAGGCTCCGTTGGTTCTCTGAGAAAGGAACCACACAGACTTTCCTTTAACCAAAACAAACCATTGCCATTGAGCATTGCTGGGCCCCAAGACAGTATTCTTTACTTCTACTGAATGTCCCTGGGGGCCTCGTTCAGTGCCCCGGCAATCAGTGTGGACCCCCAAACGCTAGACTCACCTTGTCCAGGAGTTCCTTGGTTTCCTCAGTCAGGGGAGCGTGAGAAAACTTGCACTTGTCACCTTGGTAGCACTTTGTTCGCGTGTGATAGAACTTGCACGGATATTCATGTAATCGGAACTCTTAAGGAACAAATCCAGTACCGACTGGTGATGGGAGGTTTGATAAGTCATTCTGAACTTCGCTATTCCCCCGCGGCTCGGTGAGCAGTTTCAGAAAGGTGATCCTGGGGTCCTGCCTGGAGGGGAGAAGGCTGCCTGGAGGCGGTTTGAGGAGGGGGCGAAGGGGAGAAGCACCTGCTTTTCCAACCCGAATGGCGCAAAGGACCACCTCTATTCCTCAGTGGGGCTGGGCTCTGGGTTGACGCTTGAGGACGACTCAGTATTCCATCTCATTTGGAAGAAAGATGGAACTCTAGTTTCTGAGTGACTCCGGGGCTCAAAACCTTACGGACCAACTCCCCCCAGGACCGAAGCGGAGATGGAACTTTTCAGCTCCCCGGGGAACTAGTGAAGGATGAAAGGAGGAGTGCCGCCGAGTTAGATAGGTGGGACTCCAGGTTGAAGAACGGCCCTGTTGCCCTGGGGTGTTGCTGACCAATAGGCTATTGGCAATAATCATCTGGGGCAAAAATTCCTCTGATCATATGCCAGTGAAGTGAAAGAGGCAAGTGCAAGGCAAGATGAAAGTGCCTATGCAGTGAAGGAAAGAGTCAGTATTTGAGTACCTACTCTCTGCGGAACGCTATGCTAAGCATGTGGGAAAGTACATGATCCCTGCCAACAAGGAATTTATTATCTAGTTACAATCTAGATTTATCTGGACTCATTTACGAGTTCTGCTCAATATCCGGAATTTGGGTCATTATGTATTTGGTCAGAGTGCTCTCGGTAATTACAAAGATGAGGATGAGAAGTGAGTTACCGAATCCTAAGCAACTTATTATCTTGAAATGTAGTGGAAAACACCCCGGGATCACGCTTCTTTCACCAACATGATGGACAGTTGCAAATTCCCCAAATTCTGTAGTTGCTGCCATTTGGAGACTGTAAAGCTTCTTGTGGGCAGGATCACATTGTACTATACTATATACTGTGTATTGTATTACATACTGTATTATATACTGTAGTATGCTGTACTTTCCCAAATCTCCTAGTACAGTTCTCTGCACATGGTAAGTGCTCAATAGATAGCACCAACTGACTGACTGTTCCATTGGAAAGGTGGCTACCTTCTCTGGATGTTCCTGGGTGTTAGACTGTGAAAGCTACAGGGCAGCATGGTTTGATGACTTAGCTCAGAACTGGGGCCCAGGAACCCAAGACTTGGGGGAGCCTCTTTTCTTTGTTGGAAGTCGTAAGAACACTTTATCCTGACAGGGCTGATGGAGAGGATATTTGCTTGCAAGAGTTTCTCTTTAAGAGCCAGGGAGAAAACTGGTACAACTCAACTAGCTGCCTCGAGAGAGAGAGGGAAGTTTTCTGGGTGGGTTTGCCAAATCGAATATGGATCATTCTACTGGGATGGTCTCACTTTCCTTTTGTAGCAGAAAAAAAACCCCAAACCTTGTTTTGGAAAAAAACAAAACAAAAAAACCCATTCAGTTTCAGGATATTGTGCATGTAGCGGCAATTCTCCCCTCTATTGCAGTAGCCCTGGATGTAGAATTTGCAGATTTCCTTTCTCTTCTCCAATTCTCCTTCATGCTCAAATCTGCATTGTTCTCCCTGTGGATGAGATAAGGAGAAGAAATACAATAAACAAGGCACCGAGCCTTAGACCACTTCATTGTAACTACCATTATGACAAGTTAAAGCATTTATTAATTGGATTTTACTTCTCGCCATTCAAAAAAAAAAACCCTAATACTCTGCGGTGACTGGGGTGGTTTTTCTTCACACCTCAGACAGTGACCATGGTAATCCCTGGCTACCCCCAGGTTACCACAGTTATCCCTCAGTGGACTAAAGCCCACATGGGCTGGAGCATCTCCAAACCGTTCCAACCTCTGAGGGCATGTTGGGTACGCCGGATGAGGCTCCTCCAATCTGAGAGGTGAACCCCGAGAGGGGGACTGCCACTCCCCGAAAATACAGCAGGCTGATCCTGTCCAAAGTACTTGCAAGAAGAAGAGCTAACTTGTTACCCTCACCCTCCAAAATGTGGGTAGGTTGTGAGTGATCTCATTGCGGGGTTCATTTCTTAGTGGAAAGAGCACAGGTTTGGGAGTCAGAGGTAACTGGACAATTCTCTTGACAATTAACACAATACTATTTAAATAATAATAATGATGTGGCATTTGTTAAGCGCTTACTATGTACAGGCACTGTTCTAAACGCTGGGGTAGATACGATATAATCGGGTTGGACACAGTCCCTGCCCCACATAGGGCTCCCCGTTTTAATCCCCATCCTACAGGTGAGGCAACTGAGGCCCAGAGAAGCAACTTGAATTGTCCAAGGTCACACAGCAGACGAGTGGCAGAGCAGAAACTAGAACCTAGGTCTTTCTGACTCTTTCCACTAGGTTACAACTAACATCCCAAAGGACTCGACTGCGAGGGGGTGGGAAGGAGGGGGATAACTGGCATTCCAAAGGGATGGGGAGACGGGAAGAGGGAGGAAAGATGCCCACGGGACCCTGGGACCCAGATTATGCCAGGGAAAGAGGAAGGAGAGGGCCTGTTCCTTCTGAAGGAACTCTCAAGGAAGAAGGCACTTCCATACCAGACTCTTCTGGCAGTTCATTCCCAGGCATCTTCTAGACTGTGAGCCCACTGTTGGGTAGGGACTGTCTCTATATGTTGCCAACTTGTACTTCCCAAGCGCTTAGTACAGTGCTCTGCACACAGTAAGCGCTCAATAAATACGATTGATTGATTGATTCTGGGGCTCCAAATCCCCTGGCGTACCCAGAAAGGCTACTCTTTACCCCTTAGTGGCCATCCCCTGGGCGATGAGGGGGTCAGCTAGGGGAAGTGGGGTGGAAAAGGCCCACCGGGAGACCCGGTGGGGGGGCCTTTCAAGGATGCGGGTTTGGATTACCGAGCTCAGATGCCACTCGGGGACCTGGAGGCTGCTGGGAGCAGCCAAATGCCGCACACTAGAGGAAGCTTCAGGCGGCAGGGAGCCACGTGAGACACTCCTTTCCTCTCGCCTGTGCCTATCGCCCGCTTTACCTCCGCAAAGAGGACTTAAAGGTCATGATTTTTCACACGTTAAGCACTTTTCTAACAGCGGGAAGTTCACCAACCGGGAGCGATTTTGAGCACAGAAATTCAAAAGACCGGACCTAAAAATCAGACGGACATGAAACAAGTCCTTTCTCGGAAGGGGTTTCGCGGCCCAGAAAATGATTTACCTTGATGCACCTCCCATCCAGAAAATATTTACAGATCTGCTTTCCTTTGCGCTCCACGGTGTGCTGATTTATGAACTCTTGACTCAACTTCACACATTTCTTCACAGGTTGACTAGGCTAAAAGGGACAAAGATACAAAGATACTGTTAGCTATTAAACTATAACTGGAGCACAGTAGGGGTGAGGGTAGAGGGAGAGATGGGGAGAGAGCAAGAATGCAGGAAGGGGGGAGAGACAAAGAGAGTGGGACACACACACACGCACACAAAAAAATGAAGTTTGCGGGAAGAGGATAGTGAGAAACTCAGTGGAAAGAGCACGGGCTTGGGAGCCAGAGGTCATGGGTTCTAATCCCGGCTCTGCCACTTATCAGCTGTGTGACTTTGGGCAAGTCACTTCACTTCTCTGAGCCTCAGTTACCTCATCTGTAAAATGGGGATTAAGACTGTGAGCCCCATGTGGGACAACCTGATGACCTTTTATCTCCCCCAGCACTTAGAACAGTGCTTGGCACACAGTAAGCGCTTAACAAATACCAAAATTATTATAAACTCTGTAGTGGAGAATGAACCTTGCTCCTTCCTTTCCCCAGTACAGCACTCTTCCTGGCTTCTCTGTCCCTTCTTGGGAGATGGGGAGGACACATGGTTTTTGGCCAGAAACCCCTCATGCATGCACAGACATTTCCGATAAACCCCTGAGCTGAGGTACATTTAACACATTTATAATCAGATGAAAATCCCAATGGTTAGATGTAGTCTGGTGGATAAACGGTAAGACAGTTGAAATCTAACAAAAAGCTTGAGCTACGGACATTCAGTTTTTGGGTGGGAGACCCTGAGATTTGCTGAACTGAAGCCCGTCGGGATCAAAGGTCCTTGCCGTGGGCAAGGAATGTGTCTGTTATATTGTCACACTGTACTCTCTCACGCACTCAGTGTGCAATAAACGCTCAATATATACCATCGATTAGTCTGAAAAAGGCGAGATTGGCCCTCAAGTTCCTGGCTACAAATGTGGCTTATTTTGTTTTCTCTCACATCTCTCCGCTCTAGCGTACTGCCTCTCTCTCTCCCCCTCCTTTTTTACCCAAGACGCAGTGCAGGGCAAGGGCAGCGTCACTTGTCCAGTCCTGGGCTCTGCCTCACCACCTGACCGTTCACCATTCAGAGGGTTCATCGTAACCAGATGCTACTTCTGGTTTCTCTGAGAGATTTCAAAGCTCCTTTTTTTCCCCAAGGGATAGTACCTTTACCTGTTGGCTACCCTCTGAAGCCCCGTCTCCTTGTCATTGCATACAAACCTGGCAAAAAAATCGATCTATCAATCATATTTATTGAATGATGATTAGGCGCAGAGCACTGCATTAAGGGCTTTGAATATAGTACTGTAACAGACATAATTCCTGCCACCGCTGGGTAAGGCCTTACTTCCCACCTCCCAGAGAGGCAGGCCCAGATGGAGGTTTGGCTTGCTTGTTATCGTTGATAGAGCCCAGGCTGGGAGTCAGAAGGTCATGGGTTCTAATCCTGGCTCCACCACTTATCTGCTGTGAGACCCTCGCCAAGTCACTTCACTTTTTTGGGCCTGTTGCCTCATCTGTAAAATGGGGATTATGACTGGGAGTCCCACATCCAACCCGATTTGCTTGACTATATCTCAGTGCTCATCTGTAAAATGGGGATTATGACTGCACATGAGACAGGGACAGCATCCAACCCGATTTGCTTGACTATATCTCAGTGCTTAATACAGTTCCTAGCACATAGTAAGTGACTTGGCTGAGATCACAAAGTGCATGCATAAAAGGTTTTGTGTGCACCAGACTGTCAGTGAGTGTATACGAGGGTGTGTGTCTGAATGTACCAGTGTGCATATGTGGGTATATACTCTATTTTGCTTGTACATATTTACATATTCTATTTATTTTATTTGTTAATATGTTTTGTTTTGTTGTCTGTCTCCCCCTTCTAGACTGTGAGCCCGCTGTTGGGTAGGGACCGTCTCTATATGCTGCCAACTTGTACTTCCCAAGCTCTTAGTACAGTGCTCTGCACACAATAAGAAATACGATTGAATGAATGAATAATAAGCGCTTAACAAATATCCCATATTATTATTCTGTGCTTGTGGACTGATGATCCACGTCAACCATCCTCAGTGGCTCGCTGGAGGATTGGGCTTCATGTTCTTTTCGGACCTCCTTGTGGAAGGGAGCGGAGAAGAGGAGTCTAGGAAGTCCCAGCCCATAGAACCCAGACTAAGCCCCCTTTTCCTCAGCTCCCCTTCCTTTCCGCGTCACCTCGACTTGTTCCCTCTGCTCTTCCCCCCATCTCCCTGCTCCACAGCACTTATATATGTTTATATCTATAATTCTATTTATTTCTACAGATCCCTGCTTACTAGTTTTGATGTCTGTCTCCCCTCCTCTAGACTGTACACCCACTGTGGGCAGGGACTGTCTCTCTTTACTGTTGTACTGTACTTTCAATCAATCAATCAATCAATCATATTTATTGAGCGCTTACTGTGTGCAGAGCACTGTACTAAGCGCTTGGGAAGTACAAGTTGGCAACATATAGAGACAATCCCTACCCAACAGTGGGCTCACAGTAAGCACTCAATAAATTTGATTTAATGAATGAACAGAAACCATCCTGAAGCAGATCCGATCCATCGTTTTTTGGGGGGGTTTTTTTTGGTTTATTTTATGGTATTTGCTAAGTGCTTACTTCGTGTCAAACACTGTTCTACGCATTCTACTAGGGTAGCCACAAGTTAATTCGGTTAGACACGGTCCCTGTCCCGCATGGGACTCGCCATCTAAGTAGCGGGGAGAACGCACTCCCAAGCACTTAGTAAAGTGCTCTGCACACAGTAAGCGCTCAATAAATGTGGCTGACTGACTGAAGAGGAGAACTGGGGCACAGAGAAGTTGAGCGACACAGCAGAGTCAGGATTAGAACCCAGGTCCTCTGCCTCCCAGGCAGGTGATCTTCCCACCAGGCCACTCTGCTTTGAGTGAGTCTGAGAACAGGACTGACCATCCAGAGGCGTTCCCTGTGGCCAGATCTACAACTCTGAAGAAACTTCAGGCTGATGTTCTTGTGGTTTCTGCTGGGAATACCACAAGATCTCTATTCTACAGGTTGTTACCACTTTTTTTTTTAATGGTACTTGTTAAGCGCTTACTATGTGTCAAGCACCGTTCTAAGTGCTGGGTTAGAGACAAGTTAATCAGGTCGGACACAGATCCTGCCCCTCATGGGAGCGGTCTATGCCTTCTGATACTTTTATCCCCTGTTCTGTTCTCCTCATTATGGTCTTTGTAACTAGGGTGCTTTATACCAATGGAAAGACAACTGGGAATCAGCTTATTATACACTGTCCTTGTCACCAACCAATTTTCTTATCATTCAAATGGAGAGGGGGTGCACAGCTCTTGTCATAAAAACCTGTTCAGATTCCTTTAGAATACAAGGAAGCCACGCTTCATCATGACTCTCCTAGCACCATGCTGGCTAAATTGCTCTTTCATTCCAATCCATTAAAAACAGAATTAATAGAAAAATGTTCCCTAAGGTTCCCTTACTTGAAGTGCGCTCGCTAAGAATTTTGCCGTGAGACTCACTTCTTTGGTAAATCCAAAGGGAGGGATGCGTGAGGTATGGAGGAACAAGTGTTCTCCCTATTTTACAGATGAGGAAACTGAGATCCAGGGAGGTCACGGGACTTCTCTGAGGTAACACAGGCCGGTGGCAGGATTGGGAGTCGAGCCCAGGCCTTCTGGCTTGTAGAGTTGGCCCATAGTACCTATCCACCCCTTATTTTGCCTAACCCAGTTTGCGAGTTCCCACTGCAAAGTTGTGAAAGTCGGGTGGGAAAATTAGTGGCAGGATGTGGAGAAGGTTAAAACATCAGAAAGCATTTGGGGTCCACTTAGGTACATGTCTGTAATTTTATTTATTTATATTAATGCCCGTTTCCGCCTCTAGACTGTAAAGCTTGTTGTGGGCAGGGAATGTGTCTGTTTTATTGTCATCTTGCACTCTCCCAAGCGCTTAGTGCTCTGCACACAGCTAGCGCTCCACAAATGTAACTGACTGACTGGCTGGGGATTCAATACCTGGGTTCCTTCCTACTTAGAAAGTGAGCCCCGGTGCTTAGTATGGGTCCTGGAACGTAGTAAGTGCTCAACAAATGCCACAATTATCGCTATTATATTTCCTTTCAAACAATATTAATTCTCGCTCCTGAAGAACTGCAGGAAACAGCTGGGATTTTCCGGAAAGCAGGTCCTCCCCAGACTCACGCCCCAACTCTGAGAAACCCTGTACATGGGGGAAATGGGGCCATCCCGTACCCCACAGAGCATCCCATTGCCGTTGCAAGCCCCATAACGGCAGCCCAGTCCCCCAGAATTTCCAGCTGTCAGATCGTTGGAGGGGCTGCGGTAATTGGAACAGAGCTCTGAGAGGTCAAATGACTTGCCCAGGGTCACACAACAAGTACAGTGAGAAGTCACAGGATCTGCCTTTCAACAGCTGTTCATTTACTACAATCTTATCTCCGTGGTTTCATAAGGAGAAGCAGCATGGCTCAGTGGAAAGAGCCTGGGCTTTGGAGTCAGAGGTCATGGGTTCAAATCCCAGCTCCGCCACTTGTCAGCTGTGTGACTTTGGGCAGGTCACTTCACTTCCCTGGGCCTCAGTTCCCTCATCTGTAAAATGGGGATGAAGCCTGTGAGCCCCCCGTGGGACAACCTGATTACCTTGTTCCCCCCCAGCGCTTAGAACAGTGATTGGCACATAGTAAGTGCTTAATAAATGCCATTATTATTATTTGGAACTTGGCTGTCTTTTATGGTATTTGTTAAGCGCTTACTATGTGTCGAACACTGTTCTAAGCGCTGGGGTAGGTACAGGTTAATTAGGTCAGACACAGTCCCCATCCCGCATGGAGCTCAAAGTAGGAAGGTGAAGAGGTGATGAATCCTCATTTTACATTGAGGAAACTGAGGCCCAGAGGTGAAGTGACTTGCCCAAGGTCAGAGAGCAAGCAATTGGCAGAGCCGGGATTAGAACCCAGGTCCTCTGATTCCCAGGTCTGTGCTCTTTCCACTAGGCCATGCTGGTTCTTAATTCATTATCAGTCTTCCCCAACTGAGAAAGGAGGACTGTGCTTGATTTAATCATCTCCTAATGTACTGATAATAATAATAATAATAAAGGCATTTATTAAGCGCTTATTATGTGCAAAGCACTGTTCTAAGCGCTGATCCTGGTGCTTCCCTTAGAACAGTGCTCCAGTGCTTAGAACAGTGCTTGGCACATAGGAAGCACTTAACAAATACTATCATTATTACCACAGAGCTCAGGACAGAGTAACATCTTCGTCAATATCACTGTTCCTACTACTATTTCTTGTGATACTTCTTCCACCCAGCCTGAATTCTGGGAGGTAATAAGCGCTTAATAAATCCCATCCTCATGTAATAATGGTACTTGTTAAATGCTTACTATGTGCCGAGCACTGGGGTAGATACAAGGTAATCAGGTTGGACACAGTCCCTTGGCATTCATTCATTCAATCGTATTTACTGAGCGCTTACTGTGTGCAGAGCACTGTACTAAGCGCTTGGGAAGTACAAGTTGGCAAGTTGTCCCACATGGGGCTCTAACTCTTAATCCCCATTTTCCAGATGAGGTTACCGAGGCCCAGAAAAGTGAAGTGACTTGCCGAAGGTGTCACAGCAGACACATGGCAGAGTCATGATTAGAACCCAGGTCCTTCTGTCTCCCAGGCCTGTGCTCTATCTAGGAAAGTGTCCAGTACTGTGCTGAGCACTGGGGTACATAAGTCAACTAGATCAAAAAGTCACAGTGTGGGCACCAAGAAAACTATTAATGACTGTGGTGTTTATTGAGGGCTTATTATACGCCAAGCACTGTACTAAGCACTGGGGTAGATTTGAGACAATCATCATCATCATCAACAATCATATTTATTGAGCGCTTACTATGTGCAGAGCACTGTACTAAGCGCTTGGGAAGTACAAATTGATTACAATCAGATTAGACACGGTCACAGTGTGACTGTGGTGACATCAGGGTACCACAAAAATATCACTCAACTTTGATATTTGTTCAGTGTTTACTACATAATAAAATAATAATAATAATAATGGTGCTATTTGTTAAGCGCTTACTATGTGCCAAGCACTGGAGTAGATAGAAGGTAATCAGGTTTTCCCACGTGGGTCTCAGTCTTAATCCCCATTTTACAGATGAGGCTACTGAGGCCCAGAGAAGTGAAGCGACTTGCCCAAGGTTGCACGGCAGGGCGAGTGGTGGAGCTGGGATTACGGAAGCCAGGAAGATGCAACTAGTAGAAGGCGAATGGAATTGTGATTTTTATTTCCAACCCTAGTAGCTTCAACTCTATTCTTAAGGTGCCCCTTAGGCACAGAGTTCATTCATTCATTCATTCAATCAATCGTATTTACTGAGCACTTACTGTGTGCAGAGCACTGTACTAAGCGCTTGGGAAGTACAAGTCGGCAACATACAGAGACGTTCGGGCCCTGAGAAGTTAGTGACTTGCCCACAGTCGCACTGCAGGAAAGTTGGGGTGCTGGGCCTCCTGACACCCAGCCCCATGTTCTTTCTGAGAGGCCACGCCACCCCCCCAATCAATTCTTCGATAGAGCACATTAATACTATCTATACAACCAGCTGAAACGACCCCACACTCTTCCTGCTTATACGTGTAGATGCTCATCTCCTCCAACGCCCAGGTACCGTACCTCTTGAAAGCCATCTGTTCCTGAAAATGCATTAGGCCCTTTATTACCTCCTCTTCCTCTTCCTCGGTCTTTGCGCTTCGTTTTCTTCTGCAAACCGCGGCCGCGACCGACGCTGAGGTCTTTACCCTTCTGTTCAACACCTAAGGGAGGTAAAAATCCCCTTCAGACCCGTTCCGGGAAGACAGAGAATGCAGCCAGACCAAGCCCCCCTTTCCCTCTGCTCCCCCTCCCTCCTCACTCGCTTTGCTCTACCCCCTTCCCCGCCCCGCGTTTACATGTTTATAATAATTCTATTTATTTTTATTAGTGATGTGTACATACCCATAATTCTATTTATTTATAATGATGCTACATATGCCTGTTTACTTGTTTTGATGTCTGTCTCCCCTCTTCTAGACTGTGAGCCCGTTGTGGGCAGAGATTTTCTCTATGTGTTGCTGAATCGTACTTCCCAAGTGCTTCATGCAGTGCTCTGCACACAACAGGCACTCAATAAGTACGACTGAATGAATTAATTTATTCTTCCACAAGAGAAAGTGCGGTGTAAGGTGTGGAGTTCTTCCTCCAACTTTCCGGCCCTGCCCCTACGAGCCAACGATGGGGAAAAGTGGGTTGGATTTTTATAATAATAATAATAATAATAATAATAATGGTGGTATCTGTTAAGTGCTTACTATGTGCCAAGCACTGTTCTAAGCACGGGGGGGGGGGGGGGGGGAATACAAGGTGATCAAGGTTGTCCCACGTGGGGCTCACAGTCTTAATCCCCATTTTACAGATGAGGGAACTGAGGTCCAGAGAAGTTAAGTGACTTGCCCAAGGTCAAATAGCTAAGTGGAGGAGCTGGGACTCGAACTCATGACCTCTGACTCCCAAGTCCGGGCTCTTTCCACTCTTTATATTTCACGTCCAGGAGAAGCAGCGTGGCTCAGTGGAAAGAGCCTGGGCTTTGGAGTCAGGGGTCATGGGTTCAAGTCCCGGCTCGGCCAACTGTCAGCTGTGTGACTTTGGGCAAGTCACTTCACTTCTCTGGGCCTCAGTTCCCTCATCTGTAAAATGGGGATTAAGACTGTGAGCCCCCCCGTGGGACAACCTGATCACCTTGCAACCTTCTCAGCACTTAGAACAGTGCTTTGCACATAGTAAGTGCTTAATAAATGCCATTATTATTATTATTATTATTATTATTAGAACATGGAGCCGTGCCAGAGCGGACCAAAGAGAGAGGGGCTGACCACCTCTTGCCAAAGTCGAGATGGACTGGCCCTCCCACCCTCTCCCCAGCTGCTTCCTCTAGACTGGGAACATATCTAATTCTGTTATATTGCCCTCTCCCAAGCGCTCAGTACGAAGCTCTGCACATAGTAAGCGTCAGTAAAGACCACTGACAGACACACCACAGGCCTCGGAGTCAGAGGACCTGAGTTCTCATTCCAGCTCTGCCACTTGTCTGCTGTGTGACCCTGGGCAAGTCATTTAACTTCTCTGTACCTCAGTTCTCTCGTCTGTAAAATGGGGATTCGATACCTGCTCTCCTTCCCTCACAGACTGTGAGCCCTGTGTTTGAACTGTGGGCTCTGCCTGACCTGATTATCCCAGCACTTGACACAGAGTAACAAACAAACATTGCGTAGAGCATGGGCCTGGGAATTAAGAGGACTTGGGTTCCAGGCCCAGCTCCGCCACTTGCCTGCTGTGTGACCTTGGGCAAATCGCTTCACTTCTCTGGGCCTCAGTTCCATCTTCTGCAAAATGGGGATTCAGTACCTATTCTCCCTCCTACTTAGATCGTGAACCCCATGTCAGATCTAACTTGAATCTATCCCTGCGCTTAATACAGTGCTTGGCAAATAGTAAGCGCTAAGAGAAGCAGCGTGGCTCAGTGGAAAGAGCACGGGCTTTGGAATCAAGGTCACGGGTTCAAATCCAGCTCCTCCAATTGTCAGCTGAATGACTTTGGGCAAGTCACTTCTTTGTGCCTCGGTTACCTCGTCTGTAAAATGGGGATTAAGACTGTGAGCCCCCCATGGGACAACCTGATCACCTTGTAACCTCCCCAGTGCTTAGAACAGTGCTTTGCACATAGTAAGCGCTTAATAAATGCCATTATTAAGAAATACCACAATTATTATCATTGTTACTAATAATCATCTTCTTCGTCATATTTATTGAGCATTTACATGTGCAGAGCACTGTATTAAATGCTTGGGAGAGTGCAATGTACCATCTGGTAGACATGTTCCCTGCTTACAATGAGCTTACTAAATACCACAATTATTCTCATCTCTTCTTATTTTAACTACGTAACTTGACTCTCATTCAACCTACATATTCAATCCATTACTAAATCCTGTCAGTTCGACTTTCACGGCACTGCTAAAATCCACCCCTTCCTCTCCATCCAAACTGCTACCACGTTAATCCAAGCACTTAGCCCATCCCTCCTTACTAACTGGATCAGTCTCCCTGCTGACCTCCCTGCCTCCTGTCTCTCTCCACTCCAGTCCATACTTCACTCTGCTGCCCGGTCATTTTTCTACAAAAATGTTCAGGCCATGTTTCCTCACTCCTCAAGAAACTCCAGTGGTAGCCCATCCACCTCCGCATCAAACAGATACTCCTCACCACTGGCTTTAAAGCACTCAACCACCTTGCCCCCTCCTGCCTCACCTCACTGCTCTCCTACAACACAGCCCACATGCTTCGCCCCTCTAATGCTCACCATCTCAGTGTATCTCGATCTATCTCGCCACCGACCTCTCGCCCATGGCCTGCCTCTGGCCTGGAACAGCCTCGCTCCTCAAATCTGACAGGCAAATACTCTCCTCCCACTTCAAAGCCTTACTGAAGGCCCATCTCCTCCAAGAGGCCTTCCCTGACTAAGCCCTCCTTTCCTCTTCTCCCATTTCCTTTTGGGTCACCCTGACTTGACCCCTGTATTTACCACCCCCACAGCTCCACAGCACTCATGTACCTATCATAATTTATTTATTTATATTAATATGTTTCCCCTTCTAGCCTGTAAGCTTGCTGTGGGTAGGGGACGTGTCTGTTATATTGTGACATATTGTTACATCGGACTCTCTCAAGAACTTAGTACACTGTAAGCGCTCAATAAACTCTGTTCTACACCAGGATGTAGACGGTAGACTCTGTTCTCTAGATTATCAAACTCATGGTGGAAAGGGAATGTGTCTGTTATACTGTTGTATTACACTCTGCTCAGCACTTAGTACAGTGCTCTGCACACAGAAAGAGCTCAATAAAATACCACTGACTGACTGATAAGCCACAGCACTGTGGCTACCCAATACACTGCTATGAAGAAGAAACCATGAAGCTCTTCAAACAGAGCAGTTTCACTTCTCGAGATCTCCCCCTTGTAGAACCATGAAGCTCTTCAAACTGGGCAGTTTCACTTCTGGAGATCTCCCCCTTCTAGACTGTAAGCCCATTCTTGGGTAGGGACCGTCTCTATATGTTGCCGACTTGTACTTCCCAAGCGCTTAGTACAGTGCTCTGCACACAGTACAGTATGATTGAATGAATGAACCGACCTACTTGTGTAAAGACTCATTCTGGCAGTTTGAAATTTGAAAATACTTTGGCCTGGAGAGCTCCCTTTTTATGATTAACACAATACTAACTGCACTATCAGTGTTCAACAAATAATGGGGAGTCACCCACATATCAAGGGAAGATAATTCCTAACTGAAAGCAGTTTGTCCTGAAGTCAGCAAGAATTATGCCATTAGATAATGTAAGTCATTAATGAAGGATCTGATTTAATTTCCTCCCGTGGCAGACTATTATTCCTTGGCATTAGAAATAAAAGATGTCTTATCAAAATTTAAGTTAAAGCTGCAGCCCCATGGCTTGAAGGTCAAAATCAATGGTATTTATTAAGCGCTTCCTAGGTGCAGAGGACCGTATTAAGCACTTACGGTACAAAGTAGGGGTCACTTTAGAAAAACCTGTCTGCTTTCATACATCTCAAAAACACAGATAAATCTTGTTGATCCGTGAACCCTGCCGAGAACACATGTGTGCCTGGTGACGCCAGAGTCGCTACATGAACTTCCAGATATAGCCATCTTGAATATTACTTTTTAAACGTTTCCCCGGTGTGGGTTAACAAACACGTGGACAGAAGAATAACTAGTGGATCAGAGCATATTCGATTTTCAAAAGACCTTTGACAAGGTAGCAGGTCGAAGACTTTGCAGTAATCATGAAATGACTAAAAGGAAGGAAATAAGCCATCACGGACGCAGCACGGCCTAGGGGAAAGTGAGCAGTCTGGGAGATCAGAGCACCTGGGTTCTAATGCCGGCGCCGTCAACGGACCGCTGTGTGACCCTGGGCAAGTCACTTAACTTCTCAATCAATCGTATTTATTGAGCGCTTACTGTGTGCAGAGCACTGTACTAAGCGCTTGGGAAGTACAAGTTGGCAACATATAGAGACAGTCCCTACCCAACAGTGGGCTCACAGTCTAAAAGGGACTTTTAAAAGGGAAACTTCTCGGCTTCCTCAACGGTAAAACAGGGACAAAATGTCTCCTCAGACTGGCCCTCTGCCACCGTTAGTGAGACAAGACTAGACTTACTTTGTTGGATCCCTTTCATCTCCTGGGTTTTCAGGGCTTCATCAGGCACTGGGGTTCTTAAGGCAGTGCTTGAGGTTTCTTTTGCTTGTATGTACTGTTTCAGCTGATCGGCAAAATCCTCTTCCTCGCTGTGACTGAATTTCCCCAAGGGGCTGCTGCATTCATCATACTTCCAATTTTTTGATTCTTGACACTCCTGCTAAAAAAATAAACAAATAAATAAAATAAAATGAAAGATGGATCATTTCTGGTGTTTGTTGGAGAAGACGGAAGCATCTACTTTCCCCTCCCCACAGCACCTGTATATATGTTTGTACAGATTTATTACTGTATTTATTTTACTTGTACATATTTACTCTTCTATTTACCTTGTCAATGATGTGCATCTAGCTTTATTTCTATTTATTCTGATGACTTGACAACCGTCCACATGTTTTGTTTTGTTGTCTGTCTCCCCCTTCTAGACTGTGAGCCCGTTGTTGGGTAGGGACCGTCTTTATATGTTGCTAACTTGTACTTCCCAAGCGCTTAGTACAGTGCTCTGCACACAGTAAGCGCTCAATAAATACGATTGAATGAATGAACTCAAAATATCAACATCCCTGAGAGACGCTTAATACATTATCATTATTATTATGTGCTATCCAGACAGAAAGGGTGACTTTTTTTTTTTACTTTTTCAATGCTATCTTTTAAGTGCTTACTATGTACCAAGCACTGTACTAAGCACTGGGGTACATGCAAGATAATCATGTTGGGTACAGTCCCAATCCCACATGGGGCTCACAGTCTTAATCCCTATTTTACAGACAAGGGAACTGAGGCACAGAGGAGGAGATGAAAAGGTAATTTTAAAGCAATACCTGAAGAAATAATTTGTCATAATCCCTGTAGTGGGTAACAGGTCTCTTTTTGGGAGGCTCTCCCGATGAATTTTCAGTGTCCAAATCAAGATTGCAGTTGGAACTGTTATCATCACCTGGGGAATTATGCTGAAAGATAAAAATAAATTCTTGCTCAAAGAAACAAAAAACAGAACTTTTACAAACACCAGGGTAAAATAACTAGGGTTTAACTTCAGTAAACATGTTTAATGTTGCTGAGAATTTAACAAGGGATCCTTTTAAAACAAGCAATTTCATTTCCATAGAGCCAGTTCCACAAAAAAACAAATTTCTAACCTTGGGTTTCTCCCATCTTCTTTGGGTTTGTTCTTTGGCTTTTGTGGATTTCTCTCTTGATTTTCTGTGAGTTTCCTCTCTTTTCTCTTGTCTGCTCCCTTTTGCTTCTTGCTTTTGGGGGTCTTCGAATCCTGCCGTCTTTATTTCACCACCTTTTCTACAGGGGAAAAAGTGTGTTTCATACTTTCAGTGTTGGTAGATACAAAATATGCTGATGCCCCCTGGAAAACTGTGGTACTGTTCCAAGAATGTTTGAAATAGAACCATTTCACTCCTCTAGAGAGAAGACTCCTTGTAGGAGGTCCATCAATCAATCAATCGATCGTATTTATTGAGCGCTTACTGTGTGCAGAGTACTGTACTAAGCGCTTGGGAAGTACAAGTTGGCAACATATAGAGACAGTTCCTACCCAACAGTGGGCTCACAGTCTAAAAGGGGGAGACAGAGAACAAAACCAAACATACTAACAAAATAAAATAAATAGAATAGATATGTACAAGCGGTGGTACTTATCGAATGCTTACTGTGTACAGAGTACTGCACTAAACACTTGGGAGAGTGCAACACAACAGAGTTGGTAGATACATTCCCTGCCCATAATGAGCTGACAGTCTAGAGGGGACGGTGTCTCCAACTGTTACATTTTACTCTCCCAAGCGCCCAAAAAAAGTGCTCTGCACACAGTAAGCGATGAGGGATCTGAGGCTCAGAGAAGTCGAGTGAGCAGACAAGCAGCAGAGGTAGACATCAGACAAGCAAAAGAGCTGGGATTAAAACCCAGGTCTCCTGATTCCCAAGCCTGTGCCATGCTGCTTCTCGAGAGATACATGGGCCCATTGGGAATTCTGAAAAACAGCCGGCTAATAGTGGCAAAGACTGCAGCAGTTACCAAGGCAACTTCTCCGCTCGGTTAGGGTACCAGGACTTAGCATCTACACTCCGCTACGGCTACTTCAGTTTCTAAATGGCTCCCACGTGTTAAAAACTTTTGTGTGCCCGTTGCCACGTGTTGCCCCTCTGCCCACCTACTCGCTTCACGACAGTCTGGGCACCGGCAGGAGCGAGACTGGCAGAGGCGTGAGAGCGCGAGTGGTCCCGGGAGAATCATCGTCATCAAGTCAATTCCTTCATTCCAGTTCTCAATCCTTATCAGCGCCTTCATCCGGGATGCTTGGAATAACCTGGCCCCGCTAGAGAAGCAGCGTGGCTCAGTGGAAAGAGCCCAGGCTTGGGAGTCAGGGGTCAAGGGTTCCAATCCTGACTCCCCCGCTTGTCAGCTGTGTGATTCTGGGCAAGTCACTTCACTTCTCCTCAGTGACCTCATCTGTAAAATGGGGATTAAGACGGTGAGTCCCACATGGAACAACCCGATCACCTTGTATCCACCCCAGCGCTTAGAACAGTGCTTCCCACATAGTAAGCACTTAGCAAATGCCATCATTATTATTATTACTGTAGAAGCATCATAGTCTTGTGGCTAGAGCCTGGGCGTCAGAAGGACGCTGGGTACCACTCCCGGCTCTGCCACCTTTCTGCTGTGTGACCTTGGGCAAGTCACTTCACTTCTCTGGGCCTCAGTTCCCTCATCTGTAAAATGGGGATTAAAACTGTCAGCTCCAGGTGGGACAGGAACTGTGTCCAACCTGATTTGCTTGTATTCACCCCAGCACTTGGGACAATGCCTGGCACATAGTAAGCGCTTAATACAACAATTTTTTTTAAATTGTATCAGCTTTCTCACCAGTCTCACTCTCCAGTCCATATTTTCCCTCACCTCAAGAGACTCAAAAGATGACCCATCCTTCAGCTTCAACCAGAAACTTTTGAACGCCAGCTTTAAGGCACTCCATCAGCTCTTCCCCTCTTATTTTTTTTTGTGGAATTTGTTAAGCTCTTACTATGTGCCAGGCGTGGTACTACAGCTGTGCAAGCAGGGAAGCAGCACGGCGTAATGGACAGAATATGGGCCTGGGAGTTAGAAGGTCATGAGTTCTAATCCCGGCTCGGCCACTTGTCTGCTGGGTGGCCTTGGGCAAGTCACTTCACTAGGCCTCAGCTACCTCATGGAAAATGGGGATTAAGACTGTGAGTCCTGAGTGAGATGATAATAATAATGATGGCATTTGTTAAGCACTCACTATGTGCAAAGCACTGTTCTAAGTGTTCTAAGCTGGGGGGATACAAGGTGATCAAGTTGACCCACGTGGGGCTTACAGTCTTAATCCCCATTTTACAGATGAGGTAACTGAGGCTCAGAGAAGTTAAGTGACTTACCCAAGGTCACACAGCAGACGTGTGGCAGAGCCGGGATTCGAACCCATGACCTCTGACTCCAAAGCCTGTGCTCTTTCCACTGAGCCACGCTTTGGGTCCCAGCCTGATTATCTTGCATCTACCCCAGTGCTTAATCAATCAATCAATCAATCATATTTACTGAGCGCTTACTGTGTGCAGAGCACTGTACTAAGCGCTTGGGAAGTACAAGTTGGCAACATATAGAGACAGTCCCTACCCAACAGTGGGCTCACAGTCTAAAAGGGGGAAGACAGAGAACAAAACCAAACATACTAACAAAATAAAATAAATAGAATAGATATGAACAAGTAAAATAAATAAATAAATAAATGGAGTAATAAATATGTACAAACATAAATACATATATACATGTGCTGTGGGGAAGAGAAGGAGGTAAGATGGGGGGATGGAGAGGTGGACGAGGGGGAGAGGAAGGAAGGGGCTCAGTCTGGGAAGGCCTCCTGGAGGAGGTGAGCTCTCAGTACGGCCTTGAAGGGATAATAATACAGCTTAATACAGTTCCTGGCACGTAGTAAGCACTTTAACAACAAATACCACAATTATTATTATTATACAAGACAACTGGGTTGGATGTAGTCCATGCCTCAGTTTAAATCCCCATTTTACAGAAAAGTGAGGCGACTTAACCCAGAATCACCCAGCAGACAAATGACAGAAGCCAAGATTAGAACCCAGGTCCTCCGACTCCCAGGCCCAAGCTCTTTCCACTAAACCGCGTTGCTTCTTGCTGCCCTCTTCTCAGCGCCATTCCTCCACCTACAAATCAGCCAGCATACTTTCTTCCTCACAAGCCAATCTGCTCACTGGGCTTCATTCCTGACTCTCCCACTGTGACTTCTTGTTTCCACTCTTCCTCTCTCCAGGCTGAAACTCTCTTCCTCTTCAAATCCACCAGACCACAGCCCTCCCGATCTTCAAAATCCTCCTGTAACCCCACCGCTTCCAGGTGGTCTTTCCCAATTAATAATAATAATAACAGTAATAATGGTATTCGTTAAGAACTATGTGCCAAGCACTGCTCTAAGCTCTGGAGTAGGTACAAGTTAAAGAGATTGGACACCGCCTAAGTAGAAGGGACAACAGGTAATGAATCCCCATTTTATACTGCATCCCCATTTTACAAATGAGGAAACTGAGGCCCAGAGAAGTGAAGGGACTTGCCCAAGGTCACACATCAGGTGGAGCAGGGATCCTGTCTACAAACTCTCATCTGCTCTTCCAAGTGCTTAGGACAGTGTTCTGCACAGAGCACACCCTTTACAAATACTAGTGACTGACTTTGTTGAGGGGAGGCTAAGGGAAGCCTCCCCATCCCCAGGGGAGGGGCTGGAAGGAAATAGTTCCACAAATTACTAGGAAATTATTATTATTATTATTATTATTATTAATAATGGCATTTGTTAAGCACTTACTATGTGCCAAGCACTGTTCTAAGCACTGGGGTAGATACCAGGTAATCAGGTTGTCCCACATGGGGCTCACAGTCTTAATCCCAATTTTGCAGATGAGGGGACTGAGGAGCAGAGAAGTGAAGTGGCTTGCCCAAGGTCCATAGCAGACAAGAAGTGGAGCTGGGATTAGAACCCATAACTTCTGACTCCCTAGACCGTGCTCTTTCCACTAGGCCGCTGCTTCAGTCTGTCCTTATTCTAAATTAATGCAAAAAGATAAGAAAACCACTAGGTTATTATTAGTGACAGGGGCAAAAAAAAACCAAAGTCCTACTCCCATCAAGAAGCTGCAATGCCAGTGAAATGATTTTTTTTAATGGTAGTTGTTAAGTATTTACTGTGTGCCAAGCAATGTTCTAGGCGCTGGAATAGATGCATCATTAGATTAGACCCAGTCCCTGTCCCTCTTGGGGTTCACAGTCTTAACCCCCATTTTGCGAATGAGGGAACTGAGGCCCAGAGAAGTGAAGTGATTTGCCCAGGGTCACACAGCAGACAAGTGGCAGAGCCAGGACTGGAACCCGGGTCCTTCTGCTTCCCGGGCCCCGCACTTCCCACTAGGCCCTTTGCAATTAGTGAAAGTTAAGCAACCAAAAATCACATTGTGCAAACGGGAATTCAACCACCTTCCCACCCAGGGCCCTTCGGAGGGTGATGGGGGATGGCCCTCCTCACCCCGCCAGCCCCCCACCGCTTCTCCCAAATGCCACAAACCCTCTCGACCCAGGCCCTTGGGGAGAAGGAGAAGGAGGGAAAGGAGGAAAAGGAGGAGGAGGAAAAAGAGGAAGGGAATAATAATAATGATGGCATTTGTTAAGTGCTTACTATGTGCCAGGCACCGTTCATTCATCAATCAATTGTATTGATTGAGCACTTACTGTGTGCAGAGCACTGGACTAAGTGCTTGGGAAGTACAAGTCGGCAACATATAGAGACGGTCCCTACCCAACAGTGGGCTCACAGTCTAGTCACAGTCATTCATTCAATCGTATTTATTGAGCGCTTACTGTGTGCAGAGCACTGCACTAAGCACTGTTCTAAGCACTGGAGTGGAGGATTAGGCATTGTGGCTCAGTGGAAAGAGCCCGGGCTTTGGAGTCAGAGGTCATGGGTTCAAATCCCGGCTCCGCCAACTGTCAGCTGTGTGACTTTGGGCAGGTCACTTCAATTCTCTGTGCCTCAGTTCCCTCATCTGTAAAATGGGGATTAAAACTGTGAGCCCCCTGGGGGACAACATGATCACCTTGTCACCTCCCCAGCGCTTAGAACAGTGCTTTGCACATAGTAAGCGCTTAATAAATGCCATCATTATTATTATTATTAAGACTGTGAGCCCCCCGTGGGACAACCTGATCTCCTTGTAACCTCCCCAGCACTTAGAACAGTGCTTTGCGCATAGTAAGCACTGAATAAATGCCGTCATTATCGTCATTATTATTATTACAAGCAATCTGGGTGGACACAGTCCCTGTCCCGTGTGGGGCTCACTGTCTCGATTCCCCATTTTTCAGATGAGGGAACTGAGGCTCAGAGAAGTGAAGTGCCTTGCCCACGGTCACACAGCGGACAAGTGTCAGGGCCAGGAGTAGAACCCACGACCTCCTTACTTCCAGGCCCGGGCTCTAACCACTAGGCCATGCCGCTTCTCATCGACCATGGGGGGAAGGGGAGGAGGAGGAGTGGAACTGCTCATTCATTCAATCGTATTTACTGAGCGCTTACTGAGAGCAGAGCACTGTATTATCATTACAATACAGCAATAAAGAGACAATCCCTGCCCACTGCGGGCCTGCTCACATAAACCTCCTTATTATAATGATCGGAGAGACGGTGGGGGAAGAAAGGAAATGAGATAGAAGGGAGAGAGAGAGAAAAGAGAGGGGGAAGAGAAGGGAGAGGGAGAAAGGGGAAAAGGAGAGAGAGAAGGGGGAGAGGGAAGAAAGAGAGGAGAGAATGGGGAGAGAGGGCAATAGGGGAGGGGGGAAGAGGGGAGAGAAAAAAGACAGGAGAGAAAGAGGGGGGATAGAGAAAGAGAGAGAGGAGGGGAAGAGAAAGGTGGTGGAGAAGAGAGAAAGAGAGGGGAGAGGAGAAAGACAGAAGGGGAGAGAGAAGGTAGACTGTGAGCCCACTGTTGGGTAGGGGCCGTCTCTATATGTTGCCAACTTGTACTTCCCAAGCGCTTAGTACAGTGCTCTGCACACTGTAAGCGCTCAATAAATACGACTGAATGAATGAAAGGTGGAGAGGGGGAGAAAGAAAGAGAGAGGAAGATAGGGAGAGAGGATAGAGAGAAGAGAGAAGGGGGAGAGAGAAAGAGAGGGGAAGTCAGAGAAGGGGATGGGGAAAGAAGGGGAGAGAGGGGAAGAGAGAGAAGGGGAGAGAAGGGAAAGAGAGGAGAGAAGGGGAGAGAATAGAGGGGAGAGAAAGAGAGGGGAGCGGAGAGAAAGGAGGGAGAGAGAACGACAGAAGGGAAGGGAGGAGAGAGAAGGTGGACAGGATAGAGAGAGGGGAAGACAGAAGGGGAGAGGGAGAAAGGAGGGACAGGGAGAGAGAGAAGGGGAGAGAAGGGAAAGAGAGAGGAGAGAAGGGGGAGAGGAGAGAAAGGAGGGAGAAAGACAGAAGGGAAGGGGGGAGGAGGGAGAAGATGGAGAGGATTCAGTGAAAGGGGAAGACAGAAGGGGAGAGGGAGAAAGTGGGGACAGGGAGAGAGAGACGGGAAGAGAGAGAAGGGAAAGAGAGAGGCGAGAAGGGGCAGAGAATAGAGCGGAGAAAGGAGGGAGAAAGACAGGAGGGAAGGGAGGAGAGAGAAGATGGAGAGGATGGGGGGAGGACAAAAGGGGAGAGGGAGAAAGGGGGGACGGGGAGAGAAGGGAAAGACAGAGGAGAGAAGGGGAGAGGATAGAGCGGAGAAAGGAGGGAGAAAGACAGAAGGGAAGGGAGGAGAGAGAAGATGGAGAGGCTAGAGAGGGGAAGGCAGAAGGGGAGAGGGAGAAAGGGGGGGACGGGGAGAGAGAGGATAGAGAAAGGAAAGAGTGGGGAAGACAGAGAAGGGGAGGGGGAGAAAGAGAAGGGAGAGAGAAAAAGAGAGGAAAGAAAGAGTGGAGAGAGAAGAGGGAGCTTAAGGGGGTGGGGAGGGGAGAAGAAATCAGAGGCTACTGCACCTTTGTTCCCCGGGGCATCCGGGACGTGCGGCTGCTGGGCCCAGGGGAGGGTTGGGGGGCTTAGAAAAGAGGCTGTAGAAGGGCGAGAGGGTCGGGGAGCCGGGGCTCCGGGGGCCGGGGCTCCGGGGGCCGTCGGCCATGCTGCTGACGGGAGGCCCAGCCCGCACGGCCGCCGCTTGACAACTGTGGGCCTCCAGGCCCCTTCCGCTTCCCGTCCGCCGCCATGACCTCAGGGGACCCCGCCCACAGGCCCGGGACCGGCCCGTTGGTCGCCTTGTTCGGGGGTATTGGGGGCGCCCCCCCCCCCCCCATGTGCCAACCACTCTACTAAGCGCTGCGGTACACACTCATAAGCAGGTTGGACAAAGCCCACCTTCCGCACTCCGCCACTTGGCTGCTGGGTGGCTTGGGGCAAGTCACTTCACTGGGCCTCAGTTACCTCAGCTGTAAAATGGGGATTCATAATTATAATCATAATGATGACGGTATTTGTTAAGCGCTTACTATGTACCAAGCACTGTTCTAAACGCTGGGGGGGGGATACAAGGTGATCGGGTTGTCCCACTTGGCTGCTGGGTGACTTGGGGCAAGTCACTTCACTACACTGGGCCTCAGTTACCTCAGCTGTAAAATGGGGATTCAGAATCATAATCATAATGATGATGGTATTTGTTAAGCCCTTACTATGTGCCAAGCACTGTTCTAAACGCTGGGGGGGGATACAAGGTGATCGGGTTGTCGCACTTGGCTGCTGGGTGACTTGGGGCAAGTCACTTCACTTCACTGGGCCTCAGTTACCTCAGCTGTAAAATGGGGATTAATAATTATAATCATAATGATGATGGTATTTGTTAAGCGCTTACTATGTGCCAAGCACTGTTCTAAACGCTGGGGGGATGCAAGGTGATCGGGTTGTCCCACTTGGCTGCTGGGTGACTTGGGGCAAGTCACTTCACTTTTCTGGGCCTCAGTTACCTCAGCTGTAAAATGGGGATTAATAATCATAATGATGGTGGTATTTGTTAAGCGCTTACTATGTGCCAAGCACTGTTCTAAACGCTGGGGGGATGCAAGGTGATCGGGTTGTCCCACTTGGCTGCTGGGTGACTTGGGGCAAGTCACTTCACTTTTCTGGGCCTCAGTTACCTCAGCTGTAAAATGGGGATTAATAATCATAATCATAATGATGGTGGTATTTGTTAAGCGCTTACTATGTGCCAAGCACTGTTCTAAACGCTGGGGGGATGCAAGGTGATCGGGTTGTCCCACTTGGCTGCTGGGTGACTTTGGGGCAAGTCACTTCACTTTTCTGGGCCTCAGTTACCTCAGCTGTAAATTGGGGATTCATAATCATAATCATAATGATGACGGCGTTTGTTAAGCGCTTACTATGTGCCAAGCACTGTTCTAAACGCTGGGGGGATGCAAGGTGATCGGGTTGTCCCACTTGGCTGCTGGGTGACTTTGGGGCAAGTCACTTCACTTTTCTGGGCCTCAGTTACCTCAGCTGTAAAATGGGGATTCATAATCATAATCATAATGATGATGGTATTTGTTAAACGCTTACTATGTGCCAAGCACTGTTCATTCATTCATTCAATCGTATTTATTGAGCGCTCACTGTGTGCAGAGCACTGTACTAAGCGCTTGGGAAGTACAAGTTGGCAACGTATAGAGACGGTCCCTACCCAACAGCGGGCTCACTGTTCTAAGCGCTGGGGGGGATACAAGGTGATCAGGTTGTCCCACTTGGCTGCTGGGTGACTTTGGGCAAGTCACTTCACTTCACTGGGCCTCAGATGCCTCAGCTGTAAAATGGGGATTAATAATAATCATAATAATAATGGTATTTGTTAAGCACTTACTATGTGCCAGGCACTGTTCTAAGTGCTGGGGAGATACAGGGTGATCAGTTTGTCCCACTTGGCTGCTGTGTGACTTTGGGCAAGTCACTTCACTTCTCTGGGCCTCAGCTGTAAAATGAGGATTAATAATAATAAAAATAATGGTATTTGTTAAGGGCTTACTATGTGCCAAGCACTGTTCTAAGCACTGGGGGGATACAGGGTGATCAGGTTGTCCCACTTGGCTGCTGTGTGACTTTGGGCAAGTCAGTTCACTTCTCTGGGCCTCAGTTGTAAAATGAGGATTAATAATAATAATAATAATAATAATGGTATTTGTTAAGGGCTTACTATGTGCAAATCACTGTTCTAAGTTCTGGGGGGGATACAAGGTGATCTGGTGGTCCCACGTGGGGCTCACAATCTTAATCCCCATTTTACAGATGAGGGAACTGAGGCCCAGGGAAGTGACTTGCCCAAAATCACACAGCTGACAAGTGGCGGAGCTGGAATTAGAACCCATGATCTCTGACTCCCAAGCCATGCTCACTGAGCCATGCTGATTAAGACTGTAAGCCCCACGTGGGACAACCTGATCACTCTGTATCCTCCCCAGCGCTTAGAACAGTGCTTGACACACAGTAAGCGCTTAAAAAATGCCATCATTATTATTATTACCATTATTATTACTCCACCGTATTCATTCAATCGTATTTATTGAGCACTTACTGTGTGCAGAGCACTTGGAAAGTACAATTTATTCATTCAGTCAGTCAGTCAATCGTATTTATTGAGCGCTTACTGTGTGCAGAGCGCTTGGAAAAGCGCTGCCCAGCCCGCACCCTCCGCTCCTCCACTGCTAATCTCCTCACCGTACCTCGTTCTCGCCCGTCCCGCCATCGACCCCCGGCCCACGTCATCCCCCGGGCCTGGAATGCCCTCCCTCTGCCCCTCCGCCAAGCTAGCTCTCTTCCTCCCTTCAAGGCCCTGCTGAGAGCTCACCTCCTCCAGGGGGCCTTCCCAGACTGAGCCCCTTCCCTCCTCTCCCCCTCGTCCCCCTCTCCATCCCCCCATCTTACCTCCTTCCCTTCCCCACAGCACCTGTATATATGTATATATGGTTGTACATATTTATTACTCTATTTATTTATTTATTTATTTTACTTGTACATTTCTATCCTATTTATTTTATTTTGTTGGTATGTTTGGTTCTGTTCTCTGTCTCCCCCTTTTAGACTGTGAGCCCACTGTTGGGTAGGGACTGTCTCTATGTGTTGCCAATTTGTACTTCCCAAGCACTTAGTACAGTGCTCTGCACATAGTAAGCGCTCAATAAATACGATTGATTGATTGATTGATTGATTGGAAAGTACAATTTATTCATTCATTCAATCGTATTTATTGAGCACTTACTGTGTGCAGAGCACTGTACTAAGCGCTTGGGAAGTACAAGTTGGCAACATATAGAGACGGTTCCTACCCAACAGTGGGCTCACAGTCTAGAAGGGGGGATACAGAGAACAAAACCAAACATGTTAACAAAATAAAATAGAATAAGTATGTACAAATAAAATAAATACATTTATTGAGCACTTACTGTGCACAGAGCACTGTACTAAGCACTTGGAAAGTACAATTCAGCAATAAAGAGGGACAATCCCTGCCCACAATGGGCTCACAGTCTAGGGTGGGGGAGATACATCAGAACAAGTAAACATCAATACAAGCCACGAGGAGCAGCGTGGCTCAGTGGAAAGAGCACAGGCTTTGGAGTCAGAGGTCATGGGTTCAAATCCCGGCTCCACCACTTGTCAGCTGGGTGACTTTGGGCAAGTCACTTACCTTCTCTGTGCCTCAGTTACCTCAACTGTAAAATGGGGATTAAGACTGTGAGCCCCCCGTGGAACAACCTGATCCCCTTGTAATCTCCCCAGTGCTTAGAACAGTGCTTTGCACATAGTAAGCGCTTAATAAATGCCATTGTTTATTTATTTATTTTATTTTTAAGCAGGCATCAATAGAAATAGAGAGAATTATAAATTTACACACATATACATAAGTGCTGTGGAGCGGGGAGAGGGGGGAAGAGCAAAGGAAGCCCACTGTTGGGTAGGGACCGTCTCTGTGTTGCCAATTTGTACTTCCCAAGTGCTTAGTCCAGTGCTCTGCACACAGTAAGCGCTCAATAAATACGATTGAATGAATGAATGAAAGTGAGTCAGGGCGATGTGGAAAGGTTGGGACTTTTCCTCAGCCTTTTGGGGGCTTAGTCCGGGAAGGCCTCTTGGAGGAGGTGCATCTTAAGGGGGGGAAGAGGGATCATCTGGCGGATTTGATGCAGGAGGGCGTTCCAGGGCAGAGAGACTGTCCGGACAGAAGGTTAGGCACCAGAGGAGCCAAGTGTGAGGGCTGGGATGTAGAAGGAGAGAAGAAAGGCAAGGTAAGAAGGGGCAAAGTGATGGATGGAGAGCTTTAAAGCCGATAGTGAGGAGTTTTTTTTTGATACGGAGGTTGACAGGCAAGCACTGGAGAACTTTTGAGGAGAGGGGTGATATTCCCTCAGCGTTTCTGTAGAAAGATAATCCGGGCAGCGGAGTGAAGTTGGGACTGAACTGGGGAGAGGCAGGAGGTTGGGAGGTCCAAAAGGAGGCTGATAATAATACTACTGATGGCATTTATTAAGCGCTTACTATGTGCAGAGCACTGTTCTAAACGCTGGGGAGGTTACAAGGTGATCGAGTTGTCCCACGGGGGGCTCACGGTCTTCATCCCCGTTTTACAGATGAGGGAACTGAGGCACAGAGAATAATAATAATAATAATGATGGCATTTATTAAGCGCTTACTATGTGCAGAGCACTGTTCTAAACGCTGGGGAGGTTACAAGGTGATCAGATTGTCCCACAGGGGGCTCACAGTCTTAATCCCCGTTTTACAGATGAGGGAACTGAGGCACAGAGAATAATAATAATAATAATGGCGTTTATTAAGCGCTTACTATGTGCAAAGCACTGTTCTAAGCACTGGGGAGGTTACAGGGTGATCAGGTTGTCCCACGGGGGGCTCACAGTCTTAATCCCCATTTTACAGATGAGGGAACTGAGGCACAGAGAATAATATTAATAATAATGATAGCATTTATTAAGAGCTTACTATGTGCAGAGCACTGTTCTAAGCGCTGGGGAGGTTACAGGGTGATCAGGTTGTCCCACGGGGGGCTCACAGTCTTAATCCCCATTTTCCAGATGAGGGAACTGAGGCCCAGAGAAGTGAAGCGACTTGCCCAAAGCTGACAGCTGACAATTGGCGGAGCCGGGATCTGAACCCACGACCTCTGACTCCAAAGCCCGGGCTCTTTCCACCGAGCCACGCCGTAGATCCAAGGTAGTCAGGTTGGACACAGCTCCTGTCCCACATGGGCCTCCTGGTCTTAATCCCCACTTTACAGATGAGGGGACTGTAAAGTGACTTCCCCAAGATCACGCAGCAGAGGAGTGGCAGAGCAGGATTAGATCCCAGCTCTTTCCAACTCCCAGGCCCGTGCTCTAGCCAGTAAGCCATGCTGCTTCACACATACCATTATTATTAATTCAACGGAAGACCAGTGCTAGGCCAGTCATAACCGTAGAAATGTTGACAGCGGAGGAGCTTGCATTATTTCATCTTCACGGTTATTTTCACTCACCCATTCCTACGGTATTTAAGATTACCCTGGTGCTTTCTATATTCTTAGGACCCCGGGGGAAAAAGCTGAAACTGGAATGACTAATTAAGCAATCTGAATAAAGCTGTTGCTCTCTTCCCAATAGGATTATTTCGATTATTATTGCTCGTTTCCCTGGAGGGATGTAAGTCATGAAAAACTCATCTGAGGTTTTCTTGGAAATAATTAGTTTGTTGGGTTTTTTTCACTCTGAAAACAAATCAAACAGCTACGGTTTAGATCACGGTAGTGTCAAATTCAAATGTAAATACCTACAGTGATTTCTCATGTAATGGGTGGGGGGTATCATCATCAATCGTATTTATTGAGCGCTTACTATGTGCAGAGCACTGTACTAAGCGCTTGGGAAGTACAAATTGGTAACATATAGAGACAGTCCCTACCCAACAGTGGGCTCACAGTCTAAAAGGGGGAGAGAGAGAACAAAACCAAACATAGTAACAAAATAAAATAAATAAATAGATATCCTATATATCTATATAGGTATCCTTTAAGAACTTTATGTTATGGGAAAATTGTGCTGTAATAGCCACTGAATCAATGGCAATTAATGGTTACTAGGTAGTTGGTTAGAAGATATCCCCATCATTGACATTTTTGATACAAACTGCTATAATAATAATAGTATTTGTTAAGCGCTTATTATGTGCCAGGCACTGTACTAAGTGCCAGGGTGGATACAGTAAGCTCTCAATAAATACTACTGAATGAATACAAGAAAATCATGTTGGACACAGTCCACGTCCCTTGTGCGGCTCACAGTCTGAATCCCCATTTTACAGATGAGGTAACTGAGGCCCAGAGAACTTAAGCAACTTGCCCAAGGTCACCCAGCAGACAAACCGTGGGGTTGGGATTAGAACCCAGGCCCATGCTCTATCCACTATGCCATAGTATAGTATTATGTCCACCAGTAGCAGAATATTTTACATTCTTGTCAATCAGGCATTGGTATTTATTGAGCGCCTATCGTGGGCAGCATGGCCTAGTGGAAAGAGCATGGGCCTGGGAGTTCAGAGGCCCTGGGTTTTAATCCCAGCTCTGCCACTTACCTCCAGTGTGACCTTGGACCAGTCATTTCTCTTTGTCTCCATTTCCTCATCTCTAAAATCAGTCGATCAATCAATCAATGGGTTTTATTGAGCGCTTACACTGTGCAGAGCCCTGTACTAAGCATTTGGGAGACTACAGAAGCAGCGTGGCTCAGTGGAAAGAGCCCGGGCTTTGGAGTCAGCGGTCATGGGTTCAAATCTCGGCTCCGCCAATTGTCAGCTGTGTGACTTTGGGCAAGTCACTTCACTTCTCTGGGCCGCAGTTACCTCATCTGTAAAATGGGGATTAAGACCGTGAGCCCCCCGTGGGACAACGTGACCACCTTGTAACCTCCCCCGCGCTTAGAACAGTGCTTTGCACATAGTGAGCGCTTAATAAATGCCATCATTGTTATTATTATAATTAATAATAATACATATAATTTATGTATATATACATAGTACATATAATACATATAATTTATAATAATACATATAATAATAATGGCATTTATTAAGCACTCACTCTGTGCAAAGCACTGTTATAATAATAATAATGATGGCACTTATTAAGCACTCACTATGTGCAAAGCAGTGTTATAATAGTAATACTGATGGCATTTATTAAGCGCTCACTATGTGCAAAGCACTGTTCTAAGCGCTGGGTATGGGAAAGTACAATATAAGAGAGTTGGTAGACAGGTTCCCTGCCCTCAAAGAGGATGGGAATGTTAGTGGAAGAGAGAGGATTTTTGGAAGGGAGGAAGATGGGTTCAGCTTGTAACACTCTGGGGGGAAGGAGAAAATCAGCGGCAGAGAGGCCTCCGCAGTCCCGCCCCACTACCGGACGCTACCTCCCAATCCACCAGCTCTCCTCAGCACCAGTCAATCAATCAATTAATCGTATTTATTGAGCACTTACTGTGTGCAGAGCACTGTACTAAGCGCTTGGGAAGTACAGGTTGGCAACATATAGAGACAGTCCCTACCCAACAGTGGGCACCATCAAGGAGACTCCATCCCGGCCTGTCTCGCACCATCCCGGCGGGAGACAGAAAAGCGGCCACAGCCTGATGCCATCTCCACAAAATAATAGTCATAATAATAATAATAATAATGATATCTGTTAAGCGCTTAACTATGTGCCAGGCACTGTACTGAGCGCTGGACAAGCAAATCGGGTCGTACACAGTCCCTGATCCATGTGGGGCTCACAGTCTCAATCCCCATTTTCCAGGTGAGGTAACAGTCCCAGAGAAGTGAAGTGACTAGACCAAGGTCACACAGCAGACAAGTGGCCAAGCCGGGATTAGAACCCATGACCTTCTGACTCCCAGGCTTGGGCTCTGACATTCATTCATTCAATCGTATTTATTGAGCGCTTACTGTGTGCAGAGCACTGTACTAAGCGCTTGGGAAGTACAAGTTGGCAACATATAGAGACGGTATATCTATTCTATTTATTTTATTTTGTTAGTATGTTTGGTTTTGTTCTCTGTCTCCCCCTTTTAGACTGTGAGCCCACTGTTGGGTAGGGACTGTCTCTATATGTTGCCAACTTGTACTTCCCAAGCGCTTAGTACAGTGCTCTGCACACAGTAAGCGCTCAATAAATACGATTGATTGATTGATAGAAGGGGGAGATTTATTAAGCACCTACTATGTGCAAAGCACTGTTCTAAGCACTGGGGAGGTTACAAGGTGATCAGGTTGTCCCACGGGGGGCTCCCAGTCTTAATCCCCATTTTACAGAGAACTGAGGCCCAGAGAAGTGAAGTGACTTGCCCAAAGTCACACAGCTGACAAGTGGCAGAGCCGGGATTTGAACCCATGACTCATGACTCCAAAGCCCGGGCTCTTTCCACTGAGCCACGCTGCTTCTCAATCCATTACGCCACACTGCTTCTCAGCAGATACAAGGTCGATGCAAGTTGGGTTGTCCCCCGTGGGGCTCAGTCTTAATCCCCATTTTCCAGATGAAGGAACTGAGGCCCAGAGGAGTGAAGTGACTTGCCCAAGGTCACACAGACAAGTGGAGGAGCCGGGGTTAGATAGAACACGTTCCCGGGAGCACAGGGACCCCAACCTTCCGCAGCATGGTGTAGTGGATAATGGGGGTTCTAATTAAGGTTCCAACTCTTGTCTGCTGGGTGACCTTGGGCAAGTCACTTCACCTCTGTGCCTCATCTGTAAAATGGGGATTGAAAGTGGGAGTCCCACGTGGGACAGGGACTGTGTCCAACCCAATTTGCTCGTCTCCAGCCCGGCGCTTACTACAGTGCCTGGCACTCTGTAAGCACTTAACAAACACCACAATTATTGTTATAATTCTTTTTAGATCACGAGCATAAATGGGAATGAAAGGTCTGTTCTCCCCCTTAGACTGCAAGCTGCACTTGGTATGACTATTTCTGACCTGCTTATCTTGTATCTTGTAAATCTTCTAAAATGGGGATTAAGACTGTGGGCCCCACAGGGGACATGAGACATGGACTGGACTGTGACATGGACTGGAATTTGCTCCTAGAGCTTATCACAGTGTGTGGCAAGTTGTTGCCAACTTGTACTTCCCAAGTGCTTAGTCAAGTGCTCTGCACACCGTAAGCGCTCAGTAAATACGATTGAATGAATGAATGAATGAAATAGCGTTTAACAAATACCACCATTATTACTCTTAAAGCCTGAATCTAAGTTTTCCATCCTCTAGCATTAGAAGATAAAGCTGCATATCTCAATGAATGCAGCCCAAAGCAAACTTCTTTATGACATTTAAGTGAATGATAATAATAATAATAATAATAAAAAACTGTGATATTTATTAAGTGCTTACTATGTGCCATGCACTGTATCATGAGAAGCAGCGTGGCTCATTGGAAAGAGCCCGGGCTTTGGAGTCAGAGGTCAGGGGTTCAAATCCCAGCTCTGCCAATTGTCAGCTGTGTGACTTTGGGCCAGTCACTTCACTTCTCTGTGCCTCAATGACCTCATCTGTAAAATGGGGATGAAGACTGTGAGCCCCTATGGGACAACCTGATCACCCTGTAACCTCCCCAGCGCTTAGAACAGTGCTTTGCACATGGTAAGTGCTTTACAAATGCCATCATCATTATTATTATTACCAACCTTTAGGGTGGAAACAAGCAAATTGGGATGGACACAGTCCATGTCCCTTCCATGTGGTGCTCACGGTCTTAATCCCCATTTTACAGATGAGGTATTGGGGGCCCAGAGAAGTGAAGTGACTTGCCCAAGGTCACACAGCAGACAAGTGGCAGAGCTGGGATTATCCATCAATCGATTAATATTTTTTTTGAGCGCTTACTCTATGCTTCTTCTGATTCCCAGGCCCCTGCTCTATCCACTAGCTCACACTGCTTCTCTTTCTATGTGCCAGGCACTGTACTACTACTACTAATCATGTTGGTATTTGTTATGCGCTTACTATGTGCCAAGCAAGGCACTGGGGTAGATACAAGTTAATCTTGCAAGTAGATTTGACTTTCTCTGACAAGACTTGCCCCAATCTTGTCATCACCAGAAGAACTAAGGTTCAGGGAATAGCCTCCAACTACAAAGATTGGCAGTAGCATTTAGGCAATAAAATGAGTGTAAAAAGGAGAGCAGCCTCCTGCCAAAAACATGACAGGGGCAGGGAGGTTGGTCAAAGCCTGATAGATGATTTAATGCTAGAGGCAATTGCGGAAAATATTAAGATTTGATGATTGTAAAATTTGAAAAGACGTTTGTTTTCTTTCAATAAGATTGTGTGGTTATCGGAAGAAAGAACACCTGCGAAGAAAAAGGGCATAGTCCCCCAGCAATGAGAGATTTTTCTTCAGGTACAGAACAGAGGATGAACAATTGGCCTCCTCTGAACCGAGTGATTCTACTCAAAGCCTTCTTCTACACTAAAGATTTCATGAAGCATATTTAAATCATTTAACAAGAGGGAGGAACCCATGTTTAATCCCATTAGTCATGGAGCTCTAGCACGGGGATACGGAGAAGCAGCGTGGGCCTCGTGGAGAGAGCGTGGGCTTGGGAGTCATCATCATCATCATCATCAATCGTATTTATTGAGCGCTTACCATGTGCAGAGCACTGTACTAAGCGCTTGGGAAGTACAAATTGGCAACATATAGAGACAGTCCCTGCCCAACAGTGGGCTCACAGTCTAAAAGGGGGAGACAGAGAACAAAACCAAACATACTAACAAAATAAAATAAATAGAATAGATATGTACAAGTAAAATAAATAAATAAATAGAGTAATAAATATGTACAAACATATACACATATATACAGGTGCTGTGGGGAAGGGAACGAGGTAAGATGGGGGAGATGGAGAGGGGGACGAGGGGGAGAGGAAGGAAGGGGCTCTTTGAGAGTCCGTGGACTTAGGTTCTAATCCCAGCTCCGCCACTTGTCTGTTGTGTGACCTTGGGCCAGTCACTTAACTACTCTGTGCCTCAGTTATCTCATCTATAAAATGGAGATTAAGACTTTGGGCCCTATGTGGGACAGGGACTGTGTCCAACCTGATTATTTTGTACCTTCCTCAGCACTTAGTACAGTGTCTGGCATGTAGTAAGTACTTAAAAAGTACCATAAAAAAAAGAACACCTTGTAATTAAATTCATTCATTCATTCATTCAATCGTATTTATTGAGCGCTTACTGTGTGCAGAGCACTGTAAGCGCTTGGGAAGTACAAGTCATCTGTCATTTGATAATACTTTGATGACGGGCTGCTATATTTAATTGATCTTCTGATCACTGCCAAAAGTTTACAAATTTAAATAGATCATGCTCCCTTTTCATAAAGAGAAGCAAAGAGCCGAATAGTTCCTAACTGATGCTTCTAAAATGTTTTTAGCAAAACCAGTCTAATGCAAAGGAGCAGTAACTAAAGGACAGTGGGGAACTAAAGAGCAGCGAGTCAAAGACTCGGCAAATGTGCGACCTTTTAAAGAGGGTCACAAATCTGCGAGAAGATGAGGGGAAAACACAGAAATATACGTATAGGTATAGAGTGACCTATCTATACCTATGTGTATATTTATATGGTTATATATCACTCTCTATATAAATGTATAAACCCAGAAATTCAGAGACCAGAGAGCCTCAACTAGATAACCACACTGTCCGAAAGAAAAGTCAGACATTAAGACAGTGACAGAGAAGGATACATCCCGAGATATAGCGGGAGAAAAAAAACCAACAGACAGAGAAAGAGAGCAAAAGAGGCAGTTGGATGAAACATTCAGTCATTCATTCAATTGCATTTATTGAGTGCAGAGCAATGTACTAAGCGCTTGGGAAGTACAATTCAACAACAAATAGAGACAATCCCTGCCCATAATGGTCTCACAGTCTAAAAGTGGGGCGACAGACATCAAAAGAAGTAAAGCGGCCTCGGTAGCATCATTATAAATAAATAGAATTATAATATAATAGAATTATAATATACACATCACTAATAAAAATAAATAGAATTATAATTATAAATATGTACAGATGTACACAAGTGCTATGGGGCGGGGAGGAGGGAGGGAGTCAGGGTGATGGGGAGGGGAGGGGGAGCAGAGGAAAAGGGGGGCTTAGTCTGGGAAGGCCTCCTGGAGGAGGTGTGCTCTCAGAGACCCAACAGGGAGACAAAGAGTGAGAATCGGAGATAATGAGACACAGATATCAGGAGAGATATAGAAAGGGACAGAGACAGAGATAAAACCCAGAGGTAGAAACCATGTGAAAGGTTGACAGATGGAAGGAGACAGACATGGTTAGGGATGTATAGAGAGACAGACAGAGAAGGTTGAAAATGGCAGATAGTTTGAGAAAGAAGTCCCCTCCAAAAACAACAAAGATAATAACTGTGGTGGTATTTGTTAAGCGCTTACGATATGCCAAGCACTGTACTAAGCAGTGGGGTAGATACAAGATAATAAGGTCTCACATGGGGCTCACAGCCTACGTAGGAGGAAGAACATGTACTGAATCCCCATTTTGCAGATGAGGGAACTGAGGCGCAGGCCAGTGATGTGACTTACCCAAGGTCACACAGCGGGTAAGTAGTGGAGTTGGCATTAGAACCCAAGGTCCTCCGACCCCCAGGCCCGAGCTCTTTCCACTAGACCACACTGCTTCTCTAAACACACAGAAACAGAGGGGAAAAAAAGAAAAGAGGGAAAAACTATGATGGAGAAATACATCGAGGGCTGAGAATAAGATAGAAAGAAATAGTGATACAAAGGGACAGAAGCAGGGGTAGCCAGTGACAAGATATTGGCACAGGTAATCATCTAACAAATATCACGGTTATTATTTTCAAGACTGTAAGCTCCCTGTGGGCAGGGAGCATGTCTACCAACTCTGTTGTATTATACTCTCCCAAGTGCTTAGTGCGGGGCTCTGAACACAGTAAGACCTCAATAAATACTGTTGATTGATTGGCAGATGGAGAGACAGGCAGAAAGACCCAGAGACTCAAGACAACTGTGAGCCCGTTGTTGGGTAGGGACCGTCTCTATATGTTGCCAACTTGTACTTCCCAAGCGCTTAGTACAATGCTCTGCACACAGTAAGCGCTCAATAAATACGATTGAATGAATGAATGAATGAATAGTGGTAGAAGGTGGCAGAGAGGAAAATTAAAAATTTGCACGTTAATAGATGCAATAGATACTATTTATTAAATGAGAGCATATATAATTGCACTGTTAAGAACAATCCCAATTTAACTCTAAGGAACCGATGCCTGTGGAAAGCTTATTCACTTCATAAGTTATTACTATATTCTAGTTTAAAATGCTGATTACACTGTACAACGCTGGATTCCCAGCTCCGTGCATCTTCAGAACAGTGACGTTATTAAGCTCATTAATAATGGACCGGATCAAAGGTCAGAAAAAGCCGAATCTTTAAGAGTAAGGTGCATTCATTCAATCGTATTTATTGAGCGCTGACTGTATGCAGAGCACCGTACCAAGTCGGCAGCATACAGAGATGGTCCCTACCCAACAACGGGTTCACAGTCTAGAAGGGGGAGACAGACAATAAAACAAAACATGTGGACAGGTGTCGAGTCGTCAGAATAAATAGAAGTAGGGGAAGCAAAAAAATGCTGGGGCCTCTGGTCAAGGGGAGAAAAACCTTGGGTCTGGGGGCTCAGAACCAGGAGCCTGAGTGGAGAAAGTGATTCCTGTGCTAGTGGTTTGCATCAATCAATCAATGGTATTTATTGAGCACTTCCCCATCTTACCTCCTTCCCTTCCCCACAACACCTGTATATATGTATATATGTTTGTACATATTTATTACTAAATTTATTTATTTATTTTACTTGTACATATCTATTCTATTTATTTTATTTTGTTAGTATGTTTGGTTTTGTTCTGTCTCCCCCTTCTATTCATTCATTCATTCAATCGTATTTATTGAGCACTTACTGTGTGCACAGCACTGTACTAAGCGCTTGGGAAGTACAAGTCAGCAACATATAGAGACGGTCCCTACCCAACAACGGGCTCACAGTCTAGAAGGGGGAGACAGACAACAAAACATATAGAAAGGTCTCAAAATCGTCAGAACAAACAGAATTAAACGATCTGTGTCCAACCTGGTGAGCTTGTATCTACCCCAGTACATAGTACAGTATCCGGCACATAGCAGCGTGGCTTAGTGGAAAAGAGCCCAGACTTTGGAGTCAGAGGTCATGGGTTCAAATTCCGGCTCCGCCACTTGTCAGCTGTGTGACCCTGGGCAAGTCACCCAACTTCTCTGTGCCTCAGTTCCCTCATCTGCAAATGGGGATGAAGACTGCGAGCCCCCCGTGGGACAACCTGACCACCCTGTAACCTCCCCAGCGCCTAGAACAGTGCCTTGCACATAGCAAGTGCAAGGATTTAGACTGTGAGCCCACTGTTGGGTAGGGACTGTCTTTATATGTGGCCAATTTGTACTTCCCAAGCGCTTAGTACAGTGCTCTGCACACAGTAAGCGCTCAATAAATACAATTGATTGATTGATTGATTTTCTGTCCCCCCCTTCTAGACTGTGAGCCCACTGTTGGGCAGGGACCGTCTCTATATGTTGCCAACTTGTACTTCCCAAGTGCTTAGTACAGTGCTCTGCACACAGTAAGCGCTCAATAAATACGATTGATTGATTGATTGATTGACTTCCTGGTTGCAAAACTTGGGAGAGACATGTTTCCTACTCATAAAGCCATTCTCACTCTCTCATCCTTGCCAGTGGTCGTCCCGTTGGGCACCATTGGAACATAGGGAGCGAGGAGCGGGGTAGTAGTGTTGATTTCGTGCCTATCACAACCCCCCGCACACAGTAGGCGCTCAATCGACACTACTGAATGAATATCCGTTTTCATTTTGAAGCGGGAAGACCACAAAACCACAAAACTTTTGACCTATCAAATGAAGGGAGCTTACATGATAGCTCCTGGTTGGAGTTATTAATCTGGAGTGGGAAGCTATTGATCCTCACACTCTGATCAATCAATCACTGGTTTTTCATTCATTGTCGTATTTATTGAGCGCTTCCTGTGTGCAGAGCACTTGATCCCCACACTCTGATCAATCACTGGTATTTCATTCATTCATTCAATCATATTTATTGAGCACTTCCTGTGTGCAGAGCACTGTACTAAGCGCTTGGAAGTACAAGTTGGCAACGTATAGAGACGGTCCCTACCCAACAGCGGGCTCAAAGTCTAGAAGGGGGAGATTTATTAAGTGCTTACTATGTGCAAAGCACTGTTCTAAGCGCTGGGGACATTACAAGGTGATGAGGTTGTCCCGCGGGGGGCTCACAGTCTTCATCCCCATTTTACAGATAAGGGAACTGAGGCCCAGAGAAGTTAAGTGACTTGTCCAAAGTCACACAGCTGGGCTCACAGTCTAGAAGGGGGCTTATGGTATTTATGGAGCACTTACTGCACACAGAGCACTATACTAAGCGCTTGGGAGACTACAATGCAACAGAGTTGGTAGACCCTTTCTCTGCCGACCAAGAGCTTCCAGTCTAGAAGGAAAGAGAAATGAGAAGCAGTGTGGCCTAGTGGATAGAGCACGGGCCTGGGAGTCGGAAGGACCTGGGTTCTAATCCTGGCTCTGCTGCTCGTCTGCTGTTTGACCTTGGGCAAGTCACTTCACTGCTCTTTGCCTCAGGTACCTCATCTGCAAAATGGGGATTAAGACTGTGAGCCCCAAGTGGGATGTGGATGTGTCCAACCTTGTATTTTCTCCAGCACTTCGTACAGTGCCTGGGCACAGAGTAAGCGCTTAACAAATACTATTAAAAAAACCATGGAATGCTTCACAGATTTGCGTGTCACCCTTGCACAGCGTCCCTTACAGGCCCGACCCCAGAAGGAGGCTTAATGCTTAAGGCTTAAGGCTTCAGAAGCACCTTGAGAACCATGAGATGCACCGTGGCTCAGTGGAAAGAGCCCGGGCTTTGGAGTCAGAGGTCATGGGTTCAAATCCCGACTCTGCCACTTGTCAGCTGTGTGACTTTGGGCAAGTCACTTCACTGGGCCTCAGTTACCTCATCTGTCAAATGGGGATTAAGACTGTGAGCCCCCTGTGGGATGACCTGATCACCTTGTCAATCAATCAATCAATCAATCGTATTTATTGAGCGCTTACTGTGTGCAGAGCACTGTACTAAGCGCTTGGGAAGTACAAGTCGGCAACATATAGAGACAGTCCCTACCCAACAGTGGGCTCACAGTCTAAAAGGGGGAGACAGAGAACAAAACCAAACATACTAACAAAAATAAAATCAAATTGTCACCACCCTAGCGCTTAGAACAGTGCTTTGCACATAGTAAGCGCTTAATAAATGCCATCATCATCATCATCATTATTATTATTATTATTATTAATACTGACAAATGGCCCAGATGGATTGCACAGACTGCCTTGCATAATACATAGGATAATAAGGTTAAAGTACAGTGTGGGAAGCAGCGTGACTTAGTCGAAAGAGGGAGGTCATGGGAGTCAGAGGACCTGGGTTCTGAGCCCGCCGTTGGGTAGGGACCTTCTCTATATGTTGCAAACTTGTACTTCCCAAGCGTTTAGTACAGTGCTCTGCCACAGTAAGCGCTCAATAAATACGGTTGAATGAATGAATAATTCCACCTCCATCACTTCCCTGCTGTGTGACCCTGGGCAAGTCACTTCGCTTCTCTGGGCCTCAATTCCATCATCTGCAAAATGGGGGTTCAATATCTGTTCTCTCTCCTACTGTGTACCCCATCTTGGATCTGATTATCTACCCCGTGCTTAGTATAGTACTTGGCACATAGTAAGGGGTTGACAGAGGAAGCAGCATGGCCTAATGGATAGAGCACGGGCCTGGGAATCAGAAGGTCATGGGTTCTAATCCCGCCCTGCCACTTGTCTTCTGTGTGACCTTGGGCACTTTTCTGGGCCTCAGTTCCCTCATCTGTAAAATGCAGATTGAGACTGTGAGCCCCGCACGGGACAGGGACTGTGTCCAACTCGATTTGCTCGTATCCACTCCAGCGTTCAGTACAGTACGTGGCACATAGTAAGCGCTTAACAAATAGCATAATTATCAGTAGTAGTAGTACAGAACCAGAAAGTTAAAAATTCAGCAAAAAGCTTCATGAGGTAATGTCTGCTTCAGACGAGTAAACGTACAGGATTCTGCCAAAAATCTCTCTTGTCTCGTCTGTTTCCACACTGTACAATTGGTCATTTTTTCTCCTGGTGACCCATACTCTTGAAGCTAAAATCTGTCCATGTTAACCTGCCGGCACAGTACCACAATAATTTGTAACGTAAACGTGTTGATCTGGTTTTCGTTAGTGCTACTACAACGAACAGATTTAGGTTGTAGTGATGTGTAAAAAGTTTTTTTTTTCTTTTAGTTAAACTTCACCAAGAACATGTGTGAGGAAATCTTTTAGAAAAAACATTCCGATAAAGCGGCCTGATAAAGGTTGTTACAGATGAAAAAAAAAACCCGCTTAGACTCCATTTTAAGGAAATACGGCTGCTCTGTCAGTTTGTGGGCTCAAAACAAGCCATAGTAGACTCAAGATTGTTTTACATCGGTATAAATGCTGGCAAAGGGTGAGTCCTGTCAATGAACACTTAAAAAACAAACACAAAACAAACAGGGATTTTTCCCATTTCATTTTATGCTCATTTTGAGGCTTCTTCTGCATTTTAATCAATCAGTGGTATTTATTTAGTGCTTGCTATAATAATGATGGCATTTGTTAAGCGCTTACTATGTGCGAAGCGCTGGGGGGGATACAAGGTGATCAGGTTGTCCCACGTGGGACTCACAGTCTTAATCCCCATTTTACAGATGAGGGAACTGAGGCTCAGAGAAGTAAAGTGACTTGCCCAAGGTCACATAGCAGACATGTGGCGGAGGCGGGATTAGAACCCATGACCTCTGACTTCCAAGCCCGGGCTCTTTCCACTGAGCCATGCTGCTTACTAGGTGCAGCAATTCATTGAATTCTATTTATTTTATTTTGTTAGTATGTTTGGTTTTGTTCTCCGTCTCCCCCTTTTAGACTGTGAGCCCACTGTTGGGTAGGGACTGTCTCTATATGTTGCCAACTTGTACTTCCCAAGCGCTTAGTACAGTGCTCTGCACACAGTAAGCGCTCAATAAATACGATTGATTGATGGATTGATTGAATTAATGTATGTATTTATTACTCTATTTATTCATTTTACTTGTACATATTTATTCTATTTATTTTAGTATGTTAATATGTTTTGTTTTGTTATCCGTCTCCCCCTTCTAGACTGTGAGCCCGCTGTTGGGTAGGGACTGCCTCTCTATGCTGCCAACTTGTACTTCCCCAGTGCTTAGTACAGTGCTCTGCACACAGTAAGCGCTCAATAAATATGATTGAATGAATGAATGAGTGCAGAGCACAGTACTAAGTGCTTGGGAGAGACAATTCCACAATGAGTTTACAGAGCACTGTACTAAGCGCTTAGTACAGTGCTCTGCACACAGTAAGCGCTCAATAAATACGATTGATTGATTGATTGATTTACCATCTACACACATTAATATAAAGAAGTAATTCATTCTTATTAAAGTATATTAATAAATAAATCTAATTTAATCAAGCGTATTAAAGTATATAATTTAAATGTATAAAGATATGTACATAAGTACTGTGGGGTAAGCTTTTAGCTTTAGGCTCACCATTAATCCTTGGTTGGAGATCGTATTACCTTAGCCATGGAGACGTTTTGGTTCCTGGATCATATCCATCACTAGAATTCATAAAGATTCCAGGCAACACGAACGTAGGAAGTGTTTGGTATTTACTTGCTACACTTTTCAGAGCCGTGTCCACTTCAACTGCCTCTGGGTGTGTTTAACAGCACATTAAAAAAAGATCAACAAAAGAAACAAGTTAATTATTATTGACAATCAATGAAAGGCCAAAGGAGCAGTGCTTCGGGGCTCGAGAATGTACTAAGGATTCGAGGAAATTTAATACAGAATTGTAGTCGAATTCAGAGGCCCGGCAGTGGAAAATCTGGCATATCCTTCAGGTTTCTTTCTTCCAAACCGCTGTGTCTTCTGCTTTGGAACAGTACACGTTAATTGTTATTGACAATCAATAAAAAGGCCAAAGGAGCAGTGCTTCGGGGCTAGAGAATGTACTAAGGATTCGAGGAAATTTAATACAGAATTGTACTCAAATTCAGAGGCCCGGCAGTGGAAAATCTGGCATATCCTTCAGGTTTCTTTCTGCCAAACTATTGCGTCTTCTGCTTTGGAACCGTACACCCTATTGGAACACCATTTTGTTTCCCAACATCTAGGGTTTTTCAATCCCCATATATTTTAATGATTTTTGTTAAGCATTTACTATGTGCCAGGCACTGTACTAAATGTTGGGGTAGATACAAGCTAATCCACAGTCCATTTTCCACGCGGGGCTCCCAGTTTTAATCCCCATTTCATTCATTCAATCGTATTTATTGAGCGCTTACTGTGTGCAGAGCACTGTACTAAGCGCTTGGGAAGTACAAGTTGGCAACATATAGAGACGGTCCGTACCCAACAGTGGGCTCACAGTCTAGAAGACAGAGAACTGAGGCACAGATAAATTACGTGACTCACCCAAGGTCACACAAGCAGACAAGTGGCAGAGCAGGATTGGAATCAATCAATCAATCAATCGTATTTATTGAGCGCTTACTGTGTGCAGAGCACTGTACTAAACGCTTGGGAAGTACAAGTCAGCTCTTCTAACTCCCACGCCCATGCTCTTTCCACTAGCCTTCAGCGCTTAGAACAGTGCACATAGCGCTTCACAAATACCAAAATTATTATTATTATTGCTGCTCCTCAATCGGTTGCCATATCCTGTCTATTTTCCCCTACATTTAAAGGACCCACCCTTACTCTCCATCCAAATGATCACCCTACTAGACTGGACTGTAAATTCCTTGGGGGCTGGAATCAAATCAACTAGTTCTATTTTATTTCCCCAGGCACTTCGATCACGATAATAATTGTTTTTGTTAAGCGCTTACTATGTCAAGCGCTGTTCTAAGTGCTGAGGTCGAAGCTAATCAGGTTGACCCCACTCCCTGTCCCACACGGGGTTCAACAGTCATCATCATCATCAATCGTATTTATTGAGTGCTTACTGTGTGCAGAGCACTGTACTAAGCGCTTGGGAAGTACAAATTGGCAACATATAGAGACAGTCCCTACCCAACAGTGGGCTCACAGACTAAAAGGGGGAGACAGAGAACAAAACCAAACATACTAACAAAATAAGTAGAATAGATATGTACAAGTAAAATAAATAGAGTAATAAATATGTACAAACATATATACATATATACAGGTGCTGTGGGGAAGGGAAGGAGTCAATCCCCATTTTACAGAACTGGGGCACAGAGAAATTAATTGGTTTGTCCAAGGCCACACATGGGGCACAGAGAAATTAATTGATTTGTCCAAGGCCACACATGGGGCACAGAGAAATTAATTGATTTGTCCAAGGCCACACAGCAGCCAAGTGGTGGAGCAAGAACTAGAACCTAGGTCCTTCTGACTCCCAGCCCGTGCTCTATGCACTAATGATGGCACTTGATAAGCGCTTACTATGTGCAAAGCACTGTTCTAAGCGCTGGGGAGGGGGGGCTACAAGGTGATCAGGTTGTCCCACGTGGGGCTCACAGTCTTCATCCCCATTTTACAGATGAGGTAACTGAGGCTCAGAGCAGTTAAGTGACTTGCCCAAGGTCACACGACATGTGGGGGAGACGGGATTAGAACCCATGACCTCTGACTCCCAAGCCCGTGCTCTTTCCACTGAGCCACGCTGCCTCTCCATGCGACTTCGTATTTATTGAGCACTTACTGTGTGCAGAGCACTATACTAAGCGCTTACATTCTACCCTCCCAAGCACTTAGTACAGTGCCCTGCACTCGGTAAGCGTTCAATAAATACAACTACCAGGGTTGGTAGGCAAGTTCCCAGCCCACAAGTAGACATTCAGTAAGTACTAGGGGAGTACTAGGGGAAGTACTAGGGGAAGTTCAGTAAGTACTAGGGGAAGCAGAGTGGCTCACCGGAAAGAGCCCGGGCTTTGGAGTCAGAGGTCATGGGTTCAAATCCCAGCTCTGCCAACTGTCAGCTGTGTGACTTTGGGCAAGTCACTTCACTTCTCTGGGCCTCAGTTACCTCATCTGTAAAATGGAGATTAAGACTGTGAGCCCTCCATGGGACAACCTGATCACCTTGTAACCCCCCCCCCCCAGCGCTTAGAACAGTGCTTTGCACATAGTAAGCGCTTAATAAATGCCATCATTATTACTAGCAGTAGCATGGCGGAGTGGATAGAGCAGTCCTGGGAGTCAGCAGGTCATTAGTACAGTGCTCTGCACACAGTAAGCGCTCAATACATACGATTAAATGAATGAATGCTTCTCAAATAAGTGCGAAAGATTCACGATCCGGTGAATGAATGAATCCCAGCTCTGCCACTTGTCTGCTGTTTGACCTTGGGTAAGTCATCTCACTTCCTTTGTGCCTCAGTTACCTCATCTGTAAAATACAGGTTGAGCCTGAGCCCCACATGGGATGGGGACTGTATCCAACCCGATTTGCTTGTATCTACCCCAGTGCTTAGTACAGTGCCTGGCAGATAGTAAGCACTTAACAAATACGATATTATTATCTACCCCAGTGCTTAGTACAGTGCCTGGCACACAGTAAGCACTTAAATTTATTGCTCTATTTACTTTACTTCTACATATTTACTATTCATACGATATTATTATCTACCCCAGTGCTTAGTACAGTGCCTGGCACACAGTAAGCACTTAAATTTATTACTCTATTTATTTTACTTCTACATATTTACTATTCTATTTGTTTTGTTAATAGTGTGCATATAGCGTTAATTCTATTTGTTCTGACGATTTTGACACCTGTCTACATGTTTTGTCCTCTGTCTCCCCCTTCTAGAGTGTAAGCCCGTTGTTGGGTAGGGACCATCTCTATACGTTGCCAACTTGTACTTCCCAAGTGCTTAGTACAGTGCTCTGCACACAGTAAGCGCTCAATAAATAAGATTGAATGAATGAACAAATACAATATTATTATTATCTACCCCAGTGCTTAGTACAGTGCCTGGCACACAGTAAGCACTTAAATTTATTGCTCTATTTACTTTACTTCTACATATTTACTATTCATACGATATTATTATCTACCCCAGTGCTTAGTACAGTGCCTGGCACACAGTAAGCACTTAAATTTATTACTCTATTTATTTTACTTCTACATATTTACTATTCTATTTGTTTTGTTAATAGTGTGCATATAGCGTTAATTCTATTTGTTCTGACGATTTTGACACCTGTCTACATGTTTTGTCCTCTGTCTCCCCCCTTCTAGAGTGTAAGCCCGTTGTTGGGTAGGGACCATCTCTATACGTTGCCAACTTGTACTTCCCAAGTGCTTAGTACAGTGCTCTGCACACAGTAAGCGCTCAATAAATAAGATTGAATGAATGAACAAATACAATATTATTATTATCTACCCCAGTGCTCAGTACAGTGTCTGGCACATAATAATAATAATAATAATAATAATAATGTTGGCATTTGTTAAGCACTTACTATGTGCAAAGCACTGTTCTAAGCGCTGGGGGGATACAAAGTGATCAGGTTGTCCCACGTGGGGCTCACAGCCTTAATCCCCATTTTACAGATGAGGTCACTGAGGCTCAGAGAAGTTAAGCGACTTGCCCAAGATCACACAGCAGACATGTGGTGGAGCCGGGATTCGAACCCCTGACCTCTGACTCCAAAGCCCGGGCTCTTTCCACTGAGCCACGCTGCTTCTCTGATAGTATGTGCTTAACAAATATGATATTATTATCCACCCCAGCGCTTAGTACAGTGGCTGGCATACAGTAAGTACTTAAATGCAATATTATTAATTATAATCTACCCCTGCGCTAAGTACAGTGCCTGGCACATAGCAAGAGCCTGACAAACACAATATTATTAATTACTATCTACTCCAGCACTGAGTGCAGTACCTGACACAGAAAGAGGTTAACAAATATGATATTATTATTACCTACCCCAGCGTTGAGTACAGTGCCTGGCACCCAGTAAGGACTTAAAAAATACCATCATTATTAATAGTAGTACTATGGATGGATTAGGCCAATGTAGCCATTTCGGTTACAAGCTATCAGTTGAGGGCTTAATACAGCGCTGCACACACAGTAGAGGCTTAATAAACACAACCGAATGGATCAATCAATCATATTTATTGAGCGCTTACAATGTGCAGAGCTGTACTAAGTGCTTGGGAAGTACAAGCTGGCAACATATAGAGACAGTCCCTACCCAACAGTGGGCTCACAGTCTAGAAATGGATGAGAATCAATCCCTCTCAGAGAAGCAGCGTGGCTCAGTGGAAAGAGCCCGGGCTTGGGAGTCAGAGGTCATGGGTTCTAATAATAATTTTGCCCATTGTTGGGCAGGGACCGCCTCTATATGTTGCTGACTTGTACTTCCCAAGCGCTTAGTACAGTGCTCTGCACACAGTAAGTGCTCAATAAATACAATTGAATGAATGAATGGTATTTATTGAGCGCTTACTATGTGCAAAGCACTGTACTAAGCGCTGGGGGAGACACAAGGTAATCAGGTTATCCCACGTGGGGCTCACTGTCTTCATCCCCATTTTCCAGATGAGGTAACCGAGGTACAGAGAAGTGACTTGCCCAGAGTCACACAGCCGATAAATGGCAGAGCTGGGATTAGAACCCAGGGCCTCTGACTCCCAAGCTCGGGCTCTTTCCACTGAGCCACTCTGCTTCTGCTTGTCAGCTGCATGACTTTGGTCAAGTCACGTTACTTCTTGGGAGTCAGAGGTCATGAGTTCTAATCCCCGCTCCGCCACAAGTCTGCTGTGTGACCTTGGGCAAATCACTTAAGTTTTCTGAGCCTCAGTGACCTCATGCATGACTTTGGGCAAGTCACTTCACTTCTTGGGAGTCAGAGGTCATGAGTTCTAATCCCCGCTCCGCCACAAGTCTGCTGTGTGACCTTGGGCAAATCACTTAAGTTTTCTGAGCCTCAGTGACCTCATCTTTAAAATGGGTATACAGACTGTGAGCCCCATGTGGGACAATCTGATCACCTTGTATCCCCCCCAGCACTTAGTGCTTCGCACATAGTAAGCACTAACAAATGCCATTATTAATATTATTACTTCTCTGGGCCTCAGTTACTTCAGCTGCAAAATGGGGATGAAGACTGTGAGCCCCACATGGGACTACCTGATCACCTTGTAACTACCCCAGACAGTGCTTTGCACATAATCATTGCTTAACAAATAGCGTGATTTAGTGGAAAGAGCCCGGGCTTTGGAGCCAGAGGTCATGAGTTCAAACCCCTGCTTCGCCACTTGTCAGCTGTGTGACTTTGGGCAAGTCACTTCACTTCTCTGAGCCTCAGTGACCTCATCTGTAAAATGGGGGTGAAGACTGTGAGCCCCCCATGGGTCAACCTGATCACCTTGTAACCTCCCCAGCACTTAGGACAGTGCTTTGCACATAGTAAGCACTTAACAAACGCCATCATTATTATTATCATTACTTCTCTGGGCCTCAGTTCCCTCAGCTGCAAAATGGGGATGAAGACTGTGATCCCCCCGTGGGACAGCCTGATCACCTTGTAACCTCCCCAGCGCTTAGAACAGTGTTTTGCACATAGTAAGCGCTTAACAAATGCCATCATTATTATCGCTATCACTTCTCTGGGCCTCAGTTACCTCATCTGTAAAATGGGGCTTAAGACTGTGAGTCCCCCCCCGTGGGACAGCCTGATCACCTTGTAACCTCCCCAGCGCTTAGAACAGTGTTTCGCACATAGTAAGCACTTAACAAAGACCATCATTATTATTGCTATCACTTCTCTGGGCCTCAGTTCCCTCAGCTGCAAAATGGGGATGAAGACTGTGAGCCCCCCGGGGGACAGCCTGATCACCTTGTAAATTCCCCAGCGCTTAGAACAGTGATTTGCACATAGTAAGTGCTTAACAAATGCCATCATTATTATTACCATTACTTCTCTGGGCCTCAGTTCCCTCAGCTGCAAGTAAGCACTTAACAAATGCCATCATCATTATTATTATTATTACTTCTCTGGGCCTCAGTTCCCTCAGCTGCAAAATGGGGATGAAGACTGTGAGCCCCCCCGGGGGACAGCCTGATCACCTTGTAACCTCCCCAGCGCTTACAACAGTGTTTCGCACATAGTAAGCGCTTAGCAAAGGCCATCATTATTACTGCTATCACTTCTCTGGGCCTCAGTCCCCTCAGCTGCTAAATGGGGATGAAGACTGTGAGCCCCCCCGTGGGACAGCCTCATCACCTTGTAACCTCCCCAGCGCTTAGAACAGTGTTTCGCACATAGTAAGCACTTAACAAAGGCCATCATTATTATTGCTATCACTTCTCTGGGCCTCAGTTCCCTCAGCTGCAAAATGGGGATGAATACTGTGAGCCCCCCGCTGAGACAGCCTGATCACCTTGTAACCTCCCCAGCGCTTAGAACAGCGTTTCGCACATAGTAAGCGCTTAACAAATGCCATCATTATTATTACCATTACTTCTCTGGGCCTCAGTTCCCTCAGCTGCAAGTAAGTACTTAACAAATACCATCATTATTATTATTATTATTACTTCTCTGGGCCCCAGATCCCTCAGCAGCAAAATAGGGGTGAAGACTGTGAGCCCCCGGTGGGACAACCTGATCACCTTGTAACCTCCCAGCGCTTAGAACAGTGTTTCGCACATAGTAAGCGCTTAGCAAAGGCCATCATTATTACTGCTATCACTTCTCTGGGCCTCAGTCCCCTCAGCTGCTAAATGGGGATGAAGACTGTGAGCCCCCCGTGGGACAGCCTGATCACCTTGTAACCTCCCCAGCGCTTAGAACAGTGTTTCGCACATAGTAAGCGCTTAACAAATGCCATCATTATTATTGCTATTACTTCTCTGGGCCTCAGTTCCCTCAGCTGCAAGTAAGCACTTAACAAATACCATCATTATTATTATTATTATTACTTCTCTGGGCCCCAGTTCCCTCAGCTGCAAAATGGGGATGAAGACTGTGAGCCCCCCAGGGGGACAGCCTGATCACCTTGTAACCTCCCCAGCGCTTACAACAGTGTTTCGCACATAGTAAGTGCTTAACAAAGGCCATCACTATTACTGCTATCACTTCTCTGGGCCTCAGTTCCCTCAGCTGCAAAATGGGGATGAAGACTGTGAGCCCCCCGGGGGACAGCCTGATCACCTTGTAACCTCCCCAGCGCTTAGGACAGTGTTTCGCACATAGTAAGCACTTAACAAATGCCATCATTATTATTACCATTACTTCTCTGGACCTCAGTTCCCTCAGCTGCAAGTAAGCACTTAACAAATGCCATCATTATTATTACTTCTCTGGGCCTCAGTTCCCTCAGCTGCAAAATGGGGATGAAGACCGTGAGCCCCCCGTGGGACAGCCTGATCACCTTGTAACCTCCCCAGCGCTTAGCACAGTGTTTCGCACACAGTAAGCGCTTAACAAATGCCATCATTATTATTACCATTACTTCTCTGGGCCTCAGTTCCCTCAGCTGCAAAATGGGGATGAAGACCGTGAGCCCCCCCGTGGGACAGCCTGATCACCTTGTAACCTCCCCATTGCTTAGAACAGTGATTTGCACATAGTAAGCACTTAATAAATGCCATTATTATTATTATTATTAACACTTGAGCGTGGAGGGCTTCGGGTCCGCCCCCCGAGGCCAAGCCAGCGCCTCGGGGCCCGCTGGGAAAACGCTCCCGCGCCTGCCCAGAAGGGACGGGCCCCGGGGAAGGCAGAAAGACGGGAAAAACGGCACCGCGGGGAAGTCCCCGAAACGGCCCTCGACTTAAAGTTGGCCTGAGGGGCGGGCGGCGGGGCCGCCATGACACTCCCGCCCCCCTCCTCCGCCCTGACGGCCTCGAAAGGCGGCCATTACGGCTGAGGGGGGAAAGGACAGGCCGCGCGCCCCCCCCTTCTTCCCCCTCGTGGGGGCGGCGAGCACGTGACGCGCGCGCGCGCGCGTTCGTCGGCGGGGAGGTATCCCTCCGCCGCCGAGCGCGTCGACGGGGGAGGCCCCGCCCCCTTTTCCGGATCGACACCCGCTCTCATCCAATGGGGGCGCGCCATTCGGGAGGCCCCGCCCCCTCTCCGGGGGCCTCCCCCCTCCCCCTCGCGCGCGCGCGCGCGCGCACGCGGAGGGATCCTTATTTTCCCTCCCTCCCTCCCCCCCCCCCCCTTCGCGCTCGGTCTTTGGCCGCGCCGTCGCCATTTTGTGAAGCCGCCTTGTGAGGGGGGCGCCGCCATGTTGGCGGGAAGAACTCAGCGCCACGGCCACTGCCCCAACCCCCGTGTTCCTCACCGCCATCTGCCCGTTTCCAAGCCTCGACCACCACCATCACCGGCGGCGGCGGACAGAGCCTAACGAGCAGCGCCGGGGGGGGGGGTGTCCTGGGGAAGGGGGTGCAGTTAGAGCCCCCCCCCCCCGCCACCCCCTCCTTCTCTGTCTCCCTCTGCCCGGGCTTGTTAATAGACTGGAAAAAGTCTCTGTGTCTCTCTGTGTCGCTCACTAAGTAACCGTGAGTTTTTACCACCAATCCATCACCGCTCACCACCCAGTCCCCGGCGGCGGGCGAGAGGCAGGTGGTGGTCAGCGAGGCCCAAGTGTGTTGTGTCTCCTCCTCCTCCCTCCTGGTCCTCGGTCCTGTCAGGCCCCGCGGCTCCAGCACAGCATCAGCAGCATCAGCAACAGCAGCAGCAGCAGCAGCAGGGCCGGGGGCGCGCTAAGGGTTCTGGTCCGGTGGCCCAAAAAGGACCATCCTTTTTCCTCCTCCTCCTCCTCCTCCTCCTGCTGCTGCTCATCCCTCCTCCACCACCTCCACCATCACCACCACCACCACCACCATGGCCTTTGAGAGCCTTTTCTCCAAAGCCCCCCACCCCGTCCTTGACCAAAACATGACAGACTCTGAACATGCAGAAAGGTCGAGTAACCCTAATTCTCTATTTCTTTCTCTTCTCTCTCTCCTCTTTCCTCTCTCTGACGGATGGTAATAATGATGTGTCTGTGATCAGTAATAATCATGGTCCTCATCCTCGTTGGGGGGGGGGCGGGAGTGTTTTTGACATTTTTTTTGGGGGGGTGGGGGGAGTCATCCCCTTCATCCTCTGGGGTTGGGGGGGCGCCCCCCTTCATCTTACGGGGTCGAGGGAAATGATGGGGGGACGACCATCCCCTTCATTCTCTGGGGTTGGGGAAATGATGGGGGGGGGCGTCCCCTTCATCCACAGGGGTCGAGGGAAATGATGAGGGACGGCTATCCCCTTCATCCTCTAAGGTTGGAGGCTTGAAGTGGGGGGGCGACCATCCCCTTCATCCTCTAAGGTTGGAGGCATGAAGGGGGGGGGGACCATCCCCTTCATCCTCTAAGGTTGGAGGCAATGATGTGGGGGGGGACCATCCCCTTCATCCTCTAAGGTTGGAGGCAATGATGGGGGGGGGGGACACCATCCCTTTCATCCTTTAAGGTTGGAGGGAATGATTGTGGGGGGGCATCCCCTTCATCCTCCAAGGTTGAAGGCAATGATTGGGGGGGGGACCATCCCCTTCATCCTCTAAGGTTGGAGGCAATGATTGTTGGGGGGGCATCCCCTTCATCCTCTAAAGTTGGAGGCAATGATGGGGGGGTACCATCCCCTTCATCCTCTGAGGTTGGAGGCAATGACGGGGGGGACAGCCATCCCCTTCATCCCCTGGGTTTGGGGGGAACCGTCCCCTTCATCCTCTGGGGTCGGGGGGGAACCGGGAGGCTCGGTCGGAGTTGCAGTTTGCATGATTTAAACTTATCTATCTATCGATTTTTGGTTGTTGCCTTAGTTCCATTAAATGCGCCTCGCTAAGTCTGCGACATCACCTCGCTTTCATTGCAGCTCGCCCGGTGTGGATCAGGGCTTTGAGGGCGGGGGGGTTAACTTATTTATTTATTTATTCATTTCTTCTCGCGCAACCCCTCACTAGGTTCCGTTTTCTATATTTAACTCGGTGATCGGGTTTTCTCTTCGGATTTCGCTGCCTGCGGATTTCACTGGATCTTCTTCTTCTTCTTCTTCCCTTTTTTTTTTCGATGCAGATTAAGGCCCTGAGTGACGTGGTGTCTCGCCCCCCCCCCCCCCCCCCCCCCCCCCCTCCCCAGCCAGCGAGTGCCCACACAGTCCCTCCCAGTCATCATATCCCCGGTTAGATGACAAGCACTTTTGTGTGTGGGCCTCCCCTCCCCTCTTCCTCTCCCTCCCCTCTTCCTCCCCCTTCCCCCCAGCCCACCCCCCCGCGCTCGCCCGAGCCCCTCTTGCAGCCACCTTGCTGCAGTCTTCCCCTCTTCCAGCAGCTCGGACCCAAGCGAAGGCCTCGAAAACTTTTGTCGAGCGCCAGCCACCCCGCTGTTCAATGGTCAGACCGTTGCCAACAGGAAACGAGGGGGCTCTAACGATGCTGCTGTTGGCGTTTGTTAATAATAATAATGATGGCGTTTGTTAAGCGCTTCTATATGCAAAGCACTGTTGTGAGCGCCGGAGAGGACACAAGGTGATCAGGTTGTCCCACGTGGGGCTCACAGTCTTAATCCACATTTTACAGATGAGGGAACTGAGGCACGGTTGTCCAAAGTCACACAGTGGAGCCAGGATTTGAACCCATGACCTCCGACTCCCAAGCCCGGGCTCCTTCCACCGAGCCACGCCGCTCAAGCGCTTACTATGTGCCAAGCAGTGTTAATAATAATGTTGGTATTGGTTAAGCGCTTACTATGTGCCAAGCAGTGTTAATAATAATGTTGGTATTGGTTAAGCGCTTACTATGTGCCAAGCACCGTTACTATGTGCCAAGCAGTTGTCTTCCCCATTTTACAGATGAGGCAACTGAGGCACAGAGAAGTTAAGTGACTTGCCCAAGGTCCCACAGCTGACAAGCGGCAGAGCTGGGATTCAAACCCATGGCCTCTGACTCCCAAGCCCGGGCTCTTTCCACTAAACCATGCTGCTTGTCAGCGCTGGGGGAGATATAAGATCATCGGATGGTCCCACGTGGGGCTCACAGTCTTCATCCTCATTTTACAGATGAGGAAACTGAGGCACAGAGAAGTCACACAGCAGATAAGTGGCGGTGGCAGGATTAGAACCCACATCCTCTGATTCCCAAGCCCGGGCTCTTCCCACGAAGCCATGCTGCTTCTCCAATCCTAATCACCAACCGAAGGGGCGCCTAGTGGGGGCAGGAGCACTGGACTAGGTGTCCCGGAAAGTACAGGACCCCCTTTCTAGACGCCCACTTCTTCGGCAGCGCGGTGGGCCCGTCGGTCAGTGGAGTTGGTCTTGACGATGGCAGCCAGGCGGCCTGGTGGACAGAGCCCGAGTCCTGGGGTCGGAGGACGTGGGTTCTGATCTGCTGTGTGACACTGGGCAAATCACCTCACTTCTCTGAGCCTCAGTTACCTCATCTGTAAAATGGGGATTAAATCCTACTCCCTCCGGAGCCCCGTATGGGGCAGGGACTGTGTCCCTAGCTGATTCAGCACTTAAAACAGTGCTTGGCCCGTAGTAAGCGCTTAACAAGTACCATAATTATTACAGTAAGCCCTAGAGTAAATACAAGATAAGGGGAGACAAAGGCTCGCCCATATAGGGCTCAGAGTCTAAAGCTAATGAAAAACAAGAGTGCTTGAAAATAATGCCACGGCCTTTACTTCCAAATAATTCAAATGATTAAATTTTAGGGGATTGTAAATTTACCTCTGGCCTATTTATTTTTTTTTTTAGCATATGAACTACGCTGTGAACATTTTCCACCAAGTCTGTTACTGTTACTCAATTCCTGTCCCAGAGGATACAAGCTTCAGTTCAAAGTCCGCTGCCCATCATATGTTAACTCTGAAATATGCTGAAAGACTTCTCCAGTGTATACCCAGGAGGGAGAACAGTTATTAAATCCCTGTTTTACAGATGAGGAAACTAAGGCCCGTTGGTGGGTAGGAACCGTCTCTATATGTTGCCAACTTGTACTTCCCAGGTGCTTAGTACAGTGCTCTGCACACAGTAAGTGCTCAATAAATACGGTTGAATGAATGAAGGCACAGCGAAGTTGTCACTTATCCAAAGTCACAAAGCCGGCAGAGCCAGGTTTAGAACCCAGATCCTCTTTCCACTAGTCCCCCACTACTTTTCATTTCTCGTATCAGAATGACATAGTAGAATTAAAGTAGGCATCATATCTTCTTTACTGGTAATAATGGTTATCGTGAAATTTGTTAAGTGTTTACTGCCAGCCAAACACTTCCAAACACTGTAGATAATCAGGCTGGTCACAGTCCCTGTCCCATGTGGGACTCCCAGTTTTAGCAGAAGGGAGACCAGGTATTCCCATTTTTCAGATGAGAAAACTGAGGTGCGGAGAGGTTCAATGGCTTTCCCAAGGTTACGGCAGGCAAGAGTGAGGGTGTTATACTCGCCCATTGTACTCTCCCAAGCGCTCAGTAAGCGCTCAATGTTATGTTGCCAACTTGTACTTCCCAAGCGCTTAGTACAGTGCTCTGCGCACAGTAAGTGCTCAATAAATACGATTGAATGAATGAATAAATACGATTGAATGAATGAAGTGCCCACCTAGTGATTCAGAGTCAACATATGCTAGCCAGCCGACTTTGAAGTGTGTATCCTCTGGGACAGGAATTAAATAAAAGACTTGGTAGATAATGTTAGGAGCGCAGTACATAAGAAGCAGCGTGGCTTAGTGGAAAGAGCCTGTGCTTGGGGAGTCAGAGGTCGTGGGCTCTAATCCCAGCTCCGCCACTTATCATCTGTGTGACCTTGGGCAAGTCACTTAACTTCCCTGTGCCTCAGTTACCTCATCTATAAAATGGGGCATAAGTCTGTGAGCCCCATGTGGGATAACCTGATTACCTTGTATCAACCCCAGTGCTTGGCACATAGCGCTTAACAAATACCATTATTATTATTATTATTATTATTATTATTATTATTATTATTATCTTCTAGACTGTGAGCCTGTTGTTGGGTAAGGACTGTCTCTATATGTTGCCAACTTGTACTTCCCAAGCGCTTAGTACAGTGCTCTGCACACAGCGCTCAATAAATATGATTGAATGAATGAATGAATATTATTGTTACATAAGCTCTGCACAGAGTAAGCCCTCATTAAATGACGCTGATTGATTTAGAGAACTCATTTCCAAATTTTGAAGAGAATAGGTCAGGGAATGGAATAGCCAAAACATCACCTTTGTAAATATTTTTTCAACTCCAAGTTTGGGTAACTATATGATGATGAAGATGATGGTATTTTTTAAGCGTTTACTTTGTGCCAAGTACTGTTCTAAGTGTGGGGTAGATACAAGGTAATCAGGTTATCCCATGTGGGGCTCACAGACTTAATCCCCATTTTACAGATGAGATAACTGAGGCACAGAGAAGTAAAGTGACTTGCCCAAGGTCACACAGCTGATCAGTGGTTTAGCCGGGATTAGAACCCACGACCTCTGGCTCCCAAGCCCCTACTCTTTCCACTAATAATAATAATAATAATAATGGCATTTATTAAGCGCTTACTATGTGTAAAGCACTGTTCTAAGCGCTGGAGAGGTTACAAAGTGATCAGGTTGTCCCACATGGGGCTCACAGTCTTTATCCCCATTTTACAGATGAGGTAACTGAGGCACAGAGAAGTGAAGTGACTTGCCCAAAGTCACCCAGGTGACAATTGGCGGAGCCGGGATTTGAACCCATGACCTCTGACTCCAAAGCCCGGGCTCTTTCCACTGAGCCACGTTGCTTCGCTGTGCATGGCTTCACTAAGCCATGCTACTTCTCATGTCACATATATGTCAGACTGAGCCCCTTCCTTCCTCTCCCCCTCGTCCCCCTCTCCATCCCCCCATCTTACCTCCTTCCCTTCCCCACAGCACCTGTATATATGTATATATGTTTGTACATATTTATTACTCTATTTATTTTACTTGTACATATCTATTCTATTTATTTTGTTAGTATGTTTGGTTTTGTTCTCTGTCTCCCCCTTTTAGACTGTGAGCCCACTGTTGGGTAGGGACTGTCTCTATATGTTGCCAGCTTGTACTTCCCAAGCGCTTAGTACAGTGCTCTGCACACTGCGCTCAATAAATACGATAAATATGATTGATTGATTGATTGACTCATGTCACTGTATGTATATATAGTATATATGCCACTGTTAGTGTACAGTATGAGTAATAATTACTCAAGCCAGTAAATGCTATTATGATGCTTTAGTAGACAGTTTCTAACCCTTTCTTTCCTCCCGTATTATAAATCGTGAGTTTGCCACTTTCTGCTTGCACTAAATGTTAACCTCATAAACAGCTTTGTCTTTAATGATACACTTTTTTTGGTGTTTGTTAAGCACTTGCTGTACGCCAGGCACTGTACTGAGCTCTGGGGCAGATACGAGATAATGAGTTTGGAAGCAGTCCCTGTCTTACATAGGTCTCACGGTCTTAATCCCCATTTTACAGATGAGGGAACTGGGGCACAGAGAAGTTAAGTGACTTGCCTAAGGTTACACAGCAAGCAAGTGGCGGAGCTGGGATTAGAACCCAGGTCCTCTGGTTCCCAGGCCCATGCTCTTTCCCCATGACTACGCTGCCTCTGATTTTGTTGTATCCCTGTGAGTAGGTGATGAATATATCCAAGTAAAACAGTATATTTAAAATAAACTTAAAGCTAAGGTTTCTTGTTTTAAAAAAAAGCAACCTAAATATGCCTTTCCCACTGTGGCAAAAAAAAGGCACGTTTGGGATTTTTTTGTTTTGTGTTTGGAGAAAAGTGTGTGGTTAAGGCAGTGGTTTGAACATTGGTTTTAATCACATATATGGAAATATGGGTTGCTGAACCACATTGCCTTAAATGAATTGCAGTGAAAATGGTGAAGCTTGCTAAATTAACCTCTGTCGTCCCCATTGATAATACAGAAGATCTTCTGTCTAAAGTGAAAGCAAATAGGGGAAAACTAGTTTCTCATGAGGAATTCCCTGTTCTGAATTTCTGGAGGCAAAGTGATGACATTTCTTTTTGACAATTCCTATTTAAAGAAGAAAAAAAACTTGGATAAAGTACAGCATACGATTTTTTTTAATGATAGGATTAGCGTCATTAGGCATTACCCTTTTGAGTTGAAGTTGACTTGTTCTCATTGGAATTTTATTTTCTCTTTTTCAAGGGATGCAAAGGGATTGATTTCAAAACTATCTGTAGTGTTAAGAAAACTTTCGTTAAATGGATAAATCAGAAGGTCAGAAGGGTGAATTATGCTAGGAATTTTGCTGGAAAACATGTTGTGATGCGAACCTAAAGACCTAGCGAGAAATGACTGTGAATTAGGAAATGTACGTTTCCTCTTCCTTGGGGAAGAGAAGATGCTCCACCAAATGAAATATTTAAAGTAGTATCCCTGTTTTAATAGTAGTAGAACTTGTGTAGTTGTCATATAGAGAAGATTGGGCTTCTTACTTTATAAGCAATCTGGATAAGTACACTTTCTATTGAATGGTTTTTATAAATCATTTGGGTGCGCGAGACAGATTTTGTCAGTGGTGAATCAGGAACATTGTGAACTCCATAATCATCCCAGCTATAAGAAGAGTATGTCCCTCAAACAATTGGTGTGATATACTTCCCTGAATATGAAGTGTTTTCATTTTGAAAATGTTTCCTGCCGTTGCCCACTTCGAAGTTATTTGATTAGATGGTGGGCATGTAAGCACCCCAATTTTATCCAGAAACAATTTCTGCTTCAAATGTTCTACACCCCATAGATTCTTCATAAATTCTAGTCATTAATGAGGTAGAATTTTGAAGCAGAGTGTGTAATATATTGTAGAATGAATTACTGACAATAGTTTATTAACAATTTCTATCTGAAGGTGGTTGGTTAGAAACAAAAGGTTCAGAACATATTCACGTGGCAGGTAGGGAACAAACAGAATTTGTGTCCATGTGAGTTGTGTAGGAAGAAAATACCGTTATGTTCCTTAAGGGTTTGGATCCATGATGGATTGTTGGAAGGAGAGTGACACAAATTAGATGGCAAAGTTAGGGATGCTAAATGCTTCCCCCAAAATTGGATGTCAGGGAAAGCATGACAGAAGTTAGATGGAAAAGTTAGGGATGGTAACTGCTCCCCCAAAATTGGAGGTCAGGGAAGGCAGACACACTCCTCCACCCAAGTATTGCGTTATCATCGCCAAAACCAATGCCAAGCTGAGTGGACCATTGGTCTGACTCGGTATGGCACTGCTTATACCCTTAAGCACTTGGCATGGGCCAATACACACGCTAACGTGGGTGAAGATAGCACATGCTTGTCGCATTGTGCTGCACCCCTGCCTGCCTAGTCACTTGTTACCTGCTCTGCCCCATCGGGAACATGACCGTCAGAGTGTCTTGCCAGAGACACTAGGCAAGAACAATAACAACAGCAATAAATAAATAATAAGGGGAGTAAATACAAGGTAATCAGGTTGGACACAGTCCCTGTCCCACATGCGTCACAGTTTAAGGGGAGGGTGGGAGAGCAGATGAGGGAAGTGGGATGCAGAGGAGCTAAGTGACTTGTCCAAGGTTACAGAGCAGGCAAGTGGCAAAACCAGGGATAGACGCAGGTCTCCAAACTCCCAGGCTTGTTCCACCAGGCCTCGCTGCTCCTCCGGGCTATAAGTCAGGACAGAAGCTCACCTGTTGCTCCTGACAAGAGAGTGCACCCGTCGCGTGGGTGTACATTTGTGCAAGGGTTTTGGCGAAAGAATGACACTATCCGTTACTGGATGAGTTTGATTGCATAATATTCTTCCATAAGGAACTAGCAACCAGTTTACAGTCAGTTTCATTGAAGGCAGAATGAGATCCCTCATCTACTTACTACATTCAGCAACAAATCTTCAGTATTAGCAATCAGTCAATCAAGGGTATTTATGGAGCCCATACTCTGGGCAGAGCAGTGTGCTAAATGCTTGGGAGAGTACAGTACAACAGAATTAGCAGATACATCCATACCAAGCTTAAAGTCCAGAAGGGGAGAGACAGACATCAATATGAATAAATAAGTAATTTATACTAGTAATAAGCTAGATGTATTTTTCTTTTCATGTCCTGAAAATTATGCATCATCATAATCCGTAATGATAGAATGATTTTGGGGAAGCCAGACTTCATACGGAAAATTCTCATCACTCTGTAAGCATTTTTGTTCTCTCCCTTTGATTTGGTTTTTGTAGGAACTCCAATAGATGAATACATTTTGGGTGGTATTATTGACTGTGGCGTGAAGGAACAAAGCACACACTGTCCCCCAGATGACTTACGTGTTAATGGATTGAGAACCGGAGAAAGAAAAGCAGATTTCTTCATTGCAAAGGAAATAACCGCAAACCAATGCATCCATATAGAAAAGTGGCCCTTCCCGGCCACAAAGGAGAGGGGCAAGTCACATTCTTTCAAGTGCCCCCGCATACAAAGGCGACTTCTTCTGAAGTATGGGCTTCAGAATGAGTTGCCGAAGATGGGAAAATGTGACACCTGACGAGTCGTACCCATTCGCTAGTTTTAGGCTTTGGTCTCCCTGTTCCTAGGGCCAAATCCGCAGTCAGGTAGACCCTGGAAGAGATCGAGAAGGATCAGGAAATAGGGAAGACAGGGTCTTGGATTTACATCCAGGGAAAGCCAGTGTTATTTAAATGTTTCACTGGACATTGCTTGAAGAATAAGTAGCAATTTGCATCCATTTGTCTTGTTAGATTTTTTAGGCACCTTGAGGTACCCATTTTGCTTTTATTGTGTGTTCCCCAAACCAATACAATGCTGTACAAACAGAAAGCACTCAGTAAGCATCTGCCAATTCTGTTGTACACTCCCAAGTGTTTGGTACAGTGCTCTGCGCACAGTCAGTGCTCAGTAAGTACCATTGACGATGATAAAGAAATACTGTTGGTGATAATGGTGGTGATTGGTCTGGAGTATAAATATTTAAAAGGGGTCTTCTGTGACATTCCTTTTTTAAGGACTCAGAAGTGAAAATTATAAGGGAAGTAGTTGCCATTGTTTACCTTTCCTTAAACTGTTCGAGAAACCTAGACTCTTAAATAAAATTGTAATATTCCCTTTGTGAGTCAGATTCCATGCCCCTGTGATTGAATTCTGAGAAGGCTAAAATTTTTGTGTTTGTTTTTTCACCTAATATAATGACTGAAATCCATTCACGTACCGCATCAGCTCTTCTTTGAAAGAAATATGGTACTGTTGACAGTTGTGTTGACCCTTTCAAGACTCATACCACTTTATGAACTGAAGTAATAACGTGTTAAGCCACTTGAAAAAGTTAATGGAGCATCCAAAAGTGCCTAACCTAAAATCAAGGAGAAGCTTACATATGGGGAGCAGGTGGCTCATAATTTTTTGTTATGTACTTTTGCTACAGATCTGGAATTTCTCAAATTTAACTGTAGCTTTTTAGTTAATCATTTGCCTAGGTTTTAAATCCTTTTTATTTTACTGTATTTTGGTATAGAACGATACTAAATCACGTGTATTGTATTTTGGTAAAAAAAAACAGAATAAAGATGCCCGTGATGAGATTATTTTCTTATTAAATAAAATCTTCCATAAATTTCACATTTATTTGAACATAGAATGTCCACAGAATTCATCATTAAAACATCAAACTTTTTCTAGATGCCCTGTTGGGGCTTTACGTTAATCACTACAAGTTTTTTTCAACAGTAAAAATTCAAAAGCATTGATCAGCATTGATTTTGGTGTGTATTTGTTAAATAAAAGAAAAAGTTGGCACCTATTTCTCTAGGATTTGACCGTTTATTATAGTTTCCAAAGATAATATTCAAATTAGATGCTCACTGGTCTAAGAGTTGGGCCTCTCCTAGGCCAATAATTCCCTACTGACTACAGAAACGAATCTCGGGATCTTCTGTTCGTCACAGAGAATTTTACTGTCAGTTCTGCCGTAACACATATCGTCATTGTGCGTTTTGGCTAGAACGCTGTGGAAGAATTAGGCAGAGTTCTCCCAACAGGGACTATGTGTCTGGATAGAACATGGTGAAGAAACAATTGGGCGCATAAGCTCGGAACTGGCAAAGGCATAGCGCCGTGTGCATGAAATCACTTGATAGTATGTCAAGGTACAGATACTACGATGGAACTCCTTAATTCAAAGTTCTTCAAGAACATAACACCTGCACGCAAAACCCCTCCCAAGTAAATCTGTCGGAAGCCGTCCAATTCAGATCGTTCAGGGCAGGTTTAACTCCTCTAGACTTGGATTCACTTCAGTGTCATTTCTACTAATACAAATAGAGCCAGAATGCTAGAGTACTGTTCCCAGATCAAGACTCAGTGGTAGAAATAGTAGCGTTTTCTGCGTACAGAGCACTGTACTAAGCACTGGGAAAGAGTGCACAGGTAGGAGTTAGGTACAGTCCTTGTCCCTCGGGGGGCTCCCCATCTGAAAAGCTTCAGAGTTCTCAAAAGCTCCGTTTTTGCTGAGCTTCTGGCTCACGTCTAATATCAGTTCATTCAAATTATGATCGTAGGTATCGGGATATCCTTTCTTAATGCATTTCTAGCAATTTTGGGGGGCTTTTAGACTATTGTGCTACTTTGCCATTCCTGGCTTTTCAGCTTGTATGTTTTGTCTTTGCGGAGATCTCTGGTCTGTTCTTCGGTTCAAAGCGTGAATGAACCTTGGATAGCAAGGAATCGAACCCGGAGGTTAAAAAAAAAACCCAGCTCTCCCTACTACCACGAGGGCCCCTCCAGGAGGTTGGAGCTTGGTGACACCCGGGAGTTGAGGATCCAAACACTGAGGAAGGCCTAGCTGGTGGCCGGAACCTGTTTTGGCCATAGATTCATCCTTTTTCTTTTTGCTGCGAGAAGTGGGAACCCAAACACTGTTGCAGGCAGCAGGGAAAATTCTGTTGGGAAATTTTATAATATCGCTTCCCATTTTCCTCATGCAAACTACTTGTCATTGGAATTGAGGACTGGAGGAGCACTTCTTTCTGTTCCCTTTTCCTGTTGCCTGTGGGTAGGGAATGTGTGTGTTTATTGTTCCGTTGTACTCTCCCGAGAGCTCTGCACACAATAAGCGCTCAGAAAGTACAACTGACTGACTGGTCCTATAGGCCTTATGCTGAAGGGAGCAAATAATTTTTTCCCAGGCAACGGCCAGACGTTGTGCTCCCCACAACCCGCCCGCCGTTTACGTATCTTTCTGATATGTGTGGCAAATGTTCTTACTGGTACCAGAGAAGCAGTTGCTGAGAATGTCAACCTTCACCCCAGGTCCATCCTCGATAGCTCCCCCGAAATCACCCTCTATCTGTCACTTTAATGTCTGGCCACCCCTTTATTCGTTCATTCAATCATATTTATTGAGCGCTTACTGTGTACAGAGCACTATACTAAGCGCTTGGGAGAATACAGTAGAACAATACACTTGGGAGGAGCTAGATTGTACAGTCCTTGTGGGCAGGGATCGTGTCTACCACCTCTATTGTATTGTCCTCCCCCAAGCACTTAGTACAGTGCTCTGCCTACAGCAAGCGCTCCGTCAATACCAATGATTGATTGATTGATGGGCACCATGATCGATATGTCCCTAAAAGCGTTCAGTGAACAACCTTACTGCTGTACACAGAGTGGAATTTTTTCTTTCCTCCTCTTATTCCCCCTCATCCTCAATTAAGTCTGCAGGAATTTCCTTCCTCAGCACAATCTCTCCATATTCAAAGGCAGAACTGGGGAACTGTTTCTTAAAACCAGTGCCATCCCAAGTTGTAAACTCATTGTGAAACACTTTATGCCCTATAATAAACTTAAGAATATAATTGTTGGTCCTCAAAAGATAGTTTCAAAGTGCATATCCTGTGGGTCATTTGTTTTTTCAGAGCCCTGTATCGGAGAATGCTAAATTTTGTTCAAGGGTTAAATTTCCTAGGTCAGTTTGGGGCTTTAAAGCATGGTGACATATTAAAGGCAATATTTAATTAAGATCATTTTCTCAGTTTGCTCTGCGATTTTGACTTGTTTTGGCCTAAGATCTTCATTGCTAGCATTGGTCTCAAATTGCTTCATTCAGAAACCTATTTCCATGCGAGGGTCATTTGTTGTGGAAATCGGAAGAATGTGGTTTGACTAGCACAGTGGTTCGTTGATGGATATAGGAGAGGAAATAGGTAATAGCCTGGCACATTTTTTGCCTGCAGGGATTTAAAGGCTTTCAGCCCCAACTGCTTTTCTGAAAAATTTTAAAAAGCATCGCTCAAGAAAGCTGATGGCTTTAACATCACCTTCATATGGAACAGTACATTGCCGTATTATTTTTGAAAGTCCGTCATAAAGTTATTTGTTGCGTCATAGTGCTCCTGCCCACCTCGTCATCGCTTCATCAGATGGGCAGAAATTGCTTGTTCACGAGTTTGTTTCCCAACGGAGGGCTGGAGAGCAGTCCCATTTTCCAAGTGTCAAAGGTGCCAAGGAACTGAGAGTGTGTCCAGGAATTCTCCTTTCAAATGATACTAAACTGGGAGAAGTTCCTAACACTTTGGAAGTAAGGCATACAATTCAAAGTGACTTGAATAAGTTTAGAAAAGTGATTGGGTAGCAAGAGATAGTTTTTTAGGGGGCAAATTTCAGGCAGTCCGGAAAAAGGAAAGACAGTCAAATGGTAAAACCCGGGATCAACCTGTGGGCCCAGGTTGGGGAGGAGTTGTATAGACCTGGAGTTAGGTTAGTTCATGTCTGTCCATCTTAAACCCCGTCCACCTTTCCACAAGCCTGAAGTGTTTTGGAAGTTGGGGTTCTAGTACGTCTGGGGGAGCTAGAAATGGGCACAGCCAGAGACATTTTGGCTAGATGATAGGGGAATTTAGCAACCATTCCAATCCAAGTTGGGGTGTTAGGAGGACATTGACCAGATCTCCTTGTCCATATAGAACAGAGCCAGGGGAAATAGATTTAAATTACAGCTGAAGAGAGTTTGAATAAATGTATGAGATAATTTTTGATACTGGGGTGAAAATGTTGGAATAGGTGGACACTGTTCTTGAAGATGGAAAAAGAAATAAACATCCATCCCAGATTCTCCTCTCCAGTGGCAAGGCTTGGACCAGATCATTTTTGGAGATCCCTTCTAGCTGTGTGATCCTTTCTAAATCGGGTGTAGTTGAGAGAGCGTTCTGTAGATTGTGGGGAAACCAATTACTCATACAAGATTTCCTTTCTAAGAAATAGTTCAGGGAAGAAAAATAATGATATCTTTTGGCTAGTCAACTCTTCATACTTCTTGAAGATAACTGAAAGCTATTGCTTAGGGAAATGGAGAATTAGAAACTTGCCCTCCTGGGGCTTGAAGCATCCTGTGCATTAGTCATTTGGAACATTAAAATGTCTAGAGTGGGCAAATCTCCCATTTTTTAAAAGAATGAACAAATGTCTTGTTACGTTCACCTTGCCTCCTTAAAGCTGATGGGGTATGGTAATGCCACTGATTTGCAGAGTTGTATTAATATTGTTGTTGTTATTCCGATTCGCAGTGACTCTATGGATGTATTTTGTCCAGAACATCCTGTCTTCTGCCATGATCCATAACCTTTCTGACGCTTCTTCCGTTATCGTGGTCTTTATCCATCTAGCTGCTTTTCCTAGCATTAGCGTCTTCTCCAGAGAATTAGTCCTCCTGATGATGTGTCCAAAATACGCTAATATGTCGAGTCATTTGGCCTTCCAAAGACCACTTTGGCTTAATTTGCTCCAAAGTCCATTTGTTTGTTTTTCGGGCAGTCCATGGCATTCGCAAAAGCCTTCTCCAGCAATCACATTTCAGAAGACCCCATGGTCTTTCTATCCTGGTTTTTCATGGTCCAGTTTTCAGATCCATACATTGTCAGTGGAAACCCCATAGAATTGACAATATGTATTTTTGTGGAAATTGTTAAATCAGCACATTTCATGACTTTTTCCAGGCTCTTCATAGCTGTATTAATATTAGGATATCAGATATTGACCCTCCCATTTGAAAATGAACCAAATAATGAACTTGAGCATTGTACATCCTGTTTTTATCTTCTTTTTAGAACACAGATTAGATGGAACGGGGATTAGGGTAATTTGAACTTGAAGGATTTGAAAGGTTATTGATTTGGCAAGATTGAACTGAGCTTTTGAGTACGGCATGTGGCATAAATGATAAAAGACCCCTGAAATCCAGCATCTTTGGCAGTGTATCCAGGGAAGTCAGGAATATCCAGGTTCAGGTCTGAAATTTTTCCACTGTGGTCAGGATGTTGCACTGTTAGTCTCGGTGTCATTCTCCAAAAGGAAAGTGATTTCGTTCATCTCACCGGAGGGCTAATGTAGAATAACAAGTGCAGTATCTGCCAAGCTTCGCTTTCAGAAGGATGAAATGATCTTGCCTATGTACACTAGACTTCCGCCTATGTTCTCCCGTGTGTGTCAGGAAAGGCTTTGTGTTCTAGAAAAGTGGACAGTCCAAAGAGATTTCTTTTAAGATGTGTTTGGAATGCTTCTCTGTAACTTCAGAGAAGCAGCATGGCTCAGTGGAAAGAGCCCGGACTTTGGAGTCAGAGGTCATGGGTTCAAATTCCGACTCCCCCACTTGTCAGCTGTATGACTTTGGGCAAGTCACTTAACTTCTCTGGGCCTCAGTTACCTCATCTGCAAAATGGGGCTGAAGACTGTGAGCCCCACGTGGCACAACCTGATCACCTTGTAACCTCCCCAGCGCTTAAAACAGTGCTTTGCACATAGTAAGCGCTTAATAAATGCCATTATTATTATTATTATTATTATTATTATTATTATTCTCTGGTTTTGTCTTACTAAAATAGGCCAGCCTTGAAATTCGACTTCTGGCCCTATCTCCTATCCATTCCACAAGCCTCAAGTTCTCCATGTTCATGTTAGAGGGAGGACTAGAGAGTGTAGAGATGTCCAGCGCTTTTCTCTTTCCTGCACTTCCCAATCAATGGTATTTATTGAGCACTTACCGTATGCAGAGCAGTATACTACGTGCCTGGGAGAGTGCAATATAACAGAGTTGATAGACACGTTCACTGCCCACAGCGAGCTTACAGTCTGCGGGGGACTGCCTTCCCAGATCCAGTTATCCTCGGTCTACTCCATCACCACTTGTCAGCTGTATGACTTTGGGCAAGTCACTTAACTTCTCTGGGCTTCAGTTGCCTCATCTGTAAAATGGGGATTAAGACTGTGAGAGCCCCCCGTGGGACAACCTGACCACCTTATTACCTCCCCAGTGCTTAGAACAGTGCTTTGCATGTAGTAAGCGCTTAATAAATGCTATTATTATTATTATTATTATTATTATTATTATTATTATTATTATTAAGAGGAAGGGAGTTCCAGGCCAGGGGAGGATGTGGGAAAGGGGTTGGCTTAGTACAGTGCTCTGCAAACAGTAAGCACGGATTGATTATGGAATGAGAAATTTGTGTGCAAGAGAAAAGATCCAGGAAATAGAACCCAACTCATTGTATTGTGCCTATCATTTGAAAAGGAAAACTTTTCTGGCTCCAGGTTTTACCACCTTGTTTTGAAATTAACGATTTATAATCCAGACTTTTTATTAGAGGGACAAATAGTAGGCCTCATGCAATTTGAGGCTTAAATCTATTCATAAAACATTTATCTTCTGGCTAGAACGACGCTCTCTCAGGCTTCTGACTTATTTACAGTTGAGTTGGGAGTGTGTTTCTCGGTGTTAGAGGTTGTCGAGTGGAGGGCAGAATTTTAACTATCAATTTGTTTTACTTACTGTTTCTAGCTAGGCATGTTTTCTTACAAATGGAATTTTTTCAGCCAGATTTTCCAGGTAGTTAGATAGGGATATAATCATTACGCTTTGTTTTTCCCCAGTGGTTATTTTGCACTTATGTGAGTAGTCATTTTTCTTCTAATTCTTCCTTGAAGCAGATGTATCCACAGTGGTCCGTGTAGTTATATTTACTCATCAACAAATGAAGAGAACTAAAACTTTGCCTCACTTTGTGCCTTTGTGTGGTTGCCATGACCATAGAGTATGCTCAGTAGAGGAAAACTGAAATGTATTTTAGGGAAAGGGCATGCATTTTCTGGTTTATATAAAATTATTCTCTTTAAAGAGATAGAACAGGGAAACTGCTAAAATCATCATATCTCAAATTCCTAAACATCCCAAGTCTCCGTTCTAGTGTGGCAACATAACTTTAGAGTACACGCAAACACACACATATTAGTATTTGATCAAGTTTCACTAATTTTTGTTTGGGGTGCCAGTTTTTATGTAGAATAAAAATATTTGCTTCTATTCGATCAGACGGGGTATTCATTGAGTACTTACGGTGTGCCGAGCGGTGTACTTAGCGCACGGTAGAGTACAGTACAATTGGGAGACGCGTCCTTGACCTCAAGGAATGTTCAGTCCAGTGGCAGTCTATTAGAGAAGCAGTGTGGCTCAGTGGAAGGAGCACAGGCTTTGGAGTCAGAGGTCATGGGTTCAAATTTCGGCTCCACCAATTGTCAGCTGTGTGACTTTGGGTGAGTCACTTCACTTCTCTGGGCCTCAGTTACCTCATCTGTAAAATGGGGATTAAGACTGTAAGCCCCACGAGGGACAACCTGATCACCTTGTAGCCTCCCCAGCGCTTAGAACCGTGCTTTGCACATAGTAAGCGCTTAATAAATGCCATTGTTATTATTATTATTATTAGAAAAATCACGTTAGAACTAACAGAACAGAACTCTGTTGGGCATAGTTCCCCCATCCCCAAGGGGCTGCCCGCCCCTCTAATAATAATAACAATAATGATGGCATTTGTTAAGTGCTTACTATGTGCAAAGCACTGTTCTAAGCGCTCCAGACTGTAAGCTCATTATTGGCAGGGAACGTGTCTGTTTACTGTTATATTGTACGCTCCCAAGCGCTCCGCACCCAGTAAGTGCTCAGTAAATACGACTGAATGAGTGAACGGGGCAATGGCTCCCAAAGATGTTGGAGCTGGGTGCCGACTGGGCCTCATCTTAGATCTCCGACAAGACCTGAGGGTTTTCAGTCAGAGCAGAAATGACCCGGGACAGTGGTTTCTAACCCCTTAGCCCTTTGAAGCTAGTTCATTCATTCATTCATTCAATCATATTTATTGAGCGCTTACTGTGTGCAGAGCACTGTACTAAGCGCTTGGGAAGTACAAGTTGGCAACATATAGAAACGGTCCCTACCCAACAGTGGGCTCACAGTCTAGAAGGGGGAGACAGAGGACAAAACAAAACATATTAACAAAATAAAATAAATAGAATAAATATATACAAATAAAATAAAATAGAGTAATAAATACATACAAACATATATACATATATACAGGTGCTGTTGTCTGTGAAGAAGCAGGAACAGCGGCCAGCTTTGACCTCGGATGGGTCCCTCGGTTGGGTTCGTGAGGGAAATATGCTTTGATGATGATGATGATGATGGCATTAACTAGGCACTTACTAAGTGCAAAGCGCTGTTCTAAGCGCTCCCTCTCTGTCCGTCTCCCCTCCCGCCCTCCAAATGCCTTTACCCTTTCCTCCCTGCCCTCGAAAAGTGGCACCTGTACCGTTGGTGAGAATTCTGATTTGCCACCTCCAATCTGGATTGAAAAATCTTCAAAGGTCAATCACGTATTACTTAGCCTTGAGGATGGCAGAATTTTCAGCTTTAACTGCATTTTAATTAAGATATCTGGACAAGTCACATTCTGTCATGACCAAACACTGCTCCCGGGTCATGCATTTTTGGAGGTACATTAGCTCCTTCCTGTTATTGGGTGACTGATTATTGTGATTTATTTAGTGTAGTAAGTGACAGTCTGATGGGGTAATGCCTGTTTAGAGGTAGATGAGTCATCTAGGAGACTATGTCTCAGTATCTTTGACAGAGAGTACTGTCATGTTCTTTTAATCAGAAGTTCTAAATTATGAATCATTTTTATTTTTGAAGGATGATCCTTATTCAGGAAATATTGCTTTTAAAAGGCAGCAAGCAATTATTCATGCCTTCCAAAATCAACAGCGCTTTGCTTCTGGCTGGTGGAATCGTTTCTGAGTGTTCGTTTTTGACAGTGACATTCAATGACCACAATGTATTAGTAATTGGAGTTCATGGCAGAATATAAAGGACTTCCTCACTGAAGAGGTTTTTTTCTTTTACTGAGGTATATGATTATGAAGTATTTTTAGTCACCAGGTTTCTTTGGGAAGGAGTTAGGAAGCAAAGCCAAAACTTTGCCACTGCAGTATCAAAATCATGGTTGGTCCTCAATTGGAATACAGTGTACGATTTTGGTCACCCCATTTTAGGAAGGTCATAACCGAGTTGGAGAATGTAATGTAAGCTCGTTGCGGACAGGGAATGTTTCTACCAACTCTGTCCTTTAGAGTGTAAACTCATTGTGCCGGGGGAATGTCCATTATAGTGTCATATTGTACTCTCCCAAGTGCTTAGTACAGTGCTCTGCACACAGTAAGTACTCAATAAATATGATTGAATGTGGGGAAATACGTGCCTACCAACTCTGCTCTCTAAGCTTGTTGTGCGGAGGAAATGGGTCTTCCAACTCTGTTGTTCTCTCCCAAGTGCTTAGTACAGTGCTGTGCACACAGAAAGCACTCAGTAAATCCCACTGAGGATGATGATGATGTATTGTAATAATAATGATGGCATTTATTAAGCGCTTACTATGTGCAAAGCACTGTTCTAAGCGCAGGGGAGGTTACAAGGAGATCAGGTTGTCCCATGGTGGGCTCACAGTTTTAATCCCCACTTTACAGATGAGGTAACTGAGGCCCAGAGAAGTGAAGTGACTGGCCCAAAGTCACCCAGCTGACAGTTGGCAGAGCCGGGATTTGAACCCATAACCTCTGACTCCAAAGCCCGGGCTCTTTCCACTGAGCCACGCTGCTTCTCTGTACTCTCCCAAGGGCTTAGTACAGTGCTTTGCACATAGTAAGCACTCATTAAATAGCATTGATTGATACAGAAAGGTCAACTAAGATAATCAGGAGCAGCATAGTCTAGTGGAGAGAGAAGCAGCATAACGTAGCGGATAGAGCACGGGCTTGGGAGTAAGAAGGTCATGGGTTCTAATCCTGACTCCTCCACTTGTCTGCTGTGTGACCTTGGGCAAGTCACTTAACTTCTCTGGGGCTCAGTTACCTCATCCGTAAAATGAGGATCGAGACTGTGAGCCCCATGTGGGACAGGGACTCTGTCCAGCCCAGTTTGCTCGTATCTACCCCAGCGCTTAGTACAGTGTCTGGCACAGAGTGAGCGCTAAACAAATACCATGATTATTATTTTTATCATTATTATTAGAGCATGGGTCTGCGAGTCAGAAGGACCTGAGTTCTAATCCCTGCTCCACCTTCTGTCTGCCGCGGTACCATGGGCAAGTCACTTCACTTCTCTGTGCCTCAGTTCCCTGATCTGTAACATGGGGAATAAGACTGCGAGCTCCATGTGGGACATGGATTGGGTCCAACCTGATTTGCCCGTACCCACCCCAATGCTTAGCTAAGTGTCGTAGTTATTATCAGAAGCGGTATTGGAAAAACTTTTGTAGACTGAAAGCTATATTTGGTGAAATATTATTATTATTAATATTATTAATTATAATAATTAATAATATTAATATAATAATAATAATAATATTTAGTGCCCTTGGTACACTTCATTGTGCTAGGTACTTGAGAAGTACAGAATAATAAAGTGACGTGTTCCCTCCCACAAGGAGCATGCATTCCAGTAGGAGACAAGCAAAAATATTTACAATTAGAGCAGTCAAAGTAATATATTGGTATTAATGTATTTCTCTCTGCCTCAGTTCCTTCATCTGTAAAATGGGGGTTAAGACTGTTAAATCTTTACAGTCAGAGCAGTCAAAGTAATATATTGGTATGAATGTATTTCTCTGTGCCTCAGTTCCTTCATCTGTAAAATGGGGTTTAAGACTGTGAGCCCATGTCCAACTTGAATAGCCTGTATCCACCCCAGTACTTCGGACAGTTTCTGGCCCGTAGTAAGCACGTAACGAGTACCATTAAAAAATGGGTGCTTTTAAACTGATGCTATTTAAATTGCTGTTGAAATGGCAGGGTAATGGAGGAAGTAGAGCCAGTATTGGAGTCCTTTACAAAATAGTCTTTGGTCTTAAGTACAGTAGTTGTCGTTTTAAGTTTCCCAAAACGGGCGCAACATTATCATCATCAGATGGGTGCATATCTTATTGTGATGGGTGATTGCTGTAGTGGACATTTTGCCCACCTTTTGCTCATGATGATATTTCTGGTTACTAGTCGAGAAGTGTGCATCCTTTTTATTGAGGTTGGCATGTTTTGAAAAGACACATGCATTCTTCTTTAAGGATGAGTTATTTTCGTTTTGCCTTTTATTGAGATTGTTGGCCTGTATCATCATCTCTACATTAAGTCTATTTGGGGAGCCATATTTCTATAGAATCACTGAATTCCCTATAATATGGAGTGTCAATTAATAGGAATCCAGAAAAGCCTTTACAAATTCTATTTAGAAAAATATACATGTGCCATCTCTCCCTAACTTGGGTCTTTATTAATAGACGGTGAAATTTGTACATTCCGTGTATATGGTTTTGCTTGTGTCTTTGATTCTGCTTGGGGTAAGATTAAGATTAGAGGTTTAATATTTCCATTTTGTGTTTATAATTTTTGTTTCCTCAGATATTTTCACGTGTATAAGATTCAGTTTAAAAGGTCCTTTGGTAAAAAATACAGCCTATTGGTTAAAATTTTGTGGGGAAAGATAACAAAACTTCTTGAAAAATTCAATCAATTGTATTTATTGAGCGCTTACTGTGTGCAGAGCACTGTACTAAGCGCTTGGGAAGTACAAGTTGGCAACTATTTGTTAAAATTTTGTGGGGAAAGGTAACAAAACTTCTTACTCTGAAGGAATAAAAGCCCTTAAAAACGCCTGATGCAGGCCCTTTTTTTCTGATAGAAAATGACGTTGGGGTTCTTTTTTAGAAATTGGGATTTAAAATGCAAAATAAACTTTTCCTCTACAGAGAAGATGGAGAGTTAGAAGATGGTGAAATAGATGATGCAGGTTTTGAAGAAACACAAGAACATCAGGAAACTAAAGGGGATGATAAACAGAAAACGGAGAGAGCCCATAGAAAATCAAGGAAGAAACGCAAGAAAGAAAAAGAAAAGAAAAAATCAAAACGGAGAAGACGGGAGAAACATAAGGTTGGAAATTGTATTTTGTACCTTTGGTTACATAAGTAGTGCTCTTTGGTTTACTTCGGGGTCACAAACAAAAAATTTGTTTTATAAAGGATTGTTACATATTTTTCTGAAGCGATTAAAAAGAAAAAAAGGCCAAAAAAAAAAGAGGGAAACCTGATTCCACTACATGTAAGGTTGAACTGGTTGCTGTCTTTGGGATCTTTAAGCAGACTTAGGTAGGAAAAGGGGAAGGTGTTTGTTATGCACACTTCCAAGATTGGAACTCAGAGTTTAAGAGGGTGGGTAGATAATTTTGATAATTCCATTAATGCACATATCAATCAGAGTTATTTCTTGAGTGCTTACTATGTGCAGAACACAGCACTTAGCTTGTTGTGGGCAGGGAGTGTGTCTGTTGTTATACTCTCCCAAGCGCTTAGTACAGTGCTCTGCACGCAGTAAGCGCTCAATAAATGCGATTGATGATGATGATGATGGTAAGCACTCAACAAATATGATTGAACAAATGAAAGCTGAACTAAGCTCTTGGAAGAGTACAATATAACAAGAATTAATGGACACGCTCCCTGCTCATAACGATCTTAGGGTCTAGAGGAAGTCTATGACTTCCCTTTTCCAATGTCCCCTCCGTATGGATTGAAACGCCATGTTGGAAAGGAGCAGAGGCGTTTTGAAATAAGGAGATGAGGAAATGATAATAGTGGTATCTGATAATTGCTTACTACGTGCCAAGCACCATATTAAGCACTGGGGTTGATACAAGATTATTAGACATAGTCCCCGTCCCTAATGGAGCTCACAGCCTAAGGGGAGGGGGAGGATAGACATTAAATCCCCATTTTACAGATGAGGAAACTGAGGCCCAAAGAAGTGAAGTGACTTGTTCAAGGTCACACAGCAGGACAGTGCAGAGCCAGGATTAGAACCCAGGTCTTCTGACTCTAAGGTCCATGTTCTTTCCACTAGGCCATGCCACTCTCTCCTCTCTGGCTCCGGAAAATACATTACTGGGCCTCTGGAGCCATGAACAGGACAATTGGGCACAATATGAATTTCCAATCCAAAATTCTTTCTCCAATGAAAAAGGATCCATTTTGGGGGAGGTTAATTATTTTCCAGAATTTACCATTTTTCTTAACCTTTTTCATTTGTTCTTTTGTCAAAGTTGCCTGCATATTCTTTGCTAGTTAGAGCTACTACTTTTCTGTGGAGTGCCCTCTATACAGTGAGCTCCTTGTGGGCAGGGAACGTATCCCCCAAGCGCTTAGTACAGTGCTCTCAACGCAGTAAGTACTCAGTAAACACCATTGAATGATTGTGCAGCACTTCTATCCATTTTAAAAATTCATTTTCAGTTTCTCTGTGTAGTAAATTATACCTTACAGAGGTCAAACTGAGTATGAATTAGTCCAAGGAAGGATGTCTGTTGTTAAGTAATCATAAAATTCCTTCCTACAGTGGCCTTCAGAAATCTTCATACTTGTTGACTTGGATTGTTGTGATGTGACTCTGGGGCCATAATTGAAAAGTCGCGCCTGGGATCTAACTAGCCGCCAGGAGCTGAGCTTGTAGGGTGAAGTCAGGCCAGCACAGAGCTGAATTCAGTCAGGTTTTGGTGGACTTCAATATTCCCTTCCTCCTCCTGCTTCCTGTATCCTCCATACCCCAAACGCCCAGTCCTTCTTTACCCCAGAATTGGGGACCGCCCGACACTTCGGACTCTGTTGGCTGAAATGTGGGCCAAAGTATGAGTTTAGCTTGTGGGAGGGAGAACGTGTGCTCGGAGTGGGGATGTGTTTGTCAGTACTATATGATGGTAGCAATCCTGGGACCAGAATTGGGAAGGAGAGAGGGAAATAGAGGTAAGGCAGGGTGGGAGGGTGTAGTTTGAAGATGGAGAAGGTAAAGATGTTAGAAAGGAGGTAGGAGAAGAAACAGAATCAGAGAGAAGGAGAGCAAAGGAGAGGAATGCTTGGTCTTGTAGCCGGGGGAAAGAGACAAGAGGAAGAAGAAAGCACAAAAAAGCCTCCAAACCTGTGCGATGTTCACTGGCTTCAGCAGGTATAATTTTTTGGGATTGATTTTATTTTTCATGGTTCATGCGAGGTACTTAATATGTGCCACTGTACTAAGTGCTGGGGTAGATTCAAGCTAGTCAGGTTGGGCACAGTCCATGTCCCACCTGAGGCTCACAGCCTTAACCCCTATTTTCCAGATGAGGGAACTGAGGCACAGAGAAGTGGAATGACCTGCCCAGGGTCACACAGCAAACAAATATTATGTAATTGGAAGCAAAACCCAATGCAAAGTATCATATAAGGGCTTATAAAAAAAAAGTGATTGGCTTTGAGCCGTCAGCCAAACCGCAGAGGAAGGGATCTTGGAGTCATTGTCATGAGTTCTCTCCATTCAGTCGTAGACCGAAAAGGCCAATAAAAGGGATTGTTAGAGAAAAACAGAAGTCAAAGTTCTGCGATGTAGAAGAAATGTGGTAGCTATGCACAGAAATCCCCAATGCAGTTCTGAGCACATAATAATTATAGTACTTTACTTACTTAGCTCTTACTCTGTGCCAGGCACTGTATTAAGCGCAGGGGTGGATACAAGCTAATCAGGTTGGACACAGTCCACGTCCCACATGGAGCTCACACCATTAATCCCCATTTCACAGTTGAGGGAACTGAGGCACAGAGAAGTGAAGCGACTGCCCGAGGTCCCACAGCAGACAAGTGACGGAGCCGGGATTAGAACCCAGGTACCCCTGACTTCCAAGTCTGTGCCCTATCCACTAGACCATGCTGCTTCTTCACATTTTAAGAAAGGTAAAGAAGGGGCAGCAAGTTGATAAGGGGGCTAGAGCGATTTGTCCGTGAGAACAGAGCAGAACGGTTAGCGCTTTTCAGTCTGGAAAGGTGAAGGCTAATGGGGCTTTAATTGAAAAGTTTCAAAATCACAGAGGGAAGGGATTAAAGTGAACACAATCCTGCCCCCAAAATTCCACACACTGTGACGAAAGGGCAGCACTTTGAGCTTCAAGGTTGTAGGATCAAGACTGACAGTCATCAACAGTATTTACTGAGCACTCACCAGTACAGAGCACTGTACTAAGCACTTGGGAGAGTATAATACAACAGAGTTGGCAGACACATTCCCCGCCCACAGTGAACATTTTTCACACAGTGGGTGGCGGCCTACGGAATTCATTACCACAGGATGTTTGTGCAGGCCAGAAGTAACAAGAGTAGTTTGGTTAAACTTCAGGAGAGCCATAGTAGGATATTAGAGGGAAAGGTTGGGGATGTCCCAGTGTACCTCTTAAACAGTGAAATGAGAGGACCATCATACTTTTCTCCAAACCTATTTTGGTTCTGTTGTCAGGGTGCCGGGCTGGAAGGACTATTGTTTTGGTTTGGCGTGGGATTGTGGTCATCTTATGGTCAAACTGTTCATGAAATTCATCATTCAAAAAACCATGACGTCACTCTCCCGTAGGTTGTTCTTGGCTAAGTATGAGGTTCTATTCGTCTGAATGAGTTTCCCTGAAGATTAGGGTGCTTATCAATAGGACCGTAATTCCATTTGTTGTCATAATTTCAGAAGTAGCAATGAATATATAATTTTCAGGCAGTCATCTGTTTAATCTTAAATCGATGCATGATCGTGCCCATAGTGGGTTGATTAGTATCGGTGATACAATCTGAGTTCCCGCTAGCAGTATCATCACCGTCCATGGTGTTTATTGAGGGCTTACTATCAATCAATCAATCGTATTTATTGAGCGCTTACTGTGTGCAGAGCACTGTACTAAGCGCTTGGAAAGTACAAGATGAATTATGTACTATGTATTATGAATTATGAACTATGTATTATATGTCCAAATATGGGTTGCTTTCTGCATCTGTTAAAAATTTTACTGGCAAATTCTGTAAACTTCTGATGATAAACAGCATGGCCTAGTGGAAAGAACGAAAGCCTGGGACTCAGAAGGACCTGGGTTCTAATTCCGGCTCCACCATTTACTTGCTGCGTGAGTTTAGGCAACTTCTCTGGGCCTCTGTTACCTCATCTGTAAAATGGGGATTAAGACTGTGAGCCCCATGTAGGACAGGGACCGTATCCAACCTGATTAGCTCGTATCTACCCCAGCGCTTAATTCTTGGCACATGGTAAGCATGTGAAAATGTCACAATTATTAATGTTATCATTAAAAAATATTCAACTAGAGATAACCCAAATTTGGACTAATACCACTGGGAAAGTCTAGGTAGAATTAGTACTTAAGGCTATATGTACCCAAGTCAGGGTAAATCTACTTGGTGAATATAGGTTTTTCTTTTCCCTTTTTTTCCTGCATTTAATGCTTGTTTGTTTCTTCTTTGGATATGATCTTTATAGAATGTTTTTATTCTTTTACAGCATAATTCCCCATCTAGTGATGACAGTTCAGACTACAGCATTGACTCAGACATCGAACACACAGAGAGGTCCCATAAGAAGGGATCTAGCACCTACAGGGATTATGACTCTTCGTTTATGCAGGTAATACAAGAAAAAGCAACTTTTCATCTCATTTGTTTACCCCAGTATTTTGATTAAAATGCCTTATAAACACACCCCCCCACACAAGATATGTGGATTGACTAGACATCCTTATGCTTCCTGCAATTAATTGGGATGAAATCAGTATTGCAACTTGTAACCTTGAGCTATGAGAAAGGAAATAGGCTGTAGCAAACCCACAGAGAATTTACTCCCTCTTTTCACTCTTCCCTCCTTCCTCAGCGCCGAGTTTAGGAACAGTACACATGCGGAAATGGCAACAGAGAGCAATGCCACGATTTTAGGGGTCTGGGTAACGACGCTATGTGCAAAGAAGCTGAAGTGATGGCTGCCCTAGAAACCACAAGCTTAGAAACAGTAATTCTCCCCAGGAAACCGTTTCAAACTTTCTTCAGAAGGAGAATATTAGAGGGAGATGAAGGGAGAGCTTTCTCTCACCTACAGCACCAGAAGATGTGGTGTCTTGCACTGCACAACTTTTATTGAGTGCTTACTGTGTGTAGAGTTCCATTCTAGGTGCTTGGAGAGTGCAATATAGCAGAGTTGGTAGACACATTCCCTGCCCACAAGGAATTTACTATCTAGCGGGAGCTTACAGTCTAGAGGGTATTCCAAATTCCAAATCTTTTATCGTTTAAACAGTATATTTTACCCTGTTGTTTTTTAACGTGTTCTTCATATCTGTCATCATCTTATGAATTTAAATTTTCTGTCACAATCTTCAGACAGTGATCTGGCAAAGCAGTTTCTTTGCATGATTCACAAAATGAGACTCTTCTTCAGCTATTACTCACATTCAAGTGGTGATATATTAACACCGAACTCAAGTTCAACACTTTCTCCTCCTAAGTGTTCTATGAGCAAGCCTCCCATCTTTTATTTTTAGATCTTCACACCTTCTTCTCTCATCCAGGTCCATCTCCCAGCCTCACCGCTCTCCACGTGTTCAGCTGCTTTTTCTTTGTGTCTCTCTTTGGACTTTTCTGCCGGAAAACATTGTTTACTTTTGGGCTTCCTCTGCCCCTGCCCTTCAGTGAATTGTGGTTTATTCTTTCCCTCCCAAATTGACTTTAGTTTGCTCTTCTTTTCAAGTGGAGCCTTTCTTCATCGTGTCACACCCGTCATTGCACTACTTTGTGAAGTTTCCCTTTTTAATTAACTTGTGTAATGTAGACTTTACTCATCTTCCTATCCAACTTTCATGGGGCAACTGACCATTTTCAGATGGAATTTATCTCTGCTCATGATAGAGGAACCATTTTCTTCCACACATTTGTTCTAAGCGTTCTCTTACCAAATCCTGCTAAGTAGTTCAAAGCTTTCTAAAAACGGCATGTCCCAGTACACCATTGAAATCAGCTTTCATAGTTATCTGAATGACTATGATTCTCTTGAGTCACTGGTTGCTGTGGGATAGTGCCTCTTTAGAGGTAATTCTTTCCTCAAAAACTAGTTGCCATATTAGACCATAAATTTTGGTGCTTTATGGCCTGCCCTGGAAGGTGAGATTTTTTTTATGGTATTTGTTAAGTGCTTACTACGTACCAGGCACTGTACTAAGCGCTGGGGATAGATACAAGCTAATCCTGTTGACACAGTCCGTATCCCACGTGGGGCTCACAGTCTTAAACCCCATTTTACAGGTGGTACTACTACTAGTACTACTTGGTAATAATAATGATGGCATTTGTTAAGTGCTTACTATGTGCCAAGCACTGTTCTAAGTGCTGGGGGGATACAAGGTAATCAGGTTGTCCCACATGGGGCTCACAGTCTTAATCCCCATTTTACAGATAAGGTAACTGAGGCCCAGAGAAGTTAAGTGATTTGCCCAAAGTCACATAGCTGACAAGTGGTAGAGCCAGGATTAGAACCCATGACCTCTAACTCCCAAGCCTGTGCTCTTTCCACTGAGCCACGCTGCTTCTCTATAATAATAATAATCATAGTATCTGTCACTTACTATGTACCAGTCACTGTACTAAACACTGGGGTAGAGAACAGAAAATTGGGTTGGACCCAGTTCGTGTCCCACAGGGGGCTCACAGTCTTAATCCCCATTTTACAGATGAGGGAATTGAGGCACAGAGAAGTTAAGTGACTTGCCCAAGGTCTCACAACAGACAAATGGTGGAGCTGGGATTAGAACTCAGGCCCATGCTCTATCCACCAGACTACTCAGGTTTCAGGGAGCTCCCATCCACTTTACATCTGCCAGAACATGTCCCTCTCTGTCCCCATCTTCAAAGCCCTCCTGAAAATCCACCTCTTCTAGGAGGCATTCGCCTCAACAAGTCATCTCACCTGTAGCACTTATATGTAATGTTGGTGTGTTATTCCATTTAGTTTTTCACTGATGTAATTATGGCCTTTGTTAAGCGCTTACTATGTGCAAAGCACTGTTCTAAGCGCTGGGGGGGGATACAAGGTGATCAGGTTGTCCCACGTGGGGCTCACAGTCTTAATCCCCATTTTACAGATGAGGGAATGGGGCTCACAGTCTTAATCCCCATTTTACAGATGAGGGAACTGAGGCTCAGAGAAGTTAAGTGACATGCCCAAGGTCACCCGGCAGACATGTGGCAGAGCTAGGATTCGAACCCATGACCCCTGACTCCCAAGCCCGGGCTCTTTCCACTGAGCCACGCTGCTTCTCTACTGTAAGGTCATTGTGGGCAGGCCCTGGCACCCTCTTATCTCCTCAGGAGGCATATAGCATGTTTCCGGAGCCCAACTGACACATCGAAAAACCTTTCAACTAGGAAAGCAGACACCGTAAAGTGGGCACATTTAACACTTGGTGCAAAGAGAGCAATGTCCGTATTCTCCACCCGTGTCTATTAGGAGCACAGTTCATTTTGATTAAAGTCCAACCGGCGCCATCCTTCCGAAAACCGAACAGTAGTCAACATTTCCCCTTATTCACTTCTCGAAGGGAAGTAGGAAACTCAAGGCAGTGGATTTCTAACCCCCAAACAAAATAAATGTACTAATCAGTTCATATGGCAGCCATCAGTGATATTTAAGTGCGTACAAAGGGTGAAGCACCATACTGGCTGCTCGGATTAATCCATGGATAAATCCACACACAGTCTCTGGCCCACAAGGGGTTCACAGTCTGAGATGGGGAGGCCAGGCACTGAGAAAACCAGCAGGCTGAAACAAGCAAATCTTAAACCACAACAGATGATCATCGAACCCGCTCTTTCCTCACAGGAGGAAGTTTTAGGTAGTGCTGTTGTTACAGGAGCTCCAAGTGTGCTTTTTCTCCGTTAACCACTTGTGCATCTTTGAGTTCGTTCATTCATTCAATCATATTTATTGAGCGCTTACTGTGTGCAGAGCACTGTACTAAGCACTTGAGAAAACTAAGACACAGTGAGAACCCTGGGGAAGAACGGAACCAAATGAGTGTGGTATTAAGTAGTTACTGCGTGCTAAGCACTGGGGTAGATACAAGATAATTAGGTCCCGCATGGGGCTCACAATCTTAAGTAGGAAGGAGAACAGTTAATGAGTTTCCAAGTTGCAGATGGGGGAGCTGAGGCCCAGAGAAGTGAAGGGACTTGTCCAAGGCTACAAAATAGATATTCTGGCGGAGCCAGGATTCGAACCCAGGTCTTCTCATTCCCAGGATCAGAGGGTTCAGAACAACAGATCCTCAGCATCCTAGGAAGCTCTCAGTGAATTTGGGCCGGGGCCATTTTTGGGGTCCAGAAAATCGGGGCCAGTCCTCTTCGTCTCTTGCTTTGGTAGGCCTGTCCCTCCCCCACAAGCAGCACTGCAGCTGCTGGAGTTCAGAGGGGACAATAACATCATGACGAAGAATAACTCCTCCCTTGGACTCGGTATCAAAAGCGGATCCCTTTCACTTTGATCATCAAACCTTTCTTATTTGCGTCTCTTTTTGGCCTCTAACCCGCTCTCAGGTCATCTTTTCTCCTGGGCTGGCCTGTCGCCTTTTTCTTCATCATACAGCTGCGTCCTTGTGAATGATCCGATTTAGCCTCCGTAATTCCCAGATCTGGGATGACTTCTTAAGCCAGTAGTCAGAAAAGTGTAAGTTAAGTTCGTTGCCAGATCCAAAAGTTAGGGGACAGCGGGAAGAGCCCAGGCTTGGGAATCAGGAGGCCCGAGTTCTGGTCCCGGCTCTGCCACTTGCCTGCTGGGTCATCTTGAGCAAGTAACATAAATTATCTGTCCCTCAGTTTCCTCTTCTGTAAAATGGTGATAGAATACGGGATTTTTTCCCCCTCCCTCTAGATTGGCACCTAGGAAGTGCTTTGTCAGAATTGTCATTATTTGTTATCATTGTATAGAAGCAGCATGACCTAGTGGAAAGAGCACGGGTTTGGGATCCAGAGGACCTGAGTTCTAATCCCAGCTCTCCCACTTGTCTGCTGTGTGACCATAGGCAAGTCACTTCACTTCTCTGTGATGATGATGATGGTGATGGCGTTTGTTAAACGCTTAATATGTGCCAAGCACTGTCCTAAGCGCTGGGAGAGATACAAGGTAATCAGGTTGTCCCACGTGGGTCTCATATAAAAATCCCCGTTTTACAGATGAGGTCACTGAGGCACAGAGAAGTCAAGTGACTTGACCAAAGTCCCACAGCTGACAAGTGCCAGAGCCGGGATTAGAACCCACGAACTCCGACTCGCAAGCCCGGGCTCTTTCCACTGAGCCACGCTGCTTCTCTATGCTGCTCTGTGCCTCAGTGACCTCATCTGTAAAATGGGGATCAAGACTGTGAGCTCTGTTGGGACCGGCACTGTGTCTGACCCGTTTATCTTGTTATCTACTGCAATGCTTAGTACAGTTCCCGGCACAAAGTAAGCGCTTAACAAATAGTCTTAATGTTATTATTCTTCTGCATCCCATCCCAGAACCTCTCATCACATTAGGCTTTCCTGTCATTGAAGCTGTGAATTAGGGTGTTCTTTTTAAGTGTCCCACCCCGCCTCATGGTTACCCAAGGTGCTTTCCAAGTTGCTTGGGGCAGGAGATGTGTCCACTACTAAGAGTGTCTAGTAAATGGCTGAAGAGCTTCCCTCGTAAATTTGCATTCAGCTTCACACCTTCAGGAGGAAGGAAATGAATACTTTGTGAAAGACCACATTTTGGAGGCAGTTATCTATTCTTGGTTATGTAGCCTTTTCTGTATCACTCATTTTGATAGATGGTACAAATGTGTTCATCTATCTATAAACTAGTATCAAATGTATTTCGTTGTGTGTAGGGAGCATGTCTACCAACTGTGTTGTATCGTACTCTCCCAAGCGCTTAGTACAGTGCTCTGTACGCAGTTAAGTACTCACTAAAAGCCACTGATTGATTGAATAACAAAGTGCTTAAATACCACAGTTATTATTATCATTAGGCATAGATATACATTTTGTCAGTCAGCCTGTTGTATTTATTGAGCGCTTACTGTGTGCAGAGCGCTTGGCAGAATACATATAACAATATAACAGACACATTCCCGGCCTACAGCGAGCTGAGGGAGAGACAGATATTCATAAGGGCGAAATATCCCCCTTCTAGACTGTGAGCCCACTGTTGGGTAGGGACCGTCTCTATATGTTGCCAACTTGTACTTCCCAAGTGCTTAGTACTGTGCTCTGCACACAGTAAGCGCTCAATAAATACGGTTGATTGATTGATTGATATCAGTATCCCTTTCATTCATTTCCTCTCAGCCCACTTCAAAAACTGCCCTTCCCATATAGCTGTGGGGGAGCCTGGTAATGGGCCCATCTCAGGGGGATTTCATAACCCTGCCCAGCTCGTCCCTTCAGAGCCGGTCCCCCAAAGCCCTGCCAGCTTCCTGGAGCCGGCTGCCCTGCCGTCAGGATGCCAGCCTCCACAGAACCAACCCAGGGATCTCCAAATGAGTGGCCCCCTGGGCCGTTAAAGATTTGAGGTCCAAGAAGAGGTGGCTTGGGTTGGGGATAAGAGTGCAAATGATAGGAGGGGAGAGGAAATAGGGTCAGAGCTGGGAAGAGCCCCAGAGATGGTGGTGACCCACTTTTATCCCAGGTGCCCAGCTGCCCGTTCCATAAGTAAATCTTCCAGCTCGCTACTAGGCACCAAAATGCACCAAAAGAGAAATCAAGGTTTAAGGAATTGTTTTTCCAAAGAAAGCGTGGGAGTGACAAATCACTGTTTTTTTAAACAAAGCACGAAACTGAATTTTGGCCGTTTCACTGGGGGCACGTGACACAAGCCTTAGGATCCAGTTCAGGATCACAGGCTTTCCGTTGCACTTTTGAAGTGAGGGGTGAGGTGCGGTACCGCTGCGAGGAGTAGAGGCTAGATTTAGAGCCCAGTATTTGGACAGTAGACAGAATAGTCTAGGTCAGTGTCTCCAACGAAGACATCTTTCTCATTTGTTCCAGTCACAGAATCCACTTTCAGGGTTTTAGAATTAGACGGGTAGGAAGACGCAAGTGCTTCCAAACACTTCTTTCGAACACTACAGCTAAACTGTATTTTTAAAAATAATAATAATGACGATGACGGTAATTGTGGTATTTGTGAAGCGCTTACTCTATATCAAGCACTGTTCTGAGGCCTGGGATAGATAAAACACATTCAGGTCAGACACAGGTCGGAGCCAGCATTCACATTCTCTGTATGAGGGAGAACAGGTATTGAATCTTCATTTTACATTCGTTCATTCATTCAGTCATATTTATTGAGCGCTTACTGTGTGCAGAGCACTGTACTAAGCGCTTGGGAAGTACAAGTCGGCAACATATAGAGACGGTCCGTACCCAACAACAGGCTCACAGTCTAGAAGTTAGAGATGAGGAAACTGAGGCACAGAGAAGTGAAGTGACTTGCCCAAGGTCACACAGCAGAGAAGTGGCCGAGCCAGGGTTAGAACCCAGGTCATCTGGCTCCTAGGCCTCTTTCAGCTAGACCACACTGCTTCACTATCAAAAAGAGATAGTCAAGATGAGAGCGCACACCTTCAGGTGGTAATTACGTAACAAGGATACTCCATCAAAAATAAGTGGTAGTGAAGCGGAATTAAAATACCGAAGGGAATATCACAGTAGTGGTAATAATATTAAGTGTGTGCTGGGAACAGTGCACTGGGGAAAAAGAAAAAAAAAACACGATGAGAATTAGACTCAGTCCCTGGCTCCCCCTCGAAGAGGAAGTGGGGGTAGGAGGGCTTGGTGATAAGCATGTAAAGAAAGATGGAACACCAGACTATAAGAGTCAAGGGTGACAAGACCAGTAGGGTGTCGTGGTTAGAGGAACAGGATTTAGGCCCCTCGCGATCCAGTCGCAACAGTCACGGCAGTCAGAGCCACGGCCACGGCCTCGCCCACGTTCTCAAAGAGCTTCTGTATTTCAAAACAGAAATACAAGTTCTGCTTGTATTGGAGTCCCTCCCTGGGCTCAGTTACACCTGTCGGCTCCTCTCTAGCCCCTAAGTTCATTGTGAGCTGGGAGCAAGTCTGCGCCCTCTATTCCATTGTACTCTCCCAAGTGCTCAACATCGTGCTCTGCTCACAGTAAATGCTCAATACATATCACTGATTGATCGATGACTGATGGGAGCAGGGGTCCGCGGGAGTCCCAGTGCTGGGGAAGGGGAGGCAGCATCTCACCTCCACAGCAGGCGGGGCGGTTCGCTGTCAGGAAACCGCTGGTGAGTTCAGGCTGCTGATCTTAGTGGTAAATACTCTTGCTCCTAAGATTAAACTCTGTTCATTTTGGCAGGCAGTAAAGGTATCTTAATTGCAGAAGAGCAGTTAACTTGGGCCCTAATAGATTGAAAGAGCTCATGCTTTTCCTGTAAGCTCCTTGTGGGCAGGGAATATGTCTGTTACATTATATTGTACTCTCCCAAGTGCGTAGTACAGTGCTCTGCACACAGTAAGCGCTCAGTAAATACCATTGATTTCCAAGTGAACACTTCCCTCTTAGACTCGGCTCACTTTCTCTACCAAACCTAACCTTGGAATTTTTTTTTGTTATAAGAAATATTCATATATAGAAAGAGGACATTTCATGGTGACTGAGTTTGTGCTGTAGAAGAATAGTAGTTTATTTAAATCAGTTCAAGCAGTTATTCTACCAGACTTTGTTTTGGTGTAATTCTGTGATTTTACTAACACTTTTTGTATTGCCTCTGGCCGACTTTTATATACAAGTATATAAACGAGAAGCAGCATAGCCTAGGAGTCAGAAAGACCTGGGTTCTAGTCCCAGCTACCCCACTTATCTGCTGTGGGACTTTGGGCAAAACATTCAGCTTCCCTGTACCTCAGTCACCTCATCTGTATAATGCGGATGAAGACCAAAAAAAGCCCCGTGTCAGACAGGGACTGAGTCCAAGCTGATTAGCTTGCATCTACTACAGTGCTTGGCACTTAGTAAGTGCTTAACAAATACCAAAAAAAAATAGACTTGAGGATTGGCAATGTCATGGGTTTTCAAGGTATTTAAGGCCTCCTTGTACGTACAGAATAAATAGACATTTATTTATAATAACGTCTGTCTCCCCCTCTGGACTGAGAGCTCATTGTGGGAAGGGAATGTGTCCGATGTTAGATTGTACTCTCCCGAGCGCTTAGCACAGTACTTTGCACACAGTAAGCATTTAGACTGTGAACCTGTTGTTGGGTAAGGATTGTCTCTATATGTTGCCAATTATACTTTCCAAGCACTTCGTACAGTGGTCTGCGCACAGTAAGCGCTCAATAAATACAATTGAACAAATTATTATTATTACTACTAATAATAATAACAAAAGACAAAATATATCACTAATGGAAATAAATAAATGAGTACTATAAAGGAGTATTTTAAGTGTTTGGAGACTGTTAGTGGAACTAATGATCTTCCCCTACCAAGTCAAGAAGCATTACCATGACATGCCTCTAATTTAGGATTTAATATTGGAAATGATCACTGTCCTGCTCGTGTGTGTTTTTTTTATTTAGCATGGACATTTGTCGGGGAACTACATGTCATCCCAGAAGAGTCAGCATAATAAAAAATCCAAAAGTAAGGAGTATGAGGAATACAGTAACTACAGCGATGACAACTTTGGGAACTACAGTCAGGAAACAGACGAGGACTTTGCCGACCAGCTTAAACAATACAGACAGTCTAAAGACACGTCAGGTACCGGGTTAGGAGCATCCTTTCCTAAAGAATCATTGAAAAAACAGGGGATGAAAGGGATCCAGCAAGGTCAGTATGTAACTAACGTCCAGGGGTGAGCACTTTTCATTTTGAGAGCGGGGGGCGGAGCATTGAGGGAGTGAGGCACTGGGGGTGGGGTCCAGCAAGGAAAGGGCAAGAAAAAAAGAGGGAGGGAGAGGAAGAAAAAAGTACTGGCCGCTGTTTCTCCGCTTTCCCAGCTGCTGCTCTTGGGTCTTTGCCAGCGCAGGACTGAGCCAGGGCAACCTGTGGGAGGAGGATGGGGGCCATCTGGGGATGGCCAGAAAAGGAACCCTTCCTCCCCTCCTCCAGCTTAGCTGGCCTGTTTGGGCTGCTGCTACTGCATGTCAGGCACTCAGTGGTATTTATTGAGCGCTCATTTTTTGCAGAGCACTTAACTAAGCGCCTGGGAGACGGAGGGCAGCTTGCCCGCATAGGTGCGGCAGTTGGTGGCTACCTCCCAGGCTTCCCAGGCAAGGGCTGCATGATGCCGGCAGAGGGCAAGGAGCAGAGCCATCCCTGTTGGCCCCAAAGGGGGTGAGAGCCTCCCTTAAAAAGCCACTGGGGCGAAACAAATGGCATCACCCCCATGGTGCCAAGTCTTTGGGGGGTCTAGATGACCCCCTCCTCCCCGCCATGGAATTAGGTGCCTTTGATTTTGTTTTCTGGAAGGGAGACATCCTAACGTGGAACTTCACAGCCCTTTTATTCCAGCGCACTTGAATCAGAGAATGCCCGAGTCTCCACGAATGTTGGCTGGGACTGTCTCAGTTTTACCCTGGAAGTTGTGAAGGGGTTCCAGAGATCTGATAGCCAAATAGCTTTTTGGTTCGGGGATTACTCTCGGCCTCTACTCCATCCTATTCCTCCTAGACCTCTCGGCCACCTTTGACGATGTAGACCACCCCCTTCTCCTTGAAACTTTATCCAACTTTGAATTCCCTGAAACTGTCCTCTGTTGGTTCTCCTCTCTCTTTGACGGCCCTTTCTCAGTCTCTTTCGGGGGCTCCTTTTCTGCCTCCCACCCTCTTACGATAGGGTTCCCTGAAGGCTCAGTTCTGGGTCCCCTTCTGTTCTCCCTTGGAGAACTCATTCGCTCATGGCCTCAATTACCATCTCAATGCAGATGACTCCCAATCTACGCCTCCAGCCCTAACCTCTCTCCTTCCCTGGAATCTCACTTTTCCTCCTGCCTTCAAGGTATATCTACTTGGATGTCCTGTCTACACGTCAAGTTAGGCTTGTCCAAAACTCAACTCCTTATTTTCCCACCCAAACCTTGTCCTCCCTCTATCTGTCCCTTCACTGTAAACAACCCTACTATCCTTTCTACCTCACAATCCCGTAACGTTGGTGTTGTCCTAGAATCATCTCTCTCATTCCACCCACATATTCAGTCTGTCACCAATTTCTGTTAGTTCTTCATTCACAAAATTGCTAAAACCTGCTTGTTCCTCTCCATCCAAACTGTTACCATGTTGAGCCAAGCACTTATCCTGTCCCACCTTGACTATTGCATCTGCGTCCTCGCTGACCTCCCTCCCTCCTGTCTCTCTCCTCTCCAGCCTACACCGCACTCTGCTGCACAAATCATTGATCAACAGAAACGTTCAGTCCGTGTCTCCCCACTCCGCAAGAACCTCCAGTGGTTGCCCATCCACCTCCACATCGAACAGAAACTCTTACATCAGCTTTAAAGCATTCGATCATCTTGCCCCACTGTATCTCACCTCACTAATCTCCTACCACAGCCCAGCCCGCACACTCCGCTCTTCTAGCGCCAGCTTACTGTGCCCTGATCTCGTCTCTCTCACCTCCAACCCCTTTCCCATGTCCTCCCCACTAGGGTGGAACTCCCTCCCCTTCCATATATGCCAGACCATCACTCTCTCCACTTTCAAAGCATTACTAAGCTTTGAAATTAAGCCTTCTTTTCACCAGCTCACTCTCCCTTCTGCCTCACCTGTGCATCTTAATCTGTGACCTTTGGACAATTGAAATTCTCCGCACGCTCAACCCCAAAGCCCTTATGTACAGATCTTTAAATTATATATTATAAAGGCCACTATTTATTCATATTACTGTCTTGTCTCCCCCTCTAGCCTGTAAGCTCATTATGGGCTGGGAATGTGTCTTCTAATTCTGTTTTATTGTACTCTCTGAAGTGCTTAGTACAGTGCTCTGCACATAATGAGCGCTCAGCAAATACAGTGGAGTAATTGATTGCTTGATTGATTGTCCCTCTTCTTTCAAATACGTCACATGCTGTGCACACAGTAAGCGCTCAGTGAATACCACTGACTGACTGACTGAAATGTCAGTCAGTGCATAGCTGTATGAGGTTCTCGTCCCTCTCATTATCATCTCATTCCTTTTCTTTTGGGAAGAGCCAAAGGAAAGATGCCCCCGCCATCTTCCACATCCCACCAAATCTGGATCATTGGCTTCAAACTTTTCGACCAGCTCTCTTCACCCTCTGTTCCCCAGTCTGTGGTCTTCTCTCCTCTGAAGTTCACCATTTTTTTTTCACCTTGCCCTTGACTCTCCATCTTTGACCCTCTGCCCTAGCTCTTCCTTTCACCTGGAACTCCTCCCCCCTTTAAATCCTCTAGGTCACAGTCCTCTTCATCCTGGACCCCCACTTTTTCTAGGATGCATTCCCCAATTAATTTCCACCATCTCTCCTTGTCATGTTAACATTCTTAACATTAATATATCCATATACCTAGATTTGTGTTCTCAGTTTGTATACTCAGTTTATTTTCTCACTTATTCATTGTTCCTTACTTTGGATATTACAGGTCGTCTCTGTATTTTCCCCTCTGCCCGCACTGTATGTGAACCATTTACATCCACCTGGCACTCTCAGTTAAATGATCATCTCCCTGGAGGGCAGGGACCACACCTTTAATTTATACTGTACTCTCCCACGTAGTTTGTTCAGTGCTCTGCACACAGAAGGTGCTCAGTGAGCATTCTTGAAATTTTATAAATGCCGTCAATACTTGTAGTGTAGAATAAGTACTACAGGTCTGCGTGTGATTTTCATATTGGCAACTGATTTGCTAACACCTCTTTTGAGCAAGAATTATTTTTCCCCTCCTTCGTGTGTTTCTCGTGATGGTCGTCCTAAAGTACTTTTTAAAAAAATGGCACTTGTTAAGCGCTTTCTATGTGCAAGGCTCTGTATTAAGCACTGGGGAAAATATAAGCTAGTCAGGTTGGACACAGTCCGTGTCCCACATGGTGCTCACTGTCTTAATCCCCATTTTACCGAGGAGGTAACTGAGGCACAGAGAAGTGAAGTGACTTGTCCAAGGTCACTCAGCAGACACATGATGGGGTCAGACTCCAGGCCCGTGCTCTTTCCACCAGGCCACGCTGCTTCTCTATCCGCAGTGGATTGGCTAGAGAAACTCCCGAGTGAGGTGAAAACACGAATGCCATCTGTGCCCGGTGGCAGTTTCACTTAAAGCTCTAGAAAACGATTACCTTCCAGGACAATTGACTGCCCTCCAGGCTTTCTGGGGGATGACCTGAGGAGGTGGCCAGTAAACCACTGAAGGGTGGCATTGTAGCCGCTCTCCCTAGGGTCTGATCCAGTTATGCTGAATGTGGCTCAGAGCGTAGCAAAGTGCTCTTATTTTTTAATGGTACCTTTTAGGCGCTTTCTACATATCAAGCACTGTTCTAAGTTCCGGGGTAGATACAAGTTAATAAGGCCGGTTACCATCCCTGTCCCACATGAGAAGGGAGAGTAATTATTACCATATCAATATAGCACAGTCCTAGCCTCATCTTTTGCCTCCTGAGCCCCAGGTGATTATGAGGTGCCCCTAAATATTTGTGGTTAAAAGTATTTTTCTCTTAATATTCATAAATGTTTGAAAAGTGCCCCCCCCAATGAATCTCAGTGCCAGATTCATCTTTTCATTCTGCAGTGTTCAGTGAGTATCCATCCATCAATCAATCAATCGTACTTATTGAGCGCTTACTGTGTGCAGAGCACTGTACTAAGCGCTTGGGAAGTACAAGTTGGCAACAACTTGTATCCTCTTTGAGCCGAACACCGTGCTGGGCATCGAGAAGAGTTAAGAAGAATCAATAGAACCTGATTTTCCCTCGAGGAGCATACCTTCTGTGTGGAAGGACATCTAATTCCCACCTGTATATTCTTTCCCAGTGCTTAGTACAGTGTTCCGTGCATAGTAAGCCCTTCATAAATACTATTGCCATCACTACTGAAAGAAAAGAAAACCAGTCTATAAGATGACAAGAGTTGGTGGAGATCCTTGAAACCAAAGGCTTCCAGCATCTTCCATGAAAGCCCTCAGGGTGGTGTGAAAGTAACGCCTCTTATTTTTGACTTCATACCGAGTTGTCACAGGCAAGTTAAGAGAAACGTTGATTAAAAGCTTGTACCTGATTGATGAAAAGTTTGTACGTGACCTGCACATTTTAAATTAAGAAGTGCTATGGTCAATCAAAGGCCACACCACACATTAACAATGGAAACCTCACCAGTTGAACGTACGATTTTTGAATTTCTGTGGCAGAAATTCCTAATTTGGCTCTTCATGGATGTTTAAAAGAGCACATAATAATAATAATAATAATAATAATAATAATAATAATAATAATAATAATTGTGGTACTTGTTAAGCACTTGCTATGTGCCAAGCACTCTTCTAAGTGCTGGGGTAGATTCAGGCTAAGCAGATTGGACACCGTCCCTGTCCCCCACAAGGCTCACACTCTTAATCCCCATTTTACAGATGAGGTAACTGAGGCCCAGAGAAGTTAAGTGACTTGCCCATGGTCACACAGCAGACATGTGGCAGAGCCCTTCCTCTATCCACTAAGCCACACTGCTGCATCTACTCTACTGTGAATGTGAACCCTGTGAAGTGGAGGGGGGAGGGCAAGCATTTCCAAATCCACAGGGAGAATCCAGCTGGATAGGAAGCCTTGAAGGGGCCAGCCTTCAGCAGCCACAGGATCAGAAAAAGAGAGCGATGCGCTCAACAGGATGATCCCACCACATCCCGGAAGCTGCGTGAGGCAGTGAGAATCGGAAACCAGCCTTCCAAGGCTTCCTACAGGCACCCCGGTGGTCCGAGATTTGTGCAAGGAGGATCCTGAGAATGCCAGTAGAGGATCATAAGGACAATCACCTGCCTGTTAGGGTGCCAGTTCCATTTGTGATCATTTCGTGTCTGTATTTTGAATTCATATTCCATATAATTTTCATTGGCGCGTTTAGCGAGAGAAAATGAGGCAGTCCAGCGTGGCTCAGTGGAAAGAGCCCAGGCTTTGGAGTTGGGGGTCATGGGTTCAAATCCCCGCTCTGCCACTTGTCAGCTGTGTGACCTAGGGCAAGTCACTTAACTTCTCTGGGCCTCAGTTCCCTCATCTGGAAAATGGGGATTAAAACTGCGACCCCCCCACGTGGGACAACCTGATCACCTTGTAAACTCCCGCTTAGAACAGTGCTTTGCATATAGTAAGCGCTTAATAAATGCCATTATTATTATTATTATTCTATACAACTCCTTAGCTACAGAGCCGTGTGGATCCCAATCGACATGTGCTTTGCAAGAGGGGAAAGTTCAGGAACTGTTATAAGAGTACTCTAGAAGGAATCCTCTCCGTCATCGGCTCTTATTAAATCATTAGGCTCCTTCTGCGTTAAATCATCAACTCTTTGCCCACCAGTTAGTTGCACTGTGCTCCCCTAAATAGATATTAGAAATGATGAAAAGGCATCTGATTTGCAGGTAACAAAGACGAGATTGGGGTGGCCCTCCCTTCCCATTTCCTGATAATTGCAGTTTGCTTTTTTTCCTTGGAAGGGAATAATGGAGCGTTCCGAGAAACAACTGGTCTTCCGCAGCTCTGCCATCTGTAACGTCAGCCCGCTCTCTTTGGTCTGTCCTGGCACAGCTTCACTTTTTAGCATCCTGGAAGCGAAATCATCATCATCATCAATCGTATTTATTGAGCGCTTATTGTGTGCAGAGCACTGTACCAAGTGCTTGGGAAGTACAAGTTGGCAACATATAGAGACAGTCCCTACCCAACAGTGGGCTCACAGTCTAAAAGGGGGAGACAGAGAACAAAACCAACCATACTAACAAAATAAAATAAATAGAATAGATATGTACAAGTAAAATAAATAAATAAATAGAGTAATAAATATGTACAAACATCTATACATATATACAGGTGCTGTGGGGAAGGGAAGGAGGTAAGATGGGGGAGATGGAGAGGGGGACGAGGGGGAGAGGAAGGAAGGGGCTCAGTCTGGGAAGGTCTCCTGAAGGAGGTGAGCTCTCAGTAGGGCCTTGAAGGGAGGAAGAGAGCTAGCTTGGCGGATGGGCAGAGGGAGGCCATTCCAGGCCAGGGTTGGGGGATGTGGGCCGGGGGTCGATGGCGGAACAGGGGAGAACGAGGTACGGTGAGGAGATTAGCGGCAGAGGAGCGGAGGGTGTGGGGTGGGCTGGAGAAGGAGAGAAGGGAGGTGAGGTAGGAGGGGCGAGGTGATGGAGAGCCTTTAAGCCCAGGGTGAGGAGTTTCTGCCTGATGCACAGATTGGTAGCCACTGGAGATTTTTGAGGAGGGGAGTAACATGCCCGGAGTGTTTCTGGACAAAGACAATATGGACAGCAGCATGAAGTATGGATAGAAGTGGGGAGAGACACGAGGATGGGAGATCAGAGAGAAGGCTGATGCAGTAGTCCAGACGGGATAGGATGAGAACTTGAACGAGCAGGGTAGCGGTATGGATGAAGAGGAAAGGGCGGATCTTGGCAATGTTGCGGAGCTGAGACTGGCAGGTTTTGGTGACGGCTTGGATGTGAGGGGTGAATGAGAGAGCGGAGTCGAGGATGACAACAAGGTTGCGGGCTTGTGAGACGGGAAGGATGGTAGTGCCGTCAACAGAGATGGGAAAGTCAGGGAGAGGGCAGGGTTTGGGAGGGAAGACAAGGAGTTCAGTCTTGGACATGTTGAGTTTTAGGTGGCGGGCAGACATCCAGATGGAGATGTCCTGAAGGCAGGAGGAGATGTGAGCCTGGAGAGAGGGGGAGAGAGCAGGGGCAGAGATGTAGATCTGGGTGTCATCAGCGTAGAGATGATAATTGAAGCCGTGGGAGCGAATGAGGTCACCGAGGGAGTGCGTGTAGATCGAGAACAGAAGGGGACCAAGCACTGAACCTTGGGGAACCCCCACAATAAGGGGATGGGAGGGGGAGGAGGAGCCTGCAAAAGAGACTGAGAATGAATGACCGGAGAGATAAGAGGAGAACCAGGAGAGGACGGAGTCTGTGAAGCCAAGGTCAGATAGCGTGTTGAGGAGAAGGGGGTGGTCCACAGTGTCGAAGGCAGCTGAGAGGTCGAGAAGGATTAGGACAGAGTATGAGCTGTTGGATTTGGCAAGCAGGAGGTCATTGGTGACCTTTGAGGGGCAGTTTCCGTGGAATGTACGGGACGGAAGCCAGACTGGAGGGGGTCGAGGAGAGAGTTGTTGTTGAGGAATTCTAGGCAGCGCGTGTAGACAATTCGTTCATGGAGTTTGGAAAGGAATGGTAGGAGGGATATGGGGCGATAACTAGAAGGTGAGGTAGGGTCAAGAGAGGGTTTTTTTAGGATGGGAGAGACATGGGCATGTTTGAAGGCAGAGGGGAAAGAACCAGTGGAGAGTGAGCGGTTGAAGATGGAATTTAAGGAGGGGAGAAGGGATGGAGCGAGAGATTTCATGAGATGAGAGGGAATGGGGTCAGAAGCACAGGTGGCCGGAGTAGCACTTGAGAGGAGGGAGGAGAGCTCCTCTGAGGATACTGCTGGGAAGGATGGGAGAGTAGCAGAGAGTGTTGAGAGCCGGGGGGTTGGAGAAGGGGGGGAAGTGACTTTGGGGAGGTCAGACCTGATGGATTTAATTTTGTTAATGAAATAGGAGGCCAGATCGTTGGGGGTGAGGGAAGGAGGAGGGGGAGGAACCAGGGGCCTGAGAAGGGAGGTGAATGTACGGAAGAGTTGGCGGGGGTGATGGGCATGATGATGATCAAACCCACTTTTCCCCATGGTTGGCTCTTGAGGGAAGGGGCAAAAAGTTGGAGGAGGAACTGCACACCCTAGACAGCACTTTCTCTTGTGGAAGAATAAATGCATTCTCTCTTTTCCTATAACGGGTCTGAAGGGGATTTTACCTTTTTTTAGGTGTTGAACAGAGGGGTAAAAGCTTTACTGTTGGTCGCGGACGCGGTTTGCCGAAGAAACTGAAGCGCAAAGACCGAGGAAGAGGAAGAGGGTGCAGTAAAGGGCCTAATGCATTTTCAGGAACAGATGGCTATCAAGAGGTATGGTACCTGGGCGTCGGAGGGGCTGTGCAAGAGCTGAGCAGCTCCGTGCAGAAACAGAGCAGGAGTTTGAGCCTGTTCCGTATTTCTAGTCCAGCTGGTTGCAAAGGTAGTGTTGTCTTTCACACCCAAGGATGAGAGAGTTTTCAGATCAGCAGGAGGAAGACTGACAATTAGTAACTGGCAAGGAAGTGTGGGTTTTCTTTATTCATTGTAGCCCCATGACCTGCTGACCTCTGAAGGACAGAGAAAGGTCAGCTGTGCTTTCCCTTCCAAAGACTAACGTTAAAGTGAGAGGTGAGGTATGTATGTTTGGAATAAATAATAATGGTAATAGAGTGTGGTTTCGGTTAAGTGCTTACCACGTGCCAGACACTGTACTAAGCGCCAGGGTAGTTACAAGGTAATCGGGCCGGACACAGTCCCTGTACCACATAGGGCTTACAGTCGTAATCCTCATTTTACAGATGAAGTAACTGAGGCACAGGGAAGTGAAGTGACCTGCCCAAGGTCACACAGCAAACATGCAACAGAGCTGGAATCAGAACCCAGGTCCTCAGATTCCCAGACCCGGGCTCTTTCCGCTTGGCCACGCTGCTTTTTGTATACTAAAATGTACTAATGTGCAAAAGTACGAAAGTTCCACCTTCTCAGCCAGTCGCTCTCCCTCTTTCCTGGAAGCCTGAAGGCCCCGTAGGAAAGGAGAATATACATGTCCTCGTGTTGGGGTGTAGAAATGGGACACCCCAAGGCCCCGGGCCCGCCTCGGCAGCCCAAGAATCGGGGAAAACAGCACTCCCTGTCCATTAGTTAGGTTCACCACCCCTTTTTCAGAGTTGCAGTTTCAAGTAGCCCAGCCCTAGTCTCCCGAGCTACCAGGAAATCTGGGTTCAACTACTGGGGCGGACCCGAGTTTTGACCCAATTTAAGTGGTGACACCGACAAATGGCAGAAGTGGGACAATTCCGAGTGTGCCTGAGGTACAGAAGGAGGAAGAGTTGAAACCAGCCCAGGACTTGCTTTCTGAGCATGGGCACCATGGTCTTCTCACGTCTTTTCTCCCTCCCTCCACCCCTGTCCATTTTTCAGGCAGTTTTTAAGAGGGTGCCTAGTCCCATGGCCTAACCAGGGTGTCATCCGGACCCATATCTTTCAGATGTCTCTTTGCCCAGGAATTCACCCAGCTATTTTATTCAAATGACCTAATCCTACTTCTCTCAGGGGCTGCCACTCTTTTGGCAAATATTTGTTCCATGACTTTACTGCACCTGTGGATTGAATTTTTTACATTCTGACCTTCTTGCCCCCCTGTTTCCATCAGAGGATTCTGTTGCTTTTGTCCTTGTACAAATGGGAATAAATTTCCACTACTACTGAGAAATAAATTTTTTATACCCTCTCCCCCTTGACCAGCCATCATCGTGCGGATGGGAAGAGAAGCCCGGCGAATTGGCTAAATTCTAAAAGAGCCTTCACCGTAAATGCATTCCACTTGATTATTCTTCCAGGAACACGTTGTTTAGATTACTGTTTCACTCAAAGTGGAATTAAAGGTGTCTGTTGGTCCTGTTTGCTCATTAACGGAGGTTAGATCTCCATGCTCGAAGGGTAGTTGAGGCAATTCCAATTTGCCCTGGGAAATGTACAGAGTGGAGGTGCCGTAAAATAAACTCATCACACCTTTCTAGGGTGACTGACTCCTTCACAGCCTCATGGACACCTGACTACTTAGAGCCTGTAAAATCTGGGAGAATCTTAGTCTAAGAATGTTGCCCTAGAACCTGTTTTTTAGCTAGCGAAGTTCAAAGCACAAGATTCGCAGTTTATTCCTAAGGAGGGATTCTTCTAACTGTTGGAATTTTCCATACCTTTTCCAAAGCATTTTGTGGATAGATTTCATTGTAAATCAAAGATTACTGTGAATATTAGTTTTAATGGAATATTTTTTCTTTTAGGATGGTAAACCGATGAAGAAATGGGTGAATATGAGTCAGGAATTCATCAATCAGCATACAGTGGAGCACAAAGGAAAGCAGATTTGTAAATATTTTCTTGAGGGGAGATGTATTAAGGTAAATAATTTAAGCATGTACAGGGGAATCCTTCTAAGAAATTCCAGTTTATATTCCCAAATTACATGGTGACTGTTTTTGTTGTTCCTTCATACCTCCACATATTCTTTCTGTTCAATTCTAAGAGTGTTATTTAAGAAGGTTTGAATGGTCATTACCTTGCAATTGTAAGAACACGGATTCATTTTATATATATATATAGATAGATCTCTCTCTATGTATACGTATATATATAGTACATTTTATATATATAATGCATAAAATACTGTTTTAGGGATTTTGGTATATCAATTTCAGATGATTTTGTGGCCATAATATCTTTACATATTAATATCTGACAGAATGAATTAGTTCTTTGAAGTTAACTGTGTTGGCAAAATGGGGTGATAAGACTTTAAGAAGTGACTTTTATTTCTCTCTCTTTGCATACAGGGAGACCAGTGTAAATTTGATCATGATGCAGAGTTAGAGAAGAAAAAGGAAATCTGCAAGTTTTATATACAGGGATATTGTACCAAAGGAGAGAATTGCATTTATATGCACAATATCCTTTACTGAAAAGTGCACATTGAGTAGAATTGTACTTTCAAGTTTTCGAGATAGTCTTTGGGTTTATTTTCTTTTTTATAAAAAAAGAGGTTGTATACAGGACCAAAAGTCTGGCTATAATATTGGGTTTGGGAGTCTGTTGCCTAAATCTAACCTTCCTTCTTGAAATGTCAAATTGAGTTGCACTTAGTGTATTCTGTGGGAGGAAATAAGACCTTTGAGAGATCCATCTCCGTTTACAGAAATCTTTCCTATCGGTGTGGTCAGATTAAAAGTTTTCGTAGACTTTTAGAAGACAGTAAACTTCCCCAGGAGTTGCTGATGAAAATTGTAGCATAGCGGTTTAAATTCTGTCTTTCCGCCTCCCAGTCCATGCTGCTTCATCTGCCATCGGTTGTCTGCTCCTTTCCCTCCCCTGCCCCCCCAGGGATGTCCAGAGCATCCCCCTTTGTCATCGTTGTCCGCCCTGCTGATGTTCTCCCTCATCCTCCACCTCCCATCCTTCTTGACTCTACAACCAGCTCTGTCATGTTGCCCAATTCCAGCCTTTTGGCTGTAGCCTCACTAGGGCTGGAAACCCCTTCAGCCCGCATCCTTTCCCGGTCCATCCCTATCTTTATTCCCACGGAGGGGGGCTGGGATGGGGAAGTGGGCTTAGAAGTGGGAATTAGGGAAGTGTTGGCAGGGGAGGACAGTACCTCGCACAAGGGGGTGGGGAAAGCAGACTCCTTTTACTTGTTTTTTTTTTAAAGTGGTATTGGTTACATATTTACTATTCTATTTGTTTTATTTTGTTAATATGTTTTGTTTTGTTGTCTGTCTCCCCCTTCTAGACTGTGAGCCCGCTGTTGGGTAGGGACCGTCTGTATATGTTGCCAACTTGTACTTCCCAAGCGCTTAGTACAGTGCTCTGCACACAGTAAGCGCTCAATAAATACGATTGAATGAATGAATGAATGGTTAAGCATTTACTAGGTGCCAGACACCGTTCTGAGGACTGGAACAGGTACAAGGCAGTCAGGTTGGACACAGTCCACGTGGGGCTCATAGTCTTAATCCCCGTTTTACACACGAGGGGACTGAAGCCCAGAGAAGTGAGGTGACTTGCCCTAGGCCACACAGCAGGCAACTTGCGGAGCCGGGATTAGAAGCCAGGTCCTTTAGACTCCCAGGGCCGGGCTCTTTCCGGTAGGCCACACTGCTTCTGACCATGTTTGCGGGCCTGGCAACCCCTAAAACTCCAGCATTTAACCCAATCTCGCCCCCTCCTCAGAGGTCATGATTTTCTGTAGGCTCTTCCAGGGGCTCTTCATGGTGGATCAGGAGAACCCCTACCACGACTCCAAGAAACGAGGCAACGAGAACATCACGCTGTCAAACACTGAAACTTCTTGTTTCCAGTCCAGAAACCACACTCTAAATATTCTTAGTAACTGCCCCATATGACACCAATTCTCGACTCCAGGAGAGGAGCAGGACTCGGTGCTGCAGTGGCATGGAAGAGTGATTTGTACTCTCCCAGACACTTAGTACATTGCTCTGCACACTGTAAGTGCTCAATAAATACTACTGACTGACTGATTTGGCAGAGTTGGGGGAGGGTGCCAGGGCCTTGAGGAATTTTCCCTAATTTTGACCAAGCAGCTTACCTGGCTAGGGAAAGATCACATTTTTTTTAAATCTCCAAGATCCATATTGCTTGGGCAGTCTGTGGGTCCTTTAATTTAGAGCTGGATCATCCTCCAGAAACTAAAAGTTCAGTACACTCTCGATTGTCTGCACCTATTTCTAGGTCAGGCAAACAGGAAAAAAACATAGATCACTGAAAATGCCTTTTGCCACGAAGGGTAGTGGCTTTTTGGCTCAAGCTTTGAAACCTTCGGGACGGTATACCTGAGCAAGGCAGAAGGAAGGGGGACATGGCAGTTCCTTGGATGATTGCCTCTTGGTTGATGGAGAGCATAATTAAAATGAGACCGCACACATCAAAATAAGAATCGCCTTTAGGTTGCTCTTTAATAATAACCGAATATTTCAGCCTGATCATAGAAAGTTGGGCATTTGTGAAGTACATGGCTTAAAGAGTACTTCTTTTTCCTTAATAGCTGTGATTACATGAATTTCCTTGCAAGTTCTATCATACAGGAGCAAAATGCTACCAAGGCGACAAATGCAAGTTTTCTCACGCTCCCCTGACGAAGGAAACGAAAGAACTCCTGGACAAGGTGAGTCTAGTGTTTGTGAGAGAGGTAGTGTCCACTTGCAGGGAGCCATTTGGCTTGAAGACTTGCTCTTGACCCCTCAAAAGCATTAGGAGGTCGGCGTTTAAATTGCATAAAAATGGCTTGCAGAGTGCGAGGGAGAGGCTCAGCTTTACATTTTGGAAGATGCTAAAGTGTTTTTAGCGGTGTCCAAATCAAACTGCTCAGATCCTCTTGGAGAAATGAGTAATGATGAGACAGCCAAGGTGTAGAAGCTCAGTTGTTTGTCTGTTTGTTTCACACTGTACTCTTGGGTACTGTGTGCTTAGTACCTGCACACAGTAAGTGCTCCAAAAATACCATTGATTAAATTAGTAAGCTCTTTGGGTGCTCAGATCCTCTTGGAGAAATGAGTAATGATGAGACAGCCATGGTGTAGAAGCTCAGTTTGTTTCACACTATACTCTTGGGTACTGTGTGCTTAGTACCTGCACACAGTAAGTGCTCCAAAAAAACCATTGATTGATTAAATTAATAAGCTCTTTGGGAGAAAGGAGATTGAAAGACTCATTTGAAGAAGTTTTTAGTTTGTAAAGAGCCCAGCGTTTTTCAATTTTGGGGGAGTCCTAAACCATCCTGTCCTCAGAGCAGTGGCTACCCGCCGGTAAGGAAAAGAGTAAAGGCCACTTCCATTTTCCGCTTTCTCATCTGGCTTTTAGGACATAGCTGATGACTTAGACTGAGCCCCTTCCTCCCAGACTGAGCCCCTTCTTCCCAGACTGAGCCCCTTCCTTCCTCTCCCCCTCGCCCCCCTGTCCATCCCCCCCATCTTATCTCCTTCCCTTCCCCACAGCACCTGTATATATGTATATATGTTTGTACATATTTATTACTCTATTTATTTATTTATTTATTTTACTTGTACATATCTACTCTATTTTATTTTGTTAGTATGGTTGGTTTTGTTCTCTGTCTCCCCCTTTTAGACTGTGAGCCCACTGTTGGGTAGGGACTGTCTCTATATGTTGCCAATTTGTACTTCCCAAGCACTTAGTACAGTGCTCTGCACATAGTAAGCGCTCAATAAATTAGATTGATGATGATGACTTAGGTAACCTTCTGCTTCTCCACTTCTGAACTGGGGGAAATAGAATGCATGTATTAAGGAGAAGAGGGTGTTTAACAAATTGGACCATAGTTTGGGTGAAACCACGTCAACTGAGCCAAGCAAAATCAGTCCGCATTGGCCTCTCAGCGAGCAAGAGGCGTGTTTGGGTTGTTTTTTCCTTCAGTTTTGTTTTGAACCCGCCCCGCTGACTGTATTTTAGCGGGTCCAGACTGCAGCAGAGCGAGGAGAGAGCGTGAAACTGCCAGCACCTCTAGGGACTTAGCCCTCATCAGTTGGGTACATTCCCAGCCAGGCAGAAAGGCCATGCAAGGACTTGCTTTTACAGGGAAAAACCAGCCTGCCTCTCTCCAATCTCAGTCTACTCTTTTCATTCCTGTTGCATTCAGTCGATGGTATTTATTGAGCGCTTACTACATGCAGAGCACAGTACTAAGCACCTGGGAGAGGTCAGTACCCCAGAATTAGCAGACACATTCCCCGCCCACAACGAGCTTACGGTCTAGATCATTGGATTGTAACCAAAGGTACTTTGCAGCAGATGCTTCAATGTGAGCTGGCTTATAAGCAAGTTTTCCTTATCCCCATTAAGAAACAGATGCGCTAAATTTCTTCCAACCCGATGTTAATCCTGTGAGATGTGACTCTGAACATGTTGGGAAAGAAAATCGACTCAATGGAGTCACACAACCCTTTGAAACCCTAGGTTCAAGGAGCAGAAAGTGTTTGTTTTTTTTAATTGAGATTTGGATTTTGTGGTGCAGAAAATAACAGCGATTTCGATTTCAGGTTTTGAATACCGAAGAGGAGCCCCAAAATGAAGATGAGCGTGAGCTGGAGGAACTGAGGAAACGTGGCATTGCTCCTTTACCTAAGCCGCCTCCAGGCGTTGGGCTTCTGCCGACCCCACCAGAGCATTTTTCATTTTCTGAACCAGAAGACAATTTTCAAGGCGATCTTTCTGATGAGTTCAAGAAAATCCCATCTCTTTTTGAAATAGTGGTGAAGCCGACTGTGGATTTAGCACACAAGATCGGAAAGAAGTAAGTCTGTGAATTGTTAAAAGCAGATTACTCTTTGTCCAGTAGCGGTGAATGCGTCTCGTCAGAGACTGAAGAACAGCCCAAGTTGGCATCTCAGCTGCCCTCCTCATGTATCAAAGCAACATATTGGTCACGTAGTCTTTTCAAAGAGTGGGTGGCATTTGCATGTCATGACAAAGGTACCCAAAACTCTCATTTTTTTGACTGCATCCTCAGGTACAGGTTGTTCAATAATGTTTGTGTTGGTGCAGTAATGGTTTTTTTGCCAGGAGACTTTTAATCTCTGAGGTCTTAGCATCGAACAGTCTTAGTGCCTGGCCACGCCTGCTGTCTTCACGGCTGCCCGCTAGAAAGTGTCGCAGAGAAATACCCGTTCTTGGTTTAGATAGGCGATTGCGGTTGGACTTTCCTGTCGGATTCTTAATAATCCCGGTATCTGTGACGCGCTCACAGGGTGCAAAGCACTGGGGTAGATAGATGGGGCTCACGGTTTGAGCCCCAATTTGCAGATGAGGAAACTGAGGCCCAGAGAAGTGAAGTGACTTGTCCAAGGTTACGCAGCACACACGTAGTGGAGCTAGGATTAGATCCCAGGTCCTCTGGCTCTTTCCATTAGGCTACATTGCTTCTCAGTGCTCCTCAGAACTCTTACTGCAGAGCTCTTTGAGATTGGCTTGAGATTCAGTGTTTATCTGCCTTGGCAGTTTGGAGACCTCCTTCCAAAGCAGTCGCTGTTATGGCAGGGTAGCGCAGGAGCATATTAGGCAAATTAGACGGTAACATATTTGGGAGAGAACAAAGGCCTGAACCAGGCAGTAGCCCTTTGCGTGGGAAGGAAGGGGCCTCCAAGCCAAGAGATATCGTGGAGAAAGAACCAGTAGGATTTAGCGAAAGACCGAGGGCTTTAAGAGAGCGAAGAATTAAAAACGACACCAAGGTTTTGAGCCTCAGGAATTGGGGAGAGGCGGGAGGGGGTGATGGTGGTGAGGTCAGCAGAAATTTTGAGGAGTGATTTTAGGAGGGGAGATGATGAGTCCAGTTTTAGGTATGTTAAATCCAATAATAATCATCATCAAACGTATTTATTGAGCGCTTACTGTGTGCAGAGCACTACTAATAATAATGTTATAATAATAATGTTATAATAATAATAATATATATATAATAATAATGCTGGTATTTGTTAAGTGCTTACTATGTGCCAAGCACTGTTCTAAGCGCTGGGGTAGATACAAGGTTATTAGGTTGTCCCACTTGGGGCTCACAGTCTTCATCTCCATTTTACCAGTGAGGTAACTGAGGCCCAGAGAAAGGAAGTAACTTGCCCAAAGTCACACAGCGGACAACTGGCGGAGTCGGGATTAGACCCCGTGACCTCTGACTCCCAAGCCCGGGCTCTTTCCACTGAGCCGCGCTGCTTCCAATGTGCCAGTAGGACATCCAGGTGGAGATGTGAGGTTGGAGGGAGGCAACGTGAAGAGCGTGGGCTTGAGAGTCAGAGGACCTGGGTTTTTAATCCCAGTTCTGCCACTCATCTGCCAGGTGACCTTCACTTTTCTGTGCCTCAGTTTCCTTCTCTTTAAAATGATTAAATCCTACTTAGCAGGTGAGCCCCATGTGGGAGAGGGACCTGATTATCTTGTATCTACTCCAGCACTATCGTACAGCGAAGGTGTACGTAGTGAGTGCTTAATAAGTGTTGTTATTACTGGAGATAAGTTTGGGACTGGAGAAGTAGATTTGGAAGTCATTTGCATAGAGACAGTAGCTGAAACTTCAGAAGCGGCTGAGCTCCATGAATGAGTCAGTTTAGAGCAAGAAACCGGGGCCAGAAAAAGAAACAGGGGCCAAGAAAAAGGGGCCAGAACAGAGCCGTGCGGGGCACCCAGTTAAGGTAAGAAAGGTGGAAGAAAGGGCACTGTTGACAACATAAAAAGAAAACAAACGAACGAAGAACCACAGTTTCCATCTTGACCCAGTGAAGTTGCTTTAAAAATAGTCAAAAGTTCACTCTCCTCTACTCTGTACGCACCCTACATGGCTACCAGGTGTGTGGGATCACAACAGTATTCTGTACCTGCAGGATTGTGTAGACGAAGCTGGAGGAAACAGGTGACCGAGAGAAACTGAGGCGGGAGGGGATGGGAATAAGGCAGAATACCGTAAAGCATCATCGTCATCATCATCAATCGTATTTATTAAGCGCTTACTGTGTGCAGAGCACTGTACTAAGCGCTTGGGAAGTACAAATTGGCAACATATAGAGACAGTCCCTGCCCAACAGTGGACTCACAGTCTAAAAGGGGTAGACAGAGAACAAAACCAAACATACTGACAAAATAAAATAAATAGAATAGATATGCACAAGTAAAATAAATAAATAAATAGAGTAATAAATATGTACAAACATATATACATATATACAGGTGCTGTGGGGAAGGGAAGGAGGTAAGATGGGGGGGATGGAGAAAGGGACGAGGGGGAGAGGAGGGAAGGGGCTCAGTCTGGGAAGGCCTCCTGGAGGAGGTGAGCTCTCAGTAGGGCCTTGAAGGGAGGAGTAAATGGCATATGGCAGTTGATGTTAGGTGGTCTTGATCCCTTTCTTCGGGTCAAGATAGTAGTAGCACATAGTGAGTGCTCAATAAATCCCACGGACTGGTAGTGAATTTTGTGTTTGGAAATTTCTGAGCTCTGATTTGGAGGCTGGAATTCCCCAAAAATCACTGATTTTAATTCCTTTCTTTTTTTTCTTTTTTTCCTGAACCACAGGCCACCAGCTTTTTATAACAGCGCCTCCCCGCCTGGGCCCCAGTTTCAGGGAAGCAGCCCCCATCCCCAGCACATGTACAGTGCAGGATCCAGCCCAGGCCCCGGGCCCAACATGTCCCAGGGCCCCAACGGACCCCCAGTGCACCCCGGTTCCCCGGGACATCACCAGTGTTCGGGTCCCCCCGGCCCTCCGATGCCACACAGCCCGCCGCTGCAGTCCGGTCCTTCCGGCTACCTGGGGCCGCATAATCAACCGGGGGCTCCCATGCAGCCGGGTCAGCCTCTGACCCCGCCCGGGATGGGTTCCCCTTACAACACCCCCGGGGTGCAAGGCCACCTGATGAACATGCCGCGAGAGAATCACGGTCCTCCAGTCCCCCCCTACCAGCAGGGCCCCGGGGAAATGCCGCTCAGCACCGGCTACGAAGCCTTACAGAACCCAGCCGATTTTTACGACAACTACTACTCACATCAAGCCGTCCATAACTTCCAGCCAGCCAATAACTCGGGTGGTAAGCTTTCATGACGAAATCGCACGTTTGGTGCCCGGGTGGCGGCGGGGGAACAGGTCCTAGACGATGAAAAACGTCTCTTTCTGGGCAAGCCATCTCAGGTCAAGTGCTGTAGCTCTTCGATGCAGTGTGTTCTGTGTGTGGTGGTCTATAAAAATCGCTTTTTTTAATGGTATCTGTTGAGGGGTTTGTTATGTGCTGAGCACCGTAATGAGCACTGGGGTAGACCCAACTTGTACTTCCCAAGCGCTTAGTACAGTGCTCTGCACACAGGAAGCGCTCAATAAATACGATTGAATGAATGAATACAAGCTAATCAGGTTGGCCATGATCCATGTCCCAAATGGGGCTCACAGTCTTCATCCCCATTTTACAGATGAGTTGACTGAAGCACAGAGAAGTGAAATGACTTCCCCAAGGTCACATACGTGGTGGAGCTGAGATTAGAACCCGGGTCCTTCTGACTGTCAGGTCCGTGCTCAATCAACTAGGCCATGCCGCTTCTCTCCTCAGCGTACCCAGTTATTAGTATTATCATGGTATTTGGTAATGTAATTTGGAGAAGCAGCATGGCTCGGTGGAAAGAGCCCGGGCTTTGGAGTCAGAGGTCATGGGTTCAAACCCCGGCTCCACCAATTGTCAGCTGTGTGACTTTGGACAAGTCACTTCACTTCTCTGGGGCCTCAGTTACCTCATCTGTAAAATAGGGATTAAGACTTTGAGCCCCCCTGTGGGACAACCTGATCACCTTGTAACCTCCCCAGCGCTGAGAACAGTGCTTTGCACTTAGTAAGCGCTTAGTAATAAATGCCGTCATTAATGTAACAGATGGCTAATAAAGAAAAGGACAAAGCCCTTGTGCCCCTTTTAAATGAAGACTGGTATCTGGTCTACTAAATCTGTCGTGCTCTCCCAAAGCCCTTAGTTCAGCACACAGTAGGTACACAGTCAGTGCTATCGATTGCTATCGAGTGCTATCCCCCATCTTACCTCCTTCCCTTCCCCACAGCACTTGTATATATGTATATATGTTTGTACATATTTATTACTCTATTTATTTTACTTGTACATATCTATTCTATTTATTTTATTTTGTTAGTATGTTTGGTTTTGTTCTCCGTCTCCCCCTTTTAGACTGTGAGCCCACTGTTGGGTAGGGACTGTCTCTATATGTTGCCAACTTGTACTTCCCAAGCGCTTAGTACAGTGCTCTGCACACAGTAAGCGCTCAATAAATATGATTGATTGATAGTTGGAAAAATATCATGTGGCATTTCCAGGTCAGCGTGATAAATTCATTCCATTTAGTTAATCCTTGAGAGGGGAAGAAAAAGCTTGTCACAAGTCCACAAGTGGAAGCATCAAATCGCCAGTTCTGCGTTGATCAAATGAACTGGGTAATTGAGAAATCGCCTCCCCCTGGTTCTGGGCCAGCCCTCCCTGAACTGTTGTATGAGAGGTGTAAGGTGGATAGTTCCGGGAACTGCCTGAAAGGGAGAAATCATTTTTCTGGTCAAATCAGGAATCAGTTGGTTCCAGCAAGGAATCAATCAATCAATCAGTCAGTCAGTCATGTTTAATGGGCACTTACTATGTGCAGAGCACTGTACTAAGCACTTGGGAGCAACATGGCTTAGTGATAGAGCACACACCTGGGAGTCAGAAGGTCACAGGTTCTAATCGCGGCCCTGCCACTTGTCTGCTGTGTGACCTTGGGCAAGTCACTTCACTTGACTCGGCCTCAGTTCCCTCATCTGTAAAATAGGGATAATAACAATAATAATGATGGCATTTATTAAGCGCTTACTATGTGCAAAGCACTGTTCTAAGCGCTGGGGAGGTTACAAGGTGATCAGGTTGTCCCACGGGAGGCTCACAGTCTTAAGCCCCATTTTACAGATGAGGTAACTGAGGCCCAGAGAAGTTAAGTGACTTGCCCAAAGTCACACAGCTGACAATTGGCGGAGCCAGGGTTTGAACCCATGACCTCTGACTCCAAAGCCCGGGCTCTTTTCCACTGAGCCACGCTGCTTTTCACAGGGGATGAAGCCTGTGAGCCCTATGTGGGACAGGGACTGTATCTAATCCGACTCTCTTGTATCTGCCCCATTCATTCATTCATTCTTTCAATCGTATTTATTGAGCGCTTACTGTGTGCAGAGCACTGTACTAAGCGCTTGGGAAGTCCAAGTTGGCAACATATAGAGACGGTCCCTACCCAACAGCGGGCTCACAGTCTAGAAGGGGGAGACAGGCAACAAAACGGAACATATTAACAAAATAAAATAAATAGAATAAATATGTACAAGTAAAATAAATAAATAGAGTAATAAATACGTACAAACATATATACCTATATACAGTGCTGTGGGGAGGGGAAGGAGGTAAGGCTGGGGGGATGGGGAGGGGGAGGAAGGAGGGGGCTCAGTCTGGGAAGGTGCCAGTGCTTAGTACAGTGCCTGGCACATAGCGCTTCGCAAATACCACAATTATTATTATTATTATTATTATTATTATTATTATTATTATTACTACTATTACTATTATAAGAGAAGGAAAAAAGTACTTATCCAAAGCAGCAAGTGCACCCTTCAACTTCACCAGTCCACAATATGAATGATACTTGGAGAACGTTTTCCCACAAAACGTTTAACACCAAGATTTTTTTTGTTTCTTTTCTGAAGCCGATTCACAAAAGGATTCCTTTAGGTTTCTTTTTTTTTTTTAAGAAAAAAAAACTTTAAAAACAGTTCATACTAAATCTAAAGTGAATCGTTTTGGTGGGTAAATACAGGAAGATCAAGTAAAGACATGCAAAGGGGCTCAGAGTCCAAATAGAGTGTGAGGGGCCGGGAGGAGAGTCAGAAACAATTTGATCCCTAGCTCCGAATTCCTTGGATTCATAAATGCCATAAAAGCGTTTCTTAGTAGTACCGTCGAGTGAGACGTCGGCCTACTAAATTTCCCACTCCTTTTTTTTGTTGTTGTTGTCGCCTACACAGAAGGGATGTGGCACGGTGAATATACCGAACATCAACCTCACATCATGGCCCAAGAACCACACAACAGCGGAAACGAATCCGACTGTATCAACACCGCAGGCCGGACACCCGCTCTCAATGTTCCCGATTTCCTTCCTGCAATGCAGAAAGCCCTCTTTGCGAGACTCAGCCAGAAACACCAAGAGGACGGAGAACCGATCAGCAACCACCCCCAGAGGACACTGAGCAAGGAAGAAGGTAAAAGGAAAATCTGAACAGCAGAGAAGCAGCACGGCCTAGTGGATAGAGCACGGGCCTGGGAGTTGGAGGGACTTGGTTCTAATCTCTGCTTCATCACTTGTCTGCTGTGTGGCCTTGGGCAAGGCACTTCACTTCTCTGGGCCTCAGTTACCTCATATGTAAAGCGGGGATTGAGCCTGCGAGCCTGTGGACCGTGAGACTGTCCAACCTGGCTAGTTTGTATTTACCCGTGGGCTTAGTACAGTGCCTGGCACATTGTGAGTGATTAACAAATACCGTTAAAAAAAAAAATCAATCAGGTAGTTCTTAAAAAGCAGCCGGCGTAGGTCTGCCTGTACATTTACACCCATTAAGAGTGACTTGGCAGAGCGTACAGTGCATTCGTGAGACCACGGAACTGATTGGAGAAGCAGCGTGGCTCAGTGGAAAGAGCACGGGCTTTGGAGTCAGAGGTCATGGGTTCGAATCCCAGCTCCACCACAAGTCTGCTGTGTGACCTTGGGCAAGTCACTTAACTTCTCTGAACCTCAGTTACCTCATCTGTAAAAATGGGAATCAATACTGTGAGCCCCACGTGGGACAACTTGATCACATTGTATCCCCCCAGTGCTTAGAACAGTGCTTTGCACATAGTAAGCGCTTAACAAATGCCAACATCATCATCATCATCAAATCCCAGCTCCGCCACTTCTCAGCTGTGTGGCTTTGGGAAAGTCACTTCTCTGGGCCTCAGTTACCTCATCTGTAAAATGGGGATTGACCGTGAGCCCCCCGTGGGTCAACCTGATCACCTTGTAGCCTCCCCAGCGCTTAGAACAGGGCTTCGCACATAGTGCTTAATAAATGCCATTATTATTATTATGGCCCAGAATCGAAAGTTGTTGGAAGAGAACCAGTATCCTAGGATGACCACCCTGTGGGGAATTTTCAAGCACGATGCTGAAGACAAGTTGAATAGTCCAAACCATTCCTCTTTGGGTTCTCTTTTGAGGCAAATCTTGGGAAGTTTGGTGAGGAGTCAATTATAAGGCTTGGCCCTAGCGGGCTGGCCAATTATTCATTCTTTTATTCCTTCAGCAGCATTTATTGAGCACTCGTTGTGCTCAGAGCACTGCACTTGGTGTTTGGGAAAGCATGGTTACAGTAAGAGGCAGGCCTTGCTCTCAAGGGGCTTGCATTCTAAAGGCAGGCATCAGCCAGTCTCAAATCTGACACGTCCCAATCCGTGACATCTCCCTAAAACTCGTCAGAAACCGGAGTGCTTAGTCCAGGGTTTTTAAACTTCCTCTGGACTCAAAGGGATGATGCATTCAGCCACCAAAAACCCCAAAAGGTGGTAACTTTCCTGGGCAGAGAAGGGCTATCTGGCCAGATAATACCGTGCATTTCATTTAAGAAATTTTCAGAAGGGGAAACAGCATGGCCTAGTGGAAAGAGCTCGGGCCTGTGAGTTCTCATCCTGGCTCCGCCACGTGTCCGCTTACCTGCGCTTGGTACAATAAAAAAGGAGCAGGAGAGGATGATCCCTGCCCCCAAGGATCTTAGAGTCTAGAAGGTTCTAGTCCTGGATGTGTAAGAAGGGAAAAGGCTGCAGGGGCCATTCCTCTGTGGGGAAAGCTCCCTGACCCAAGAACTAACTAGGGCCTTCTGTCAGGCCTGTGGGTCGGAGGACCTGTTGTCTTCTGCGAGACCTTGGGCAAGTCACATCACTTCTCTTTGCCTCACTTAACTCATCAGTAAAATGGAGATTAAGGCTGTGAACCCCATATGGGACGGGGACTCTGTTCAACCTGGTTGTCTTGTATCTACCCCAGTGTTTAGTACAGTAGCCCCCTGTTGGGTAGGGACCGTCTCTATATGTTGCCAACTTGTACTTCCCAAGCGCTTAGTACAGTGCTCTGCACACAGTAAGCGCTCAATAAATACGATTGATTGATTAATAAGGGCTTAACAAACGCCATCAGAAAAAAAAAAGAGAGATTCTGGCCCCCCTCGAATCCAAGTAGCACTCAAATCATTCACCTCTTTGGATAAGCTTCAAGCGAAACCGTGTTTACGAAGCAGACATTGTGCCCTATGGTAATGGACGAATCTGGATGAATACTCAGCGGTCCCGCCCTTTTTCGATTAAAAACGCTCTCCCCATCTGTTTTCAGATGACAACGTAAACTGGTATTCCAGCAGCGAAGAGGAAGAGGGCAGCAGCGTCAAGTCGATACTGAAAACGCTAAAGAAGCAAACGGAGACCTTGAGGAACCAGCAGAAACATCCCGCGGATCTCGGGGCCCCCGCCGACCTGCGGCTGGCCAAGGAGAAGAGCCCCGGAAGCCAGGCCGCGGACCCTCGCCTGCGGCCCGGCTCGAGGCAGAGCGGCCGGAAGCCGTCCGAGTCCGCCCCCTTCGACCCGAGGCTGGCGCGGGATCCCAGGAAGTTCAAAGCCAACGAGGGCGGCCCCGCCGGGCCCTCGGCCGGAACGGCCAAGTTCGACGTGCCCCACGCCGGCGCCAAGGTCAAGCAGAAAGGGCCGGACGACGACGACGAAGAGGCCGAACGGGAACTGCGAGAGAAGGCCTTCCTGATCCCCCTGGAGCCTTCCCCCGGCGCGGCGCTGCAGGACCCGCGGTCCCAACTGAGGCAGTTCAGCCACATCAAAATGGACATCACCCTGACCAAACCCAACTTCGCCAAGCACGTGGTGTGGGCCCCCGAAGACTTGCTCCCCGTGCCGCTGCCCAAGCCCGACCCGGTCTCCTCCATCAACTTACCCCTCCCCCCCCTCATAGCCGACCAGAGGCTCAACAAACTGCGGAACCCGAAAGGCGACCTTCACCCCAGCGCGATGCCGGCCGATCCGAGATTGGCCTCCAAAGCCAAAAACCACGCCAGCCGGGGCGGGTTCTTGGACCAGTGCCCGGAGAGCCACAGCCCGGGGAGCAAACTGGGCGACCCCCGGTTGCAAAAGAACGTCGACCCGAGGCTCCACAGACTGCCCAGTACCGAGACCCACCACGGGATCGCGAAGGACGCGCACCCCTCCAAGTTCGACCCTCGCCTGGCCAGGGCCGGCCCGGCCCAGCCCTCGGGGGCCGCGGCGAGCCGACCGGACCCCGACGCCCTCCCCCCGTACGCGCCGAAGCTGTCGGCTTCGGCCGGGGTCCGCCCGGGGCCCCCCAGTTCGCTGCTCAGCGGGATCAGCCTGTACGACCCCCGGGATCAGAGCTCGGCTGCGGCTGCAGAGCCGGCCCCGCCCGCCGCCGGAGAGAACGGGGAGAACCCGAAGAAAACGGGCGGCCTGAAGAGCAGCGGCAAAGGCGAGCACGCGCCACCCGAAGCCACGGTGCCTCAGAAGACCGCCCCGAACGCGGAAAAGGCGGCCGAAGGGCCGGCCGACGCCCCTCCGGCCGACAGACTGAGCGGCGCCGCCAAGGCCCCGGCCAAGCCCGGGCCGGTCCACTCCAGTCCCGCCCCGGCTGTCCACAATCTGCCCATTCAAGCCCTCACCGGCCTGATCAGGCCCCAGTACAGCGATCCGAGGCAGACCAGGCCGCCCGGACAAGCGAGCCAGGCGCCGGACGGCGAGCCGGACGGAGAATCCGATGACAAATCCCTGAAAGACGTTTTTAAGACTTTCGATCCCACCGCTTCGCCGTTTTGTTAGCAGTTGCTTTATTAAAAAAAAAAACAAAAGACACGCGCTCACACACTCTCACACACACACACACACACACACACACAGAGAAAAGTTTTTACCGTCGTGACGATTGCAGTTTTCTGCCGTTTTGTAACCGGTTTACCTCTATGCTTTTATTTATTTTTAAATTATAATTATCGACTCTTCAGCTGCTAATCTCAGAACCACACGCAGTTCTACGCGCTAGTGTTTGCAAAGCTGTGGTATTTTCTAGACGATATTTTTTTTTTCCAATTTCAGGGAGACCGTGATAAATGACAAGAGAAACAGGCGCCAATCATGTTCGATCCGATAAGAAGCACTTTCATTGTAAATAAGGCATCGTGAAGAATCCAGACCCTCAAGACTTGTATATGTGCAAGCTGTCTTTCATAATCAATGTTTAGAGAAATGATTGCCACTTTTGTATGACTGTATAGGTTCAAGCAATACGATGTACATTACTTGGAGAAAGAGTATTTCAGATCGGGATCTCCTGAATTTACCGCGCCAAACCCGCTCAACTGAAATTTTCACCAATGAACTGAAGTCTCGATCCGAGTTTTCCAAACAGTCGATGGGAGGCCATCGCTTTTATCCATATTGTCGATATCCTTAGTGTAAAAGAAACCTATATCACATATCGCTGAGTTGAAATGTCATATCTTTTAAAAGTATTTTATGCTATACTGTATATAGAAATCGTGAAGTACATAACTGTCCCAGTGGATAATCCCTACGTTCTCTAATATGAAAACTTTTTATTTAATTTTTTTTTTCACATAAAACAATTCTGGATAGTGCTGTAGTTTCATTGTGGTGTTCATGTATTTCAATGTATTTTTGTATTCGGCGGCTTAATTTGTATTGCTTTTTTGTATTGATGTATCGGCAGTTCATGTATCCATCGTGTTGGACATTTTTAACAAAATTAAAAAAAGCTACAGTGAAGATCTATTAGTGACAATGTTCTAAATGAGTAGGTACGGCATTTTTACTTACAGCACTGGAAAGGCGAAGGGAAACCCGAGCCGATCTCATGACAGAATATCACAGTTTGATTTAAATGTTTTTATGAACCGGAAAGGATCGTTTTAAAAACCCGTCGGGGTCCGGGGAGAGGGGTCTGCGGTTGATGCATCCTCCCTTGAGATGAAGTTTTTCCTGCCTTTGTAGATCTTAAAGGTGTGTGGACGCGAAACGTTCTTTTTTAAAAAAAATCCAAACCCGGCGGCACTCTTGGGAATATTTGGTGGTGTGCAAATAAACCGCCAGTCCATTTTATGGAAATTTTGAAGCGCATCTAACTGTTTGGTCTTGAAAAGAAGTTAGGGTAATGTTTCTTGGTAATAAATTCAGCCAGTGATCTTGAGGGGACTTTTCCACTCTCAAAGCAGAATGAAAGTTTAAGGTTTTCAATCGGGGAGGGTATTCATCCTCCGAAAAAGGAGCTTGGGTTTCGCTGAATATTTCCGAACGATCTGGGTGAAGTATGAGTGTGAAAACATAGGCCGCATGTCTGAAGCTTTAGTATCAATGCGCAGTACCGGCTGCTGAAACCGAAACGTCGCGAATTGATGGAGAAGTAGGCTCTGTTGCGGGCCGAAGGACGGAGAGAGACGCAGCTCACCAAATTTCCATCCAGGTATGCACGGTTTACTTTTCCTTCAGGAGGAAGGCTTAAAGTACGGGACCATCGCTCTGCTTCTTCCGTCTCTGCACAGGCTGGTCTCGGAGGTGGCGCTCAGATTGGCTTGAACCCAACGTGGGACCTTGCGACTCATTTTTCTCCAACGTGCCCCAGACGTAAGATGCCCTGCTCCCCTTATTAGAGAGGTGGATTTGCGGGTCTCCCGGCACCTGGGGGCATGTTGCTCACACATCGTCCTAATTTTGGGTGTCTGAAGCGCTTAATAGAGTGCTCTGCACACACTAATAGTAATAATAATAATGATGATGATGGCATTTGTTAAGCACTTAGTATGTGCCAAGCACCGTTCTAAGCGCTGGGGTCCATACAAGGTAATCATTCATTCATTCAGTCGTATTTATTGAGCGCTTACTGTGTGCAGAGCACTGTATACTAAGCGCTTGAGAAGTACAAGTTGGCAACATATAGAGATGGTCCCTACCCAACAATGGGCTCATTCATTCATTCATTCATTCATTCATTCAATTGTATTTAGTTAGCACTTACTGTGTGCAGAGCACTGTACTAAGAGCTTGGGAAGTACAAGTTGGCAACATAGAGACGGTCCCTACCCAACAGTGGCCTCACAGTCTAGACAATAATAATAATAATAATAAACGGTATTTGTTAAGCGCTATGTGCCAAGCACTGTCCTAAGCATTGGGGTAGATACAAGGTAATCAGGTTGTCCCACATGGGGCTCACAGGTAACTGAGGCACAGGGAAGTTAAGTGACCTGCCCAAGGTCACACAGATCAATCAATCAATCAATCAATCGTATTTATTGAGCGCTTACTGTGTGCAGAGCACTGTACTAAGCACTTGGGAAGTACAAGTTGGCAACATATAGAGATGGTCCCTACCCAACAGTGGGCTCACAGTCTAGAAGGGGGAGACAGAGAACAAAACCAAACATATTAAGAAAATAAAATAAATAGATAAGTGGTGGAGCTGGGATTAGAACCCACGACCTCTCACTCCCAAGCCCGGGCTCTTTGCACTAAGCCACGCTGCTTCTTATGTACTGTGCTCTTAACATTCTCTACTAAGTCTTTTATTTAATTCCTGTCCCAGAGGATACACACTTCAAAGTCAGCTGGCTAGCATATGTTAACTCTGAACCGCTAGGTGGGCACTTCATTCATTCAATCGTATTTATTTATTCATTCATTCATTAATCAGGTTGTCCCACTTGGAGCTCATAGCCTTAATCCCCATTATCCAGATGAGGGAACTGAGGCACAGAGAAGAGAAGCAACTTGCCCAAAGTCACACAGCGGACAAGTGGCGGAGGCGGGATTGGAACCCACGACCTCCGACTCCCAAGCCTGGGCTCTTTCCACTGAGCCACGCGGCTTCTGAATAAATGCTAAGCGCTCAATAAATACTACCGAAAGAACGAATGAATGGCCACTCTTCACAAAACCACAGAGAAGCTGCATCGCCTAATGGGTCTCTACTAGGTCTGGGAGTTAGAAGGACCTGGGTTCTAATCCTCACTCTGCCCCTTGGGCAAGTCGCTTCATGGCTCTGCCTCAGTTTACCTCATTTGTAAAATGGGGATATAAGACTGCGAACCCCAGGTGGGACTTGGATTGGGTCCAATCTAGCTCTCTCTACCCTAGTGCTTAGTACAGTGCTTGGCACTTGTTTTGTTTCGTTGTCTGTCTCCCCCTTCTAGACTGTTGTTGGGTAGGGACCGTCTATATGTTGCCGACTTGCACTTCCCAAACACTTAGTACAGTGCTCTGCACACAGTAAGCGCTCAATAAGTACAATTGAATGAATGAATATCAAGTGCTTAAGAATTAGCATAAAAGGCAAACCCAAAAACCCTTCCCAGCCCCACCAATTTTTCTCTTTAGATTGGCGGGCTTTATATTCTGTGTTGACTCCCAGGACACTGGGGGCTTTCCCCTTGACTCTTGGTAGCGGGGAGAATCAGGGTAAATGGGAGAGATGGGAGGATCTGGTCTCTGCATTCTGGGAACCCAATGCAGTCCCATTTCACTTCTTCATTCCAGACTTGGGAATTCAAAAATGTGGAAGTAAGAGTAACTAATGTAGCCGGTTTAGCCCCAGATAGCCTGAGGAAGTGCGATTTATCCTGGCAAAGCACAGGATCAGCCTCGCGGTGGTCGAATAATGGTGTGAGATGCAGCAAACATTTTTTTAGTGGTAATTGTTAAATGCTTACTCTGTGCCAAGCACTGTTCTAAGCGCTGAGATAGATACAAGATAGGTTGTCCCACGTGGGGCTCACCGTCTTAATCCCCATTTTACAGACGAGGTTACTGAGGCTCAGAGAAGTGAAGTGAATTGTCCAGGTCACACAGCTGTATGTTGGTAAGCACTTAACCTTCAATACTATTATTGTTAGTATTAATAGTGATAATAACAGATACCATTGGCAAACAAACAAAAGCTAAGCCTTCGAGCTAAAAAACCCCTCTTGATTTTGGAAAATGAACTCTGAACTAGCTGTACGTAGTCACTAGATGTCCCCAATGCTCCATTTAACAGGCCGTTTCTTGGACGATTTCTGAGCCCAAGTTAATGGAAACATCTGCAGATTTGGGCAGAAGGTGCCCTGCTCACAGGCACTTTGGTTGGGATGAGGGAAACTCTGAGCTATGAGCTTGCAGGACCTCATAGGAGCATAAAGATCGAGGTAAGGAGGATCAGGAAACGTAATCTGTCTATCAGCAACGCCCCTGCCATTTTTCTGGAGTGATGTGCACTTTTTTTTTCTTTTTTATGGTATTTGTTAAGCGCTTATTATGTGCCAGGCGCTGTTCTAAGTGCTGGGGTAGATAGAAGGTCATCAGGTTGGACACAGTCCCGTGTCCCACATGGGGCTCGCAGTCTTAATCCCCATTTTACAGATGAGGGAACTAAGGCATAGAGAAGTGAAATAATAATAATAATAGCACTTATTAAGCACTATGTGCAAAGCACTGTTCTAAGCGCTGGGGAGGTTACAAGGTGATCAGGTTGTCCCCCGGGGGGCTCACAGTCTTAATCACTTAATCACAGTCTTAATCTTAATCTTATCACAGTTGTATATATGTTTGTACATATTTATTACTCTATTTTACTTGTACATATCTATTCTATTTATTTTGTTTTGTTAGTATGGTTTTGTTCTCCGTCTCCCCCTTTTAGACTGTGAGCCCGCTGTTGGGTAGGGACTGTGTCTATATGTTGCCAACTTGTACTTCCCAAGCGCTTAGTACAGTGCTCTGCACACAGTAAGCGCTCAATAAATACGATTAATTAATGGAGGGTGGAGATTCAGGTTTGCGGTGTGGAAGGAGGCAATGGTAAACAGCTTCCGTATTTTGACCAAGAAAAGTTCCGTGGAGACGCTACCAGAGCGTTTTTAGATGGAGCGGGGCATTTCTGGGAGAGATGTGTCCATGGCGTCGCTATGGGTCCGACACGACAGCAGAATAATAGTAATAATAATGATGGCATTTGTTAAGTGCTTACTACTACTACTAATAATGATGATGGCATTTATTAAGCGCTTACTATGTACAATCAATCAATCATATTTATTGAGCGCTTACTGTGTGCAGAGCACTGTACTAAGTGCTTGGGAAGTCCAAGTTGGCAACATATAGAGACAGTCCCTACCCAACAGTGGGCTCACAGTCTACAAGGGGGAGACAAAGCACTGTTCTAAGCGCTGGGGAGGTTACAAGGTGATCAGGTTGTCCCACGGGGGGGGGGGGGGGGGGGGGGGGCTCACAGTCTTAACCCCCATTCTACAGATGAGGTAACTGAGGCACAGAAAAGTTAAGTGACTTGCCCAAAGTCACACAGCTGGCAATTGGTGGAGCTGGGATTTGAACCCATGACCCAGAGGCTCTTTCCACTGAGCCATGCTGCTACTATGTGCAAAGCACTGTTCTAAGCGCTGGGGAGGTTACAAGGTGATCAGGTTGTCCCGAGAGGGCTCACAGTCTTACTCCCCATTTTACAGATGAGGGTACTGAGGCCCAGAGAAGTTAAGTGACTTGGCCAAAGTCACACAGCTGACAATTGGTGGAGCTGGGCTACTGGGGTTAATCTAAGCAAATCAGGTTGGACACAGCCCCTCTCCTACGTGGGGCTCACGGTCTCAGTCCCCAGTTTCCAGATGAGGGTACTGAGGCCCTGAGAAGTGAAATGATTTGCCCAAGCTCCCCCAGCAGATAAGTGTCAGAGCCAAGGTTAGAATTCATGGGTTCGAATCCTGACTCCACCACTTGTCAGCTGTGTGACCTTGGGCAAGCCACTTCTCTGTGCCTCAGTTACCCCACCTGTAAAATGGGGATTAAGACTGTGAGCCCCACGAACAGTGCTTTGCACATAGTAAGTGCTTAACAAATACCATTATTATTATTATTATTATTATGACCTTCTGATTCCCAATCCAGTGCTCTGATCCACTATGCCATGCTGCAGCTATTCAACCCGGCAGGAAATTTTCGGGTCTGGTCAGGAGCCTTTTAGACTGTGAGCCCACTGTTGGGTAGGGACTGTCTCTCTATGTTGCCAACTTGTACTTCCCAAGCGCTTAGTACAGTGCTCTGCACACAGTAAGCGCTCAATAAATACGATTGATTGATTGACCTTGGCAGGGAATCCCACTCCCACAGCTGTGGGGCCCTGGTTTCCTGCCCTTTCCCTCTCCCCCTGCCAGGCAGCTGTGTTTTTCCACATCCGCTGCTCCTCCAGGATGGGCAGTCTCACCCCCACCGGCCGGGTCCCCTCCGGCCCCGACCCACCCCAAGGCATCTCTCAGCCCCAGAGTTTCCGCGAATGGAGCCTCGGGCGGCGTTGCAGGTGTTCATTTATTCATTCAATCGTATTTATTGAGCGCTTACTGCGTGCAGAGCACTGTACTAAGCACCTGGGAAGTACAAGTTGGCAACATATAGAGACCCAACAGTGGGCTCACAGTCTCAGGGCGTCCAGAGGTTTGCCAATCTGGGGCAAGCCCTGGCAGCGTCACCCATGGGCCTCCAAGAGGCCTCCCCAGTGAAGAGTAGTGAGCGTCCAGTCCCCTGCCAAGAAGGGCCAAGCTGGACACCGTGGGGAGCCGCAGGGTGATGCGAACCCTCCCCGGGTTTCTACGGGCCGTTGGAATTGCTCAGCCGCGCTGCGGGGGCCTGAAGGGACAGGCGGTCCAGCACACATAGTAAGCAGGGGTGTCCTCGCTTTTTCCTCCCCTCTGCCTGCCATTTATCAGCTGTGTAACTTCGAGCAAGTCACTTAACTTCTCTGTGCCTCAGTTACCGCATCTGTAAAACGGGGATTAAGACTGTGAGCCCCACGTGGGACAACCTGATCACCTTGTAACCTCCCCAGCGCTTAGAACAGTACTTGGCACATAGTAAGCGCTTAATAAATGCCATTATTATTATTATTATTCACATCCCTGGTGCTGTCGCCCCATCCTGGAAATTCCTCAATCTCCCAACTCTGTTGTATTGCACTCTCCCAAGTGCTTAGTACAGCGCTCGGCATACAGTAAGCGCTCAAGAAATACCACTCATTGAGTGACTAAGAAACAGGCCGAGGAAGCTCATTCTACAGGAAGACTTTCACACAGCAGCTGAACCCCCTCATCCGCACCCTCCTGTGAGCTGTACAAGCCCCCTCTAGACTGTAAGCTCGTTATGGGCAGGGAATGCATCTGTTTATTGTTCTGTTGTACTCTCCCAACCGGTTAGTAGAGTGCTCAGCACACAGGAAGCACTCAATAAGTACGATTGATTGACTGACTGACTTGTTGCTGCTTTGTAGCTCAGTGGAAAGAGCCCGGGCTTGGGAGTCAGAGGTCATGGGTTTGAATCCCCGCTCCACCACTTGTCAGCTGTGTGACCGTGGGCAAGCCACCTAACTTCTCTGTGCCTCAGTTCCCTCATCTGTAAAATGGGGATTAAGACTGTGAGCCCCCAGTGGGACAACCTGATCACCTTATATCCCCCCCGCAGTGCTTAGAACAGTGCTTCTAGTACGCTTGTTAGTAAGCGCTTAACAAATACCATCATTTTTATTATTCATTCAATCATATTTATTGAGCGCTTACTGTGTGCAGAGCACTGTACTAAGTGCTTGGGAAGTACAAATTGGCAACATATAGAAACGGTCCCTACCCAACAACGGGCTAACAGTCTAATATTATTATTATTTGTTCTATGCACCCCTTTCCTCTTTCATGTTGCAGGGAGAGACCTAACCAGGACGGCTCACGAAAGAACACAAGGCTGGGAGTCAGGCGGCCTGGTCTCCAAACCTCGCTCTGCGATTTGCCTGCCGTTTGACCTTGGGTAAGTCATTTATCGTCTCCATCCTACGGTTTTCTCACCTGTAAAATGGGGACTGAATAGCTCATCTCCTTCCTATTTAGACTGTGAGCTCCTTGTGAGGCAGGGACTGTGTCTGATCTGATTATCCTGAATCTACTCCAGCACTGAGTGCTGGGCACAGAGTAAGCACTTAACGAGTACCATTCATTCATTCATTCAATCGTATTTATTGAGCGCTTACTATGTGCAGAGCACTGGACTGAGTGCTTGGAAAGTAAAATTCAGCAACAGAGAGACAGTCCCTACCTACAACGGGTTCACAGTCTAGAAGGGGGGAGACAGACATCAAAACAAGTAAACAGGTATCAGTAGCATCAATATAAACAGAATTACAGATACACATACACATCAATTAATTAATATAAATTAATTATATTATTTATATTACTGTATGCCGAGCGCTGTACTAAGCACTTGGGAGAGTGCAATACAACAGAGTTGGGAGATGCCCAACAGAGTTGGGAGATTGGGGAATTTCCAGGATGGGGTGACAGCACCAGGGATGTGAATAATAATAATAATAATAATAATGGCATTTATTAAACGCTTACTGTGTGCCAAGTACTGTTCTAAGCGCTGGGGAGGTTACAAGGTGTTCAGGTTGTCCGACGTGGGGCTCACAGTCTTAATCCCCGTTTTACAGGCATTAATATAAATAAATAGAATTATATATATACACAGGTGCTGTGGGGCAGGGAGGAGAGATTGGACAAAGGGAGTGAGTCGGCAGTGGGGAGGGGAAGGGGAACTGAGGAAAAGGGGGGCTTAGTCTGGGAAGGCTTCCTGGAGGAGGTGAGCTTTCATTCATTCATTTCATTCAATTGTATTTATTGAGCGCTTACTGTGTGCAGAGCACTGTACTAAGCGCTTGGGAAGTACAAGTTTCAGTAAGGTTTTGAAGGGGGGAAGTGATTTGAGGAGGGAGGGCATTCCGGGCCAGAGGAAGGACGTGGGCCGGGGGTCGACAGCGGGACGGGGGAGAACGAGGCCCAGTGAGGAAGTTAGCGGTGGCAGAGGAGCGGAGGGTGCGGGCTGGGCTGGAGAAGGAGAGAAGGGAGGTGAGGTAGGAGGGGGCGAGGGGATGGAGAGCTTTGAAGCCAATAGTGAGGAGTATTTGCTTAATACGGAGGTTGATAGGCAACCACTGGAGATTTTTGAGGAGGGGAGTGACCTGTCCAGAACGAAATCCAGTCGGGATAGGGTGAGTGATTATACCACAATTATACTTATTATTACTCAGACTCCAGAAAGGTTCAAGGGACAACTTTACCAACTACTAACACATGTGTCAAAGCTCTGATGTGCTCTCAGGGACTGGTGAAATGTGAACAGATAGGCAGGTCAGTCAATCAATCAACCGTATTCATTGAGCGCTTACTGTGTGCAGAGCACTGCACTAAGCGCTTGGGAAGTACAAGTTGGCGACATATAGAGACAGTCTCTACCCAACAGTGGGCTCACAGTCTAAAAGGGGGAGACAGAGAACAAAACCAAACATATTAACAAAATAAAATAAATAGAATAGATATGTACAAGTAAAATAGAGTAAAAATATGTACGAACATATATACATATATACAGGTGCTGTTTGGAAGGGAAGGAGGTGAGCTGGGCAGGATGGAGAGGGGGACGAGGGGGAGTGGAAGGAGGGGGTTCAGTGTGGGAAGGCCTCCTGGAGGAGGTGAGCTCTCAGTAGGGCCTTGAAGGGAGGAAGAGAGCTAGCTTGGCGGATGTGCAGAGGGAGGGCATTCCAGGCCAGGGGGTGACGTGGGCCGGGGGTCGACGGCGGGACAGGCGAGAACGAGGCACAGTGAGGAGGTTAGTGGTGGCAGAGGAGCGGAGGGTGCGGGCTGGGCTGGAGAAGGAGAGAAAGGAGGTGAGGTAGGAGGGGGCGAGGGGATGGACAGCCTTGAAGCCCAGGGTGACGAGTTTCTGCCTGATGCGCAGATTGATTGGTAGCCACTGGAGATTTTTGAGGAGGGGAGTAACATGCCCAGAGTGTTTCTGGACAAAGACAATCCAGGCAGCAGCATGAAGTGGGGAGAGACACAAGGATGGGAGATCAGAGATAAGGCTGATGCAGTAGTCCAGACGGGATAGGATGAGAGCTTGAACGAGCAGGGTAGCAGTTTGGATGTAGAGGAAAGGGCGGATCTTGGCAATGTTGCGGAGCGGAGACCGGCAGGTTTTGGTGATGGCTTGGATGTGAGGGGTGAATGAGAGAGTGGAGTCGAGGATGACACCAAGGTTGCGGGCTTGTGAGACGGGAAGGATGGTAGTGCCGTCAACAGTGATGGGAAAGTCAGGGAGAGGGCAGGGTTTGGGAGGGAAGACAAGGAGTTCAGTCTTGGACATGTTGAGTTTTAGGTGGCGGGCAGACATCCAGATGGAGATGTCCTGAAGGCAGGAGGAGATGCGAGCCACTGTGACTACAAGTTCTTGCAGATCTCTTCACAGGAGTCGATCGCATCTTTAATCATCCTGGGCAAGTATACCTTCACCTTCTGTCCATTTTCGATAACGGCGGAGACGGAGCGAACAGTCCCGCCGAGCAGCGAGCGCGCTCGCCCGCCCGCAAAAAAAGAAAAGAAAAAAAAGAGAAGGTCCTCAAACCAACCGTCAGAATTTGGACGCAAAATTCTGAGCAGAAATTCTCTTTCTGTCATAGACACCAGAACCCCTGATGTGCCAAAAATTGCTCTTAATCTATTCTAGTCAACTCTACTCAAGCAGCAAGGCTTAGTGGCAAGAGCGTGGGCTTGGGAGGTCGTGGGTTCTAATCCTGCCTCTGCCACTTGTCAGCTGTGTGACTTTGGCCAAGTCACTTCACTTCTCTGGGCCTCAGTTACCTCACCTGTAAAATGGGGATGAAGACTGTGAGCCCCACGTGGGACAACCTGATTACCCTATATCTATTCCAGCACTTCGAACAGTGCTTGGCACACAGAAAGTGCTTAACAGATGCCACAGTTATTATTAATTATTATTCTGCTGGAGAGATTGCTTATTAGATGAAACTTAAAAATTATGTTCTCTCTCCTACTTAAAGTGTAAGGACTGTGGAACAGGGACTGTTTCTAATCTGAATATCTTGTTTCTCCCTCAGTGCTTAGTACAGTGTTGGGAACATAGTAAAGTGCTTAACAAATACCACTATTATTATCGTTATTTTGATGAGGACTGTTGTGTGAATATTTGAATAGCAGGGGGTTGATTTTTATTCACCTATTTAATAATAATAATAATGGCACTTATTAAGCGCTTACTATGTGCAAAGCACTGTTCTAAGTGCTGGGGAGGTTACAGGGTGATCAGGTTGTCCCACAGGGGGCTCACAGTCTTCATCCCCATTTTCCAGATGAGGTCACTGACGCCCAGAGAAGTGAAGTGACTTGCCCAAAGTCACATAGCTGACAATTGGCAGGGCCGGGGTTTGAACCCATGACCTCTGACTCCAAAGCCCGTGCTCTTTCCACTGAACCAAGCTGCTTCTCAGCCACGCAAGTAATGTATCACTGTGCTGTTGTCATCAAACTTTTTGGTGGATTTGTTATCTAATACTTTATTTAAGATCCCACAGCGGGGTGAGGCATTGTTTGTTATGCTTGAACTGCAAATGCTAACAGGAGCTTATGTGCTAAGAGAGTAAGGCGAAGTCACCTGGAAGAGAGTAAGGATGAAATAGCAAATTCACCTTGTATCCACCTCAGCGCTTAGTACAGTGCCTGGTACCTAGCAAGCGCTTCAAATACCATCATCATCATTATTATTATATCCCCTTTTAAGGTCCTTCATACCACATATCAAGTGGTATGGTCTGGTCTGGCAGCCTGCCCCGACCTATCAGCTTTACGAGGACGGATCTCCGACAGATTCCACAGAAAGAGTGAGTACCCCCGTGAAACGGCAAGACCTCTGGCAGTGCCTGTTTTTCCCAACCCGGCTTCAATTCCCCACTTCGGACTTGTTCCAGCCTCATTTTGGAACGAGCTAATGAAGGCTCTAGCTGTTTTACCGACTTCCCACATGGCTCTCAATCCCCCGGCCCTCGTGCTCTTTGTGGCTTAATTGAAAAGAAGACTAATAGCCCCCAAGGTCTGGCAATCTACCTGAGCCGTTGTTCGGACCCCGGGAGGATGGAAGAGTCTCTGCTGGGCCACCTAATTGCTCGTTCAGAGTCTCTAATTGCTCCCAGCTCGTTTCTTTTTCCAAAAGGCAACTGGAGAGGCTGCCTCTTGCTCCGTGCTGGCCGACTCCCACAGGAAAGAGAATTTGGCATCTCACAGGGGGTGCCGGGGGCTGATAGAGAAGCAGTGTGGCCTAGGACTCAGAAGGACCTGGGTTCTAGTCCTGTCGCTGCCACTTGTCTTCTGTGTGACCTTGGGCGAGGCACTTCACTTCTCTGTGCCTCAATCCCCTCCTCTGTAAAACGGGGATTAAAACGGTGAACCCTAATTGAGAGGGACGGGAACTATGTCCAACCTGATTATCTTGTAATAATAATAATAGTATTCAGCGTTGACTGTGTGCCAGGAACCATTCTAAGCAGTGGGGTAGATACAAGATGATTGGATTTGACACAGTTCCTGTCCCACCTGGGGTTCACGGTCTTTATCCCCATTTTACAAATGTATCTTCCTCAGTAACTGGCACATAGTAAGTGCTTAAGAAATACCACAATTATTATTATCATTATTATTGTTATTATCTCGTCACCCAGGGCTCTTCTCCTTCCATTGTATCTATCTTCCAGCGCCTCATCCATGCTCTGATCCTTCCCGCACAACCTGAGTGGCTTTGATGGCCAATGCGGAGGATGCCGCAAAGCAGGGACTTTGGCTCGGGGGCAGAGGACGCAGGTGCCAACCCCTGATAAAGAAGCAGCTTTCAGCTGCAGCACGGTGTGTGCGAGAGGCGCGTCTCCAGTGTTTCGTCCCCCGGGGACCGGGTTTGACCAGATCTGACGGGTTTGGTCAAGGAGCCGTTGTCTGTGGAGATTTCCTTCCCACCCCCGGGAGTGGCCCTCTTTCCTCCCTTTCCTTTTGTCAGCCCTACTGGCCTGGCGCGGTGAAGTGAGCTGGCAGCCCTGCCATCTCTCTCCAGGAAGCTGATTACCAGCCTTTCCGCTTCTGGTGTCATTCATGAGCTAGTTTCTGGGTGTAACTATGACGGTTTTATTTGCCTGGGAAAACTGGGGTATTCTTTGTGGATTTCTCTACTTTCCCTTCTCTGGGACTTAGTGGAGCTACCTGATGTTTTGGGATTCTCGCAAGGATTGCCATCTGTAGTGGTTTTTCCAATTTAAGTTGATTCCTACCCCCCAAACACTTCTGAAAAGTCAATCAGTGGTATTTAATGAGTGCTCAGAGTGTAGAGCACTGGACTAACCATTGGGGAAAGTATAATAGACAACAACCCCTGCCCTTAATAATAATAATATTGATGGCATTTATTAAGTGCTTACTATGTGCAAAGCACTGGGGGAGATACAAGGTGATCAGGTTGTCCCATGGGGGACTCACAGTCTTCATCCCCATTGTACAGATGAGGGAACTGAGGCCCAGAGAAGTGAAGTGACTTGCTCAAAGTCACACAGCTGACAAGTGGCAGAGCTGGGTTTTGAACCCATGACCTCTGACTCCAAAGCCCGGGCTCTTTCCACAAGGCCACGCTGCTTCTCTTAAGCCTTATACACTCTAAACTTACACTTTTCCCCTGCAAGAAAATAAAAATTTGAAAAAGTAGGGTAGCTAGTTTGGCTTCCTTTTTTTTTTCTCAGCAAGCTCAAAGCCACACCGGGGTCCAAGTGATTGATGAATCAGTCCAGATTCCACAGTATCAGTTGGGGACAGATTGCCCATCTGGTTATCTGTGTCTTAGAGAAGCAGCAGTGCCTAGAGGATGGCACATTGGCCTCGGAGTCAGAAGGACTCGTTTCCACCACTGGTCTGCTGCGTGACCTTGGACAAGTCACTTAACTTCTCTGGGCCTCAGTTAACTCATCTGTAAAGTGAAAATTAGGACTGCAAGCCCCATGTGGGACAGGGACTGTGTCCAACCCGATATGCTTGTATTTACCCCAGTGCTTAGTACAGTGTCTGGCATATAGTAAGCCCTTAACAAATAACACAGGCATTGTTGTTATTATTATTATCATCTTCATGGCCGCCAGTGGGACTGGCAGGTACTTGGGATGGGATTTCTGGAAGTTCTGGCCACTGATGATTTTCTTCTCTCCACCCTGTCTGAAACTGAAAATGGCTCTTCTTGGGCTAATTCATCTCCCCCGAACAATTCCTGCTGATTTCCGAAAGCGGGTCCCTGTCATAGAGGGAAAGCAGCATGGCCTAGCGGATAGAGAACAGGCCTGGGTGACAGAAGGTGCTGTGTGACCTCGGGCAAATCATTTCACTTCTCTGTGCCTGAGCTCCTTCATCCGTAAAATGTGGATTAATAATTGTGGTATTTATTAAGCGCTTACTATATACCAAGCACTGTACTAAGCACTGGGGTGGATAAAAGCAAACCAGGATTGACACAGTCTGTCCCTCATGGGGCTCACGGTCTCAATCTCCATTTAACAGATTAGGTAACCGAGGTACAGAGAAGTGAAGCGACTTGCCTGAAGTCACACAGCATACAAGTGGCATAGGCAGGATTAGAACCCAGGTCCTTCTGATTCCCAGGCCCGTACTCTATCCACTAGACCAAGCTGCTTAGGATTGAGAGCCCTTTGCGGGACAGGGACAGCATCTAACCCGATTACCTTGTATCTACCCCAGCGCTTAGAACAGTGCTTGACACATAGTAAGTGCTTAACAAATGCCACAATTATTATTATTATTTTTTACCTCCCACAGGTTTACCAAGGGTACAGAACTGACCTGAAAAGGGCTCATTCCACAGCAGAGTGATTCACGATAACATTCTCATTGGTATCATTATTATTATTCGAGTCTCCAGGACAGCACTTGCCCCTCCGTGCTGGGCAGACTTGGGGTACAAGCAAGAAATGTGGCCCCAGCACAAATACCACGATTATTATTATTATTATTGTTATTATTATTATTATTATTATTATTATTATTATTATTATTATTATTATTATTATTATTATTTACCTCCCACAGTTTTACCAAGGGTACAGAACTGACCTGAAAAGGGCTCAGTCCACAGCAGAATGATTCACGATAACGTTCTCATTGGTATTATTATTATTATTAGAGTCTCCAGGACAGCACCTGCCCCTCCTTGCTGGGCAGACTCAGGGTACAGGCAGGAAATGTGGCCCCAGAACAAATACCACGATTATTATTATTATTATTATTATTATTTACCTCCCACAGGTTTACCAAGGGTACAGAACTGACCTGAAAAGGGCTCAGTCCACAGCAGAATGATTCACGATAACATTCTCATTGGTATTATTATTAGAGTCTCCAGGACAGCACCTGCCCCTCCTTGCTGGGCAGACTCAGGGTACAGGCAGGAAATGTGGCCCCAGCACAAATACCACGATTATTATTATTATTATTTTTATTAACCTCCCACAGGATTACCAAGGGTACAGAACTGACCTGAAAAGGGCTCAGTCCACAGCAGAATGATTCACGATAACATTCTCATTGGTATCATCATCATCATCATCAATCGTATTTATTGAGCGCTTACTGTGTGCAGAGCACTGTACTAAGCGCTTGGGAAGTACAAGTTGGCAACATACAGAGACAGTCCCTACCCAACAGTGGGCTCACAGTCTAAAAGACAGTGGGCTCACAGTCTAAAAGGTATTATTGGTATTATTATTGGTATCTAATTGGTATTATTATTATTAGAGTCTCCAGGACAGCACCTGCCCCTCCGTGCCGGGCAGACTCGGGGTACAGGCAGGAAATGTGGCCCCAGCACAAATACCACGATTATTATTATTATTATTTACCTCCTACAGGTTTACCAAGGGTACAGAACTGACCTGAAAAGGGCTCAGTCCACAGCAGAATGATTCACGATAACATTCTCATTATTATTAGTATTATTAGTATATTAGTATTAGTATTATTAGTATTAGTATTAGTATTATTAGTATTAGTATTAGTATTATTAGTATTATTAGTATATTAGTATTAGTATTATTAGTATTATTATTATTATTCGAGTCTCCAGGACAGCACCTGCCCCTCCGTGCTGGGCAGACTCAGGGTACAGGCAGGAAATGTGGCCCCCGCAGCAGGAAGAACGAGTCCGCCAGGAGGGCCACCCTCCTGGACCACAGAAAGGGCCCCTCCCGCGCTTAGAGGCCAGGCCGGGATACTCACCAGCCTGGTTTTCTTGTTTTTTGTGGCTGACTCAGAGGTGTCCCCGAAGACGTGAACGTGGGTCGGGGCTGGGCCGCGCCCCGGACTTGGAAAGGGGAAGAGTCCCACTTGGGGGTACAGGACACCACCGCCCTCCGGCCCCGTCCGGCTTGGGGGCCTGGTTAGGCAGGGTGCACGGTGGGGAGGAGTCGGTCCCCTGACTTAGCTCCTGTCCCCTCTCCCGGAGAGCGGGAAGGTCACCCCGTTGCTCCGGGCCCCCCCCCAGCTGTCCGAGCCCAGCGCTGGGCTGCAAGGTCACCACAGGGAACGTGTCTCTGTGCCCCAGTTCCCTCATCTGTAAAATGGGGAGTAAGACTGTGAGCCCCCCGTGGGACAAGCTGATCACCTTGTAACTTCCCCAGCGCTTAGAACAGTGCTTTGCACATAATAAGCGCTCAATAAATGCCATCATTATTATTATTATTATTATTACCAATGCTGTTCTGTTGTACTCTCCCAAGTGCTTAGTACAGTGCACTGGCCCCTCCTTCCTCACCTTGCTACTCTCCTATGACAACCCAGCCCTCACGCTTCTCTCCTCAAATGCTAACCTACTCACCGTACTTCAATCTTGTCTATCTCAACGCTGACCTCTCATCCACGTGGCGGAGTGGAAAGAGCCCGGGCTTTAGAGTCAGAGTTCATGGGTTCAAATCCCGGCTCTGCCAATTGTCAGCTGTGTGACTTTGGGCAAGTCGCTTCACTTCTCTGGGCCTGTTAGCTCATCTGGAAAATGGGGATTAAGACTGTGAGCCCCCCGGGGGAGAACCTGATCACCCTGTAACCTCCCCAGCGCTTAGAACAGTGCTTTGCACATAGTAAGCGCTTAATAAATGCCATTATTATTATTATTATTATGCATGCACATCCTGTCTTTGGCCTGGAATGCCCTCCCTCCTCCTATCCGACAGACAATTACTCTCCCCCATTCAAAGCCTTATTAAAGGCACACCTCCTCCAAGAGGCCTTCCTTAAGTCCTTTTTTCCTCTTCTTCCAATCCCTTCTGCATCATCCTGACATGCTTCCTGTATTCATCCCCCTCCCAGCCTCACAGCACTTATGCACACATTGAGAAGTAGCGTGGCTCGGTGGAAAAGAGCCCGGACTTTGGAGTCAGACGTCATGGGTTCAAATCCCAGCTCTGCCAATTGTCAGCTGTGTGACTTTAAGCAAGTCACTTAACTTCTCTGAGCCTTAGTTACCTCATCTATAAAATGGGGATGAAGACTGTGAGCCCCCCGTGGGACAACCTGATCATCTTGTAACCACCCCAGCGCTTAGAACAGTGCTTTGCACATAGGAAGCGCTTAATAAATGCCATCGTTAATATTATATCCATAATTTTATTTATATTAATGTCTGACTCCTTCTCTAGACTGTAAGGTCACTGTGGGCAGGGATTTTATCTGTTATTTTGTTATGTTGCCCTTTCCCAAGCGCTTAGTGTAACGCTCTGCACAGAGTAAGCACTCAGTGTGAGCCTAGTGTTGGGTAGGGACCGTCTCTATATGTTGCCAACTTGTACTTCCCAAGCGCTTAGTACAGTGCTCTGCACACAGTAAGCGCTCAATAAATACGATTGACTGAGTGCACATAGTAAGCGCTCAACAAATACCACTGATTGATCGATCCATCTTGGAAGCAAACATAGGGTGCCAGGGAAAAGATTTTCCTGAAGCAGGGAGGGAAGAGAGGGTTAGGGGACAGTGTGCCTGGCCGGGAAAGGAGAAACACAGTCACTTTGAGCAAATTAATTATTGACAAGCACCAAATTACAGCAGAAAGCAGCATGGCTCAGTGGAAAGAGCCCGGGCTTTGGAGTCAGAGGTCATGGGTTCAAATCCCAGCTCTGCCAATTGTCAGCTGTGTGACTTTGGGCAAGTCACTTCTCCGTGCCTCAGTTACCTCATCTGTAAAATGGGGATGAAGACTGTGAGCCCCCCGTGGGACAACCTGATCACCTTGTAACCTTCCCAGCACTTAGAACAGTGCTTTGCACATAGTAAGCGCTTAATAAATGCCATCATTATTACTACTGAGCTGCTGAGCTAAGGTTCGGTTCTCTCTTAGGACAAGGAAACAGGCTTTAAATAAATCCAACCGACCACGAGAGGATGCTCTGGCTTCACTTGGGAATTAGCAAACCCGCTCTTATGGGTGGGAGCACAAGGAGGAGGAGAGGATGTTATTTCCCTTCTTTACTAGTTTAGGAAGCAGGGCTTGTGGCAGTCAGAATCCTCCTACATGAAGCCGGGGAGGGATGGCTTACATGAAGCAGCGTGGCGCAGTGGAAAGAGCCCGGGCTTTGGAGTCAGAGGTCATGGGTTCAAATCCCGGCTCCGCCACTTTTCAGCCGGGTGACTTTGGGCAAGTCGCTTCACTTCTCTGGGCCTCAGTTCCCTCATCTGGAAAATGGGGATGAAGACTGTGAGCCCCCTGTGGGACAACCTGATCACCTTGTAACCTCCCCAGCGCTTAGAACAGTGCTTTGCACATAGTAAGCGCTTGATAAATACCATCATTATTATTATTATTATGAAGGGATGGGCAGAGGTGGCCAATTGTTTCCGTGCCACCTTCGCTCTCCACTCTCGGCTTCTCTCTCAGGCCTTTCCTATGGGCCCACCAGGCAGATGCCTCAGGGGCTTCTGGAATAGTTCAACTAGCATCCCCCACCATGTTCCTAAGTTCATTCATTCATTCAATCAGTCGTATTTATTGAGCGCTTACTGTGTTCAGAGCACTGTACTACGTGCTTGGGAGAGTACAATACAACGATACAGCATGGCTCAATGGAAAGACCACAGGCTTTGGAGTCAGAGGTCATGGGTTCAAATCCCAGCTCCGCCAACTGTCAGCTGTGTGACTTTGGGCAAGTCACTTAACTTCTCTGTGCCTCAGTTACCTCATCTGTAAAATGGGGATTAAAACTGTGAGCCCCCCATGGGACAACCTGATCATCTTGTAAGCTCCCCAGCGCTTAGAACAGTGCTTCTTCTAGACTGTGAGCCCACTGTTGGGTAGGGACCGTCTCTATAAGTTGCCAACTTGGACTTCCCAAGTGCTTAGTACAGTGCTCTGCACACAGTAAGTGCTCAATAAATACAATTGAATGAATGAATGAATGAACGATAAACAGTGACATTCCCTGCCCGCAACAAGCTTACAGTCTAGAGTGGGATGAGACAGACATCAATACAAATAAATAAAGTTACAGATACGTACCTAAGTGCTGTGGGGCTGGGAGCTGGGAATAGTCAAGGGAGCAAGTCAGAGTGACACAGAAGGGAGTGGGAGATGAGGAAAAGGGGGACTTGGTTGGGAAGGCCTCTTGGAGGAGGCGTGCCTTCAGTAAGGCTTTGAAGGTGGGGGAGAGTCATTTTGTCTGGCAGATCTGAGGAGGGAGGGTAGGGAGGGAGGGCTAGCTCAATAAATATGATTGATTGATTGATTGATGTGGGCTAGGAGTTGGCGGCGAGACAGGTGAGATGGAGGCACAGTGAGAAGGAGCGAAAAATGCCGGCTGGGTTGTAGAAGGAGAAAAGAGAAGTGAGGTAGGAGGGGGCGAGATGGTGGAGAGCTTTGAAGCCAATGGTGAGGAGTTTTTGTTTGATGCAGTAGTAGACGGGCAACCACTGGAGTTTTTTGAGGAGCGGGGTGACATGTCCTGAACCTTTTTGTGGAAAAATGATCCGGGCAGCAGAGCGAAGTATGGACTTCCTTCCTTCCTTCCTCTCCCCCTCGTCCCCCTCTCCACCCCCCGATCTTACCTCCTTCCCTTCCCCACAGCACCTGTATATACGTATATATGTTTGTACATATTTGTTACTCTATTTATTTATTTTACTTGTACATATCTATTCTATTTATTTTATTTTGTTAGTATGTTTGGTTTTGTTCTCTGTCTCCCCCTTTTAGACTGTGAGCCCACTGTTGGGTAGGGACTGTCTCTATATGTTGCCAACTTGTACTTCCCAAGCGCTTAGTCCAGTGCTCTGCACACAGTAAGCGCTCAATAAATACGATTGATGATGATGATGATGATGATGACTGGAGTGGGGAGAGACAGGAGGCTTTCCAAGTGTTCTCGGTCATTCTTCAAGCATTTAGAGCCCAAGTCCCCGATGAAGCAGCGTGGCCTGGTGGACAGAGCGCGAGCCTGGGTTCTAATCCTGGCTCCGCCACTTCCCTTCTGCGTGACCTTGGGCAAGTCACTGCACTTCTCCATGCCTCAGTTCCCTCACCTGTCACATGGGGATTAAGACTGTGAGCCCCAAGTAGGACATGGACTGTGTTGAACCTGACTTGCTTGTAACCATCCCAATGCTTAGTAGAGTGCCTGGCACCTAGTAAGCGCTTAACAAATGCCATAAAAAAGTCCAGCCCAACTCCATACCTCTCCCGAGCGATGGAACTGAATCCCTCAGAGCAGACCAGAGCGGACCACCACAGACCAGTTTCTCTCAGAGTAAGGCTGAATGAGGCAACTCTCTGTTTATCTCGTTCAACCTGTCAGGAGGGAGATGCTTTGTGAGGAAACATTCGGTGTAACAGGTGACTTGTTTGACTTAGCCTGAGGGGAGGTAAGGATTGAGGAATTTATTGCGTGCCGGGGGTTCTGGAAGAATATTTGTCACATGAATCCGCTGTGGACATGAAAACCTCAAATGTGTTTGCAGTGTCAGCGCTTAATGGCTGGCTATTTGGGGATCTCTGTGGCAATTTTCCCCCATAAATTTATTGACGTTACCTTATTACGAGGTGTGGCGGTGTTTCTAATAATAATGACGGCATTTATTAAGCACTTACTATGTGCAAAGCTGGGACCTCTGATGCCAGAGGTCCTAGGGACGGGCTGATTCCAGGGGTCTTAGGGACGGGCTCCAAGGCCTTGCTAGCAGATGACTTCAAAAATCTCAATCCTATCTGTTCAACATAATCCCTGCCATTGTTAGGCTGCTTCTTAATTAACCAGAAATTAACCATATGGGACTCAAATATTTCAGGAGAGGGAGGCGGAAGAGAAGTCAGCAAAGAGACTGAGTGTTCAGTCAACGCTGGGGAGGTTACAAGGAGATCAGGTTCCAAGTGTTCTCAGTCATTCTTCAAGCATTTAGAGCTTGAAGACTGTGAGCCCACCGTTGGGTAGGGACTGTCTCTATATGTTGCCAACTTGTACTTCCCAAGCACTTAGTACAGTGCTCTGCACACAGTAAGCGCTCAATAAATACGATTGATGATGAGGTTGTCCCACGGGGGGCTCACAGTCTTAATCCCCATTTTACAGATGACATAACTGAGGCACAGAGAAGTGAAGTGACTTGCCTAAGGTCACACAGCTGACAATTGGCAGAGCCGGGATTCGAACCCATGACCCCTGACTCCAAAGCCCATGCTTTTTCCACTGAGCCATGCTGCTTCTAATGCTAATGATGATATTTCTTAAGCACTTACTATGTGCCAGGCCCTGTACTAAGCGCTGGGGTGGCTACAAGCAAATCGAGTTGGATGCAGTCCGTGTCCCACATCACAGTCTCAAATCCCCGTTTTCCAGATGAGGTAACTGAGGCCCAGAGAAGCGAAGCTACTTGTCCAAGGTCACACAGCCGACAAGTGGCAGAGCCGGGATTAGGACCCGCGGCCTTCCAACTCCCAGGTCCGAGTGCTATCCACTACACCATGCTGCTTCCCTTTTGTTAATCAATCAACGGTATTTATTGGGTGCTTACTGTGGGCAGAGCACTGTACTAAGCGCTTGGGAGAATGCAGTACGACAGAGTTGGTAGACACGTTCCCTGCCCTCAGTGAGCTTACAGTCTAGAGACTAGCAGACGGTCTAGAGTTCATGATTATAGAATCTGTCTTCTCTGGGTTGGGAGGACCGTGATTCTCTTCTGGTGAAGAACTGAGCATCAGTCTCTTGAACCTCTTGAACACCCAGAATATCGACACCCCTTTTACCCTCTCCAAACCCTCTACCCAAATGCCAAATGTCTGATATCGTTAGGGTTCCATGGTGTAATGGTTAGCACTCTGGACTCTGAATCCAGCGATCCGAGTTCAAATCTCGGTGGGACCTCAAGTCTTTTCTTCTAGACTGTGAGCCCACTGTTGGGTAGGGACCATCTCTATATATTGCCAACTTGTACTTCCCAAGCGCTTAGTACAGTGCTCTGCACATAGTAAGCGCTCAATAAATACGATTGATTGATTGATTGATTTAATCCTCTCACTGCCACCGCCTCCCGGCTACATTGCGTAGCTCTGCAGAAGTGTTTTGTCTTTCTTCCCTTGCCTGCTCTTGTCAGTCAGGCAATCGTATTTATTGAGCGCTTACTGTGTGCGGAGCCCTGGACTAAGCGGTTGGTAGAGTAGAATATAACTTAACAGACACGTTCCCTGCCCACAGTGAGCTTACAGTCTAGAGGGGGAGGCAGACATTAATATAGAAAAATAAAATGACAGATATGTACGTTAAGTGCTGTTGGGCTGGGAGGGGGGGATGAATAAAGGGAGCAAGTCAGGATGATGCAGATGGGAGTGGGAGAAGAGGAAAGGAGGGCTTAGTCAGGGAAAGCCTCTCAGGGATGTGTCTTCATTAAGGCTTTGATTAATCATCTCTTGAACGCCCTCCCTCCACACATCCGCCAAGCTGGCTCTCTTCCTCCCTTCAAAGCCCTACTGAGAGCTCACCTCCTCCAGGAGGCCTTCCCACACTGAGCCCCCTTTTCCCTGTCCTCCTCCCCACCCCTCTGCCCTACCTCCTTCCCCTCCCCACAGCACCTGTATATATATTTATACAGATTTATTACTCTATATTACTTGCACATATTTACTGTTCTATTTATTTTGTTAATGATGTGCATCTAGCTTTACTTCTATTTGCTCTGATGATTTTGACCCCTGTCTACACGTTTTGTTTTGTTGTCTGTCTCCCCCTTCTAAGACTGTGACCCCACTGTTGGGTAGGGACTGTCTCTATATGTTGCCAATTTGTACTTCCCAAGCGCTTAGTACAGTGCTCTGCACATAGTAAGCGCTCAATAAATACGATTGATGATGATGATGATGATGATTGTTGGGTAGGGACCGTCTCTATATGGTGCCGACTTTATATTTATTTTACTTGTACATATTTACTATTCTATTTTATTTTGTTAATATGTGTTGTTTTGTTGTCTGTCTCCCCCTTCTAGACTGTGGGCCCGCTACTGGGTAGGGACCGTCTCTATATGTTACCAACTTGTACTTCCCAAGCGCTTAGTAGCAGCGTGGCACAGTGGAAAGAGCTCGGGCTTTGGAGTCAGAGGTCATGGGTTCAAATCCCAGCTCCACCAGTTGTCAGCTGTGTGACTTTGGGCAAGTCACTTCATTTCTCTGGGCCTCAGTTACCGCATCTGTAAAATGGGGATTAAGACTGTGAGCCCCCCCATGGGAGAACCTGATCACCTTGTAACCTCCCCAGCGCTTAGTACAGTGCTTTGCACATAGTAAGCACTTAATAAATGCCATCGTTATTATTAGTAGTAGTACAGTGCTGTGCACACAGTAAGCGCTCAATAAATACGATTGAATGAATGAATGACTTGTACTTCCCAAGCGCTTAGTACAGTGCTGTGCACACAGTAAGGGCTCAATAAATACAACTGAATGCATGAAGAGGGAGAGCAATCCAGACCAGAGGCAGGATGTGAGTGAGAGGTTGACAGCGAGATAGATGAGATGGAGGTTCAGCGAGTAGGTGGGCATTAAAGGAGTGAAGTGCGTGGGCTGGGTTGGTAGACTGTGAGCCGGCTGTCAGGTAGGGACCGTCTCTATATGTTGCTAACTTGTACTTCCCAAGCGCCTAGTATAGTGCTCTGCACACAGTAAGCGCTCAATAAATACGATTGAATGAATGAATGAATGAGTAGGGGAGTAGCAAAGTGGCATAGGAGGGGCCAAGGTGATTGAGTGCTTTACATATGTAGTGGCCCCTTGGGTCAGCCCCATGGTCCAACCAGCCCAAGAATGGATGCTGGAAACCTAGGACGCTTGGGGAAACTGTGTAATAATAATAATAACAATGATGGCATTTATTAAGTGCTTACTATGTGCAAAGCACTGTTCTAAGCGCTGGGGAGGTTATAAGGTGATCAGGTTGTCCCATGGGGAGCTCACAGTCTTCATCCCCATTTTACAGATGAGGGAACTGAGGCTCAGAGAAGTGAAGTGACTTCATAGTCTCCCACCCTCATGGTTAGGGGTGGAACGTCCAACACCTCTAACTCTAACTTCTAGACTGTGAGCCCACTGTTGGGTAGGGACTGTCTCTATGTGTTGCCAACTTGTACTTCCCAAGTGCTTAGTACAGTGCTCTGCAATCAATCAATCAATCAATCGTATTTATTGAGTGCTTACTGTGTGCAGAGCACTATACTAAGCGCTTGGGAAGTCCAAGTTGGCAACATCTAGAGACGGTCCCTACCCAACAGTGGGCTCACAGTCTAGAAGGGGGAGACAGAGAACAAAAGAAAACATATTAACAAAATAAAATAAATACAATAGATATGTACCAGTAAAATAAATAAATAGAGTAATAAATACGTACAAACATATATCCATATATACAGGTGCTGTGGGGAAGGGAAGGAGGTAAGGCGGGGAGGATGGAGAGAGGGAGGAGGGGGAGAGGACACAGTACACAGTGCACACTAAACTCTCAATAAATACAATTGAATGAATGAATGAATGAATGAACTCTCCCCTCTCTATCCCTGCCTCCCCCTTCAAAATCCCAGCACGGGCCACTGGTTCATCCACAGGTCTACCCAAGCCCCTCTGAGCCTTCCCAGACTGCTTAGTACAGTGCTCTGCACACAGTAAGCGCTCAATCAATATGATTGAATGAATGAATGAGCCCCTTCCTTCCTCTCCCCCTCGCCCCCCTCTCCATCCCCCCCCATCTTACCTCCTTCCCTTCCCCACAGCACCTGTATATATGTATATATGTTTGTACATATTTATTACTCTATTTATTTATTTTACTTGTACATATCTATTCTAATTTATTTTGTTAGTATGTTTGGTTTTGTTCTCTGTCTCTCCCTTTTAGACTGTGAGCCCACTGTTGGGTAGGGACCGTATCTATATGTTGCCAACTTGTACTTCCCAAGCGCTTAGTACAGTGCTCTGCACACAGTAAGCGCTCAGTAAATACGATTGATTGATTGATTGATTGGGAACCTGCTGGTGTTTCCAACGGTACAGCTTCCCGGAGGAACGGATTCCATGTCTTCCCCCACTGTTTGGGGGAAAACGTTTCCTGCCTTTATTTTCCACCTACCCCCGGCTAGGTGCTTCCCAATCATTTCGTAAACTTCATACGGGTCCCCTCTCAGCTTGGATCTTTGGCAGATGGAAAAGCTATGGAGAAGCAGCATAGCCCAGTGGATAGAGCCCAGGGCAGGGAGTCAGAGAGACGTGGGTTCTAATCGCGGCTCTGTCACTTGCCTGCTGTGTGACCTTGGTCAAGTCACTCCACTTCTCGAGGCCTCAGTTCCCTCATCTGTGAAATGGGGATTAAGAGAGTGAGCGCCATCAATCAATCAATCAATCGTATTTATTGAGCACTTACTGTGTGCAGAGCACTGTACTAAGTGCTTGGGAAGTACAAGTTGGCAACATATAGAGGGCTGTCCTGATTTGCTTGTATCTACCCCAGTGCTTAGCACAGTGCCTGGCACATAGTAAGTGTTTAACAAATAGCATTAAGAAAAATTAATAGGTCTCATCTTTTCAGGCTCTCCCCTCGTCCATCCCCTCGCTCGTTGTTCTCTGTCTCTGCCTCTGTTTCATAATGTCCTTCTGGAGATGCAGGACAGGGTACTCCTGGGAGCTTTTCTGTGTTCCAATTCCCATCCCAGGGTCATTCAGTCGTATTTTTTGAGCACTTACTGGGTGCAGAGCGTGTACTAAGCACTTGGGAGAGTACAATATAACAATAAACAAACACATTCCCTGTCCACAGCGAACGCGCCATAGAGAGGACAAAGTTGCTGGCTGGGCACCACGACCCACTCACGCCACGATAGCTGTTGCCCACGTCATTGTCGTCTCTGACACAGCATCTGGGACCATGAGCCCACCGTTGGGTAGGGACCGTCTCTCTATGTTGCCAACTTGTACTTCCCAAGCCTTTAGTACAGTGCTCTGCACACGGTAAGCGCTCAATAAATACGATTGAATGAATGAATGAATCTGGGTGTGTAGACGTAGGGTGGGAGAGCTGGTGGAAACGATAGGATCGGTTCCCGTGTAAGTGGGTGGTCGGAATACCACACTGGGGGACCACGGACATTCCAGCAGGAGCCCAGAGGGTCTTTCCCTTTGGCTGGAACCATTCCTGCTCCACATTCCCTGTGGCTCGCGGCCCCGATGTGGCTCTTCATGAAGCCCAATGTGGCAGTCAAGCAAAGGCCCCGACTCTGTGGGCGGACTGGGCACTGTGAAGGTGATCAGTCAATCAATCAATCGTATTTATTGAGCGCTTACTGTGTGCAGAGCACTGTACTAAGCGCTTGGGAAGTACAAAGTACTTTCTCCCTCACAGCGTTCTGGGCGGGAAGTAGCTCGCCCACCCCTCCTCTTCGAGCCAGAAAGGGGCCGAGTGGGGAGCCAAGATGGTGGCTCCACTCCTTAATTTCTAGACTGTGAACCCACTGTTGGGTAGGGACTGTCTCTATATGTTGCCAACTTGTACTTCCCAAGCGCTTAGTACAGTGCTCTGCACACAGTAAGCGCTCAATAAATACGATTGATTGATTGATTGATTGGCAGCACTGGGGCCCTGGTCTGGGGAATGGTGGAATCTCAACTGCATTGACTGGACCGCGCGGTGACCCTCTTCTTCTTAGAGCCCATAAATTAACAATCAATCAATCAATCAATCGTATTTGTTGAGCGCTTACTGTGTGCAGAGCACTGTACTAAGCGCTTGGGAAGTACAAGTTGGCAACATATAGAGACAGTCCCTACCCAACAGTGGGCTCACACTCACAGAAAGGTTCTGTCCCCCACCCACCTGGTTTTGGGAGAGCTCTGCAGTGGGGTGAGCCTTGGGGCCACCCCAATCAATCAATCAATCAATCAATCAATCGTATTTATTGAGCACTTACTGTGTGCAGAGCCCTGTACTAAGCGCTTGGGAAGTACAAGTTGGCAACATATAGAGACAGTCCCTACCCAACAGTGGGCTCACAGTCTAAAAGGCTGTGAGCAGGCCGTCTTAGGGGGAGACCCGGAGTGGGGAGATGAGAGGGGAAGATACACGATCATATTTTCCCCTGAATGTTCCTGCCACAGCTTCAGCGCTTAGTTCTGGGCCCTAGTGCTTAGCACAGTGCCTGGCATAAAGTAAGCGCTTAGTAGATACCATCATTACTTCTATTAATAATAGTAATAGAGAATAATAGAGAAGCAGTGTGGCTCAGTGGAAAGAGCCCGGGCTTTGGAGTCAGTGGTCATGGGTTCAAATCCCGACTCTGCCAATTGTCAGCTGTGTGACTTTGGGCAAGTCACTTCTTTGCGCCTCAGTTACCTCATCTGTAAAATGGGGACTGACTGTGAGCCCCCCCGTGGGACAACCTGATGACCCTGTAACCTTCCCAGTGCTTAGAAAAGTGCTTTGCACATAGTAAGAGATTAATAAATGCCGTCGTTATTATTACTATTATTAGTATTATCACTCCCATCTGCGGGCAGCGAGGTGGCACCTCCATAGAGTAGATGCGGCCCAGGTTCTGTCCTTGATCTTGGCAGGCTGCTCAGTGCCCTCAGTTTACAGGGTCCAGGAAGTGAGCCCATCGCGATGGTGAATGTCCGTGGAATGAGAGAGAATTAGACTGGCCTAATTGGAACGAGGAAATGATCGAGGAACACAAATTCTTGTTGGTCCATGCAGCAGGGCGTTCCCAGCGGCGCAGAATTCACTTGTCTGAGCGCCGAGTCCTTTCATCTGAACCTCCAGGAAGAGTCTGCCAGATTGAGCCCAAACCCCTGGAGTGAGGATTGGGGTCGAGATCCCCCTCCTGTACCTGGAAGGGGTGAGGGGAGAACCTGGGAGGGTATCTAGACAATTAGTACGGATTTAACAAATACCGTAATTATTATTTGTGCCCGGGGTAAGAAAAGAGGAGGGGAGAGGCGGGGTCACAGCCTGGCTTAGTGGAAAGAGCCCGGGCGTGAGAGTCAGAGGGCCTGTGTTGTAATCCCGACTCTGCTATGTGACCTTGGGCAAGTCACTTCACTTCTCTGGGCCCCAGTTCCCTCATCTGTAAAACGGGGATTAAGATTATGAGCCCCATGTGGGACAGGGACAGTGTCCGACCTGAGTAACGTATCTACCCTCAAATGGGGATTAAGACTGTGAGCCCCCCGTGGGACAACCTGATCACCTTGTATCCCCCCAGCGTTTAGAACAGTGCTTGGCACATAGTAAGTGCTTAATAAATGCCATTATTATTATTATTATTATTAGTGGTAGTATTAACCCAGTGCTCAGAACAGGGCTTGGCACATAGTAAGCGTTTAACAAGTACCATAATTATTATTATTATGCCATAGAGAGCCCCTTTGCTGGTCCAGGGATTGCAAAGGAGCGGTCACCTCAGTCATTCATTCATTCATGAGAAGCAGCGTGGCTCAGTGGAAAAGAGCCCGGGCTTTGGAGTCAGAGGTCATGGGTTCAAATCCCGGCTCTGCCAATTGTCAGCTGTGTGACTTTGGGCAAGTCACTTCACTTCTCTGTGCCTCGGTTCCCTCATCTGTAATAGGGGGATTAAGACTGTGAGCCCCCTGTGGGACAACCTGATCACCCTGTAACCTCCTCAGCGCTTAGAACAGTGCTCTGCACGTAGTAAGCGCTTAATAAATGCCATTATTATTATTATTATTCATTCGATCATATTTATTGAGCGCTTACTGTGTGCAGAGCACTGGACTAAGTGCTTGGGAAGTAAAGTTGGCAATTTATAGAGACGGTCCCTACCCAACAGTGGGCTCACAGTCTAGAAGTTGCTCACAGTCATGGAGCGACATGGCCACAGACCAAACCCAGGGCTCCTCCCTCACCAGCCTGGGCAAGGCCTTCAGTCCGGAGCCGGCAAGTCCCCCTGGGCTCAGTTGCCTGACGGCTGGGGTTTCAGTCCGGATCTGGCACCTCCCCTCCCCGGGCTCCGTTGCCGGGAGCCTAGGGTGAGAGCCTGGGCAGAGTTGGAGAAGATGCCCCTTTCCCCCGGTCTGTACTGGCCCTGCTCCAGATGGCATTGGAGGGATGCACTTTGCAAAGCCAAACCAGCTTTGGTCGTCTCTGCCTGGTTGCCCCTGACGAAGGGAAGCGGAGACGTGGGGCTGTGGTCCAGGCAATACACACCTGAACTCTCCAGGTATTTCACTTGGAAGCTGCTCTTTTTATTCTAAACCAGCCAGATTGTTGCCTCGGTCTTCCAGGAGCTCGCTGGGTGAGAAGTGGGCAGAGTACGCTCCAGTGCCCCCCAAATTCAAATGCCTCCCAGTCAATCAGCCGTGTTTTCTGAGTGCTGAGTGCATGCAGATTTCTGTGCTAAGCCTCAGGAGAGGACTGTGAGCCCGCTCTTCTAGACTGTGAGCCCGCTGTTGGGTAGGGACCGTCTCGATATGTTGCCAACTTGTACTTCCCAAGCGCTTAGTACAGTGCTCTGCACACAGTAAGCGCTCAATACACACAATTGAATGAATGAATGAGAGGGCGATACATTCTAGACTGTGAGCCCGCTGTTGGGTAGGGACCGTCTCTATACGTTGCCAACTTGTACTTCCCAAGCGCTTAGTACAGTGCTCTGCACACAGTAAGCGCTCAATAAATACGATTGAATGAATGAATGAATAAGAGGACGATACAATAGAGTTAGCGGTTGAGAAGCAGCAAGAATACAGGCCTGGGGGTCCGAGGACCTGGGTTCTAATTCCGGCTCCACCACTTGCCTGCTGTGTGACCATGGGCAAGTCGTTTCATTTCTCTCAGCCTCAGTCACTTCCTCAGTAAAATGGGGACTAAAACTGTGAGCCCCACGTGGGACAGGGACTATGTCCAACCCAAATAGCTTGTATCTACCTCAGCGCTTAGTACAGTGACTGGCATATACTAAGCACTTACCAAATATGTTTATTTATACTAATATCTGTCTCCCCCTCTGGACTGTGAGCTCGGTGTGGGCAAGGAATGGGTCTGTTTGTTGTTGCATCGTATTCTCCCAAGCGCTTAATACAGTGCTTTGCACACAGTGAACGCTCAATAAATACGATTGAATGAATGAATGTGCTGTAATCATTACTATTATCGTTATTAGTTAGCAGGCATGAGCCCTGCCCACAAGATGTTTCTTGTCTAGCGGGGGAGCAGCAGTTTAAGTCGGTAGGAGCAGCGACGAAAATCCGAAAGGACGTTCAAATTCAAGCCAAAAGATAACAATGATAATGATTACTATTATCATGGATTATTATTATTCTTAGCAGCAGCAACGAAAATCCAAAAAGATGTTCAAATGCCAGCCGAAAGATGCGTTTCAAAAGAAGAGCCAATGAGACCCAGTCAGTCATCGCCTCCCAGGTTCGGGAGCCAACGGACGGAAGGGATCTTGGCCCGATCTGGGGTCCTCTTCAGAGCGGTGGCTTGCCGGGACGGACACACCTTAACGACCACGGATGAACAGAAAAATGCTGTCCTGCGCTCTCCCAGGGCCCTTAGACGCGCCTGCCGAACTATGTGGCCACACCTATTTATTTCACTCCTCGCCGCCTCTTGGTTGTCAGGAAGCCAGCTCAGAATTCACCTCTCGACGGAGGCTAAAAGGCAGCAGCGCCTGCTTCCTCCTCTCAGAGAGAACCGGTCCGTCTGAGGAGCTGCCCTTGGAGAGAGCGAGATGTCGTCCGTGCCCACCGGAACCTCCCTGCCCAGTGGCTTTTCGGTCCTGGCCTCCTTCCCTGACCTTCTCTTCATTTTTGAATTCGTGAGTTTGCTCTTTTCAAACCGGGCGGTGGGGTGGGAGAGGGGGACCCCTTTTAGACTGTGAGCCCACTGTTGGGTAGGGACTGTCTCTATGTGTTGCCAATTTGTACTTCCCAAGCGCTTAGTACAGTGCTCTGCACATAGTAAGCGCTCAATAAATACGATTGATGATGATGATGAGAGGGAGGAGGGAGGAGAAAACTGAGCCCCTTTTTCGGCAAACGCGTCCCGTGAGGAGAGGCGGTGAGGGGGCTAACAGGTGGTCAGCGGTCCATTGAGAGGAACGGGGCCCGAAAGGCCTGCGGACACCTTCCTAAGATTCCCCAAATGCTGGAAGAGTTTGGCTCCTTCCAGCGAGGGAAGATTTTCATTTTCTTCAGGCGACAGGTGGAAACCTCCAGATTTCCACCTCTGGGATGGGGGCTTGAACTGAGCTCCCTCTGGCTCCACACCACTCCCAGTTAGTGCTGAAATCTGGGATGGCGATGGACTGATTTTACGCCTGAGATGTCTCCAGCCAAACTCCCCGTGATTAATATACATACTCTGCAGCCTCCCATCGTCATGGGGACGTGCTGGGTGAGAGCAGTGGAGTTCCAGAGGGGGCTTTGTTTATCTTTGGGTAACGGGAAAAGCAACAGGATTAGTCCAGTGCTCTGCACACAGTAAGCGCTCAATAAATACGATAGAATGAATGAACAGGATTATCCATCAGGCAAAAGAAACCGCCCCCCTCAACCCCGGCCCAGAATTTGTACTTGGGCACCAACTGGAAGAGGAGAGTAAGGCTGTTCCGTCTGGCAAATGCATTATTATTGTTATTAGTGTAATTGTTATTATGGTCATTTTTGTTAAGTGTTTGCTATGTGTCTAGCACTGTTCTAAGCACTGGGGTAGATATAAATGAACTAGATTGGACACAGTCCCCATTTCACATGGAGCTCTCAGTCCAAGTAGGAGGGAGAACAGATATTGAATGCCCATTTTACAGTTGAGGAAGTTGAGGTCCAGAGAAGCAAAGTGTCTTGCCCAAAGTCACACAACAAGCAGCTGGCAGTTACAGGAATAGAACCCAGTTCTTCCGACGCCCAGACCCATGTTCTTTCCATTAGGCCATGCTGCTTCTCGTCTGTGCAATTCATTCATTCATTCAATCGTATTTATTGAGCGCTTACTGTGTGCAGAGCACTGTACTAAGCACTTGGGAAGTACAAATCGGCAACATATAGAGATGGTCCCTGCCCAACAACGGGCTCACAGTCTAGAAGGGGGAGACAGACAACAAAACAAGTAGACAGGTGTCAATACCATCAGAATGAATAGAATTATAGCTATATACACATCATTAATAAAATAGAGTAATAATTATATGCTTTCCAGACCTGGGAGTCAGAGGACCTGGGTTCTAATCCTGGTTCCTTGTCTGATGGGTGACTTTGGGCTAGTCACTTCACTTCTATGGGCCTCAGTTTCCTCACCCTTCTAGACTGTGAGCCCGCTGTTGGGTAGGGACCCTCTCTATACGTTGCAAACTTGCACTTCCCAAGTGCTTAGTACAGTGCTCTGCACACAGTAAGCACTCAATAAATACGATTGAATGAATGAATGAATGAGTGGGGATGAAATAACTGTCTTTTCTAACCTTAGACTGTGAGCCTCATGTGGGACAAGGATTGTGCCTGGCCTGATTATCTTGTATCTATCCCACCACTATTTTAGAACAGAGCTTGGCACATAGTAAGTGCTTGCTATTTATTAACCACAATGATTATTGTTATATGTGGTGAGAGGAACTCATAAATCGAGATGATCTTGTATCTATTTCAGCGTTTAGAAGAGTCCTTGGCAAATAGGAAGCACTTAACAAATCTCACAGGGATTACTATTATTTACAGTGAGAGAGACACAAAAGCCAAAAAGCAGTGTGCCCCAGTGGATAGATCACAGGCCTGGGAGTAAGAAGGATCTGGGTTCTAATCCCGGCTCCGCCACTCATATGATGCGTGACCCTCTCTGGGCCTCAGTTACCTCATCTGTAATATGGGGATTAAGACCTGAGCCCCACATGGGACTCCCGGACTGTGTCTCAACCTGATTAGCTTGTATCACCCCAGTGTTTAATTCAGTGCCTGGCAGATCGTAAACACGTAACAAATGTCATAAAAAAAGGCTAGAAGATTCAGTCTTCTGGGCAGAACTTTCAGTTGAACCTGGCTGAGTGATCAAAAGTCCTTCCCCGGAGCAACTTCCAGTCTCCCCTGTGTGCTATGTGGCTTTGGGCATGTTTCCTAATTTCTCTGAACCTTATCTTGCTCTGCTCAGGGCTGGGAAGGGAACATCAAAGACCACATTCAACGGATGTTCTGAGACCCAAGGCGTTGGTTGTAAAGCTTGGCCATGCCCCGGTTCCCCTGTTTGGACTGCTGCTAACTGTCAATGAAAGAGTGTTGCCAACTTGTACTTCCCAAGCGCTTAGTCCAGTGCTCCGCACACAGTAAGCGCTCAATAAATACGATTGAATGAATGAATGAATGAATGGTCCTTCCCTTTGAAGCTCCTCTGGGGGTTCTGCCCGCTGTCTGCTCCTCGGGAATAATAATAATAATAATAATAATAATAATGATGGAATTTATTAAGCGCTTACTATGTGCAAAGCACTGTTCTAAGCGCTGGGGAGGTTACAAGGGGATCAGGTTGTTCCACGGGGCTCACAGTCTTAATCCCCATTTTACAGATGAGAGAACTGAGGCACAGAGAAGTTAAGTAACTTGCCCAAAGTCACACAGCTGGCAATTGGCAGAGCCGGGGTTTGAACCCATGACCTCTGAAGTGGGAAGTGGGTGGCCTCTCATGAGAGGGCATCTCTCTGGACCTACGCCTAAACTGGGTGGGCCAAGGGCCCTGGGGCCAGATCGGAAGGGGGTCAAAATATAGCTTCAGTTCCAGACCCTAAACTATAAACTCCTCGTAGGCAGGGATCGTGATGACCAACTCTGTTATATTGTACTTCCCCAAGTACTTAGTACAGTGCTCTGCATCCAGTAAGCTGTCGATAAATGTAAGGAACGTGACTACCGACTCTGTTGGATTGTACTGTCCCAAGCGCTTAGTACAGTGCTCTGCGCACAGTAAGCGTTGAATTAAAACTCAGTGTGGATTGTGCCTCACAAGAGGCAATCCACATCCCAGTGAGCAGCCGGTGGACTCTAGATTGTCAGCTTGTTGTGGGCAGGGAATGTGTCCATTTATTGCATTATTGTACTCTCTCAAATGCTTAGTAGTAATAATAATAATAACGATGATGATGATGATGGTATTTGTTAAGTGCTTACTATTCATTCATTCATCCAATCGTATTTATTAAGCACTTACTGGGTGCAGAGCACTGTACGAAGCACTTGGGGAAGTACAATATAACTTGGTCACGATCTATTTGTCAATTCGGAGACAAATAGAGACAATCCCTACCCGACAACAGGGTCACAGGCTAGAAGACAGACTCAGAAATTAGAGGGGACTGTTCTAAGCACTGGGATAGATACATTGTCCCACTTGGGGCTCACAGTCTTAATCCCCATTTTACGGATGAGGTAACTGAAGCACAGAGAAGTGAAGTGACTTGCCCAAGGTGACACAGCAGACGGGGAGCCGAGTCAGGATTCAAACCCACGATGTCTGACTCCCAGGACCGGGTTGTTTCCATTGAGTCACGCTGCTTCAAGTATAGTGCGCTGCACACAGTAAGCCTCAATAAATGCCACTGACTGACTAAACACCACTGACGATGATAAATACCATTTATGGATTGATTGAATATGAGGTTAAACCATCCGGATAATGGTCCCCCACTCTCTAATTCTGTGGAAACTGGGAGTCCGGGGGGCAGAGTTGTAGATGTGGGTTTTTAATCCCTCTCTCTACATCGTCCAGTAAGATCCACTCCATCAGGATAGGTGTCTAGCAACCCTATTGCTTTATACTCTCCTAACTGCTCAGTACAGTGATGATGATGATGGCATTTGATAAGCGCGTACTATTTGCCGAGCACTGTTCTAAGCACTGGGGTAGATACAAGGTAATCATGTGTCCCATGTGGGGCTCACAGTCTTAATCCCCAGTTGACAGATGAGGCTGTGACTGTGAGCCCACTGTTGGGTAGGGACCGTCTCTATATGTTGCCAACTTGTACTTCCCAAGCGCTTAGTACAGTACTCTGCACACAGTAAGCGCTCAATAAATATGATTGAATGAATGAATGAGGGAACTGAGGCACAGAGAAGTCAAGTGACTTCTTGTACATAGTTACTATTCATTTTATTTTGTTAATATGTTTTGTTTTGTTGTCTGTCTCCCCCTTCTAGACTGTGAGCCTGCTGTTGGGTAGGGACCGTCTCTATATGTTGCCAACTTGTACTTCCCAAGCGCTTAGTACAGTGCTCTGCACACAGTAAGCACTCAATAAATACGATTGAATGAATGAAAGTGACTTGCCCAGAGTCACACAGCTGATCAGTGGCAGAGCCGGGATTATTCATTCATTCATTCAATCGTATTGATTGAGCACTTACTGTGTGCAGATCACTGTACTAAGAGCTTGGGAAGTACAAGTTGGCAACATATAGAGACGGTCCCTACCCAACAGTGGGCTCACAGTCTAGAAGGGGGAGACAGAACAAAACAAAACATATTAACAAAATAAAATAAATAGAATAAATATGTACAAATAAAATAAATAGAGTAATAAATACGTACAAACATATATACAGGTGCTGTGGGGAGGGGAAGGAGGTAAGGCGGGGGGGATGAGGATGGGGGGAGGGGGATTAGAATCCACAACCTCTGACTCCCAAAGCCGGGCTCTTGTCACTACACAGTAAGCGCTCAATAAATACCTTTGATGATGATGATGATGGGGATAGGACTGAGGCTGGAACACTGGATCGCAAGGGCCTTGACCGGCCCAGCAGCCCAGGGGAGAGTGGGCCTGGGGTGTTGGAAGCAGCCGAGCCTTCAGAGGAAGTGACTTTGTGTGCCTCAAAGCAAAGTTGTGTGGATTTTGCTGCAGGCAGAGGACAGTGGCTGTTTGTATGGAGCCGAAGTAAACCCTGATGTGTCTGTCTGATAACCCAAGCCAGGCTTGCCTGATTCCCTGCTGCTGGAGCCTGGCCGGACCTAGTGGTGGGGCTTAGAGGACAAAATAGTCCAGCCGGGGCTGTAGTAATTAATGTGGTAGTGGTTATTTGTTAAGTACTTACTATATGCCAAGCACTGTTCTAAGCCCTGGGTTGGATACAAGGTAAGCAGCTTGTCCCACTTGGGGCTCACAGTCTTAAGCCCCATTTGACAGATGAGGGAACTGAGGCACAGAGAAGTTAAGTGGTTTGCCCAAGGTCACACAGCAGATGAGCGACAGAGCTGGGATTAGAATCCACGTTCTCTGACTCCCAAGCCCGGGCTCTTTCCACTAGGCCACGCTGCTGTAGTAGTGTCCTCCATGGGGGTCTCACTCCCGATTGCACTGTAACCTCGTCTATCTCACCCCCGACCTCTCACCCACATCCTGCCTCTGGTCTGGGACGCCCTCCCTCCTCATATCCGACAGACAATTGCTCTTCCTTGCTCCGAAGCCTTTTTTGAAAGCCCGTCTCCTCCAAGAGGCCTTCCCTGACTAAGCCCTCCTTTCCTCTTCTCCCACTCCCTTCTGCATTGCCCTGACTCGATCCCTTTATTCAGTTCCCCCTCGCAGCCCCTCAGCACTTAAGGACATAACTGTAATTGATTTATATCAATTTATATCACTAGACCGTGAGTTCATTGTGGACAGGGAATGTGTCTGTTTATTGTTGTACTGTGCTCTTCCAAGCGCTTAGCTTGGTGCTCTGCTCACAGTACGTGCTCAAAAAATAAGGTTGAATGAAAAAAGTGGCATTAGGCTGGGAGCCCCAGATGGGACAGGGGCTGTGTCCAACCTGAATAGCCATCACCTACCCCTGCGCTTATTAATCGTTCAATCAATCGTATTTATTGAGCGCTGCGTGCAGGGCATCATGCTAAGCGCTTCAGAGAAGCACATTGCCTGCACACAGTAAGTCAATTAATCAATCAATTGTATTTATTGAGCACTTACTGTGTGCAGAGCATTGTACTAAGCGCTTGGGAAGTACAAGTTGGCAACATATAGAGACAGTCCCTACCCAACAGTGGGCTCACAGTCTAAAAGTAAGTGCTTAATAACAATTACTATAATTATCATGCTCAGCTCTGGCGCGGTGGGAACGTCGTTCTTTTGTTGGTTTTTTTAATGGTATTTGTTAAGCGCTTATTGTGTACCAGGCACTGTACTAAGCACTGGGGTAGATACAAGGCTGGATGCACCCATATCCCATGTCCCATGTGAGGCTGTGTCAATCCCCATTTTATAGATGCGGTAACTAAGGCGCAGAGAAGTTAAGCGGCTCAACCAAGGTCGCACAGCAGACCAGTGGTGGAGTCTGGATTAGAACCCGTGTCCTTCTGACTGTCGGGCCCGTGCTCTGGCCATTAGGGAACACTGCTTCTTGCCATGGCCTTTCCCCTGGACCGCAGGCAGGGCGGGCGGTGGTGGGGATGGTGGGGTACGGCTTCTAATCCTTCGATTGGAAGCAGCAGGTTTATCCTGTAAAGCCGGCGTTGAGTTACTGGTTGCTATGACCTCACGGGTCAGTTGGAACGACATACAAAGCGCCATCACGTCCATTCTCTAGGGGCGAGCCGCCGCTGCCCGCCCAGAGAAGCTGCTTTTCCAGTTTTCCCAAGGGCACCCTCGGAGAGACTCCGAGGAAATCCCGCGGATCAGGAAGTCGGTCGGGCCCGGCCCCCGTCACCAGCCTCGCCCTCCGGGCCGTGCCGGAGCCGGGCGGTTCTGCCACCCTCCCTGTCCAGCACGGGTCCGGAGCTGACCTTGGCCGGACTGGGGCCTGCTCAGGAGATTTTCCGCTTGCGATTCACTCAGCCTGGTGCCAGGGGCTTGGGGTCCTAAGTTTTTCCTTTTCTGGTTTCCCTGGTATCCACAAGGCCGCTGAGGCAAGGCATCGGAGCGGACTGGGTTTATAGTCAACAAAGAGCCGGGAGAGCGAGTGCGCAGGGAACGTGTCCGTTTATTGTTCTAGCGTACTCTCCCAAGCGCTTAGTACAGTGCTCTGGGCGTTTACGGTGCCTCAGGACACAAATCCCAGGAAAGATCCAGACCGGATTCTTCCAGCTGGGTTGCTTCCTCCTAGGGCTCCACCTTTCCGACAGCTTTTTCCCGATGGCCTGTGGAGCGTGGTGGTGATGGGATGGGGATTTTTTTTTTTAATGGTATCTATTAAGTGCTTAGTATGTTCCAGGCACTGTTCTAAGCACTGAGGACGATACAAGTTAATCATGTTGGACACAGCCACGTCCTACCTGGGGCTCACAGTCTTAATCCCCCTTTTACAGAGGAGGTAACTGAGGCCCAGAGAAGTGAAGTGACTTGTCCAAGGTCACACAGCGGCAGACAAGTTGGCAGAGCTGGGCCTAGGATAATAATAATAATTATACTTATTATTGTATTTGTTAAGCACTTACTATGTGCCAAGCACTGTTCTAAGAGCTGGGGTAGATACAAGATAATCCGGTTGTCCCCTATTGGGCTCACACTTTTTAATCCCCATTTTACAGATGAGGTAACTGAGGCCCAGAGGAATAATAATAATAATAATGGCATTTATTAAGCGCTTACTATGTGCAAAGCACTGTTCTAAGCGCTGGGGAGGTGACAAGGTGATCAGGTTGTCCCACGGGGGGCTCACAGTCTTCATCCCCATTTTCCAGATGAGGTAACTGAGGCCCAGAGAAGTGAAGCGACTTGCCCAAAGTCACGCAGCTGACAATTGGCGGAGCCGGGATAAGAACCCCTGACCTCTGATTCCCAAGCCAGGGCTCTTTCCACTGAGCCACGCAGAGAATCAATCAATCAATCAATCAATCATATTTATTGAGCGCTTACTATGTGCAGAGCACTGTACTAAGCGCTTGGGAAGTACAAATTGGCAACATATAGAGACAGTCCCTACCCAACATTGGGCTCACAGTCTAAAAGGCAGAGAAGTTAAGTGGCTTGCCCAAGGTCACACAGCAGACAAGCAGCGGAGTCGGGATTAGAACCCATGACCTGTGACTCCCAAGCCCAGGCTCTGGCCACTTAAGCCATGCTGTTTCTCTCGAACCCAAGTCCTTCTGACTCGCAGGCCCGTGCTCTATCTCTGAGGGGCCGTGGCGCCCGGGACACCACACCTTAACCCGAAAGCCGGCACCAGGCTGTGTGATTCACAAGTGGAAAATCTCCTCAGCGCTCAGCCGGCCACGGTCAGCTCCAGGCACATCCACCAAGCTCGCTCTCTTCCTCCTTTCAAAGCCCTACTGAGAGCTCACCTCCTCCAGGAGGCCTTCCTACACTGAGCCCCCTCCTTCCTCTCCCCCTCATCCCCCTCTCCATCCCTCCTTCCCTCCCCACAGCACCTGTATATATGTTTGTGCAGATTTATTACTCTATTTTACTATCCTATTTATTGTATTTTGTTAATCTGTTTTGTTTTGTTCTCTGTCCCCCCCTTCTAGACTGTGAGCCCGCTGTTGGGTAGCGACCGTTCTCTATATGTTGCCGACTTGGACTTCCCAAGCGCTTAGTCCAGTGCTCTGCACACAGTAAGCGCTCAATAAATACGATTGAATGAATGAATGACCGGGAGGCTGGCAGAACCACCCAGCTCTGGCACGGCTCGGAGGGCAAGACTGGTAACGGGGGCCGGGCCGGGTTCTCCCGTCTTTCCGACCGGAGGGATTTCCTCAGAGTCGCTTTGGGTGGTTCAGCAGAGTGCCCTTGTTTCCCCCGAAAAACTGGAAAAACTTCTCTGGGGGGCTGTGGGGTCCAGGACGCCGACACTCAACTGAAAGCTTGGAGCCAGGGAAGGACAGTCATAATGATGATGGTGTCTGTTAAGCGCTTACTATGTGCCAAACACTGTACTAAGCGCTGGAGTAGGTATAAGATAATCAGGTTGGACACAGTGCCCTGTCATTCATTCATTCAGTCGTATTTATTGAGCGCTTACTGTGTGCAGAGCTTGGGAAGTCCAAGTCGGCAACATCTAGAGACGGTCCCTACCCAACAGCGGGCTCACGGTCTAGAAGGGGGAGACGGACAACAAAACAAAACGTATTAACAAAATAAAATAAATAGAATAGTAAATATGTACAAGTAAAATAAATAGAGTAATAGACTGTCCCAAATGGAGCTCATGTTCTAAAGAAGAGGGGGGAACAGGTTTTGAATCAACATTTTACAGATGAAGAAACTGAGTCAATCAATTGTATATATTAAGTGCCTACTGTGTGTAGAGCACTGTAATAATAATAATGACATCTGTTAAGCGCTTACTACATGCCAAACACTGTACTAAGCGCTGGAGTAGGTATAAGATAATCAGGTTGGACACAGTGCCCTGTCATTCATTCATTCAGTCGTATTTATTGAGCGCTTACTGTGTGCAGAGCACTGGACTAAGCGCTTGGGAAGTCCAAGTTGGCAACATCTAGAGACGGTCCCTACCCAACAGCGGGCTCACAGTCTAGAAAACAAAATAAAACGTATTAACAAAATAAAATAAATAGAATAGTAAATATGTACAAGTAAAATACAGTAATAGACTGTCCCAAATGGAGCTCATGTTCTAAAGAAGAGGGGAGAACAGGTATTGAATCAACATTTTACAGATGAAGAAACTGAGTCAATCAATTGTATATATTAAGTGCTTACTGTGTGTCGAGCACTGTAATAATAATAATGGCATCTGTTAAGCGCTTACTACGTGCAAAGCACTGTTCTAATCGCTGGGGTGGATACAAGGTGATTAGGTTGTCCCACGCGGGGCTCACAGTTTTAACCCCCATTGTACAGATGAGGTAACTGAGGCACAGAGAAGTTAAGTGACTTGCCCAAAGTCACACAGCTGGCAAGCGGTGGAGCCGGGATTAGAACCCATGACCTCTGACTCCCAAGCCTGGGCTCTTTCCACTGAGCCACGCTGCTTCTCTGGAGTGCTTCACTGTACAAAGCACTTGGGAGAGTACAATATAACAATAAACTTTTCTGTGGGGCGTAGTGCACAGAGCAAGGGCCTGGAAGTGAGAAGGTCATGGGTTTTAATCCTGGCTCTGCCATTTGTCTGCTGTGTGACCTTGGGCTAGTCACTTCACTTCTCTGGGCCTCAGTTACCTCACCTGTCAAATGGGGATTAAGAGCATGAGCCCCATGTAGGACAGGGACCGTGTCCAACCTGATTAACTTGTAACTACCCCAGCACTTAAAACAGAGCTTGACACATAGTAAACGCTTAACAAGTACCATAATTATAATTGTTATTATTATAAATGGCCATATTCCCTGCCCACAATGAGCTACAGTCTAGAGGGGGAGACAGACATTAATATAAATAAATAAATTACAGATATGGACATAAGTGCTGTGGGGCTGGGAGGGGGGGAATGAATAAAGGGAGCAAGTTATGGTGACGCAGAAGGGAGTTAAAGAAAAGGAAAAGAGGGCTTAGTCAGGGAAGGCTTTATATCTACCCCGGTACTTGGAGCAATCAATCAGTCAATCAATTGTATTTATTGAGCGCTTACTGTGTGCAGAGCACTGTACTAAGTGCTTGGGAAGTACAAGTTGGCAACATATAGAGACAGTCCCTACCCAACAGTGGTCTCACAGTCTAAAAGGGGGAGAGAGGAGTGCTTGGCACATGATGATGTTGATGATGATGATGGTATTTATTGAGCGCTTACTGTGTGCAGAGCACTGTACTAAGCGCTTGGGAAGTACAAGTTGGCAACATATAGAGACGGTCCCTACCCAACAGTGGGCTCACAGTCTAAAAGGGGGAGACAGCAGTGCTTGGCACATGATGATGTTGTTGATGATGATGATGGTATTTCTTAAGCTCTTACTATGTGCCAAACATTGTTCTAAGCGCTGGGGCAGATATAAGATTATCAGGTTGTCCCAAGTGGGGCTCACAGTCTTAATCCCCATTTTACAGATGAGATAACTGAGGCCCAGAGAAGTGAAGTGACTTGCCCAAAGTCGCACAACTGACAAGTGTCGGAGTCAGGAGTAGAACCCATGCCCTCTGACTTCCAAGCCCGGGCTCTTTCCACTAAGCCACACTGCTTCCCTGAGTAAGCACCTCTCATAGTAAGCATTTAACAAGTGCCATCATTAACATCGGTGGGCTGGAGGGGAAGCCAGGGGAGATGCTCCTGGTAGGTCAGGAGTGGGTAAGTGAGCTCTCACTATTCTCTAGCTCGCAGGTTGGGTTCATTCATTCATTCAATTGTATTTATTGAGTGCTTACTATGTGCAGAGCACTGTGGCTTACTACTCTATTTAGACTGTATTTTAGACTATTTAGACTCTATTTTAGACTGTGAGCCCACTCTTGTGTAGGGACTGTCTCTGTATGTTGCCAACTTGTACTTCCCAAACTCTTAGTACAGTGCTCTGCACACAGTAAGCGCTCAATAAATACAACTGATTGATTGATTTGTGCATATCTATTCTATTTATTTTATTTTGTTAGTATGTTTGGTTTTGTTCTCTGTCTCCCCCTTTTAGACTGTGAGCCCACTGTTGGGTAGGGACTGTCTCTGTATGTTGCCAACTTGTACTTCCCAAGCGCTTAGTACAGTGCTCTGCACACAGTAAGTGCTCAATAAATACGATTGATTGATTGATTGATTGATTTGTGCATATTGATTCTATTCATTTTATTTTGTTAATATGTTTTGTTTTGTTCTCTGTCTCCCCCTTCTAGACTGTGAGCCCACTGTTAGGTAGGGACCGTCCCTAGATGTTGCCAACTTGGACTTCCCAAGCGCTTAGTCCAGTGCTCTGCACAGAGTAAGCGCTCAATAAATACGATGGAATGAATGAATGAATGAATGGTTTGGGTCAGGGGTCATCATAATCATCCTCAACATCATCAATCGTATTTATTGAGCACTTACTGTGTGCAGAGCACTGGACTAAGCGCTTGGGAGAAGGGGTGCAGGGTGGAGAAGGGGGGGTCTCGGTGGTAAGAGACACACTGTCATTTACTGGCCTCGCTGATGGCTGATTATGATGAAAAGGATTCTGAAATTGGCTGAAGAAGAGTCGGGTATGTCTTTGGACCCGAGGCCCCTATTGGGTCACCACCCTATTGAGCCCACTGTTGGGTAGGGACCGTCTCTATATGTTGCCAACTTGTACTTCCCAAGCGCTTAGTGCAGTGCTCTGCACACAGTAAGCACTCAATAAATATGATTGAATGAATGAATGAATAATAATGGCACATTAAGCGCTTACTATGTGCAAAGCACTGTTCTAAGCGCTTGGGAGGTTACAAGGTGATCACGTTGTCCCTCGGGGGGCTCACAGTCTTAATCCCCATTTTACAGGGATGGAGAGGGGAGAGTTAAGGGTGTTGGACGATCCATGCTGGATCACTAGAAGGAGTGTCGGGTGGAGACAGGAGGGTTAGGGTTGTTGAATGGGCAGGGATGGAGAAGGGCGGGTTAGGGAGGTTGGATGGTCTGTGCTGGATCACCGGAGGAAGAGTCAGGGATGGAGAGGGGAGCGATCCATGCCGGGTCACCGGAGGGAGAGTCGAGGTTGGAGAGGAGAGGTCCATCACTGCCCACGAGGGAGGGTGTCCGTGAGCAGCCAGTTCCTCCAATCCTGCTGGCACCCCTCATGGAGACAGAGAGAGAGAGAGAGAGTGAGTCCTGGGCTGATTGGAGTTGACTCTCAGAAGTAATAATAATAATAATAATTAATTCTAGACTGTGAGCCCACTGTTGGGTAGGGACCGTCTCTATATGTTGCCAACTTGGACTTCCCAAGCGCTTAGTACAGTGCTCTGCACACAGTAAGTGCTCAATAAATATGATTGAATGAATGAATGAATAATAATGGCACATTAAGCGCTTACTATGTGCAAAGCACTGTTCTAAGCGCTTGGGAGGTTACAAGGTGATCACGTTGTCCCTCGGGGGGCTCACAGTCTTAATCCCCATTTTACAGGGATGGAGAGGGGAGAGTTAAGGGTGTTGGACGATCCATGCTGGATCACTAGAAGGAGTGTCGGGTGGAGACAGGAGGGTTAGGGTTGTTGAATGGGCAGGGATGGAGAAGGGCGGGTTAGGGAGGTTGGATGGTCTGTGCTGGATCACCGGAGGAAGAGTCAGGGATGGAGAGGGGAGCGATCCATGCCGGGTCACCGGAGGGAGAGTCGAGGTTGGAGAGGAGAGGTCCATCACTGCCCACGAGGGAGGGTGTCCGTGAGCAGCCAGTTCCTCCAATCCTGCTGGCACCCCTCATGGAGACAGAGAGAGAGAGAGAGAGTGAGTCCTGGGCTGATTGGAGTTGACTCTCAGAAGTAATAATAATAATAATAATTAATTCTAGACTGTGAGCCCACTGTTGGGTAGGGACCGTCTCTATATGTTGCCAACTTGGACTTCCCAAGCGCTTAGTACAGTGCTCTGCACACAGTAAGTGCTCAATAAATATGATTGAATGAATGAATGAATAATAATGGCACATTAAGCGCTTACTATGTGCGCTCAATAAATATGATTGAATGAATGAATGAATAAGAATGGCACATTAAGCGCGTACTATGTGCAAAGCACCGTTCTAGGCGCTCGGGAGGTTACGAGGTGATCACGTTGTCCCTTGGGGGGCTCACAGTCTTAATCCCCATTTTACAGATGAGGTAACTGAGGCACAGGGAGGTGAAGTGACTTGCCCAAAGTCACAAGGCTGACATGTGGCGGAGCCAGGATTTGAACCCGACTTCTGACTCCGAAGCCCGGGCTCTTTCCACTGAGCCACGCTGCTTCCCCTGAGTGTTATATGGAGTGTTCTATGGGAAGTAATAATAATAATAATTAATTCTAGACTGTGAGCCCACTGTTGGGTAGGAACTGTCTCTATATGTTGCCAACTTGGACTTCCCAAGCGCTTAGTGCAGTGCTCTGCACACAGTAAGTGCTCAATAAATACGATTGAATGAATGAATGAATAATAATGGCACTTATTAAGCGCTTACCATGTGCAAAGCACCGTTCTAAGCGCTCGGGAGGTTACAAGGTGATCTCGTTGTCCCTCAGGGGACTCACAGTCTTAATCCCCATTTTACAGATGAGGTAACTGAGGCACAGAGAGGTGAAGTGGCTTGCCCAAAGTCACAGAGCTGACAAGTGGTGGAGCCGGGATTTGAACCCCTGACCTCTGACTCCGAAGCCCAGGCTCTTTCCACTGAGCCACGCTGCTTCCCCTGAGTTTTTATATGGAGTGTTCTATGGGGTCATTTGCACTATTCCATCCAAGTGGAATCTCCTAAATCTCCTATGGATTGGGATCATCCTTCCCCCTGCCTCCCAGCTCTGCTTCAACCTGGGCCTGGAGCCTCCAGATTGTGTGGGAAAGGAATTGGCCTGGGAGATGGAGGGAAAGGACGGAGTCTGCCAGAAAAAGGTCCATCACTGGCTTAAATTCTCCTTGGAGCCCTTGCTCATGGCTGCCCCTTGACAATTCTGGTCCCGGAGCAATCAATCAATCAATCAATCATATTGATTGAACACTTACTGTGTGCAGAGCACTGGACTAAGTGCTTGGGAAGTACAAGTTGGCAACACAGAGACAGTCCCTGCCCAACAGTGGGCTCACAGTCTAGAAGGGGGAGACAGAGAACAAAACCAAACATATTAACAAAATAAAATCAATCAATCAATTGTATTTATTGAGCGCTTACTGTGTGCAGAGCACTGGACTAAGTGCTTGGGAAGTACAAGTTGGCAACACATAGAGACAGTCCCTGCCCAACAGTGAGCTCACAGTCTAGAAGGGGGAGACAGAGAACAAAACCAAACAGATTAACAAAATAAAATCAATGGAATAGATATGTACAAGTAAAATAAATAAATAAAAAAATGATGGCATTTGATGATGGCATTTATTAAGCGCTTACTATGTGCAAAACACTGTTCTAAGCGCTGGGGAGTTTACAAGGTGATCAGGTTGTCCCACGGGGGGGGGCGGGGGCTCACAGTCTTCACCCCCATTTTACAGATGAGATAACTGAGGCCCAGAGAAGTGAAGTGACTTGCCCAAAGTCACCCAGCTGACAATCGGCAGAGCTGGGGTTCGAACCCATGACCCCTGACTCCAAAGCCCGGGCTCTTTCCACTGAGCCACGCTAAAATAAATAATAAATAAGTAAATAGAGTAATAAATAGAGGGCCTTGGCTGGCAATCGGCGGCTTTGAATTCCCACCCGGGTGGCTAGTCAGGGAAGGGTGCCATTGAGGTGGGGCAGATGAGTTAACTGAGGCCCAGAGAAGTGAAGTGACTTGCCCAAAGTCACCCAGCTGACAATTGGCAGAGCTGGGATTCGAACCCATGACCCCTGACTCCAAAGCCTGGGCTCTTTCCACTGAGCCACGCTAAAATAAATAATAAATAAATAATAAATAATAAATAAATAGAGTGATAAATAGAGGGCCTTGGCTGGCAATCGGCAGCTTTGAATTCCCACCCGGGTGGCTAGTCAGGGAAAGGTGCCGCTGAGGTGGGGCAGATGAGTTAACTGAGGCCCAGAGAAGTGAAGTGACTTGCCCAAAGTCACCCAGCTGACAATCAGCAGAGCTGGGATTCGAACCCATGACCCCTGACTCCAAAGCCCGGGCTCTTTCCACTGAGCCACACAATAATAAATAATAAATAAATAGAGTAATAAATAGAGGGCCTTGGCTGGCAATTGGTGGATTTGAATTCCCACCCGGGTGGCTAGTCAGGGAAGGGTGCCGCTGAGGTGGGGCAGGAAAGCGGGATAATGAAGATTTGCTGCCCCATCGTCAATTCACCTTGGGGCAGGATCCTGTTCATTCTCCCCTCCGCCCCCGAGGTTTCCTCCTCCCTCAGCCTCTTCCTTCTCCAGCCTGTTTAGTCGGGCCCTGTCGCTGTGGGCCATTAAATAGCTGTCACTCCCTTAGGTGACTGCGTTCCTGGCATTTCAGTGAAAGGTGAAAAGTTCTCCTGTCAAAGGTTATGACCGGTAGAACAAATAACAAACAATCGGTATAACAAATACCAACATTATTATGATTATTATAATGGTCCTTGCAAGCCAGCACCTGCCTGAGGTCCAAGGACTCTGCGGAAGCAAAGAAAATAATAATAATGGCATTTATTCAATCAATCAATCAATCAATCACTCGGTACAGTGCTCTGCACACAATAAGCGCTCAGTAAATACGATTGATGATCATTCTTATTTATTGAGCGCTTACTGTGTGCAGAGCACTATGCTAAGCGCTTGGGAAGTACAAGTTGGCAACACACAGAGACAGTCCCTACCCAACAGTGGGCTCACAGTCGATTAAGCGCTTACTATGTGCAAAGCACTGTTCTAAGCGCTGGGGGAGGTTACAAGGTGAACAGGTTGTCCCACATGGGGCTCACAGTAGCAGCGTGGCTCAGTGGAAAGAGCCCGGGCTTTGGAGTCAGAGGTCATGGGTTCAAATCCCGGCTCCCCCAATTGTCAGCTGGGTGACTTTGGGCAAGTCACTTAACCTCTCGGTGCCTCAGTTCCCTCATCTGTAAAATGGAAGTCTGTGAGCCTCCAGTGGGACAACCTGATCACCTTGTAACCTCCCCAGTGCTTAGAACAGTCCTTTGTGCATAGTAAGCACTTAATAAATGCCATCATTAATATTAATCCCCATTTTCCAGCTGAGGCAACTGAGGCACAGAGAAGTGAAGTGACTTTTCTAGGCTGTGAGCCCACTGTTGGGTAGGGACCGTCTCTATATGTTGCCAACTTGTACTTCGCAAGCGCTTAGTCCAGTGCTCTGCACACAGTAAGCGCTCAGTAAATACGATTGAATGAATGAACTTGCCCAAAGTCACCCAGTTGACAAGCGGCGGAGCCAGGATTTGAACCCATGACCTCTGACTCCAAAGCCCGGGCTCTTTCCACTGTGCCACGCTGCTTTCCTGATGGATACAGGGAAGGGCTCGCCTAATTTCAGATGTAGCGGATGAGGGCTCTGAGAAAGGTCGGGAACATCTGAGGCTCCGAGTGGAAGCTCGGGGGTTGCAACGGGGCGGGGGGGAATTTTTCTTAGGTTGTTTTCTGGTTGTTTTCCATTTTCTCTGGTTGAGTGTGGCTCCCGGAAGGAACATTGCCCGGGGAGTCGGGACTCCCGGGGACTAATCTTGGCATGGCCATCTGCCTGCTTGCACAAATCACTTAACTTCTGTGGGCCTCCGTTTCCTCATCCATAAAACGGCATGAAATACCTGTTCGCCCTCCCGCTTGGGCTGCGAACCCCATGCGGGGCAGGGATGGTGTCTGATTTGTTTATCTTAACGATAGTCATAACGATAATAATAATTGTAGGATTTGTTAAGCAATGAATAGATGCCAGGCACTATAATAGGCACATAGTAAGCGCTTAGTAAGTGCCATCGTTATTATTGCTATTCTGCAGCTGAGAGAGCTAACATTGGTCGTGTGGTTTCCTTGACCACGTGAGGGGTGGAGAGGAGAGCGCTGAGGCCCAACAGGGCGCTGCTGCAGCGCTTTGAACAGTGCTTTGCACATAGTAAGTGCTTAATAAATGCCATTATTGTTATTATTATTATTATTTGAGCCACCCCCCTGCCTGCTCCCTGTGACTGAGAAGCTGCTTAGTCCTTACTGATCTCTGGGGGCTGGGGGATGCCACCCAGGATACAAGATAATCGTGTTGGACTCAGTCCCATCCCATTCAGGGCTCACAGGCCTGTACTCTATCCCCATGGCCACGCTGCTTCTCCCCAGGGTTTAGCGTAGCGCCTGGCCTGTAGTAAGCACTTAACAACTACCGCAACTATCGTTATTTTGTTTCCAAGGCTTTGACCTATCTTTCAGCACCCGACCCGTTGAGGTGGGACCAGCACTCGATCCCCTCTGGTCTTCCCCTGGGTGAGGTCAAGCCGGAGCAGATCTGAGGAACCAGGAAATAAAAACGTAAAAAAAGGGTGGCATTTGTGCCAGGCACTGTACTAAGCACTGGAGAACTCCGTCCTTCGAAACCATCAAGCTGAATGGCCTAGCGGATAGAGCGTAGGCCCGGGAAAGACTGGGCTCTAAACCAGGCTCTGCCACTTGTCTGCTGTGTGACCTTGGGTAAGTCATTTAACTTCCCGGTGCCTCGGTTACCCCGTCTGCAAAATGGGGATTAAGGCTGTAAGCCCCATGTGGGACATGGACTGCGTCCAACCTGATTAGCTTGTAAATACCCCGGCACTTAGTACAGTGCCCGGCACATAGTAAATACCATAAAAAAAAATCCATGAGGGTTACTCACGGCCCATGTGCATGCAGAATCCATGCACAGTGCCAATTATGGGAATTCCTTTGGGCTCTCTGCTCTGCAGGTGTTCCCTCGGTATCCTGCATTCATTCATTCAATTGTATTGTATCCAGTGCTTAGAACAGTGCTTTGCACATAGTAAGTGCTTAATAAATGCCATCATCATCATCATTATTATTATTATTATTATTTATTGAGTGCTTACTGTGCGCGGAGTACTGTACTAAGCGCTTGGAAAGGACAATCCTGCATGGCCCCCTACCACAGAGATCAGTAGAACTAGGTGGCTCTTTTACCATCGGGAGCAACAGGAAGCAGGGGGATGGCTTAAATGACATTGAACAATTCCTTCTGGCCCTGAGAGCTCTCCTCTGTCGGATTCAGCAGTTCCCAGACAAGGACGTACGGGGAAACAACCCGCGAGACCCAATACCTCAGGGCGAAGTATCTGCTAAAGTTTTGTGAAAGCTGGAAAAAAAAGATTTTCCAAATTTTCTTCTGGTGTGGTCCAAACTTCCGGGACTCCTTCCTCCGCTGCGAGTAGACCCGTTTGCCCGGAAGGCCGCAGGCCGGTTGTCACTGGAAAAAGGGTTAGAGGGGGTCCGTTCTCTAAAAATCGGGCTGTTCTTTAACCAGTTTTCTAGAACAAGCGAGGCGGAAACCCGCGGGTGCTGGCTGCAGCCGAGCAGTTCCTAGTAGTTTCTTCAGAGCGGTGGCCTTGGGCGCGGCCGGTTGGGATTTCCTGCCATTCTCCATGTGGCACCAAAAGTCTGGGCCAGAAAGTCCCCATCTCAACTTCTGCCCAGCGCTTAGAACAGTGCTTTGCACATAGTAAGCGCTTAATAAATGCCATTATTATTATTATTATTATTATTATTCTGCAGCTGAGAGATCTAACATTGGGTGTTGGATCTCGTCTGTGGTTTCCTTGACCACGTGAGGGGTGGAGAGGAGAGCCCTGAAGCCCAGTAGGGACCTTCAGAAGTCATCTGAGCCATCCCCCTGCCTGCTGTCGCTCCCTGTGACTGAGAAGCCGCTTAGTCCGTACTGATCTGGGTAGGGACCGTCTCTATATGTTCCCAACTTGTACTTCCCAAGCGCTTAGTCCAGTGCTCTGCGCACAGTAAGCGCTCAATAAATACGATTGATGATGATGATGACAAACCCCAGTCCCTCCCTCCACGGCAGGGGCCCATCCAGGTCATCGCTTCTTGGAAACAAAGGGAAATGACAGATCCGGAGGGAGAGGCTGGGGCAGGCTGGGGCAGGTTGGCCCTTCGCTTGCCTTGTGTTTGGTTTCCAAGCCCTAAAGATGGAAGAGGTCATCCAGACTGCCAGCGCATCGCCGGCCTGTCGGCTCCCTGAGGGCTGGGGCCATGCCCACCTACTCTGTTGGGCCTTTCCGTGCACTCAGTACAGTGCTCTGCACAAAGAAGCACTCAATAAACACCGCTGATTGATTGAGGGATGGACGGATGGGTTGCTCACAGCTATGGGGAGTAAACGGGAGAGATGGGGGATTAGATGTAACCTTTCCCTCTGGAGTCTCCCTCTAAGAAAAGGTGATTTTTCCCCTCCGGGGTCCCTTGGGGCTCAGAGTTAGATGAGCTTAGAGACTCGATGGGCAGATATGAAACTCCACTTCGAAGAAAACACGCGGAGGATCCAACTTCCCTCCACACAAAGTCCGGAGCCGGACGACTCGTTTGAGGAGGACTCTGTGACGGTGAACTCCTCAGAGGGGCCTGGGGGAAAGAACAGAGGCCTGGGAACCAAAGGACCTGGGTTCTAATCCTGACTCAATCAATTGTATTTGTCTGCAGAGCACTGTAATAATAATAATAATGATGATGGCATTTATTAAGCGCTTACTATATGCAAAGCACTGTTCTAAGCGCTGGGGAGGTTACAGGTGATCAGGTTGTCCCATGGGCTCACAGTCTTAATCCCCATTTTACAGATGAGGGAACTGAGGCACAGAGAAGTGAAGTGACTTGCCCAAAGTCACACAGCTGACAATTGGTGGAGCCGGGATTTGAACCCATGACCTATGACTCCAAAGCCCGGGTTCTTTCCACTGAGCCATGCTCCCCTCATCCCCCTCTCCATCCCCCCCATCTTACCTCCTTCCCTTCCCCACAGCACCTGTATATATGCATATATGTTTGTACATATTTATTTCTCTATTTATTTATTTATTTTACTTGTACATATCTATTCTATTTATTTTATTTTGTTAGTATGTTTGGTTTTGTTCTCTGTCTCCCCCTTTTAGACTGTGAGCCCACTGTTGGGTAGGGACTGTCTCTATATGTTGCCAACTTGTACTTCCCAAGCACTTAGTACAGTGCTCTGCACACAGTAAGCGCTCAATAAATACGATTGATGATGATGATGATGCTGCTTACTAAGCGCTTGGGAAAGTACAATATAACAGAGTTAGTAGATGTTCCCTGCCCACAAGGAGCATAACAATAATACTAATTGTGGTATTTTTTTAAGTGTTTACTATGTGCCAGGCACTGTACTAAGCGCTGGGGAGGATACAGGCAAATCAGGTTGGACACAGTCCCTGTCCCGCATGGGACTCACAGTCTTAATCCCCATTTTACGGATGGGGTAACTGAGGCGCAGAGAAGTAAAGTGACTTGCCCAGAGGCCACACAGCAGAGAAGAGGTGGAGCCAGGATTTCAGTCTAAAGAAGGAAATAGGGCATTAAAATAAATATATCATGGATACGGACAAAAGTGCTGTGGGGCTGAGTGTGAAGCGAATAAACGGTGCAAATCCACGTGCAAGGGCGATGGAAAAGGGAGTGGGAAGAGAGGAAATGAGGATTTAGGGAAGGCTTCTTGGAAGAGACATGATTTTAATGATGCGTTGAAGATGGGGAGAGTGATTGGGGAGAGTGATTGTCGGATATGAAGGGGGAAGAGGTTCCAGGCCGGAGAAAGGATGTGGGTGAAGGATCGGCGGTGAGACAGATGGAATTGAAGTACAGTGAGTAGGAGGAGCAAAGTATGTTGTTTGGGTTGTAGTAGCAAATCAGAGGTAAGGTAGGAGGGGGCAAGGAGATTGAGTGTCTTGAAGTCAATGGCAAGGAGTTTCTGCTTGGTGAGGAGGTGGGTGGGCAACCACTGGAAGTTCTTGAGTGGGGAAACATGAACCGAATGTTTTTGTAGAAAAATGGCAGAACAGCAAATGTGCCCCAATCAGTCAATCATATTTATTGCCAACTTGTACTTCCCAAGCGCTTCGTACAGTGCTCTGCACACAGCAAGTGCTCAATAAATACGATTGAATGAATGAATTTATTGAGTGCTTACTGTGTGCAGAGCACTGCACCAAGTGTTTGGGGGAGTGTAGGGCAACAGAGCTGGTAGACACGTTCCCTGCCCACAAGGAGCTTACAGTCTAGAGGGGAAGAGAGACATTACAATAAATTATGGCTACATGCGTAAGTGGTGTGGGTTTGAGGGTGAGGTGACTTACGGAGTGCCTAAAGGGAACAGGTCCGAGGGCAAGGATGACGCAGAAGGGAGAGGGAGTAGGGGAAATGAAAACTTAGTTGGGGAAGAAGGACCTTGCGGGGGAATCAGAGAGCTGCAATACGGGGAGCTGGAACGGGGGGGGCACCCAAGCCTGGAAAGTGGAATAAACAATTTAAATAATAATAATGATGGCATTTGTTAAGCGCTTACTATGTGCAAAGTACTGTTCTAAGCGCTGGGGAGGATACAAGTTGATCAGGTTGTCCCACGGGGGGCTCACAGTCTTCATCCCCCTTTTACAGATGAGGGAACTGAGGCCCGGAGAAGTGAGGTGACTTGCCCAAAGTCAAACAGCTGACAAGTGGCGGAGCCGGGATTTGAACCCATGACCTCTGACTCCCAAGCCCGGGCTCTTTCCACTGAGCCATGCTGCTTCTCCCAGTCTCAAACAGTGTGACATAGCGGTGGATGGTTGGGAGATCTTAGCAAGAGCCAGATGGGCCTGGCTGTTGGGAGACCACTGTAGGAGACAGATCAGCTTGACCATTGGGAGACCACTGTAATCAATAATAATGATGGCATTTGTTAAGTGCTTACTATGTGCAAAGCACTGTTCTAAGCACTGGGGGGGGATACAAGGTGATCAGGTTGTCCCACGGGGGGCTCACAATCTTAACCCAATTTGTACTTCCCAAGCGTTTAGTACAGTGCTCTGCACACAGTAAGTGCTCAATAAATACGATTGATTGATTGATTGATTAGTACAGTGCTCTGCACACAGTAAGCGCTCAATAAATACGATTGATTGAATGAATGAATGAACCCCCATTTTACAGATGAGGTTACTGAGGCTCAGGGAAGTTAAGTGACTTGTCCAAGGTGTCACAGCAGACATGTGGTGGAGCTGGGATTGTAGGGGCAGATAATCCCGGCTCTACCACTTCTCTGCTGTGTGGCCTTGGCAAGTCACTTCCCAAGCGCTTAGTACAGTGCTCTGCACACAGTAAGCGCTCAATAAATACGATCGGATGAATGAAAGTCACGTAACTTCTCTGTGCCTCAGTTACCTCATCTATAAAAAATGGGGATTAAGAGCGTGAGCTCAATCTAGGACAGGGACTATGTCCAACCTGATTAACTTGTATCCACCTTAGTGATTCGAACAGCACTTGGCACATTGCAAGCACTTAACAAGTACTATTATTATTATTATTATTATTATTATTATTATCAGCGTGGCTATTGGGAGACCACTACAGGATTCAGAGCAGCCTGACTATTGGGAGACCACATCAGCATGGCATAGTGGTTAGAGCCTCGGAGTCACAAGGTCACGGGTTCTAATCCCTCCTCCGTCACTTGTCTGCTGTGTGACCTTGGGGAAGTCACTTCACTTCTCTGGGCCTCAGATTACCTCATCTGTTATTACTCTATTTATTTATTTTACTTGTACATATTTATTCTATTTTTTTCGTTAATATGTTTTGTTTGTTCTCTGTCTCCCCCTTCTAGACTGTGAGCCCACTGTTGGGTAGGGACCGTCTCTATATGTTGCCAACTTGTACTTCCCAAGCGCTTAGTACAGTGCTCTGCACACAGTAAGCGCTCAGTAAATATGATTGAATGAATGAATGAATGTAAAATGGGGATTTGAGCCTGTGACCCCCACGGGGGACAGGGACTGTGTCCAACCTGAGTTGCTTGTATCCACCCCAGCACTTAGCACTGTGCCCAGCACCTAGTAAGCGCTTAATCAATCAATCAATCAATTGTATTTATTGAGCACTTACTGTGTGCAGAGCACTGTACTAAGCCCTTGGGAAGTACAAGTTGGCAACATGTAGAGACGGTCCCTACCCAACAGTGGGCTCACAGTCTAGAAGGGGGAGACAGAGAACAAAACCAAGCATATTAACAAAATAAAATAAATAGAATAGATATGTACAAGTAAAATAAATAGAGTAATAAATATGTACAAACATATATACAGGTGCTGTGGGGAAGGGAAGGAGGTAAGATGGAGAAGGGGAGGAGAGGGAGAGGAAGGAGGGGGATCAGTGTGGGAAGGCCTCCTGGAGGAGGTGAGCTCTCAGTAGGGCTTTGAAGGAGGAAGAGAGTGAGCTTGGCGGATGGGCAGAGGGAGGGCATTCCTGGCCAGGGGGAGGACGTGGGCTGGGGGTCGACGCTGAATTATTATTACTATTATTATCAGCCTGGCACACGGAGGCAGAGAGTGGGGCTGGTCTCCTGGAGCGGAGAGTTCAGGTGGCAGGCCTGAGTGCGGAATCAGTCCCTGGCATCAATACACAAGGGAGTCAACTTTCAGAGCAAACAATGCCAGCGGGAGTGAAGGTCAAAGATTGGTCCTCTCACCCACATCCTCATGCTCAGCAGAGGTTGGGGCCTGGCTTTCCCAGCATTTCCCAGGCCCCCGCCCCTTCTGCATCTCTTACCGCGGCTCCAACCTCTCTAGCCCAACACTTCTGCCTCCCCAGCTCCTTCTCCTCGTCTTCCCGGTGCCCTCTTTATTTTTAATGAAAGCATTTATTAAGCGCTTACTATGTGCAAAGCACTGTTCTAAGCGCTGGGGAGATTACAAGGTGATCAGGTTGTCCCACGGGGGGGCTCACAGTCTTCCAGATGAGGTAACTGAGGCCCAGAGAAGTGAAGTGACTTGCCCAAAGTCACACAGCTGACAGTTGGAGGAGCCGGGATTTGAACCCATGACCTCTGTCTCCAAAGCCCGGGCTCTTTCCAGTGATCCACGCTGCTTCTCTTCCTCCTACTTTCTCAGTTCCTGCCCTTCCCGGGGCCGAGGTATTCCAGCCAAATCCCCTCCGGGAAGCCACCTCTGAGCAGCCCCTCGGAGAGCTTGGGTGGGGGAGACCTGCATGGAGTCAGTCAGTCAGTGAGCCCCCTCCTTCCTCTCCCCCTCCTCCCCCTCCCCATCCCCCCCGCTTTACCTCCTTCCCCTCCCCACACCACCTGGATATATGTTTGTATGGATTTATTACTCTATATTTTATTTGTACATATTTACTCTATTTTATTTTGCTAATATGTTTTGTTTTGTCGTCTGTCTCCCCCTTCAAGACCGTAAGCCCGCTGTTGGGTAGGGACCGTCTCTATACGTTGCCAACTTGTACTTCCCAAGCGCTTAGTACAGTGCTCTGCACACAGTAAGCACTCAATAAATACGATTGAATGAATGAATGAATGAGAAAAAAGAATTTTCTAGTTCGGTCTCTTTTTTTCCTTATTTTACGAGCTGGTGGTTTATGAGCAAGGTGGTTTACTCATAAACCACCAAGGGATGACTTTCTGAGCAGCCTAGTTCCAGCCCAAACTGGCTTTTCTGAACCTTCCTGCTCCGGCCGAGCTTCTCCTTTTAGACTGTGAGCCCACTGTTGGGTAGGGACTGTCTCTATATGTCACCAACTTGTACTTCCCAAGCGCTTAGTACAGTGCTCTGCACACAGTAAGCGCTCAATAAATACTATTGATGATGATTGATGAATGCCCGAGTCCTGAGAACATCTGCTCGGGAGTCCGGGAGTCCCATCCTGGGAGGGAGGAGTCCGGGCACAGGCCGTCCGGGAAAGGAGATGCAACCGGTACATCCCAATGTTTGGAACAGTGCCCGCCGCGTCGTAAGCACTTAACAAATACAATTATTATTATTATGTGAGACGAGGCATGGCTTCATGAGAACACCTGGGACTAGATTGTAAGCTGGTCTAACCCCGGGTGTTTTCATGAAGTCATGCCACTGACAGGGAATGTGTCTGTTGAATGTTATATTGTAGGCTCCCAAGCTTTTAGAGATAATAATAGTTATGGTACTTGTTAAGCACTTACTATGTGCCAATGAGTGCCGGGGTTAGATACAAGTTAATAATAATAATAATAATGGTGGCATTTGGTAAGTCCTGATCACCTTGTAACCTCCCCAGCGCTTAGAACAGTGCTTTGCACATAGTAAGCGCTTAATAAATGCTATCATTATTATTATTATTATTATTATTATGTGCCAAGCACTGTTCTAAGCACTGGGGGGGATACAAGGTGATAATAATAATAATAATGACAGCATTTATTAAGTGCTTACTATGTGCAAAACACTGTTCTAAGCGCTGGGGAGGTTACAAGGTGATCAGGTTGTCCCACGGGGGGCTCACAGACTTAATCCCCATTTTACAGATGAGGGAACTGAGGCGAAGAGAAGTGAAGTGAGTTGCCCAAAGTCACCCAGCTGACAAGTGGCGGAGCCGGAATCTGAACCCATGGCCTCTGACTCCAAAGCCCGGGCTCTTTCCACTGAGCTCTGCTGCTTCTCCGATGTGGGACGGGGATTGCGTTCAACCCGATTAACTTCTATTTACCCCAGCCCTCGGAACAGTGCGTGTTACATAGCAAGTGCTTAATAAACGTCATTACCATTCTTTTAAAAAATTTCCTCATGTTTCCAGAGGGCTGGTTTCCCCGAATGAGAAACCTGAGTGTGTTGACTAACTTTTGGCCCAGTCCTCGGAGTCAGAACTCACCGCAGCCCCGGCTCTGATCTTTCAGCTCATAAACTCGGCCTTGGGTGCGGAAGGGGCGGCCACACATTTCCCCTCAATCACGGATGATGGGTGATTAAAAGGAGATTCGGCAATAAGTCTATCAGGCGGCGGTGGTCGATGGAGCAGAGCAAATGAAACTGTCGGGTAGGGACCGTCTCTGTATGTTGCCAACTTGGACTTCCCAAGCGCTTAGTCCAGTGCTCTGCACACAGTAAGCGCTCAGTAAATACGATTGAATGAATGAAAGGTGGTTGAGTTTTGCCCAGAGATTGGCTATCTGCGAGCTGGAAATGGACTTCGTCATCCACCAAGCTCCCACTCCTTACCCCTTTATAAGTCTGTCAGAGGTCAGCCGGTCCACACTGCAGGAAGGGAACACCCCATACGGGCCGGCACGGTTACGCTGGCCGTGTAGATAGTTGCTGGGCAGCAGGTGTCGACTTATACCTGAGGGAAACAAGAGAATGAGAGAATGTTAAGAACAGCACCCAAGTCCCAATAATAATAATAATAATGACATTTGTTAAGCGCTTACTATAATAATAATGGCATTTATTAAGCACTTACTATGTGCACTGTTCTAAGCGCTGAGGAGGTTACAAGGTGATCAGGTTGTCCCACGGGGGGCTCACAGTCTTAATCCCCATTTTACAGCTGAGGTACCTGAGGACCAGAGTAGTGAAGTGACTTGCCCAAAGTCACACAGCTGACAAGTGGCGGAGTCGGCATTTGAACCCATGACCTCTGACTCCAAAGCCCGGGCTCTTTCCACTGAGCCACGCTGCTTCTCTACTATGTGCAGAGCACTGTTCTACGTGCTGGGGGGGATACAGGGCGATCAGGTTGGCCCACATGGGGCTCACAGTCTTCATCCCCATTTTACAGATGAGGGAACTGAGGCTCAGAGAAGTGACTTGCCCAAGGTCACACAGCAGACATGAGAGCCCACTGTTGGGTAGGGACGGTCTCTATATGTTGCCAACTTGTACTTCTCAAGCGCTTAGTACAGTGCTCTGCACACTGTAAGCACTCAATAAATATGATTGAATGAATGAATGAATGTGGGGGAGCCGGGATTAGAACCCATGACCTCTGACTCCCAAACCCGGGCTCTTTCCACTGAGCTACGCTGCTTCTCATTGACCCAGGCTCTGACCATCCCTCGGGCTCTGGGGCACCCAGATTTGAGGAAACCACCTGCTGATGGACCCCCCCCGGACCCTCACCCTCATGATTACTATTTACTATTCCATTTATTTTATTTTGTTAATATATTTTGTTTTGTTGTCTGTCTCCCCCTTCTAGACTGTGAGCCCGCTGTTGGGTAGGGACCGTCTCTATATGTTGCCCGACTTGTACTTCCCAAGCATTTAGTACAGTGCTCTGCACACAGCAAGCGCTCAATACGAGAAGCAGCGTGGCTCAGCAGAGAGAGCGCGGGCTTGGGAGCCAGAGGTCATGGGTTCTAATCCTGGCTCCGCCACTTGTCAGCTGTGTGACTTTGGGCAAGTCACTTGACTTCTCTGGGCCTCAGTTCCCTCATCTGTAAAATGGGGATTGATACTGTGAGCCTTACGCGGGGCAACCTGATCCCCTTGTATCTCCCCCAGCGCTTAGAGCAGGGCTTGGCACATAGTAAGCGCTTAACAAATGCCATTAAAAAAAAAAAATAAATAAATACGATTGAATGAATGACTGAATGATTAGGGATGGACCATCCAATACCTCTTATTCTGCCCCTCCAGTGACCCAGCATGGACCATCCAACCCCTTCACTCTCCCCTGTCCATCCCTGAGGGGAGGGTGTTCTGAGCCAGAGGCAGGATGTGGGCGAGAGGTCAGCAGTGAGATAAATGAGCTTGAGGTACATTCATTCATTCATTCAATCGTATTTATTGAGCGCTTACTGTGTGCAGAGCACTGTACTAAGCGCTTGGGAAGTCCAAGTTGGCAACATATAGAGACGGTCCCTACCCAACAGCGGGCTCACAGCCTAGAAGGGGGAGACAGAGAACAAAACATATTAACAGAATAAAATAAATAGAATAAATATGTACAAGTAAAATAGAGTAATCATCATCATCATCATCAATCGTATTTATTGAGCGCTTACTGTGTGCAGAGCACTGTACTAAGCGCTTGGGAAGTACAAGTTGGCAACACGTAGAGACAGTCCCTACCCAACAGTGGGCTCACAGTCTAAAAGGGGGAGACAGAGAACAAAACCAAACATATTAACAAAATAAAATAAATAGAATAGATATGTACAAGTAAAATAAAGAAATAAATAAATAGAGTAATTAATACGTACAAACATATATACATATATACAGGTGCTGTGGGGAAGGGAAGGAGGTAAGGCGGGGGGGATGGGGAGGAGGGGGAGAGGAGGTACAGTGAGAAGGGTGGTAGAGGAGTGAAGAGTGCGGGCTGGTTAGTAGTACGCGAGTAGTGAGGTGAGGTAGGAGGGGACAAGGTGATGGAGAGCTTTAAAGCCAAGGGTGAGCAGTTTTTATTTGATGAGGAGGTGGATGGGCGACCACGGGAGGTTCTCAAGGAGTGGGGAAACATGGCCTGTATGTTTTTGTAGAAAAATGATCCAGGCAGCAGAGCAAAGTGTGAACTGGAGTGGGGAGAGCCAGGAGACAGGGAGGTCAGCAAGGAAGCAGATAGGCTAATCAAGGCGGGATAGGATAAGTGTAGAAACGTGGTAGCAGTTTGGATGGAGAGGAAAGGGCACATTTTAGCAATGTTGTGAAGGTCGAACCCAGAGGATTTAGTGATGGAGGCCGGAGGGCCCCTAGGGTCCGTCTGGCAGGGCCTCGGCCTCGATCGCCTCTTTTCTCCTGGCCCGAACCACGCAAAAGTTTAATAATAATGATAATAATAATAATAATAATAATAATAATAATAATGGCATTTGTTAAGCGCTTACTATGTGCAGAGCGCTATTCTAAGCACTGGGGGTGGATACAAGGTGATCAAGTTGTCCCACGTGGGGCTCACAGTCTTCATCCCCATTTTACAGATGAGGGAACTGAGGCCCAGAGAAGTTAAGTGACTTGCCCAAGATCACACAGCAGACATGTGGCGGAGCCTGGATTCGAACCCATGACCTCCGACTCCAAAGCCCTGGCTCTTTTCCACTGAGCCACGCTGCTTCTCTGTACTGTACTTCTCTGTTTACCGATCCGGCCGGGGCAATCTCGAGCCCAGATTCTCTAGTCCAGCCCTGTTCCTCGTTGGGATTAACGTTTGGCTGAGAGCTGCCGTGAGGAGGCGGTTCTGCGGTGAACCGCCTCCAGAAGGGCAGGGGAGACGATCCGGCCGGAAAGGCTTCCCGGCCTGGGATTTCGGCCTCCCTGCCCAGTTCTTCCCGTACCGTTCCGTCCCCACCTACTGACCTGACCAAGTGTCCCAGGAAATCCGGACCCAACCCGTTCTCCAGTTCCTGGAAGGCGTAGAGTCGTGGCCAGGGGAGAAATTGGGATGAGGCCAGCGGGGCCATCGGGAGCCGCCTGGGGGTCTCGGTTTCCCTGGCCCCCGACCCGTCCGGCCTACAATCTCACTCCGTGTCCATTTTCTCTCCCTCCCTCCCTTCGTTATGTAGGTGTTCGGCGGCCTGGTCTGGATCCTGGTGGCCAGCTCGAGGGTGCCCCTTCCCCTCTTACAAGGCTGGGTGATGTTCGTATCCGTCTTCTGCTTTGTAATCACCACGTGTTTGCTCTTCTTGTACTTTATGGGAGCTCATGGTGGAAACCCTTCCTGGATAACCCTGGTAAGTGGGATTGGGGGCCGGGGCTGGGGGGGGACTCCAGGCAGCCGGCCGTGAGCAGGCATGCTCGTCAAGGGAAGGCACCTGATCAGAACCGGGCCCTGCTGGAAACGGCACGGGGCTGGGAGCCAGGGGACCTGGGTTCTAGTCGGTGTGGCCCAGTGGGTAGAGCACGGGCCTGGGAATCAGAAGGTTCTGGCTCCTCCACTTGTATGCTGTGTGTCACTCCACTTCTCTGTGCCTCCGTTCTCATCTGTAAAAAGGGGACGAATCAATCAATCAATCGTATTTATTGAACGCTTACTGTGTGCAGAGCACTGTACTAAGCGCTTGGGAAGTACAAGTTGGCAACACATAGAGACGGTCCCTACCCAACAGTGGGCTCACAGTCTAAAAGGGGGATGAAGACTGTGAGCCCTATGTGGGACATACTGAGAGCTCACCTACTCCAGGAGGCCTTCCCAGACTGAGCCCCTTCCTTCCTCTCCCCCTCGTCCCCCTCCCCACCCCCCCATCTTACCTCCTTCCCTTCCCCACAGCACCTGTATATATGTATACATGTTTGTACATATTTGTTACTCTATTTATTTATTTATTTTACTTGTACGTATCTATTCTATTTTATTTTGTTAGTATGTTTGGTTTTGTTCTCTGTTTCCCCCTTTTAGACTGTGAGCCCACTGTTGGGTAGGGACTGTCTCTATATGTTGCCAACTTATACTTCCCAAGCGCTTAGTACAGTGCTCTGCACACAGTAAGCGCTCAATAAATACGATTGATGATGATGATGATGATGACAAAGATTGGATCCAACACGATTACCTTATATCTACTCCAGTGCTTAGTACAATGTCTGACACGTAGTTAGCGCTTAACAAATACCACAATTATTATCAATAATAATAATCCCGGCTCCTCTACTAGCCTGCTGTGTGACCATGGGCAAGTCACTTAACTTCCTTGAGCTAGTTTCAGTTCTTCCTCTCTCCTTCTAGACCGTGAGCCCACTATTGGGTAGGGACCATCTCTATATGTTGCCAACTTGGACTTCCCAAGCGCTTAGTACAGTGCTCTGCACACAGTAAGCGCTCAATAAATACTATTGGTTGATTGACTGATTAGATGGTGAAATCCATGAAGAAAAGGGACTGTATCCCATCTGATTAGGGACTGTATCCCATCTGATCATCTTGTGTCAATTCCAGTACTCGCCACATATTAAGTGCTTAATGAATGCCACAATTATTATTATTATTATTAAGCAACTGATGGCATTTATTGAGGGTTTCCTGTGTGCAGAGCACTGTACTAAGCACCTTGGAAAGTACAGTACAACAGGGTTGATAGATCAGATTGGTCTCGGACCATAAGGGCTTGCAGTCTGCATGTAATAAGCACTTAAACTGCATTAAATCTCCCCACACCTGAAGTTCTTGCTTTTCTGCTCCTCTTCCTCCCCCTGGTAGATGGGGACTGTGTCCAGCTGAGTAACTTGTGCTTAGAACAGTGCTTGGCACATAGTAAGCGCTTAACAAGTACCAGAATTATCATTATAATTATGTGGTACAAAAATAATCATTTCCTCCTCATAAAAGGAATTGCTGCGACCCTCTTCTAAAGAGGCCACTGTTCTGTCACTCGTATGAGCTCATTTCTCCTCACCACACATGTCCAGGAGGGCAGATATTCTTGTCCCCATTCTATAGATGATAAACTGAGGCTCAGAGAGGTCATTTGGTTTACCCAATGTCACAAAAACGATCAATGCAAGACTTGAACCCAGTTCCCCTAACCCCCCAGCCCTCTCCAGGAGACCACACCACCACCCCATGAGCTAGTTTGGCCTTGGAAATAAAGGCAAAAATGGTGTGGTGGATAGAGGTCCTGGGTTCTAGTCCTGACTCTGCCACAAGTCTGCTGTTTTGCCTTGGGCAAGCCACTTCACTTCCCTGTGCCTCAGGTACCTCATCTGTAAAATGGGGATTCATTCATTCAATCGTATTTATTGAGCGCTTTCTGTGTGCAGAGCACTGTACTAAGCGCTTGGGAAGTACAAGTTGGCAACATATAGAGACGGTCCCAACCCAACAGTGGGCTCACAGTCTAGAAGGATGATTTGCTTGTATCCACCCCAACACTTAGTACAGTGCCTGGCACATAGCAAGCGCTTAACAAATATTATTATTATTATTATTATTAAGACTGGACGGAGGAGAGGTGGGGAGAAGAAGACTGAGAAAAAGTTAGGGAAGAGACCCAGAGAAGGAGACAGAGAAAAACAGAGCTAGAGACCGCTAGAGTCAGAGAAACAGATTGAGACTAGGGTGGCTTTTAATCCAGTTTTATTTCCAGACAGTGGCGTTGTCAGCCAGTCTGGACTGTGCCCTGGTGGCAGGGAGGGTAGGGAAAGGGAGAGAGAGGGGAAGGGAGACAGAGGGAAAGGGAGAGAGGGAAAGGGAGAGAGAGGGGAAGGGAGACAGAGGGAAAGGGAGAGAGGGGGAGAGAGAGGAGGAAAGGGAGTGAGGGAAAGGGAGAGAGGAGGAAAGGGAGAGAGGGAAAGGGAGAGAGGAGGAAAGGGAGAGAGGGAAAGGGAGAGAGAGGGGAAGGGAGAGAGAGGGGAAGGGAGAGAGAGGGGAAGAGAGACAGAGGGAAAGGGAGAGAGGGGGAGAGAGAGGAGGAAAGGGAGTGAGGGAAAGGGAGAGAGGAGGAAAGGGAGAGAGGGAAAGGGAGAGAGGGAAAGGGAGAGAGGGAAAGGGAGAGAGGGAAAGGGAGAAAGGGAAAGGGAGAGGGAAAGGAGACAGAGGGGAAGAGAGACAGAGGGAAAGGGAGAGAGGGGGAGAGAGAGGAGGAAAGGGAGTGAGGGAAAGCGAGAGAGGAGGAAAGGGAGAGAGGGAAAGGGAGAGAGGAAGAAAGGGAGAGAGGGAAAGGGAGAGAGGGGAAGGGAGAGAGAGGGGAAGGGAGAAAGAGGGGAAGAGAGACAGAGGGAAAGGGAGAGGGGGGAGAGAGAGGAGGAAAGGGATTGAGGGAAAGGGAGAGAGGAGGAAAGGGAGAGAGGGAAAGGGAGAGGGGGAGAGAGAGAGTTTAGAGAATGTACGTTAGTAGGGGATGTTTGTCAGAAAAATGGTGTCCAATATTATGGGTGGCTGTCAATGGCTGCCCTAGTAAAAAGACAGACACATACACACATGGTGAGAAATAATAACTGTGGTATTTGTTAAGTTTTTACCATGTCAGGCACTGTACTAAACGCTGGGGTAGATACAGGGTAATCAGATCGGACACAGTCCCTGTCCCACATTAGGCTCATAGTCTAAATAGGTGGAGAGGCACAGAGGCAGGGGTAGAGAAGCAGAGAGAGATGAGACCGAGAGATCACAGGGAGAGTCAGAGACACAGAAAGACAAAGGGATAGAGACATGTACAGAGGGACGGAAGCAGAGACATATAGAGAGAGACGGGAGAGCCAGAGACTCACAGAGACAGAATAAGGTACAGAATAATGATACTAATCGAGATATTTGTGAAGCACCACTGTGTGTCCGCACTGTTCTGAGTGCTGGGATAGACAACAAGAAAATCAGGTTAGGCACAGTTCCTATCCCACATGGAGCTCACAGTCCAAGTAAGTTCGTTGTGAGCAGGGAATTTGTCTGTTTATTCAGTCAATCAATCGTATTTATTGAGTGCTTACTGTGTGCAGAGCACTGTACTAAGCGCTTGGGAAGTACAAGGTGGCAACATATAGAGACGGTCCCTACCCAACAGTGGGCTCCCAGTCTAGAAGGGGGAGACAGAGAACAAAACCAAACATATTAACAAAATAAAATAAATAGAATAGATATGTACAAGTAAAATAAATAAATAGAGTAATAAATACGAACAAATATATATACCTATATACAGGTGCTGTGGGGAAGGGAAGGAGGGAAGGTGGGGAGGGATGGAGAGGGGGAGGAGGGGTAGAGGAAGGAGGGGGAGGGGGATGGGGGTTTATTGTTGTATTATACTCTCCCAAATGCTTAGTACAGTGCTCTGCACACAGTAAGCGCTCAATAAATATCGTTGAGTTGATTCAAAGAGAAAACAGGTATCGAATCCCCATTTGACAGATGAGGAAACCGAGGCCCAGAGAAGTTAAGAGACTTGCCCAAGGTCACACAGCAGACCAGTGGTGGAGGGGGATTAGAACCCAGCTCCTCTGACTCCTGAGCCTGTGCTTTTTCTACTAGGTCATGCTGCTTCCCTGCAGGTGTCCAGTATAGTTCTCACCCACCTCATCAGTACTGTTGAGATCAGTAGTTTTTTCCAGCCTCTCTCTGGGCCAGTTCTGACCATTGGAGATGCGATGACCAGACCAGACGTATTCCTTGTGCACAGGGGATGGAGTATCTACCAACTCTGCTATATTGTACTCTCCCAAACACTTAGTACAGTGCTCTGCACACAGTAAGCACTCAATAAGTACCACTGATGGCTGCCACTCATACCGGGAGCCATATTCCCGTAACAACTGGGAAGCTGCAGGACCTAATGGAAGGAGCACTGGCCTAGGAGTTAGAGGACCTGGGTTCTAATCCTGCCCCTGCCATGGGTGTGGTGTGTGACCTTGGGCAAGCCACTTCACCTTTCCGTGACTCAGTCACCTCATCCGTAAAATAGGGATTAAATCCTACTCCCTCCCGATTGGACTGTGAGCCCCGTGTAGGGCAGGGACTGCGTCCGACCTGATTAACTAGTATCTACCCCAGAGCTGAGAACGGCATTCATTCGTTCATTCAATCGTATTTATTGAGCGCTTACTGTGTGCAGAGCACTGGACTAAGCGCTTGGGAAGTATATTTTACTATTTATTAATTTTACTTGTTTTTTACATTAATTTTACTTGTACACGGGAAGCAGCGTGGCTCAATGGAAAAGAGCCCGGGCTTTGGAGTCAGAGGTCATGGGTTCAAATCCCGGCCCTGCCAATTCTCAGCTGTGTGACTTTGGGCAAGTCACTTAACTTCTCTGTGCCTCAGTTACCTCATCTGTAAAATGGGGATGAAGACTGTCAGCCCCACGTGGGACAACCGGATTACCTTGTAACCTCCCCAGTGCTTAGAACAGTGCTTTGCACATAGTAAGCGCTTAATAAATGCCATTATTATTATTATTATTATTATATCTATTCTATTTATTTTATTTTGTTAATATGTTTTATTTTGTTCTCTGTCTCCCCCTTCTAGACTGTGAGTCCGCTGTTGGGTAGGGACCGTCTCTATATATTGCCAACTTGTCCTTCCCAAGCGCTTCGTACAGTGCTCTGCACACAGTAAGCGCTCAATCAATACGATTGATTGATTGATTGATTACAAGTTGGCAACATATAGAGACAGTCCCTACCCAACAGTGGGCTCACAGTCTAGGAGCGCATGGTAAGCGCTTAACAGGAACCATAATTATCATCAGTCGTATTTATTGAGCGCTATAATTTATTGAGCGCTATAATTATATAACTGAGCGCTATGATTGAGCGTTATAATTCTAACGATTAATCATCAGCAGTGCCACACGAGAGCAGTGGACTGCTTCCAACAGTCCCGCCGGCAAACCACTTTTGCTCTGTTTCTTTCCACGTTCAGGACGCTGCTTACCATTCGATCGCCGCTCTGTTCTACCTCAGCGCTGCCGTGCTGGAAGCCACTGCCACCATCAGTCTCTCAAGTTTCATTCCACCCTCAGTTTACCAGGAAAATATCTCTGCAGTGGTAAGTGGGGACAAGACCAGGCGTTTCGAATTAAGGGTCATCGGCTTTGGGGTCGCTAGAGAATGACTTCTCCAACTCGCTCTCATCTCTCAGCTTAAATCCGAGCCAGGCTTCCGGCTCCTTTCAATCAATCAATCAATCAATCGTATTTATTGAGCGCTTACTGTGTGCAGAGCACTGGACTAAGCGCTGGGGAAGTCCAAGTTGGCAACATCTAGAGACGGTCCCTACCCAACAGCGGGCTCACGGTCTAGAAGAAGTCCTCCGTTGCTCCGGAGCTGTAGCCCTGCCCCGCCGTCAAGCGCTCAATAAACACGATTGAATGAATCACGAAATCCAGCTGGGGTTGGCGTGAGCTTCCCCGTCCACCCGCAAGCAGCCCTGCACACAGTAAGCGCTCAATAAATACGATTAAATACGAAAAAGCAGCCTGAACTTTTAGGCCGGATCTGTATTCCGGCTTCCCAGGACTCCTCGGTCACAGGGATCTGGAGGCGGAACAAACCCGGGCATTTCCTGCTCCCGAAACTTCCAGTGTGCAGGCTCCAAGTCAGGGAAGCGGCGTGGCCTCGGGGCTAGAGCACGGACCCGAGAGTCAGAAGACCTGGGTTCTAATCTCAGCTCCGCCACGACTCCCTGAGCCTCAGTTCCCTCATCTGTAATAAGAATAATGATATTTGTTATATATATATATAACAAAATATATATAAATATCATTATATGTATATATGCTTGTTTGTTATATTTGCTATATGCTATATATATATATGCTATATTTGTTATATATATATATATGCGTGGCTCAGTGGAAAGAGCACAGGCTTTGGAGTCAGAGGTCATGGGTTCGAATCCCGACTCTGCCACATGTCTGCTGGGTGACCTTGGGCAAGTCACTTAACTTCTCCGAGCCTCAGTGACCTCATCTGTAAAATGGGGATGAAGACTGTGAGCCCCATGTGGGACAATTTGATCACCATGTATCCCCCCCAGCGCTTAGAACAGTGCTCTGCACATAGTAAGCGCTTAACAAATGCCATAAAAAAATAACTGAGGCAGAGAATAATAATAATGATAACGATGGCATTTGTTAAGCGCTTACTATGGACCAAGCACCGTTCTGAGCCCTGGGGCGGTTACAAGGTAATCAGGTTGTCCCACGTGGGGCTCGCCGTCTTCATCCCCATTTTCCAGATGAGGTAACTGAGGCACAGAGAAGTGAAGTGACTTGCCCGAAGTCACACAGCTGACAAGTGGCGGGGTTGGGAATGGAACCCATGACCCCTGACTCCCAAGCCCGGGCTCTTTCCACTAAGCCACGCTGCTGCTTGAATATGGGGATTAATAGTGTGAGTCCCATGTGGAAAAGGGACTATTCCCAACCTGATTAACTTGTACATATTTACTATTTTATTTGTTTTGTTAATGATGTGCGTTTAGCTTTAATTCTATTTGTTCTGATGATATTGACACCTGTCCACATGTTTTGTTTTGTTCTCTATCTCCCCCTTCTAGACTGTGAGCCCGCTGTTGGGTAGGGACCGTCTCTCTATGTTGCCAATTTGTACTTCCCAAGCGCCTAGTAAAGTGCTCTGCATACAGTAAACGCTCAATAAATACGATTGAATGACTGAACGAATGGTGCATAATAATAATAATAATGGCATTTGTTAAGCGCTTACTATGTGCAAAGCACTGTTCTAAGCGCTGGGGGGATACAAGGTGATCAAGTTGTCCCGCGTGGGGCTCACAGTCATCATCCCCATTTTACAGATGAGGGAACTGAGGTTCCGAGAATCAATCAATCGTATTTACTGAGCGCTTACTGTGTGCAGAGCACTGTACTAAGCGCTTGGGAAGTACAAGTTGGCAACACACAGAGACGGTCCCTACCCAACAGTGGGCTCACAGTCTAGCAAGTTAAGTGACTTGTCCAAGGTCACACAGCAGATGTGGTGGAGGCGGGATTCGAATCCATGATCTCTGACCCCAAAGCCTGTGCTCTTTCCACTGAGCCACGCTGCTTAGGCATATTAAGTGCTTAAGAAATACCACCGTTATTATTATTATTAAGTATAGCTTCCAGTGTCGCTCCAGGCCCATTTTTCGTGGTTGGGAGCACGGTGTCCCAGAGGGTGATGGATAGGCAGCCACCGCCACACTGGCGTGCTCCATCACTGCGTGCCGTGCCACTGTCAGGAGGTAGTATGCGCCTCCAGGCACCGCCTGGCCCCCGCCCTGTCTGTGGGAGGACCTCCTAGGGTCTTCTATCAATCAATCAATCAATCAATCAATCAATCAATCGTATTTATTGAGCGCTTACTGTGTGCAGAGCACTGCACTAAGCTCTTGGGAAGTCCAAGTTGGCCACATCTAGAGCCGGTCCCTACCCAACAGCGGGCTCACAGGCTAGAAGGGGGAGACAGAGAACAAAACCAAACAGACTAACAAAATAAAATAGATTAGACAGAAGCAGTGTGGCTCAGTGGAAAGAGCACGAGCTTTGGAATCAGAGGTCATGGGTTCGTATCCTGGCTCTGCCACATGTCTGCTGTGTGACCTTGGGCAAGTCACTTCACTTCTCTGAGCCTCAGTTCCCTCATCTGTAAAATGGGGATTAAGACTGTGAACCCCACGTGGGACAACCTGATCACTTTGTATCCCCCCCCAGCGCTTAGAACAGTGATTTGCACATAGTAAGCGCTTAACAAATGCCAACATTATTATTATTATTATTATTATTACAAGTAAAATAAATAGAGTAGTAAAATAAATAGAGTAATAAATATGTACAAACATATATACATATATACAGGTTCTGTGGGGAAGGGAAGGAGGTAAGGCGGCGGGGATGGAGAGGGGAAGGAGGGGGAGAGGAAGGAGGGGAGCCCACTGTTGGGTAGGGACTGGCTCTATATGTTGCCAACTTGTGCTTCCCAAGTGCTTAGTACAGTGCTCTGCACACAGTAAGCGCTCAATAAATGCAATTGATTGATTGATTGCCCATTTGCCGAAAGGGAGGGAATAGATTTAATGGAATGGCCCTCACCCTAAGCCCAGCCCCAAAGAAAGCTCTATGGGGGCAGTTCAGGACGCTGCATGGCCTTGGAAGCAGCGTGGCTTAGTGGAAATCAATCAATCAATCGTATTTATTGAGCGCTTACTGTGTGCAGATCACTGTACTAAGTGCTTGGGAAGTACAAGTCGGTAACATATAGAGACAGTCCCTACCCAACAGTGGGCTCACAGTCTATAAGGAAAGAGCACGGGCCTGGGACTCAGAGGGCTGGGGTTCTAATCCCAGCTCCACCACTTCCCCGCCAGGTGACCCTGGACGAGTCACTCAACTTCTCTGGAACTTGGTTTCCTCACCTGTAAAATGAGGAGTAAATACATGATCTCTTTCAATCAATCAATCAATCAGTCATATTTATTGAGCGCTTACCGTGTGCAGACCACTGTACTAAGCGCTTGGGAAGTACAAGTTGGCAACATATAGAGATGGTCCCTACCCAACAGTGGGCTCCCGCTTAGTCAGTGAGCCTTACATGGGGCAGGGATTCTGTCTCTCTGACTTTTCATTCATTAATTCAGTTCATTCAATCACATTTATTGAGTACTTACTGTGTGCTGAACACTGTACTAAGCGCTTGAGAGATTATAAAATTGCAATAAACAGACCCATTCCCTCCCCAAACTGAGCTTACAGTCTAGAGGGGGAGACCGACATTAAATATGTACTTCCCAAGTGCTTAGTACAGTGCTGTGCACACAGTAAGCGCTCAATAAATACAACTGAATGAATGAATGAATGAAATAAATAAATTACCGACTTCATGATCTTGTATCTGCCCCAGCGTTTAGAGGGGGAGACCGACATTAAATATGTCACCAACTTGTACTTCCCAAGTGCTTAGTACAGTGCTGTGCACACAGTAAGCACTCAATAAATACGACTGAATGAATGAAATAAATAAATTACCTGACTTCATGATCTTGTATCTGCCCCAGCGTTTAGAGGGGGAGACCGACATTAAATATGTCGCCAACTTGTACTTCCCAAGTGCTTAGTACAGTGCTGTGCACACAGTAAGCGCTCAATAAATACGATTGAATGAATGAATAAATGAATGAAATAAATAAATTACCTGACTTCATGATCTTGTATCTTGATCTTGTATCTTCCCCAGCGTTCAGTACAGTGGTCGGCACACAGCAAGCACTTAACTAATAATAATGACAATTGTGGTATTTGTTAAGTGATTACTCTATGCCAGGCACTGTACTAAGCGCTGGGGTGGAATAAAGCAAGTGGGGTTGGACGCTGTCCCTGTCCCAAACAGGGCTCACAGTCTCAATCTTCATTTTACAGATGAGGTAACTGAGGCCCAGAGAAATGAAGTGACCTGCCCAAGGTCACACAGCAGCCAAGTGGCAGAGATCCCAAAGTCATTACTCTTCTTCTTACCTGGAGCTGCAGGGCTCCTGCTCTGTCAGTGCCATTTTGTCTGGCCAGAAGGGTGGAACAAAGTCTTCTAGACTGTGAGCCCACTGTTGGGTAGGGACCGTCTCTATATGTTGCCAACTTGGACTTCCCAAGCGCTTAGTACAGTGCTGTGCACACAGTAAGCGCTCAACCAATACGATTGAATGAATGAATGAGCCCCTTCCTTCCTCTCCCCCTCATCCCCCTCTCCATCCCCCTCATCATACCTCCTTCCCTTCCCCACAGTACCTGTATATCTGTATATATGTTTGTACATATTTATTACTCTATTTATTTTACTTGTACCTATCTATTCTATTTATTTTATTTTGTTAGTATGTTTGGTTTTGTTCTCTGTCTCCCTCTTTTAGACTCTGAGCCCACTTTATGTTGCCAACTTGTACTTCCCAAGCGCTTAGTACAGTGCTCTGCACACAGTAAGCGCTCAATATGATTGATTGATTGAACCCTGGGAAAAACAGATCAGTTGTAAACCGAGATCACCCTCTCGCCTTTCCTGTTTCAGGTATTCGCCTACGCAGCCTTGCTGACCTATGTGATTCACGCAGTATTCTCCTTACGCAGATGGAAGTCTTCATAAAGCCTCCCGGAGCTTTCCCGGGAAGTTCTTGGAACGGCCAGCCCCCTCTCCCCGACCCTAAATTCATGAACAATCAGGCACTCAAACAGGGCTCGTTGGTTTCCTCTCGGGGTTGTTTTTCTTGTCCCATGTAGCCAGGTGGAGGGAACCGGGGACCCGATGTATCCGTCCCCCTCTTTCTTGACAACCTTTCTTCACTGTTATTCCCTCTTGGTGTAGTTGAGGGGTCCAAGTCCGGGAGCACATACCTCCCTGTACTAGACCCACCCAAAACATTTTTATCCGTGGCCTCTTGGGTACTTTCATGTCTTTCGGATGGCCCAGTCAGCCCTGACGTCCACTCACGAGCCCAAGAGACGCACGAGTTTAGCCCTGTGATCTGCCCGGCCCAGGACCCCTGAAGAAGCCATTTACCAGTTGCCCTCCTGTACCCCCGCCTTCACCGTCAAAGATGGACCATCAAACACCCCGTAACTTTCTCTTCTAATATTCATTCATTCATTCAATCGTATTTATTGAGCGCTTACTGTGTGCAGAGCACTGGACTAAGCGCTTGGGAAGTACAAGTCGGCAACACATAGAGACAGTCTCTACCCAAAAACGTGCTCACAGTCGAGAAGATATGCTATCATGGGCCTCACCTTCATGAATTCCTCCAAATTCCTGTTGAACCAAATGATATTTCCACCCCACAAAACTTTGGTAACAAATCCACAGATACTAGCTTTTTTTAAAAAAAAATCCCCCTCTTCGGAAAGACCGCGAGGGAGGCTATTTCAGCCCATTACAGTTCGGACGCACGGCATGCGTGAGAAGTGATTCTCACAAAACCCAAGTCCTCCGGAAGCTCAGATATTTTTTGGCATGAACCAGATTGGAGGAAACTCAAAATATCATCATCTGATGGCCAACCACTAGTTGTGAAACTTCATTTTTTTTTTTTACGTCAAGGCGATTTATAGTAAATAGTAAGTGTTCCTGAGCATCGCACTAAACAAAATGCTTGTAGTCCATGTTGTCTAGTAGCACCTGCCCTCAATGAGCTTCCACTTGACTATGCCACTCTCTCTGCTACACATGAGGCCCCTCCACTGACCACATCTTCGAGAACATCTTTTCTAGCGCAGTCCAGAGCGGCCAGAGCCAGCCGGAGGGCTCGCCATCCTACTCTCACCTGCTCAGGGCCAGTAGGTTTCGCTGCCCAACTGAAATATTCTTGCGGCAAGGGAAAGGGCTGTGAGACGGTTCACTCTTCGGCGCCGCTTAGATCCAGGTCGGAGACAACTCCTGAAACTGCGCTGTGGATCTGGTGGGGAAGTTGAGGGGAATAAAGTCAATTTCCAAGAAACGCCTCGGATCATTTCAGGGTGAAAAGCGGAGGGAGCGTCCATAGGGGAGAGATCCTGGGATCGTAGAAGGATGACTCCCAGATATTGGAAAGAGGCTTTTCTAAGTTAGACGGTGGCATTTTTTAAGAATTGTTTTTTTAAGTTCTATGTGCCGGCACTGTACTAAGCGCTGGGGCACATACAAGCTAATCAGGTTGGACACAGGTCCTGTCCCACATTGGGTTAACAGTCTCAATCCAATCTGCATCCCCACCTCTTCCCAGGCCAGATTCCAACCCCGCTCCATCCCTTGCGTTGCCCTCTCCCCCAGCCCCCGGCCCCAGCCCAGTGTGGCCTTGACCTCCTGCAAATTAGTTTCCACTCCACAAAAATGGCCCTCTTTAAGGTCACCTAAGCCCTCCTTGCCAAATCCAGTGACCTCTACTCCATCCTAATTCTCCTCGACACTGTGGACGTCCTTCTTCTCTGGAAACGTGATCTATTCTTGATTTTGCTGACACTGTCCTCTTCTGGTTCTCCTTATCTCCCAGGCTCTTTCACGGGCTCCTCCTCTGCCTCCCAACCCTTAACTGTGGGAGTCCCTCATGGCTCAGTTCTGGATCTCCTTCTATTCTCCATCTACACCGACTCCCTTGGAGAACTCATCCGCTCACACAGCTTCAACTACCACCTCTATGCAGACGATTCACAGATTTACCCCTCCAGCCCTGACCTCCCTCCTCTGTAGTCTCGCATTTCCTCCTGCCTTCAGGTCAGCTCTACTCGGATGTCCCCTCCTTCTTAGACTTGGAAGCCTGTTGAGGGACAGGGACTATGCCTGATCTAAGTAACTTGTATCTACCCCAGTGCTTAGAACAATGTTTGGCACACAATAATCATAATAATTTTCCTTGGACACCTCAAACTTACCATGTCCAAAACAGACGCCTCATCTTTACACCCAAACCCTCTCCTCCCTTTGGCATTCCCATCACTATAGACAGGTCCACCAATCAATCACTTAGTCAATGGTATTTATCGAGTGCTTACTGGGTGCGGTGCACCGTATTAAGTTCTCAGGAGAGTATAATACAAAAGAGTTGGCTGACATTTCCTGGCCACCTGACCACGGTTACCTCATCAGCAAAATGGGGATTAATCAATCAATCAATCAATCATATTTATTGAGCGCTTACTATGTGCAGAGCACTGTACTAAGCGCTTGGGAAGTACAAATTGGCATCACATAGAGACAGTCCCTACCCAACAGTGGGCTCACAGTCTAAAAGCCCTCCGTGGGACAATCTGATTACCTTGTGACCTCCCCAGCGCTTAGAACAGTGCTTTGCACATAGTAAGTGCTTAATAAATGCCATCATTATTAAGGAGTTTACAGTCTGGATGGAGAGACAGGCATTAAAATAAATTACAGATACGAACATAAGTGCTGTGGCTCTGAGGAAGGGGTGACTATCAAGTACTTTAAGGCTGTAAGTTCATTGTGGGCAGGGAATGTGTCTGCTAATTCTGTCAAGCGCTTAGTACCGTAATTAGAGAAGCAGCATGGCTCAGTGGAAAGAGCATGGGCTTGGGAGTCAGAGGTCATGGGTTCAAATCCCAGCTCCGCTGCTTGTCAGCTGTGTAGCTTTGGGCAAGTCACTTCACTTCTCTGTGCCTCACCTCATCTGTAAAATGGGGATTAACATTGTGAGCCCCACGTGGGACAACCTGATCACCTTGCATCCTCCCCAGCACTTAGAACCATGCTTTGCACATAGTAAGCGCTTAACAAATTGTTATAAAAATTATTATTGATTATTAATACGGCAGTAAGTTCTCAATAAATACCACCGATTGGGTCTGTTAACTCTTAGTATAGTGCCCAGCGCTTAGTACAATGTCTGTCACATAGTTAAGTACTTAACAAATACCATTATTATTATTATTACTTTCCCAAGCCTTTAGTACAGTGCTCTGCACGTAATAACTGCTTAATAAGAACCACTGATTGATGGATTGATTGCTCTAAGGGTACAGATCCAAGGCCAACGAGATCTATTTCATTCATTCATTCATTCAATTGTATTGATTGAGCGCTTACTGTGTGCAGAGCACTGTACTAAGTGTACAACAGCGGGCTCACAGTCTAGAAGGGGGAAACACAACAAAACAAAACATATTAACAAAATAAATAGAATAAATATGTACAAATAAAATAGAGTAATAAATATGTACAAACATATATACAGGTGCTGTGGGGAGGGGGAAGAGGTAAGGCGGGGGGGATGGGGAGGGGGAGATGAAGGAGGGGGCTCAATCTGGGAAGGCCTCCTGGAGGAGGTGAGCTCTCAGTAGGCTTTGAAGGGAGGAAGAGAGCCAGCTTGGCGGATGTGCGGAGGGAGGGCATTCTAGGCCAGGGGGAGGACATGGGCCGGGGGTCGACGGCGGGACAGGCCAGAACGAGGCACCGTGAGGAGATTAGTGGCAGAGGAGCAGAGGGTGCGGGCCATTTCCTTCCTTGCCCCGGCATGGATAGGTACGGGCATGTATGGGCAGTGGAGGGAGGGTGAGGGGAGGATCCAGGCTGCCTGTCCTGGTCTGAGCCTCGGGTCCAGGCCCATAACTGAGGGATAGCGAGGACGCCGCTTCACACTCGGTCCTTCAAGAGGCAGAGCGAGTAGTAATAACAAGCCCCAGGTGGGCGGCCTCCCAGTGTTGGGGAGGGGGATCCCCTGTCCTCCAGAACGTGCCTGGGGAGAGCATGGGCCGGTGACTGGGGGTCATGGAGGGGTCGATGTTCCCCGACCACTAACCACACTGACCAACCTGAGTAGAACACATTCCTTGTTCAGCCAGGCCCTGGCCCTCCTTAAAGCTTTTTGCTGCACAGATCATTTTTCTACAAAAATGTTCGGTCCACATCCCCCCAATCATCAAGAACCTCCAGTGGTTGCCCATCATCATCAATCATATTTACTGAGTGCTTACTGTGTGCAGAGCACTGTACTAAGCACTTGGGAAGTACAAGTTGGCAACATCCCCATCAAACAGACTCCTTAACAACGGCTTTAAAGCCCTCAATCACCTTGCCCCCTCCTACCTCACCTCACTACTCACCTGCTTCAGCCCAGCCCGCACACTGTGCTCTTCCAGGGCCAGCCAACTCACTGTGTCCCCATCTTGTCTATCTCACCTCCAACCCCTTTCCCACGCCAAAAATACCATGGATTGATTGATTTAAATTATTTTTATGGTATTTTTTGAGCGCTTACTGTGTGTCCAGCACTGTGCTAAGTCCTGGGATAGATTCAAGTTAATCAATCTAAATAATAATAATAATAATAATAGCATTTATTAAGCGCTTACTATGTGCAAAGCACTGTTTGAAGCGCTGGGGAGGTTACAAGGTGAGCAGGCTGTCCCACGTGGGGCTCACAGTCTTCATCCCCATTTTACAGATGAGGGAACTGAGGCCCAGAGAAGTGAAGTGACTTGCCCAAAGTCACACAGCTGACAGTTGGCAGAGCTGGGATTTGAACCCATGACCTCTGACTCCAAAGCCCGGGCTCTTTCCACTGAGCCACGCCGAACGGGTATTGAATTCCCATTTTGCAGCTGAGGAAACTGAAGCCCAGAGAAGTGAAGCGACTTGCCCAAAGTTACACAACAGGCAAGTGGCATTGCCAGGATTAGAACCCAGGTCCTCTGACTCCCCGGCTTGTGCTATTTCCACTAGGCCACACTGCTGCCCGAAAGCTTCTGCAGACCCATAGGACAATCTCACTGCCAGATTCCTTCTCCCACCTGGGGGTTTCTGGCTTTGTCCTGGGTGGTGAATGCCTGCAGGCTCAGAGAAGTTTGTTTATTTTTGATTTTTTTTCTATTGATATTTGTTCAATGCTTACTACATGCCAGGCACTATACTAAGCACTGGGGCAGATACAAGCTAATCGGGTTGGACACAGTCCCTATCCCACATGGGCTTCACAGTCATAATCCCCATTTTCCCTAACTAAGGCCCAGAGAAGGGAAGCGACTGGCTCAAGGTGACCCAGCGGACAGGTGGCGGAGCCAGGATTAGAAACCGGGTCTTTCTGGGCCCTATCCATTAGGCCACACTTCACTGTGTACTTCCCAAGCGCTTAGTACAGTGCTCTGCACACAGTAAGCGCTCAATAAATACGATTGATGATTGATGACTGTGCTTAGGGCGAGGTCAAGGCCCAGGGTGACCACTCACTCGGTTTGCTCCCAGACAGTCCATTTGTCAGCTGGTCTGTCTCCGGGCTGGTCCTGATAAAGCCCCGGACCTCTTCACACCCTGCATTTCCAAGTGCCCAGACTCTCACCTACTCGGCTCCGGCCGCTGAATTCTGCGGCTCGGAAGCGTTGCCTGTGTTGCCAGGGACGCTCAAGGGGAGAGCGACAACTTGGGACCACAGGGTCCTCGACCTCTCAGCTGCCTTTGACACTGTGGACCATCCCCTTCTCCTCAACACGCTATCTGACCTTGGCTTCACAGACTCCGTCCTCTCCTGGTTCTCCTCTTATCTCTCCGGTCGTTCTTTCTCAGTCTCTTTTGCAGGCTCCTCCTCCCCCTCCCATCCTCTTACTGTGGGGGTTCCCCAAGGTTCAGTGCTTGGTCCCCTTCTGTTCTCAATGTACACGCACTCCCTTGGTGACCTCATTCACTCCCACGGCTTCAACTATCATCTCTACGCTTATGACACCCAGATCTCCATCTCTGCCCCTGCTCTCTCCCCCTCTCTCCAGGCTCGCATCCCCTCCTGCCTTCAGGACATCTCCATCTGGATGTCCGCCCGCCACCTAAAGCTCAACATGTCGAAGACTGAGCTCCTTGTCTTCCCTTCCAAACCCTTCCCTCTCCCTGACTTTCCCATCTCTGTTGACGGCACTACCATCCTTCCCGTCTCACAAGCCCACAACCTTGGTGTCATCCTCGACTCCGCTCTCTCATTCACCCCTCACATCCAAGCCGTCACCAAAACCTGCCGGTCTCAGCTCCGCAACATTGCCAAGATCCACCCTTTCCTCTCCATCCATACCGCTACCCTGCTCATTCAAGCTCTCATCCTATCCCGTCTGGACTACTGCATCAGCCTTCTCTCTGATCTCCCATCCTCATGTCTCTCTCCACTTCAATCCATACTTCATGCTGCTGCCCGGATTATCTTTGTCCAGAAACGCTCTGGGCATGTTACTCCCCTCCTCAAAAATCTCCAGTGGCTACCAATCAATCTGCACATCAGGCAGAAACTCCTCACCCTGGGCTTCAAGGCTGTCCATCCCCTCACCCCCTCCTACCTCACCTCCCTTCTCTCCTTCTCCAGCCCAGCCCGCACCCTCTGCCGCTAATCTCCTCACCCTACCTCGTTCTCGCCTGTCCTGCCATCGATCCCTGGCCCACGTCCTCCCCCGGGCCTGGAATGCCCTCCCTCTGCCCATCCGCCAAGCTAGCTCTCTTCCTCCCTTCAAGGCCCTGCTGAGAGCTCACCTCCTCTAGGAGGCCTTCCCAGACTGAGCCCCTTCCTTCCTCTCCCCCTCGTCCCCCTCTCCATCCCCCCGTCTTACCTCCTTCCCTTCCCCACAGCACCTGTATATATGTATATATGTTTGTACATATTTATTACTCTATTTATTTATTTATTTATTTATTTTACTTGTACATATCTCTTCTATTTATTTTATTTTGTTAGTATGTTTGGTTTTGTTCTCTGTCTCCCCCTTTTAGACTGTGAGCCCACTGTTGGGTAGGGACTGTCTCTATATGTTGCCAATTTGTACTTCCCAAGTGCTTAGTACAGTGCTCTGCACATAGTAAGCGTCAATAAATACAATTGATGATGATGATGATGAAACATATACAGGTTTCCGTGACTCTCCACAAACCACTTCGATAAGTAGATCCCCGCGATGCCATCACGCCACGCTATAATTCGTGACGCCAGGCACGCAACAAATCCACAAAGAAGGGTGGCGGCCGAGGCGGGTCTGGAATTCTTATGCGCTGAGAGGGGCCGCCCCAGCAAGGCCCGAAGCTGCCCCAGGGAAATCTGGTCCCCAGCCGCAAATATCTCGGCTCCTGCCAGACTGGGAAAGCGTTACTTGCTCCCGCTTGCTTGCGTCAGGGAAGGTTGGGCTTTCTTCCCAGGCTGGGGTGGCCGAGAAGGGGAATGTCAAACCAAGAGCAACTCCTCGGCTCCTCCAAGGCCCCTGACTGGATCCCCCGGCCTCACGGTGTTGAGCTGACCAGACTGAAATTTAAGCAGAATCTACTCGCATCTCATCCATCTCGCTGCCACCAACCTCTCACCCTTGTCCTGCCTCTGGCCTGGAATGCCCTCCCTCCTCATATCCAACAGACAATGACTCTCCCCCACTTCAAAGCTTTATTGAAAGCCCACCTCCCTCAAGAAGCCTTCCCTTACTAAGCCCTCCATTCCTCTTCTCCCATTCCCTTCTGTGTCTCTCTGACTTGTTCCCTTTATTCATCCCTGCTCTCAACCCCACAGCATTTATATTCATGTGTCATATATTCATATGTGTCATAATCTGATTTATTTAGATTAATGTCTGTCTCCCTCTCTAGCCTGTAAACTTGTTGTTGGGGAGGGAATATGTCTGTTTATTGTTATATTGTACTCTCCCAAGCACGTAGTACAGTGCTCTGCACACAGTAATGACTGACATCCAGCCTCGTTCAATTGGCTGCTGCATATTTCCAACTGGATCCAAAGTCCACAGGCCTGAGAGGGCCTTTAGGGAGAACTACTCTGTCATCACATGTCACATACATTAACAAACTGCTGGGCTGTGGAGCACGTCCAAACTAGTGGCCCTCCTTCACCCTCATTCAATTCATTCATTGAGAAGCAGCGTGGCTCAGTGGAAAGAGCTCGGGCTTTGGAGTCAGAGGTCATGGGTTCAAACCCCGGCTCTGCCACTTGTCAGCTGTGTGACTTTGGGCAAGTCACTTCACTTCTCTGGGCCTCAGTGACCTCATCGGTAAAATGGGGATTAAGACTGGGAGCCCCCCGTGGGACAACCTGATCTCCTTGTAACCTCCCCAGCGCTTAGAACAGTGCTTTGCACATAGTAAGCGCTTAATAAATGCTATCATTACTTATTGAGTGCTTACTGTGTGCAGAGCACTGTACTAAGCACTTGGGAAGTACAAATTGGCAACTTGTACTCAATTCATTCCACGCTCCTTCCCCCATTCACACCACGCTACTTGCCCTAATTCCCCCCAGTCTCCTTCCCTAATTTGCTCCATGTTCTTTTCCCCAATTCACCCCACTTTCTTCCCCCACTTCCCACTTTCCTTCCCCCCAATTCACCCCACTTTCTCCCCCCAATTCCCACTTTCCTTCTCCCCAATTTACCCCTTTCCTTCTCCCAATTACTCCCACTCTCCGTCCCCCAATTCCCCCCACTCTCCTTCCTCCAATTCTCCCCACTCTTCTTCCCCATCCCCGCCCCCTGCACACCTCTGAATATTGTCATGGAAAGGACGGTGGGCTCCACTGGCTACCGTTTCAGCAGCCCCCAACAGGGCAACTTCCCTCCCACCATCTCAGCCTCTGTGCCCACGACTTGGCCACCGACAAAGCGCTTTTAAAGAAATTGAGGATGGGGCCGAAGAAACTGAGGGGCGGCTTCTCATCCCCCTACTCAGTGGTCTCCTGGCACAGAAGAGCAGCTGGAAGCTGCTTGGATCTGAGACCTTGGGGCATTTGGTGTTCACCCCACCCTCAGCCCCACAGCACTGTGTACGCACCTGTAAATTATAGATTACAAATTATTTCTATTAATATCTGTCTCTCCCTCTGGACAGTAAGCCCACTGTGGGCAGGGAATGTGCCTACCAACTCTGACATACTGTACTCTTCCCAAGAGTAAACAATCTGAGGCTGATCAGTGCATGAGACTGTTTTGTAGCCTGACTCACCCAAGTGTTTAGTACAGGGCTCTGCACACCGTAAGCTCTCATTAAATCTAGACTTCTAGATCACAGTCTAAATCTAGATCTAAATCTAATTCTAGATCTAAATAATAATAATAACAATAATAATAATAATAATAATAATGGTATTTATTAAGCACTTACTATGTGCAAAGCACTGTTCTCAGCGCTGGGGAGGTTACAAGGTGATCAGGTTGTCCCACGGGGGGCTCACAGTCTTAATCCTCATTTTACAGATGAGGTAACCGAGGCCCAGAGAAGTTGAGCGACTTGCCCAAAGTCACACAGCTGACAAGTGGCGGAGCCGGGATTTGAACCCATGACCTCTGACTCCAAAGCCCGTGGTCTTTCCACTGAGCCACGCTGTTTCTCCTAAATCACGGTCTTCTAGACTGTGAATCCGCTGTTGGGTCGGGACCGTCTCTATATGTTGCCAAATTGTACTTCCCAAGTGCTTAGTCCAGTGCTCTGCACACAGTAAGTGCTCAATAAATACGATTAAATTAAATGCCATTGATTGATTGAATGACTGAATCAGCCACAGGACCACATGTCTATCTTCCCTGCCCAATAACAGTGTGGGGCTGGGACTCAGAAGTACCTGGGTTCTAATCCAGGTTCCTCCACGTGTCTGTTGTGTGACCTTACGCAACTAAACTTCTCTGGGCCTCAGTTTCTGGATCCGTAAAATGGGAATGAAGACTGGGAGCCCCGTGAGGGGTCAAGGACTGTGTCCAACCTGATTATCTTGTATTCATTCATTCATTCAATTGTATTTATTGAGCGCTTACTGTGTGCAGAGCACTGTACTAAGCGCTTGGGAAGTACAAATTGGCATCATATAGAAACAGTCCCCACCCAACAGCGGGCTCACAGTCTAGAAGGGGGAGACAGAGAACAAAACAAAACATATTAACAAAATAAAATAAATATGCACAAATAAAATAGAGTAATAAATACGTACAAACATATATACATATATACAGAGGGAAAGGAGGTAAGGTGGGGGGGATGGGGAGGGGGAGAGGAAGGAGGGGGCTCAGTCCGGGAAGGCCTCCTGGAGGAGGTGAGCTCTCAGTAGGGCTTTGAAGGGACCAGCTCTGAGCCAAGCTAAGGCAGCATGCCAAGCACTGTTCTAAGCGCTGGGGGTAGACACAAGGTAATCAGGTTGTCCCACGTGGGACTCACAGTCTTACTCCCCATTTTACAGATGAGGGAACTGAGGCCCAGAATGCCGCTCGAGGAAGCAGTGCGATCTGGTCACTGCCCCCCAGAGCCATTCATTGCCTGGCTCAAACTGGAGTTTGGGGAAGCCTCCCTTCGAGGCCCTACTGAGAGCTCACCTCCTCCAGGAGGCCTTCCCACACTGAGCCCCCTCCTTCCTCTCCCCCCTCCATCCCCCCCGCCTTACCTCCTTCCCTTCCCCACAGCACCTGTATATATGTATATATGTTTGTACAGATTTATTATTCTATGTATCTATTTATTTTACTTGTACATTATCTATTCTATTTATTTTATTTTGATAATATGTTTTGTTCTCTGTCTCCCCCTTCTAGACTGTGAGCCCACTGTTGGGTGGGGACCGTCTCTATATGCTGCCAACTTGTACTTCCCAAGCGCTTAGTACAGTGCTCTGCACCCAGTAAGCGCTCAATAAATATGATTGAATGGATGAATGAATGAACCTACCTTCTTGAAGGTAGGTTCTGGGATACATCGGTGGCATGGCAGCGCAATCAATCAATTGTATTTACTGAGCCCTTACTGTGCACAAAGCACTGTACTGAGACTTGGCGGGGGGCAGGGAATGTGTCTGTTTATTGTTGTATTGTCCTCTCCCAAGCACTTAGTACAGTGCTCTGCACACAGTGAGTGCTCACTAAATACAACTGACTGACTGAGAGGACGATAAACTGCCCTCCCTATGATCAGCAAGGATCTCCTTCTTGTCAAATCTAACGGCCTCTATTCCAACTTAACCCTCCTCTACCTCTCCTTTGACACTGTCTCCACCCCTTTCTCCTTGAAACTTTATTCAACCTTGGATTCACTCTGGCTGCCCTCTCCCGGATCTTCGCCTATCTCTCCGGCCGCTACTTCTCAGTCTCTTCCTCAGGTTCCTCCACTGCCTCCCAACCTCTAACTTTGCGGGGGGTCCCTCAAGGCTCAGCGTGGCTCAGTGGAAAGAGCCCGGGCTTCGGAGTCAGGGGTCATGGGTTCAAATGCCGGCTCCGCCAATTGTCAGCTGGGTGACTTTGGGCCAGTCACTTCACTTCTCTGGGCCTCAGTGACCTCATCTGGAAAATGGGGATTAAGACTATGAGCCCCCCGTGGGACAACCTGATCACCTTGTAACCTCCCCAGCATTTAGAACAGTGCTTTGCACATAGTAAGCATTAAGGCTCAGTTCTGGATCCCCTTCTCTTCTCCACCTCCACCCACTCCCATGAGTCATTCACTCCCGTGCCTTCAAATACCATTTCAGAGGCCTTCCCAGACTGAGCCCCCTCCTTCCTCTCCCCACAGCACCTGTATATATGTATATATGTTTGTACATATTTATTACTCTATTTATTTTACTTGTACATATTTATTCTATTTATTTTATTTTGTTAATATGTTTTGTTTTGTTCTCTGTCTCCCCCTTCTAGAGTGTGAGCCCGCTGTTGGGTAGGGACCGTCTCTATATGTTGCCAACTTGTACTTCCCAAGCGCTTAGTACAGTGCTCTGCACACAGTAAGTGCTCAATAAATACGACTGAATGAGTGAATGAATGAATCTCTATGTGGATGATTCCCAAATCTACCTCTCCAGTCCTGATTTCTCTCCTCTGCAGCGTCCCATTTCCTCCTGCCTTCAAGACATCTCTACCTGGATAATAACAATGACAATGATGGTATTTGTTATACTATTACTATGTGCAAGGACTGTACTAAGCGCTGAGATGTGTCACTGTCACCTTAAACTTGACATGCCCAAGACGGAACACCACAATTTCCCATCCAAATTTCCCTTTTCTCCTCTTGACTTTTCCATCACTGAAGACAACAAGACCATCCTCCCTGCCTCATACAGCCACATAAGCTTGAAATTATCTTAGACTTCTCTCTCCAATTAATAATAATAATAATAATAATAATGGCATTTATTAAGTGCTTACTATGTGCATAGCACACTACTTGACCAAGTGCTTAGTTCAGTGCTCTGCACACAGTAAGCACTCAGTAAACACAACAGATCGACTGATTCAACACACATATTCAATCTGTCGCCAAATCCTGTTGGTTCTACCTTCACAACCTCTCTTGAATTCATCCTGTCCTATCTGTCCAAATTAATAATTAATTAATGATAATAATAATAATAATAACGGCATTTATTAAGCACTTACTATGTGCAAAGCACATTACTTGACCAAGTGCTTAGTTCAGTGCTCTGCACACACAGTAAGCATAATGGATCGACTGCTTCAACACACATATTCAATCTGTCACCAAATCCTGTTGGTTCTACCTTCACAGCCTCTCTTGAATTCATCCTGTCCTATCTGTCCAAATTAATAATTAATTAATGATGATAATAATAATAATGGCATTTATTAAGTGCTTACTATGTGCAAAGCACATTACTTGACCAAGTGCTTAGTTCAGTGCTCTGCACACAATAAGCACAACGGATCGACTGATTCAACACACATATTCAATCTGTCGCCAAATCCTGTTGGTTCTACCTCCCCAACCTCTCTTGAATTCATCCTGTCCTATCTGTCCAAATTGCTGCTATGCTGCTGCAAGCACTTATCATATAACAATAATTATCTGTTAGGCGCTTACTATTGGCGAGGCACTACACTAGGCGCTGGGGTGGATACCAGCAAATTGGGCTCATAGTCTTTAATCCCCATCTATACAGATGAGGTAAAAGAGGCACAGAGAAGTGACTTGGCCAAGGTGACACAGCAGTCCAGTGATGGAACCGGGATTAGAACCTATGACCTTCTGACTCCTGCCTTGACTACTGAATCAGCCTCCTCACTGACTTCCATGACTCCTGTCTCTCCCCACTCCAGTCCTTCCTTCATTGGGTTGACAGGATCATTTTTCCACCGCCCTTCAGTCCGTATCTCTCCCTCCCTCAAAAATTTCCAAAGGTTGTCCATCCACCTCCTCATCAAGCAGAAACTCCTTGCCATCGGCTTTAAGGTACTCAATCAGCTCACCTACCTTAATTTGCTGATCTTCTACTACACCCCAGCCCGTACATTTTGCTCCTCTTACATCAACCTACTCACTGTACATCGATCTCATCCGTCTCGCCACCCGCCCCTTGCCTATGTCCTCCCTCCTGCTTGGAACTCCCTCCCCTTTCATATACAACAGACCATCACTCTCGCCACTTCCAAAGGCTTTCCAAATCACAGGTCCTCCACAGGGCCTTCCCTGATTAAGCAAGCCCTCGCTTCCTCTATTCCCTCTCCCTTCTGCAATTCATTCATTCATTCAATCGTATTTATTGAGCGCTTACTGTGTGCAGAGCACTGTACTAAGCGCTTGGAAGTACAAGCTGGCAACATATAGAGACAGTCCCTACTCAACAGTGGGCTCACAGTCTAGAAGGGGGAGACAGAGAACAAAACCAAACATAATACCAAAATACAATAAATAGAATAGATATGTACAAGTAAAATAAATAAATAAATAAACAGAGTAACAAATATGTACAAACATATATACATATATACAGGTGCTGTGGGGAAGGGAAGGAGGTAAGATGGGGGATAGAGAGGGGGATGAGGGGGAGAGGAAGGAAGGGGCTCAATGTCTAGGCACTTAGATCTGCGCCCTTTAATGACTTGACAATAATAATAATAATAATAATAATAAAATAATAATAATAACAATAATAATAACAATAGCATTTATTAAGCGCTTACTATGTGCAAAGCATTGTTCTAATAATAATAATAATAATGGCATTTATTAAGCGCTTACTATGTGCAAAGCATTGTTCTAAACGCTGGGGAGGTTACAAAGTGATCAGCTTGTTCCACGAGGGGCTCACAGTCTTAATCCCCATTTTACAGATGAGGTCACTGAGGCCCAGAGAAGTGAAGTGACGTGCCCAAAGTCACACGGCTGACAATTGGCGGAGCCGGGATTTGAAACCCATGACTTCTGACTCCAAAGCCCGGGCTCTTTTCACTTTAAGTGCTTACTATGTGCCAAGCGCTGTTCTAAATGCTGGGGAGGTTACAAAGTGATCAGCTTGTCCCACAAGGGGCTCACAGTCTTAATCCCCATTTTACAGATGAGGTCACTGAGGCCCAGAGAAGTGAAGTGACGTGCCCAAAGTCACACAGCCGACAATTGGCGGAGCCGGGATTTGAAACCCATGACTTCTGACTCCAAAGCCCGGGCTCTTTCTACTTTGTTAAGCGCTTACTATGTGCTAAGCACTGTTCTAAGTGCTGGGGTAGATAGAGGTGATCAGGTTGTCCCACGTGGGGCTCACAGTCTTAATCCCCATTTTACAGATGAGGTCACTGAGGTACAGAGAAGTTAAGTGGCTTGCCCAAGGTCACACAGCAGATGAGTGGCGGAGCTGGGATCAGAACCCGCGTCCTCTGACTCCCAAGCTCGTGCTCTTTCCACTAAGCCACACAAACTGTCTTCCCCACCCTCAGACCCCCAACACTTATCCTTACACTGCCCCATTTCCCTTTTCAGTAATTTATTTTAATGTCTGTCTATCCTTCCCTGGGGGCCAGGGATCATGTTTACCAACTCTGTTATACTGTACTCTCCCAAGGGCTTAGTACTGTGCCCTGCACTTAGAAAGCGCTCAATAAGCATCACTGACTGACTGAATGATGGATATGATTCAAGGCCCTGCTGAGAGCTCACCTCCTCCAGGAGGCCTTCCCAGACTGAGCCCCTTCCTTCCTCTCCCCCTCGTCCCCCTCTCCATCCCCATCTTACCTCCTTCCCTTCCCCACGGCACCTGTATATATGTATATATGTTTGTACATATTTATTACTCTATTTATTTATTTATTCATTTTACTTGTACATATATATTCTATTTTTTTATTTTGTTAGTATGTTTGGTTTGTTGTTTTTTTTTTTCTCTGTCTCCCCCTGCTAGACTGTGAGCCCAATGTTGGGTAGGGACTGTCTCTATATGTTGCCAATTTGTACTTCCCAAGCGCTTAGTACAGTGCTCTGCACATAGTAAGCGCTCAATAAATATGATTGATTGATTGATTGATTGATATGATCCCTGCCCTCAAGGAACTGCTTTTGAGCAGAAGGCCAACTCTACCAGAGAAGCAGCGTGGCTCAGTGGAAAGAGCCCGGGCTTGGAGTCAGAGGTCATGGGTTCAAATCCCGGCTCTGCCAATTGTCAGCTGGGTGACTTTGGGCAAGTCACTTCACTTCTCTGGGCCCCAGTTCCCTCATCTGTAAAATGGGGATGAAGACTGTGAGTCCCCTGTGGGACAACCTGATCACCTTGTGACCTCCCCAGCGCTTACAACAGTGCTTTGCACATAGTCAGTGCTTAATAAATCATCATCATCATCAGTCGTATTTATTGAGCGCTTACTGTGTGCAGAGCACTGTACTAAGCGCTTGGGAAGTACAAATTGGCAATAATAATAATAAATGCCATGATTATTATTATTACCAATCAAGCAATGGTATTGAGCGCTTACTGTGTGCAGAGCATTGTACTAAGTGAATGGGAGAGGACAGTACAACAGAGTTAATAGGTTCTCAAAACCCACCCTGATGGCCTACGAGTGCACAAAACCTCCACTGTCCTGTGGAAAAGAAGGCGTTTTGGGAGGATGGGTAGACAGTGCTGTGAAGAGAGGGCATTTTCCGGAAGATCATGTCCCAGAGGCAGTTACCACCTCTGCTCCCGGCCTCAGAGAAATGCCGCACCACTCACTCGTCGGCTAAGGAGAAGCAGCAGGGTGTGTAATGCATCGAGCACGGGCCTGGAGTCAGAAGGGTGTGGGTTCTAATGCCGGCTCCACCCTCCGTCTGCTGTGTGACCCTGGGCAAGTAAGTCACTTCGCTGGGCCTCAGTCCCCTCGTCTGTCGAATGGGGACTGAGCCTGCGAACCCCACGTCCGACTGTGTCCACAACCCGAGTTGCTTGTATCCACCCAAGCGCTTAGCACAGTGCCTGGCACACAGTAAGCGCTTGACAAATACCCCAATTATTATTATTATTTGCTCTACTTCACCTCAGCCCACAGTCCAGACGTTTGAAAGGGTTTGGGCAGCATTTTCGCCTGTTCTCGACCTGAACGAGGCCCTCCAGGATCGGCCTTCCCCGGCACTGTGGAGACGGCAGTGAGAGACCCTTGGTTGTCGTGCTTTTAGGAACACATCTGTTCGTGTAAACACAATGTGCGGCACCTCAGGGTGTCCATGAGTATCTCTGAAAGCATATGCGAGCTCATTTTCCTGCCTGGGGAAGGGAATGTGAACTCACGCTGCCATCTGGTTGCGGACATAAAGCAAAACGCCACGGGCAAGTAATAATAATAATAATGATAATAACAATAATGCAAGTAATAATAATAATGATAATATTAATAATGATGGTATTTATTAGGCGCATACTGTATGTCAAGCACTTTCTAAGCACCGGGGTAGGTACAAGCTAATCAGGATGGACGCAGTCCTTGTCCCACATGGGGCTCACACCCGTTGTTGGGTAGGGATTGTCTCTATCTGCTGCCGAATTGTACTTTCCAAGCGCTTAGTACAGTGCTCTGCACACAGCAAGTGCTCAATAAACACGACAATGAATGAATGAATTTTACAGATGAGGTAACTGAGGCACAGAGAATGATAATAATGATGGCACGGAGTAGGCCTGGAGCACGAATAATAATAACGATAATAATGATGGCATGGCGTCATAATAATCATAATATGATTATTATGATTATCATAATAATGATAATAATGATACAGCACAGGCCAGTCAGAAGGTCGTGGGTTCTAATCCTGGCTCTGCCACTTGTCTGCTGTGTGAGCTTGTGGGGCAGGGACTGTGTCCAACCCGATTCGCTCGTAACCACCCCAGCGCTTAGTACAGTGCCTGGCACACAGTAAGCACTTAACAAATACCAGAATTATTATTATTTGTTAAGCGCTTACAATGTACCGGGCATCCTACTGAGCATTGGGATAGATATAAGCCAATCAAGTTGGACACGGTCCCTGTCCCATATGGGGCTCACAGTCTCAATCCCCACTTGACAGATGAGGCAACAGAGAAGTCAAGTGACTTGCCCACGGTCACCCTGCAGACAAGTGGCAGAGCCGGAATTAGTATCCAGGTCTTTCTGACTCCCAAACCTGTGCTCTGTCCAATAGGCCGTGCTGCTTCTCAAGTCTTTGTGGCCCACGGCTCCCTGAAACTTGACCCTTGTCAATCAATCACAGTTAAAACCCACCCTTTCCTCTCCAACCAAACCACTACCACATTAATACACCACTCATCCTATCTCCCCTTGATTACCGCATCAGCCTCCTTGCTGATCTCCCAGTCTTCTGTCTTTCCTCAGGCCAGTCCAAACATCACTCGGCTGCCCGGATCATTTTTCTACAAAAGGTTTGGACAGTCATTCATTCATTCAATCCTATTTATTGAGGGCTTACTGTGTGCAGAGCACTGTGCTAAGCGCTTGGGAAGTACAAGTCGGCAACGTATAAAGACCCACCCCTCAAAAAACTCCAGTGGCTGCCCATCCACCTCCACATTAAACATGAACTTGTCAGTATTGGCTTTAAAGCTCTCCATCACCTCGCCCCTTCCTACCTCACTTTACTTCTCTCCTTCTACAGCCCACCCTGCTCACTTCGCTCCTCTAGTGCTAACCTTCTCACTGTGCCTCCATCTCACCTGTTTCGCCGCCGACCACTAGCCCATGTCCCGCCTTTGGCCTGGAACACCCTCCCACCTCTAATCCTACATTGACTCTCCCTCCCTTCAAAGCCTTATTGAAAGCCCATCTCCTCCAAGAGGCCTTCCCAGGCTAAGTCCCACTTTTCCTCTTCTTCCAGTCCCCTCTGCATCATCGCCCTGACTTGCTCTTCCCCGCTCTCCCGGCCCCCGCAGCGCTTTCATTCAATCGCATTTACTGAGCGCTTACTGCGTGCAGAGCACTATACTAAGCACTTATGTACCCATCTGTAATTTTATTTATTTGTGTTGATGTCTGTCTCCCCCACCCCTAGACTGTAAGCCCGTTGTGGGCAGAGAATGTGACTGTTTACTGTTATCCTGTACTCTCCCAAGCCCTTAGTAGAGTTCTGCACACAGTAAGCGCTCAATAAATGTGACTCAATGAATTGAATTGACTTCTTCTGAGCTGTTTCGACTTAAAGTCTGCTTGGTTGCTTCATAAAAAAGAAGCCAAGTAGGCTGATCCTAGCTATTCGAGGTAAGCATATTACATATCCTCCTCCTTTTGTTTCCAGAGCCTGTCTTATCAGGGAAATTAGCATGTCGCATTAATACATGATGAAGCTCTTCTTCCTTTAGCAAGGTCAGGACTCGTTGGCCTACCTTATCGGTGGTATTTGATCACCTGGAGAACAAAGCAGGCCGGACTGGAAATTGCTCAGTGGGAATTATTGCTGCCTGTCTTAATAAGAGCAACAACAATAATATCATAATAACAAATAATGTTAGGCATTTATTACGTGCCAGACACTGTACTAAGTGCTGCGGTGGATAATCCCGGCTCCGCCAACTGTCAGCTGTGTGACTTTGGGCACGTCACTTAACTTCTCTGTACCTCACCTGTAAAATGGGGATGAAGATTATGAGCCCCACGTGGGACAATGTGATCACCTTGTATCCTCCCCAGCGCTTAGAACAGTGCTTTGCACATAGTAAGCGCTTAGCAAATGCTATTGTTATTATTACAAGCAAATCATCATCATCAATCGTATTTATTGAGCGCTTACTATGTGCAGAGCACTGTACTAAGCGCTTGGGAAGTACAAATTGGCAACATATAGGGACAGTCCCTACCCAACAGTGGGCTCACAGTCTAAAAGGGGGAAGACAGAGAACAAAACCAAACATACTAACAAAATAAAATAAATAGAATAGATATGTACAAATAAAATAAATAAATAAATAAATAGATCGATTAATAGATCCAAATCGATTTGGACACAGTCCCTGTCCCACATGGGGATCACAGTCTCCATCCCCTTTTTACAGATGAGGTAACTGAGGCACACAGAAGTTAAGATGACTTGCCCAAGGCCACACAGCAGGCAAGTGGTGGAGCCAGGATTAGAACCCATGACCTTCTGACTCGCAGGCCAGGGCTCTATCCACTCTGCCATGCTACTCCGCTGAAGTATACGTCCTGTACTGCGCTCTTCTGATCATGTAGAGATGCTATGTTGAGTGTATATAAGGAAACTTTCTGTTGTGTGAAGCGGAGACTAGGAGAGGAAACTCTGCCTGTAAACCAGTGCTAGAAAAAGCATGGGTAGCCCTAAACTTCCCTCCCGGGGTCATGCCCGGAGAGTTTCCCGTGCTCTACCAGTCTCGACTACCGGAGGGAGAGTCAAGCAGAGGCCTGCCCATTCCATTCCTAGCTTGGCCAGTGGCTAGCGAGTGGAAGGCCATCTGCTACGAGCAAAACTCATCCGTGCTGGGCAGCAGCGACATGGGACAGAGTCGAGGGTGGAGACTCAAGTTTACTGCGCAGAAGGAGGAATGATAAACCACTTCCATACTTCTAACCAAGAAGACTCTAGGGATCCACTACCGGAATAACTGCAGATGGAGGTGGGGCATTCTGGGAGAGATGTGTCCGTGGCATCACTATTAATTAATAATGGCATTTGTTTATTCTTTCATTCAATCGTATTTATTGAGCGCTTACTGTGTGCAGAGCACTGTGCACTGGGCACTGTGATGTCTGTGGCATCACTATTAATTAATAATGGCATTTGTTCATTCATTCATTCAATCGTATTTATTGAGCGCTTACTGTGTGCCGAGCACTGTGCACTGAGCACTGTGATGTCCGTGGCATCACTATTAATTAATAATGGCACTTGTTCATTCAATCGTATTTATTGAGCGCTTACTGTGTGCAGAGCACTGTGCACTGTGATGTCCGTGGCATCACTATTAATTAATTAATAATGGCACTTGTTCATTCATTCATTCAATCGTATTTATTGAGCGCTTACTGTGTGCAGAGCACTGTGCACTGTGATGTCCGTGGCATCACAATTAATTAATAATGGCACTTGTTCATTCATTCATTCAATCGTATTTATTGAGCGCTTACTGTGTGCAGAGCACTGTGCTAAGTGCTTGGGAAGTGCAAGTTGGTAACATCTAGCGACGGTCCCTACCCAATAGCGAGCTCCCAGTCTAGAAGGGGGAGACAGACAACAAAACAAAACATGTGGGCAGGTGTCAAGTCACTGCTTCATCTCTCAGTTTTTGTTATCATATTTTGTTGGTATGTTTGGTTCTGTTCTTTGTCTCCCCCTTTTAGACTGTGAGCCCACTGCTGGGTAGGGACTGTCTCTATATGTTGCCAATTTGTACTTCCCAAGTGCTTAGTACAGTGCTCTGCACATAGCAAGCGCTCAATAAATATGATTGATGATGATGATGATCAGTCAGGAGTATTTATGAGCCCCTACTGCGTGCAGAGAACTTTAGTAAGCCCTTGGGAGAATAAAGTACAATAGAATTGGTCCCTTCCTTCATGCAGTTTTTAGTCTAGAGGGGGAGACAGGCATAAACATAAAATTGCTGATGGGGAAGGAATGGAGTAGAGGAATAAGTGCACAAGTGCTGTGGTGATGGGGTTGTATCTACCCAGTGCTTAGCACAGTTCATAGCACATTATAGGCACTTGAACAATAATAATAATAATAATAATGATGATGGTATTTAAATGCTTACTATGAGCCAAGCACTGTTCTAAGTGCTGGGGTAATAATAATAATAATAATAATAATAATAATAATGGTATTTGTTAAGCGCTTACTATGTGCAAATCACTGTTGTAAGCGCTGGGCCTCCAAATGAACTCCGGCACATTTAAGGATGCTCTTGCCTCCAGACTTATCAAATTCTCTCCAACTAACCACCAAGTGTCCTTCGCCCGTATCCGTTTCTTTACTCTTGTCGGTCCAAGGCTCTGAGGTCCAGCGTCCGGCTCCCCCGTCGTATCGGCTCTCGCTGAACTTTGGATGAGAAATCGGGGCGGGGGGCGGGTTGTTGTGGGGTTCAGCTGGCCTGCTGCCTGCACATCTGCAGCCTGGAGAGACAAGAAGGAAGAGAACTCCGAGACTATTTGGGGAAACAATTATTCGGTCCTGCTGAGTTCATCAAAATGTCTTTTCGCTCCGCTCTGGATGCCTACAATTAATCACGTCGCCTTGGGGAAGGGCAGGGTTTTCCCCGGGTCCTGCTTTAAGCATCGCCCACCAGATGTTTTGCTAGACAAGAGCGAGCACTCTCAGCTCCAATGCACAGGGTTTTGTCAGCAAGAAACTGAAAGTTAAATCCCGGGTCAGGGTTCTGTGAGTTTTCCAGAATCATCAACTTTATGTAACGTACCTGGATTTACATCAACTAAAGACACAGGGTGGCATTGAACTCTCGGCCTTCTTGATCTATTCTGATTCCACTTTTTGCTTTAAAATGTCATTTGGGGGGCCTCAGAGGCTGAACCTATACTTTAGTTCTTATAAACCGATGGAGAAAATTTCTCCAACAAACAAAAAAGGCGCCCACCCCCACCTCTAGCTTCTGAAATAAGTCATTGGAGGGATTATAGCTAGCGTGAAATCCCTCTTCAACAATTCCCTTTCTTCCCCTTACGCCGGTTACCTTTCTGCCCTCAAATCCTTTGGCTCGGCTGCCAGCCTGGTGTTCGATCTGTGCTGAAGGTGAGGTAATCACAATAAGGATGTTTTTCTGATGCCCTGGGACAGCACGTGGCCTCTGCTTAGAACAGAGAGACTTCAATCAATCAATCAATCGTATTTATTGAGCGCTTACTGTGTGCAGAGCACTGTACTAAGCGCTTGGGAAGTCCAAGTTGGCAACATATACAGTCCCTACCCAACAGTGGGCTCACAGTCTAAAAGAAGGCTCTTCAGTGCACTGACCGTTACCTCTCTCTCCTTCCCGAAAGTGCGTACCAAGGATCACAATGAAACAGAGCTTCAGGTTGGGAGCAATCCTTTATTTTTGTTCCAAAGGGTTTGGAATTCGATTTTATAGCCAGGAAACCCGACTAAGCCATCGCGGCTACTGGATCTTCTGTCAGAGCAGTCCCGGAGGCTCAAGCGGCCACCGTCCCGGGCGGCTCCGCTGCAGATGGTTGAGATGGCGGGAGGTCGACAACGCGCGTGGAAACGTTCGCCCCACGGCCTCGGCGACGCTGGACGACGTGGGGTGGGATGGCGGCCGTGGCCCTGCCTGTTTCGGCCACGTTGGCCTCAGGATGCCGGCCTCTTCAGATTGGACCAGATGGAGCGTTTGAAGCCTTGGCTGGCCTTGATCTCGCTCCAGTCCAGCTTGGTGTCAGGAATCTGGTCCTGGGGCTCGGGCTCCTTGCTGAGCACCCCCAGGGGGGAGGCGACGAGCAGGGGCAGGGGACCAGACTCCTCCCGGAACTCCACCACGTGGAGGCCTTTCTTGTCGGCCAGTTGCTGGTGCGTCTCCTGGGCGACGGGGACAAGAAGGCGCTGGGTTACCGACCGGTGGAGGCCTCGGGGGTCTAGTCCGACCTCTGACCCCAGCTCGTGGGTGACCCTCAGGAGAAGTACTAGTGGGAGCCTTTATTAAACGCTCACCAAGCGCCAAACCCTTAGCCTGTCTTGGGAAAATGGGAGAGATTCCCGCCATGCGTCCCTTCCTCACAGTACTGTCTGCTGATAGTAATAATAATTACGGTGTTTGTTAAGCATTTACTCTATGCCAGGCACTTTTCTAAGTACTGGGGTAGATACAAGATAATCAGGTTGGACACGGTCCCTGTCCCACAGAGGGCTCACCTGCATAGTCCCATTTTTACAGATAAGGGAACTGAGGCACAGAGAAGGGAAGTGACTTGCCCAAAGTCACAAGGCAGACAGGTTTAGATCCCATGACCTTCTGACCCCCAGGTCGGTGCTCTAGGGCAAATAGAGAGCTTTGGGCCAAGTGAAAGTGCTAAACTAACAAGGTGAAATCAAGAAGCAGCGTGGCCTACGGGGTAGAGCAAGGGCCTGGGAGTTGGGAGCACCCGGGTCCTCATCCCAGCTCTGCCGCTTGTCTGCAGCGTGATATCGGACGAGTCTTAACTTCTCTGGGCCTCAGTTTCCTCATCTATAAAATGGGGATTCAGACTGTGAGCCCCACGTGGAACATGGACCGTGTCTAACCTGATTACCTTGTACCTACCCCAGCACTTACTACAGTGTCTGGTACATAGTAAGCACTCAAAAAAATACGATACGAAAAAAAAAAGAGGTAGGATTATTTTTAAAGACTTCAAGGACAGGCCCGACTCTTTCGGGGACAGGAAAGCTATCTCAGCAGGAGGAAACTAAATGTCAAAATGTCCGTAAAGTTTTAGGGCGGGAAGGAAGTTCGCCAAAGACCACTTGAAGATTGATAGCAGTGTTATGGAACAGCAAAGTCAGCTAATTCTCTTTGGGTCTGCAGCTGCCTGTGCTCACTTATTGAATCGTGGGGAGAAGAGCAAGAGTAACGGTGTGGCTTCATGGGTAGAGCACGGGGCTGTGAGTCAGAAGGACCAGGGTTCGAATCCCGCCTCCGCCACTTGTCTGCTGCGTGACCTCATCTCAATTATGGGGGCTTTAGTTACCTCATCTGTAAAATGGGGATTGAGACTGAGCTTGCCTGTATGGGACACGGGCTGTGTCCAACCTGATCCGTCATGGAACTACCCTAGTGTTCAGTACAGTGCCTGGCCCAGAGTAAGCTCTTAACAAATATCGCAGGAAAAAGAAAAACAACACACAGATGTCACGTTAGCTCAATGCCACTGGAATTCTTTAAAGGTTCCACCCTCCCTTGGATGGCAGGGACATGGCATCTATGGGCACGGACGTAACCACCACCTTGGGAACTCCAGTTTGTCATGCCTGGCTTCCTTTGAGCAACGGGTGGAATGCCTCGGAGCCGGAATGCTACGGAGCCTGTCGCCAAGTCTGAACCCTTAAAATGCAATCATTCTGGATCAGGCGGGAACACGGGATTGGGTCAACGGTGTTTCAGGGCAGTCCACATCACCCTCGGTACATGATGGAGAGGGGAGCGTAGTCCCAAGGGGTTGGCCCCAGGGCACCCGACATTCTCGTGCCAGGCTCTGGGACCCGGAAGGCTACTCCCAGGGTTCATCATCATCATCAATCGTATTTATTGAGTGCTTCCTGTGTGCAGAGCACTGGACTAAGCGCTTAGAACAGTGCCTTGCACATAGTAAGCGCTTAATAAATGCCATCATTATTAATAACAGGGCCAAGACTGGCAGAGCTTGATATGAAAACGACTTGTTCTAGTACTGGTGGGCGGGGGGACTGGATTTGGGGTGGGCTTAAATGGAAGCACGAGGAAGGTGAAGGGGAGTGCTTAGGCTCTTCGAAAAACACACGAGGAAAGCTGGGTTTCAAGAAAACCCCCGTAAGCCCCACTGACCCCTGCAGTTTTTATGCCAGGCTGAAGAGCTGGGCCCTAGAGCCGCCAGGCAGAAGCCACTCGTTCTGAAGCCACGCGGCAGTTTGGCACTTATCGAGTTCCTTCACAGGAAGGATGGAGCCATGCTGCTTCCAGCCTACGATGAGGCGTCAGTGGTTTCTGGATGGGAATGAGGCCATCCAGATTGGCTGGAGGACACTGAAGACTTCACTCATTCATTCGTTCGGCTGTATTTATTGAGCGCTATGTGCACGGCACTGTACCGAGCGCTTGGGAGAATACAACACAACCATAAGTGAATGCATTCCCTAGGGGGCTTGACCCCTGACCAAGCTCAGACAAGTGGATTTCCCCACCTCCGGGTTGAGCTCTTGGATCACAGGGAACTGGGTTGTTTTGGAACGGGATAAAAGCCAGCGCAGTGGGTTTAATTCCAAAGCAGAGGCTCCCTTTTCTTGTTCCTTTAAAGAGGGGGGACCTGGGACGGTGGTGGAAATGGCACTCAGCAGGCGGAGGGAAGTCATCTTTTCCAGGAAGGGAGATGTATATGGTTTTCTGGGCCAATATAGCCTATCCACCTGACAGTCAGTGGCACTGATCTACTTATGTATGCATGTATTTATGTACACATTTTTATTGGTATATAATAATAATAATAATGGCATTTGTTACTATGTGCAGAGCACTGTTCTAAGCGCTGGAGGTGGATACAAGGTGATCAAGTTGTCCCACATGGGGCTCACAGTCTTAATCCCCATTTTACAGACGAGGTCACTGAGGCTCAGAGAAGTTAAGTGACTTGCCCAAGGTCACACAGCAGATGTGGCGGAGCCGGGATTCGAACCCATGATCTCTGACTCCAAAGCCCGCGCTCTTCTCCACTGAGCCACGCTGCTCCTCTATTTGTTAAGTGCTTACTATATACACCAGGCACACTGTATTAAACGCTGGGGGACACACAAGATAATCAGGTTCGATACAGTCCATGTCCCACGGGGGACTCGGAAATCTTAATCCCCATTTCACGGATGAGGCAATTGAGGCCCAGAGTAGCGAAGTGACTTACCCAAGGTCACACAGCAGACAAGTGGCAGAGCCGGGAATAGAATCCAGATCCTTCTGACGCCCAAGCCCGGGCGCTATCCACTAGGCCACGCCGCTTCTCGTATTTTAGTTATTGAGCCCTTGCTGTACGCAGAGCACTCGGGAGAGTACGTTATCTAGAACTGACGGACACAATCCCTGCCCACAAGGAGCTTACAGTCTAGTGTGAAGGATGAGAATGCCCACAAGGGAAACCATTTTAACCAATGTGGATGCAAAATGGAACTTCTGCTTGGAATTCAAACTAGGAATCGCATCCAGCTGCAGTCTGAGTTGCGGACCCACTGTTTCCAGGACGGGTCAAAGCTGTGGGGTGAGCTGGGACTTGGTTGTACATATTTATTACTCTATTTATTTATTTATTTATTTATTTATTTATTTATTTATTTATTTATTTATTTTACTTGTACATTTCTATCCTATTTATTTTATTTTGTTGGTATGTTTGGTTCTGTTCTCCGTCTCCCCCTTTTAGACTGTGAGCCCACTGTTGGGTAGGGACTGTCTCTATGTGTTGCCAATTTGTACTTCCCAAGAGCTTAGTACAGTGCTCTGCACATAGTAAGCGCTCAATAAATACGATTGATTGATTGATTGATTGAGAATCTAAGTTCCTGGGACGCAGAAACCGAGTCCTTTGCTTCTTGTTGGACCCTTTCCAGTGCTCAGGGCAGTGCTCGGCACAAGAGGCGGTGCTCAATGAAGATGGCTGACGCAGTATACCTGTATATATGTATATATGCTTGTACATATTTATTACTCTATTTATTTATTTATTTTACTTGTACATATCTATCCTATTTATTTTATTTTGTTAGTATGTTTGGTTTTATTCTCTGTCTCCCCCTTTTAGACTGTGAGCCCACTGTTGGGTAGGGACTGTCTCTATGTGTTGCCAATTTGTACTTCCCAAGCGCTTAGTACAGTGCTCTGCACATAGTAAGCGCTCAATAAATACGATTGATTGATTGATTGATTGAGTGAATGAGGCAGTGGAGGGGAGGAAGGAAGACCGCAGGGGTGGCAGTTCAATGGGGAAAAGTCACCACCTTGTCTCTCCTCCCCCACCCTAACCTCCCCAAATTCTTAGAGAAGCAGCGTGGCTCAGTGGAAAAGAGCACAGGCTTTGGAGCAGAGGTCATGGATTCAAATCCCGGCTCCGCCAACTGTCAGCTGCGTAACTTTGGGCAGGTCACTTAACTTCTCCGGGCCTCAGTTACCTCATCTGTAAAGTGGGGATTATCATCATCATCATCAATCGTATTTATTGAGCGCTTACTATGTGCAGAGCACTGTACTAAGCGCTTGGGAAGTACAAATTGGCAACATCTAGAGACAGTCCCTACCCAACAGTGGGCTCACAGTCTAAAAGGGGGAGACAGAGAACAAAACCATCGTCATCATCAATCGTATTTATTGAGCGCTTACTATGTGCAGAGCACTGTACTAAGCGCTTGGGAAGTACAAATTGGCAACATATAGAGGCAGTCCCTACCCAACAGTGGGCTCACAGTCTAAAAGGGGGAGACAGAGAACAAAACCAAACATACTAACAAAATAAAATAAACAGAATAGATATGTACAAGTAAAATAAATAAATAGAGTAATAAATATGTACAAACATATATACATATATACAGGTGCTGTGGGGAAGGGAAGGAGGTAAGATGGGGGGGATGGAGAGGGGGGCGAGGGGGAGAGGAAGGAAGGGGCTCAGTCTGGGAAGGCCTCCTGGAGGAGGGATTAAGACTGTGAGCCCCCCATGGGACAACCTGAATACCTTGTACCTACCCCAGTGCTTAGAACAGTGCTTGGCACACAGTAAGCACTTAATAAATGCCATCATTATTATTATTATTAGGTCACTGATGCCTGGACTAAGAGAAAACAGCCTAGTGGACGCCTGGGAGTCAGAGGACCTGGCTCTGTCACCTGTCTGCTGTGTGACCGTGGGCAGGTCGCTTCATCTCTGGGCGTCAGCCTCTTCAGCTGGATAATAGGGATTCAATCCGACTCCCTCCTACTTGGACCGTGAGCCCCAACTGGGACAGGGACTGTGTCCAAAGCGGTCATCATTTATTCACCCAAGTGCTTAGCACAACGCTCAGCCCCAGAAGTCAACCAGCGGTATCTAGTGGGTCTCAACATCACTCTTTTCGAGCCCCCTTTCACTCCCTAAGACTCCTGGGCCTGCTTCAATGGCACTGGAGCGCTGGTATTTTCTGAGTGAATTATAGAATGCCGAACGTTAGGAGGGATTGCTTTCCGTAGCTGAAATGGTAGGTGAACGAAGGGGGAGGAATTTACGATGGGGATTAGGAATTTTACTGAAATCAATCTGATACGAGGTGATGGCAAAGCGAGTACTGCCGATGTGGCAAGACACATAATTCCGGCTGTTAAAATGGAGCGGCAGGAAGATGTGACTTTGAAACGCTCATAAAAATGGGGCTTTTTTTAAGGTCAAGCGTAGACGTGATTTCGGGAATGTGTCTGCTGACATTTCAGTGGGGCGAGGGTTTCAAGGCACAGCAAAAACTGCTTTACGCTTCTCAGGGGAGAACGGTGACTATCGCTTCAGGGTGTAATGCGGGCTGACAGCCATCGGCACGATCATCCAAAGAGGGGTCAGTTCCATATTCATTCATTCATTCATATTTATTGAGCACTTACTGTGTGCAGAGCACTGTAGCAAGCGCTTGGGAAGTACAAGTTGGCAACATATAGGTAATTCATCCCGAGAAAACTGGCCAAACTATGTGGTACGCTTAAGACTCCACACAGAAGGTTCTAGGGTGGTCTTATTAATCAATCAGTGGTATTTACTGAGCGCTTACTATGAGCAAAACACTTTTCTAAGCACTTGGGAGATTACGAGACAGGAGAATGGGCAGGCCCCTTCCCTGCCCAATATGATTTTTCAGTCAAGTGGGCACCTGGGGCTTCCTACGCTGTAAGAACAGTAAGCGGCATCCTCACTTCTGCCCGCTCCCCACGCCGTGCCCAACGCTCACCTGGTTGGATAAACCCTTGAAGACTCCCCTGGTGAGGTTCAGTAAGTTGACTGAGCCGGTGACCTTGGCGTACATGTCCTTGATTCCGATGAGCCTGCAGATTGTAATGATGGCCCGGTGGCAACGCAGACCGTAGCCTGAAAAACACCAGTGGGTTGCAGACCGTCAGAGATCACACCCGGAAGGCTTTACGGAAGACTGTCGGAGGGCGGTCTTCTCCTGGGAGAGGGGCAGACACTGGACATGTCCATGGAGTGGATGACGTCCGTTCACTCATTCAATCGTATTTATTGAGCGCTTACTGTGTGCAGAGCACTGCACTGAGCAACTTGGGAAGTACAAATCTGCAACATATAGAGACGGTCCCTACCCAACAACAGGGTTCAATCTACCATGCTCTGCAGTCCGCTAGAGGTTATGGAAGAATAATCAATCAATCGTATTTATTGAGCGCTTACTGTGTGCAGAGCACTGGACTAAGTGCTTGGGAAGTACACGTTGGCAACATACAGAGACGGTCCCTACCCAACAGTGGGCTCACAGTCTAAAAGGGGGAGACAGAGAACAAAACCAAACGTATTAACAAAATAAAATAAATAGAATAGATATGTACAAGTAAAATAAATAAATAAATAGAGTAATAAATATGTACAAACATATATACATATATACAGGTGCTGTGGGGAAGGGAAGGAGGTAAGATGGGGGGATGGAGAGGGGGAGGAAGGGGAGAGGAAGGAAGGGGCTCAGTCTGGGAAGGCCTCAATCAATCAATCAATCAATCGTATTTATTGAGCGCTTGGGAAGTACAAGTTGGCAACATATAGAGACAGTCCCTACCCAACAGTGGGCTCACAGTCTAGAAGGGGGAGACAGAGAACAAAACCAAACATACTAACAAAATAAAATAAATAGAATAGATATGTACAAGTAAAATAAATAGAGTAATAAATATGTAGAAACATATATACATATATCCAGAATAGAGGAAAGAGCACGGGCCCAGGAGTCAGAAGGACCTGGGTTCTAAACCCGGCTCCACCGCTTGTCTGCTACGGGACTTGGGGCAAGTCACTTCACTTCTCTGGGCCTCAGTTACCTCAGCTGTAAAATGGGGATTAAGACGGTGAGCCCCATGTGGGACAGGGACTGTGTCCAATCTGATTAGCTTGTACCCATCTAAGCGCTTAGTACAGTGCCTGGCACACAGCAGGAGCATAATAATAACGGTATTTATTAAGTGCTTACGATGTGCAAATCACTGTTCTAAGCGCTGGGGAGGTTACAAGGTGATCAGGTTGTCCCACGGGGGGGCTCGCGGTCCTTGTTCCCATTTTACAGATGAGGGAACTGAGGCCCAGAGAAGTGAAGTGACTTGCCCAAAGTCACACAGCTGACAATTGGCGGAGCCAGGATCTGACCTCTGACTCCAAAGCCCGTGCTCCTTCCACTGAGTCACGCTGCTTCTCTATAAAAAAAAAAATGGTGGAGAAGCACCTTTAGTAGTCTAGACTGTGAGCCCACTGGTGGGTAGGGACCGTCTCTATATGTTGCCAACCTGTACTTCCCAAGCGCTTAGTACAGTGCTCTGCACACTGTAAGCGCTCAATAAATACGACTGAATGAATGAATGAATGGAGAAGCACCTTTAGTAGTTTCCGCCTCATCTCCTGGCCACCCGTCTTCCCTTGAACCACCCCAAACCCCACATCGTCACTTCTCCCTCTGGGGTGAATCTCCTCACTCCACAGACTCGCGACTATCTGTCTGGAGGGTAAAATCAGGGCAGAGGGTGAAAGGGAGAGTCAGTCTCAAGTTCAAAGTGTTGCTCTGTCAGCTTGGAGCTCCTCTCTTTCCCTCTGGGCAACTGCCCCTGCTCACTGGACGCTGCTCCCTGAAGCCCGAGCCGCAAACCGATCGTGAGCTCCCCGCTTTCCTTCTGGGAAACTGCCCCTGCATACTGGACGCCGCTCCCTGAAATCCAAATCACCGAACAATCACCTCCACCACTTTCCCAGCAGTCGCCGGATACGTCGGCCGAAAGGCGGACAACCAATTTGACTTGGAAGCAATCTCAACTGTGGGGGACGATGGTTCTGGGGGCTGAAGGGAGGTGTCTCTGGGCATGGCCAAGGCCCAGGAAGCAAGAGTCTTGGCCATTCAACCCTTCGGATTCCGAAGCGGTGACGGATCGATCGACCGCATTTATTGAGCGCCTACGAGAAGGTGTAAATGCCTCTAAAAACCGATTATACGCCCAAGTGCAAAAAATAATTCTTTTTTAAACGGCAAAACAAATGTTATCTAATGGGAGCAGTTGGTTTTTCAATTATAGCTGAAAAGCAGAGGGGAAATATTAGTGCAGTCGAGCACGGAGCACCCAATTAGAATTCTTTCCTTCATTTACTTCCACAGAATTGCTCTACGGAGTTGCGTGATCCCAAGACAAAGTGCGGCTTTTAAAAATGTTTAAATTGACTGCACTCTACCTATCCCACATGAGATGTTCCGGGTTTAATTGATCCATCAGTGGAATTTATTGACCACTTCCTGTAAGCTCACTCTGGGCAAGGAATGTGTCTGTTTATTGCTATGTTGTACTCTCCCAAGTGCTTAGTACTGTGCTCTGCACACAGTAAGTGCTCAATAAATACTATTGAATGAATGAATGAATGCTTGGGAGAGTACTAGAGTTAGTAGACACCTTCGCTGCACACAAGGAGCTTACAGTCCAGAGAGGGAGACAGACATTACAATAAATAATGGATGTGTACAGAAGTGCGGTGGGGCTGAGTTGAGGGTGAATATTAAGTGCTTAATAATAATAATAATGTTGGCATTTGTTAAGTGCTTACTATGTGCAAAGCACTGTTCTAAATGATACAAATCCCAGCACGAGGTCGAGCCAGAAGGGAGAGGGGGTAGGGGAAATAGGGCTGAATTGGGGAAGGCCTCTCGGAGGAGATGTGACTTTAAGAAGGCTTCAAAGGTGGGGAGAGTGGTGGTCTGCCGGATATGAAGAGGGATGGAATTCCAGGCCAGAGGGAAGATATGAGCGAGGGCTCAGTGGAGAGGTCAACGAGAATAAATTTGAGTGTGTGGGCTGGGCTGTAGAAGAAATCAGCGAGCTAAGATAGGAGGGGGCAGGCTGATTAGGTAAGTCAGTGGTATTTATTGAGGGCTTACTGGGTATCGGGCACTGTTGCAAGTACTCGGAAGAGTAGCATTCAACAGAGTTGGTAGACATGTTCCCGGCCCACAGGGAGCTTAAAGTCTAGAAGACTGAGTGTTTTAAAGCTGAGGTTAAGGAATTTCTATTTGTCGCAGGTGGATGGGCAACCTCTTTTTGAGGAGTGGGGAGACATGAACTGAACGTTACATTTACAGAAGTAATCCAGGCAGCAGAGTGAAGTGGGGATTGGAGTGGGGAGAGGCCGGGAGATCAGCGAGAAGTCACGATGGGACAGGATAAGCGTTTAGATCAGCGCAGTAGCAGTTTGGATGGAGCGAAAGGGGGGACTTTAGCAATGTTGGGAAGGTTGAATTGACAGGATTTGGTGACGGACTGAATGACAGGGATGAGGCGAGGACAACGCCCAGGTTACGAACCTACGAGGTCGAGAAGATGGGTGTGTCGTTTACAAAGATGGGAGAGTCGAGGGGAGTACGGGATTTGAGTTGGAAAGATGAGGAGTCCTACCTTGGACATGTTAGGCAGGATATTCGAATAAAGATGAGCTGAAGGCAGGAGGAAATGAGAGACTGCAGAGACAGAGAGGGGTCAGGGGCTGGAGATGTAGATTTGGGAATTACCCGCATAGAGGTGGTAGTTGAAGCCATGGGAGTCAATGAGGTCTCTAAGGGAGTGGGTGAAGATGGAGAATTGAAGGGGACCTGGAATTGAGCTAGGGGGGAGAGGCAGAGGAGTCCATAAAAGAGGCTTAGATTTATAATTAGATATTCTGAGATCAATAAAATCCAGATTTCATGGGGGATTATGGGAAAGCCCCGCCACCGTCCTGAAAAAAAAAATAGCCTTTGCTAAGCATAGTGAATCCTCATTTAGAGCTGGTCATGAGTTGCAGAGGTTGAAAACGATGGATCTGGGACGAAATGGCTTCTCAAGCTGGGAAGCATTCATTCAGTCTGGCTTAGTGGAGAGCATGGGCCTGAGATGGAAGGACCTGGGTTCTAATCTCAGCTCCGCCAGCCTCCTGCTGTGTGACCACAAGCGAGACACTTGGCTTCTCTATGTCTCAGATCCCTCATCTGTAAAATGAGGATTGCTACCGTGAGTCACGTGGGACAGGGACTGTGTCCAATTTGATTATCTTGTATCTACCCCAGTGCTTAGCACAGGGCTGGGCACATAAGTGCTTAACCAATATGTTGCTGACTTGTACTTCCCAAGAGTTTAGTGCAGTGTTCTGCACACAGTAAGTGCTCAATAAATACGACTGAATGAATGAATGAAAGAAACATTGTACAAAAACTCCAAAAAGTGGGTTGTTGGGTAGGAATTGTCTCTCTTTATTGCTCTGTTGTACTTTCCAAGTGCTTAGTACAGTGCTCTGCCCACATTAAGTGCTCAATAAACAAGACTGAATGAGTGAATGAATGAAGGAGGGAGATGAGATTGTGAACTAGCTCTCGGGAGCACCTTGAGAGACGGGATGCCCAGTGTGGGATAGGATCAGGGGAGAAGGCAGGCCGCTTCAACCCAACCCGTCCCCTGGGCCTCCAAAGTATAGGGGGAAATGTTTCCCACCGCACGCTACACATACTGAAAGGCTAGGGTCCCTGGAATAACTTCAGCAATATCTGAGATGGCACTGAAAGACCACAGAGCAGAACCCTCGATTCATTCATTTTGAGAATTGTACTTGTTAAGTGCTTTACTATGTGCCAGGCCCTATACTAAGCGCTGGGATAGGTTCAAGCTAATCAGGTTAGACAAAGTCCATGTCCCACATGGGGCTTGCGGTCTTCATCCCCCTTTCACCGCTGAGGCCCTGAGAAGTGAAGTGACCAGCCCATGGTCACACATCAGAGACGTGGCGGAGCCGGGATTAGAATCCTGGTCCTCTGACTCCAAGACCTGTGCTCTTTCCACTAGGCCACGCTGCTTCTTTTAAATGACAAACACGCACAGCCTCTCTGGCAATCGCAATTCTCTTTGCACCAATGAGCATCACTAAAACTCTATGGATCCACCACCAGAACGGCAACAGATGGAGATGGGGCGTTTTGGGAGAGATGAGAGATTGCTCGTTCAATCGCCCATCCTATCTCGACTGGATTACTGCATCAGCCTCCTCTCTGATCTCCCATCCTCCCGTCTCTCCCAACTTCAATCCATACTTCATGCTGCTGCCCGGATCGTCTTTGTGCAGAAACGCTCTGGGCATGTTACTCCCCTCCTCAAAAATCTCCAGTGGCTACCAATCAACCGACGCATCAGGCAAAAACTCCTCACCCTGGGCTTCAAGGCTGTCCGTCACCTTGCCCCCTCCTACCTCACCTCCCTTCTCTCCTTCTCCAGCCCAGCCCGCACCCTCCGCTCCTCTGCCACCGCTAACCTCCTCACTGGGCCTCGTTCTGGCCTGTCCCGCTGTCGACCCCCGGCCCACGTCCTCCCCCTGGCCTGGAATGCCCTCCCTCTGCCCATCTGCCAAACTAGCTCTCTTCCTCTCTTCAAAGCCCTCCTGAGAGCTCACCTCCTCCAGGAGGCCTTCTCAGACTGAGCCCCCTCCTTCCTCTCCCCCTCCTCCCCCCCGCCTTACCTCCTTCCCCTCCCCACAGCACCTGTATATATGTTTGTACATATTTATTACTCTATTTTATTCGTACATATTTATTCTTTCATTTTGTTAATATGTTTTGTTGTCTGTCTCCCCCTTCTACACTGTGAGCCTGCTGTTGGGTAGGGACCGTCTCTATATGTTGCCGACTTGTACTTCCCAAGCGCTCTGCACACAGTAAGCGCTCAATAAATACGATTGAATGAATGAATGAATGCGTCCACGGCGTCGCTACGGGTTGGGGGCGACTCGACTGCGTAAGATAAGACAAGCAGAGCCTCCTGGGGATTGGGATCAGCCCCAAGGACAGCTGAGACTGAGAGAAATACCGCGCCTGGCCCTGACACACGCTCAAGGTGACCCGCCTTGGAAAGAAAATCACCCGCAGCACAACTGAACTTTCACTCTAGCACACCACCACACGGTTATTACCCTGGAGGGTCCGAATGGTTTTCAAACTGCCCCGGGACTGAACTACCAATCTTTCACCTGGGCGATAATTCTCGGCCACTGAAGAGATCATTTCTACTTACCGCGGGGTTGTTTCTTCATCTTGATTGTTGTCCTTTTAAAAGTTAACGAAACATCTTGGTAGACTGGAGGAAAAAAGAAGATTGTGTTACGGATGCCTAATTCCATTTCCACGCGGACATGAGAAAGCAGCATGGCACAGTGGATGGACCGAGCATGGGAGTCCGAAGGTCCTGGGTTCTAATTCCTGGCTCTGTCACGTCTGCTTTGTGACCTTGGGCAGGTCACTTCACTTCTCTGGGACTCTCATCTGGAAAATGGGGATTTAAGAGTGTGAGCCCCAAAGGGAAGAGTGACTGTGTCCGACCTGATTAGCTTGTATCTACCCCAGCGCTTAGAACAGTGCTTGACACATAGTAAGCACTTAACAAATACCATCATTATTACTATTACTTTTTTTAAGCAGAGGTTGGGGGCCCCTGTAAGAGTGGCACGGACACCAGAAGGAGCGATGGAAGAGGAAGAGAAGGAAAAGAAAACACAGGCGAAGCCACCTCAGGATAAAGGAGAGCCCCTAAGCCTGGTGAAAGCACGACAAACTGTTAATAATAATAAAAATTATAATTATGGTACTTGTTAAGCACTTACTATGCGCCAAGCACTGTTTTAAGCAGTGGGGTAGATACAAGTTAGTCAGGTTAGACACAGTCCCTGAACCCTGTGGGGCTCACACTCTAAATCCCCATTTTACAGACGAGGTAACTGAGGCCCAGAGAAGTGAAGTGACTTGCCTGAGGTCACCCAGCAGACAGGTGGCAGAGCCGGGATTAGAACCCATGACCTTCTGACTCGCAGGCCACTGCTCTACCCACTAAGCGACACTGCTAGATCCGCTGCTCGAGTGGCTGGCTTTTAATGGCAAAATTCAATTTTCAGACTCTTGAATGATTTACCTTTCGCTCTTCTGCTTTAGGTGGTGCGTGAGAGGTTGGATTAGGACCAGAGGCTGAATTATCTAATAATAATTGTAATATTTATTAAGTGCCAGGTACTCTACTGAGCGCTAAAGTGGATACAAGCAAATCGGGTTGGGACAGGCCCTGTTCCACAAGGGGCTCACGGTCTTAACCCCCATTTCACAGATGAGACTCAGAGAAGTGAAGTGACTTCCCCAAAGTCACACAGCAGACATGCGGTCTAGCCACTAGGCCACAGTGCATCTCTCACCCCCATCATCATCATCATCATCAATTGTATTTATTGAGCGCTTACCACGTGCAGAGCACTGTACTAAGCGCTTGGGAAGTACAAATTGGCAACGTATAGAGACAGTCCCTACCCAACAGTGGGCTCACAGTCTAAAAGGGGGAGACGGAGAACAAAACCAAACACACTAACAAAAAAAAATAAATAGAATAGATATGCACAAGCAAAATAAATAAATAAATAAATAGAGTAATAAATATGTACAAACATATTTACATATATACAGGTATACATATATACCCCCTTCCTCCACTCCCTCGCTCACTTCCCCCGCTTAGTTCATGTATGAGGCCCTCTGGGTCAAAAACAGTGCTTTCACTTAGCTCGGCCATCACGTTTCTCTGAAATGCTCAAATCTCGTCATCAATAAGTAGGATAGGACACAGACCAATATCCCGGGGCCACTGGTATTTGGTCTCTCCAGCTCTCCCAAAGCCTCCTCCGGGCTGGCACACCCAATATCCCTTTTTCTACAGTTGGAAAGAAAGCCCTGAGAAGCAGCGTTTCCCAGTGGACAAAGCACGGGGCAGGGAATCACAGGATCTGGGTTCTAAACCCGGCTCGCCATTAGTCTGCTGGGTGACCTTGGGCAAGCCACTTCACTTCTCTGAGCCTCGGTTCCCTCATCTGTAAAATGGGGTCTAAGACCGTGAGCCCCACATGGGACAGGGACTTTGTCCAACCTGATTACGTTATACCTACCCCAGCACTTTGACAAATAGTACGCATTCAACAAATACCGCGATTTGTGGCCCCGCAAATTAGAGGTCATATTCATTCAATCGTATTTATTGAGCGCTCAATGTGTGCAGAGCACTGTACTAAGCGCTTGGGAAGTACAAGTTGGCAACATACATCATATCTTCCCATCCACACTACCGGACCACCTCACAGAATATAAACTCGGGTGCTTTCTCGATTGTTGCGAAGTCAAGTCTTTAGTGTTGTGGAGTTGCATCCGATTTGCATCAGTCTGTACCACTGCTTAGCAGTGCCTAACCCAGACTGCTGAGAGCCAGAGTCCAAGCCCCAGAGACTTTGGGTCCTGGAGATCCCAGTTTTAATCTCAAACACATTTTGTTGGTCTGTTTCCTTCCCAGTGAATAATGGCCTGCATTATACGTCTCTAACATGATTTGTCTTTATTGATTTTCATGTCCTTAGTGACTGATCCAAAACTGAATGAAAGTGGAAGAGGAGGAGAGGGTGGAAGGGATGGAAAAGGTGACATATTCACTACAGGTAACAGAGATTTCTGCCTAGTGACACGATTTTGGGCAAACTCTCCTTTCCATAGCCTACAACATAATTTATACATCTCACTTCTATTGCTGGGACCGGAATTCAGAATGCACCACGCTTTAAGAAGAAACAAGACAAAAAAAAAAGTATCCAACGACTACATACTGCCATTCTGACAATTTTGCAAACCTGTATAACCTTAAAAATACACCAATACCTACTTGTATGGTCTTGATATCTTTCTACGTAGTGCAAGTAATGAATGGCTTTGTTCTTTGCCTGAAAGAAACAAAGGAGAAATCCTCTTCTTTACCTTCCTGTTAAACGGTCATTTCCTCCAGGGTCTGGAATGTGTGTGCACACAAAATCAATGCTTTCAAGTCTAGTGAAGCTGTCTGAAGTCCCTGCGTACGCTGAGCAGAGCACTGTACTAAGTGCTTAAAGCTCTGCATTTTGTAAGTTGCATTTTGTGAGAGCGGAGAAGAGAGTCCAGGAAGCTCCTCCCTGCTACCCTAGCCCGTGAGGACAGGACTCCATGCATCTTTTGTTTACTACACCCCCATCCCAGAGTGCGTATACCTTATAGTCGGCAGTTCGGGTCTTAACAAGAAACAAGCCCACATAATTTCCATGCAACGGAAAAAAACAAATTAGCTCACACGGTATCGCAACCATTGATGGATTGGTAATAAGCTTAATGGAGATACGGCCCTTACATTTTCCACACCAGTAGTGTGTCAAATTCTAGGTTCAGTTCAATGTGTTGGCATGCAAAAGCCATTCAATAAAAGTCATAAATGTACATACTTTTCTAAAAGCGCTCATCCGGTCGCTGGCTTTCCCCACAGCAAAGCCTACAAGAAATGAGCAAAGGTGTTAAGGAAAAGGAAGACCTGGACAGAGAGGAGCCCTTAAGCTACAGACAGTCAGTCAAACGTATCTCTTGAGCGCTTACTGTGTGCACAGCACTATACTAAGTGCTCGGGAGAGTACAAAATAACAATAAACAGACACATTCCCTGCTGATTCCAAGCCAGATTCGGGCTATCACTTCTACCACTTTGCCTTTCAGGCATATGGAATGGAGGGTACCAAAATTCAGATAGTAATAATAATAATGATGGCATTTATTAAGAGCTTACTCTGTGCAAATCACTGTTCTAAGCTCAGATGCCAGCAGATAGAGGGATGTTTTTAACCACCCTCGAGTATTTTTAAAGCATTTAAACCTGGGCTTGCTCTGAGAAGATACAGGCCAGATGCAGAATGATATTGTCTTAAGTGATCCCAAATGCTCAGGAAACTCAACACTCAGCTGTGGTTGTTCTGAGAACTCCTAAAGGAGAACACAAAAGGTGAGAAAGAGCCATTCGCGTGGCTTCTGCAAAGCCAACCCAACTGACAGTTTTGTGGAATCTGCACATTTTCTTCACAGTATGGGAAAGTCAGCTGGGGCTTGGACCATTCTCGACCTAAAAAAGAAAAGGTTCTGTCCCCAGCTGGTGGTGGGAAACTGGGCGACTACTTGGCTCTCGCTCGCCTGCTTTCCTTGGCACCCTGAGGGTCGGGAACGTGTCACCTTGTTACCCTACTTCCCAAGCGGCTAGTACAGTGCACTGTACCTAATAGGGGCTCGATAAATGCTGCTGCTACTACTACTATTCAGTCATTCTGTAAGCTCGTTGCGGGCAGGGAATGTGTCTGCTTATTGCTGTATTGTACTCTCTTAGTTCAATAGTGTTATACAATGCACTGCTTGGTACACTGCCTGCACCCTGTAAGTACTCAATAAACACAATTGAATGAACAAATACTACTACTACTACTGCGGTATGTGAACAATGGGTGAAAAAGAGAACTTCCAACATGGAAAGGGTACCTGAAGGTCAGCATTGCTGTCTAAATCTTTAAAAACCCGATGCTATTGATGTCACTTCTCGGAGTGAAAAACACAGACTGCAATATGTGCTGGCCACGTGGTTTTCCTAGCCGGGAGCCCCAAGGGTCTTTCAAAATATACACAACAACTCCAGCGGGGAGAGAACACACGCAAAGGTGTCTTCCCCCGCTCATTTTGTCGGCTCTGTCGGAGGGGCTGGGACAGAAGGCCGTAAAGGGACTCAAAGTCAGAGGGAACTGTTAACGCCTGTATGCTTCTCAAAGCACCCATGAGGACCTGACCTAGTTGGCCCCCTAAGACCCGGTGTTTTATTGCTTTACTCACCCGCTGCTCCTTTTCCATTCCCGGCAACCACTAGGACACGGGTGGATTTCTTTCTTCCCTCTTTTGCTGTCATGTTAAATACATTTCTCACCTGGAAAGCAAGAAGACTCATGAGGGATCAAATTGGCCAAGTGTGGGTGCAGAGCCCTCTGTTTGGCTTACGGGCACCAGAATGTGGGCATACATCGGGCACTGCGGCGACAAGAGTTACCCAGGTTCTATTTCTGGCTCCATTACTTGTCTGCAGTGTGACCTTGGGCAAGTCACTTCTCTGGGCCTCAGTGACCTCATCTAATAATAATAATTATGGGTTTCTTAAACACTTACTACGTGGCAAGGACTGGGGTAAGGTAATCAGGTTGTCCCACGTGGGGCTCAAAGTCTTAATCTCCGTTTTACAGATGAGGTAACTGAGGCACAGAGAAGTGAAGTGGCTTCTTGCCCAAGACTACACGGCTGACAAGTGGCGGAGCTGGGATTAGAACCCGTGTCCTCTGGAGACCAAGCCCATGCTCTGTCCACTAAGCCACGCTGCTTCTCTGCAAAATGGGGATTGAGACTGTGAGCCCCATGAAGGACATGGACTGTGTCCAACTTGTATCATTCATTCATTCAATCATATTTATTGAGCGCCTACTGGGTGCCGAGCACTGTACTAAGCGCTTGGGAAGTACAAGTCGGCAACACATAGAGACGGTCCATACCCAGCAATGGGCTCGCATTCTAGAAGAGGGAGACAGACAACAAAACAAAACATGTAGACGGGTGTCAAAGTCATCAGAACAAATAGAATTAAAGCTAAATGCACATCATTAACAAAATAAATACTATAGTAACTATGTACAAGTCAAATAAATAGAACAATAAATCTGTACAAATATATACACAAGTGCTGAGGGGAGGGGAAGGAGGTAGGGTGGGGGGATGGGGAGGAGGAGAGGAAAAAGGGGGCTCAGTCTGGGAAGGCCTCTTGGAGGAGGTGAGTGCTCAATAGTATCTACCTCAGCGCTTGGTACAGTGCCTGGCACATACCGAGCGCTTAACAAATACCATAAAAAAAATCAATCATATTTATTGAGTGCTTACTGTGTGCAGAGCACTGTACTAATCGGGTGAGAGAGTACAAAATGACAGATTTGGTAAATACGTTCCCAGTCCACAAATGAGCTAAAAGTCTATAGGATGAGCCTACAAGCCTGCAGGTTACGCTGTCTCATGTGAGTCCGGACACCTCTTTCCTGGAGTTGGCACGTAACAAATACCACGAAAGCAAACCAGCCACACAACAACAGCCCGGAATGCTTGCTTCTCCATCCAGCAGGTGGTGACGGCTTCCCACGGAACGGCTGGCCGCGGAAAGGCTCCCAGACCATTCATTCATTCAATCGTATTTATTGAGCGCTTACTGTGTGCGGAGCACTGGACTAAGCGCTTGGGAAGTACAAGTCGGCAACATATAGAGACGGTCCCTACCCAACAGCGGGCTCACAGTCTAGACCATGCCCTCAGCCACACCTGCCTGTTCTGATGGGAGCCGGGATACCAGCGGGTGGGTGGTTCTACATAAGAAACTCCAACTTGAGAAGCAGTGTGGCCTAGTGGATTGAGCACGGGCCTGGCTGCCTGTCAACCTAGGCATCAAGCAGAAACTCCTCACTCTCGGCTTCAAGGCTGTCCATCCCCTCACCCCCTCCTCCCTCACCTCCCTTCTGTCCTTCTCCAGCCCAGCCCGCACCCTCCGCTCCTCTGCCGCTGCTAACCTCCTCACTGGGCCTCGTTCTCGCCTGTCCCACCATCAACCCTCAGCCCCCGTCCTCCCCCTGGCCCGGAATGCCCTCCCTCCGCACACCCGCCAAGCTCGTTCTCTTCCTCCCTTCAAAGCCCTACAGAGAGCTCACCTCCTCCAGGAGGCCTTCCCACACTGAGCCCCCTTTTCCCTCTCCTCCTCCCCCTCCCCCGCACCCTATCTCCTTCCCCTCCCCACAGCACCTGTATATATGTTTGTGCAGATTTATTACTCTATTTTACTTGTACATATTTACTATTCTATTTTGTTAATGATGTGCACCTAGCTTTAATTCTATCTGTTCTGACGATTTTGACACCTGTCTCCATGTTTTGTTTTGTCGTCTGTCTCCCCCTTCTAGACTGTGAGCCCGTTGTTGGGTAGGGACCACCTCTATATGTTGCCGACTTGTACTTCCCAAGCGCTTAGTACAGTGCTCTGCACACAGTAAGTGCTCAATAGATATGATTTAGTGAATGAAAGAATGGGAGTCAGAAGGACCTGGGTTCTAACCCCAGATCCGCCAACTGTCTGCTGGGTGACCTTGGGCAAGTCGCTTCACATTCTCTGGGCCTCATCAGTAAAATGGGGATTAATACCCTGAGCCCCATGTGGGGCATGGACTATGTCCAAACCGATTAAATTGTATCTACCCCAATGCTCAGTGCAGTACCTGCCACATAGGAATTGATTAACAAATGTAGTAATAATGATAAAAAACCCACCTCTATTGTATTGTACTCTCTTATGCACTTAGTACCACACTCTTCCCACAGTAAGGAGCATGGCCTAGTGGATAGAGCACAGGCCCGGGAATCAGAAGGATCTGGGTTCTAATCCTGGCTCCGCCACTTGTCTGCTGTGTGACCTTGGGGCAGTCACTTCACTTTAAGGTATCTCAGTTCCCTCATCTGTAAAATGGGGATGAAGACTGTGAGCCCCTTGTGGGACAGGGACTATGTCCGATTTGATTACCCTGTATCTACCCCTGAGCTTTCATTCAATCGTATTTATTGAGTGCTTACTATGTGCAGAGCACTGTACTAAGCCCTTGGGAAGTACAAGTTGGCAACATATAGAGATGGTCCCTACCCAACAGCGGGCTCACAGTCTAGAAGGGGGAGACAGACAACAAAACATATTAACAAAATAAAATAAGTAGAATAAATACAGATAAGTAAAATAAATGGAGTAATAAATACGTACAAACATATATACAGGTGCTGTGGGGAAGGGAAAGAGGTAAGGTGGGGGGGATGGAGAGGGAGAGGAGGGGGAGAGGAAGGAGGGGGCACAGAGCTTAGTACGGTGCCTGGCACATAGTGAGTGCTTAACAGATACCACAATTGTTATAAATGCTAATATTTAATACAGTGCTGGGCACATAGTAAGCGCTTAACAAATAACATAATGGTCCCGGGCAAGGGACCACATTCCTATCCTCACCTCTGACGCCACCTCCCATTAGCCCAGATTTGGTTCCCTGTAGCCTCACTTCCATCAATCCATCCATCAATGGGATTCCTTGAGTGCTTTTTGTGCATAGAGCACTGTACTAAAAGTAACCTAATGTGGGCAGGGAATGTGTCTGTTTGTTGTGGTACTGTACTCTCCCAAGCGCTCAGTACAGTGCTCTGCACACAGCAAGCACACATAAATACAATAATGAACAAATAAAGTCCCCCTCCCATCCTTCTCTTTTTCCCTCCTGGACGGCCATCTTCAACTGATCTCTTTTCAATGACTTTTTCCCACTGCTTACAAACGTGCTTACCTTCTCTCCTAAAAAAACTCTCCCTTGACACCATGGCTCCCTCCAGTTATCACCCCACCTCCCCCGTATCATCCCTCTTCAAACTTCTCAAGAGAGTTGTTTTACCTCCATTGTCTCCACATCCTCTCCTTCAACCCTTCCAATGTGGCTTCCACCCCCTTCACTCCCCTAGAAAGAGCCCTCTCTAAAATAAACAATGGCCTTTTAATTGCCAAACCTATTGGCCTCTACTCCATCCAACTCCTCCTGGCCTCTCAGCTGCCTTGGACACCCATGAACCCTTCTTTTAGAAAAGGGTTCTAACTTTGGCTTCACCAGTCCTGGTTCTCGCTGACTGCTCCTTCTCAGTCTCTTTTGCAAGCTCCTCCTCTGCCTCCCACCCTCTGAAAGTGGGGGTCCCTCAGGGCTCCGTTCTGGTTCCCCTTTCTATTTTCCATTTGCGCCCAATCCCTTGGAGAACTCATTCACCCTGGCTTCAACTACCATCTCTAAGCAGATGATTCCCAAATCTCCATCTCTAGCCCCGACCTCTCTCCTTCTCTGCCGTCTCGCATTTCCATCTGCCCCCGGGACATCTCTACCTGGAAGTCCCACTGACACCTCAAACTAAACGTGTCCAAAACAGAACTCCTCATCTTCCCACCCAAATCCTGTCCTCCCTGTATTCTCCATTGCTATAGAAAAATACCACTATCAACCCTATCTCACAAGCCCGTAACCATGGCATTGCCCTTACCTCGCTCATTTTTTAATGGTATTTGTTAAGCGCTTACTATGTGTCAGGTACCGTTCTAAACCCTGGGGCAGATATGAGCTAATCAGGTTGGACACAGTTCATGTCCCACATGGGGCTCAGAGTCTCACTGGGGATGCCGGGAGGAGGGAAGGAAGAGGAAAGGACCACAGTTGAAACCCTAAATGGAGAACTGTAATGAGCATTTTTTCAACAAGCTCTTTACCTGAAAGACTTTTGACTGTTCTGAGGAGCAAACCCAAAAAAGCAAACAGGTAATAATAATTGTGACATTGTTAAGCACTTACTATGTGCCAGGCACTAAGTGCTGGGGTAGATACAAGCAAATCAGGTTGGGCACAGTCCTCGGCCCACGTGGGGCTCACTCCCCCATTTTACACATGATGGAACTGAGGTCATACACAAGACACATGGCTGAGCTGGGATTAGAACCCAAATCTACATCTCTGCCCCTGCTCTCTCTCCCTCCCTCCAGGCTCGCATCTCCTCCTGCCTTCAGGACATCTCCATCTGGATGTCTGCCCGCCACCTAAAACTCAACATGTCGAAGACTGAGCTCCTTGTCTTCCCTCCCAAACCCTGCCCTCTCCCTGACTTTCCCATCTCTGTTGACGGCACTACCATCCTTCCCGTCTCACAACCCGCAAACTTGGTGTCATCCTCGACTCCACTCTCTCATTCACCCCTCACATCCAAGCCGTCACCAAAACCTGCCGGTCTCAGCTCCACAACATTGCCAAGATCCGCCCTTTCCTCTCCATCCACACCACTACCCTGCTCATTCAAGCTCTCATCCTATCCCATCTGGACTATTGCATCAGCCTTCTCTCTGATCTCCCATCCTTGTGTCTCTCCCCACTTCATGCTGCTGCCTGGATTGTCTTTGTCCAGAAATGCTCTGGGCATGTTACTCCCCTCCTCAAAAATCTCCAGTGGCTACCAATCAATCTGCGCATCAGGCAGAAACTCCTCACCCTGGGCTTCAAGGCTGTCCCTCCCCTCGCCCCCTCCTACCTCACCTCCCTTCTGTCCTTCTCCAGCCCAGCCCGCACCCTCCGCTCCTCTGCCGCTAACCTCCTCACTGTACCTCATTCTCGCCTGTCCCACCGTCGACCCCCGGCCCACGTCATCCCCCTGGCCTGGAATGCCCTCCCTCCCAACATCTGCCAAGCTAGCTCTCTTCCTCCCTTCAAGGCCCTACTGAGAGCTCACCTCCTCCAGGAGGCCTTCCCACACTGAGCCCCCTCCTTCCTCGCCCCCTCGTCCCCCTTTCCATCCCCCCCGCCTTACCTCCTTCCCTTCCCCACAGCACCTGTATATATGTTTGTACGTATTTATTACTCTATTTATTTTACTTGTACATATTTAGTCTACTTATTTTATTTTGTTAATATGTTTTGTTTTGTTCTCTGTCTCCCCCTTCTAGACTGTGAGCCCACTGCTGGATAGAGGCCGTCTCTATACGTTGCCAACTTGTACTTCCCAAGCGCTTAGTACAGTGCTCTGCACACAGTAAGCGCTCAATAAATACAATTGAATGAATGAATGAATGAATGAACCCAGATCATTCTGAATCCCAGGACCGTGCTCTATCCACTAGGCCATGCTGCTTCATGGTCACCATCACCCTTGCTTCTTTAAACCCGTCAGTGCTTAAAAGTGCTACCCTCTAGACAGTAAGCTGGTTATAGGCAGGGAATATGTGGGCTAGTTCTGTTGTTCTGTGCTCTCCCGTGTGCTTAGTACAGTGCTCTGCCCACAGTATGCGCTCAATCAATGCCACCGATCGATCTGCTCCGGTGCCAATGGTCGGAAGTCACCAGCACGGCGAATAACTAGGGCATCACACCCCATCTCTGTAAGAAGCAGCGTGGCATCTGTGGATAGAGCACGGGGCTGGGTGTCAGAAAGTCATGGGTTCTAATCCCGGCTCCGCCACTTGCCTGCTGACCTTGGGCAGGTCGTTTCACTTCCCTGGGCCTCAGTTTACCACATCCGTGAGCCCCATGTGGGACAGGAACTGTGTCCAACCTGATTTGCTTGTACCCACCCTGCATTTAGAAGAATGCCTGGCACATAGTAAGTGCTTAACAAATGCCACAATTATTATTATTATTACCTGTTTGCTTGTGGGTTCAGAATGGTGCCTGGCACAAGGTAAGCGCTTAACAAATACCACAATTATTATTAAAATGTTTTCCCTGAAAGATCTGCAGTCCAGATGCCTGTGATCTCCCCGATCAGTCCCCGTGTTACTCCGAAGCCTTTTCCAATCATTCGTTCATTCAATCGTACTTACTGAGCGCTTACCCTGTGCAGAGCACTTTCCTAAGCAATTGGGAAAGTACAGTACAACAATAAGCAGCGACATTCCCTGCCCCACAATGAGCTTACAGTCTAGAGCAGGGGAGACAGACGGCAATACAAACAAATAAAATGACATATACGTACTAAAGTGCTGTGGAACTGGGAAGGCGGGGAGAGAAAAGGGAGCGAGTCAAGGCGACGCAGAAGGGAGTGGAAGATGATGGCAATCCCTCGCCATGAAACGCCAAGGGCTCCGAATGGTCGCCAACCTTCCTCCCCAGCACCTCCTCATCTGCACAGCCACCCCTCGCCAAAACCCACCCCCCATATGGGCTGAGACGGGAGCCCGGCCACTGGTCAGTAAGATCCAGAAAGGAGAATACCGGGCTGCAGGGAGTTGACCTTCGGTGGGGGTAGCCTTGCCTGTCCCTCTCCAACACCACGGGATGATGAAGGCCTCTTTCCCAAATTTTATAACACTTGGGAGGTGGGGGGAGTCTGCCTGGGGAGTAGGAAGGGAAAGGACCCAGCTGTTCCCTCCATGGACCCCTGCAGTTGCTTATCTTGAAGTTCTTAATTTTTAATTGCTGACTTGGAATTTGCCTTCTAATTTTTCACTGCTCGGGCTGTGGAATTGTTGAGCTTGGCACAAAGGGAGCGGTAAATATCACGATAATAACAACAACAGTGTGCTCTGTCCAAGATCCAAGAGCGTCACCGCCGATTTGTTCCTGGAACTTTGGCTAGATGTTCTAATCTTGACCCCAATAAGCTTAACAAGTTTATTAAGGTTAAGGTGAATAAGCTTTCTGTGGAGTTCCAAATCTCCAAACTTTCTCCCCCCACCCATTTTTTGGTGTGATAACTAGAAGTTTGGGCCACTGGCAATTCACAGGAATCACAGACTATAAACACAGATCGACAAGGTCTAATGGGAAGAAAGGTGGTGCACAATAAAGTTGACTGATGGAAGGAAAAATCGGTAGTTTTAATCCAACCATCAGCGCTTACTGTGTGCAGAACACTGTACTAAGAGCTTGGGAAAGTACAATAGACCAATAAACAGACACAGTCCCAATTAGCTGGCTGACTGACAGTCTCCTAGGAAGACGTGCTGACCCTGGGGTCCCCAAGGTGGACTGACTGGCATTTAGTCTTCCAAATTACAAATCACTCGTTGTGGGAACGAGTCTGCTAACTTTGTTGTACTGTACTTTTCAAAGCTCTTAGTTCAGCGCTCTGCAGATAGCAAGCGCTCAATAAATGCCACCCACTGATTGACCGAATGATTGATGATCCCATCTGCAAATATGGCAATGGCACCAGGATTTACATTGGCTCTGGGAAGATCTGGTTTAAAGAGAGTTTGGTGAAAAAAAATCATTATTTCCCCTAAAATCCAGTTTCCCTAGCAGGTTTGGGGACTCTTAATTCTGTCTCATCATCATCAATCGTATTTATTGAGCACTTACTGTGTGCAGAGCACCGTACTAAGCGCTTGGGAAGTACAAGTTTAAAACGTTTTCTGTGATTTTTTTGAAAGCTGCGCTCGACCATATATTTCTGGGAGTGCAAATCTGCCAGGCGACTGTAGGGTGGAGTGGAAGTGAAAACGTGTTTGTGTTTCATTCTGAAAGCGGGCTTTTTAATGAAGTGGCATTTTAAAGTAAAGTATAAACCAGTGTCTAATTCGTAGAATGCACTTAAAATATAGAGCAACAAACTCAAGCAGCAGCTCTCATCGTGGGTCATTTTTCACCGCACTGATTTCACAGCACCACTTCCCCGCCACGGTCCCCTCGGCAAAAGTCGAGGGCGGCAATTTTAATTGTCAATGGCTTGCAAAGGCACTCCGATGTTCTACTGCGTGTGCAATTCAGAGTGCATTTTTGGCGCCGAAAGGCAAGAATGAAAATGGGAACAGCTGGAACAGACGTGACTCCAAAATGGCTAAGATTAAAATGTCCCATTTTTGAAACTGGCATTTTGAATCAACAGCCTATTCCTCGGAGTTCAAAGACTGCTGAAGCCAGACTCTTCATTTCCTTAGTTCATTAACAATATTCTTTAGCTCACGGGGAAAAAAAAGGCTATTTTTAATTCGCGTTGACAGACACGAATTATTATACCAGTGCCGGCTCTGGGTTTTACTCGCGGTATCGTGCTCATTGCACCGGGCTGACCTTCCGAGTATTTTGATGTAACTGCCGGCCCAAAGACTTCGGAACCGACGGCTACCAACTTTGGCTGTGCCGGTGCTTTCCGAAATGCCCCCTCACACCCCAGGAAATTGGAGATGAAAGAGGGTGGCTGGGCCAGGTTCTGCTTGGGTCATCATCATCATCATCATCATCAATCGTATTTATTGAGCGCTTACTATGTGCAGAGCACTGTACTAAGCGCTTGGGAAGTACAAATTGGCAACATATAGAGACAGTCCCTACCCAACAGTGGGCTCACAGTCTAAAAGGGGGAGACAGAGAACAAAACCAAACATACTAACAAAATAAAATAAATAGAATAGATATGTACAAGTAAAATAAATAAATAAATAGAGTAATAAATATGTACAAACATATATACATATATACAGGTCGGGGCAGGGGGTGGCACATTGGCAGAGTTCTTGGGTTTTGGCTTCTGGGTCCTTGCTTACAGGGAAGAATCAGCGTGGCTCAGTGGAAAAGAGCCCGGGCTTTGGAGTCAGAGGTCATGGGTTCGAGTCCCGGCTCCGCCACATCTCTGCTGTGTGACCTTGGGCAAGTCACTTAACTTCTCTGAGCCTCAGTTACCTCATCTGTAAAATGGGGATTAAGACTGTGAGCCCCACGTGGGACAACCTGATCACCTTGTATCCCCCAAGCGCTTAGAACAGTGCTCTGCACATAGTAAGCGCTAAACAAATGCCATCATTATTATTATTATTATTATTAAGAAGGGGGGATAGTGGACGTGAGGAGCCACAGGGAGAGGGAAGAGAAAGGCACTCTGTACTCCCCTTGGGCCTGGGAGTCAGATGGACTTGAGTTCAAATCCAGGGCTCGACCACATGGCTGCTGGGTGACCCTGGACAAGTCATTTCACTTCTCAGGGCCTCAGTTACCTCATCTGTTAAACTGGGATTAAAAGTGCGCGCCCCATGTGAGACAGGGACTGTGTCCGACCCGATTAGCTTGCATCTACCACAACGTGTAGAACAGTGCTTGGCGCCTGGCTCCTTGGGAGCGTCCTTCCCCTCCTGGAGAAGCAGCGTGGTTTAGTGGTTAGAACAAGGGCCTGAAGGTCAGAAGGATCTGGGTTCTACTCCTGGCTCCGCCACTTGTCTGCTGTCTGACCATGGGCAAGTCACTTCACTTCTCTGGGCCTCAATTAATAATAATAATGGCATTTGTTAAGCGCTTACTATGTGCAAAGCACTGTTCTAAGTGCTGGGGGGATACAAGGTGATCAGGTTGTCCCACGTGGGGCTCACAGTCTTAATCCCCGTTTTACAGATGAGGGAACTGAGGCTCAGAGAAGCTAAGTGACTTGCCCAAGGTCACAGAGCAGACATGTGGCAGAGCCAGGATTCGAACCCATGACCTCTGACTCCAAAGCCCGGGCTCTTTCCATCTGGAAAACGGGTTGAAGACTGTGAGCCCCGTGTGAGACAGGGACTGTTTGATTTACTTTTTATCTACCCCAGTGCTTAGAACAGTGCCTGGCACCTAGTAAGCACTTAAGAAATAGCGATAGAAAACATAAAAATAAAAAATGAGCCGTTGCGGCTGTTTTCCCGTACCTCAGGCCCCACCGTGGATGAACAGGGGAGGGAAAAAGGAGACGCTCGTGGGGGTGGCCCAAAGCTGAACTGGCCCATTTGGATAACTCCCCCCAAACTCCCCGCTTTCCCCTTCCGAGCTGGAGGGTGGGGGGATAGGAAGGCGCTGTGATTCTGTTCTCCTCAGGGCCAGAGATCTGCTCTCTCTGAGGGGGCAGGACTCTGGCAGGCCCAGCTTGGCTCGGCACCCAGGACGGCTTGATGGGATGGGATGGGATGGGAATCAGGGCAGGCTCGGATTCCCATCTGGACAGCGACTCCACATCCCGATGCCACAGAAATGTCCCAAGCCGTCCCAAGGCCTAATGGATGGAGCCCGGGCCTGGAAAGACCTGAGTTCTACTCCTGGCTCCACATGTCTGCTGGGTGATCCTGAGCAAGACATTTCACTTCTCTGGGCCTCATCTGTAAAATGGGGATTAGGAGTGTGACCCCCATGTGGGACAGGGACTACGCCCGACCCAATTAGCTTGCATCTACTCCATTAGAACAGGGCTTGCACAAAGTGCTTAACAAGTACCATAATTATCAATTATTAATAAACACCACTGATTTACTGACTGCTAAGGACGGACGCCAAAGAGGGCAGCCATTAGTTTTCCCCCAACCTTGCTGGTCAGAAGGACCACACAGACTGCTAACCCGAAACCCAACTTGAATTCCTTAACACCAATTCACTTTGTGGGCATTTGATAGCCACTTGGTGGGTGGGCTGATCATCATCAATCGCATTTATTGAGCGCTTACTGTGTGCAGAGCACTGTACTAAGCGCTTACGTTACCTGGACGTGACTACTGACTGATTTCACTTTGAAAGAAGGAAATGACTGGAACAAGTGCAATCATCGGGGAGAGCATTTGGGCCAAAAATAGGATTACTTACAGCTCATGCCTGAGCCAACCTCCTTAGGTCAATACACTACGTGAGCAACTCTCACCAGTCACCTCACCCTGCTAACCGGGTCACTACGCAGAGCTCTGAGGGCCAAAGGTGTCTGGTGCCAAACGAGCCCAAGGAGGAGTCGAAAGGACCAGCTGAGCCGTGAACCAGGGGTCCATCCAAGCAAGGCTGGTGGCCAGTTATTCAACCTCCTACTCCAGAAAGAAGAATCTGGTGAATCTGTTTGTATGCAGTGTGATCTGACGATCGACACGATTGCCAGATGTTCTCAATCATTTCCGATGTTTTACTGTGGGAAATACCCCGGTTCGCTCAAAAACGAGCACGCTGAATTAACTTGGATGCACTGTTTTGCAGAATGGCACCGATAACTATTTCCATTTTATTTAGATAAATACTCAGTGTCCCAAAAGTCCTGCTTCACTGGGTTCTAATTTGTTTGGCCTGCGAGAGGCGATTGTGGTTTTTCTGAGGACGATATTTTTTATCACTGCTGCTCTTAGTAGATGCACTCATTAGACCTGGATTAATGGACTCTGAATCCTTCCTCCCCGAAACTGTGACAAAACTCATCGGGGTTTTTTTTCTTTATTGTTTGGTTCGCTAGGCTTCAGTCCGGTGAGTTGGGTGGAGTTCCTGCGTGATTTCTCTGAGTCGTCAAAGATGAAAGAGTCCGCCGTTTGCCTCTCATCACGCTTTGGGTGGCTTCCCTCACCACCAAAGCACTCCTCCCCTTGGCGGGAAGTTCCGTATTTTGGCTTTTCCCGCTCCCAAGCTTGCCCGGGGAACAGAAGCCAGGCACTTTCCAGCTCACCCTCCCTTACTTTGGTGAGGGGCTATAAGAGAGATAAATGGGAACTACGTAAAGTGTAGGGAAAGCAAATGCAGAATGATATCTTGAAGGTCTAACAGCATCTCCGCTTTCCAATTTTCTTTTATGGTATTTGTTAAGCGCTTGCTTACTCCATGCTGAGGTATAGGAAAATGAATTAGGTTGGACACAGTCCATGTCCCACAGCCTTAATCCCCATTTTGCAGATGAGGGAACTGAGGCACAGAGAAGTGAAGTGACTTCCCCAAGGTCTCACGGTAGACAAGTGCTGGAGTCGGAATTGGAACCCGGGTCCTTCTGACAACTAGGCCCAGGCTCTTTCCAGGCTGTGCAGCTTCTTGATATTATTTAATATCACCGATCCTACCTGACCTGAAAAATCCCTCACAGAAAAGAAGGGGAGGGAAGAGAGGCAAGTTTTATCTTCTCCATTTTATGCTTCATCTCTAGAAGCTGCCCTTTCCCTCCAACCAAATTGCAACTACACTGGTTCAAGCATATGTCGTAGCCCATCCCCACCCCTATTACTGCATCAGCCTCCCTGCCTCCTGTCTCTTCCCAATCCAATCCACGCTTCACTCTGCTGCCTGGATCATTTTTCTGAAAAAGCGTTTGGCACACGTTCCCCCACTGCTCAAAAATGTCAAATTAACCAACCAACTGTATTTACTGAGTGCTTACTGTTTGTTGGCAGAGCAGTGAATTAAGCGCTTGGGAGAGTACCATGTAACAGAGCAGGTCAACACATTCCCTGTCCGCAGCAAGCCTACAGTCTAGAGGGGGAGACAGACATTAGCATAAATAAATAGATGAGGGATAGGTACGCAAGTGCTGTGGGGCTGAGAAAGGGGTGAACCCTATTACTCTATTTATTTTATTTGTACATATTTATTCTATTTATCTTATTTTGTTAATATGTTTTGTTTTGTGGTCTGTCCCCCACCTTCTAGACTGTGAGCCCGCTGTTGGGTAGGGAAACCCTATTACTCTATTTATTTTATTTGTACATATTTATTCTATTTATTTTATTTTGTTAATATGTTTTGTTTTGTCGTCTGTCCCCCACCTTCTAGACTGTGAGCCCGCTGTTGGGTAGGGACCGTCTCTATATGTTGCCAACTTGTCCTTCCCAAGCGCTTAGTCCAGTGCTCTGCACACAGTAAGCACTCGATAAATACGATTGAATGAATTGAATGAATGAATCAGTTTTCGCTTCTCTATGCATCAGTATATATGTATATATGTTTGTACATATTTATTACTCTATTTTACTTGTACATATTTACTATTCTATTTATTTTATTTTGTTAATATGTTTTGTTTTGTTGTCTGCCTCCCCCTTCTAGACTGTGAGCACGCTGTTGCGTAGGCGTAGGGACCGTCTCTCTAGGTTGCTGACTTGTACTTCCCCAGCGCTTAGTACAGTGCTCTGCACACAGTAAGCGCTCAACAAATACGATTAAATGAATGAAAAAAAAGGGAGCAAATTCAAGGGCAAGGGTGAATCAGAAGGGAGTGGGAGAAAAGGAAATGAGGACTTAGGGAAGGCGCCTCACCTCGCTCATCTCCCAGCTACACCCCAAACCACACACCTCACCCCTCTGACCACCAACCTGCTTACTGCACCTTGATCTTATTTCTCTTGCCTTTGGTCTCTTGCTCATGTCCTCCCCTGTGTCTTGAGCTTCCTCCTCCTTCAGAGCTGATTGAGTGCATATTGTGTGCCGAGCACTGGACTCAGCTCTTGGGAGAGTATCAGTACTTCCTAACTCAAAAGATCCATTCTCTCCCCCCGACACCCCTGCCATCATATGAACATCTAGTAGAACATGACACCTTCCATGTGTCTGCAGAAATACACACATAATAAAGGTCTAAACTGTAGGCTCGTTGTAGGCAGGGGACGTTGGTACCTAGAACAGTGCTTGGCACGTAGTAAGCGCTTAACAAATACCACTATTATTATATCTACCAACTTTGTTGTACTCTCCCAAGTGCCAGATGATGACGAAATCAACTGTATTTATTGAGCACTTACTGTGTGCAGAGTACTAAGCATTTGGGATCCTCAAAACAGGCTTAAGTTAGTGTTAAGTTGGGCACAACACTATCAGTTTTGTCAACAGGAATTAGGGAGACCTGGTCCTTTTCCTCTAGAAGCTACCGATCGAAATCGGCTAACAATGTATATCGTGTCGAACGACTGCTTACCTTGCCACCTGGATGATGGCCAACAAAATTTGCATTCGGCCAGGAAGTAAAAACTAATCATTATTTCAAACCGGCTTCTTGTTTTATCGAGAATTTTTGACAAGAATCTTGCTGACAAAGCAGCATTAAATGTACTCTCTCGAAACTTCCCTTTAACAGAGAACATAAAACACAAGTTCCCACCCCAGATACAGATATTCCCCAGATACTCAGGGTGCCACCCAAAATCTTGATTCTTTGTCGCTTCAGTTTGGACTTGGGCCACAGTTTCAGATAGACCGAGCTGAGAGCTTGTGCCTCTGGTGTTTTCTGGACTGTAAACATCACAATGGCTGACGGTTTAAGTACATATTTTCACTACCATTGTTTTCTGTTGCTCATCAAAATGTTCAGAGAACTAGCCAGGAGAAACGTTAGCACAATATTCATCAGTCGATTTCATCACTGGCATTCACTGAGCATTTACTGTGTGCAGGGCACTGTACTGAGTGCCTGGGAGAGTACAAAGTAACTGTATTTATTTTACTTGTACATATTTATTCTATTTATTTTATTTTGTTAATACGTTTTGTTATCAGTCTCCCCTTTCTAGACTGTGAGCCCGTTGTTGGGTAGGGACCTTCTCTATATGTTGCCAACTTGTACTTCCCAAGTGCTTAGCACAGTGCTCGGTAAGCGCTCAATAAATACGATTGAATGAATACCACAGAGTTGGTAAACCCATTCCCTACCCATGGAGCACAAGAGGGTCATTACAGTGAAAAGAAACAAAGATCCTCTTTAGATTAGTGACTGGGCCTCAAACTTTGTCTTAGTTCACCACCCAAAATGCTACTGTCAGATGCTCTATGTCTTAACCTGACGACACCCTCCACTTCCTCTTCTCTAACTCCCTTCTGCATCATCCCTGCCCTTGGATTAGCCCCCTTTATAATAATAATGACGGCATTTATTAAGCGCTTACTATGTACAAAGCACTGTTCTAAGCGCTGGGGAGGTTACAAGGTGATCACATTGTCCCACGGGGGGCTCACAGCCTTAATCCCCATTTTACAGATGAGGGAGCCGAGGCACAAAGAAGTGAAGTGACTTGCCCAAAGTCACACAGCTGTCAATTGGCGGAGCCGGGATTTGAACCCATGACCTCTGACGCCAAGGCCCATGCTCTTTCCACTGAGCCACGCTGCCTCTCTTTAGTCCCCCCTCCATCAGTCCCATGACACTTCTGTACATACCCTCTAGACTGTAAGCTCACAGTGGGCAGGGAATGTGTCTAACCAACTCTGTTATATCGTACTCTCCCCAACGCTTAGTACAGTACTCTGCCCAAAGTAAGCCCTCAACAGAGCTGGTTTATTTGCCTGTGTGCCCTTCTCCTTGGCACAACTGTGTATGATTTCCAATCCTATCTCAACACCTCCCCAACTCGAAGCTTCCCTGTTTGCTAATTACAAGGAACGCCGCTCCTTCCCCCAGCCTCCCAACACCTTGATTTTTCACTGTCACTGATGAACTAGACGAGGCATTTGTTAAGCTCAGCACCTGTGATTATCTTTGGGAATAACAAGCACTCATCATAACATGCTTTATCCTCCCTGCTTTACAAAATCTCTGTGATAAGCACCCTTTAAAACTCTTGTTTGGGGCTCATTATCCCACACACTTACAGCAGAGCTCTCTGGCTCACGGTTGATCTTGACCAATAACCAGAGAGCTCAATAACCTCTCTGCAAGGGCAACTCTCTCACTGAGACAACCTTTCCGAACGCCGGGGTCTAACGTTCTCACGCCTTAACGGCACACGCACAGAAACCTAAGAGGAAAATGCCTTTCTAATAGATGGTTCTAATTTACTTGTTCCGCTGTTTCCTAAATCATGCCTCTAAGATATCTCTGTGCTTTTGAGAGCTACGACTGGCTAGGCAGATCACACCGAGTACATATCGTTAATCTTTGACCACGGAGATTTAACAACTATGTTATGAGGCAATTTCGATTTTACAGCCACTTTACAATTCTCATCCAAAAATGCTCAGGAAAGCACAATCCCGCCATTTGGCGACTGGATGCAAAAGGATACGTCACAGGGCCAAAAGGCTTTTTAAACAGAACTCCTTTAAAACCAACCCTGCACAAGGGCAAGACCTCCTCATATCCGACAGACGATCACCCCCCCGACCTTCAAAGACTTGTTGAAGACACACCTCCTCCAAGAGGCCTTCCCTGACTCAGCTCTCATTTCCTCTTCTCCCACTCCCTTTCTGACCCACCCTGATTTGCTCCCATTATTCATCCCTATGGCCCCAAAGCTTCCAAAAATGAAATGGTAGTCTCCCCTCTGCACCTAGGAGGATACCTGTATATATGTTTGTACATATTTATTACTCTATTTATTTATTTATTTATTTTACTTGTACATATCTATTCTATTTATTTTATTTTGTTAGTATGTTTGGTTTTGTTCTCTGTCTCCCCCTTTTAGACTGTGAGCCCACTGTTGGGTAGGGACTGTCTCTATATGTTGCCAACTTGTACTTCCCAAGAGCTTAGTACAGTGCTCTGCACACAGTAAGCGTTCAATAAATACGATTGATTGATTGATTGATGCTAACAGCTACTAGTGGATGGACAGAAGACCAGTCCCCTCCATTCATTTCCTCCTGGTTCCAGAAATTGGATACTAAAACTCCTGTAACGGAGCAGAGAGCTATCCCCTTCTCTCACTCTTGGCCTTGGGCTCAGGCAGGCGATGCATAAGAAGCAGCATGACTCAGTGGAAAGAGCACGGGCTTGGGAGCCAGAGGTCATGGGTTCTAATCCCGACTCTGCCACTTGTCAGCTGTGTGACCTTGGGTAAGTCACTTAACTTCTCTGTGCCTCAGTTACCTCATCTGTAAAATGGGGATTAAGACTGTGAGCACCATGTGGAACAACCTGATCGCCTTGTATCCCCCCAGCGCTTAGAACAGTTGCCAACTTGTACTTCCCAAGCACCTAGTACAGTGCTCTGCACACAGTAAGCGCTCAGTAAATACGATTGAATGAATGAATGAACAGTGCTTCACACATAGTAAGCGCTTAACAAATGCCATCATCATCATCAGAAGACAGGCCTCTGGTTTTACTATCTCCGCCTCTACAGTGCTTATTTAAGACACCTTTTTCTTCCCTGTAAATCCTTTCATAACTCAAGTGGGAACCAGAGATGGTGGCTAATTTTAAGGGAATCAGCTACATGAGCATTAAATGACATCCCTGAAATGTACTGAACACATCTGCCATAGTGGAAGAATGAGTCTGTTGCTTTCTCTCCAAGAGTTTTGCCTTTTCCAATTATTTCCTCATCAGATGATATCTTTGCGGCCCAGAAGATAGATGAGAAGCCATGAACGAGCGCACTAAAACTATCTTGGATTTTCCTCACCCAATCTACCTGTCTTCTAATAGAAACGTTGGGGCATTAATCGCGCAGCTTTCCAAAAGGGTTTCAGAATCAGGGCTCAAAAGATGAAATGCTTACCTCGAGTATTCTAGTGTCAAAATCTTCATAGGTTTCTGTCAAGAGAAAAGAAAAATGGACAGTTATAGATAAACATATACACACTTTTTTGGCGTGTGTGTGTGTGCGTCTGCCCCAATTCTATTCAGCTATCACAGCATCATTCTATTAAAGGTTTTTTTTTTTCCTTAGTGGACTGTGTCTGCTTCTTTATTCTTAAGAATGATGTAGTACCATAAATCAAAATGTCTGCAATCCAACCACATTAATGCTCCTTAGCATTAGCCCCCTGTTCAACGGGCTTCTTTCCCAGGTCCTGCCTCTGGTGTGGAACTCCCTCCCCCTTCATTTTGAACAGCCCACCACTCTCCCCACCTTCAAAGCCTTATCTGAAATAACATCCTCCATGAGGCTTTTCCTAACCAAGCCCTCATTTCCCCTATTCCCTCTCCCTTCTGTGTCATCCTGGTACTTGGATTTGTAGCTGAAGAGATCTACTGCCTCCTCTCGAAACCCACCCCCTCCACCTGTGCCTCCGAACTGTCCCATCACACCTTACCAATTAATCAATCGCATTTATTGAGCGCTTACTGTGTGCAGAGCACTGTACTAAGCGCTTGGGAAGTACAAATTGGCAACATAGAGACAGTCCCTACCCAACAGTGGGTTCACAGTCTAGAAGACTTATCAAAGACTTATCAAACTTCACACCTTATCAAAGCTCTTGTCCCCTCCCTCCCTGATCACCATATTCAACTCTTCACTGGCTTTTTCCCCCACTGCAATCAAACATGCTTATGTCTCCCCTGTATTAAAAAAACCCCTTCTTTGACGCCATGATGCCTTCCAATCATTCTTCTACAAACTCCTTGAGCAAGTTGCCTACACCTGCTGTCTCTACCTCCTCTCCTCCAGTTGTCTCCTTGACACCCTCCGATCTGGCTTCCACCCCTTAATCTCCACAGTGACTCTCCCTCGATTGTCACCAATCATCTCCTTCTTGCCAAATCCAACAATCTCTATTCCATCCTAATCCTCCGACCTCTCAGCTACCTTTGACACTGTTGACGAACCTCCTTCTCCTGGAAACATTATCCAACCTCAGCTTCACTGACACTATCCTCTCCTGTATCTCTTTGGCCTCTCAGTCTCAAGTGTCTTTGGTGGGCTCCTCCTCTAACTCCCTCCCTCTAACTGTGGGAGTCCCTCGTGGCTCAGTTCTGGGTCCCCATCTATTCTCCTTCTACATCCACTCCCTTAGAGATCTCAATCGCTCCTGTGGCTTCGACTACCATCTCTGTGTGGACGAATCCCAAATCTGCATCTCCAGCCCTGATTTCTCTCTTCCTCCGCAATCCCACATTTCCTTCTGCCTTCGGGACATCTCTACTTGGATGTTCAGTGCTTGGTTCAATGCTCTGCATACGGTAAGCACTCAATAAATACGACTGATTGATCGATTTGTCCACTTTATTCACTCCACTCTCAGCCCGACAGTGCTTAAGAACATATCTCATTCATCTTAACGTCTGTCTCCTCTCTAGACTGTAAGCTCCTTTTGGCAGGGAATGAGTTTATCAACTATTGTACTGTACCACCCAAGCAGTAAGTACAATGCTCTGCAAACAGTAAGTGCTCAATAGGTAGGATTGATTGAATATTTTTACTCAGAATAAGGACAAATCCTCTTTAACTAACTGACAACCTGTCCAGGGGCCAGCATTCACACGATATAATGGCCTAGTTGAAAGATCCCTGGCTTGGGAGTCAAAGGACCTAAATTCTAATCCCAGCTCACCATCTGTCTGCTGTGCGACCTTGAACAAGTCACTTAATTTTTGGAAGCCTCAGTTATCTCATCTGTAATAAGCGGATTGAGACTGTGAGCTCGATACAGGATATGGGCTGGTCAACCTGATTAGCTTGTATTTACCACAGTGCTTAGTACAATGCCTGGCACATAGTAGGCACTTAAGAAATACCATTTTAAAAAACCCAACCAAAAACATGCTGTTGAAAGCGGACAGACCTGCCCACCCCGACTGCTAAAAGTCTATGCCTCTCACCACCCTACTGCAGAGGGCAAGTTAATCAATCAATGGCATTTATTGAGTGCTTACTGTATGCAGAGCACTACTGTATGCAGAACCCTTGGAAAAGTGCAATGCAACAATAAAACCGACAAAATCCCTGCCCACAAGTAGCTCACAGTTCAGAGAGGGAGGCAGAAATGAATATAAATACATAAATTATGTATGGACACAAGTGCTGTGGGGCTGGGCAGGAGGATGAATTACCTGAGCAAGTCAGGGTGTCGCAGAAGCGAGTGGGAGAAAAGGAAATGAGGGCTCAATCAGGGAAATCCTCTTGGAGGAGACGGGCTTTCAAAGAGGCTTTGAAGGTGGGGACAGGATATATGAAGATATGAAGAGGGAGGGTGTTCCACTTAATGAGATTTTTAAAATGCCTCTCCCCTTGCTCCTGGGTAGGTTCCCCTGCCTTAGGTAAAGAAAATTGTGGTAGATAGCCAGATGCAGTTGTAGTGATACACCAAGGCTCCAAATCTTCCCCAGCAACTCTCATGCAGGAGGAAGAAGAAGCCCTTGCTACCTGGAAAATGAGGAAAAGGAAGGTTCCAGAGAGAGGAAGAGGCTGAACAGCATTTGCTGAGCAAGAAGGAGTTGTCTCTGTTCATAGGTGAGGTCTTTTAAATATACCTATCAGTCACTGAAAAATTATTCAACCCCTGGATTGAAAGACAGGGAAATAACACAGCGGGGCACCTGAAGCTCAATGAAGCCGAAGACTGAGGAGTGAATAAAGATATATGTTTAGCTATGGAACTGTGCAAGGCCCCAAGGAATTTAAAATTACCAATAAACGTTGCCTGTGGCTGGAAACATTTTATTCAAGGGCCTTATTTATTCTTGGGTGGACACACTCTAAAGGAGGATCTTCAAATGGCTGCCATAATTTTAGAAACGGCAGATGAAAAACCCAGTTGCATTATTTACTAGCTTTAAATGACCAGAGTCGGAAAAGAATAATTAGAATCTGACGATGCAGGGATGTCAGAGCGGCCGTCTACCAACGGGAGACCAGCCGTCCTGAGCCATTATGAGCAGCGGGCAAAAGGTTCACCCTTTGGCAACCCAACAGAGCTGAGGTAATAGTGAATTAAAGTGGAGCTCTGAGACTGCAGCAGATACCCCCGTTTCAACAAACCCCACTGAAGAGTCCATGAAGCTGAAACAGCTTTATTTCATATTCACTTGGTGGGCATTGACATAGTTATCAGGCAATTTGGTCACGGTGGTCTTCCTTTTCCTTTTCTTTTTTTTTAAGGCAACTGTTAAGCGCTTACTGTGCGCCAGACCCTGTTCTAAGCGCTGGGGCAGACACGAGCTGATGAGGTTGGTCACAGTCCCTGTCCCACAAAGGGCTCACAGCCTCGACCCCCATTTTGCAGAGGAGGTAACAGACCCAGAAGTTAAGTGACTTCCTCTGAACAAATAAGAGAATGGGACCCCACTGTTGGGTAGGGACTGTCTCTATATGTTGCCAATTTGTACTTCCCAAGCGCTTAGTACAGTACTCTGCACATAGTAAGCGCTCAATAAATACGATTGATGATGATGATGATGATGATTACATTGGGTTTAGAAATGGCATTAGATTGCCAAAAAGAAAATGGTGGAGGCAACCACCACACAGAGGTCTCTGATGGATGTACCAGTGTGGATCTGGTTTGTAATAATAATACTGATGATGGCATTTATTAAGTGCTTACAATGTGCAAAGCACTGTTCTAAGCGCTGGGGAGGTTACAAGGTGATCAGGTTGTTCCTCGGGGGGCTCGCAGTCCTAACCCCCATTTTACAGATGAGGTAAGTGAGGCACAGAGAAGTTAAGTGGCTTGCCCAAAGTCACACAGCTGACAGTTGGCGGAGCTGGGGTTTGAACCCATGACCTCTGACTCCAAAGCCTGGGCTCTTTCCACTGAGCCATGCTGCTTCTCTAATAAAAAGACGAGAGGATTAAATAAAATTAATGAGAGGATTAAATAAATAAAAGGATTAGAGGAACTAAATGGGAGCAGCATGTTCAATCGATTCAAAATGACCGCCAAGCGTGGCCTAGGGGACAGGGCACAGGCCTTGGTGCCAGAAGTTCTGCCACATAAAAATAATGATGGTATTTGTTAAGCGCTTACTATGTGCCAAGCACTGTTCTAAGCACTGGGGTAGATACAAGGTAATCAGGGTGTCCCACGTGGGGCTCACAGTCTTAATCTCCATTTTGCAGATGAGGGAACTGAGGCCCAGAGAAGTTAAGTGGCTTGGCCAAGGTCACACAGCAGACAAGTGGTGGAGTCGGGATTAGAACTCACGACCTCTGACTCCCAAGCCTGTGCTCTATCCATTACGCCATGCTGCTTCTCAGATGGGGACAGATAGAGCACAGGGAACATTTAATTGAACTGTGGCTGGTGATAGATTTAGCAGATAAGGAACGGGACCGGTTAACACGGCCCATTGCTGGGGATGGAAAAGGAGATACTAGGATTTGAAGGTCACAGGGGTTGGAGTGGTCAATTTTATTATAGAAACAGCGTGGCACAGTGGAAAGAGCCCGGGCTTTGGAGTCAGAGGTCATGGGTTCGAATCCCGGCTCCGCCAATTGTCAGCTGTGTGACTTTGGGCAAGTCACTTCACTTCTCTGGGCCTCAGTTCCCTCATCTGTAAAATGAGGATGAAGACTGTGAGCCCCCCATGGGACACCCTGATCACCCTGTATCCTCCCCAGCGCTTTGAACAGTGCTTGGCACATAGTAAGCGCTTAACAAATGCCATTATTATTATATTATTATTAATAAGGATCTGGGTCTGACCTGATTACCCTGTTCCTACTCCAGCATCTAGGATGATGCTTGGCACATAGTAAGCACTTAAGAAACAGCACAATTATCATTACAGTCCTCGGGGAGGAAATCCCTTGTTATACGGCCTCGATAAGTGACGACAAATGAGTGTGTAAAGCACAAGTGCACAGTAGTGAAGCCGCAGAAACAGCCGCGTGAGAGTTGGTAGCGGCTATGATCGACACTGCTGCAGAGCCATATTTAGCCAAAAGAGGAGAGCTTCACTTGGCACCCGAAAAAACGAGAAGCTAGACTGAACAGGGCGCTTGGGCAGAATTTGTTGGGGACGACGGATCTTAAAGATGGGAACCGGAGTTGGAGCTACAAGATACGGCTTTTCTCTGACGAAGCCATACCCGTGGTAAAGTAGTTCCATTTTCTGACACGGCCACACTTCACGTTTTATAAAGTCGTAAACACCTGCTCTGTCCGCTCAATGCCTTTTGCTCATGAGGTATTGAAAGGCCCATCCAACACGCTTCCGGATTTCTGCATTAAACAGCACAACTATTTGGAGGCTACTCTAAGGCAGGGAAAAACCGGTTCTTTTATCCATTTCTGGACACTGAATTCGGCAGAAGGAGCTGCCTGGGAAAGCGAGCAGTTTAAATATTTTTTTGACTCAGCTGCCATTTCAAATCCAGCACACTTGCAATAATTAGTCATCCTAAAGGTACTGACTTGCTTAATCTTCTGATACGTGCTCTCAAATAAATCGTCGTCTCCTTTGAAAAGCCACGCTTCCAAATTCGAACAACAACTTCCCTGCATTCGATTTTTATTGCTGATCGGGATTGAGCTTGTCGGCAGAAAGGAAATGAGCTGTACTCGCCTTCTGTACCCTGAAAGGGATTCTGTGAGCCACGGAAATAGAAAAAGAATGTGTGATTAGAATAAAATCAATCCTTACGAGTGGAGCACTTTTGTTGTGTGAGAACAAACCATTTTGGAGATAGAGGATGAAGTGGTTTGGGATGGAATTTGGATCTCTGAAAGAGGTAATCTTAAGAGAAAGGCTGAACCTAAGAATGGAATCATCATCATCATCAATCGTATTTATTGAGCGCTTACTGTGTGCAGAGCACTGTACTAAGCGCTTGGGAAGTACTCTTATTTATCCTCACAATGCACTGGAGAAATGGGTGGTGGGCTGTAACCCTGTTGTCCAAAAATGTTCCGTGACTGACCCGGAGGGGATCCGGGATTAGATCCCAGGTCCTTCTGACTCCTAGACCTGTGAGAAGCAGGGTGGCTTAGTGGATAAAGCACAGGCCTTGGGAGTCAGAAGGACCTGGGTTCTAATCCCAGCTCTGCCACCTGTCTCCTGTGTGACTTTGGGCAAGTCACTTCACTTCTCTGTGCCTTAATTACCTCATCTGTACAATGGGGATTACGACTGTGATCCCCACATGGGACAACCTGATTACCTTGAATCTACCCCAGGGCTTAGAACAGTGCTTGGCACGTAGTAAGCATTTAACAAATACTATTATTATTACTATTATCTTTATTCGGGGTAGTAGAGGTAGTAGTTGTACTATGTTCTGAGTGCCCAGTTGGGGCAATACACTGTACTAAGCACGTGGAAAGTGCAAAACAAAGAACTGACATGATCCCTGGGAACAAGGAGCTTGATATTCTAGCTGGAGAACTGCATTCAGATTTGCACCCTTATTTATTTCACTCAGTCGCATTTATTGAGCGCTTACTGTGTGCAGAGCAATCCCTTCCTCGGTTCCACAGCGCTTGTGTTCACAGCTTAAATTGACTTCTATTAATCTCTGTCTCCCCCTCTAGACTGTCAGGTCACTGCGGGCAGGGAGTGTGCCTGCAAATTCTGTTGTACTGTACTCTCCCAAGCGCTTAGTACAGTACTCTGCACTCAGGAAACACTCAATAAATACCGCTGATTGACTGGCTGAAGGACAGGCACGAGGATATCCACAACTAGAGTAAATTAAGTGAGCGATCAAATGGACAGCTGAATCATGTAGATTCCCAAACTGCCGAGGATGGGTATAGGTGAGTGTAGAAGTGCTGGAGATGACCGTATGTATGGTATGTTATGTATATATGTTTACACATATTTATTACTCTATTTATTTATTTTACTTGTACATATCTATTCTATTTATTTTATTTTGTTAATATGTTTGGTTTTGTTCTCTGTCTCCCCCTTCTAGACTGTGAGCCCACTGTTGGGTAGGGACCGTCTCTATATGTTGCCAACTTGTACTTCCCAAGCGCTTAGTACAGTGCTCTGCACACAGTAAGCGCTCAATAAATACAACTGACTGATTGATTGATTGAGCAGTGCCTGGAGGATTTGGGGTGGGGGGGAATTCACTGGGGGACACACTTGTTAGAGGTCAGACTTTCCGAGGGCTTGAATGTGGGGAGAGCTGTGGCCTGTCAAATTAACCAAATAATTGTGTTAAAATCTCTTCTGCTAAACAAGATTTTGGCGAAAGGAGAATGTGCTTTTATTTCCTGTATTCTTAAAACACACGTTAAGTGAAGCTATTTCAAGGTTGCAGGAAATTCAAACAAATTTAATCTCAATTATAGTGCATATTTGTAATACAGTGTCTGGCACAGAATAAGCTGTTAAATCCCACGATTATGATTATGGAGATTTTTAATATATCAGTTTGACTGAGTGAAATTGCTGTTTTTGGTCGTAGTTGTGTTATGAGCTAATTTTCCAATTGTCCCTTTATGGCTGTTTTCACTCTTCGAGTTTTATGCAGAGGAGATGAGAGATGGAAATTTTAGACTGGCTCTTCCAAAATGAAGAAAGTGCTGGCACCCTTGGAAAGAACAGCTAACTGGGGGAAATTCTGCCTTTTCACATGTCTGGAAAGTGAAGGCCAAATGAAACAATGTTTTCCTAGCTCCAGTCATGGGTTGCTAATCCCTGGGGCAGAACAAAAATTAATGAAGCTTGCCCAAATTGTCTCATGTGTCTTGTGGGAGAGGAAATATTGGAGTCTCATTCCCTCGACAAAAACCCTCAATCCTAAGTAATGGCAACCATTTCTCCTAACGCAAAAGACAAGATGCACGTGCCTCGGCAAGGGGACAATTTTATATATTTTTAACTTCGGGAAAATCCCTCCAGCTGCCCGTTACCGGTCCTCAGAATACCCTTCCTTCTCTGCGATATGGATTATTTGTATTCAGAGGCCTATTTGGTTAATGTCACCCAATTTTCTTAAAACCCACATGAGTGGTTAATGTGATCGAGACTGAAATTTCCATTTTCGCTTCACTAGCCCACGGTAGATGAAAGGAGGAAGATGAGGTGCCACGCGTTACAGTGGCCGGTGAAATAACATTTCCCCTGTGAGTTAATTGCTATTGCCAATTTGTACTTCCCAAGCGCTTAGTACAGTGCTCTGCACATAGTAAGCGCTCAATAAATACGATTGATGATGATGATGATTGCCTAGGAGAAGAACAGAACGGGCAGATGGAGTCCAGCGGAGGCTCCTTTCTCCCTCTCCCCACGCCGACCCCAACCAGCCATGTCTGTGAAGCAACGTAGCCTAGTGGAAACATGCAAGGGCCTGGGGCCAGAAGGACCTGGTTCTAATGCTGACTCCGCCAACTTGTCTGCTGTGTGATCTTGGGCAACTCACTTCACTTCTCTGTGCCTCAGTTACCCCATCTGTAAAATGGGGATGAAGATCGTGAGCCCCCATGCGGGACATGGACTGTGTCCAAACTGCTTGGCTTGTATCTGCCTCAGTGCTTGGTACAGTGCTTAGCTTAAGCACTTAACAAATATCGCAACTGTAAGCACTTGTAAGCAATTGTAGGCACTTAACAAATATCGCAATTATTATTATTATTACCTAGCTGTTCTTTTCTTCGGTGGAACAGAATAGAATGCCACTGTTTTCCCCCACCTTATTCTATAAAAGTCCATTCTCCAAAATCCTAGTACTAATGGGGGAGAAGGAACGTTGCATTAGAAGACAAAGCTGAAAAAGCTGTCAGACCTAAGGAAGGGTCTGGAGAAAGATTACGTTCCACTAGAAATAGAAACTGCTATTTAGTTCCTAGAATAAAGCAACAAGAACCGACAGCTACCCTGTTAGACGGTATTCGCTTGGCTATTCTTTCCATTACTGCTGCTCATTTTGATTTAGACGCTTATATGACATAACCAACTTTTTCTGCAGGGAGTTTACAATATTTTTATGTTTAATATTGAGGGGGAACATGAATCAGAGAACTTATTAAAACTATTGTCTTACTAATCTCCTCTATGCCAACAGACACCCCGTGCGATCTGCACGCAGAAAATATTAGGCAGTTTTCCCTTCTCAGCCAAGATTTAATGGCAGACAGTTAGGGTAAAGTTTCCTTTTATGACGATTTCTTTTGCACTGCAGGCTTGACTTTTTCCCAACTTAAAAGAAAAGGTAATGGACAGATACTACTCGCTGTTTTATGTCTCTTCACTGATAGTTCAGCCATTAAGTAAACAGCAGAATCTCTAAATGCTAACCACCCTTATCAATGCTTAGAATGGTGCTTAGTGCATAGTAAATGCTTAACAAATACCATAATTATTACTATTATTCATGTGCACCCGAATAAGCTGGAGATGACTCGGCAGCATAAGACGAAACACAACCTCACAATACTTCTATGGGGTATATTCATTATACCCAGTTTAGATCTATAAGAAGCGCACCTTCACATTCATTCATTCAATTGTATTTATTGGCGAAGCAGCGTGGCTCCGTGGAAACAGCCCGGGCTTTGGAGTCAGAGGTCATGGGTTCAAATCCTGGCTCCGCCAATTGTCACCTGTGTGACTTTGGGCAAGTCACTTCACTGGGCCTCAGTTACCTCATTTGTAAAATGGGGATTAAGACTGTGAGCCCCACGTGGGACAACCTGATCACCTTGTATCCCCCCAGTGCTTAAAACAGTGCTTGGCACATAGTAAGTGCTTAACAAATACCACTATTATTATTATTAATGGTCTTTTACAGTCACAGTCTTTTAGACTGTGAGCCCACTGTTGGGTAGGGACTGTCTCTATATGTTGCCAATTTGTACTTCCCAAGCGCTTAGTACAGTGCTCTGCACATAGTAAGCGCTCAATAAATACGACTGATGATGATATTATTATTATTGAGCGCTTACTGTGTGCAGAGCACTGTACTAAGCGCTTGGGAAGTACAAATCGGCAACATACAGAGACGATCCCTACCCAGCACAGACAGAAACTCCTCACCACTGGCTTTAAAGAACTAAATCACCTTGCCCCCTCCTACCTCACTTCACTACTCTTCTGCTACAACCCAGAACGCACACTTTATTCCTCTAATGCCAACCCACTCACTGTACTTCGACCTCGCCTATTCTTTCATTCATTCAGTCTGTCATATTAACTGAGCGCTTACTGTGTACAGAGCACTGTCTCGCCACCTACCTCTTGCCCATATCCTGCCTCTGGCCTGGAATGCCCTCCCTTCTCGTATTCATTCAATCGTATTTATTGAGCGCTTACTGTATGCACAGCACTGTACTAAGCGCTTGGGAAGTACAAGTTGGCAACATATAGAGACGGTCCCTACCCAACAGCGGGCTCACAGTCTAGAAGGGGGAGACAGACGACAAAACAAATTAATGAAATAAACAGAATATGTAAATCTGTACGAGTAAAATAGAGTAATACATCTGTACAAACATATATACAGGTGCTGTGGGGAGGGGAAGGAGGTAGGGTGGGGAGGATGGGGAGGGGGAGAGGAAAAAGGGGGCTCAGTGTGGGAAGGCCTCCTGGAGGAGGTGAGCTCTCAGTAGGGCTTTGACTGGAGGAAGAGAGCTAGCTTGGCGGATGTGCGGAGGAAGGGCATTCCAGGCCAGGGGGAGGACGTGGGCTGGGGGTTGACGGCGGGACAGGCAAGAACGAGGCATATCCGACAGTTCATCCCACTTTCATCCCACTTTCGAAGGCTTACTGAAGGCTTTTAGACTGTAAGCCCACTGTTGGGTAGGGACTATCTCTATATGTTGCCAACTTGTACTTCCCAAGCGCTTAGTCCAGTGCTCTGTACACAGTAAGCGCTCAATAAATATGATTGATTGATTGATTGAAGGCACATCTCCTTCCAAGGGCCTTCCCTGACTAAGCCCTCCATTCTTCTTTTCCCACTCCCTTCTGCATCACCCTGACTCACTCCCTTTATTCACTACCCACCCCGCAGCCCAACAGCACTTATTTATTTATATTAACGTCGGTCTCCCCGTCTAGACTGTAAGTTCACTGTGGGCAGGGAATGTGCCTGCTATATTGTTGGGTTGTACTCTCCCAAGCACTTAGTTTAATGCTCTGCGCACACTGCGTGCTCAAAAAACACGACTGATTCACTCACTGACTGATTTACTATATGCAGATCACTGAATTAAGCTGTTGGGAGAGTACGATACAATTCAGTTGATGGAAACATTCCCTGCCCATAAGGCAAGACCAGGAAAATTGAGGGAAGATAATTTTCTAGGGAAAAAATCCTCATTTTTGGCCCCCACCTGCATTCACTGCTAACCTACGTGGGAACACGAACAAAGGATGTCAAGAGCCACAACTACCAATCTTGCCTCAGAGTTCACCGCAGGAAACCGGCAACTCGGCGTACCTGCCTGACTTTTTCTAGCCCTAACCTTCCCTGATTCCCCTCATCTGCTGAAACTCTGCAGGGCTCAAGTTCGTCCCAGCAGCTCAAAAGCAGAATGAAAAGAAAGCACAAAGCCGTAAGTAATCGTCGATCGGGAATTTGGACAACGGCACCTCATTTGGCAAGCTGGGTGAAGCGGTCAGCGACTGAATAAAGCATCCTTGTTTACACTTGACAATCCGTTTGGGTCAACAACCTCACTGGGGAAGTCAAATGAGAGCCCTATGACGCCCATACAATTTATTGGAGTCTGTCATTAGACTGATTATGGCTTTATTAAATTGCGACAATGGCGGAGATTGCCTCTTTTGTTTATTTTGCTCTCCCAAACACACAGTACGGTGCTCGGCACACAATAAAGCAGCGTGGCCTAGTGGAGAAAGAACAAGCCTGGGAGTCAGAGGACCTGGGTTCTAATCCCAGCCCTGCCACTTATCCGCTTTGTGTCCTTGGGCAAGTCACTTGGCTTTGTTGTGCCTCAGTTTCATCATCTGGAAAATGGGGATTATGACTCTGACTCCACTTTTCATTCATTCATTCATTCAATCGTATTTATTGAGCGCTTACTGTGTGCACAGGACTGTACTAAGTGCTTGGGAAGTACAAGTTGGCAACATATGGAGACGGTCCCTACCCAACAACGGGCTCACAGTCTAGAAGGGGGAGACAGACAACAAAACAAAATATATTAACAAAGTAAAACAGAGTAATACATCTGTACAAACATATACACAGGTGCTGTGGGAAGGGGAAGGAGGTAAGGCAGGGGGGATGGAGAGGGGGAGAGGAAAAAGGGGGCTCAGTCTGGGAAGGGCTCCTGGAGGAGGTGAGCTCTCAGTAGTGCTTTGAAGGGAGGAAGAGAGCCAGCTTGGCAGATGTGCGGAGAGAGGGCATTCCAGGCCCGGGGGAGGATGTGGGCCGGGGGTCAAAGGCGGGACGGGCGAGAACGAGGTACGGTGAGGAGGTTAGCGGCGGAGGAGCGGAGGGTGCGGGCTGGGCTGGAGAAGGAGAGAAGAGAGGTGAGGTAGGAGGGGGCGAGGGGATGGACAGCCCTGAAGCCGAGAGGGAGGAGTTCTTGCCTGATGCGTACGCTGACTGGTAGCCACTGGAGATTTTTGAGGAGGAGAGTAACATGCCCAGAGCGTTTCTGCACAAAGATGATCCGGGCAGCAGCGTGAAGTACGGATTGACGTGGGGAGAGACAGGAGGATGGGAGATCAGAGAGAAGGCTGATGCAGTAATCCAGACGGGATAGGATGAGAGACTGAACCAGCGGGGTAGAGGTTTGGATGGCGAGGAAAGGGCGGATCTTGGCAATGTTGCGGAGCTGAGACCGGCAGGTTTTGGTGACGGCTTGGATGTGAGGGGTGAATGAGAGAGCAGAGTCGAGGATGACACCAAGGTTGCGGGTTTGTGAGACTTGGGAAGTGGACTGTGTCCAACCTGATTAGCCTGTATTTACTCTAGTGTTTAGTACAGTTTCTGGAACATAGTAAAAACATAACCAATATCATATAAAGACAGTGGGCACTCAACGAATATCAATGAACGAACAGTACCTCATCTGTAAAATGGGGATTAAGACTGTGAGCCCCATGTGGGACAACCCGATAACCTTGTAGCTATCCCAGCGCTTAGAACAGTGCCCGGTATATAGTAAGCGCTTAACATATACCAGTATTATTATTATCGTTACTGCCACAGGGACCTAAAGAAGGTAATGTACTGATGACAAAACGCACCATGATTAGTTTTCTTGCATGTCATCTTTGACATCTCTTTTATCTACTCTTACAGTCTTCTCATTCCTCACCCTGCCGCAAATCTCTCCCTTCTTAAATTCAACCGCATGGAGCATCTTTTGAAAATGCTGTTCGGAACACATCTTTGCCTTCCTCCAAAAGGCTCCAGTGAACTCATTTTATCTCCCCCTGGTTTTAGACTGTGAGCAGTTGATGGGTAAGGACTGCCTCTATTTGTTGAAGAATTATACTTTCCAAGTGCTTAGTCCAGTGCTCGGCACACGGGAAGCGCTCAATAAATACGAGTGAATGAATCGATCTCCCATAAAACAAAGCTGCCAAAGATGGCTCGCCCTCTCAATTTCCACTCTCTCCTCCTCTCCCCCATCTGAGCTACCCTCTTACTGTACCTCACTCTTGACTGTGTTGCATCCAATGCCCTGCTCAAGACTTGCTGCCTTTACCATTTACTAAATAATAATGACAGTATTTACTAAGCGCTTACTATGTGCCAAACACTGTTTCACATTTTGTCTAAAAAAGTCTCCCCCAAGTGTCAATCGCTGACTGGTCCCCCATCTTCCCGGCGGGGTTACACCGTCCCATTACCATAGCATTCACGGAGCACATCTGCTTATTATTAATTTAAAACAATCTTTATGCTTTTAATCATTTATTTGGCTGACAATTTGTGGAGGAACGACCAATAGCATTTAAGGTCCGGTCCCCACCTCAAAGAGTTCCTAAATCCTGCGGAGAAGATAAGCGGACCCAAATTGCAGCTCCCGTTCATCGATCATCTTAGTGCATGTCCGTTTCAGCAGCGAATCTGCTTACTCATTAAGTGGGCCCCAGATCCTAAAACTCCAATTAACATGGGACGAAATGTTAAGTGGGTAAGATTTACGTAACAGAGCTGAAGGGGCCAGTCAGCCAAAGTTGGTTGTTCTGGCCAATCAGATAATATATCCTGATGCGTTTTTCTCTCATAAGTGTGGGCGGACAGCACAGCAGCCAACAAGGAATGGGGCAAAGGCCACCGTCGCCCAAGACCTCCAAGACAACTCATCATTTGTACAATTTGTAAAATTCCAGACATCAATTCATAACCTTGATGAAATCTGGGACGAAAACGATTCAGTCAAACAAAACAAAACTCAAAATGACTCTAGAGGTGAAATTTAACCCCCCCTGCACTCAGGATCTTGCTAGAAATCTTCAAAGGGCTGCGGTTTCTAGACTGTGAGCCCACTGTTGGGTAGGGACTGTCTCTATATGTTGCCAACTTGTACTTCCCAAGCGCTTAATACAGTGCTCTGCACACAGTCAGCGCTCAATAAATACAATTGATTGATTGATTTACCTGGATGGTTATTTGCTTTCAGTATCAGGATATCATCTAGTATAAAATAAGTAAAAACAGCTTTAAAGAAAAGTGTTTGTAAGATGAGACTGACCCTATCTGCATCCAACCTAAGTTTTTTGAATAATAATAATAATAATAATTGTGGCATTTGTTAAGCACTTACTGTGAGCCAGGCACTGTTCTAAGTGCTGGGGTAGATACAAGTTAATCAGGTTGGCAGTCCCTGTCCCACATGGGGAATCCAGTCTTAATCCCCATTTTGCAGCTGTGGTAACTAAGGCACAGAGAAGTTAAGTGACTTACCCAAGGTCATACAGCAATCAGATGGTGGAGCCAGGATTAGAACTCATGTCCTCTGATTCCCAGGCCTGTGCTCTTTCCACTAGGCCACAATGCTTCCACCCCAGTACTTAACAGGGTGTTTGACACAGAGTAAGCATTCAGCAAATATTACTGACATCCCTGTGGCTACTGAGAAGCACCTGTTAAACTTATAAATTCATGAATTAGAATGAATTTGAAGAATGTTTACGAATGGTTATGAATCTGAAACGTCTTAAAACAGCAGTCTGCTCCAAAAGAAATACCTACGAATCCCTGCTCAAACTCACTTAGCTGAAGACGGGTATTTCACATGAAGTCTTAGAATACAGCAGATTTACAGTCCTGATCAAATTAAAACAACAACAACAACAACAACAACAACTTTTCTTCCTTATAAATCTAGGAAGTCAGCATTATAGTGTGGATTGCTCCTAATTTCCTCAATGGAAACAATCAAGGAACTCCAAGCTATAGAAGGCACAAATTTACATGAGATTCTTCCATATTTATCAAGGGTAACCGCAGAGGGTGGCTAAAGCTTTCCTCATCGCTAATACTGAGATAAAAGTCAAGCTGACAAACATCTCTCATGTTCCGAAGGCACCACATTATTCGCCTTTCACCGGTTTTCGGAGCTAAAATTACCACAGCTAATTAGCCCAATTTATATCTGATGGGTGTCAAGGTGAACCCAGCAGACAGCTGTTCATTTCAAATGGCATGAGAACTGAGACTGGTAACGCTCACTGATTTCATATTGGAGAGTCTTCGAAATAAAGAAGCATTTGAGAGATTTTTAGCTATGACTAAAACCCGGAAGAACCCGTTGCAAGACTAAAAAAAAAATTTTTTTCCAACCAATCACTGGTATGTATCAGTAATCAATCATATTTATTCATTCATTCATTCATTCAATCGTATTTATTGAGCGCTTACTGCGTGCAGAGCACTGTACTAAGTGCTCGGGAAGTACATGTTGGCAACAGATAGAGACGGTCCCTACCCAACAGCGGGCTCACAGTCTAGAAGGGGGAGACAGACAGGCAACAAAATAAAACAGATTAACAAAATAAAATAAATATTGAACACCTATTGTGTAAAGAGCACTGCACTGAGCACTTGGAAGAGTAAAATACAACAGAGTTGGTAGACACATTCTCTGCCCACCAGAAGTTTACAGAGGGGAAGGCAGACCTTAAATATGGATATACCGGACTGGGGATGGATGAATATCAAGTACTTTGATATCAATATCAAAGCCACGAGAAGCAGCGTGGCTCAACGAGAAGCAGCGTGGCTCAGTGGAAAGAGCCCGGGCTTTGGAGTCAGAGGTCATGGGTTCAAATCCCAGCTCCGCCAATTGTCAGCTGTGTGACTTTGGACAAGTCACTTCACTTCTCTGTGCCTCAGTTACCTCATCTGTAAAACGGGGATTAAGACTGTGAGACCCACGCGGGACAACCTGATCACCTTGTAAGCTCTCCAGCGCTTAGAACAGTGCTTTGCACATAGTAAGCACTTAATAAATGCTATTCAAAAAAAAAAGTACTAAGAGGGCGCGGATCCAAATACAGGTGATGCAGAAAACAGGGAGAGTAGAGGATACGAAAGCTTAGTCGGGGAAGGGCGGTGATTTTAATAAACCTATAAAGGTGTGGAGAGGGGTGGTCTATCAGATATGAAAAAAGAGGAAGATTCCAGGCTGGAGGAAGGATGCCCATTGTTGAGTAGGGATTGTTTCTGTCGCCGTACTTTCCAAGCGCTTAGTACAGTGCTCTGCACACAGTAAGCGCTCAATAAATGATTGAATGCATGAATGTGCGCAAGAGGTTAGCCATGAGCCCGTTTCTAGACTGTGAGCCCATTATTGGGTAGGGACCGTCTCTATATGTTGCCAACTTGTGCTTTCCAAGCGCTTAGTCCAGTGCTCTGCACACAGTAAGCGCTCAATGAATACGATTGACTGAATGAATGAAATGAGATGTTTTGAAGGAGTGGAGTGTGTGGGTTGGGTTGTAGTAGAAAAATCAGTGTGGCAAGAGGAGTGACCAGATTGAGTGATTTAAAGCTGATAGTGAGGATTTTGTTTCTTGTGGGGGGTGGATGGGCAACCACTGAAGGTTCTTGAGGAGTGGGGAGACGGACTGAATTTTTTTTAGAATAATTAAATATGGACTGGACTGGGGAGAGACAGGAGACAGAGAGGGCAAGCGCTTAGTACAGTGCTCTGCACACAGTAAGCGCTCAATAAAACGATTGAATGAATGAGAAGGCTGATGCAGCAGTCAAAGTGGAATACGATAAAGGAGTTAGAAGGACCTGGGTTCTAATCCCACCTCCACCACTTGTCTATGGTGTGACCCTGGGCAAGTCACTTTACTTCTCTGTGCCTCATCTGTAAAGTGGGGATTAGGATTGAGAGCCCCATAAGGGATGGGGACCGAGTCCAATCCAATCTGCTTGTACCCACCCCAGCACTTAGTACAATGCATGGCACATAGTAAACACTTAACAAATACCAAAATTATTATTATAAGGTCTTGGATCAGCCTAGTAGAGTTTGAATGGAGAGGAAAGGGCTGATTTTAATGATGCAATTTTAATGATCCTTCCTCTCCCCCCTTCCCCCTCCCAATCCCCCCGCCTTACCTCCTTCCCCTCCCCACAGCACCTGTATATATGTATATATGTTTGTACGTATTTATTACTCTATTTATTTTATTTGTACATATTTATTCTATTTATTTTATTTTGTTATGCTTTGTTTTGTTGTCTGTATCCCCCTTCTAGACTGTGAGCCCGCTGTTGGGTAAGGACCGTCTCTATATGTTGCCAATTTGTACTTCCCAAGCGCTTAGTACAGTGCTCTGCACACAGTAAGCGCTCAATAAATACGACTGAATGAATGAATGCGAAGGTAAAAAAGACAGGATTTGGGGACAGACTGAGCATGTGGGTTGAATGAGAGAGATGAGTTGAGAATAAGGCCAAAGCCTTTAAATATGCTCCGAATATATTATAAAGACGCAGTCACTGAATCTGGATCAAGACAGCTTCTATAAGACTAGACTGATAACAAGGCAATTCATGAAACCTTATAAAAGCTCCCTATATAAAGTTAAAATTCTATAAACAGATGTTGAATGAAAGCAGAGTGACCTAGTGGATACAGCACATGGTTTGGGAGTCAGAAGGACCTGGTTTGCAATCCCAGTTCTGGCACATAATAATAATAATAATAATAATAATAATAATAATAATAATAATAATAATAATAATAATAATGGCATTTATTAAGTGCTTACTATATGCAAAGCACTGTTCTAAGTGCTGGGGAGGTTACAAGATGATCAGGTTGCCCCATGGGGGGGCTCACAGTCTTCATCCTCATTTTACAGATGAGGTAACTGAGGCACAGAGAAGTTAAGTGACTTGCCCAAAGTCACACAGCTGACAAGTGGCAGAGCCAGAATTTGAACCCATGACCTCTGACTCCAAAGCCCGGGCTCATTCCACTGATCCACGCTGCTTCTCACTTCTCTTCTTACTGCCTCAGTTACCTCGTCTGCAAAATGGGGATTAAGACTGTAAACCCCATGTGGGACATGGATTGGAATCCAACCTGATTAGCTTGTAGTTACCCAAGCACTTAGTACAGTACCCGGCACACAGTAAGCGCTTATCAAATGCCATTAAAAAAAGCATATATTCATCAAGTGCACCCTTAAATCCCACCCATGCCTAAAATCATTTTCAGAAGTGTGATGAAAAGACACACACAGAAATAAATAATACATAAGGCTTGTTGTGGGCAGGGAATGTTTTTATTGTTATACTGTACTCTCTTCAGGTGCATAATACAGTGCTTTGCACACACATTAAGCGCTCAATAAATGTGATTGAATGAATTGTCTGGATTCTAAGGTAGCTCAGCTAATTCTAGGTTCCTAAAAATCTTCAATGTTCAAAGGGAGCCACCCCGCTTCTATTTGCTGGGCATCAAGGTAGTTGGGTTTCTGCTGCCGTCTTCCCCGTTTTATTGTAGTTTTCTGAGGGCAGCAAACAAGTCTTTTTGTGAAAGACTTTTCATTCATTCATTCGTATTTATTAAGCGCTCAATAAATACCACTGAATGAATGAATGAAAAGTCTTTCACAACTGCTGAACGTTCCCAAGGTTCCCAGTACAAGTGCTCTGCACAGCGGCAATCAGTAAATGCCCATGATGATCACCACTATGCCAAACTACCCGGGGGTTATGCTCTGTCCTCCAGAAGATCAATGACCCCAGCTCAGCTTGGTAGATGACCGGTTATTCTACAGCCAATCAATTCTCTCAGGGAAGGCAGGATGTGATGCACACTGTTATCCTCTAGACTGTAAGCTTGTTGTTGGCAGGGAATGGGTCCGTTTACTGTTGTATTGCACTCTCCCAAGCGCTTACGACAGCGCTCTGCATACAGTGAGCGCTCGATAAATACGACTGAATGAATGCTTTGGCGCCGGTGATCCTGTTTGCCACTTGGGTGTTTAGTACGGTCGTTTGGTTGGGTTGAGGGACTAGACTGTGAGCTTCTTGAGGGCAGGGAGCGTGACTATCAACTGTATCGGGCAACGCTTTGCACAAAGGAAGCTCTCAATCAATCCATCAATCAACCGTATTTATCGAGTGCTTATTATGTGCAGAGCACGGCGCTAAAAAGCCTGGGTGAGTAGGATATAACAGAGTGGGTAGAGACACATTCCCTGCCCACAGCGAGCTTCCCTACCGTTGTTGGACTGTACTAGAAATAAAGAGGCGCATCTAAGGAGAATCCAGGCATCAGAGTCACGTAGATGGTTCGATCCTACTGTGGACTCAACGTCTTTAGTCTGGACCTCCCCACGAAACACGCCACACCCCTCCTGGAGGTCTAGAAAGAGACCCTGTCCAATCAATCAATCAATGATCGATCAATTGATTGACACCAATCAATCAATCAATGTTGATGGTGGCTACAGCTCTTTCTATAATCATTAAAAGGGGAGCGAGAAGGAGAGGAGAGAGTATAGAGAAGGGAGGGAGAGACCCCCAAACGAGCGGGAGAGAAGGAGAGGAAGAAACACCATGGCCTAATGGATCGAGCATGGGCCTGACAGTCAAAAGGAGCTGGGTTCTAGTCCCGGCTCCGTCACTTCTCTACTGAGTGACCATGGGCAAGTCACTCCACTTCTCTGTGCCTCAGTCACCTCAACTGTAAAATGGGGATGACGATCATGAGCCCCATATGGGACAGGGAATGTGCCAAACCTGACTAGCGTGCATCTAGCCCAGTGCTAAGTATAGTGCTCGGTGTACAGAAAGTGCTTTAATAAACACCATTGAAAAAAAGAGAAACAGGGAAAAAAAGAGAGGATGAGACCCCTACTTTGATTCGAGAGAATGTTGGAGACCCCTCTCTTGTAGCAGAAGAAAGTGATGTGCCAGCAGTAAGAGGAAGAGGACACCTGACCCAGTTTGCTTTGTTCCAAGCTAGGATAGATGCTGGGAAGGATTCAGGGATGTGGGCTGTATCAGAGCTCAACTAATAATAATGATAATAATAATAATAATAACAGCATTTATTAAGCGCTTACTATGTGCAAAGCACTGTTCTAAGTGCTGGGGAGGTTAGAAGGTGATCAGGGTGTCCCATGGTGGGCTCACAGTTTTAGTCCCCATTTGACAGTTGAGGTCACTGAGGCCCAGAGAAGTGAAGTGACTTGCCCAAAGTCACACAACTGACAATTGGAAGAGCCAGGATTTGAACCCATGACCTCCGACTCCAAAGCCCGGGCTCTTGCCACTGAGCCACGCTGGGCTGATCTGGTGGCTACCTACTTGCAGAGAACGAAAAAGAGCATAACCAACTCACGGGAACAAGTCGGTGGAGCCGGAGAGGCCTGTCTTAGCCAAACTAGAGCTCCTCCTGGCACAGGGTGTCCAAGCATGCCCGCCTCAAACAGGCAGTGGATGATTTCACAACCCTCCAGTGCTCCTTTGAAATATTATTTCTTTTACTGAAGAGGGCCGGTCTTGTTCTAGAAACCTCAACAACATTCCTGGGAAGAGTCGGGGATGCTAACAGGAAGCGCCAAATAGATCTGCTTGATCTTCAGTTGGGGCTCCCAATAACGGGTAATCCTCTAGGGAAATTTTTATTTTCCAAGAGCCAAGAGAAAAGAAGTTATTCACGGAAGACATCTTCCAGGTGGGCAAAGAAGCAGCGTGGCTCAGTGGAAAGAGCCCGGGCTTGGGAGCCAGGTCATGGGATCTAATCCTGGCTCTGCCACTTGTCAGCTGTGTGACTCTGGGCAAGTCAGTTAACTTCTCTGAGCCTCAGTTACTTCATCTGTAAAATGGGGATTAAGACTGTGAGCCCCCCGTGGGACAACCTGATCACCCTGTATCCCTCCCAGCGCTTAGAACAGTGCTTCGCACATAGTTAACGCTTAACAAATGTCATCATTATTATTATAAACGAGATGCCGTTTGGCCTAGTGGAAAGACCCCGGGCCTGAGAGTCAGAGGACCTGAGTTCTAAACCCGGCTCTACCACTTCCCTGCTGTGTGACCATGGGCAAGGCACATCACTTCTCTGGGCCTCAGTTCCCTCGTCTGCAAAATGGGGATTCAATCCCCATTTTCCCTCCTACTTAGCCTATGAGCCCCAGGTGGGGCCTGATGATCTCGTCTCTGCCCCAGTGTTTAGCACACTGCTGGGCACATAATAAGCACTACAGCTATCATTAACTGTATGATGAACGTGAACACTTACAATTTGCTGTTTCTTCGGTATCATTCTACTAATGCAACAGTGGTTTCTTGAAAGAATTCTCGCACTTTGGTGGTGTGGGTTGTACCGTCTCAATCTTCGTGACAGGTTGTTAGCTCTGAACAAACACACGGCCTATTTTCCGGCGCCCACCTGGAAGGGGTGAGTCCCTTCATTTTGAAAGCCCACAAGGTCACTGCCCCCGGGGACTGTGTAATGGGTGATAAGGAGCCGTGGGCTTCCTTAAGGTCGTCACACGAGCCCTCCTCTCCCAACACATCCACAAATCGAGAAGTAGCAGAGTCTATCTGAGTCTATCTCTGTCAAACCGACATGGCGAGTCGCCTCTTCCCAGAATTGGGGACGCCCACACTGTCGGACCCCGCGGGGTGCCGAGCGACCCATCGGACCGCCTCGCTGGAGCAAGGAGGAGTGGGCATCTCCTCGGGGAGGGAGTTCAACTGCCGGGGGATTTGAAAGATAGCCCGTATGAGGTGGTTTGGAAAGGTAGCCCCGGAGACTTGAGGGCCAGGTGATTTGAAAGGTAGCTCCTCCCTGGGTGGTTTGAAAGACAGTCGCTGGAAATAGCTGGTGTCTCCTTCCCGGCCCCGCCAGCTGGGAGAAGCTGGGGAACGTGCAGGCCGCATAAAGTGTATTCCTCCCGGGTGAGAAGCGTTCGTGGAGAGGAAGGTAGGTGCTTTGCCTTGTTTGAGTAACTAAATAAGTATATTCCTCCCAGAAGGGAAGTCCAATTCGCCACATGGAATACATCTGGCATGGCTTCGCCTGACTCCTGTCTCTCACTCGCCATACCGATCCTCAAACCCATCCCCACGCGACGCTGTGACAGGTGATCAGGTTAGGACCAATCCATTCCAGAGCTCCGTATGCTCCTTCTTGGAAAACTGGCCCAATAGGCTCTCAAGAGGGAAAAGGAAAACGTCCTTACCTCCTCTGGGCCCAGGATCCGGGGGCCCGAGACTGACGCCTCCCCAAGAGTTTCCAGTCCAGCCCCGCTCTCTTTTAACCTTCATTCTTTTCTTTCTTTCCCATTCTTCCCTTTGCTGGAACATCTCCGCCTGGACCTTCTCTTGTTCTTCTTTTCCTCTTTGGGCAACTCCCTGCACCACTCCATTTTTAAGGATGGGCACATTCAGACCCGGCCAGAGGAAACCGGAGCGCCCTTGAGATTTAAAGTAGAGAAAGAAAAAACTTTCACCTCTAAGTAACATCAACACGAATAACCCAAACGTGCTGGGTACAGCACTATGATGAACATCCGAGTGCTGTATCTTTATACCCCCGAATCCAGCCGGCCTTTTAAAAATGCCTTTTAATGCGACATGAGACGTTAGCATTTCATGAAATGGCTCGCCACTATCATAATCACTGAGGTTAAGATGGGGAAGGGGAAGTTCCGAGAAGCAGCGGGGCCTAGCGGAAACAGCACGGGCTCTGGATTCTAATCCCAGCTCTGCCACGATGCTACTGTGTGACCCCGGGCAAGTCACTTTCCTTCTCTGTGCCCCAGTTCCCTCATCTGTAAAATGGGGATTAAAGCCTACTCCCTCCTACTCTGTCTGTGAGCCCCAAGTGGGACAGGGACTATATGTCCATCCTGATGAACTCCAGGGTTTAGAACAGTGCTTGGCACACAGTAAGTGCTTACCAAGTAGCCCTCATTTTTTCTGAAGCCACCATCAATCCAGAAAACTGACAAGTAATGAATGCAAGTTGCCCTAGTGCTGGAGAAAGCCGGAAAGGAAGCCTAGGGAGAGCAGCCAAGGTTCAATTCTTTGCCTCCTAGAAGGAGGGGACCCTCAGCAGCTACTGAGGCACCGACGACCATTCAAGCTTCGTCGTGCACGCGAAGCACTGTACTGAGCGCTTGGGAGAGTACACGATAACAACAAACATTCCCACCCACAACAAGCTCACAGTTTAGAGCCACTAAGGTGGCTCCCAGCTTGGCGTGAGGGTGGCGGGGTGGGTGAGTGAAAGCATGGCAAAGAGGAGGTGCCAATATACGCAAAACACCCAGGGTGTAACGAGCTGACATAACGAAGTGCAGGACGCCAGGGCGGGCAGCCAACAAGCGGCATAGACTTGTTCATCCAAATCACTTCCAACCTTGACGAATGTAAATCGAGGGCAGTTTGGAGAGGCACGGACCACTCACAGCACATAGCATGATTGATTGATTGGTTTTTTATTTATATTAATATCTGTCTCCCCCTCTAGACTGTGAGCTCATTGCAGATAGGGAATGCGTCAGTTTGTTGTTGTACTGTACTCCTCTAAGTGCTTAGGGCAGTGCTTTGCACACAGTAAGCGTTCAATAGATACGACTGAATGGAACAGAACTGAACTGAACTCCATCTGTGTTTTTTTTTATATTAAGGTCTGTCTTCCCCTCTAGACTGTCAGCTTGCTGTGGGCAGGGAATGTGTTTGTTTACTGTTGCATTGTATTCTCCCCAGTACTCCGCAAACATTAAGCGCTCAATAAATATGATTGACTGACTGACTCCCTCATCCCAAGAGCACAAATGAGACTGGAGTCTTTTGCGGCTATTCATTCATTCATTCAATCGTATTTATTGAGCGCTTACTGTGTGCAGAGCAATGTGCTAAGCGCTTGCTCTACAGCTCGAGCAGCATGTTGATATCAGTCACGTGGCTGAACCCACTTACATCCACCCCAGATTTTTCATGGGATGATGAGTGTTATGAAACCATTCGGTTTACTGCTCCCATTTCGCAAGCCTGATCACATTTACAGATGGCTAAATAACTGGTGATTGGTAACGAGCTTACCTTCACCGACAAGCTGGCCTCTGTTGAGGTCCTTTTTCCTCCTTTTCTTCGTTCTCTTGCCTCTCCCCTTCCTGGCTCCAACCCCGGTCTCTGCCAAAACACCCTTCCATAGCTCTTCTGCTGTCACTGTAATGAGAAAGGTTTCACAAATAAGGGTTTTTCAGATGAAAACAAAACAAGAGCAATTCAAACTGACACGTTCACAACACTTCCTGGATCGGTATGTTTTTTACGAATCCCTAATGATCCAGATGGTTCCTAATGTAGCTCTCTTAGAGCGATGGTACACACTACCCCGTCACTATGCGGATTATATATTATGGCAGAGATGATTTCATTTATGGAGCTGCACTGGTTAAAATAAAATCAACTAAGTAATAGTTTGTTGAATTTTGACTGACGTTTTGTTTTTCTCTCTGAGACCTAAAAAGTCAAGTGAGCTCAGCACACGCAATTTAAAAGAAAATAATAAAATGGAAATCAACCCCAGGGTGCTCTTTTAACTCGGAATCATATTCAGGATTTCAACAGTAATGGACTTATGAATCATTTGGGTGTGGGGGAAAGGAGGTAACCGAGAAGAGAACATGATATTTAGGTGACAATTTTAGCTTAAATGACGTGAAATTATTGTGCTCAGTCTTGTACATCACAAAGCTATAGGTAGTTTAAAAAATACATATGTGGAGTGGTATAGCTGGCTGTTTATGCACCATAGGGCAACTTCTAGTTGTAATCATGCTGGTGAAATAAGAGGCTCTGTTAAAAGGAGATTATGGTAGTTTATTGCAAAGAGATTTTAAAAGAACATTTAGGGCCTCAATTCAGATAAATTGCCGTTATGGAATAAGAGGCATTTCTGAGAACTAACATTACCCTTTCAATTCTCTGGTGCCACAAAACAAGTCCTGAATCAACAGTACCTTGCAGTTCCTCATAACTCAGACAGAAACGAGCTGACGGAAACCTACGGTGCGGGATGCAAATCACATTAAGGGATCTGCGCAACAAATGGTAGGATGCCAAAGCAGCCAAGAGCCACAGCCAAAGAGGCAATATGGTCCAGCCGATATCCCCGCCACCACTCTGAGGCGTGAAGATGGCTCCAGCTTCATTTCAGACAACGAGGGAATCCCGAAGTGGTGGTAATAAAGCCTGATGAGAAGAACAAACCCTGGGCTAGTGGATGGACAGGATCTGGGTTCTAATGCCAGCTTTGCCGCTTGCTTGCTGGATGTCCTTGGGTAAGTCGCTTCAATTCTCTGTGCCTCGGTCCCCTCGTCTCTAAAACGGGGATTAAGACTGTGAGCCACAAGTGGGACTTGGACGGGGTCCAACTGCATTAACTTGTGTCTACCCCAGCACTTAGTACAGTGCCTGGGACATAGTAAATGCTTAATACTACAAATAAAACAAAACAAAAACCCCTTCAATGTTATCCTCAACCTACCCTCTGTTACCAAAGATGAAACCCTGTTGAACCTGGAAAACACTCCATATCATCAATGGAGAAGCAGCGAGGCCTAGTGTACATCATCATCATCAATCGTATTTATTGAGCGCTTACTGTGTGCAGAGCACTGTACTAAGCGCTTGGGAAGTACAAGTCGGCAACATATAGAGACAGTCCCTACCCAACAGTGGGCTCACAGTCTAAAAGGGGGAGACAGAGAACAAAACCAAACAAACTAACAAAACAAAATACAGAGCCCAGGCCCTGGAATCAGAGGACCTTGGTTCTAATCCTGGCTCTGCCAATTGCTTGCTGTGTGACCTTGGGCAAATCACTTCACTTCTCTGTGCCTCAGTTTCCTTAACTATAATGGGGATTGCAAGTACCTGTTCTCCCTCCTTAGACTGTGAGCCCCAGGCGGGACAGGGACTGTGTCCAATCTAATTCACTTGTACCTAGACCAGTGCTTAGAACGGTACTTGACACACAGTAAGGACTTAACAAATACCATAAAAACCAACAATCAGGCATCCGTCATTGAAGAGTTCATTGCCGGCGTCAAGAGTCATAAAGTCCATTCAGGTCTTTAGACCGTAAGCTCATTGTGGGCAGGGAACATGTCTACCAAATCTCTTGGTACAGTACGTTCCCAAGCACTCGGTACCATGCTCTGCACATAGAAAGTGCTCAATAAATACCATGGTTCGATAAAGGAATGGCACAGCACTGGGACACAATGCCATGCCACGGAGTGAAAACCCTGTTTTTGACACATATGTGAAGATTTCCCCAACCTATGGAAGACTGAGGAGATGCTACAGGTTCTCAAAGGTGTCATCACCATCACCACTTTCCAGAATAAAAATGGAAGGTCAGCCTGGCAAAATCGGAGGCAACTCACTGCATTCTATCATTCAAAGGTATTTACTGGGCACTTACCGTGTGCCAGATCAATCAATCATATTTATTGAGCGCTTACTGTGTGCAGAGCACTGTACTAAGTGCCTAGATAGTCTACAGTCAGATAGTCTAGTAGGCACTGGGGTGGATACAAGCAAATTGGGTTGGACACAGTCCCTGTACCATATGGGGCTGTTTTAACTCCCATTTTGCAGATGAGGGAAATGAGGCCCAGAAGTGAAGTGACTTGCCCAAGATCTCACAGCAGACAACTGGCGGAGCCGGGTTGAGAATCCAGGTCCGTCTGTCTCCCCGGCGCATGATCTATCCTCTAGGTCACGCTGCTTTATTGAGCGGTTACTGTGGGCAGAGCACTGTATTAAGACCTTGGGAGAGTAAAACAGAATAGAGTTGGTGGATAATAATGATGGCATTTATTAAGCGCTTACTACGTGCAAAACACTGTTCTAAGCACTGGGGGGGATACAAGGTGATCAGGCTGTCCCACGTGGGGCTCACGGTCTTAATCCCCCTTTTGCAGATGAGGAAACTGAGGCTCAGATAAGAGAAGTGACTTGCCCAAGGTCACACAGCAGACGTGGCGGAGCCGGGATTAGAACCCATGACTTCTGACTCCAAAGCCTGTGCTCTTTCCACTGAGCCACGCTGCTTCTCGATGTGTTTTCTGCCCACAAGGAGAGTACATTCTAGACGGGGAGACAGACACTCAGAATAAATAATGGATAAGTACAGAAGGCCGCTTGGAGGAGATGTGACTTTAATAAGGCCTTGAAGGTGGCGGGAGTGGTGGTCTACTCTATCCCTCTGTTGGGTAGGGACCGTCTCTATATGTTGCCAACCTGTACTTCCCAAGCGCTTAGTACAGTGCTCTGCACACAGTAAGCGCTCAATAAATACGATTGATTGGCCGGGGACGGAGTTCCAAGTCAGAGGGAGGACATGGGCATGGGGTTCATTCTTTCATTCAATCGTATTTATTGAGCGCTTACTGTGTGCAGAGCACTGGGGTTGTAGGTGTGTTCGACAAAATGAAGGTACAGTGAGCAGACTGGCATTAGAAGAGCAAATAATGATAATAATAATAGTATTTGCTAAGGGCTTACTATGGGAGAAGCACTGTTCTACCACAAAGTGTGCCAATACTCCAAACAAGCTACCTAGAAAATTTGTGCACCCTCCAGGACACACATCCAGCCCTTCTGACCTGACTTGGGCTAAAAAATATTACATAGTTTGAGTACTGATTAAGTGCCTGTGCTGTGCTATGCGCTGGGGTAGGTCTAAATCAATCAGTTTAGACACAGTGACTGTCTTACTGAGCAGACAGTCCATCCCCATTTTACAGGTAAGGAAACTGCGGCCCAAGAGCAGGTAAGTGACTTGGCCAAGGTCACACAGCTGGCCAGTGGCAGAACTCAGACTAGGCGGAGGATCTCCTGACACCCGGTACTGGGCTCTTTCCCCTGGGTCATGCTAATGTCCAGAAGGCCGGTTGGTAGGTTATGAACTTGCCTAGGGATAAAATGACTATTTTTTATGGAGATACTAAAATCACAATGGGATAAATTGGGGAAGAGTGATTCTTAAGCTATTCCTTCAGCCTTTTCAGGGACGGAACCAAAATGAATGGTCCTGGATTTTTTTTTTTTTAATGGTATTTGTTACGTGCTCAGTATGGGTCAGATACTGCACTAAGCTTGGAGTAAGATGCACGGTCCCTCTCCCGCATGGGGCTCACAGTCTTAATCTCCATTTTATAGGTGAATAATAATAATAATAGTGACGGCATTTATTAAGCGCTTACTATGTGCAAAACACTGTTCTAAGCGCTGGGGGGGTTACAAGGTGATCACGTTGTCCCACAGTCTTAATCCCCATTTTCCAGATGAGGTAACTGAGGCACATCATCATCCTCATCAATCGTATTTATTGAGCGCTTACTATGTGCAGAGAACTGTACTAAGCGCTTGGGAAGTACAAATTGGCAACATATAGAGACAGTCCCTACCAACAGTGGGCTCACAGTCTAAAAGAGAAGTGACTTGCCCAAAGTCACCCAGCTGACAATTGGCGGAGCCGGGATTTGAACGAATGACCTCTGACTCCAAAGCCCGGGCTCTTTCCACTGAGCCACGCTGCAGGTGAAGTAACTGAGGCATGGAGAGGTCACAGAGCAGAAAAGTAGCGGAGCCGGGATTAGAACCCAGGTCCTTCTGACACCTAGGCTTGCGCTCTATCCACCAGGACACGCTGCTTTCTCATTCTGACCTCTCTGGGGTTTAGAGTGAACTTTCTTTGCTGTTGACGGGAGGGCTTAAATTTGTGACTCCCAACTTCTCTGAGCAGAAGAGGTCCGGGTAAAGGGGGGATTCTAGAAGACCCTTCCATAATGCTCCACACTGCATTGGTGCTTTGTGGAGAAGACACGACAGGAATCCGAGACCCTTTCCTGAGGTGCTACGTTTTCCGGATTCTGAAAACCAAAGCTTCACCACGTTAAAACACATCGGCACTGGACTAACGGGCCTGAAAGACAGCCAGGCTCGGCCCAGTGAGACCTGGAGTCCTGCCCAAGATCCAGGGTGGCAACCTGAATTAAACTGGGCTAATGCCCTTTTTAGACTGTGAGCCCCCTTTTTAGACTGTGAGCCCACTGTTGGGTAGGGACTGTCTCTATATGTTGTCAATTTGTACTTCCCAAGCGCTTAGTACATCATCAATCGTATTTATTGAGCGCTTACTATGTGCACAGCACTGTACTCTGTACTCAGAGTACAGTGCTCTGATGATGATGATGATAATGCCAATCTGCGGACAAAGTGATGGATGGGCTAGTTTTAACCCGTCCTTCTCCCCACTAACAAAGCCGCAGCTGCTCTGCACCACATATCTGAAGTGACCGTTCACATTCCCCACAAACTCTGGACACCTTTCACTGCACTTTATAACAATAACGTTGGTATTTGTTGAGCGCTTACTATGTGCCAAGCACTGTTCTAAGCACTGGGGTAGTTACGAGGTCATCAGGTTGTCCCACGTGGGGCTCACACTCTTAATCCCCATTTTACAGATGACGGAACTGAGGCACAGAGAAGTCAAGTGACTTGCCTAAAGTCACCCAGCTGACGAGTGGCGGAGCTGGGATTAGATCCCACGACCTCTGGCTCCGAAGTCCGTGCTCTTTCCACTAAGCCACGCTGCTTCTCCATTTGATGAAAGGAGGGTATACCTTGAGTAGACTGTGAGCCCAATGTTGGGTAGGGACTGTCTCTATATGTTGCCAATTTGTATTTCCCAAGCGCTTAGTACAGTGCTCTGCACATAGTAAGCGCTCAATAAATACGATTGATGATGATGATGATGACGAGTAGAATGAGGAATGGTGAGGCACATCTCCTCCAAGCAGCCTTCCCTGATTAAGCCCTCCTCTCCTCTTCTCCCACTCCCTTCTGCGCCGCTCTTACTTGCTCCTTCATTCATCCTCCCTCCCAGCCCCACAGCATATATGTGTAGCTCTGTAATTTATTTATTTATATTAATATATGTCTCCCCCACTAGACTGGGAGGTCACTGTGGGCAGGAATGTGTCCATTTGCTGCTATGTTGTACTCTCCCAAACGCTTAGTACAGTGCTTTGCACACAGTAAGAGGTCAATAAATGCAACCGAATGAATGACAACCTGTGACAACGCTTATTAAAATTTGAATGGCTTGCTCCTCTTCTGCAATACTATGATTTTGTTCTAATTCTCCCAGGATCAGAAAACCCTTAGCATCTGATTCTGAGAAGCAACGCCTTTTGATATCCTATACCAATTCTGTAGTAAAATGCTTGTCGACGGATGCTTATATTCATTTCCATTTCAGAGATCGTGGTTAGAAAAATCCGCTGCAATAGCCTTTCCGCAGTATTTGCACTTAAAAGGAGACTTCAACGCTTCACTACAACGTCAATGTGCTCTTTTTCCGAGAGCAGGTCCAAATTATATGGAAGTAAAGCAAACGATCTGTGAAAAATGTCTAATATTGTTAAGCAGATCCAAGTTTCTCCAGTCGAGAAATTGGCTGCAATAACAAGCCTACTTTAACACCTAACCACAAGCAGAGAAAGAAAGTATAATGAAACCATTAAAGTATACGAAAGATGGCTAATCTCATAAAAGCTTAAAATATTCCTACACTACTTACAGATTCTAAGGGGGGAAAAAAATGTCTTCGACTGCCCTTACTGGTTCCCTTTTAGTTATTTCCGTTCACCCGATAAATATATCATTTCTTCTCTTCGTCTTAGAGCATGAGGGATCGTTATTATAAGCTGAAGTCCAGGCACTTGGGCAATTTTCTTAATTTCCCTGGGCCTCAGTTTCCTCATCTTTAAATACCAAAGTGAACACCACAAAAAAGACTTGCTTCATAATGGCCAGAGTAGAGACTCAATGAGATTACAGAGCACAGGCACAGTTGTAGCAACAGGGTGGCAGCGTATGACTGAATAATCTCTCGAGTTGTAGAGTTTTATGAACATTACCATCGCTTAGTACAGTGCTTTGCACATAGTAAGCGCTTAATAAATGCCACTGTTATTATTATTATTACAACTCCAGAATTTAACAGCCTATTCATGCTGTATGCCAAAAGCTTTTACTTCCAGCGGCATGGCCGGTGGAAAGCGCACAGGCCTGGGAGTTGGAAGGACCTAGGTTCTAATCCCAGTTCTGCCACTTCTCTGCTGTGTGACCTTGGGCAAGTCGCTTCACTTCTCTGGGCCTCAGGTCCCTCATCTGGAAAATGGGGATGAAGACTGTGAGCCCCCTGTGGGACAAGGACTGTGTCCAACCTGATTAGATGATAAGCTCCCCGTGGGCAGGGAATGCTCTGCACATGAGCCCACTGTTGGGTAGGGACTGTCTCTATGTGTTGCCAACTTGTACTTCCCAAGCGCTTAGTACAGTGCTCTGCACACAGTAAGCGCTCAATAAATACGATTGACTGATTGGTAAGCGCTCAAGAAATACGGTTGAATGAATGCCAACTCTGCTGTATTGTATCCTCCCAAGCGCTTATTACAGTGCTCTGCATTCATTCGTTTAATCATATTTGAAGCAGCGTGGCTCAGTGGAAAGAGCACGGGCTTTGGGGTCAGAGGTCATGGGTTCAAATCCTGGCTCCACCAATTGTCAGCTGTGTGACTTTAGGCAAGTCACTTAACTTCTCTGTGCCTCAGTTATCTCATCTGTAAAATGGGGATTAAGACTGTGGGCCCCCCGTGGGACAACCTGATCCCCTTGTAACCTCCCCAGCGCTTAGAACAGTGCTTTGCACATAGTAAGCGCTTAATAAATGCCATTATTATTATTATTATTATATTTATTGAGCACTTACTGCGTGCAAAGCACTGTACTAAGCACTTGGGAAGATACAATACAAAAGACATATTCCTTGCGAATTCACAGCAGATAAGTACCACTACTGACTCGTTAATTACCTTGTATCTACCCCGGAAATTCGTAGAGTGACCGGCACACAGTAAACACTTAACAAATACCATTAAAAAAATGCCACAATCCCTTGATTATTTTTGGACTGCAGAGAAAGGGGGCAACTTTACAAGTTGGCCACTGATGTTCGTTTGCAAGAAAATACACTGTACTCACAGGTCAAAGCAGGGTGGCCAAAATGACCGTGTTCAGTGTTCCCTTAATTATTCATCTCATTCAATCGTACTTATTGAGCGCTTACTGTGTGCAGATCACTGGGCTAAGCAGCGTGGCTCAGTGGAAAGAGCCCGGGCTTTGGAGTCAGAGGTCACGGGTTCAAATCCTGCCTCCGCCAATTGCCTGCTGTGTGACCTTGGGCAAGTCACTTAACTTCTCTGTGCCTCAGTTCCTTCATCTGTAAAATAGGGGTTAAGACTGTGAGCCCCCCGTGGGATAACCTGATCACCTTGTAACCTCCCCAGCGCTTAGAACAGTGCTTTGCACATAGTAAGCACTTAGTAAATGCCATCATCACCATTATTATTATTACTGGGAGAGTACAACAGCTATCAAATCACTGCAGTTCTCCCAACAACTAGGAAAATCGCAAAGCTCACGCGCATTTTGTGTATTACCCCACTCGCCGCCACTCTGGCTAACCCAAATGGACAGCAGGCAACTTTGTACAATGACTATACGCTTGTTGTGGGCAGGGGATAGGCCTATCAACTCTACTGTGCTGTACTCTCCCAAGCGCTTAATACTGTGCTCTGCACACAGTGAATACTCAATAAATACTATCGATCGATCGATGCCTGTCTACTTGTTTTGTTTTGTTGTCTGTCTCCCCCCTTCTAGACTGTGAGCCCATTGTTGGGTAGGGATTGTCTCTATCTGTTGCCAAATTGTACTTTCCAAGCGCTTAGTCAATCAATCAATCAATCGTATTTATTGAGTGCTTACTGTGTGCAGAGCACTGTACTAAGCGCTTGGAAAGTCCAGTGTTCTGCACACAGTAAGAGCTCAATAAATACAACTGAATGAATTCAAACTCTGGTGGATCTGGGGGTCCGAGGGGTGAGGGGAGAGAGACGGGGTGCTGCCTGTTTCCCAGACCGATCAGAAGATTAAAGAGCACGGACCAGTGTTGTAGCAACAGGGTGGGAGGGGAGGACTAAGTAATCTCTCGAGTTGTATAGCGTTATAAACATTACATCTCCAGAATTTAGTAATAAGGTCAGGCAGATAGTAGGCACTCACTAAATATGTCTCAGTAATTATGATGAGAGATGAAATAATGCTTAGTTGGTTGAGGTGCCTGTCTAGTGTTTGTACAGATTTACTGCTCTATTTATTTTACTTGTACATATTTGCTATACTATTTATTTTGTTAATGATGTGCATCTAGCTTTATTTCTATTTGTTCCCACGACTTTGTCACCTGTCCACATGTTTTGTTTTGTTCTCTGTCTCCCCCTTCTAGACTGTGAGTCCGTTGTTGGGTAGGAACCGTCTCTATATGTTGCCAACTTGTACTTCCCAAGCGCTTAGTACAGTGCTCTGCACACAGTAAGCGCTCAATAAATACGACAATGAATGAATGAATGAACAGGAGATCCTAGGTTTGTATTCCAGCGGGGCCTACGCTTCATTTACTGAAGCAACATGGCATAGTGGATAGAGAGGAGGCCTGGAAATCAGAAGACTTTGGGTTCTAATCCTGGCTCTGCCACTTGTCAGCTGAGTGACCTTGGGTAAGTCACTTCACTTCCTCTGCGCCTCAGTTACCTAATCTGTAAAATGGGGATTAAGACTGGGTGCCCCATCTGGGACAGGGTCTGTTTCCACACTGATTTGTCTGTACCCACCCCAGTGCTTAGTACAGTGCCCGGCACATAAAAAGCACTTAAGAAATACCACAATTATATAATTAGACCTTGGAATAAAGTCATTAAAGGCCCCGATTCCTCTTCCAGGATTCCATACACTTGGGCATTAATTGGCTGTACCGCAAGGAGAAAGAAAAAATCACACAGAAGTACGGCAAGCTCGTTGAGGGCAAGTAATGTGTCTGTTTTAGTGTTATACTATACTCTCCCAGTGCTTAGTAGAGCTCTGAACACAGTAAGCGCTCAATAAATATGACTGACTGACTAATGGATGCTACTACTCCATTGTGAAATACAGCCAAGATTCAGACTTTGCTGATAAATTGATTTTATCATTACCTCTAGAATGTAAGCTTGCTGTGGGCAGGGAATATGTCTGCCAACTCTGCTGTATTGTGCCCTCCCAAGCACTTAGTACAGTGCTCTACACATAGTAAGCGCTCAATAAATACCATGGATCGACTGATGATGAGAAGGATGGCATGTCAGCCTAGCATGCGTTCTAGCTAGGGCTCGGTTCAGCAAAAAGTGTTTCCAGGTAACAAATATTTGTCAACTTTTGAAATACACAAAGAATGAATGAACCAAGACACCGAATACTCCTGCAGTGAGCTATAAACAGCTCAAATATCTTAACTCACGAGCAACAGTCCTTGCTGAAAATTAAATCGTATTATTGCCTCGGCATGGACCATCGCTTTGGAAAGCCGAAACTAAGTAATCGATAAAAACAGTGGCAAGAATAATAAGTATTTGAAATACAGCCTGGTGGAAGAATATGATGTCATACAATTCATCAATTGCCAGTTTAACTCCCATCGCTTTTCAGAGTTCTAGCTCTGAAATTATTTCTTAACTAACAGTTTCCGAGGCTTCCCTTTCGGATTGCCCGAAATGGGACATAATTTTCCCCGAGCTTGACCTGAAAGCGGAGACTCCCACTATATAAAATAAAAACCCAACTTAACAGCTAACACCTTATTTCATTTTGGGTCTACAGAGAGAAGCATTCCATCTTAACGCTGAATTGACTGTACATGCGTTTTTAAAACGGAAAAGACTGTAACGCCTGGTGGAACAAGCATGTCTGGAAATCGGAAGATCTGGCTCCTATTCTCAACCCACGAGATGGTCACTTCATCTCTCTGTGCCTCAGTTTCCTTACCTGTCAAACGGACATAAAATACTCTCCTTTACTCTTAAACTGTGAGCCCCGTGTGAGATGGGGACTAAGTCTGATCTGATTACCTTCTTTCTACCCCAGCGCTCAGCACAGGACTTGGCACTTAGGAGGCACTGAATAATTCCTGATTCCAAACTCTCCGGTAAACGATCGCAAACCAAGAGATTTTCCAAGACACAATTGCAAATTAAATGAATAGAGGCTAATAGATGCATTTTTTTTCTTATTAGTATAAACGCTGGGAAAATTGTCAACATTTCCTATAAGAGAGAGTTCCAATGATCCTACAAACTGATATATGAATATAAACATATCATTTCAGCCCAGCCTAGATACCTTTTCCCATCTGATATACTATTTTAACCAATCCCTCTATTTTTAATTCAGAAAACTCACTGCACATATTAATGGTGATTTAAAATGCTCTGACACGCTAAAGCAAAATAAACACTGGGGATTCAATTTTAAAGGTCATGCTCTCAGTTTCCTTAAGAATGTTCTGAAATAAGGAAAACCGGAAGGCTCTGAAAATTGACTGCAAAATACAAAGTTTTCAGCTTGACTTCTTTTCCTCCTCCCTGGAACTTTCCTAGTTGGAATACTAAGAAAAGGTCAGAACAGACCCTGATGGCCCTGGGTCGTCAAATGAATAATGTGTTGGGGTTTTCTCGATCCAAACCACAGAGAGTCTGGTTGTCTGTGCCATCAAAGTCAATCCTAAGGGTTAGATCTTAAGGGCGGTAATACCCACCTACATTCGAATGCCAACTTTCTCACTGTACTCAATCTCGTTTATCTCGCCCACGTCCTGCCTCTGGCCTGTAACGCCCTCCCTTTTTATATCTGACAATGACTCTCTCCACCGTCAAAGCCTTATTGAAGGCCCATCTTCTCCAAGAGGCCTTCGCTGACTAAGCCCACCTTTCCTCTTCGCCCACTCCCTTCTGCCTCTCCTAAACTGCCTCTTCTCCGATCTCCCATCCTCGTGTCTCTCCCCACTTCAACCCATACTTTACGCCACTGCCCAGATCGTCTTTGTGCAGAAACACTCTGGGCATGTTACTCCCCTCCTCAAAAATCTCCAGTGGCTACCAATCAACCTACACATCAGGCAAAAACTCCTCACCCTGAGCTTCACGGCTCTCCATCCCCTCGCCCCCTCCTACCTCACCTCCCTTCTCTCCTTCTCCAGCCCAGCCCGCACCCTCCGCTCCTCCGCCGCTAATCTCCTCACCGTACCTCGTTCTCGCCTGTCCCACCATCGACCCCCGGCCCACGTCCTCCCCCTGCCCATCCGCCAAGCTAGCTCTCTTCCTCCCTTCAAAGCCCTACTGAGAGCTCACCTCCACCAGGAGGCCTTCCCACACTGAGCCCATTCTTTCCTCTCCCCCTCATCCCCCTCTCCATCCCCCCGTCTTACCTCCTTCCCCTCCCCACTGCACCTGTATATATGTCTATACGTTTGTACGGATTTATTACTCTATTTATACATATTTATTCTATTTATTTTATTTTGTTAATATGTTTTGTTTTGTTCTCTGTCTCCCCCTTCTAGACTGTGAGTCCGCTGCTGGGCAGGGACTGTCTCTATATGTTGCCAACTTGTACTTCCCAAGTGCTTAGTCCGGTGCTCTGCACACAGTGAGCGCTCAATAAATACGATTGAATGAATGAATGAACTTCAGCAGAGGTTGGATCTGGGGTCCCGTTGCCACCGCACTTGTTCCAATAATTCAGTTCACTGTCGCATTTATTGAGCACTTACTGTATGCAGAGCACCGTACTAAGCACTTGGGAGGTTCAATATAACAATAAACAGACACATTCCCTGCCCACAACCAGCTTACAGTCCAGAAAGGAGGGTTCCGTCTTCCAGAGGCCAGGCTGGCTTTTTGGCTTGTGGTGATGATGATGATGATGGTGGTATTTGTTAAGCGCTTAAGCAGCAGTGGCTCAGTGGAAAGAGCACAGGCTTCGGAGTCAGAGGTCAGGGGTTCCAATCCCGGCTCCACCAATTATCAGCTGTGTGACTTTAGGCAAGTCACTTAACTTCTCTGGGCCTCAGTTACCTCATCTGTAAAAGGGGGATTAAGACTCTGAGCCTCCCGTGGGACAACCTGATCACCTTGTAACCTCCCCAGCACTTAGAACAGTGCTTTGCACATAGTAAGCACTTAACAAATGCCATCATCATTATTATTATTATTACTGAAGTCCAACTATACACTGTTCTACCATGTATATTTATTTATATTATATGTATTAATATTAATGTCTGTCTCCCCCTCTAGAGTGTAAGCTCGTTGTGGGCAGAGAATGGGTCTTGTTGTTATATTATACTCTCCCAAACGCTTAGTACAGTATCAAGCACTGTTTAAGCACGGGGGTAGATACAAGGAAATCAGTTTGACACAGTCCCTGTTCCACATGGGGTTCATGTGTTGCCAATCTGTACTTCCCAAGCGCTTAGTACAGTGCTCTGCACACAGTAAGCGCTCAATAAATACGGTTGATGATGATGATGATCTCCATTTTACAGATGAGGGAACTGAGGCCTAGAGAAGTGAAGCGACTTGCCTAAGGTCACACAGCAGACATCTGGCGGAGCCAGGATTAGAACCCAGTTCCCTCTGAATCCCAGGCCCGGATGCCTTCCACTACATCACGCTGCTTCTTTTGAGTGTATTGCGTGTTACAGTCCCTCTAGACTGTACACTCATTGTGGACCAGGTACATGCCACAAATGCTCAGTACAGTGCTCTGCATATAACAGGCACTCAGTACACTGTTTTTTTTTTTTTAATAGATCTGTATGTTCTGCTGCCTAAGATAATTTGGCGGCATTATTTGGTTCTCGGCCACCAGCGAAGATCTTCAGCTGTGAATTGGGTTTCCTGTGCACAAGCTGGTACATAACTAGGGAAGCAGCGTGGCCTAGTGGGGAGAGTGCCATCTTTGGAGTCAAAGGACCTGGGTTCTAGTCCCACCTCTGCCACCTACCTTCTGTGTGACCTTGGGCGAGTCACTTCACATCTCTGTGCCTCAGTTACCCTGTCTATAAAATGGGAATTCTACCCTCCTTCCTCTGACTTAGATCGTGAGCCCCATGTGGTCACAAGGACCAGGTCCAACCCCAGTGTGGCTCAGCGGAAAGAGCCCGGGCTTTGGAGTCAGAGGTCATGGGTTCAAATCCCGGCTCCGCCAATTGTCAGCTGTGTGACTTTGGGCAAGTCACTTCACTTCTCTGGTTGGTAGCCACTGGAGATTTCTGAGGAGGGGAGTAACATGCCCAGAGCGTTTCTGCACAAAGACGATCCGGGCAGCGGCGTGAAGTATGGATTGAAGTGGGGAGAGACAGGAGGATGGGAGATCGGAGAGGAGGCTGATGCAGTAATCATCAGCCCTAGTTTCCAGGGCTTTTAGGGTGCCCGACCTCCTATCAATCAATCGTATTTATTGAGTGCTTACTGTGTGCAGAGCACTGTACTAAGCACTTGGGAAGTCCAAGTTGGCAACAGATAGAGACGGTCCCTACCCAACAGCGGGCTCACAGTCTAGAAGGGGGGAGACAGACAACAAAACCAAACATATTAACAAAATAAAATAAATAGAACAGATATGTACAAGTCAAATAAATAGAGTAATAAATATGTACAAACACATATACATATATACAGGTTGGGAGTTGGGACTCCTATCGGGTTGGGAGTCCAGGACCTTCCCAGAGAGTTTCTGGAGTAGCTTCCCCAGGCTGAGCGGTGAACTGCTTGACAAAAAAATGGGAAGCTACGCCAGGCGCCAACGCGGCCCTCTGAGTGTAATGCCGACACTGAGCCAACTTTAGACGGAATGAATGTTCCCCACAACGATCCAAGGGAGACGTGGAAATTAATCGGGTTAATGGCTTGTACGTCTAGGTTTGAAAGAATGGCTCTTCTCCTAAAAGGGCTCCATTACAATCGTAATAACAGGATCATATCAACCGCATTAAAATGTATTCTTTTAATTTCAGAGACAGATTGCTGCTATCTCCTTGCCTGTCAAATTAATTGAATGCACTTTAATGGAATGCACTACTCTAAATTCTTTATACTGCAAAAGAAGACAGATTTGGGAAAGAACAATCCTAACGGTTGAGGTCACCTGATTTTATTGAAGAGTTGTACCGCACTTCTCCCGGTACAGGTAACTCGAAGCAGCGTGGCTCAGTGGAAAGAGCACGGGCTTGGAAGCCAGAGATCATGGGTTCTAATCCCAGCTCCGCCACTTCTCAGCTGTGTGACTTTGGGCAAGTCACTTCACTTCTCTGGGCCTCAGTTACCTCATCTGGAAAATGGGGATTAAGGCTGTGAGCCCCACGTGGGACAACCTGATCACCTTGTATCCCCCCCCCAGTGCTTAGAACAGTGCTTTGCACATAGCAAGCACTTAACAAATGCCATCATCATTATTATTACTGAAGTCCAACTATACTCTGTTCTACCCCCACATATATTTATTTATATTTATATTATATGTATTAATATTAATGTCTGTCTCCCCCTCTAGAGTGTAAGCTCGTTGTGGGCAGAGAATTGTTATATTATACTCTCCCAAATGCTTAGTACAGTGCTCTGCACAGAGTAAACGCTCAATAAATACAATTGATGGGTGGCACTGGCACCACATTATTTGATGGCATTAACGATAACAATGGTACTTGTTAATCGCTCCCTATGTGCCAAGCACTGTTCTAAGAGCTGAATGACCGGGAGGCATGATCTCGGCTGCCCACTGCATCAGGTGGCAGGCACACTCGTGGGTACCCTAGACTGGCAGCTCCTTGAGGTCCAGAATCACCTCGTCGACTTCTGTCCTTTTCAAAATACCTAATACATCCCTCAGCGCAGAGCAGGCACTCAATAAATGCCCTGAATTGATCAGAAGATAGACAGCAATAGCCGACGAATCCTCCGGCTTGATCAGAAACACCAGGCCTAGGTTGGGTGGGGGAATAATAATAATAATAATAATAGTAATAACCATGGTGCTTGTTAAGCACTTACCATGTGCCAAGCACTGTACGCGGCACTGGGGTCGATACAAGATCACTAGGTCCCACATCGGGCTGGCTCTGTAAGTAGGAGGGAGAAAAGGCACTGAACCCTTATTTTGCAGATGAGGGAACTGAGGCAGAGAGAAGGGAAGTCACGTGCCCAAGGTGACACAGAAGACAAGTGGTGGAGCCGGGATTTGACTCCAGGTCCTCTGAACTCCCGGTCTGAGATCTTTGAGACAAGTTCCCTCCCTTAGCTCTTCCCCTGCCACTATTTCCCCATGCCCTTGATCTCTCCTTTCCCTTTTTCCCTTTTCCCACTTCCTTGCCCTCTGCCACCTTTGCCCCTGATCTCACTTCATCTCAGGTGACTAAATTAATGAGGTCGCCATCTTTGAGGCATACCTGCAACTTCTTTGAAGCACCCAGTTTAGTACAATGATCTGCCCAAAGTGTAGCTCAGTAGCCAATAAAAATAATTATTATTATTAGGGTACTTGTTACACACCTACTATATGCCAAGCACTGTTCTAAGCGCTGGGGCAGATACAAGCTAATCAGGTTGGACACTGTCCCTGTCCCACATGGGGCTCACACTCTTAGTCCTCATTTTCCAGATGAGGTAATGCAGGCCCAGAGAAGTGATGTGACTTGCCCAGGGTCACACAGCAGACATGTGGAGCCGGGATTAGAACCCAGGTTCTTCTGGCTCCCAGGCCCTAGGCCACGCTGTATCTGACTGACCGACGAACTCTGGTCATTTTGTCCGAATCCCTCTTAAGGGGATGTCTCCCTGCTCCTGGCCGGCCCGCCTTGGGCCATTATCTTGGCTCCTCACAGCCACGCTGAGGCTCTGTCTTCATTGGCCATGTCTCGGCAGCTGGGTAGTTGCCCGTATATATGTTTGTACATATTTATTACTCTATTTATTTATTTATTTTGCTTGTACATATCTATTCTATTTATTTTATTTTGTTAATATGTTTGGTTTTGTTGTCTGTCTCCCCCTTCTAGACTGTGAGCCCGCTGTTGGGTAGGGACCGTCTCTATATGTTGCCAACTTGGACTTCCCAAGCGCTTAGTCCAGTGCTCTGCACACAGTAAGTGCCCAATAAATACGATTGATTGATTAATAGTTCATTTTGGACTGCTCCAAGAGGCTACGCTAACATCCCGCCTCAGATTCCTGGTTACCCTCCACATCCTCCACAGTTCTCGTCACACCAACTGCTCCCTCCTACATACACCAGCAGAGGAACACAACTACAGAATTCATCACTTTCTCAAATCCCCGAGAGCCTCATTTTCACTTCCTTTGTCTTATTCTTTTTCAAGGGTCACAACCCGCCGGCAGACAGATCACCCAGAACGGGGTTCAAGAGGTCTTGGCATTTTCCCACAGAACGACAGGAGCGTATTGCCTTTACACACTTGTTTACATCTTTTTGAAATCCAACAGAACGGTAAGGGCTGAGTATCGATTTTGCCTCCCGGGCAAACAAGCATGCTAAAAAGGTTTACAAAACATTTTCGCAATGAGGAATGATAATATTTGTCGCTGAAATTTCCACAGCATCATTCTTCCAGAATGCTCGATATTTTATATCACAAAGAGATGCCCAGGGAACACAGGATACACGCTCACCGTGGCACTGAAACCTAATTATTAAACTATCACCTTTTCAATTTAACAATGTCGAGGAGTGAGGGAAAAATAATCAAACAAACGGGGCTTAAAAAATTACCCCCCAAGATGTTTATGATATAAAACTACAAATAAGGAAACACACTGACAATGCCGTAATAAACTACCAAAAGGCACTTGAAGGAAAGGGATGGTAAAGTGGGACAGCATACTGCACAAGAGACCAAAATACTTCCGTCTTTCTTTCTTTCCCAGCTTCAAAGGAGAGGAAAATAATTCCACAGCAAAACCAAGACTGGGCAGGACAGCTCAAATCTGTCATTAATCCGAGAAAGAATAAAGCAAAATGTTCATTCTTTACTTCTAAAACTGCTTAGTTCTAAGATACTTCACCACGAGTCACTCGTAACCTAAATATAGTATTACAGGGCAAAAAGCTTGACATAAATTGAATACTCGGGACCACGCAATTACCAAACACTACGAAGCAGTAGCAATGCTATTTATTAAGAACTTCTCACATGCAGAGCCCTATATAAAGCACCGGGAGCGAATACCCAGGTGGGAATTAGAAGCAGTCCCCGCCCCTGGGGGCTCACAATCCAAAAGTGACTCAAAATCCATTAATCAATTAACAGTATTTACTGAATGGCTATTGTGTGCAGAGGATGGTCTATGTGCTTTGGGGAGTAGAACAGAATCAGTATAAATGATTCTCTGCCCTCAAGGAGCTTTCAATTTAGTGTGTGCACTTTTTTGGGGGAAGGGGAATATAATAATAAAAATCATAATAATAACGACAGTATTTGTTAAGGGCTTACTTCAAGGCCCTACTGAGAGCTCACCTCCTCCAGGAGGCCTTCCCAGACTGAGCCCCTTCCTTCCTCTCCCCCTCGTCCCCCCTCCATCCCCACATCTTATCTCCTTCCCTTCCCCAAAGCACCTGTATATATGTATATATGTTTGTACATATTTATTACTCTATTTATTTATTTATTTTACTTGTACATATCTATTCTATTTATTTTATTTTGTTAGTATGTTTGGTTTTGTTCTCTGTCTCCCCCTTTTAGACTGTGAGCCCACTGTTGGGTAGGGACTGTCTCTATCTGTTGCCAACTTGTACTTCCCAAGCACTTAGTACAGTGCTCTGCACACAGTAAGCGCTCAATAAATACGATTGATGATGATGATGATGATGATAAGTGCCAAGCACTGCTCTAAGCTAATCAGGTCGGACACAGTCCATGTCCCACATGGGACTCACAGTCTTAACCCCATTTTACAGATGAAGTAACTGAGGCCTAGAGAAGTAAAGTGACTTGCCCAAGGTCATACAGCAGACAAGTGGCGGAGTCGGGATTAGAACTCCTCCGACTCCCAAGCCTGTGCTCTTTCCACTAGGCCTAAAATAAGACTCCTGTGGCACTTTCCATTTTCTTCTCGGGTAATCAATCAATCAATCAATCAATCGCATTTATTGAGCGCTTACTGTGTGCACAGCACTGTACTAAGCGCTTGGAAAATACAACCACAATCAACTCTACTTCTTCCCAGGAACAGAAAACAATAGTAATTGGCCATAAATAACTTATATTATGCTTATTTATAAATATTAACAGTTGTTATGGTTTCTCATCCAAAAGAGCCTGCCTGAACACTTCACCTCAATGGGTTTGTGTTTGCTGGAATGCACGCCTCTGAATAATGGTGTACTGTATCAACCGATGGTATGTACTGAATGCTCACTGTGTGCATTCATTCAATCGTATTTATTGAGCGCTTACTGTGTGCAGAGCACTGTACTAAGCGCTTGGGAAGTACAAGTCGGCAACATATAGAGATGGTCCCTACCCAACAACGGGCTCACAGAGCACTGTATTAAGTGCTTGGGAAAGGACAGTACGACAGAGTCGCTAAATGCAATCCCTGCTCAAAAGGAGTTTACAGTCCGCAGAGGGAGACAAACATTAAAATAAATTACAGATAAGGAAGATAGAATATAAGGATAGGTACAGAATTGCTATGGGGCTCGGGACAGTATCCAAATGCTTAAGGGGTACACAGGGAAGTGTATAATTCATTTAAGCATATTTATTGAGTGCTTCCTGTGTGCAGAGCACTGTACTAAGCACTTGGGAGGGTACAATACAACAATAAACAGACACATTCCCTGCCAACAACGAGCCTGGAGCACAAGCTGGTGCTACAGAAGTGAAGTGGGAGGGCCGGACTGTAGTAGATCAGAGAAGGAAGGTAGGAGGAGGGGGCGAGCTGATTGAATGCTTTAAAACTGAAGGTAAAGAGTTTCTCTGTAAGCTCATTACGGGCAGGGAATGTTCGAATCAATCATATTTATGGTGTGCTTACTGTGTGCAGAGCACTGTACTAAGCGCTTAGCAACGTGGCTTAGTGGGAAGAGTCCAGGCTTGGGAGTCCGAGGTCGTAGGTTCTAATCCCGCTTCTGCCCCATGTCAGCTGTGTGACTCTGAGCAAGTCACTTTCATTTATTCATTCACTCAATCGTATTTACTGAGCGCTTACTGTGTGCAGAGCACTGGACTAAGCGCTTGGGAAGTACAAGTTGGCAACATATAGAGACGGTCCCTACCCAATAGCGGGCTCACAGTCTAGAAGGGGGAGACAGACAACAAAACAAAACATATTAACAAGATAAAATAAATAGAATAGTAAATAGGTACAAGTAAAATAGAGTAATAAATCTGTACAAACATATACACAGGTGCTGTGGGGAGAGGAAGGAGGTAAGGCGGGGTGAGGGGGAGGAGGGGAAGAGGAAGGATGGGGCTCAGTGTGGGAAGGCCTCCTGGAGGAGGTGAGCTCTCAGTAGGGCTTTGAAGGGAGGAAGAGAGCTAGCTTTACCTCATCTTTAAAATGGGGATGAAGTCTGAGCCCCACGTGGGACACCCTGATTACCTTGTACTACCCTCAGAGCTTAGAACAGTGCTTTGCACACAGTAAGCGCTTAACAAATGCCATCATCATCATTATTATTATTATTACAACAATAAACAGACACATTTCCTGCCCAACAGCTTCCAGTCTAATCTGTCTTCTGCTTCTGCTGTAGTGTGTTCTCCTAAGTGCATAGTTCAGTGCTCTGCACATAGACAGAATTCAATCCATACCCTTTTTTTAACTCAATTTTTTCTCATGATCCTGAATCTTCTATCTACCCCAGCTCCAAACACACAGCAAGCCCTTAATAAATATCATTAAGGATGGTGTTATGCGATTCACAATATCTTCAACAATCCCACTTCTGTAAGGACAACAGTAACTTCTCATATTGGAATATTTTCCCTTGTCAATGGCAAGATCTTTTTATTTGCTTAAAAAATATTGCCCTGGTCAAAACGAAATCCCATTCGGAAACACTCAATTCGTTTAGACGTTCCTAAGGTATATAAAAGGTCTCCAAAGATACTATACCAGGAAAAATTGAAATTGCTCAGTTATTATACAACAGTGCCAGAAATACTGATTTTTGACTGCAAAAATGGTGATACGATTGAATTTGTAACTACCCACATTAGGGCCATGTAAAAATCAATAGCTTAAGTGCTTTTCTAAAATGTTTCAAATGAGAAGGCAAAGCCTCGTGGAGAGGGAGCAGCACCCCCAACACCATACGATGATAAATAAATAAAAATAAAAACCCAGCATGGTGGGAGTGAAAGTACGTACCCAAACTTACTTCAAGTAGGGCAGAGGCAATAAAAGTAAAACTCAACCATTCAGACTTTAAAATGGAAAAATAACAAAAGCCAAATCACTGTCCTCGTCACAAGGATTCACAGAGCAAAGGGCAGCAGTGTGCCTTAGTGAATGATAATAATAATAATAATAATGATGGTATTTGTTAAGCACTTACTATGTGCTAAGCACTATTCTAAGTGCTGGAGGTTGTCCCACGTGGGGCTCACAGTCTTAATCCCCATTTTACAGATGAGGTAACTGAGGCCCAGAGAAGTGAAGTGACTTGCCCAAGGTCACACAGCAATTGGGGGAGCCGGGATTAGAACCCATGACCTTTCGACTCCCGGGGTTCAAGGCCTGGCTCTGCTCTTTCAATCAATCATTTTTGTTGAGCGCTTACTGTGTGAAGAGCACTGTACTAAGCGCTTGGGAGAGTAGAATATAACAGAGTTGGTAAACAAGTTCCCCGCACACAACAAGCTATTTGCCCACTGGGTGACCCTGGATCAGTCACTTCTCTGTGCCTCAGTTACCTCATCTGTAAAACGGGGATTAAATCCTCCTCTCTCCAACTTCGACTGCGAGCCTCACGTGGGACTGCATCTATGTCCAACCTGATTATCCTGCTTCCACCCTAGCGCTTAGTACAGCGCCTGGGACGTAGTAAGTGCTGACCAAATACCATTAAAAAAAAAAAAGGCAATACAAAGGTAGATGAATCTCTGAGGAAACTTGCTTCTAATGTCCTCTAGAAAAATTCACTAGACACACAGGAACAATCATCTTCGATGCTTTCGAAGGGAAAAAACAGCTGGAAGACCTAAAAGCATTTCATTTATCCGGCTGGGTAAGCTACGGACAAGCAGTGTGGCCTAGTGGATATGAGGAGCTGGGTTCTAATCTCGGCCCTGCCGCTTGTCTGCTGGGTGACCTTGGACAAGTCACTTCACTTCTTTGCGCCTCAGTTACCCCATTTATAAAATGGGGGTGAAGACTGTGAGCCCCACATGGTGGATGGAATATGTCCAAATTGATTAGCTTGTATCTACCCCAGCGCTTAGAGCAGTGCCTGGCATATTTTAAGGGCTTAACGAACACCAAAAGAAAATAGAAATAAAGAAAGTGGCCCTCAAAGGCATACAGTCTATTTTAAATGGAAGGCACCTCAAAACATGAAGCTGGAAGCAAGGGGGAGAGGAGGAGAAGGGGAGTGAAAGCCTCACCCTCCATAACCTTATATTCTGTTGGCTAAGACAAGACTGTGAAAGCTCTTCTCCGTTAAATCCCTGAACAGCACTGAACAGGCTTGGAAAACAAACAGATTACATCTTCAACACTGACAACATATTGCTTTGCTGTTAGGGAATTACACCGTGTAACTCAGTGGAGCACAAGTAGTCACTGAGGAGGGAAAAAAATAACCCATCCCCTAAGCATATATTTGTGATATGAATTAATTTACAAGATGGCCAATCATTCCTGGGATCCAAAAGGGTCGAGATGTTTTTAATAAATAGGGTGGGCCCGCTAGGGCGATTTTTAAAGACTCACTGACAGTCACTCATCATCATTACCCCAAACGGCATAAAAGGCAGCTTCATCCCATTTTCCTCATCCCACGCTACCGCCTCGAGACGTTGGCCTATTCCTCTTTAAAGGACCGGGAAAAATGGGAGCGGTATTTCTGAGGAGCTGCTCAAACGCAATGCTACCAAACTGATCTCGGTGGGAATGTGGCGTTAGCAAGAACTGGGGAAAACGTCACTTGTAATTGTGAAACCTAACGACTTGTTAGTGGACGTCTTGAAAAATATGCCATGTTGACTTTTTCCTCCAATGGCAACCTATTTAATTCCACGTCCTTCTGCCTGGATGCAAATCGCTGTTGAAGGGGAGGTCGTTTTCCTTCAATTCTATAATACAGGAATATATATGGGCTTTTCTCCCCAGTAATAATAATAGCATTTATTTAAGCACTCACTATGTGCCAAGCACTGTTCTAAGCGCTGGAGAGGTTACAAGGTGAACAGGTTGTCCCACGTGGGGCTCACAGTCTTAATCCTCATTTTACAGGTGCACAGAGAAGTGAAGTGACTTGCCCAAAGTCACACAGTTGACAAGTGGCAGAGCCAGGATTTGAACCCATGACCTCTGACTCCAAAGCCCGGGCTCTTTCATGTTTGTACATATTTATTACTCTATTTATTTATTTATTTATTTATTTTACTTGTACATATCTATTCCATTTATTTATTTTGTTAGTATGTTTGGTTTTGTTCTCTGTCTCCCCCTTTTAGACTGTGAGCCCACTGTTGGGTAGGGACTGTATATGTTGCCAATTTGTACTTCCCAAGCACTTAGTACAGTGCACTGCACACAGTAAGCGCTCAATAAATACGATTGATTGATTGACTGATTGATTGATTTCCCCTGAGCCATGCTGCTTCTCTAATGGATGAAATGGCATTTGACAACTCTCTGTTTCACTTTGAAACGGTTTCACAAGGGCTACTCTGGAGGGATGGGTGTCTCTGGGAAAAGCCAGTCTAATCCTCGTTTCACACGGATAAAAAGACCTCCACGGCTTCGTCCTCTGGCACCCTGGATCCTTCTTTGTTGCTTTAATGAAGTTTGATTCCTCCCTGAACCCTCCATTTCCTCACCGTGATGATCCTGTCACTGTGTTTTCGGGCCTTTCTTCCTGAATGGAATGTCCAACGTTGGGAGGGCTGAGGCCCTTCAATTAAATAATTATTATGGTATTTGTTAAGCACTTACTATGTTCCAAGCCCTGTTCTAAGCGCTGGGGTACTGAATGGAATGTCCATTGCTGGGAGGGCTGAGGCCCTTCAATTAAATAATTATTATGGTATTTGTTAAGCACTTACTATGTGCCAAGCACTGTTCTAAGCACTGAGATACTGAATGGAATGTCCACTGTTGGGAGGGCGGAGGCCCTTCAATTAAATAATTATTATTGTATTTGTTCTTTCATTCATTCAATCACATTTATTGCATGCTTATGGTGTGCAGAGCACTGTACTAAGCGCTTGGGAAGTACAAGTTGGCAACATATAGAGACGGTCCCTACCCAACAGCGGGCTCAGAGTCTAGAGAAGCAGAGTGGCTCAATGGAAAGAGCCCGGGCTTTGGAGTCAGAGGTCATGGGTTCAAACCCCGGCTCCGCCACTTGTCAGCTGTGTGACTTTGGGCAAGTCACTTCACTTCTCTGGGCCTCAGTTCCCTCATCTGGAAAATGGGGATTAAGACTGTGAGGCCCCCGTGGGACAACCTGATCACCTTGTAACCTCCCCAGCGCTTAGAACAGTGCTTGGCACATAGTAAGCGCTTAACAAATGCCATTATTATTATTATTAGAAGGTGGGCTCAGAGTCTAGTCTAGTCATTAGGGCGGGGTGATGGCATTTGTTAAGCACTTACTAGGTGCCAAGTATTCATTCATTCAATCGTATTTATTGAGCGCTTACTGTGTGCAGAGCACTGTACTAAGCGCTTGGGAAGTACAAGTTGGCAACATATAGAGCCGGTCCCTACTCAACAGTGGGTTCACAGTCTAGAAGTCTAGCACTGTTCTAAGCGCTGGGGAAGATACAAGGTAATCCGGTTGTCCCACATGGGGCTCACAGTCTTAATCCCCATTTTACAGATGAGGGAACTGAGGCACAGAGAAGTTACGTGGCTCGCCCAAGGTCACACAGCTGACAGTTGGCGGAGCCGGGATTAGAACCCACGTCCTTTGGCTCCTAAGCCCGGGCTCTTTCCACTGAGCCACGCTGCTTCTCTTAAAGAGCTTACAGAGCCCCACACGGTCGATGTACTACGGCCAAAGGCTGCAGATTCAAAAGCATTCCTCCAACTGTCCGGGGGCGGGGCTGGAGGTGGCTAGAGAAGCAGTGTGGCCTAGTGGATACAGCCCGGGCCTGGGAGTCTGAAGGGCCCTGGGTTCTAATCCTGGCTCCTCCACCTGTCTGCTGTGTGACCCTGGGCAAGTCGCTTCATTTCTCTGGGCCTCAGTTCCCTCCATCTGGAAAATAGGGTTTAAGACTGTGAGTCCCATGTGGGACAGGGACTGTGTCCAACCCGATTTGCTTGTGTCCGTCCCAGCGCTTAGTACAGTGCCTGGAACCCCCCCTGTAGGGTGGGCTTCCTCTTTGGCATGGGGCACCTGGGGTTTGTAGATCCCAACACTGGCTGGGGGTTTTGAAGGGAAGGCACCATGGCACCCATTCTTCTCACCAAGTTGCTTCCTCTGGAAGCAGCGTGGCTCAGTGGAAAGAGCCCGGGCTTGGGAGCCAGAGGATGTGGGTTCTAATCCCGGCTGTGTGACCTTGGGCAAGCCAATTAACTTCTCTGGGCCTCGGTTACCTCATCTGGAAAATGGGGATTAAGACTGTGAGTTCCACGTGGGACAACCTGATTACCTTGCATCTACTGGCGCTAGAACAGTGCTTGGCACTTGGTATTTATTTTATTTGTACATACCTATTCTATTTATTTTATTTTGTTAGTATGTTTGGTTTTGTTCTCTGACTCCCCCTTTTAGACTGTGAGCCCACTGCTGGGTAGGGACCGTCTCTATATGTTGCCAACTTGTACTTCCCAAGCGCTTAGTACAGTGCTCTGCACACAGTAAGCGCTCAATAAATACGATTGATTGATTGACAGTAAGCGCTTAACAAATACCATCATTATTATTATGTAGTGTGAGGTTGCAGGAGCCACAGTGGGGGTTCCCCCTGCCCACCCCCATGCTGCCCTGGAAAGTGGAAGTGAGATCCTTCAAACAGGGCCAGCTTCCCACACTTCATCCCTTCTCCTGCTCATCACCTGGGAGCAATATGCCACAGGGATCTGCTGGTCACTCCTCCCTCTCCCCATTCAATCCTACTTATTGAGCGCTTACTGTGTGCAGAGCACTGTTCCGATTGCTTGGGAGATTAGGAATAACAATAAACTGACACATTCTCTGCCCACAAGTCTGTTGTCGGGGGGTTGGGGGCTGGAGACAGAAATCAATACAAACAAATTATAGATAAGTCCTGTGGGGCTGGGAACAGAGGAATAATAATAATAATGATGGCATTTGTTAAGCACTTACCATGTGCCCAGCACTGTTCTAAGCACTGGAGTAGATACAAGGTAATCAGGTTGTCCCACGTGGGGCGCATAGGCTTCATACCCATTTTACAGATGAGGGAACTGAGGTACAGAAAAGAAGTGACTTGCCCAAAGTCACCCAGCTGACAAGTGGCAGAGGTGGGATTAAAACCCACGGCCTCTGACTCCCAAACCTGTGCTCTTTCCACTAAGCCAGGGAAGTGCTTAGTACACTGCACTGCACACAGTAAGCGCTCAAGAAATACGCTTCAATGAATGAACAAAGGGAGCAAGTCCAAGACAAAAAGACAGAGACACACACACACACACACACACACACACACACACACACACACACAGTCAGTGGTATAAGCCCTGTAGACTGTAAGCTTGTTATGAGCAGGGAATCTGTTTATTGTTGTTCAGTACTTTCCGAAGCGCTTAGAACAGTGCTCTCTGCACACAGTAAGTGCACAACAAATGCAACTGAATGAATGAATGAGAAGGCTAAGGCCTTCATTTGCCACCAAATCTACCTAGAATTAACATTCCATCACCAATTTTCTTCAGAAGAGATCACTTGGCCTTAATGAAAGTGACAGAAGGAGAGGTATGCTGTTTTCAAAAATATCACAAAGCCCTTTAACTACTAAAAACAAAGCAAAACATGAAGAACACAGACCTTAGAGGAAAATAAAGAGTACATTGTTTCCTTGAAAATAAATCTCCAGGTTTATTGCACCTTTTGGTCACCCAAGGGAAGTCTCTGTTCTATACTCCTTAAATTGCTCATTGCTTGATTCTCCAACCAGGCAAAAACAAGGGACGAAAAACTAAAAATCTGTGAGCTCCTACGATATTCATTCTATTAAAACTTTCCTGATCCCTCAATATATCATTCATGGGCTTGTTGGTTTCTTAGATTACGTTTTCTAAAGTTCAGCTACTTTGCACTGCCAGTTTTTAACGCTCCCTGAAGATCTGATACATCCCGCTGTAGATCTGGTCGGGCCATTTAAAGCATCTACGTGCCGAAAATAACCAAAGACATCGCAGAGGACCCCAGCCGGAATGCCCTTCAAAGGATGATCCTGCTTCCTAAAAGGTAATTTTTTTTTTCCAAGAATAGAACAGACAAAGAGAGTTTGGAAAAGGAATCACGTGCTGGAAGCCAACCGCAGAGACGCAGCATGGCTCAGTGGAGCCCGGGCCTAGGAGTCATAAGGTCATGGGTTCTAATCCCAGCTCCGCTACGTGTCTGCTCTGTGACCTTGGGCGAGTCACTTCACTTCTCCGTGCCTCAGTTACCTCATCTATATAATGGGGATTGAGACAGTGAGCTCTGGGTGGGACAGGGATTGTGTCCAACCCAATTTGCATATATTCACTCCAGCACATGGTAAGCGCTTAACAAATGCCATAATTGTTCGTATTCTTATTACTCCTGAAGGAGCCAAAAATGACTTAAGATCCAGCTGGGATACGGACAGAATTCCTCTCATTCTCCTAAAGGGCTGAGGTCCAACCATCTCCATGGGGGGGGACAAAGTGGACAGCAGCCTCACGGTGGACCGGCCCCTGACAGGCTGCCAGCCCCCAGTGGGTGCAGAATGGGCATCGACTCCGACAATGGCACCATGGTGGGAGATGCCCCCCGGCACTAGGACCACCGAAGCAGTGGAAAGAGGCTGGGCCCGGGAATCAGAAGGACCCGGGTTCTAATACCGGCTCTGCCGCGTTTCTGTTCTGTGACCCTGGCCAAGTCGCTTCACTTCTCTGGGCCTTGGTTCCTTCATCTGCAAAATGGGGATTAAGACTGGGGGACAGGGACTGATTAGCTTGCACCTACTCCAGTGCCTGGAACATAGCCACTTATCAGCCGTGTGACTTTGGGCCAGTCACTTCACTTCTCTATGCCTCAGTTACCTCACCCGTAAAATGGGGATTAAGACTGTGAGCCTCACGTGAGACGCCTTGATTACCTTGTATCTATTCCAGTGCTTAGAACGGTGCTTGGCACGTAGTAAGTGCTTAACAAATACCATTATTATTATTATTACTTTACAAATACCATTTGAAAAACAACAACAAAAGCAATCACCACCACCACTGCGGCTATCCACCAAGACTGGCCTGGCGCTGGCGACGTAAATAAACACGGGGGGCCGATAGGGAATGCTCCTTCATGAAACACTGCAAACGATGCCATCGCGTTGAGCACGGATGATGTCACTGCACCACACAGGGAGGGGGTGGGAGGTCAGGCAACTTTGAATTGTTGCCTCGAGAAGGCCAAATGTCTGACGCTGGCCCTCTTCCCATAACAGATTTCTGCACTGCAAATCAAAATTCGCCCCTGTCTTGAGCCGAACGGTAAATTTTAAAAAGTTAGTTACGACATCAGTGTCACAGGAGAGCATTTTTAATGGCCTTAACAATTCACGAGGACAGAATAATGACAATTTTGATGAGTAGGGTAGCTCAGGGTTACATATGGAACTGTGCATAATGAGGGGTTAGGGAGGAATGATCTTCCAATTATCCATCTTGGACAACAGAGAAACCCTCTTTTTCACTAAAAGTCACTGGCAGGAAGTTGTGAACACGTCTTTGACATTAGAAATAAACAACACTGAATAACCAAATGACGGAAAATTTCACACCCCAGAAAACAGCACGAACTTGCCTAGCGGATACGATGTACTTTTAGATTTAATCAGTGTCTAAATACTGGGTAAATTAAAACAAAACATCAATATTTAACCACTTAACTTTTCCAAAAGCGATTTCCATCATTAAACTCTTCTTGAAAATGGCTTGAGACCCTCAAAAATCTATGTACTTTCAGAAAACTTTCAAGTAGTCTCCACAGTGTAAAAATTGAGTCACCTCAATGCAGGGAAGAACAAATGCTATATTATGTGACAACCAGTTTCCTTTCATCAGGAACGAAGACGAGAAGGAGTAATGGCTGGATTTGCAAGGGGCAAATTTAGCGTCGTTTTGACAGAATCTACATTTCTGTTAACTGTTGCAAAGCTACCCGAGTCGGTGACTGCTAGCAGTAGAGAGATTTATTCCCTGCGATTTCCCTTATTTATGTCAATGTCTGCTTCCCCTAATGAACTGTGAGCTCCTTGAGGGCAGGGATAACTTCTATCAACTATCACGATTACTATTACTAGTAATTACGATTAATTACACGATTACTAGTCGTAGCATTACAGGGGCTCTCTCCATCTGATCCAGTTCTCAATCAATCAATCATTTATTGCCTACTTACTATAATAATAATAATGATGATGGCACTTATTAAGCTCTTACTATGTGCAAAGCACTGTTCTAAGCGCTGGGGCGGATACAAAGTGATTAGGTTGTCCCACATGGGGCTCACAGCCTTCATCCCCATTTTAAAGATGAGGTAACTGAGGCCCAGAGAAGTGAAGTGACTTGCCCAAAGTCACACAGCTGACAATTGGCGGAGCCAGGATTTGAACCCATGACCTCTGACTCCAAAGCCCGGGCTCTTTTCCACTGAGCCATGCTGCTTCTCTGCTATGTGCTAAGTGCAGAGCACTGTACTAAGTGCTTGGAAGAGTACAATATAACAATATAGTGAGTAGATACATTCCCTGCCCTCCACGGGTTTAAAGTCTAGAGGAAGGATGGTGTAGGAATGCAGCACGTGCCTGGGACTCAGAAGGTCATGGGTTCGAGTCCCAGCTCTACCACTGCTGCGTGACCTTGGGCAAGTCACTTCACTTCTCTGTGCCTTAGTTCCCTCGTCTGTACAATGGGGATTGAGACTGTGAGCCCCCTGTGGAAAAGGGACTGTGTCCAACCTGATAACTTTGTAACCTACCCCAGTGCTTAGAACGTAGTAAGCGCTTAACAAGTACCGTAACTATTACTATTAATATTATTACTGTCCCAAGCGCTCATACAGCGCTCGGCACAAAGTAAGTGCTGAATAAATACCCCTGAGGATGATTCTCTGTGGCAGAGAACACATGGAAGTTATTCCCAACTGGAAGAATCAGGGTGATCGCAAACTCAAGCTGGCCACGCTTGATGTAATAAAGACAGCTTGATAAGAAGTGCAGCTCTTTGTTCTTGAGTACTTAGGTCTAAAACTAACTAACGCTGCTGGAGAAGCAGCGTGGCTCAGTGGAAAGAGCACGGGCTTTGGAGTCAGAGGTCATGGGTTCGAATCCCGGCTCCGCCACTTAACTTCTCTGTGCCTCAGTCACCTCATCTGTAAAAATGGGATTAAGACTGTGAGCCCCACGTGGGACAACCTGATCACCTTGTATCCCCCAGCGCTTAGAACAGTGCTTTGCACATAGTAAGCGCTTAATAAATGCCATTATTATTATTATTATTATTATTAAAACCAACAATCGATTCCAAGGTTTCTATCTTGGATTTTCCCAGACTCTCTGCGTGCGGAGGATGCAGAGGGATGACTAACCAAGGAGGGTATCTATTAAGCACTTACTATGTGCCAGGCCCTGTACTAAGCACTGGGGTAAATACAAGCTAAGCAGGTCAGAAATAGTCCCTGCCCCACGTGGGGCTCACGGTCTTAATCCCTATTTAACAGATGAGGTAACTGAAGCACAATAATAATAATGATGGCATTTCTTAAGCGCTTACTATGTGCAAAGCACTGTTCTAAGCGCTGGGGAGGTTACAAGATATTTATTATATCGTCTGTCTCCCCATCTAGACTGAAAGCTTGCTAATAATAACAGTGGTATTTGTTAAACACTTGTCCCACGGGGGGCTCACAGTCTTAATCCCCATTTTCCAGATGGGGGAACTGAGGCCCAGAGAAGTGAAGTGACTTCATCATCATCATCATCAATCGTATTTATTGAGCGCTTACTGTGTGCAGAGCTCTGTACTAAGCACTTGGGAAGTACAAGTTGACAACATATAGAGACAGTCCCTACCCAATAGTGGGCTCACAGTCTAAAAGGGGGGAGACAGAGAACAAAACCAAACATACTAACAAAATAAAATGAATAGAACAGATATGTACAAGTAAAATAGAGTAATAAATATGTACAAACATATACATATATACAGGTGCTGTGGGGAAGGGAAGGAGGTAAGATGGGGGAGATGGAGAGGGGGACGAGGGGGAGAGGAAGGAAGGGAGTCAGTCTGGGAAGGCCTCCTGGAGGAGGTGAGCTCTCAGTAGGGCTTTGAAGGGAGGAAGAGAGCTAGCTTGGCGGATGGGCAGAGGGAGGGCATTCCAGGCCTTGCCCAAAGTCACACAGCTGACAACTGGCGGAGCGGGGATTTGAACCCATGAGCTCTGAATCCAAAGCCCGGGCTCTTTCCACTGAGCCACACTGCTTCTCTAGAAAAGAGAAGGATAGAGAAGTGATTTGCCCAATGTCATTCAGCAGACAAGTGGCAGAGCCGGGATCAGAACCCAGGTCCTCTGACTCCCAGCCCTGGGTTCTATCCACTAGGCAACAGTGCTTCTCTACACAGCTGTGTCTCTCTGTTTCAGGGGGCTGATTTGGACAGCTTTCCCTTCTTGTTCACGCTGTATTCTGCTTGCCCGCACAGTGACAGAGAATATTTATTGCTGACTTTTAAGCAGTTTAATTGCATTAAAGAAAACCTAATGTTTTTTCCCTGATGAGTACCAGACCAATGCAAGTGATAATATGGAAGCATTCTCTTTCTCTGGCTCCTCTTAATTGTGTTTTCATCACCACCGTTTTAGATCAGCATAATTAATCAGTGGGTACTTTTTCTGCGGGCATTTTCACTCTTTCAAAATCACTCCATGATTACTTTACCTTTTCCCAATCATTTTTTCTCCATTTCCAACCCTAACCAAACCTTAATAAGTTTCCCTCCACTGGCACAGAAGAATCTAAGCAGGAGGTTGATACGTCACTCATGGTTTACCTCAATCAATGATATTTACTCAATGCTTACTGTGTGCGGAGCACTGTACTAAGCGCTTGGGAGAGTACAATACAACAGAACTGGTAGACACTTCCCTGTCCACTAAGAGAAGCAGCGTGGCTACTGGAAAGACAGCGGGCCTAGGAGTTAGAGGGCATGGGCTCCAACCCCGACTCTGCCAGTTATCTTCTGTGTGACCTTGGGCAACTCACTTAACTTCTCTGTGCCTCCATTCTTCATCTGTAACATGGGGATTCAATCCCGTTCTCCCTCCTACTTGTGGGACATGATTATCTTGTATCTACCCCAGCACTTTGCACATGTACTTCCCAAGCGCTTAGTACAGTGCTCTGCACACAGTAAGCGCTCAATAAATATGATTGATGATGATGATGATGATGATAGTAAGTGTTTAACAAACACCACTGTTATTATTAGCAAGCTTTCAGTCTAGATGGGGGAAGACACAAAATATAATAAATAATTTACAGATATTTACCAAGGAGCTGTGGGGCTGAGGATGGGTGACTAAACAAGTGCCCAAAGGGCACAGATCCAAGTGCACAGACGACAAGGAAAGAAAAGGGTGTCGGGGAAAAGAGGGCGGGAAAACAAAGAGAAACTCAACCCATTTGTAAAAAACCCCTTCACCTGATCAGGCTGGCGCTGGGTCTCCCTCATCCTCAAACCTGTCGCCGTTCACAGACCTCAGAGGACAGTACACAAGACAAGGAAATGATGATGATGGCATCTGTTAAGCACTTAATATGTGCAAAGCACTGTTCTAAGCGCTGGGGAGGATACGAGGTGATCAGATTGTCCCATGTGGGGCTCACAGTCTTCATCCCCAGTTTACAGATGAGGTAACTGAGGCACAGAGAAGTTATGTGACTTGCTCAAAGTCACACAGCTGATAATTGGCAGAGCCGGGATTTGAACCCGTGACCTCTGACTCTCAAGCCCGGGCCATGCCTGTCATATCGTTCTAGTGTACTCTCCCAAATTCTGGGTACGATGCTCTGCACATAATAAGCGCTCAGTCAAAACCACTGATGGATTATCAGAGGCCCGGGTCCCAGCAGCTGTGGGGAGGTGGCGGAGAGTGATGGCACGAGCAGTTATTGGTCAGTTATTGAACAGTTAATACCCCAAAGCAGCATGGCTTAATGGACAGAGCAAGGACCTGGGTTCTAATCCTGGTGCGCCACATGCCTGCCGTGTGAACTTAGTTAAGTCACTTCGATTCTCTGGGCCTCAGTTCCCTCATTTGTAAAATGGGGATTAAGAGTGTGAGCCCCATGGGGGACGGGGCCTGTCTAACCTGATTAACTTGTAGTGGACAGAGCATGGACCCGGGAATCAAACGGTCATGGGTTCTAATCATGACTCCGCCACTTCACTTCTCTGGGCCTCAGTTCTCTCATCTGTAAAATGGGGTTGAGCCACTTGTCTGTTGTGACCTTGGGTAAGTCACTTCACTTCTCTGGGCCTCAGTTCTCTCATCTGTAAAATGGGGTTGAGATTGTGAGCCCCACGTGGGACAAGGGACTGTGTCCAATCTGGTTTGCTTGTATCCACCTCAGCACTTAGTTCAGTGCTTGGCACCTAGTAAGTGCTTAACAAATACCACTATTATTATTATTATTATCTACCCCAGTGCTAACAGTTCTTGGCACATAGTAAGCACTTAACAAGTACTGTAATTATTATGACGCTGATGTTGTGATGCCATTCAGGCCACTTAAAGGGAAGTGTGTCCGAAACTAGAGCGTTTCTCTGGGGTCGGTGCGGAGGTCCTTCCGTCTATCACTCCAGAGCCACTGGGCTTTCTTCCCAGGTCTCTGATAGCCCGGGTACCGTTTGCGAGCCATGGGACTCGGCGGTAAGAGATGAAGGGAGAAGAAGCGTGGCCTAGTGGGATGAGCCCGGGCCTGGGAATCAGAAGACCTGGGTTTTAATCCCTGCTCTGCCGCTTGTCTGCTTGTAACCACAGGCAAGTCACTTCATTGGACCTCAACTTCCTCATCTGAAAATGGGCATTCAATACCTGTTCTCCCTCCTAATTAGAGTGGGAAGACCATTAGAGACCTGGTTAGCTTGTATCTGCCCCGGGCGTTAGTACAGTGCCTGGCACATAGCAAGCACTGAACAAATACCATTAAACAAAAAATAGCAAAGGGAGGTTGAGTGTTTATGATGACAAATACTGGACATAAAGTCAACTGGGATTACGCCAGTAACAAAGAGAGGTCAGAGCAGCCGAAAATCAGGCCGTCTGGTTTCAAATGAGATCAATGGTCAGGCTTAGCACTTGGCTCAAAAGTATGCCCAATAATAATAATAATAACTATGGTATTTGTTAAGAGCTTACTATGTGCCAGGCACTGTACTAAACACTAGGGTGGATACAAGAAAATCGGGTCGGTCCCTTGTGGGGCTCACAGTCTCAATCCTCATTTTACAGATGAGGCAACTGAGGCCTAGAGAAGTGAAGAGGCTTGGCCAAGGTCTCACACACAGCAGACAAGTGGGGGAGTCAGGATTAGAACCCATGCCCCCCGACTCCCAGGCCCGGGCTCCTTCTCCATTGGACTGAATTGCTAATTATTCACTGTTCTGTCATGGCACTAAGCTCTGATGAATTTACTGAATGAACGACAGGGTATATCTTTTTAAAGGATTTCCTCCTCAGGCCTCACCTGAAGTCTAGTAATAATAATAATAATAATAATAACAATAATAATAATAATGATTGTAGCATTTGCTAAGTGCTTACTCTGTACCAGGCACCGTACGAAGCGCTGGGGTGGATTTACGCAGATCGGGTTGGACACAGTCCTGGTCCCACATGTGGCTCACCATCTTAATCCCCATTTTATAGATGAGGAAGTTGAGGCCTAGAGAAGTGAAGTGACTTGCCCAAGGTAGACAAGTGAAGGAGGCGGAATTAGAATCCAGGTCCTTCTGACTCCCAGGACCATGATCTATACACTAGGCCATGCTGCTTCTCTAACTCCCAGCTGTGCTACTACCTATGGGTTCCACCTTTGACCCAGGGGCTGACGATATGGATTTCTCTTCCCTTCCAAAATATAATAATAATTATAATTTTAGTATTTGTTAAGTGCTTACTATGTGCAAAGCACCATTCTAAGCGCTGGGGGGGATACAAGGTGATCAGGTTGTCCCACGTTGATCCCCATTTTGTGGGAAGCAGCGTGGCTCAGTGGAAAGAGCCTGGGCTTTGGAGTCAGAGGTCATCGGTTCAAATCCTGGCTCCACCACTTGTCAGCTGTGTGACTTTGGGCAAGTCACTTAACTTCTCTGTGCCTCAGTTCCCTCATCTGTAAAATGGGGATGAACTGTGAGCCCCATGTGGGGTAATCTAATCATCTTGTAAACTCCCCAGCGCTTAGAACAGTGCTTTGCACATAGCAAGTGCTTAATAAATGCCATTATTATTATTATTATTATTATTATTATTTTACAGATGAGGGAACCGAGGCACTGAGAAGTGACTTGCCCAAAGTCACACTGCTGACAATTGGCGGACCCGGGATTTGAACCCATGACCTCTGACTCCAAAGCCCGGGCTCTTTCCACTGAGCCACGGTGTTGCCGTCCTTATTTTCATAATCAAAATGCAAGAACACTTTCCCTGACAATATTACTTTTCAATCATGCAAGGAAGATTGCTTTCGCTGGGCTCTTAAAATATACTTATACTTGGTTTCGATTTATGGGTTACAAACCAAACCCCCCAATTGTAACTGATGGGCTGCAGCTGACAAAAACAACACGCTATTCTATATAATTACTTTCAGTCAGTGTGTCACTTGAAAATGATAATTTTATGGGAAGAGCCAAATGCCCAATTTTACAGTCTATAAACTGGATGACTATTTCATTTACTCTGAGGTGATGAACGCACCAAGGAGGGCAATGAGAAAATCCCTGAAGGGGGTGAGAACTGAGAAAAGCCGTCTAGAATATAATCGCCCCCATGGCCCACAACGGCCCCGTTTGAATCACGGAGAGGGTAAGGAGGTGCTTGCTCGTACGCTGCCATGGGAGAAGGACTGGATAGGGCACGGGCCTGGGGTTCAGAAGGTCCTGGGTTCTGCCACTTGTCTGCTCTGTGACCTTGGGCAAGTCACTTCACTTCCCTGGGGCGATTTAGTATAGTGCTCTGCACACAGTAAGTGCTCAACAAATATAATTGAATGAATGACTTGCCCAAGGTCCCACGGCAGACAAGTGGCAAAGCCGGGATCAGAACCCAGGTCCTTCACCTCCCAGGCCGGTGCTCTTTCCACTAGGCCTTGCGGCTTCTCTTTATGGCATGTCAGCCACTTTGGGAGGAGTTTTAACTCTCTCAGGGCTAGTGGGCTGAAAGACTTACTTCTCTTCACAAATATCTACAGGAATTCAAATCCCACTTAAGAGGGAACCATTCCCTAAAAGTAATTAAGGAAGCAATCTGGCCTTGTGGAAAGAGCGTGAGACTGGGAATCAGGAGACCAGGGGTTCTAGTCCCAGCTCTGCCTCTGGCCTGCTGTGTGACCTTGGGCAAGTCACTTAACCTCTCAAGGCCTCGATTTCTGCTTCTATAGAGCAAGGAATAAGGAGCACTATACTAAATCGCCTCACTTCTCTGGGCCTCAGTTACATCATCCGGAAAATGGGGATAAAATCTGGGCCCACTGTTGGGTAGGGACTGTCTCTATATGTTGCCAATTTGTACTTCCCAAGCGCTTAGTACAGTGCTCTGCACACAGTAAGCGCTCAATAAATACGATTGATGATGATGATGGGGCTTCAGTTCCCTCATCTGGAAAATGGGGATTGAGACCGTGAGCCCCACGAGGGACAGGGACCGTGTCCAACCTCATTTGCTTGTATCCACGCCGGCGCTTTGTACGGTGCCCGGCACATAGTAAGCACTTTCCAAACGTCACAATTCCCATGGGCTCTAACGAGCTCTGGGAAATGGGGATTCAATACCTGCTCTCCCTCCTAATTAGAGGTGGGAGGTCCATTAGAGTCCTGATTAGCTTGTATCTACCCCGGGGATTAGTACAGTGCCTTCCAGACTGTGAGCCCGTTGTTGGGTAGGGACCGTCTCTATATCAATCAATCAATCAATCGTATTTATTGAGCGCTTACTGTGTGCAGAGCACTGTACGAAGCGCTTGGGAAGTCCAAGCTGGCAACATATAGAGACAGTCCCTACCCAACAGTGGGCTCACAGCCTAGAAGGGGGAGACAGAGAACAAAACCAAACATACTAACAAAATAAAATAAATAGAATAGATAGGTACAAGTAAAATGAATAAATAGAGTAATCATCATCATCATCATCATCAATCGTATTTATTGAGCGCTTACTATGTGCAGAGCACTGTACTAAGCGCTTGGGAAGTACAAATTGGCAACATATAGAGACAGTCCCTACCCAATAGTGGGCTCACAGTCTAAAAGGGGGAGACAGAGAACAAACCAAACATACTAACAAAATAAAATAAATAGAATAGATATGTCAAACAAAATAAATAAATAAATAAATAGAGTAATAAATATGTACAAACATATATACATATATACAGGTGCTGTGGGGAAGGGAAGGAGGGAAGATGCGGGGGATGGAGAGAGGGACGAGGGGGAGAGGAAGGAAGGGGCTCAGTTTGGGAAGGCCTCCTGGAGGAGATGAGCTATATGTTGCCAACTTGTATTTCCCAAGCGCTTAATACAGTGCTCTGCACACAGTAAGCACTCAATAAATACGACTGAATGAATGAATGAATGGCAGATAGTAAGCGCTGAACAAATACCATTAAACAAAAAATAGCAAGGGAGGTTGAGTGTTTAAGATGACAAATAGGTTTTGTCTCCCCCTTTTAGGCTGTGAGCCCACTGTTGAGTAGGGATCGTCTCTATATGTTGCCAATCTGTATTTCCCAAGCGCTTAGTAAAGTGCTCTGCACACAGTAAGCGCTCAATAAATACGATTGATGATGATGATGATGATGATAAAGTCAACTGGGATTACGCCAGTAACAGAGAGAGGTCAGAGCAGCTGAAAATCAGGCCGCCTGGTTTGATGGTGGACAGACATCTATGGGCTCTGCAGAATTGCCCTTCCTACTTAGGTGGAGGGAGGATTGTTACTGATAGCCGGTGTCCTGAAAGGGTGCACGGCGAAGCAGCATGCCCCCGTAGAAAGACCCTGGGCTCTCATCCCAGCTCTGCCACTTCTCCGCTTTATACCCTTGGTCAAATCACTTCACTGTGCCTTATTTTCCAACTGCAAAATAGGGATTCAATCCCTGCTCCCCCTCCTACAGACTTTGAACCCCACATGGGACAAAGACTGTGTCCGACCTGGTTAACTCTGATCTATCCCAGCGTCCAGACCAGTGCCTGACACCTAGTAAGCATTTCTATTTGACAGATACTATTTAGACACAGCGAGGCCCTGTGGCAAGAGCAAGGGCCTGAGAGTCAGAAGGACCTGAGTCTCCGCCCTTGCCTGCTGTATGACCTTGGGCAAGTCACTTCATTTCTCCGGGCCTCATCTAGAAAATGAGGGTTAAGACTGTGAGCCCCATGTGAGACGGGGACCGTGTCCAACTCGATTACCTTGTATCTACCCCTGTCCTTAGGGCAGTGCTTGGCACATAGTAAGTGCTTAACACAGACAATTATTACTGTTACTATTATTATTAGGGGAAGCCAACTGCAGAATCGGAGGCAGGTTTGAAAGCACACGCTCTTGAGTCCTTCGAGTCGGCCTGCTGAACCCGGTCACCAGGCCGGGATTTGGGGGGGATCCAGCTTCGATGGCCAAAGATAAAATCCATACTTTTAAAAAGAACCCATAGCTGCTTGATGATGAAAGACATTGGGAGAAGCAGCATGGCCTAGGGGAAAAAGCATGTGTTTGGGAGTCATAGGACCTGGGTCCTAATCCTGGCTCTGCTGATTGCTTGCTGCGTGACCTTGGGCAAGTCACTTAATTTCTCTGTGCCTCAGTTTCTTCATCTGGAAAATGGGGGATTCAAAATCTGTTCTTCCCCCTACTTAGATTTTGAGACCCATATGGGACATGGACTCTGCCGAACTTGATTTCTACACTGTGAGCCCACTGTTGGGTAGGGACCATCTCTATATGTTGCCAACTTGTACTTCCCAAGCGCTTAGTACAGTGCTCTGCACACAGTACGCGCTCAATAAATACGATTGAATGAATGAATGATTAACTTGCATCCTCGCGTTTAGAACAGTGCTTATTAAGTAAGCACTTAAATAGAATAAAAATGACAATGAATTTAAATTCCTTTCCAGCTCCCAATCAGTAAACCAATCAATCATATTTACTGAGTGCTTACCGTATGCAGAGCACTGTACTAAGCCCTTGGGAGAATACAATGTAACATCATGACATTACAATATTACAGAACACAGTACACTTTTTACTTCAACTATAAGCATAATGACCATGACAGACTGAAAGGGAAGTGAAAAGTAATGGGTTTTAAGAAAAACCTTAATATTACGGAAAAGCGAGAATGAAAAAATGCACTATCTCCACAGTGAAACCGTTTAAAGAGCAAAGTAAAACTGAAAGGTAAAGATATATTTCTTTGCTCTACTGTAAAATCAATGAGGCTTTTCTCTCCACTAGAAGATTCCGTTAATATAACCTTAAATTATAGTTTTACTCAGCCTTGAAAAGAAACCTATTTGCATCTCTATGATACGTGTGCTTTGTATTCAGGGATGATGTCACCCGTGGTTGAAGGGTCCAATACCAAACCAACAGTTCCTTCTATATCACGCACAGACACAGGCAGCATTCTAAGTTCCTTCTAGACAGAGAATGTATCCACCAATGGTATTTATTGAGAGCTTACTATGTACAGAGCGCTCAATTAAGCACTTGGGAGAGTACAGTATGACAGAGTTGGCAGGCAAGTTCCCCGCCCATAATGAGCTTACAGTATTGAGCGGAAGACAGACATTAATATAAAGAAAAATCTCATAATATAGAATTTAAAGATACGTTCATCCCTTTCTCCCATTCCTTCTCTTTCTCATCATCATCATCAATCGTATTTATTGGGCGCTTACTGTGTGCAGAGCACTGTACTGAGCGCTTGGGAAGTACAAATTGGCAACATATAGAGACAGTCGCTGCCCAACAGTGGGCTCACAGTCTAAAAGGGGGAGACAGAGAACAAAACCAAACATACTACCAAAATAAAATAAATAGAATAGATATGTACAAGTAAAATAAATAGAGTAATAAATATGTTTCTCCATCCCTACAGCGATCCTTGGGGACATGAATAACCACTTAGACGTTCACACTTTGCTCCTCTAATGCCTATCTACTGTACCACTGTACCTCGATCTGGCCTATCTTGCCGCTGACCTCTCGCCCATTCCCGGCATCTGGCCAGAACGTCCTTCTGACAAATACCCTCCTCTGCCTTTTTTTTAATGGTATTTGTTAAGCGCTTACTATGTGCCAAGCACCGTTCTAAGCGCTGCGGTAGATACAAGGTAATCAGGTTGTCCCGCGTGGGGCTCACAGTCTTAATCCCCATTTTACAGATGAGGTAACTAAGGCACAGAGAGGCTAAGTGACCTGCCCAAGTGTGGGGCTCACAGTCATAATCCCCATTTTACAGATGAGGTAACTAAGGCACAGAGAGGCTAAGTGACCTGCCCAAGTGTGGGGCTCACAGTCATAATCCCCATTTTACAGATGAGGTAACTAAGGCACAGAGAGGTTAAGTGACCTGTCCAAGGTCACGCAGCAGGCAAGTGGCGGAGCTGGGATTAGAACTCGTGACCTACGACTCCCAAACCCGGGCTCTTTCCACTGAGCCACACTGCTTCTCTAAAAAGGACTGGCTCATACGGGATTTGAACCGGGATACCGCTCACACAGGAAGCGAGGATCATACTCCTAGGCTAACGAACCAACTTCTTCAAAGCCTTATTGGAGATGCATTTCCCGCAAGAGGTCTTCCCTGCCTGAGCTCTCCCTTGCTTTCCTTCCACCCTCTTAGGACTTGGGAACTGCATCTTGGCCCGACTGTCAAAAAATGGCAATATTCCGAGAGTCGAACCTGAGCCGGCAAGCCGTTCTAAATCAACATCATCATCATCAATCGTATTTATTGAGCGCTTACCATGTGCAGAGCACTGTACTAAGCGCTTGGGAAGTACAAGTTGGCAACATATAGAGACAGTCCCTACCCAATAGCGGGCTCATCTCCTCACCCTTCTTCTGGCAGCCCCCAGCTCCCGACACCCAAGGGAAAGAAAGGGACGCAGAGAAGGCTAGGGAAAAGAGCCCAGCTCTGGGAATCGAAGGATCCGGGTTCTAATCCCGGCTCTGCTGCCTGTCTGCTGTGTGACCTTGGGGATGTCATTCAACTTCTCCGGGCCTCACTTTCCTCTTCTGTAAAATGGGGTTTAGGCCCAATTCCCTCCCCTGCAGACTGTGAGGCAGTTAGTCAGTCGATCGTATTTATGGAGGGCTTACTTCTGCAAAGCACAGTACAAAGGGCTTGGGAGAGTACAATATCACAGCAAACAGTAACAATCCCCGCACACAACGAGCTTACAGTCTAGAGGGCAGGGACTGTGCCCAAACTGATCATCTTGCATCTTCTCCAGCGCTCGGTACAGGTTTTGGCACACAGTAGACACATACCCAAACTACAATTCTTCTTCTTTTTCATGCTCCTGGAGGCACTGAGAATTAGCCTAGAAGGCAGTGGCTATTGGGAATGGAAAGGACTCCCCTCCATGTATACGCTGCTGCTTCTTTCCTTCCCCTCCACCCAACCGATCAGAAGCCAGGGCCAGAGGGTTTCACCACTTTAACTGATAGATAACCCTCTTAGCACTGCTCGTTTTAAGAGACAAGGGTCATTTTGCTATTTATATTAATGCCTGTCTCCCCCTCCAGACTGCTGCTCGCTGTGGGCAGGGAATAGGGCCATTTATTATTATATTGTACTCTCCCAAGTGCTCAGTACAGTGTTTTGCACACAGTAAGCACTCAATAAATACGACTGAATGAACCAAAGGAGGACTTTCTCTACTTACTCCCCCTGATGTCGACGCCCACAGGATCGAGAGTATTTGTCAAGCACTTACCATGTGCAGAGCACTGTACTAAGTGCTTAGAAGAGTCCAATACAACAGAGTTGGTAGCCACATTCCCTGCGCAGGAGCAGCCAACTCAAGAAACTTTCCCTCTAAGAAGTAATTCCTCTAACTTTTAAACAAATTACATGATCACCTTTGCTGCTAAACAAAATAACCTATTGTAATGTCATGCCATGGTAAACCAGTTAATCAAGTACATTTAGGTGGCACCATTCAAACATTGATAAACTGCACCAACTCAAGAATAACTTATAAAGGCTCCAAAAGACTATACGCTCCGCATCATGCTACAACTGATCGTGATCTTACTTGATTTTCTGCAACATACACTCACTTCAGCAAAATGGTGTAAAATACTTAAGTTAGATCTACAAACGCTTTTCTACTAAAAGCGTAGTTTACGGGGATATGCTGCTTAGGGTAGTGGTGGAATTACCTTTTTTGGAGATTTTGTACTCCAGACTATAAGCTTGTTGTGGGCAGGGAATGGGTCCACCAACTCTATTACGTTGTGCTCTCCCAAGCGCTTAGTACAGTGCTTCACACAGTAAGAGTTTAATAAATATGATTGATTACTCATCAAGATTAACAACAGCCTGGCATGATTTCTAGACTGTGAGCCCGCTGCTGGGTAGGGACCGTCTCTATATGTTGCCAACTTGTACTTCCCAAGCGCTTAGTACAGTGCTCTGCACACAGTAAGCGCTCAATAAATATGATTGACTGAATGAACTGACTACTCATCAAGATTAACAACAGCCTGGCATGATTTCTACACTGTGAGCCCACTGCTGGATAGGGACCGTCTCTATTGCCAACTTGTACTTCCCAAGCGCTTAGTGCTCTGCACACAGTAAGCACTCAATAAATACAACTGAATGAATGAATGATTTAGCTGGAATCTGGCCTAGAGGCACGAGGGCGCATGAGAAGTCCTTTCTGTTCCCCAAGTATACGACATCGTGAATTATAATTAGGTTTGTAGTACGAAAGTGTCACAGGCCAGCCTTCCCCTTTTCAATACAGTACTTAAGACTAAATTCCTTGTGGTTAGGGACCATACCTAACACCTCTACTGTACTTTCCCAAGGGCTTAGTACACTGCTCTATACACAGTAAGCACTCAGTCAATACCTCTGATTGATTATTAGCAATAGAACCATAGATCTGGAAAAGCCTCACAGACCCTCTGATCCAAGGAAATTGGTTTCGTCCTCCCTCCCTCTCTTCCTTCTTTCTGTCTTTCTTTGTCTTTGTCTTTCTTGCTCTTTCTTTTTCTCTTTCCTCTTTTTCTCTCTCCTTCCTTCCTCCCTCTCCGCCCCCCACACAAATTGAGCATGCCCAAACCCACTACTTCAGACAAACGGAAGTTTCTAATTGAACAGATTCCACTCTAATTCAACAGATTCTCCCGTTTTTAGGAGAGGCGAGAGAGGAAGGAAAAGGGGAATGGGAAACAGCATCTAATTCAACCTACGGTCCTCTAGGCTGTAAGCTTGGACTACTAACTCTATTATACTGTATTTTCAAGTGCTTAGAACAGTGCTCTGCACACAGTAAGCGCTCAGTCAATACGACTGACTGCCTGAAAAACGTGGGATTGACTGTGAAAGAGGAAACGACAACAGAAGAAAACCATCAATTTCCATGACAGAAGCTTTCACTTTGAGGACCACCTGGATCTGTGGATCTGTGTCCCTCCCCCTTGCCCGTCTCTCTCTTCTTGATCCGTTTCCTTCCTATACTTGCCCTGATCCTTTTCGGAACCAACTCTTTGCCAAATTGCTCCCTCTCGCTTCCTTCCCCACCTCGTTGAACTTCTCTTGGTTGGCAGTAAATGTAAAAATGAATGTGCACATCCTGTTTAATAATAATAATAACTGTGGTATTTGTTCAGTGCTTACTATGTGCCAGGCACTGTTCTAAGCGCTGGGGTAGATACAAGATATTCGGGTTGGACACGGCCCCTATCCCACATAAGGATCACAGTCTTATCCCCCATTGTCCAGATGAGGGAACTGAAGCCCAGAGAAGTGAACTCACTTGCCTAAGGTCACAAAGCAGATAAGTGGACGAGCCGGGATTAGAACCCATGACTTTCAGACACCCAGGCTTGGCTTCTGTCCATTGAGTCATGCTGCTTCCCTATTTCCTATATGATTTCAGGAATCAAGAGAGGTATCCTCACGAGACAGAGAAATTACAGATGAAATAATTAAGGGCAGCTAAATTGCTGCACTGGCACATATCTACCAGTGTTAGTAATGCTATTTATTAAGTGCCCTCTGGGTGGAATTCATTGTAGAAGCACTGGGACAAGAGCGACAGAACGGCCCACAAGGAGCTTGCACTTCAATATATTTGTGGTGGTAGAAGTAGCAGCATTAGTACTAAAGAAACAGTATTTAAGTACTTACTATGTGTTAAGCACCATACTACGCACGGGGAAAAAACACGTGAGATAAAAACAGACAAGGCCCCAGAAACACAAAGGAGGTAAAACAACGGACAGAAAGCGACACAAAAAGACAGAAGCAAGGAATGTAGTGGAGTTGTCGGATGCAACACCTTTTAAACTGCCCATCAGAGAACTGAAATTTGGTCTCCAAACTCCCACTCCAAAGCGACTGAGCAAAGAAGCTGAGGCTCCTCTCTTTCCCCCGAAAGACCAGCCCTAAAACTTAGATCAAACAACAACCGGCGTCCACGTAATCAGGAATCGACTGTGTCTGTGGAATGAAATCGAACGGATCGCAGAGGGTGCGAATGAAAACGAAAACCAAGAGGTGCCAGGATCTTCTCTTTCCCTTACAGGACTGTGGCTGTTCCTTTTTTGAAAATGTTGGACTTACATTTACTGAAGAAACTGTAGTACCGATGTTGTTGCGCCGTAAGATTGCGGGAAGCAAACACACAACACTGGGTGTGGTGAACCCAAGGCACGTTGGAGTGACTGGTCCCAGTTCTTGCCCATGCCAAGCTGCCTGTGGAGGAAAAGAAAAGCTTTACCCTGATTTCCAACCGAATGCACGTTAAATAATCGGGTCGACGACAAAAGGAAAGCCTGCCAACATGTGCCATCACACACCCAGAAACACAGCTCTCATATAATTTCCCATGATATGAATAATGACAATATAATAAATAATAATAGTAGTTGTGGTATCTGTTATCTTTTAGACTGTGAGCCCACTGTTGGGTAGGGACTGTCTCTATATGTTGCCAACTTGTACCTCCCAAGCGCTTAGTACAGTGCTCAGCACACAGTAAGCGCTCAATAAATATGATTGATGATGATGATGATGTTAAGTGCTCATTATGTGCCAGGCACTGTTATAATAATAATAATGGCATTTATTAAGCGCTTACTATGTGCAAAGCACTGTTCTAAGTGCTGAGCACTGTTCTAAGCGCTGGGGTAGATACAAGCTAATTGGTTTGGACACAGTTCCCTTCTAAAATGGGGCTCACAGTCTTAATCTCCATTTTAACGATACGGGAATTGATGCCCAAAGAATCCCCATTTTAAGGGTAAGGGAACTGAGGCCCAGAGAAGTGAAGTGACTTGCTCAAAGTTGCACAACAGACAAGTGGCAGAGCTGGGACAAGAACCTTCTTATTTGTGTTGCCGACTTGTACTTCCCAAGCGCTTAGTACAGTTTTCTGCACACAGTAAGCACTCAATAAATACGATTGATTGACTGACTGATTCAAGGCCCAGGTTCTAGCCACTATCCACATGCTGCTTTTGAGTCATTAGGTCAACAACATAATAAGGAAAGCCTGCCAACATGTGCCATCACACTCCCCAAAACACGGCTCTCATATGTCATTAATCATGACAATTATAATGCTAAAAAAGAAATAATTTCGGTATTTATTAACTGATTATTCATTCAGTCGTACTTATTGAGCGCTTACTGTGTGCAGAGCACTGTACTAAGCGCTTGGAAAACACAATTCAGCAATAAAGAGAGACAATCTCGGCCCACACTGGGCTAGCATTCTAGAAGGGGAAAGAGACATCAAAACAAGTAAACAGGCACCAATATAAATAAATAGAATTATAGACATATACATGTATCTATCTATATATATACACAAAACAAGTAAACAGGCATCAGTATAAATAAATAGAATTATAGATATATACATATATACATAAATGCTGTGGGGTGGGAGGGGAAAGAGTAAAGGGAGTGAGTCAAGGTGATGAAGGGAGGAGGAGCTGAGGAAAAGGAGGGCTTAGTCTGGGAAGGCCTCCTGGAGGAGGTGAGCCTTCAGTAGGGCTTTGGGGGGTGTGGGGGAGAGTGGGATTGTTTGGCAGTTATGAGGAAGGAGGGGGTTCCAGGCCAGAGGACAGGTGAGAACAAGGCACAGTGAGGAGGTTAGCAGCGGCAGAGGAGTGGAGGGTGCGGGCTGGGCTGGAGAAGGAGAGAAGGGAGGTGAGGTAGGAGGGGGTGAGGGGATGGAGAGCTTTGAAGCCAAGAGTGAGAAGTTTTTGCTTCATGCGAAGGTTGATAGGCAACCACTGGAGATTTTTGAGGAGGGGAGTGACATGCCCAGAGCATTTCTGTACAAGGATAATCTGGAAAGTAGAGTGAAGTATGGACTGAAGTGGGGAGAGACAGGAGTTTGGGAGGTCAGAAAGGAGACTGATGCAGTAATCCAGGATGAGAGACTGAACTAACGTGGTAGCGGTTTGGATGGAGAGGAAAGGATGGATCTTGGTGATGTTGTGAAGGTGAGACCGACAGGATTTGGTGATGGATTGGATATGTGGGGTTGTAAGACAGAGTGGAGTCAAGGAACACACCAAGGTTGTGGGCTTGTGAGACGGGAAGGATGACTGTGCTGCCTATAGTGATGGGAAAGTTCGGGAGAGGACAGGGAGGGAAGGGAAGATAAGGAGCTCTGTCTTGGACATGATGAGTTTTAGGTGGTGGGAGGATATCCAAGTAGAGATGTCCTGAAGGCAGAAGGAGATGCGAGCCTGGAGGGAGGAAGAGAAAACAGGGGAGGAGATACAGATTTGGGTGTCATCAGCGTAGAGATGATAGTTGAAGCCGTGGGAGCGAATGAGTTCTCCAAGGGAGTGAGTGTAGATGGAGAATAGGAGGGGGCCAAGAACTGAACCTTGAGGTACCCCGACAGTTAGGGGTTATTATGGTTACTAGGTGCAGGGACTATACTAAGTGCTGGGGGAGATATAAGGTAATATATGTTGCCAACTTGTACTTCCCAAGCGCTTAGTACAGTGCTCTGCACACAGTAAGCGTTCAATAAATACGATTGATTGATTGATTGATAATTCGGTTGGACACAGTCCCCATCCCGCATTGGGCTCACTGTATTAATCATCATTTTAAAGATGAGGTTAACTGAGACAGAGACGTAAAGTGACTTGCCCAAGGTCACACAGCAGATACGTGGCAGAGCGGGATCAGAACCCTGGTCCTTCTGAATCCCAGGCCCGGGCTCTATCCACTAGGCCACGAATGCTCCCTGGCAGCAGTGGGAAGTAGTCATGGAAACATTCTACCTGAAACATCAATGGTATTTATCGAGCACTTACTGTGTGCAGGGAACTGTATTAAATACTTGGGAGAGTACAAAAGAGTGACTTAAGTACGACAAGAAGGGCAGCCATGGGCACGATTTACTTCATGTGGGTGTTCAACATAAATGGAAAAAAAAAAAGGACAAAAATCTTTTCACTTTGGAATTTAAATCACTTAAATTATGTTTGTGCTATCATTTGAACTTCCTTATGTAACCGTCCTTTATCTTCCACAGGATAATGATTTCAACTTGATTCGTAAAACCCTTTCCCGCCCTGTTAGGTGATTTATAATCCCTGACATTCCTCAAGTACACTAACTGTATAATAATCAGTTCTTCCCAACGCCAAATTTCAAATTCTTATTTGTCATGAGGACGGATCCTTCAAGCTCCAGAAGATAAAATCACTGCAGATAATGCATTTGGCCTAAAAAGGTCTGGCAAAGAGCAGTGCTGAGAAATGGACTTTTAGGCTTTGTGAAAATGTGAGTTGGTCGAGTCACCATTGTGATGGGTGGCTCCGTGGAAAGAGCACGGGCTTGGGAGATTTGATCCTTCCCTGATAAAATTGCTTCTGGTGGATAGAGCCTGGTCCTGGGAGTCGGAAGGACCTGGGTTCTAATCCTAGCTTGCCACTTCCCTGCTGTGTGACCTTGGGCAAAACTCATTATGGGCAGGGAACATGTCTGCTAATTCTGCTGCAGTCTATTCTCCAAAGAATAATAATAATAACAATGGCATTTAAGCGCTATGTGCAAAACACTGTTCTAAGCGCTGCGGGGGGTATACAAGGTGATCAGGTTGCCCCACGTGGGGCTCAGTCTTAATCCCCATTTTACAGATGAGGGCACTGAGGCTCAGAGAGGTTAAGTGACTGGCCCAAAGTCATACAGCAGACATGTGGTAGAGCCGGGATTAGAACCCATGACCTCTGACTCCCAAAACCCATTTGTTTGTTTTTCAGGCAGCCCAAGGTATTTGCAAAAGCCTTCTCCAACAGCACATTTCAAAAGAATTGACGTTCTTTCTATCCTGTTTTTTCGCTGTCCAGCTTTCGGATGGATACACTATCACTGGAAACACCACAGAATTGACAATTTGTATTTTCCTGGCAATAGCTATATCGGCGCGTTTCAAGATCTTTTCTAGGCTCTTCAAAGCAGATCTTTATCGTATGAATCTTTGGCATATTTCTTGACTACCAGTTCCTTTATTACTGATTATCAATTCCAGCGCTGGGGTAGACACGAGCTAATCGGGTTGGAAAGAGTCCCTGTCCCACGTGGGGCTCCGAGTCTTCATCCCCATATTTACAGATGTGGTAACTGAGATTTGGAGACGTTATGGATGTTAAATCAATCAAACAATCAATCGTATTTATTGAGCGCTTACTGTGTGCAGAGCACTGTACTAAGCGCTTGGGAAGTACAAGTTAAATAATTAGTTAAATAATAATGTTAAATGATCTATCACCCCCAAACACATCTGATTCGCTATTTTAATGTTCTTACCAGTGGAGAGGGTAGTCGTTGAAGTGAAGGTAGAAGTTGCTGCCACAGTGTTCAGGTAAAGCTGTCTGGACCAGAGCTGGCCTGAAAAAGAAAGGAAAAATATATTTCTATTTGACCAAGTCAACATAAAGCATAACATTCAGGGAAGTTGAGTGCTCCAAGTTACTCTATACTTCAGTTTACTTTGAATAGTATTTGATAAGTGTTTACTACGTGCCAGGCATCATACTAAGCACTGAAGGAGATATAAGCTAATCTGGTTGGACACGGTCCATGTCCCATGTGGGGTTCCCCAGATTTTATCCCCACTTTCCGGATGATGTAACTGAGGCCCAGAGAAGTGAGGCGATTTAGTATAGTGCTCTGCACACAGTAATCGCTCAATAAATACGACTGAATGAATGACTTGCCCAAGGTCCCACGGCAGACAAGTGGCAAAGCCGGGATCAGAACCCAGGTCCTTCACCTCCCAGGCCGCTGCTCTTTCCACTAGGCCTTGCGGCTTCTCTTTATGGCATGTCAGCCACTTTGGGAGGAGTTTTAACTCTCTCAGGGCTAGTGGGCTGAAAGAGTTACTTCTCTTCACAAATATCTACAAGAATTCAAATCCCACTTCAGAGGAAACCATTCCCTAAAAGTAATTTAGGAAGCAATCTGGCCTTGTGGAAAGAGCGTGAGATTGGGAATCAGGAGACCAGGGGTTCTAAGAGGAAACCATTCCCTAAAAGTAATTAAGGAAGCAATCTGGCCTTGTGGAAAGAGCGTGAGATTGGAAATCAGGAGACCAGGGGTTCGAGTCCCAGCTCTGCCTCTGGCCAGCTGTGTGACCTTGGGCAAGTCACTTAACCTCTCAAGGCCTCGATTTCTGCTTCTATAGAGCAAGGAATAAGGTACCCCCCTCCCCCTTTACCTCCTGCACTATGAGCCCCACCTGGGATAGCAACTGTATTCCACCTGCTCGCTGGTAACCAAAATATTGTGGCATTTAGCGGGCACTTAACCAACATCAAATATCATCATAAAGGAACTGAAGTAATCCTGTCATCACCGAATTTGTTCTGTTGTCACAAAAACACATTGTGGACAAAATGTGCCACGGGAGCCAGAATTGATAATCAATAATAAAGGAACTGGTAGTCATTCATTCATCAATCAATCAATCGTATTTACTGAGCGCTTACTGTGTGCACAGCACTGTACTAAGCGCTTGGGAAGTACAAGTTGGCAACATATAGAGACAGTCCCTACCCAACAGTGGGCTCACAGTCTAGAAGGGGGAGACAGAGAACAAAACCAAACATATTAACAAAATAAAATAAATAGAACAGATATGTACAAGTAAAATAGAGTAATAAATATGTACAAACATATATACATATGTATACATATATATAAACATATATACATATATACAGGTATAAATGTATATATAATAATATGTACATATAATAATATGCATATAATATACAACATAATATAATAATACTGTGTATATAATTCATTCAATCATATTTATTGAGCGCTTACTGTGTGCAATGGAGATGGCTTGAATGGGAGATGGCCTGAAGGGTCAGGTTTTGGAGGAAAAGCCAGAACCACCCTGGAATTTGCACTATTCGCTCTCACTAGTTCTCGGTATGATCACGTTCGGCTCCGTTTTGGGGATTCCCGACTCCTCTTTCATCCGCATTTCTGATTACTCAATCACTGCTTACTGTGCACAGAGCACTGTACTAAGTGCTCGGGAAAGTAACTGGCTCCTACCGTTTTTTTATGGTATTTGTTAAGCCCTTATTATGCGCTGGGCACTAAAGTGCTGGGATAGAAACAAGATAACTGTGTTGGACACAGTCCCTGTCCCACCTGGGGGTCACAGTCTTAATCCCCATTTTACAGATGAGGGAACTGAGGCACAGCAAAGTGCAGTGATTTGCCCGAGATCACCCAGCAGACAAGTGGCAGAGCCAGGACTAGAACCCAGGTTCTTCTCTTTGGCCCTCGCTCTATCCCCCGGGCCACACTGCTCCCAATTTAAGCTTTTACTTTATAGGTTGCGCCAGAATACTAGGGGAAACCAGGTGAGCCCAAACTCCAACTCCGATAGAGAATGGCAGAAAATCAAGCGGCTGCATGAAGCGATTGTGACTTTCCAATCGAAATAATCAAACCATGTGCTAGCCGGACATAGGGCTCTTTGGTAAGTGCTTTTCCGCGGTAGTTTTACTGAATTTTAATGCCAAACAGACTTACACCTTAACAAAGGGAACGTGCCTACCGACTCGGTTATACTGTACTCTCCCAAGTTCTTGGTACAGTGCTGTGCACACAGTAAGCGCTCAACAAATACCACTGATGGACTGATCCTCCATTACTCTGCCATAGCGCTTTGGTTTTGCCCCAAGCAATCAGCCAGTCGATTCACCATCATCAATCGTATTTATTGAGCGCTTAATCAATCAATCAATCAATCAATCAATCGTATTTATTGAGCGCTTACTATGTGCAGAGCACTGTACTAAGCGCTTGGGAAGTACAAATTGGCATCACATAGAGACAGTCCCTACCCAACAGTGGGCTCACAGTCTAAAAGGGGGAGACAGAGAACAGAACCAAACATACCAACAAAATAAAATAAGTAGGATAGAAATGTACAAGTAAAATAAATAAATAAATAGATAAATAGAGTAATAAATATGTACAAACATATATACATATATACAGGTGCTGTGGGGAAGGGAAGGAGGTAAGACGGGAGGATGGAGAGGGGGACGAGGGGGAGAGGAAAGAAGGGGCTCAGTCTGGGAAGGCCTCCTGGAGGAGGTGAGCTCTCAGCAGGGCCTTGAAGGGAGGAAGAGAGCTAGCTTGGCGGATGGGCAGAGGGAGGGCATTCCAGGCCCGGGGGAGGACGTGGGCCGGGGGTCGACGGCGGGACAGGCGAGAACGAGGCCCAGGGAGGAGATTAGCGGTGGAGGAGCGGAGGGGGCGGGGTGGGCTGCAGAAGGAGAGAAGGGAGGTGAGGTAGGAGGGGGTGAGGGGATGGACAGCCTTGAAGCCCAGGGTGAGGAGTTTCTGCTTGATGCGCAGATTGATCGGTAGCCATTGGAGGTTTTTGAGGAGGGGAGTAATATGTCCAGAGCGTTTCTGGACAAAGATAATCCGGGCAGCAGCATGAAGTATGGATTGAAGTGGAGAGAGACACGAGGATGGGAGATCAGAGAGAAGGCTAATGCAGTAGTCCAGACGGGATAGGATGAGAGCTTGAATTAGCAGGGTAGCAGTTTGGATGGAGAGGAAAGGGCGGATCTTGGCAATGTTGCGGAGCTGAGACCGGCAGGTTTTGGTGACGGCTTGGATGTGAGGGGTGAATGAGAGAGCGGAGTCGAGGATGACACCAAGGTTGTGGGCTTGTGAGACGGGAAGGATGGTAGTGCCGTCAACAGAGATGGGAAAGTCAGGGAGAGGACAAGGTTTGGGAGGGAAGACAAGGAGCTCAGTCTTCGACATGTTGAGCTTTAGGTGGCGGGCGGACATCCAGATGGAGATGTCCTGAAGGCAGGAGGAGATGCGAGCCTGGAGGGAGGGGGAGAGAGCAGGGGCAGAGATGTAGATCTGGGTGTCATCAGCGTAGAGATGATAGTTGAAGCCGTGGGAGCGAATGAGGTCACCAAGGGAGTGAGTGTATATTGAGAACAGAAGGGGACCAAGCACTGAACCTTGGGGAACCCCCACAGTAAGAGGATGGGAGGGGGAGGAGGAGCCTGCAAAAGAGACTGAGAAAGAACGACCGGAGAGATAAGAGGAGAACCAGGAGAGGACGGAGTCTGTGAAGCCAAGGTCAGATAACGTGTGGAGGAGAAGGGGGTGGTCCACAGTGTCAGAGGCAGCTGAGAGGTCGAGGAGGATTAGGACAGAGTATGAGCCGTTGGATTTGGCAAGCAGGAGGTCATTGGTGACCTTTGAGAGCGCAGTTTCCGTGGAATGAAGGGGACGGAAGCCAGACTGGAGGGGGTCGAGGAGAGAGTTGTTGTTGAGGAATTCTAGGCAGCGCGTGTAGACAACTCGTTCAAGGAGTTTGGAAAGAAATGGTAGGAGGGATATGGGACGATAACTAGAAGGTGAGGTGGGGTCAAGAGAGGGTTTTTTTAGGATGGGAGAGACATGGGCATGTTTGAAGGCAGAGGGGAAGGAACCAGTGGAGAGTGAACGGTTGAAGATGGAAGTTAAGGAGGGGAGAAGGGATGGAGCGAGAGATTTCATAAGATGAGAGGGAATGGGGTCAGAAGCACAGGTGGCCGGAGTAGCACTTGAGAGGAGGGAGGAGAGTTCCTCTGAGGATACCGCTGGGAAGGATGGGAGAGTAGCAGGGAGTGTTGAGAGCCGGGGGGTTGGAGAAAGGGGGGAAGAGACTTTGGGGAGGTCGGACCTGATGGATTTAATTTTGTTAATGAAGTAGGAGGCCAGATCGTTGGGGGTGAGGGAAGGAGGAGGGGGAGGAACCGGGGGCCTGAGAAGGGAGTTGAATGTACGGAAGAGCTGGCGGGGGTGATGGGCATGGGTGTCAATAAGGGAGGAGAAATAGTTTTGTCTGGCAGAAGAGAGGGCTGAGTTAAGGCAGGAAAGGATAAACTTGAAGTGAACGAGGTTGGCATGGTGTTTAGACTTTCGCCAGCAGCGTTCGGCAGCTCGAGCATAAGAGCGAAGGAGGCGGACAGTGGCAGTGATCCAGGGCTGTGGGTTAGTGGTGCGAGAGCGGCGAAGGGAGCGGCTTAATGTGTGCAGAGCACTTACTAAGCGCTTGGGAAGTCCAAGTTGGCAACATATAGAGACAGTCCCTACCCAACAGTGGGCTCACAGTCTAAAACGGGGAGACAGAGAACAAAACCAAACATACTAACAAAATAAAATAGAGTAGATATGTACAAGTAAAATAAATAAATAAAGTAGATTCTATTTATTCTATTTATTGAGCATTTACGGTGAGCAAAGCACTGTATTAAGCAGTCTGAAGCCCCCTCACACTCACGGCTGCCGCCTTCGGCCCCGGGGACCCCCTCAAACGGACACGGCAGGACACGATGTGACCCCCCCCCCCCCCACAAAGCAAATCTCAAAACATCGCGTTATATTTCTGATATGACCAAGGTGGGGTGGGGGAAGTGAAATAATGGAGTTTTGCTCCGGTCTAAAATACTAAATGCCGATATCGGACAAGCAGTTAATTCTGAAATCCCCAAACTCTGGAAAAACTCCCACAGACTCACTGTCCCCAAAACCCAGCACCAATGGTCAGGTGCTGGTCACAGAAGCAGTGGTCGTATTCTGGTTCCTTCATCGTGCCTTTGCTCATTAAATCCAAACAGGTTCCACCAAATCGAGATGCTTGTTGTGGGCAGGTAATCTGTCTGCTGTTGTACTCTCCCGAGTGTTTAGTGTTTTGCGCTCAGTAAGCACTCAATACAATTGAAGGAATGAATGAAAGGAAACTCTACACAGGAAAAATCTGCAAAGGACAACGGAACTGCCCAAAGCTGTGAAGCGAAACATGGCACCGTCAAAAAAAGAAATCCAGCTGTACTCCCAAGATTAGCACCAGATATTTCTTGAGGAAGCAAGAGACGCTCCTGTCACGACAGGACGGTAGCTTTGAGGATGAAATTAAAAAGGATCAGTGGATTTTTTTCCGGAGCCTTTCTTTTAGGAGATTGAAGGCGTTTGACACCCCATCACTCCATTATTCTCAGCACTGCTCTAAAGGTGTGGCCTTTAGATTCATTTTACAGGTTAAAAAACCCCCTCAAAAACATGGAAGTCCAGAGAGACTGAGTGACTTGGTCAAACTGGGTCAAATTTGGTCAAAGTTGCCAGGTGAACTACTGGAAGACTTATTTCATATATATACGCACATACTTATAATGTTTTTGAAACACCTCCACTTTCATTTTAGCTCAGTACCTTTCATCTTCATGCTGTGCAAACTCATTAACTCTCCCCAGTGAATAAAGTGGCAATTACCACAGATAAAAACTCCATTAAGAACAAATTTAATAGAGACTAGGATTTTATAGATACCAGAGTAGAATTTTGCCAAAGCAGATGCATTCCTGAATATAGCCAGACACCAGACGAATCTTTTGTGTTATTTTTTGTTTCCCACATCACCTCGGATTAACAGAATCTCTCTGCCCTGGCACCATTTTACTAAAGGAACCACGGAGTTATCGATGCTTAATCTGTACGGATCGTATTCATCGAGGTCAGCAATTACATCTGTATCCATAATTGATTTTAATGCCTGTCTCCCCCTCTAGACTGTAAGCTTCTTGTGGGTTTATTGTACTCTCCCAAATGCTTACTATCATCATCATCATCATCAATCGTATTTATTGAGCGCTTACTATGTGCAGAGCACTGTACTAAGTGCTTGGGAAGTACAAATTGGCAACATATAGAGACAGTCCCTACCCAACAGTGGGCTCACAGTCTAAAAGGGGGAGACAGAGAACAAAACCAAACATACTAACAAAATAAAATAGAATAGATATGTACAAGTAAAATAAATAAATAAATAAATAGAGTAATAAATATGTACAAGCATATATCCATATATACAGGTGCTGTGGGGAAGGGAAGGAGGTAAGATGGGGGGATGGAGAGGGGGACGAGGGGGAGAGGAAGGAAGGGATTCAGTCTGGGAAGGCCTCCTGGAGGAGGTGAGCTCTCGGTAGGGCCTTGAAGGGAGGAAGAGAGCTAGCTTGGCGGATGGGCAGAGGGAGGGCATTCCAGGCCGGGGGGATGACGTGGGCCGGGGGTCGATGGCGGGACAGCCGAGAACGAGGTATGGTGAGGAGATTAGCGGCAGAGGAGTGGAGGGTGCGGGCTGGGCTGGAGAAGGAGAGAAGGGAGGTGAGGTAGGAGGGGGTGAGGGGATGGACAGCCTTGAAGCCGAGAGTGAGGAGTTTCTGCCTGATGCGCGGATTGATTGGTAGCCACTGGAGATTTTTGAGGAGGGGAGTAATATGCCCAGAGCATTTCTGGACAAAGATAATCCGGGCAGCAGCATGAAGTATGGATTGCGGTGGGGAGAGACACGAGGATGGGAGATCAGAGAGAAGGCTGATGCAGTAGTCCAGACGGGACAGGATGAGAGCTTGAATGAGCAGGGTAGCAGTTGGGATGGAGAGGAAAGGGCGGATCTTGGCAATGTTGCGGAGCTGAGACAGGCAGGTTTTGGTGACGGCTTGGATGTGAGGGGTGAACGAGAGAGCGGAGTCGAGGATGACACCAAGGTTGCGGGCTTGTGAGACGGGAAGGATGGTAGTGCCGTCAACAGAGATGGGAAAGTCAGGTAGAGGGCAAGGTTTGGGAGGGAAGACAAGGAGTTCAGTCTTGGACATGTTGAGCTTTAGGTGGCGGGCAGACATCCAGATGGAGATGTCCTGAAGGCAGGAGGAGATGCGAGCCTGGAGGGAGGGAGAGAGAGCAGGGGCAGAGATGGAGATCTGGGTGTCATCAGCTTAGAGATGATAGTTGAAGCCGTGGGAGCGAATGAGATCACCAAGGGAGTGAGTGTATATTGAGAACAGAAGGGGACCAAGCACTGAACCTTGGGGAACCCCCACAGTGAGAGAATGGGAGGGGGAGGAGGAGCCTGCAAAAGAGACTGAGAAAGAACGACCGGAGAGGTAAGAGGAGAACCAGGAGAGGACGGAGTCTGTGAAGCCAAGGTCAGATAGCGTGTTGAGGAGAAGGGGGTGGTCCACAGTGTAATATATCTGTATATATGTACATATATACAGATGCTGTAGGGAAGGGAATAATCAATCAATCAAATGTATTTATTGAGCGCTTACTGTGTGCAGAGCACTGTACTAAGCACTTGGGAAGTACTAGTTGGCAACATATAGAGACAGTCCCTACTCAACAGTGGGCTCACAGTCTAAAAGGGGGAGACAGAGAACAAAACCAAACATACTAACAAAATAAATAAATGGAATAGATATGAACAAGTAAAATAAATAAATAGAGTAGTAAATATGCACAAACATATATACATATATACGGGTGCTGTGGGGAAGGGAAGGAGATACGATGGGGGGATGGAGAGGGGGACGAGGGGGAGAGGAAGGAAGGGGCTCAGTCTGGGAAGGCCTCCTGGAGGAGGTGAGCTCTCAGTAGGGCCTTGAAGGGAGGAAGATATTAGAAGGGGGAGACAGGCAACCAAACCGAACGTATTAACAAGATGAAATAAATAGAATTAATCTGTCCAAGTAAATAAATATACAGGTGCTGTGGGGAAGGGACTAATATCATCATCATTATTATTATTATTAGAAGGGGGAGACAGGCAACCGAACCGAACGTATGAACAAGATGAAATAAATAGAATTAATCTGTCCAAGTAAATAAATATACAGGTGCTGTGGGGAAGGGACTAATATCATCATCATTATTATTATTAGAAGGGGGAGACAGGCAACCGAACTGAATGCATTAACAAGATGAAATAAATAGAATTAATTTGTCCAAGTAAATAAATATACAGGTACTGTGGGGAAGGGACTAATATCATCATCATTATTATTATTATTATTAGAAGGGGGAGACAGGCAACCGAACCGAACGTATTAACAAGATGAAATAAGTAGAATTACTCTGTCCAAGTAAATAAATATACAGGTACTGTGGGGAAGGGACTAATATCATCATCTTCATTATTATTATTAGAAAGGGGAGACAGGCAACCAAACCGAACGTATTAACACGATGAAACAAATAGAATGAATCTGTCCAAGTAAATAAATATACAGGTGCTGTGGGGAAGAGACTAATATCATTATTATTATTAGAAGGGGGAGACAGGCAACCAAACCGAACGTATTAACACGATTAAATAAATAGAATAAATCTGTCCAAGTAAATAAATATATAGGTGCTGTGGGGAAGGGGCTAATATCATTATTATTATTAGAAGGGGGAGACAGGCAACCAAACCGAACGTATTAACACGATTAAATAAATAGAATAAATCTGTCCAAGTAAATAAATATACAGGTGCTGTGGGAAAGGGACTAATATCATTATTATTATTAGAAGGGGGAGACAGGCAACCAAACCGAACGTATTAACACGATGAAATAAATAGAATAAATCTGTCCAAGTAAATAAATATACAGGTGCCGTGGGGAAGGGACTAATATTGCCATTATTATTATTATATTATTATTATTATTATTATTATTATTATTAGAAGGGGAGACAGGCAACCGAACCGAACGTATTAACCAGATGAAATAAACAGAATTAATCTGTCCAAGTAAATAAATATAGAGGTGCTGTGGGGAAGGGACTCATATCATCATTATTATTATTAGAAGGGGGAGATAGGCAACCGAACCAAACGTATTAACAAGATGAAATAAATACAGTAAATCTGTCCAAGTGAAATAAATGAATAAATAGAGTGATAATAAATGAATGGAGTAATAGGGAGGGAGGGAGAGAAGGAAGGCGGTGACCTGTTGGTGCGGGCCGTGTGAAGGCCCGAAGCATCCCTGCCGAGGCCATCTTGCCCGGCGCCCTCGGCCCCCCGCGGGGCTGCCCCTGTCACCGCCTGTCCCGTCCGCCCGCCTGCCCCGCCCCTCCGCGGCCGCCCTGGAGCTCCGTTCCCCTCTCTCCTACGGGATAGACACTATTTTGGGGTTTTTCGGGCCCTGGCGGGACCCCGGAGAGGACCGAAACCACCTTCCCGCGTCAGGCAACGACGGGGGCGGCCCGACCGGGGGCCTTCCTCGGAGGACCCCAGGCGGCCGAGGGGACGGGCCCGACCACGTGGTCAGGGAGGGGCGGGGACAGAGCACGTGATCCCCAGAGGGGCGGGGAAGAATGACGTCATCCTACAGGGCGGAGACGGAGCACGTGGACATGGAGGGGCGGGGCAAGAGCACGTGTCCCCAGAGGGCCGGGGCCGGATGACGTAGCACTACAGGGCGGGGGCGGAGCATGTGGTCAGGGATGGGCGGGGCCCGAACACGTGACCCCACGGAGGGGCGGGGCAGGATGACGCAACACAACGGGGCGGGACCGGAGCACGTGGTCAGGGATGGGCGGGGACAGAGCACGTGATCCACCAGAGGGGCGGGGTCGGATGACGCAACACTGCGGGGCGGGGGAGGACCACGTGACCTCATAGGGGCGGGGCCGGATGGTGTCACCCCGAGGGGCGGGACCGAATCACGTGGTCAGAGAGGGGCGTGGGCCGGCCACGTGACCCCCAGAGGGGCGGGGCGGGATGACGTAGCCCTACGGGGCGGGGGTTATTATTCTATTTAATAATAATAATAATAATAATAATAATGATGGCATTTGTTAAGCACTTACTATGTGCAAAGCACTGTTCTAAGCGCTGGGGGATACAAGGTGATCAGGTTGTCCCACGTGGGGCTCACAGTCAATCCCCATTTTACAGATGAGGGAACTGAGGCTCAGAGAAGTTGAGTGAGTTGCCCAAGGTCACACAGCAGACATGTGGCTATTTACTATTCTATTTCGTTAATATAACGTACATATAGCTGGCTCAGTGGAAAGAGCGCGGGCTTTGGAATCAGAGGTCATGGGTTCAAATCCCGGCTCCGCCACTTGTCGGCTGCGTGACTTTGGGCAAGTCACTTCACTTCTCTGGGCCTCAGTTACCTCGTCTGTAAAATGGGGATTAAGACCGTGAGCCCCGTGTGGGACAACCTGATCACCTTGTAAACTCCCCAGCGCTTAGAACAGTGCTTTGCACACAGAAAGCGCTTAATAAATGTCATTATTATTATATGTTCTGACGGCTTTGACACCTGTCTCTATGTTTTGTTTTGTTCTCTGTCTCCCCCTTCTAGACTGTGAACCCGTTGTTGGGTAGGGACCGTCTTCATGTGTTGCCAGCTTGTACTGCCCAAGCGCTTAGTATAGTGCTCTGCACACAGTAAGCACTCGATAAATACGATTGAATGAAAGAATGAATGAATGACCTTTGGTTGCAGCAAAATGAATAAAAGACTGGCCTAACCTGACTCATTACTTGGAATATTTTCCAACACTATGTGCCAAGCACTGTTCTCAGCACTGGAGTGGATACAAAGTAATCAGGTTGTCCCAAGTGGGGCTCACAGTCTTCATCCCCATTTTACCGGTGAGGTAACTGAGGCACAGAGAAGTATGTTTGGTTTTGTTCTCTGTCTCCCCCTTTTAGACTGTGAGCCCACTGTTGGGTAGGGACCGTCTCTATATGTTGCCAACTTGTACTCCCCAAGCGCTTAGTACAGTGCTCTGCACACAGTAAGCGCTCAATAAATATGATTGATTGATTGATTGATTGATTCACACAGCAGACAAGTGGCGGAGTCAGGATTAGAACCCATGACCTTCTGACGCCCCGGCCCGCGCTCTATCCACTGTGCTATGCTGACCTGTGTCCTAATCCTGGTTCCGCCAATCGTCTGCTGTGGATGACCTTGGACAAGTCACTTCTCTGTTCCTCAGGGGTAAAAGGGGGATTCAGTGATATTAATAATAATGATGAAGGCATTTGTTAAGCGCTTACTATGGGCGAAGCACCGTTCTAAGCGGTGGGGTAGAGACAAGGTGATCAGGTTGTCCCACGTGGGGCTCACAGTCTTCATCCCCATTTTCCAGATGAGGGAACTGAGGCCCAGAGAAGTTAAGTGACTTGCCCAAAGTCACCCAGCTGACAAGTGGCGGAGTCGGGACTGTGAGCCCACTGTTGGATAGGGACCGTCTCTATATGTTGCCAACTTGTACTTCCCAAGCGCTTAGTACAGTGCTCTGCACACAGTAAGCGCCCAATAAATACGATTGATTGATTGATTGATTGATTCCTTTCCTTTTAACTGTGAATAGAACTCTGTGCTGATTAAAATAGATCATGCAGCCAATCTAGTCGCGGGCTCACCTTCGGGCCGGACTCTGTAAAACGGAGTTCTCTGCTTTTCAGCCCTAGGGTAATAAATAAATTATAAAATAATTATAAATTATAAATAAATTATAAATTATAAAATAAACAGCCCTCCTGGGTTGAAGACGGTGGGATCAATGGGTTCAAGACGTCCCGGGAATTAATTTTCTGAAATGGCGAGCCCCGGGGGCCTTGAAAAGAGCAGGGACGGACAATGAGATGGGAAAACAAGCCCAGTCAGCACTTAATAAATACCATAAATAACTTGTTCCAGGTTTTCTTTTCGGAGAAGCCGTGTGGCTTAGCGGGAAGACCCCGGGCTTGGGAGTCAGAGGACGTGGGTTCTAATCCCGGCTCCGCCACTATTCTGCTGTCTGACCTTGAGCAAATCGCTTAACTTTCCTGTGCCTCAGTTCCCTCATCTGTAGAATGGGGATTAAGACTGTGAGCCCCACGTGGGAGAACCTGATTACCCTGAGAAGTGGCGTGGCTCCGTGGAAAGAGCCCGGGCTTTGGAGTCGGAGGTCATGGGTTCAAACCCCGGCTACGCCAGTTGTCAGCTGTGTGACTTTGGGCGAGTCACTTCACTTGTCTGGGCCTCAGTTACCTCATCTATAAAATGGGGATTAAGACTATGAGCCCCCAGTGGGACAAGCTGATCACCTGTTACCTCCTCAGAGTTTAGAACAATGCTCTGCACATAGTAAGTGCTTAATAAATGCCATTATTATTATTATTATTATTATTATTATTAGTATATCTCTCTTTGTGCTTAGATTGCGGGCGGGGATTGTCTCTCTTTATTGCTCTGTCAACTAGGAGTACAAAGTAGCAATATAACAGACACATTTCCTGCCCCAAATCAATCAATCAATCAATCGTATTTATTGAGCGTTTACTGTGTGCAGAGCACTGTACTAAGCGCTTGGGAAGTACAAGTTGGCAGCATATAGAGACAGTCCCTACCCAACAGTGGGCTCACAGTCTAAAAGGGGGAGACAGAGAACAAATCCAAACATACTAACAAAATAAAATAAATAGAATAGATATGCACAAATAAAATAAATAGAGTAATAAATATGTACAAACATATGGCTTACTGTATTCCTCCACTCTTTTCTCCCTCCCTTCTGCATCACCTGTGTGCTTAAGAAGGGAGGGAGAAAAGAGTGGAGAAATATGGTAAGCCAGGGGAGCTCATCTGGGGCAGGAAATTCATTCATTCACTCATTCAATCGTATTTATTGAGCGCTTACTGTGTGCAGAGCACTGTACTAAGCGCTTGGGAAGGACAAGTTGGCAACATATAGAAACGGTCCCTACCCAACAGTGGGCTCACAGTCCCGACTCCGCCACTTGTCAGCTGGGTGACTTTGGGCAAGTCACTTCACTTCTCTGGGCCTCAGTTACCTCATCTGTAAAATGGGGATTAAGACTGTGAGCCCCCCGTGGGACAACCTGATCGCCTTGTAAACTCCCCAGTGCTTAGAACAGTGCATTGCACATAGTAAGCGCTTAATAAATGCCATCATCATCAAATACGATTGAATAAATGAATGAATGAATGAACAAATAATAATAATAATGATGATGGCATTTATTAAGTGCTTACTATGTGCCAAGCACTGTTCTAAGTGCTGGGGAGGTTACAAGGTGATCAGGTTGTCCCACGGCAGTCTCAATCCCCACTTTACAGATGAGGTAACTGAGGCACAGAGAAGTGAAGTGACCTGCCCAAAGTCACACAGCTGACAATTGGCGGAGCCGGGATTTGAACCCAAGACCTCGGACTCCAAAGCCCGGGCTCTTTTCCACTGAGCCACGCTGCTTCTCCATTATCATCCAATAATACCATTATTATTATTATTACAAGTTTGGAGTCTGGGGGACGAGCTTACAGTCGATTTTATTTTATTTTATTTTGTTAGTATGTTTGGTTTTGTTCTCTTTCTCCCCCTTTTAGACTGTGAGCCCACTGTTGGGTAGGGACTGTCTCTATATGTTGCCAATCTGTACTTCCCAAGCGCTTAGTACAGTGCTCTGCACATAGTAAGCGCTCAATAAATACAATTGATGATGATGATGATAGGTTGCTGAAATTTTTCATCCAGGTAGACGAGAACAACCACTTCCCAGTACAACCACCCTGGGGAAACTATCTGTGTTGTTTTGATGCCTTACCCCACCCGTAAACTCACAGGACCCAGGTGTTCTGGCCAAAACTGCTGATGTAATAATAATAATAATAATAATAATAATGGTATTTGTTAAGCGCTTACTATGTGCAAAGACGTACTCTCCCAAGCGCGAGACACGGTGCTCTGCTCACAGTAAGCACTCAATAAATAAATAAATAAATTATTTATTTAATAATTATTAATTTATAACTAGTAATTTATTGATAAATAATCACTATTTATTTAATAATTCAATAATTATAAATAAATAAATAAATAAATGCCACGGATTGAATGATAGGTCGAGATTCACAATAAATAGATTAGTAGAAGCACTGAACATAGTTTGTGGCAGATTTTCAAGGCACTGAAGAGACCCGAGAGCAGACGTAAACCAAAGGAGTTTGTTGAACGGGGGAGGCGACTTCATTTGGAAATCAATCAATCGTATTTATTGAGCGCTTACTATGTGCAGAGCACTGTACTAATGCCGCGGGTTGTCGATGAGTTAAGTGTAGCTCTTAATAACGATGGTACGGGCAGTGGAAAGAGCCCGGGCTTTGGAGTCAGAGGTCATGGGTTCATATCCCGGCTCCGCCACTTGTCAGCTGTGTGACCTTGGGCAAGTCACTTAACTTCTCCGAGCCTCAGTTACCTCATCTGTAAAATGGGGATTAAGACTGTGAGCCTCCCCCCCCACCCCGTGGGACAACTTGATCACCTTGTAACCTCCCCAGCACTTTGAACAGTGCTTTGCACATAGTAAGTGCTTAATAAATGTCATTATTATTATTATTATAAGCACTTTTCTAAGCACTGGGGTAGCACAAGTTCATCACGTCGGACATATTCCCTGCCCCATATGGGGCTCGAGGCTCCCCCTTTTAGACTGTGAGCCCACTGTTGGGTAGGGACTGTCTCTATATGTTGCCAACTTGTACTTCCCAAGCGTTTAGTATGGTGCTCTGCACACAGTAAGCGCTCAATAAATACGATTGATGATGATGATAAATAGGAGGGAGAACAGATCCTGAACATTTTACAGATATGAAACTGAGGTTCAGAAAAGTTGACTTGTCCAAGGTCACACAGCAGGCAAGTAGAAAAACAGCATGGACTAGTGGAAAGGGCACGAGCCTGGGACTCAGAGGACTTAGAGTTCTAATGATGGCTGTGTGTCCTTGGGAAAGTAACAACTTCTCTGTGCCTCAGTTCTCCTGCTCTCCCTCCCATTTAGACAAGGGTCTGTGCCATGTGGGATAGGGATCTTCCCAGCACTTAGGATAGCATTTGACACCTGTTGTTGTTGTTGTCTTATGCTGTCGAGTCATGTCCGACCTATAGCAATGCCACGGACACATCTCTCCCAGAGTGTCCCACCTCCACCTGCAATCATCATCATCATCAATCGTATTTATTGAGCGCTTACTGTGTGCAGAGCACTGTACTAAGTGCTTGGGAAGTACAAGTTGGCAACATATAGAGACGGTCCCTACCCAAAAGCGGGCTCACAGTCTAAAAGGGGGATGCAATCATTCTGGTAGTGGATCTAGAGAGGTTTCTTGGTCAAAATATGGAATTGGTTTTATGACTGCCTCCTCCGCGCGGTAAACCTGAGTCTCCATCCTCGACTCCGGTGCCGCTGCTGCCCAGCACAGGTGAGTTTGGACTTGTAGCAGGTTGCCCTCCACTCGCTAGCCACTGGCCAAGCTAGGAATGGAATGGGTAGGCCTCCGCTTGACTCTCCCTCCCGTAGTCGAGACTGGTAGAGGACTGGAAACTCTCCAGGTGCGTCGCTGAGAGGTTATTTGACGCATAGTAAGTGCTTAACAAATGCCACTTAAAAAAAAAAAAGTGGGAGAGTTGGAGTTAGAAGCCAGGTCAGAGCTCTTTCCACTAGGCCATACTGCTTCTCGTTCAGAGGAATCATCAGAGGAATCTGGGAAGTTCAGAGGAATCTGGGAAGGAGGCCTTCCCAGACTAGGAGGCCTTCCCAGACTGAGCCCCCTCCTTCCTCTCCCCCTCCTCCCCCCGCCATCCCCCCCCCCGCCTCACCTCCTTCCCTTCCCCACAGCACCTGTATATATGTATATATGTTTGTACGTATTTATTACTCTATTTATTTATTTATTTTACTTGTACATATCTATTCTATTTATTTTATTTTGTTAATATGTTTGGTTTTGTTCACTGGCTCCCTCTTCTAGACTGTGAGCCCACTGTTGGGTAGGGACTGTCTCTATATTTTGCCAACTTGTACTTCCCAAGCACTTAGTACAGTGCTCTGCAGACAGTAAGCGCTCAATAAATACGATTGATTGATTGATTGATTGATTGATGACCTCTGCAAACTTTGACAACCCGATGCATCACTGCAAGAGATTGCCACAGACAGAGAGAAAGTTATGACTTCCGTACCGCCTACTGAAAGCTGGCGATTAAAATGTCTTGCATCAATTTTCCGAGGAAGCAGGTGACTTCATCAAAATAACGGGAGAAAAATGATCTTAATGGAGTGGGGATTTGAAGGCGTGCAGAGGTGTTCAGAAGGTATTAGCCAAAGACAAGGTTTTTGATGAAGAAATTAGACAAATTCTTCACTAAAGTTGAAAAGCCAAAACCACAGCAGAGAAAGTTCTACTTTCATAGCCTCCTGAAAAGCCGCGTAATCCCAAATAATAAAAAAAAATTTATTATATATAACATATACAATAACAATAATAATTGTAAGTGCTTACTATGTGCCAAGCACTGTACTAACTGTTGGGATAGATACAAGGTATTCAGGTTGTAGCTATCCCAGCACTTAAAAACAGGGTTTAACACACAGTAAGCAGTTAACAAATACCGTAATTATAGCTTGTGATATATGAAAAATAGTGAGTTTCAATAACAATAATAATTGTAAGTGCTTATTATGTGTCAAGCACTGTACTAAGTGTTGGGATAGATACAAGGTATTCAGGTTGCAGCTACTCCAGCACTTAAAAACAGGGTTTAACCCACAGTAAGCAGTTAACAAATACCATAACTATAGCTTTTAATATATATGAACAATAGTGAGTTTCAGAACCCCTCAAAGTCATTGCCTCAAGGCTGCATTCCTTGATTCATTCATTCATTGCATCGTATTTATTGAGCGCTTACTGTATGCAGAGCACTGTACTAAGCGCTTGGGAAGTACAAGTCGGCAACATATAGAGATGGTCCCTACCCAACAACAGGCTCACAGTCTAGAAGAGGGAGACAGACAATAAAACAAAACATGTGGACAGGTGTCAAGTCATCAGAATAAATCGAAGTAAAGCTAGATGCACATCATTGACAAAATAAATAGAATAGTAAATATGTACAAGTAGAATAAATAGAGTAATAAATCTGTACAAGCATATATACAGGTGCTGTGGGGAGGGGAAGGAGGTAGGGTGGGGGGGATGGGTGGGAGAGGATAAAGGGGGCTCAGTCTGTATATATAACATATACAATAACAATAATAATTGTAAGTGCTTACTATGTGCCAAGCACTGTACTAAGTGTTGGGATAGATACAAGGTATTGAGGTTGTAGCTACCCCAGCACTTAAAAACAGGGTTTAACCCACAGTAAGCAGTTAACAAATACCATAATTATAGCTTTTAATATATATGAAAAATAGTGAGTTTCAGAACCCCTCAAAGTCATTGCCTCAAGGCTGCATTCCTAGATTCATTCATTCAATCATATTTACTGAGCGCTTACTGTGTGCAGAGCACTGTACTAAGCGCTTGGGAAGTACAAGTTTGCAACATAATGGCTCATGAAGGCAGGAAAAAAAGGATTCTGAGGAAAGTTAGGGTGTTTAGGTGAATCTATGTGCTTTGCACATAGTAAGTGCTTAAAAAATACAATGATTATTATTCAGTCAATCGTATTTACTGAGCCCTTCCTGTGTGCAGAATGCTGTCCTAAGTTCATTCATTCAATCATATTTATTGAGCGCTTACTGTGTGCAGAGCACTGTACTAATATAACAATATAACAGACACATTCCCTGCCCAGAATGATTTTACAGTCCAAAGGGGGAGACAGACATTAATATAAATAAATAAATAAAATAAATAAGTATTAATATAAATAAATTACAGATATGTTACATGCATGCTATGGGGTTCGGATGATGGGAGGGGGGAATGAATAAAGGGAGCAAATCACCAAAAAGCCTACAAAGGGGAGTAGGAGAAGAGGAAAGGAGGGCTTAGTGATGGAAGGCCTCTTGGAGAAGGCTTTGAAGGTAGAAAATGGGAGGCCTGCTAGGCTTCTGGATCTGAAAGCACAGTAAGCAGAAGAGAAGCAGCGTGGCTCAGTGGAAAGAGCCCGGGCTTTGGAGTCAGAGGTCTTGGGTTCGAATCCCAGCTCCGCCAATTGTTAGCTGTGTGACTTTGGGCAAGTCATTTCACTTCTCTGGGCCTCAGTTCCCTCATCTGCAAAATGGGGATGAAGACTGTGAGCCCCCCGTGGGACAACCTGATCACCTTGTAACCTCCCCAGTGCTTAGAACAGTGCTTGGCACATAGTAAGCGCTTAATAAATGCCATTATTATTATTAAGCAGCTAACAGAGCCAGAGGGGCTACATTTTGGACTATGAGAATGGCATTCTTGGGAAATCTGGGGCTGTTTTCAACCATGTCTAGGGAAAAGAGCAGCACAATCCAGTGGCTAGAGCCTGGGCCCGGGAGTAAGAAGTACCTGGGTTCTAATCCTGGCTCTGCCACGTGTCTGCTGTGTGACCTTGAGCAAGTCACTTCACTTCTCTGGACCTTAGTAGTTCCCTCATCTGTAAAATGGGGACTGAGACTGTGAGCCCCACATGGGACAAGGACTGTGTCCAACCTGATTAGCTTGTTTAATAATGTTGGTATTTGTTAAGCGTTTACTATGTGCCAAGCACTGTTCTAAGCACTGGGATAGATACAAGATCAGCAGATAGTCCCACGTGAGGCTCACAGTCTTCATCCCCATTTTACAGATGAGGTAACTAAGGCCTAGGGAAGTTAAGTGACTTGTCTAATGAAGAGAAGCAGAGAAGCAGCATGGCTCCATGGAAAGAGCACGGGCTTGGGAGTCAGAGGTCATGGGTTCAAATCCCGGCTCTGCCAATTGTCAGCTGTGTGACTTTGGGCAAGTCACTTAACTTCTCTGTGCCTCAGTTACCTCATCTGTACAATGAGGATTAAGACTGTTAGCCCCACGTAGGACAACCAGATCACCTTGTATCTGCCCCAGTGCTTAGAACAGCACTTTGCACATAGTAAGTGCTTAGCAACTGCCATCATTATTATTATTAATGTCACAGCTGATAAGTGGTGGAGCAAGATTCGAACCCATGACCTCTGCCTCCCAAGCCCGTGCTCTTGTCACTAAGCCATGCTGCTTCCGAGCCATGCTGTATCTACCCCAGTGTTTAGGACAGTGCCTGGCACGTCAATCAAAGGTATCTATTGGGTGCTGACTATAAGCATGGCCCTGTATTAAGTGCTTGACATAGTAAGTGTGTAACAAAAACCATTAAAAGAAAGAAAAAAGTGTGGGAGAGGAAGAGAGAGAGAACGAGAGAGAGGGGGCAATTCAGTCGTTCATTTGTTCATTCAATTGTATTTATTGAGCATTTACTGTGTGCCTCTGCACTGTACTAAGTGCTTGGAAAGTACAATAGTAAGGATACCTAAAAGTAGCGTGGCTCAGTGGAAGAAGCCCGGGCTTTGGAGTCAGAGGTCATGGGTTCAAATCCCAGTTCCACCAATTAGCTGTGTGACTTTGGGCAAGTCACTTCACATCTCTGGGCCTCAGTTCCCTCATCTGTAAAATGGGGATGAAGACTGTGAGCCCCCCGTGGGACAACCTGATCACCTTGTAACCTCCCCAGGATTTAGAACACTGCTTTGCACATAGTAAGTGCTTAATACATGCCATCATTATTATTTGGAGTCAGTGGTCTGTGATCCCACTGTTGGGTAGGGACTGTCTCTGTATGTTGCCAACTTGTACTTCCCAAGCGCTTACTACAGTGCTCTGCACACAGTAAGCACTCAATAAATGTGATTGAATGAATGAATGAATGAATGATCATGGGTTCAAATCCCAGTACCCCCAATTGTCAGCTGTGAGACTTTGGGCAAGTCACTTCACTTCTCTACGCCTCAGTTCCCTCATCTGTGAAATGGGGATTAAGACTGTGAGCCCCCCGCGGGACAACCTGATCACCTTGTAACCTCCCCAGTGCTTAGAACAGTGCTTTGCACATAGTAAGCACCTAATAAATGCCATTATTATACCTCTGGAAGGAAAGGAGCCTATTGGTGGGAGGCAGGAGTCTGGTGAAGATTTGTGTGAAAGAGCAGCAAATGCTTTTATACCTGCATAACTAATGTTCTGGAAACAGGTGATGATTCTATTGGGCATCTGCAATAATCATTATTTCCCAAATTAACAAGTGGAAGGAGGGGGAAGGCCCTCTGGAGCTATGCTGTTAGCAGCGACGGTCTCTAGGATGTTTCAGGTGGCGGAAGGTGGAGGGAATCTGGAAAATAATTGTCTCCCAGGGTGGCCAACATCACAGCAGCTTCATTGACAACAGCTGGGGCCATTAGGGAAGCAGCTGTGTGACTTTGGGCAAGTCACTTCACTTCTCTGGGCCTCAGTTACCTCATCTGTAAAATGGGGATTAAGACTGAGAGCCCCCGTGGGACAACCTGATCACCTTGTAACCTCCCCAGTGCTTAGGACAGTGCTTTGCACATAGTAAGCACTTAATAAATGCCATTATTATTTTATTATTATTATAGGTCCTTTTGACTCCTAGGCTCGTGCTCTATCCATTAGGCCATGCCACTTCCACATTAAAACAGTTCTTTGCACACAGTAAGCGCTTAATAAATGCCATTATTATTATTATTATTATTATTATTATTATTATACAGTAACTACCCCAGTGCTTAGTATACTTCTTGTCAGGTAGTAAACACTTAACACATTAATATTCTCTTTCATGCAGCCCCAGTGAGTCAAGTCTGACCTTTGAACTTGGATTTGGTCATGTCAGTTGACTACATTTTTGGCTCAACCTCCGGTAGGCAAAAAGTAGAGCTTTCAGGAACCATTATGACTAACAGATAGATAAATTCAGAAGTGGGAAAGAATGGTCTAAGGGCACTATATCCCTTTTTCATCATGTCCTGCCCTTTTCCACATTCTGTCCCTAGTAAATATCTCCCTTAAGTTTCAGAAATTTCTATTAATGCTTCATTTTCTGAATATATGAAAATCCTGGAAGCCAGGCACTTTTCAGTAGAAATGAACCATAGAAAAGCCCTCCCCAAGTATATTAGCTAATGCGATGACTCAGGCACATCGATCATCAAAATCCTTCCGGAATGAAATATTCCACAGTTAAGTTTCTCACTTGTTTTCTGTCTTCAGAGCGATCCGTGTACGGGATGATTGAATTGAGCGCTTGATCTTCATTTGGAAAAACCCCAAACAAGACAACTACTAAAAATGATCATTATCGGTGAGGGGAAATCGGTGCTAAGTACCTTTTCAACTTTTGATACACTATTGCATGAGCGGTCCATGCTGGATCACTTAATAAATAATAATTGTGGTGTTTAAGTGCTGTTTTAAGCATTTAACAGATGCTGTTTTAATCATATAATAATAATAATGACATTTATTAAGCGCTTACTATGTGCAAAGCATCGTTCTAAGCGCCAGGGTAGATACAAGGTTGGACACAGTCCCTGTCCCACCTTACAGTTTTAATACTCATTTTACAGCTGAGGTAACTGAGGCACAGAGAAGTTAAATGAAGGTCACACAGCAGAAGTGGCAGAGCCGGGATTAGAACCCAGGTCCTTCTCACTCCCAGGCCTGTGTTCTATCTACTAAGCCAGGCTGCTTCTTGAAGGGGAGTCAGAGTTGGAGAAGGGAGAGTTAGTGGGGTTAGTCAGTCTATGCTCGGGCATTGGAGGGAGAGTCAGGATGGAGAGGGGAGAGTGAGGGGTGTTGGAGGGTTCATGCTGCATCACTGTAGGAGAGCCAGGGATGGAGAGGGGAGAGTTAGGGGTGTTGGAGGGTCCGTGCCGGGACACTGGAGGGAAAGTCAGCACTGGAGAAGAGTTGGAGGGTCTATCCTGGGTCACTGGAAGAAAGTCCAGGATGGAAAGGAGGGAGTTAGGGGTGTTGGGTCATTGGAGGGGGAGTCAGGGATGGAGAGGGGAGAATTAGAGGTGTCGTATGGTCCGTGCTGGGTCACTGGAGGGAGAGTCAAGGACGGAGAGAGATGAGTTAGGGCCATTGGCCATGCTGGGTCACTGGAGGGGGATTTCAGGGTTGGAAAAGTTCAGAGTTAGGAGTCCTGGTTTGTCCATCCAGAACTATGTAAGCACATAGGTTTTGGTTCTTTCAAGTTTTCTGGTGACCCTGTTCCACGACAAGGTCCTGGGCTGGATAGATCATGGAGTAGACACAGGGGGCAATTCTTGTAGACTGTGAGCCTGTCGTGCTCAGGGATTGTCTCTATTTTTGCTGAAATGTACTTCCCAAGGGCTTAGTACAGAGCTCTGCACACAGGAAGCGCTCAGCAAATACAACTGAATTCATTCATTCAGTCGTATTTATTGAGGGCTTACTGTGTGCAGAGCACTGTACTAAGCGCTTGAGAAGTACAAGTTGGCAACATATAGAGACGGTCCCTACCCAACAGCGGGCTCACAGTCTAATAGGGGATGAATTCTTACAAATTGCTCACTGACCTTGAAAACAGTTTTTAATAAACTGTCAAACTATTTCTCATTCTCGGCTTCCCTTATTGTTAAAACAAACAAAAAAAGCAATCCCTTTTATTTTTATTTCTTTCGTAGGTACAAGACCCGCATGGATATCATTGAAGAAAGAGGAATCAAACTACTATGCAGAGGAGAAGAGCGTGGACAATAGGAAATGCATGATGCAGCAGAATATTTCCTTTATTCATTCATTCAATCATATTTATTGAGCTCTTACTGTGTGCAGAGCACTGTACTAAGCGCTTGGGAAGTACAAGTTGGCAACATATAGAGATGGTCCCTACCCAACAGTGGGTTCACAGTCTAGAAAGGGGGAATACGATGTACACTTGGGAATGCTGCTCTGTTCATCTGGTTTTACAGATATTTTCGAAAATCCCTCGTGGACAAATTGGACCCTCTGACAAGCGTTGGAGAGGATGTATTTGAAGTTGTTGAGTTATCAGTAGCCTAAAGTATGGCATCAGTAACTGTGACTCATTTTTCATTTTTAAACAGGACTTTGGCGGGTTATTAGAGGGAAAACTGACTTCCTGGGAGGCCAAACGGGAGTTCTTTCCCCTGCCCCAGATACCGGAGGTCTGACTTGACTGACAGAAGGAAGGGAGAGGGAAGAGGGAAAGGGAAAGGGTTGACAGGTTGGTCTTGTATTATGCTATCGAGTCCTCTCCGACCCATAGTGACTCCATTGACATCTCTCCCAGAATGCCCCACCTTCGTCTGCAATCGTTCTGGTAGTGGATCCACCCGGTTTCCTTGGTAAAAATCCAGAAGTGGTTTACCATTTCCTCCTTCCACGCAGTAAACTTGAGTCTCCGCCCTCGATTCTCTCCCATGCTGCTGCTGCTCAGCAAAGATGAGTTTTGACCTGTAGCAGATTGCCTTCCACTCGCTAGCCACTGCCCAAGCTAGGAATGGAATGGGTAGGCCTCTGCTTGATTCTTCCTCCCGTAGCTGAGACTGGTAGAGGACTGGAAACTCCCTAGGTGCCATCCTGAGATGGGGACAGGTTGGTAATAAAATGATAATAATAATAATAATAATAATAATAATAATAGCATTTATTAAGTGCTTACTATGTGCAAAGCACTGTTCTAAGTGCTGGGGAGGTTACAAGGTGATCAGGTTGTCCAATGGGGGGCTCACAGTCTTAATCCCCAATTTTACAGATCAATCAATCAATTAATCAGTTGTATTTATTGAGCGCTTACTGTGTGCAGAGCACTGTACTAAGCACTTGGGAAGTACAAGTTGGCAACATATAGAGACATTCCCTACCCAACAGTGGGCTCACAGTCTAGAAGGGGGAGACAGAGAACAAAACCAAACATATTAACAAAATAAAATAAATGGAATAGATATGTACAAGTAAAATAAATACATAAATAAATAGAGTAATAAATATGTACAAACTTATATACATATATACAGGTGCTGTGGGGAAGGGAAGGAGGTAAGACGGGGGGATGGAGAGGGGGGCGAGGGGGAGAGGAAGGAGGGGGCTCAGTCTGGGAAGGCCTCCTGGGGGAGGTGAGCTCTCAGTAGGGCCTTGAAGGGAGGAAGAGAGCTAGCTTGGTGGATGGGCAGAGGGAGCACATTCCAGGCCCGGGGGATGACGTGGGACGGGGGTCGATGGTGGGACAGGCGAGAACGAGGTACGGTGAGGAGATTAGCGGCGGAGGAGCAGAGGGTGCGGGCTGGGCTGGAGAAGGAGAGAAGGGAGGTGAGGTAGGAGGGGGCGAGGTGATGGACAGCCTTGAAGCCCAGGGTGAGGAGTTTCTGCCTGATGCGCAGATTGATTGGTAGCCACTGGAGATTTTTGAAGAGGGGAGTAACATGCCCAGAGTGTTTCTGGACAAAGACAATCTGGGCAGCAGCGTGAAGTATGGATTGAAGTGGGGAGAGACACGAGGATGGGAGATCAGAGAGAAGGCTGATGCAGTAGTCCAGACGGTACAGATGAGGTAACTGAAGTTAAGTGACTTGCCCAAAGTCACACAGCTGGCAATTGGCAGAGCCAGGATTTGAACCCATGACCTATGACTCCAAAGCCCATGCTCTTTCCACTGAGCCACACTGCTTCTCTAAGATGTCCTAAAAGGAAGGAAAACAGGGCTGGGATGAGAACTTCACCTACAGGTTAGCTCTGTGAAGCCTGGGGCGGGGTGGTGGTGTATTTAAGGAGCAATTGGTCAATCAATCAATCAATCAAGGGTATTTATTGAGCACTTACTGTGTGCATAGCACTGCATTAAGCGTTTGGGAGATTACAATAGAACAATCCAATAGGGGAGGAGTTCCAAGTCAGAGGGTAGGATGTGGGCAAGGGGTTGGCAGTGACATAGATGAGATCAAGGTACAGTGAATAAGACAGTGTTAGAAAAGCAAAGCATGCAGGTTGGGATGCAGTAGAAGATTGTTGAGGTAAGGTAATAATAATGACAATGATAATAATAATAATAATAATAATAATAATAATAATGGCATTGTTATATTCCAGGCACTGCAGTAAACACTGGGGTAGATACAACATAATCAGGTTGGACACAGTCCCTGTCCCACATGGGGCTCACAGTCTTAATCCCCATTAGTAAACACTGGGGTAGATATAAGATAATCAGGTTGGACACAGTCCCTGTCCCACACAGGGCTCACAGTCTTAATCCCCATTCTACAGGTGAGGAAACTGACACCCAGAGAAGCGAAGTGACTTGCCCAAGGTCACTCAGCAGACAAGTGGTGGGTCTGGGATGAGAACCCAGGCCCTCTCACTCTCAGGCCCGTGCTCATACAGCTTGGCCACGCCGCTTCCCTAGGTAGGAAGAGGGAAGCTGAGGAGGGTGTCTTAAAACTGGATGGAAAGGAGTTTCTGCTTGCTGCGGAGACGGATGGGCACCTTGCCCCCTCTTACCTCACTTTGCTGCTCTTCTACTACAACCCAGCCCACACAGTTGGCTCTTCAAATGCTAACCTTCTCACTGTACCTCTATCTCATCGCTCTCGCCGCTGAACTCTTGCCCAAATCCTGCCACTGGCCTGGAATGCCCTCCCTTCTCATATAAGACAGATAATTGCTCTTTCCCACTTCAAAGCCTTATTAAAAGCACATCTACTCCAAGAAACCTTCCCCGACTAAGCACTCCTCACCTCTTCTCCCACTCCCTCTGCTTCACCCTGACTTGCTCCCTTCTTTCATCCTCCCTCCCGACCCCACAGCACATATGAGCTTTTAGACTGTGAGCTCACTGTTGAGTAGGGACTGTCTCTATATGTTGCCAATTTGTACTTCCCAAGCGCTTAGTACAGTGCTCTGCACATAGTAAGTGCTCAATAAATATGATTGATGGTGATGATGATGATGGTATGAGCGTGGCTCAGTGGAAGGAGCCCGGACTTTGGAGTCAGACTTCTAGACTGTGAGCCCGCTCTTCTAGACTGTGAGCCCGCTGTTGTGTAGGGACCGTCTCTATATGTTGCCAACTTGTACTTCCCAAGCGCTTAGTACGGTGCTCTGCACACAGTAATTGCTCAATAAATACGATTGAATGAATGAATGAATAATAATAATAATGGCATTTATTAAGTGCTTACTATGTGCAAAGCACTGTTCTAAGTGCTGGGGAGGTTACAATCAATCAATCAATCGTATTTATTGAGCGCTTGGGAAGTACAAGTTGGCAACATATAGAGACAGTCCCCACCCAACAGTGGGCTCACAGTCTAGAAGATGATCAGGTTGTCCCTCGGGGCGCTCACAGTCTTAATCCCCATTTTATGATGAGGTAACTGAGGCACAGAGAAGTTAAGTGACTTGCCCAAAGTCACTCAGCTTACGATTATTATTATTACTGCAGTTTCTGCCTTTATGTTGTATCTCCACGGTGTCTTACAGAATGCTTCAATCCATATGCTTGACTTGTCCTTCCCACGACTCTGACCTCTCACCTCCCTTTCTGGACCCCAGGGTCAGTAAGCCGCAGGAGAGCTCTAACAGCCTGGGTAGCATCATTCACCATTTTTTAAATTATTATTCATTTTATGGTATTAAGTGCTCACTGTGCCATGCACTGTATTAAACGCTGTGGTAACAATAATAATAATAATGATGGTATTTATTATACAAGGTTGGACACATCCGTGTCCCACATGGACTTTTCTATAACCTTGACGTTATTCTCATTCAACTCACATTTTCAGTCTGTTACCAAATCCTGTCTGTCCGACTTTCACAGCAACTCTAGTATCCACCCTTTCCTCCCCACCTCAACTGCCGCTATGCTGCTCAAGGTACTCCTTATTTCCTCCTTGATTACTACATCAGTCTCCTCACTGACCTCCCTGCCTCCAGTTTCTCTCCCCTCTAATCCATACTCGACCCTGCTGTCTGGATCGTTCTCCGAAAACTCAACTCAATCCACATCCTCCCCTCTCCTCAAGAACCTCCAGTGGTTCAGTCATTCATTCATTCAATTGCATTTATTGAGCGCTGACAGTGTGCAAAGCATCGTACTAAGCGCTTGGGAGAGTACAATGAGCCCACAATGAGCTAAAAAGTCTAGAGGTGGAGACAGACATTAATATACATTAGTAAATAAAGAAATTACAGTTAATAATAAATAATAAAGCACTGTTCTAAGCGCTGGGGAGGTTACAAGTTGATCAGGTTGTCCCATGGGGGGGCTCCCAGTCTTAGTCCCCATTTTACAGATGAGGGAACTGAGGCATAGAGAAGTGAAGTGACTTTCCCAAAGTCACACACAAATGGCGGAGCCAGGGTTTGAACCCATGACCTCTGACTCCAAACAACGAGCTTGCAGTCTAGACTGGGAGACAGACTTTAACTTAAATCAATAAATTATGGCTGTGGACATGAGCACTGTGGGGTTGAGGGAAGGGTGGATAAGGGGAACAAATTCAAATGAAGGGCCAGATGCAGAAGAGAGGGAGAGAAGAGGAAAGAAGGTCTTAGTCGGGAAAGGCCTCCTGGAGATGGGCCTTCAAAAAGACTCTGAAGGAGGGGAGATAAACTGTTGATCAGATATGATCTTTTAGACTGTGAGCCCACTGTTGGGTAGGGACTGTCTCTATATGTTGCCAACTTGTACTTCCCAAGCGCTTAGTACAGTGCTCTGCACACAGTAAGCGCTCAATAAATACGATTGATTGATATGAAGAGGAAGGACATTCCAGACTAGAAACAGGACGTGGCTGAGAGGTTGGCGGCTAGATAGACGACATCTAAGAACTGTGAGTTGATTGGTTTTTAACCTTTTTTTAAAAGTAGTATTTGTTAAGCGTTTACTACATGCCAGGCACTGTACAAAGCACTAAGGTAGCTACAAGCTAATCAGATTGGGCACAGTTTAAGGCCCACATGGAACTCGCAGTCTTAAACCCCTTTTTACAGATGAAGGGAACTGAGGCCCAGAGAGGTGAAGTGACTTGCCCACAGCGTGGCGGCGTCAAGATTAGAAGCCACGTCCTCTGAGTCTCAGGTCTCTGATCTTCCCACTAAGCCACGCTGCTTCTATCCGCTTTGTACCCTGCTCCACTTTCTCCCAGTGCAGCTCCCTCTATTCTGTACCTCTTCTGACCTAAGCGATGAGTGAAGATGAGAATTCCCGGCCCGGAAGGCAAGAGGAAACTTAATTCATAATAATAATTATGGTATTGACCGGGTGCCAGATTGAGAGTAGGAGCCCCAGATGGGAAAGGGCTGTATCCAATCCAATTTGCTTATACTCACCCCAGCGCTTAGTACAGTGCCCGACACCAGGAAGCGCTTAACACATACCACAATTATTATTACTATTACTTGCTAAAGTGCCTACTGTGTACCAGTCACTACTCTAAGCACCTGGGTGGATACAAATTAATCAGACTGGACACAGTCCCTGTCCCGCGGGAGTCTCCCCATTTTACAGATGAGGTAACTGAGGCCCAGAGAAGTGAAGTCATTTGCCCAAGGTCACACGGCTGACTAGTGGAGGAGCCGGGATTAGAACCCAGGTCCTTCTTGGCTCCCAAGCCCCATCCTCTATCCATTCATTCATTCAATCATATTCACTAAGCAGTTACTGTGTACAGAGCACTGTACTAAGCACTTGGGAGAAATGCAGCAATAATCAGTGACACTCCCTGCCCACAATGAGCTCACAATCTAGGGGTGGGGAGGCAGATATCAGTACAAATAAATAAAATTACAGATTTATGCATAAGTACTGTGGGGCTGGTGTGGAGGGGGAGAAGAGTAAGGGGAGCAAGTCAGGGCAATGTAGAAGGGAGAGGGAGATGAGGAAAAGTGGGACCTCTCAAAATCAATCAATCAATCAATCAATCGTATTTATTGAGCACTTACTGTGTGCAGAGCACTGTACTAAGCGCTTGGGAAGTACAAGTTGGCAACATATTGAGACGGTCCCTACCCAACAGTGCGCTCACAGTCTAGAAGCTCATGGACTAGCTGGGCTTTGGGGAAGCCTGGGAGATCGGTCTGGATATGCCAAGTTTCACAGTGGTCTTAAGCTATCTGAGCCCAAGACCAAGATCTAAGCCTAAAACCAAGTGCCATCTATTTGTTTTATTGTCTATCTCCCCCTTCTAGACTGAGAGCCCATTGTTGGGTAGGGACCGTCTCTATATGTTGCCAACTTGTACTTCCCAAGTGCTTAGTACAGTGCTCTGCACACAGTAAGTGCTCAATAAATATGATTGAATGAATGAGCTGACTGGGAGGATAGTTGCCCAGTTAGATACCTGTGAATATCTGGCCTTCCAAAACTGCCCAGAGCCAGAGGGGACTGGTAATAATAATAATAATAATAATAATAATGGCATTTATTAAGCGCTTACTATGTGCAAAGCACTGTTCTAAGCGCTGGGGGGATACAAGGTGATCAGGTTGTCCCACGGGGGGCTCACAGTCAACCCCCATTTTCCAGATGAGGTAACTGAGTCCCAGAGAAGTTAAGTGACTTTCCCAAGGTCACACAGCTGACAATTGGCGGAGCCGGGATTTGAACCCACAATCACTGACTCCAAAGCCCGTGCTCTTTCATCATCATCATCATCATCAATCGTATTTATTGAGCGCTTACTGTGTGCAGAGCACTGTACTAAGCGCTTGGGAAGTACAGCACTTCTTTCCACTGGAAAGAAGAGAAAAGAAGCGCTGTACTTCCCAAGCGCTTAGTACAGTGCACTAAGTGCAGTACTGTACTAAGTACAGTACACTGTACTTCTTTCCACTGGAAAGAAGTGGAAAGAGGAGCCACTAAAGTGGCTCTTTCCATTGAGCCACGCTGCTTCTCTAAGTAGTGCACCATTGCTCCATAAAACAACGATACTATCGCATAGCTCAATCAATGGTATTTTTTTTATGGTATTTGTTAAGCACTTACTGCTTGCTGGGAAGTATATTAAGCGCTGGGGTAGATACAAGCAAATCAAGTTGGACACAGTCCCTGTCCCGCATAGGGTTGACAGACTCAATCCCAGTTTTACAGATGAGGTAACTGAGGCACCCTCTCCCGGGGTCGCACCTGGAGAGTTTCCAGAACTCTACCAGTCTTGGCTACTGGGGGGAGAGTCAAACTTTGACTCACTTATGCATATATCTGTAATTTTATTTATTTATATTGATGTCTGCCTCCCCACCCCTAGATTGTGAGCTCGTTGTGGGCAGGGAGTGTCGCTGATTATTGTTGTATTTTCCCAAGCGCTTAGTACAGTGTTCCGTACACGGTAACTGCTTAGTGAATATGATTGAATGAATGAATGGATAGAGGATGGGGCTTGGGAGCTAGAAGGACCTGGGTTCTAATCCCGGCCCCTCCGCTAGTCAGCCGTGTGACCTTGGGCAAATGACTTCACTTCTCTGGGCCTCAGTTACCTCATCTGTAAAATGGGGAGACTCCCGTGGGACAGGGACTGTGTCCAACCTGATTCATTTGTATCCACCCAGGCACTTAGAATAGTGATTGGTACACTGTAGGCACTTTAGCAAGTAATAGTAATAATAATTGTGGTACGTGTTACGCGTTTACTTGGTGCCTACCCATTCCATTCCTAGTTTGGCTAGTGGCTAGCGAGTGGAAGGCAACCGGCTACAAATCAAAACTCACCCATTCTGGGCAGCAGCAGCATGGGGGAGAGAGTCGAGGGCGGAGACTTGAGTTTATTGTGCGGAAGGAGGCAATGGTTAACCAATTCTGGATTTTTACCAAGAAAACTCTGTGGATCCAGTACCAGAATGATTGCAGATGGAGAGCGGGGCGTTCTGGGAGAGATGTGTCCTTGGTGTGGGTCGAAAACGACTCGACGGCGTAAGACAAGACAGCTGAGGCACAGAGAAGTTCAATGACTTGCCCAAGGTCACACAGCAGACAAGTGGTGGAGGCGGGATTAGAACCCAGGTCCTTCTGACTGAGCTCTTACTACGTGCAGAGCACTGGACCAAGTGCTTAGGCTACTCTGACATGCTTCTACTGCTTTACAGCTCTGGTCGGTCTAGCTGCAAAGAGGAGAACTATTTATGTATGTACATAAATGTATTTCTATTGTTTTTTCTTTTGTTTCTTGATTTTTTGCTTTTTCCTTGGTTTTCACATGAGAGTAGAAATGCCCACCATGCTCCAACCCTTCTCAAGCCACTCTGAATATCGGCCTTAATGATGATATGATACAAGGAGCATCAACAAGGACCTTCCTCCCTTCAAGGACCTATTGAGAGCTCACCTCCTCCAGGAGGCCTTCCCAGACTGAGCTCCTTCTTTCCTCTCCCTCTCGTCCCCCTCTCCATCCCCCTTTCTTACCTCCTTCCCTTCCCCACAGCACCTGTATATATGGATATATGTTTGTACATATTTATTACTCTATTTATTTATTTATTTTTCTTGTACATATCCTATTTATTTTATTTTGTTAGTATGTTTGGTTTTGTTCTCTGTCTCCCCCTTTTAGACTGTGAGCCCACTGTTGGGGAGGGACTGTCTCTATATGTTGCCAATTTGTACTTCCCAAGCGCTTAGTACAGTGCTCTGCACACAGTAAGCGCTCAATAAATACGATTGATGATGATGATGATGATCAACATTTGTACAGATGTCTGTCTTCCCTTCTCTAGACTGTAAGCTCATTGTGGGTAGGGAATGTGTTTGCTTATTGTTCTCTTGTACTCTCCCAAGTGCTTAGTACAGTGCTCTGCTCCCAGTAAGCGCTCAATAAATATGATTCTACAGGCAGTATGGCCTAGCGGAAAGAGCACGGGCCTGGGAATGAAAGGACGTGCGTTCTAATTCCAGCTCTGCTACTTGCTGCTGTGCCTAAGGTTTGGCATCTGCAAAATGGATTCTCAGTACCAGTCCTCTCTCCAATTTAGACCACGAGACTGGGATTGGGTCCAAAATGATTATCTTACACCTACCCCAGTGCTTAGTACAGTGCTTAGCACACAGAAGCACTTAAATACCTCATCATCATCATCATCATCAGTCGTATTTATTGAGCGCTTACTACGTGCAGAGCACTGTACTAAGCTCTTGGGAAGTACAAATTGGCAACATATAGAGACAGTCCCTACCCAACAGTGGGCTCACAGTCTAAAAGGGGGAGACAGAGAACAAAACCAAACACACTAACAAAATAAAATAAATAGAATAGATATGTACAAATAAAATAAATAAATAAATAAATAAATAGAGTAATAAATATGTACAAACATATATACATATATACAGGTGCTGTGGGGAAGGGAAGGAGGTAAGATGGGGGGATGGAGAGGGGGATTTCCATTATCATTACCAAATACCACTGAATTATAAGGTCCTTGAGGGCAGGGATCATCATGGCTCAGTGGAAAGAGCCCAGGCTTTGGAGTCAGAGGTCATGGGTTCAAATCCCGGCTCCGCCACTTATCAGCTCTGTGACCTTGGGCAAGTCACTTAACTTCTCTGGGCCTCAGTTCCCTCATCTGTACAATGAGGATGAAGACTGTGAGCCCCACGTGGGACAACCTAATCACCTTGTAAACTCCCCAGCGCTTAGAACAGTGCTTTGCACATAGTAAGCGCTTAATGAATGCCACCATTATTATTATTATTATTATTATGTCTACCAACTTGGCCGCTTTATACTCTCCCAAGCGTTTAGTACAGTGCTCCCCACACAGTAAATACCACTTATGGAGCAAATGATTGACGTTAAGTGACTTAGAGAAGCAGTGTGGCTCAATGGAAAGAGCACAGGCTTGGGAGTCAGAGGTCATGGGTTCAAATCCCGGCTCCACCAATTGTCAGCTGTGCGACCTTGGGCAAGTCACTTCACTTCTCTGGGCCTCAGTTCCCTCATTTGTAAAATGGGGATTAAGACTGTGAGCCCCACGTGGGACAACCTGATCACCTTGTATCCCCCTCCAACGTTTAGGACAGTGCTTTGCACATAGTAAAATGGGGATTAAGAGTGTGAGCCCCCACCCGCCGTGGGACAATCTGATCACCTTGTAACCTCTCGAGCGCTTAGAACAGTGCTTTGTACATAGTAAGCGCTTAATAAATGCCATTATTATTGTTATTATTATTATAGAAAGCGCTTAACAAATGCCATCATTATCATTACCCGCAGGTCACAGAACAGGCCAGCGATAGAGAGGGGACTGGAATCTATCTTTCCACAAGACCCCACTATACTTGTTATTGTAGCACCAATGATCTCGTCGGATGAAAGGGAAGGAAATGTCAGCTTCCCAAACCAACCCGCATTATGCTGTAGTAACCTTACACGCGGAGTGTATTTGCAACTGGAGAAATGTTCCTTTGACATATGGTACTGTTGGCACGGCTCTTTGAAGTGATACCAGATCGCCTCTATACGGTTTCTTTAAAAGCAGTATATTTTCATCGCGCCGATGTGAAATTACTTATTCATGACAGCCATAGGATTTGTGTTGAAACCCACAAACCGGAATGTATATTTTTGCATCTGCTCAATTATAACCAAAGTTCTAGTGTGGCCCCAATAGCAGGGAGGCCACAATTATATTCCTTGCATCCCTTACTCAATATGGCTTCATTTTAAGCAATATGTATTTAAAGGAGACTAATTACTGAGAGATTTGATTTGCATAAAAGCTGCCGCTTTTGTTCTCCAAAAAGCACTTCTGGTGGATTGTGTGGGGAATTTTCTTTTCTTTTTTTTGAAAACCAGCATATTTACCACAGTGAATGCATCTCTTCCCCCGCTGCTGTTGGAATGAGTCTAAATCAGCACGGTGACATTCCCATCCAAGGTCCTCGGGGGAGAGAAATGATCCGACTCGATTCCAGATTTAACTGGACAAGACTAGAATTGTTATGAGGGTCCGCTCAGAGAGATCTTGGCTTAGAGAAGCAGCGTGGCTCTGTGGAAAGAGCCCGGGCTTTGGAGTCAGGGGTCATGGGTTCAAATCCCGGCTCCGCCAATTATCAGCTGTGTGACTTTGGGCAAGTCACTTCACTTCTCTGGGCCTTGGTTCCCTCATCTGTAAAATGGGGATGAAGACTGTGAGCCCCTCGTGGAACACCCTGATCACCTTGTATCCCCCCAGCGCTTAGAACAGTGCTTTGCACATAGTAAGCGCTTCACAAATGCCATTATTATTATTATTATATTCTGAGGAATTTAGGGCTTTAAATATTACCGTGAACCATTTGCTCATCCCATTAGCTGAGAAGTACTGCGGTCTAGTGGATAGAGCACGGCCCCGGGAGTCAGAGGACCTGGGTTCTAATCTCGGCTCTGCCACTGGTCTGCTGTGTGACCTTGGGAGAGTCGCTTAACTTTTCCATTTCCTCTTATCTCACTCCCTTCAGTGTCACCCTTGCACTTGGATTTGCACCCTTTATTCAACCTTTCCTCAGCCCCACAACATGTCTGCATCTGTAATTTATTCACTTTTATTAATATAATGATAATAATAATGGCATTTGTTAAGCGCTTACTATTTGCCAAGCACTGTTCTCCTCTTCTAGACTGTAAGACATTGGTGGGCAGGGAGCACGTCTATCAACTCTGTTATATTGTATTATCCCAAGAGCTTAGTACAGTGCTCTACGCACAGTGAGTGCTCAATAAATACAATTGATAGATAGGTAGATTAACTTCTCTGTGCCTCAGTTCCCTCATCTGCAGAATGGGGATTGAGTAACCTGTTCTCCCTCCTACTTAAACTGGGAATCCCGGAGGACCTGATGATCTCGTACCTATCCCAGAGTTTAATACAAGTGCTTTGCAAATACCACAATTATCATTGGCTTTTCTGAGGATGTGGATTATGGTGAGATTATGGAGTACACACACAGTAAGCGTTCAATATATATGATTGAATGAATGAATAAACGAACAGTAAATGGACACATTCACTGCACTTCTCTAGACAGCAAGCTCATTATGGGCAGGGAACGTGTCTGCTAATTATAATAATAATAATGGCATTCATTAAGCACTTACTATGTGCAAAGCACTGTTCTAAGTGCTGGGGAAGTTACGAGGTGACCAGGTTGTCCCACGGGGGGCTCACAGTCTTAATCCCCATTTTCCAGATGAGGGAACTGAGGCACAGAGAAGTGAAGTGACTTGCCCAAAGTCACACAGCTGACAATTGGTGGAGCTGGGATTTGAACTCATGACCTTTGACTCCAAAGCCAGTGCTCTTTCCGCTGAGCCACGCTGCTTCTCTAATTCCGTCACTTTGTCCTCTCCCAAGTGCTTAGTGCAGCTCTCAGCAGGTAGTAAGTGCTCAATAAATAGCATTGAGTGATTTATCGATTATGCAAAATTGTTCCCCCTTCCTCAGTGCTCCTTCCCACTCCTTGCAGACCCTCCAGGGATCTGGTTAGGGGTGTGACTGTTGTCCCGGTGGTAAAACGGGTACTCACATGCTGGGCTCAAAGTAAGCGCTTAAATGCCAAAATTATAATTATTTGTTGTGCGTTACAATGTGCAGAGTAGTATAGGATATTTCATTCCCCACATCCGCCAAGCTTCCTCCCTTCAAGGCCCTACTGAGAGTTCACCTCCTCCAGGAGGCCTTCCCACACTGAGCCCCCTCCTTACCTCCTGCCCTTCCCCACAGCACCTGTATATATGTTTGTACGGATTTATCACTCTATTTATTTATTTTACTTGTACATATCCTATTTATTTTATTTTGTTAATGTTTGATGATTGATTCATTCATTCATTCAGTCCTATTTATTGAGCATATTCATTAAATGCGATGGAATGAATGAATGAATATTCTATTTATTTTATTTTGTTAATATGTTCTGTTTTGTTCTCTGTCTCCCCCTTCTAGAATGTGAGCCCACTGTTGGGTAGGGACTGTCTCTATATGTTGCCAACTTGTACTTCCCAAGCGCTTAGTACAGTGCTCTGCACACAGTAAGCGCTCAATAAGTCTGAATGAATGAATGAATGAATGAATACTAAGTCCTTAGGGAACTTGCTCACTTGCTCTCCTTACCAATCTTTTGAAGGGAGACCAGAGCTAGAGCTTGATGTGTCCCCATCTGTCTGTCTCTCATCATCAATCGTATTTATTGAGCGCTTACTATGTGCAGAGCACTGTACTAAGTGCTTGGGAAGTACAAATTGGCAACATCTAGAGACAGTCCCTACCCAACAGTGGGCTCACAGTCTAAAAGGGGGAGACGGAGAACAAAACCAAACATACTAACAAAATAAAATAAATAGAATAGACATGTACAAATAAATTAAATAAATAAATAGAGTAAAAAAATATGTACAAACATATATACATATATACAGGTGCTGTGGGGAAGGGAGGGAGGTAAGATGGGGGGAAGATGGAGGTAAGATGTCTCTCCATCTGCCTATCTGCTGAGAGAGAGAGTGCTCTCCTTCTTCCACTATTCAATGCAATATTATGCAGCTAGATTACAGAATCTAGACCTCAAAAGGCTACTGACTGTGTGAGGTTCTTGTTTTTCCTCACCTTCCTTTAAAACTGATGTTACAAAATGAGCTTAATGTTAATAGTTCAAATGAAATATTCCAGCCCCGAGTTTTTAGATGGACACCGACTCAGAAGCAAATCATCCCGGAGAACGTGTCCTGCCTACTTCCAATTGGAAAGCTGGCTAAATGCAAGGCTCTTTTAATGCATGGTGATTCAGGATTTTCCCAAATAGTTAGATTTTGCTTCTGAGGTTTCTACTCCAGATAATTGTCTTCATCAATTAACAGTTATTGAGTCATCATTGGGTCCGAGACACTGGTCTAGTGCGGGGAGCACTTTCCATTCTAGAAACTGGAAAGCGGAGCAGCAGCTTGGACTAATTTGAAGCATGGCCAGGCTTTAAATACGATTGAATGAATGAATGAACTAGTGAATAGAACTCAGGCCTAGGAGTCAGAAGGACCTGGGTTCTAATCCTGGCTCTGCCGCTTGTCTGCTGTGTGACCTTCTTTCAGATGTTGCAGGATCTGGCCCTGATCTGGTGTTTGAACTGAATGATTGAGTGATTCAAGCCATCATTGGTTTGGGGGAGAGTCTCACTTTGGAAGCAATCACTCAATCAATCGATACTGGGAAAACTATTGGAAAGATTATGGCCTGAGTGCTATTTCCAGCTCCACCATGTACCTGCTGTGTGACCTTGGGCAAGTCATTTAACTTCCCCCTCTACCCCTCCCCATCCCCCCCCGCTTTACCTCCTTCCCCTCCCCACAGCACCTGTATATATGTATATATGTTTGTACATATTTATTACTCTGTTTATTTTATTTGTACATATTTATTCTATTTATTTTATTTTGTTAATATGTTTTGTTCTCTGTCTCCCCATTCTAGACTGTGAGCCCACTGTTGGGTAGGGACCGTCTCTATATGTTGCCAACTTGTACTTCTCAAGTGCTTAGTACACTGCTCTGCACACAGTAAGCGCTCAATAAATACGCATGAATGAATGAATGAAGTAGGCACTCAATAAATACGATTGAATGAATGAATGAACGAATTTAACTTCTCTGTGCCTCTCTAGACCATCTCTAAACTGTAAGCTCGTTATGGGCAGGGAATGTGCCTGCTAAGTCTGTTGCATTGTACTCTCCCAAGTGCTTAGTACAGTGCTTTGCACGTAATGAGACTCAATAAATATCATTGATTGATTAACTGATTGTGCCTCAGTTCCCTCATCTGAAAATGGGGAGTCAGTACGTGTTCTCCCTTCTATTTAGACTGTCAGTCCCTTGTGGGACCTAATTTTCTTGTATCTACCTCAGCACTTAGTACACTGCTCAGCACACAGTAAGCGCTTAACAAATGCCAAAATTATTTTCATTATTTGTTGTGCATTATGATATGCAGAGTACTAGTCCTTAGGGAAGATTGTAGACACAAGGCATTTACAGTCAATGGGGGTGGGGGGGGTGGGGGGGGGAGAAGCAATCAATCGATCATATTTATTGAGCATTCTCCCTTGGAAGAATACAATGGAACAATAACAGAGTTGGTAGACACATTATCTGCCCAAAATGAGCTTACAGTCCAGAGGGGGAGACAAACATTAATATAAATAAATTACAGATATGCTGTGGGACTGGGGCGGGGGGCGATGAATAAAAGGTGCAAATCAGGGTGATAAGGAGGTGGGAGAAGAGGAAATGAGGGCTTGGATAGGGAAGGCTTCTTTGGGGAGACGTGTCTTCAATAAGGCCTTGAAGGTGGGGGGAATAATTGTCTGTCAAAAATGAGGGTAGAGGACAATCCAGGCCAGAGGCAACATGTAGGCGAGAGGTTGGCAGAGAGATAGGAAAGATGGAGGTACCGCGAGTTGGTTGGTCTTAGAGGAGGAAAGTGAAGTATGCAGGCTAGGCCGTAGTGGGAAACATCGAGGGGAGGTAGGAGGGGCAAGGTGATGGAGTGCTTTAAAACCGATGGTGAGGAGTTTCCGTTTGACGTGGAGGTGGAGGAACAACCACTGGAGGTTCTTGAGGAATGCGGAAACATGACTGAATATTTTTGTAGACAATATTTTGTAGACAAGAGAAGCAGCGTGGCTCGGCAGAAGGAGCCCGGGCTTTGGAGTCAGAGGTCATGGATTTGAATCCCGGCTCCGCCAATTGTCAGCTGTGTGACTCTGGGCAGGTCACTTCACTTCTCTGTGCCTCAGTTATCTCATCTGTAAAATGAGGTTTAAGACTGTGAGCCCCCCGTGGGACAACCTGATCACCTTGTAACCTCCCCAGCGCTTAGGACGGTGCTTTGCACATAGTAAGCGCTTAATAAATGCCATTATAAAAAATAATTGAGGCGGCAGTAACGTACGGACTGGAGTGGGGCGAGACAGGAGGCAGGGAGGTCAGCAAAAAGGCTGATACATTCGTCAAAGTGGGATAGGATAAGCGCTTGGATTAATGGGGAAGCAGTTTGGATAAAGAGGAAAGGGTGAATTTTAGTGATGTGAAGGTTGAAGAGGCAGATTATTGATAGACTGAATACGTGGGTTGAATGAGAATGATGAATCAAGGATAACATCAAGGTTATGGGCTTGTGCGTTAGGAAGGATGGTAGTGCTGTTGTTTTATAATGCCAGGAAAGTCAAGGGGAGGACAGGCTTTGGGTGGGAAAATGAGTTCTGTTTTGGACATTTTAAGTTTGAGGTAGAGCGCTGTACTCTGAGCTTGGAAAAGTGCAATACAACAGAGCTGGCAGACGTGTTCCCTGCCCACAATGAGCCTAAAATCTAGATGGACTTTCTAGAGGGATAGAATGAATGTTGCCCATACCAGCCAGGGAGAATTTTCCAAAAGCCCAGTGAACTTCAGTCCACAGTGCCAGATTTGCAGTATAGGGGAGGGTGGCAGGAATTTTTCAATACCCCTCTCCCCTCACAACCTTTTCAATAATCTATCCAACTTTCTTGTGTGTATTTTTTCCAGCTGCAGTTGCCCTACAAACTGTAGACGCACATTCCCCCGGCATTACCAAACAGGCAGAAGTCGCTTCACTTTCCTGTACCTCATTTACTTCATCTATAAAATGGGGATGAAAGCGTGAGCCCCATGTGGGACAGGGACTATGTCCAAACTGATTTACTTGTATCTTCCCCACTGCTAAGATAGGCTTGGCATATAGTAAGCGCTTAAGAAATACCATCATCATAATAATTATTATTTATAATATTGCCTCAGGAGTGATTTGGGCATGTACTGGAAAGAAGCTGTAAGAAAAAATAATGAAGGGCAGAAGACAGAGAGGGGAAACAAAAAAACCTAGAGGAAGAAGTGTTGAAGAGACCCAAGATCTCATTCTTGAATATATTAAGCCACAGTGATTTACCTAAGGCAGTTTTTTTGCTCCTCTGATAAGCAGAAACTTTGGCAAAACTCTATCCTGGGAATGCTGATGTTGATTTTTGTTTTTTTTTTTCTTTGTTTTTTTGGTAAGTGCACATGGAGCCACACCTGTATTTTTGCCAATTTATCTGTAAGATATTTTTTGATGGTATTTGTTAAGGGCTTTTTGATGAGATTTGTAAAGTGCTTACTATGTGTCAAGTGATGTCCCGAGCACTGGGGTAGATACAAGCTAATCAGGTTGGACGCAGTTCATGTCCCACATGGGGCTCACGGACTTACTGAAGAGGTAACTGAGACCCAGAGAAGTTAAGTGACCTGCCCAAAGTCACACAGCAGACAAGTGGTGGATCAGGGATTAGAATCCAGGTCCTCTTGACTCCTAGACTTATGCTTTATTCACTAGACTACACTGTTTGATTCAGACAGTGTACTGTCCCATGTGCTTAGTGCAGTGGTTGGCAGGTAGGGAGCAAGACTGTGAGCCCATTGTTGTTGGATAGGGACCGTCTCTATATGTTGCCGACTTGTACTTCCCAAGCACTTAGTACAGTGCTCTGCACACAGTAAGTGCTCAATAAATATGATTGAATAAATGAATGAACTAATAAGTGCCCCAACTATTATCACTATTACGATTGTTGCCATTTTGGCTATTGTGATCTGAAATTCAAATTCCATCCACATATTTTTCCTGAACCCCAATTCAATACAGGGGCATGTTTTGAATACATAGCTAGAAAGCAGTTTTGATTTCACTTAAACCCATTTTCCCGCTGCCAATCCACTTCCATTTACACATGGCTCTAGAAATTTGGTACCGTGGTTCTATAATAATGACGGCATTTATTAAGCGCTTACTATGTGCAAAGCACTGTTCTAAGCACTGGTGAGGTTACAAGGTGATCAGGTTGTCCCACGGGGAGCTCACAGTTTTAACCCCCATTTTCCAGATGAGGGAACTGAGGCCCAGAGAAGTGAAGTGACTTGCCCAAAGTCACATAGCAGACAAGTGGCGGAGCAGGGATTTGAACCCATGACCTCTGACTCCAAAGCCCGGGCTCTTTCCACTGAGCCACGCTGTTATATGCCACTGCTACCCAAACTTACTGGACTTGTGTCTGCAGAACTTACACTGTCTAAATATTTGAAAAGCCTCAGAGGGAGATGTACAGAAAAATACATTTTGCTTTTTCTCTATTGCAGCAGAACAGCCTTGCCTCCAGGCAGGTAATCCCACAATCATGACTTCTCCCTGCCGAATTTGGGCCTTATTTCTCACTATGGAGTACATCTACTTCTACAGAAGTTGGCATAGAGACTAACTAGTGATAACAGAAAGGCATAATCATGAAGGATACCCATGAAATATACTGAAGTGCTTTAGGGGGAGAATTAAGAGCTGGAGGCGAGAATTGGAAGAATCCCTCTGAAAAGAAAGAAAATTACAGTGGTCGTGGTACACATAAAATGCTGATTGCATTGCTAATGGATTTGAGTTCATCAGCAGTTTAATTGATTTTTCTGTACCGTTCTTGGAGAATACAATGACCAGGGTGATCATTTACAGTTTACAGTGTGCATTTATGAAATTAAAAAAAAAAGACAGCTCGATGATTTCTCTTGGTTGGAAATCTGGGGAAGTTGGAGCTCCAGCTGATAACTCCGCAATCCATCTCTGAATGACTATTTTGGGGAAAATGAATTCCCGAGGCCCAAATCCGATTGTTTCATCTTTGGCAAAGAGGCATTCCTCGGGAATGCTCTCTAGAAGAAAACTGAGCTCGTCTTCTGCCTCGTTCAGACAGCTTAACTCTTCCTGTAGATGCTTTCCTGTTCTCTTTCACAGAGGTATAGGACAGTGAGGGGTTGGGTGGCAGCAAACTATAAATGTCTGATCCAGGGATCCTTTATTCCAGCTAAGAAACTGGGAGTGCTGATTCCATTGCCTGGGCCTACTTTTGGAGAGGAGAGCAGGAAGCTTCTGGGGGCAGTCCTAAGTGAACTGCTTTACCATTTAGCTGTGTTGTAATCAATCAACAGTATTTATTGAGTGCTTACTGCATGCAGAGCGCGGTACCAAACACGCAAAAGCCACCAATGATCTCCTTCTTACTAATCCAATGGCCTCTATTCCATCCTAATCCTCCTTGACCTCTCTGCCATCTTTGACACTGTGGACCACCCCCTTCTCCTGGAAATATTAACCAACCTCTGCTTCATTGACACTGTTCTCTCCTGGTTCTCCTCCTATCTCCTCTGACTGCTCCTTCTCTGTCTCTTTCACGGGCTCCCCCTCTAACTGTGGGGTTCCTTCAGGATTAAAGTTTTGGGTCCCCTTCTAGTCGCCATCTACACCCACTCCCTTGGAGAACTCATTTGCTCCCAAGACTTCAATTACCACCTTTTATGCCGATGATTCTCAAGCCTACAGCTCCAGCCCTGACCGCTCTCCCTCTCTGTAATCTCTCATTTCCTCTTGCCTTCAAAACATTTCTACTTGAATATCCTGCCGTCACCTCAAATGTAATGTGTCCAAAATGGAACTCCTTATCTTCCCAACCAAACTCTGACTTTCCCATCATTGTCTTAACCACTCATCTAGTTTGTGATCCTTTGGCAAGTCACTTCACTTCCAGTTGCCTCATCTGTTAAACAAGGGTTAAGACTATGAGCCCCATGTGAGACATGGACTGTGTCCAACCTGATTAACTTGTATCTTCCTCAGTGCTTTGTACAGTACCCGGCGCATAGTGCATACTTGTTTTTGATGGCATTTATTAAGCACTTACTATGTGCAAAGCACTGTTCTAAGCGCTGGGGAGGTTACCAGGTGATCAGGTTGTCCCACGGGGGGCTCACAGTCTTAATCCTTATTTTACAGATGAGGTAACTGAGGCCCAGAGAAGTTAAGTGACTTACCCAAAGTCACACAGCTGACAACTGGTGGAGCCAGGATTTGAACCCCTGACCACTGACTCCAAAGCCCGTGCTCTTTCCACTGAGCCACGCTGCTTCTCATAAAGATATGAGATAAATATCATAAAGCAGAACAAGAAAAACCCATCCACTTTGTGTGGCAATTACATTACTGGATCATTAAGACTTGATCTGCTGTAACTCCTCACTGTTAGATCTTAATCCTTTCTTTAAATGAGGGGAATCGGCAAGGCTCGAGAGGAAACCAATAACTCGTTAAGAAACCAAATGTTCCAAAAAGAGGACAAGTACTTGCTGGCAACCCAAGGCTTGGTGGAAAAATTTCCGGAAAAAGGTACCCCTCTGCTGCCATCCAGATACTTGGACCCACAACATTACCCTCTAGACTGTAAGCTTGTTGTGGGCAGGGAAAGTGTCTGTTATATTATGTGTCTGTTATCAGAGAAGCAGCGTGGCTTAGTGGAAAGAGCCCGGGCTTGGAAGTCAGAGGTTGTGGGTTCTAATACCGGCTTCCCCCATTTGTCAGCTGTGTGACTTTGGGCAAGTCACTTAACTTTTCGGTGCCTCAGTTTCTTCATCTGTAAAATGGGGATTAAGACTGTGAGCCCTACGTGGGACAACCTGATAACCTTGTATCTACCAGTGCTTAGAACAGTGCTTGGCACATAGTAAGTGCTTAACAAATGCCATTATTATTATTATATTGCAGGGCATGCGTCTGTTAATTTTTGTATTGTACTCTCCCAAGCACTTAGTATAGTGTTCTGCACACAGTAAGCGCTCAATAAATATGATTTTCTGACTCCAAAACCTGCACGCAAGAAAAATCTGAACAGTTTGGGGAAAGTTTTAATAGGAGAAGCAGCAGTAAGATTGACAGGTCAGCCATACTGAGGGTGTGTGGGATTTTCTGGAGATGCTACAAGTACAGAGAATGTTCGGTAGGAAGATTTGGGAATTATTATATTGGTTAACTTTTAGGAGCGCAGCATGACCTTGTGGGAAGAGCACAGGACTGATACTCAGGAGATCTGGGTCCTCATCCTGGCTCTGCTGTTCGCCTGCTGTGTGACTTTGGGCAAGCCACTTAACCTCTCTGTGCCTCAGTTTCTACATTGGTAAAATGCGTATAATACACCTGCTTTCCCTCCTTCTTAGATTGTGAACCCCATCTGCTCTGAAATGAGCTGATCATCCAGTGCTTGGTGCATAATAAGCTCTTAATCAATATTGTTTTTACTAAGTCCCATTGTTGGGTAGGGACCATCTCTATATGTTGCCAACTTGTACTTCCCAAGCGCTTAGTACAGTGCTCTGCACACAGTAAGCGCTCAATAGATATGACTGAACGAATGAATGAATAAGTGGCCAACATCTAACCCTGAGAAATGTCATTCAGGGGACGACCACCGTAAAATTGCATCCAGTAGCCTGTCCCACATGGAAAGCAGTGTGACTTAAGTGGATAGAACACTTGTCTGTTGTGTGACCTTGGGCAAGTCTCTTCACTTCTCAGTTACCTTTATTGGGATGACGATGATGATAATAATATTCATTCTATTGTATTTATGGAGCTCTTACCGTGTGCAGAGCACTGTACTAAGTGTTTGGGAGAGTACGGTATATCAATACACAGACATTCCTTGCCCACTGTGTCCTTATAATAGTGGTATTTGTTAAATACCTAGTTTGTGCTAAGAGCTGTGCTAAGCAATGGGGTATGTCCAAGGCAATTAGTTCAGACAAATTCTCTGGTCCACCAGTAAATGATAAAGAGAATGGTTCTTAATAAACTTTCTGGAAGCAAGAGAAGGGTCCATGCCCTCAGAATAATTTCAGTAGCCTGGATACAGTCCACTAGTATCACTTGGCATTCCAGAAACAAGCTAGTAGATCTGTAGCCATTCAATTGGAACTAGAGTTTGTCGATGAGATTAAAATAAAATCCATGAGGCCGTGTGATATTATTCATTCACATGGTGAGTTGGGCTTGAGCCATAGGCATCTAGGGAATAACGTGATTGGTATCTGAATCAGGAATAGCAACTAAATTTCTGAAGCCTTGAATTTAGCACAAATGAAAGGTTGTTTTTTTTCAAAAAAAGGACACCATTATAATGGATGGAACATCTGTGGTGAGCATTAGATGGAGCAGAAAATTTACTTGTGACTGATGTAGAGTTCAAGAGCACTGAAGCCTCTACTAAAATACGACACCCCTTTCTCAAGAGGAAGCTTAATTTAACATTTTACTGACACTCTGGTGCATTTTCTTTGTCGGGCGAAGAGGAAAGATCGGTTCTTATTTTGATTTTTTTAAAATATCGGCATTTTAGTGATACCACTTTGGAGTCAACTGGAGGGTTTGAACTTCATAAAGTTGAGGTTCAGTGGCTCCAAAAGCTGGCAAGGGATTTGTGTCATTGCAAATATTATTCTCTAGTTACTGGTATGGATTATTGACTTTTATTTGCTTTCTATTTTTCTGCTTTCAACTTGTTTCAACTGCACTTCTGGCCCTACTGGAAGATTCTTTACTGTCAAGTCCTTTACCGCATGGTTTCCATCGCCAATCCAGCCTAGTTTCTGACACTATTCTGCAAGCGCTTTTTTCTTTTTTTAATGGTATTTGTTAAGCACTTACTATGGCTCAAACACTATTCTAAGGGTTGGGATAGATACTGGAAACGGTCCCTGTCCCATTTGGGGCTCACAGTTTAAGTAGAAGGAAGAATAGGGGAAGTGAAACACCATGAGGTTAAATGATTTGCCCAAGGTCACACAGCGGACAAGGGGCAGAGCCAGGATTAGTCGGTCAGTCGTATTTAATAATAATAATAATAATGGCATTTATTAAGCACTTACTATGTGCAAAGCACTGTTCTAAGCACTGGAGAGGTTACAAGGTGATCAGGTTGTCCCATGGGGGGCTCACAGTCTTCACCTCCATTTTACAGATGAGGTAACTGAGCCCCAGAGAAGTGAAGTGACTTGCCCAAAGTCACACAACTGACAACTGGCGGAACTGGGATTTGAACCCATGACCTCCGACTCCAAAGCCTGTGCTCTTTCCACTGAGCCACGCTGTATTTAATAATCATGGTATTTGTTAAGCACTTACTATGTGCAAAGCACTGTTTTAAGTGCTGGGGGGATACAAGGTGATCAGGTTGTCCCACGTGGGGCTCACAGTCTTAATCCCAATTTTACAGAGTGGGGATTTATTGAGTGCTTACTGTGTGCAGAGCATTAATTCATTCATTCAATCATATTTATTGAGCGCTTAGTGTGTGCAGAGCACTGTTCTAGGCACCTGGGAGAGTACAGTATAACAATATAATAATAATAATAATAATTTTGGTATTTGTTAAGCGCTTACTATGTGCAAAGCACTGTTCTAATTTAACCAACATATTCCCTGCCTACAATGAGCTTACAGTCTAGGTTGGGAGACAGACATTAAAATAAACTGTACTTACAGATACAACCTTCATTATGCATTCAATTGTATTTATTCAGCACTTACTGTGTGTAAGTGTTCGGGAGAATACAATACCACAATTTGTGCAAAGCAATCAATCAATCAATCATATTTATTGAGTGCTTACTGTGTGCAGAGCTGTACTAAGCGCTTGGGAAGTACAATATAGAGACAGTCCCTACCCAACAGTGGGTTCACAGTCTAGAAGGGGGAGACAGAGAACAAAACCAAACACACTAACAAAATAAAATAAATAGAAAAGATATGTACAAGTAAAATAAATAGAGTAATAAATATGTACCAACATATATACATATATACAGGTACTGTGGGGAAGGGAAGGAGGTAAGATGGGGGGGGGGATGGAGAGGGGGACGAGGGGGAGAGGAAGGAAGGGGCTCAGTCTGGGAAGGCCTCCTGGAGGAGGTGAGCTCTCAGTAGGGCCTTTGCTTGGAAGAGTACAATACAGCAATATAATCAGTCATTATGAGCAAGCAGTGTGATGACCCTGGCCAACAGGCGGGCCAGGGGGTGGCTATATGGTATGAAACGTTCATGGCCCTGAGGGATTCAGGGACAGACAAGTGGGAGATACAATTCCTGCGCTCAAGAGGTTTCCAGTCTAATAGTCCCTGTAGGGTGGACACTGATGCCGCCATCCCATCCCATTCCTTCATTGGTGCGGCACCTCTACTAGGCCGAGTCTCACGTTCTTGTGTGTCTATGATGCACTGATGGGGCGGCCTTTCCCTCAGGGGACTCACAACATCAGACAGGCCCACGGTCATGGCGGTCCTGCCCTCAGGGGGCTCAACAGCAGACAGGCAAAAAGTCATGGCAGCCCTTCCCTGAGGGACTCGTAGTATCAGAAGGCCCACAGTTGCCATGCCTCTGTCCTTGGGGGCTCAAAAATGTCACACGGGCCTACAACCATGGTAGCCCTGCCCTCAGGGGGCTCACAATATCAGACAAGGTGCCAGGTTGTAGCAGTCCTGCCCTGAGGGGTGTGGTGGTGGTGGGGTGGTTACGATGTCAGACAGGCCCAAGATTGTGGTAGCCCTGCCCTCAGGGGGCTTACAGTATCATACAGTCCCATGGTCATGGGGGCCTTGCCCTCACTGTGTTGGACGGGCCGATGGATCCTACGGTCTGTCATTTGCTGGGCAGAGCAGTGGAGTGGGCACAATTTCACATGAAGGGCGTTTGATGAGCTCACTCATCTGCTAAATTCTTGGGAGGATTCAGCAGAGACGAGACACTATCGCTGCTCTTCCGGAGTTCACAATATGACAAAAGACGATGCCCTGCACATAGCAAGTGCTCAATAACCTTTTCCTCCGCTCCTCTTTCCCCTCCCCAATGACCTGACTCCCTCCCTCTGCTCTACCCTCTTCCTCACCCTACAGTACTTGTTTATATATGTACATATTTAGGATTCTATTTATTTTATTAATAATAATAATAATAATGGTATTTGTTAAGTGCTTACTATGTGCGAAGGACTGTTCTAAGCATTGGGGGGATACAAGGTGATCAGGTTGTCCCACGGGGGGCCTCACAGTCTTCATCCCCATTTTACAGATGAGGGAACTGAGGCACAGTGAAGTTAAGTGGCTTGCCCAAGATCACACAGCTGACAAGTGGCGGAGCCGGGGTTCAAACCCATGACCCCTGACTCCCAAGCCCATGCTCTTTCCACTGAGCCATGCGGCTTCTCTTAGTGACTTTGGGCAAGTCACTTCACTTCTCTGTGCCTCAGTTCCCTCATCTGTAAAATGGGGATTAAAACTGTGAGCCCCCCGTGGGACAACCTGATCACCTTGTAACCTCCCCAGTGCTTAATAATTAATATTGACATTTATTAAGTGCTTACTATGTGCAAAGCACTGTTCTAAGTGCTGGGGAGGCTACAAGGTGACCAGGTTGCCCCACGGGGGGCTCACAGTCTTCATTCCCATTTTACAGATGAGGAAACTGAGGCACAGAGAAGTCAAGTTACTTGCCCAAAGTCACACAGCTGACAAGTGGCAGAGCCATGATTTGAACCCACAGCCCCTGACTCCAAAGCCCGGGCTCTTTTCCACTGAGCCACGCTGCTTCTCGTAGAACAGTCCTTTGCACATAGTAAGTGCTCAATAAATGCTGTTATTATTATTAATTATGTATATCTAATAACCCTATTTATTTATGTTTATGCTATTGATGCCTGTTTACTTGTTTTATTTTGTTGTCTGTCTCTCCCGTTCTACGCTACGAGCCCGTTGTTGTGTAGGTATTGTCCCTGTTGCTGAATTGTACTTTTCAAGCACTTAGCACCGTGCTCCGCACACAGCCAGTGCTCAATAAATACGATCGAGTGAATAAATGAACAAATAAAACACCATCCATTGATTTGGCTGGAAATGAGTGTTCCAGTTCCTTCTGTGATGGAAGTGGGGCCGGTAGATGACGGCAATAAGAATCTGGAGGGGGTGGCAGAGGAGAATAATGTGGGTTTCAAAGGAAGGGAAGGAAAGGGAAGGGGGAGGAGGGATAGTGAGAAAGGGACTAGCTGGGAGAGGAAGGAGAGAGAAGAGAAGAGAAGCCCCCCTGAGAAAGAGGCACAGTCTCCTTCCTCGCGCGCTGAGCACTGCAGCGGCAGGGGAAGTCCTTTCCTCACCATGAACAGGATGCACTTGACATCAAGCGCTGCACTGAAGTTCGGGAGGATTGAGAGGACCTCGTCCCGGTCCTCGAACGTGAAGCAGGCGTCATGCGGAGATGGGCCAGCACCACTTCGTATCCACCACACGTGTCCCACGCGTTGTCAGTAAAGTGTCACCTGCCCCAGCCCCCCCAGCATCCTCAACCTCAGGCCCAGAAATCATCCCCAAACCAAGCCTGACCTTCCCCAACACCAAGGCCATCTGATCTCCAAGTCTTCCCCCAACCCATCCCCACCTGCTTATAATAATAATATTTGTGGTATTGGTTAAGCACTTACTGTGTACCAGGCACTGTGGTAAATGCTGGGGTGGATACAGGCAAATCGGACTGGGAAGCAGCGTGGTTTAGTGGAAATAATAATAATAATAATAATAATATTAATAATAATGGCATTTATTAAGCGCTTGCTATGTGCAAAGCACTGTTCTAAGCGCTGGAAAGAGCCCGGGTTTGGGAGTCAGAGATCATGGGTTTGAATTCCGGCTCCGCCAATTGTCAGCTGGGTGACTTTGGGCAAGTCACTTCACTTCTCTGTGCCTCAGTTACCTCATCTGTAAAATGGGGATGAAGACTGTGAGCCCCACGTGGGACAATCTGATCACCTTGTATCTTCCCCAGTGCTTAGAACAGTGCTTTGCACATAGCAAGCACTAAAGAAATACCATTACTATTATTATTATTATTTTTATTATTATTAAAGAGCCCGGGCTTGGGAGTCAGAGGTCACAGGTTCTAATCCCAGCTCCACCACTTATCAGCTGTGTGACCTTGGGCAAGTCACTTCACTTCTCTGAGCCTCAGTACCCTCATCTGTAAAATGGGGGTGAAGACTGTGAGCCCCACGTGGGTCAACCTGATTACCCTGTATCTACCCCAGTGCTCAGAACAGTGCTTGGCACATAGTAAGCACTTAACAAATACCATCATCATCATCATCATCATCATCATCATCACAGTCTCTGTCCCATGTGGGGCTCATTGTCTCAATCCCCACTTTACAGATGTCAGAGGTCATGGGTTCAAATCCCTACTCCGCCACTTGTCAGCTGTGTGACTTTGGGCAAGTCACTTAATTTCTCTGTGCCTCAGTTACCTCATCTGTAAAATGGGGATGAAGACTGTGAGCCCCACGTGGGACAACCTGATCGCTCTGTAACCTCCCCAGCGCTTAGAACAATGCTTTGCACATAGTAAGTGCTTAATAAATGCCATCATTATTATTATGAGATAATTGAGGCACAGAGAAGTGAAGTGACTTGCCCAAGGTCACACAGCAGACATTTGGTGGAGAAGGGATTAGAACCCATGACCTTCTGAACCCCAGGTCCGTGTTCTAGCTACACACTGCTTATGTCATCCACCCCCAGCCTAAACAAGCAGGGGAACTTTCAACCTCCAATCAATCGTATTTATTGAGCGCTTACTGTGTGCAGAGCACTGTACTAAGCACTTGGGAAGTACAAGATGGCAACATAGAGAGACAGTCCCTACCCAACAGTGGGCTCACCTGCTCTTTCCTCAGACACTCCCCCCAGCCCCAACCCATCAGCAATATCAGAAACATAAATCATCACCACCCCAACCCCTCCCCATTTTCCTTAGTGCCCCCCAATCAGGCAACGCCCAATATATATACACATCATTATCAGTGTCACAACCCATCAGTACCACCCTACTTTCCCTTTTATTCAATCCTAGAGAAATAGCCTGACTTAATGGAAAGAGCCTGGGCTTGAGAGTCAGAGGCTGTGAATTCCAATCCTGGCTCCGCCACTTATCAGTGCTTTGCACATAGTAAGCGCTTAATAAATGCCATCATTATTATTATCAGCTGAGTGACTTTGGGTAAGTCAATTTCTCTGTGTCTCAGTTACTTCATCTGTAATATGGGGATTAAGACTGAGCCCCCGCTGGGACAACCTGATTACCTTGTATGTACCCCAGTGCCTAGAACAGTACTTGGCACATAGTAAGCTCTTAACAAATACCATCATTATTATTATTTATTGAGTGCTCGTTTTGTGTGGAGCACTGTACTAAGCACTTGGAAAGTACGATACAGGAATAGAGACAATCTCTGCTTGCACTTTCAACCTTCATCCCCTGACCTGCCCCATTCATTCATTCAATCAACCGTATTTATTGAGCGCTTACTGTGTGTAGAGCACTGTACCAAGCGCTTGGGAAGTACAAGTCGGCAACACATAGAGACGGTCCCTACCCAACAACGGGCTCACAGTCTAGAAGGGGGAGACAGGCAACAAAACAAAATGCGGACAGGTGTCAAGTTGTCAGAATAAATAGAATTAAAGCTAAATGCACATCGTTAACAAAATAAATAGAATAGTAAATATGTACAAGTAAAATAAATAGAGTAATAAATCTGTACAAACATATATACAGGTGCTGTGGGGAGGGGAAGGAGGTGGGGGGGGGGGCTCAACCCCCACACATCAATAACACGTGTATCTGAGTCATTTCTGCAACCCAGGAATCAACACATCTTGTAATCCCCTCTCCACCCAATCAGCCCAACCCTGATTCCCCTACCGTCTTCATCATCACCAACAATTCATTCAATCATATTTATTGAGCGCTTACTGTGTGCAGAGCACTGGACTAAGCTCTTGGGAAGTACAAGTTGGCAACACATAGAGATGGTCCCTACCCAACAGTGGGCTCACAGTCTAGAAGGGGGAGACAGAGAACAAAACAAAACATATTAACAGAGTAAAATAAATAGAATAAATACGTACAAGCCCTGTCCCAGACCACCCTAAAAAAAGAAAAGTGTGTGTGTTTGAGAGGAAAGGTAATAAAAGCAGCCGGCACCCACCTACTCACCAAAGCCCTGGGCAAGACGCACTCTGCCTTCTTTCCACCTGCATACTAGGGGAGTATTGATTCAGGAGCATTATATAGGACAGGGAGGGGCCCAGAAGCCTCTGGGGCCTTCAAGCGCTTAGTACAGTGCTCTGCACAGCGTAAGCGCTCAATAAATACGATTGATTGATTGATTGATTTAAGGAGCAGTGCTTCCTGGCCCCATTTAGAGTCCCCCATCAACTGAACCCAGTTGCTCTGATTCCCAGGCCTGTGCTGTTTCCACAAGGTCACACTGCTTCGCCATGTGGGCAGGGATTGTGAGACTCATCGCTTTTGTATCGTCCTTTCCTAGGCGCTTAGTTCAGTACCCTGCACACAGTAGATTGTAAGCTCTTTGAGGGAAGGGATCATGCCTACCATCTTTATTATATTATACCCTCCCAAGCGCCTAGTCCAGTGCTCTGCACACAGTAAATAATCAAACAACCAGTGGTATTTATTGTGTGTAAGCTCCCCTAGAGAGTAAACTCCCCTCTAGACTGTAAGCTTGTTACAGGCAGGCAATGTGTCTGCTAATTCTGTTGTGCTATACTCTCCTAGGCGCTTAGTTCAGTACCCTGCACACAGTAGATTGTAAGCTCTTTGAGCTTACAATTGTAAGCTCTGCCCACAGTAAGCGCTCAATAAATACGATTGAATGAATGAAGGGAAGGGATCATGCCTACCATCTTTATTATATTATACCCTCCCAAGTGCTTAGTCCAGTGCTCTGCACACAATAAATACTCAATCAATTAATTAACCAATGGTATTTATTGTGTGTAAGCTCCCCTAGAGAGTAAACTCCCCTCTAGACTAAAAGCACGTTACAGGCAGGGAATGTGTCTGTTGATTCTGTTGTACTGCATATAGTAAGTGCTTAATAAATACCACTGATTGAGCGCTTACTGTGTGCTAACCACTGGATCACTTGGGAGAGTACAACGGCGTCCAAAGACTTCTTCCCTTCCCATAAAGAGCTTTCAGTCAAGAGGGAGGAGACAGACGTTAAAATAAATTATGGATATATACATAAGTGTAAAGAGGATGGATTTTCTTTTTCTCACCCCTTTTCTAATTTCTGCATAACACCAAGAGTCGGAGGAAGTGGTTGGGGCGGGGGGGCTGGTCCTGATTTCCAGGAAGCTTAAAGCAAATCAGTTCATCAGTGGTATTTACTGAGCACTTACTATGTGCAGAGCCCTGTACTAAATGCTTGGAGGAGTCCATTATGACAGTGTTAATGATGTGCATCTAGCTTTACTTCTATTTATTCTGATGACTTGACACCTGTCCACATGTTTTGTTTCGTTGTCCGTCTTCCCCTTCTAGATTGTGAGCCCGTTGTTGGGTAGGGACCGTCTCTATACGTCGCCAACTTGTACTTGTACTTCCCAAGCGCTTAGTACAGTGCTCTGCACACAGTAAGCACTCAATAAATACGATTGAATGAATGAATGAATGCTGTGGAACTGAGGGTGGGGTGGATATCAAGTGCTTAAATGATACAGACCCAACTGCATAGGCAAGGCTGAAGGCGGAGGGAGCTGGGGAAAATAAAAAACATAGATTGATGACTGATTGGTTAGTTAACCTTTGTCAGTGACACAGTGAGCTTAATTTAGTTATGCAAGGACTCTGCCCCCCTCTCAGAATGGCACCTGGAGAGTTTCCAGTACTTTTCCAGTCCCTGCTACAGGAATCAAGCAGAGGCCTACCCATTCCATTCCTAGCTTGGCCAGTGGTTAGTGAGTGGAAGGCAATCTGCTCCAAGTCAAAACTCACCTGTGCTGGGCAGCAGCGGCGTGGGAGTTGAGGGCGGAGACTCAAGTTTACTGCGTGGAAGAACCACTGCCGTATTTTGACCAAGAAAAATCTATGGAGACACTACCAGAAGGATTGCAGATGGAGGCGGGGCAAGCTGGGAGAGATGTGTCCATGGAGTCGCCATGAGTCGCAGACGACTCGACAGCAGAATACAAGATGCGACAAGGACGCTGCCACATTATAGCTTTTTCAGATGGGTCCATGCTTAATGGAAAACCACTGGGTTCTGGGGTGGCATGGACCTCCATACACCTGTGGAGCAGGAATTCCCTCCCCAGTCTTTATTAGTAGCAATAAAAATAATAATAATAATGATTATAATAGTAGCATGGTGTTTGTTCATTGCTTACTATGTGTCAAGCACTCTACTAAGCCGTATGGCAGAAATGAGGTAATCAGCTGCAGTTGCTTTCCCATAAGGGACTCACATTCTAAGGGGGAGGGAGAACAAGTATTTAATCCCTTTTTACCAACTGGAAACTGAGGCCAAAAGAAGTTAAGTTAAGCAGCATGGCCTAGTATATACAGCACGAGTCTGGGAGTCAGAGGGACCTGGGTTCTAATCCCGGCCTTGCTACTTCAATCAATCAATCAATCGTATTTATTGAGCGCTTACTATGTGCAGAGCACTGTACTAAGCGCTTGGGAAGTACAAATTGGCATCACATAGAGACAGTCCCTACCCAACAGTGGGCTCACAGTCTAAAAGGGGGAGACAGAGAACAGAACCAAACATACCGACAAAATAAAATAAGTAGGATAGAAATGTACAAGTAAAATAAATAAATAAATAAATAGAGTAATAAATATGTACAACCATATATACATATATACAGGTGCTGTGGGGAAGGGAAGGAGGTAAGACGGGGGGATGGAGAGGGGGACGAGGGGGAGAGGAAAGAAGGGGCTCAGTCTGGGAAGTCCTCCTGGAGGAGGTGAGCTCTCAGCAGGGCCTTGAAGGGAGGAAGAGAGCTAGCTTGGCGGATGGGCAGAGGGAGGCCATTCCAGGCCCGGGGGATGACGTGGGCCGGGGGTCGATGGCGGGACAGGCGAGAGCGAGGTACAGTGAGGAGATTAGTGGTGGAGGAGCGGAGGGTGCGGGCTGGGCTGGAGAAGGAGAGAAGGGAGGTGAGGTAGGAGGGGGCGAGGGGATGGACAGCCTTGAAGCCCAGGGTGAGGAGTTTCTGCCTGATGCGCAGATTGATTGGTAGCCATTGGAGGTTTTTGAGGAGGGGAGTAATATGTCCAGAGCGTTTCTGGACAAAGATAATCCGGGCAGCAGCATGAAGTATGGTCTGCTGTTTGACCTTGAGCAAGTCACTTCATTTTTCTAGGCCTCAATTCCCTCATCTGTGAAATGGAGATTAAGACTGTGAGCCCTATATGGGACATGGACTGTGTCCAACCTGATTACCTTGTAATCAGTACCTAGTGCTTAGAACAGTAAGCTTGTTGTGGGCAGGGACTGTGTCTGTTTAATGTTATATCGTGCCCTCCGAAGTGCTTAATACAGTTTTTTGCACATAGTAAATGCTCAATAAATATGAACGATTGACTCTGCCTGGCACATATTAAGCAATTAACAACCTTTCTACATGTTTTGTTTTGTTGTCTGTCTCCCCCTTCTAGACTGTGAGCCCATTGTTGGGTAGGGACCGTCTCTATATGTTGCCAACTTGTACTTCCCAAGCACTTAGGACAGTGCTCTGCACATAGTAAGTGCTCAATAAATATGATAGAATGAAATACCATAGTTAATGCCCAAGGTTAAATGGTAGGCAAATGGCAGAGCTGGTATTAGAATGCAGGTCCACAATTATTATTATTAATATTATTAGTAGTATATGACACCTCTTCACTATATGTTTGTACATATTTATTACTCTATTTTACTTGTACATATCTATTCGATTTATTTTTTGTTAATATGTTTGGTTTTGTTCTCTGTTTCCCCTTCTAGACTGTGAGCCCACTGTGAGCCCACGTCTCTATATGTTGCCAACTTGTACTCCCCAAGTGCTTAGTACAGTGCTCTGCACAGAGTAAGCGCTCAATAAATATGATTGATTGATTGATTGGCAGGGGCTGGGATCAACTCAGTACCTCTAGCTACTTCTTTTTTATGGTGCTTCTTAATAATAATAATGATGATGGTGATGATGGTATTTGTTAAGTGCTTACTATGTGCCAAGCACTGTTCTAAGTGCTTACTATGTGCCAGGCACTGTACTAAACGCTGGTTCTACTTCCAGTTCCTCATTTGCCCAGTGGAGACGTCCCAAAGGGGAGCTGTGAAAATCAACACGGTGTCAAATTCCTAGGGGTCAGGCCCGGGCGGCCTCCCCACAGGGGACGTGGGGGTGGAGGGATTCCCAAACTCTGCCTCAGATCAATCAGTCAATAAATAAATGGCATTTGCTGAGTGCTCACTCTGTGCAGAGCACTGAACCAAGCATTTGGGAGAGTATTGATCCCCACCCGAGTGGAGAAGGGAGACATTAAAACCAATCGCAAATGGGGGAAATGGCAGAATGTAAGATATGGACACATCAGTCAATCCATCAGTGGTATTTACTGAGCACTTACTATGTGCAGAGCACTGCACTAAGCGCTTGGGAGAGTACCGTACAAAATTAGCAGACAAGCTCCCTGCCCATAATGAACTTATAGTCTAGACGACGATCATAAATGCTTTGAGAAGATTTTAGGGGAGTGCTCAGAGGTACGGATCTGACCCAGGCTGCTCTCCTTAGGGGAGCCGGAACACCTTAATTATCCTTTTGGGGTAACCTCCTTGGGACCCTGAGTTTGCCCCATGATACAGGGAAGATTTTCCTTCAAGATTTGGTTGACCATAGGAACTCACACAAGACTGCTAAAGATTTTGTCACTGAGCCCCAGGCAAACAACATGGGCCGGATTCACTTCCTTCTGGGACTGCGATGGAAAATCTCCTTGTTAGAATGAGGGAACATCAGCGTTCTGAGGAAATGATTGGTGTTTTCACTCAGCCTCCAGTGGTTTTTGCTGAACTGAACAAGAGCCGTTTATCGTGCATAGAATAGACAAACTTACAGAGCTTGGAACAAGATCAAGCTTAGTACAGTGCTCTGCACACAGTAAGCGCTCAATAAATATGATTGAATGAATGTGTCTGAAGCGATATCACCCATTATTCATTCTTCTAGCAGTGTTGTAATTTTAAGTCCAAAGATAAATATTGTTTATTCATTTTGGCACTCTTCAGTCAATCAGTCAGTCAACGTATGGGAATCAGGGTTCCAATCCCGGCTCTGCCAGTTGTTGCTTTGTGACCTTGGACAAGTCATTAAACTTCTCTTTGCCTCACCTTCCTCAACCATAATGTGGGGATTTGAAATGGCTTCATCTCATTTCTAATTCTGCTTGACCTCACTTCTGTCTTTGACACTGGCGATCTCTCTTTTCTTAGAAATAACTTTAAGCATTGGTACCAAGGACACAACTCTCAGAGTTTCACCTGGAGAGTTTCCAGTCCTCTACCAGTCTCGACTACGGGAGGGAGAGTCAAGCAGAGGCCTACCCATTCCATTCCTAGCTTGCCCAGTGGCTAGCGAGTCGAAGGAAATCTGCTACAAGTCAAAACTCACCCATGCTGGGCAGCAGCGGCACCGGAGAGAGTCGAAGGCAGAAACTCCGGTTTACTGTGCGGAAGAAGACAATGGTAAACCGCTTCCATATTTTTACCAAGAAAACTCTTTGGATCCACTACCAGAATGAAACACCCACATTTTACAGGTGAGGAAACTGAAGCACCAGGAAGTTCAGTGACTTCCCCTAGGTAATACAGCATGTGAGTGATGGAGACAGAATTAGAACCCAGGTCTTCTGACTCTCTGGCCCGTGCTGTTTCCTTTAGGCTACACTGCTCCTTTTCCTCGAGAAAATATGATGAGTAAAAGATATAATCCCTGCCCTTGTGGGGCTTAAAGTTTCACGGTAAAGTAGGAAGGTGATCAGGCAGATGCATTTACTCAGTATTCCCGAGGAAGGATTAAAGGGAAACTTAGTTAGTTATTCCTCTCTTCGGGTTTAGGAAAACTCTGAATCTTGAGCTTACCATGCATAAATGGACCAGACTCTAGTAGATTATCCCAGTGAAACACTGAATCCTGGGGCTTACCATAACTACATGGAACAGACCCGAAGAGCCAAACTTGATTCTCCGCCTAGGATGGTCATGGCTAAGCTTGAATTTTCTTCAGAAAAATTCGGTACAGAAAAATACCATTGCTTGGAGGGTAGACCTGAGAGTTAATACTCAGGGGAGTTGAGATTCAGCCTTCTCCTAGACCCTCTCCCTCCCATTTTTCAAGGAAGTAGGAGAGAATAGGGAGAACAGGCAGGACCGAACAGGCTAATAGTAATAATAATGATAACATTTATTAAGCACATACTATGTGCAAAGCACTATTCTAAGCACTGGGGAGGTTACAGGATGATCAGGTTGTCCCATGGGGGGCTCACAATCTTAATCCCCATTTTACAGATGAGGTAACTGAGGCACAGAGAAGTTAAGTGACTTGCCCAAAGTCACACAGCTGACAATTGGCAGAGCTGGGATTTGAACCCATGACCTCTGACTCCAAAGTCCATGCTCTTTCCACTGAGCCATGCTGCTTCTCTTAGCTAAGAGAGGCTAACACTCTCCTTCAGGAAATCAAGGGGTAACTTAACTTCTTCAGCAGAAGGACTGTGGCCTAGTAGAAAGAACACAAGCCGAAGTGTCAGAGGACCTGGGTTCTAATTCTAGCTCTGTCACCTAACCTGTTGTTTGACCTTGAACAAGTCACTTCACTTCTTTGTGCTGCAGTTACTCTCTCAGTAGAGGGGGGATTAAGACTGTGAGCTCAATATGGGAGGGAGACTCTGTCCAACCTGATTATTTTGTATCTATCCCACTGCTTAGTATAGTGCCCAGCACATAGTAAGTGATTAATAAACACCTTTAAAAACGAAAAACAAAAACAGACAATCTTCATGGAAGCCCAGCAGCACAGCCTAGTGGATAAAGCATGGGCTTGGGAGTCAGAAGGACCTGGGTTCTAATCCCTGCTCCTCCACTTGTCTGCTATGTGGCCTTGGGCAAGCCGCTTCACTTCTCTATACCTCAGTTACCTCATCAGAAAAATGGGGATGGAGACTATGAGCCCCATGTGAGACATGGGCTGTGTCCAACCTGATTACCTTGTATCTACTCCAGCGCTTAGTACAGTACCAGGCACACAATACCATAAAAAAGTCCTTAATTCATATTCTCCCTGTCCAGAGGACATTTTCTTTGGTCTCCTGGGTCCTCCTCCCAACCAACTTCCAGTCCATGACAATGCCTGGAATCCTGCGTTGACGTCTTGTCTCTGGCTTGGTGTACTGAGAAGCACGGCACAGCACAGCTCAGCACAGCACAGAGTAATCTTCTGGCCCTGACTTGAGAAATCTTTTGCCTCCAGCCATGTCCCAAGGAGAAATTCTACCCCTCGGCAGCCTATCTGGGAGGGGAAACATATGGCTAAGAGCTCTAGTTCCATCGTTAAACCAGAAAGAAGCATTAAATGCCACTTATTAAACTAGTATCACCATCTAACTCATAAAAACAAAACTTAAGGGGTAATTCACCTTTCGGCGAAGTCTCGGAAGAAGACGTTTTAATCGAACAGCTGGCAAGGTAGCCGCTGGGTCAGATGGAGGAGACGAAACAGATCTGAAGGAGTCGGTGGTTTCTGTAAAATTGTCTGGGATACGCCAGGGGCCCACAGTGGTTTCAGCGTTGGGCTGAACGGGGTTGACTGACTGGGTTTTTACTCTCTGGCTAAGTGATTTCCCATCTGGTGGGTAAGGCCCACTCTTTGCCCGTTGGCTTGAAGGCAGGCAGAGGGTGACGGTGACACCAGTCTCCCTGTCTTACATTTTGGACGGACGCCTTGTTTTCTGAAGAAACCCCAGGAGAGGCGGCCAGTGTTCTATATCTATTTCAGATGCCGAGGCAGGCCAAAAGCAACTTTGGAGAAAAGGGCTTTCTGTCTGGAATACGAGCTAGAGGGCTTTTAAGAGGTTTTTTTCCTCTTTCTTCAACTTGATACTATGTGTGAGGTTAGTACACAACCAGAGTCCAGATGGCTCTTTAATTGTTCTCATCTTAGGCTAAAATACTTCCCAACTTAATAGGCCTAGGAAAGGAAATACCAAGTCTATTGCATTCCGCTCTTCCAAACACTTAGTACATTGTTCAGAATATGGTTAGTGCTCAGTAAAGGGCAATGTTTCTCCCTCTAGACTGTAAGCTCAATGTGGGCAGGGAACATGTCTACCAACTTTGTTATATTTTACTTTCCCAAGCACTTAGTGCAGTGATCTCTGTACATAGTAAATGATCGATAAATACCATGGATTGAGTGGGTTATCTCTTCTTAGGAGTTTGGTAAATGCTAAATCCCAGCAGTCCTGCAACTCTTCCCATTCATTCTTTCGTTTGTTCATATTTAGTGAGCACGTACTGTGTGCAGAGCAGTGAACTAAGCGCTTGGGATAGTACAACAGAACGATAGACAGACATATTCCTTGCCCACGATGAGCTTACAGTCTAAAGGGGAGGCGTTTATGTTGTGCAGGGTACTGTAGTAAGCGCTTGGGAGAGAACAACACAACACTATAGCAGGCACATTCCCTTCCCACAATGAGCTTACAGTCTAGAGGGGGAAGAGAACTGTCCAGTTTCCCTTTTTTCTCACTTCAGTCATCTGTATGTCCCTAGGCCAAGCTGATAGCTGCCTCTCTTGGTTATTCAAATCAAGACAGTTATGTCTTGAACTGCTTCAGTTTACCAAGTTGGGGAATGGGAGTTGTTGGAGTTGCTGGGAGTACAGTCAAGAAAGGGCCTGTATCTAGAGAAGCAGCGTGGCTCAGTGGAAAGGACATGGGCTTTGGAGTGAGAGGTCACGGATTCAAATCCCGGTTCCACCAATTGTCAGCTGTGTGACTTTGGGCAAGCCACTTAACTTCTCTGTGCCTCAGTTCCCTCATCTGTAAAATGGGGATTAAGATTGTGAGTCCCCTGTGGGACAACCTGATTACCTTGTATCCCCCCAGCACTTAGAACAGTGTTTTGCAAATAGTAAGTGCTTAATAAATACCATTATTATTATTATTACCTTCGCTCCATTTCACTTCCACTTTTTTTAATGGTATTTGCCAAGTGTTTACTATGTGCTAGGCATTGTGCTAAGCACTGGATTAGATCCAAGGTAATCAGGATGGGCACAGTCCCTGTCCCACATGGGGCTCACAATTCTGAATCCTCATTTTACAGATGAGGCAATGTGAAGGGAATGGGTAGGGAATGTGAAGAGTTGCAGTGCTGCTGGGATTTAGCATTTACCAAACTCTTAAGAAGAGATAATTCATTCAATCATTCAATCACTCAATCAATCCATGGTATTTATTGAGTGCTTATTATGTACAGAGCATTGTACTAAGTGCTTGGGAATGTACAGTATAACAAAATTGATAGACATGTTCCTCTCCCAAGCCGTTAGTATGGTGCTCTGCACATAATAATAATAATAACAATAATAATGGTATTTGTTAAGCACTTACTATGTGCCAAGCACTGTTCTAAGTGCTGGGAGGATACAAGGTGATCAGGTTGTCCCACATGGGGCTAACAATCTTAATGCCCATTTTACAAATGAGGTAACTGAGGCACAGAGAAGTGAATTGACTTGCCCAAAGTCACACAGCCGATAAGTGGCGGAGCCAGGATTAGCACCCAAGACCTCTGACTCCCAAGCCCGGGCTCTTTCCACTGAGCCACGCTGCTTCTTATTGAGCACATAGTAAGTGCTCAATAAATACGATTGAATGAATGAATGAATGAAAGTGAAGTGTCTTGCCCAAAGTCACATAGCAGATAAGTGGCAGAGCCTGGATTCGAACCCAGGTTCTCCTGACTCCCAGGAAGGGGTCACACCCACTCAGCCACAGTGCTTCTCGTGTGACTTTCTGTGATCAAAGCAACTTTGATTTAATAATAATAATATTTGTTAAGCGCTTACTATGTGCCAAGCACTGTTCTAAGCGCTGGGGCAGATACAAGGTTATCAGGTTGTCCCACGTGGGGCTCACAGTCTTAGCCTCCATTTTACACATGAGGTAACTGAGGCGCAGAGAAGTCAAGTGACTTGCCCAAAGTCACACAGCTGACAAGTGACACCCCAAGCAGAGTGGCTCAGTGGAAAGAGCCTGGGCTTTGGAGTCAGAGGTCACGGGTTCAAATCCCGGCTCCGTCAATTGTCAGCTGTGTGACTTTGGGTAAGTCACTTCACTTCTCTGGACCTCAGTTACCTCATCTGTAAAACGGGAATGAAGACTGTGAGCACCCCATGGGACATCCTGATCACCTTGTAACCTCCCCAGCGCTTTGAACAGTGCTTTGCACATAGTAAGTGCTTAATAAATGCCATTGTTATTATTATTAAGTGGTAGAGGGAACAATGGGAGAAGGGTCTTTCTAGAGGAAAGAGATCTTTCCCACCCAAGATGCTGGTCTTGATAAATTTATATTCAGCCTGAACATATTTTGACTGGGTTTGATAGACAGCAGTGATTAATTAGGGTATTTTTAAGGCTATGTGACAAGCACAGTGGCAGCATCAGGATAATGAGATCAGACAGCAGCAACAGATAAGAAGCAGTGTGGCCTAGTGGATAGGCCTGGGAGTCAGAAGGACCTGGGTTCTAATCCCGACTCTGTCACTTGTCTGCTTGTGTGACCTTGGGCAAGTCACTTCATTTCTCCGCACCTCAGTTACCTCATCTCTCAAAAAGGGGTTAAGACTGTAGAGCCTCATGTGGGACAACTGATTATCTTCTACCACTCCAGTGCTTAGTACAGTGCCTGGCACATACTAAGCGCTTAACAAATACCATCTTTTAAAATAAAAAACAGTCTCCCAAGCCATAAGAGGCTCACAGTCCAAGAGGCAGGTGGGGCAAAATTATTTCCCCTTTTCATAGAGGAAAATGAAGCATAGACAGGTGAAGTGTTTTGCTCAAAATTACCCTGCAAGCCATCGGTAGAGCTGGGATTACAGACTTCTAGACTGTGAGCCCGCTGTTGGGTAGGGACCGTCTCTATATGTTGCCAACTTGTACTTCCCAAGCACTTAGTACAGTGCTCTGCACACAGTAAAGCGCTCAATAAATACGATTGAATGATTAGAACTCAGGTCTTCTGAATGCAGGCCCATGCTCTTCCCTTAAGGCCATGCTGCTTCCTTGCCCTTGACTTGCCTTGTTCCTTTTCTTCTCTCCCTGTTTTTCTTATCATCATTGCTCCTGGGATTTTCTCTTAGTCGGTCAGAGTTGGGATGATCTAATTTTACTTCTGTTGAATTAGATATTCAAGTTTGTCTAAGCTTAGCAACTTTGTTGGCAAATACATTCAGAGTTGCCTTGTAATTTAATTGGGGTGGCTGTCCTTATCTGGAAATTCCAGAAAAACAGATCGAAGTGGACCTTAGCAACTTCTCTGAGACAGGCCTGACAAACAGCCATGAGCTCAAAAGTGATTCCTTAGACAATAAACTCCTTGTGGACAGGGAATGTGTCTGATGACTTCTTTATATTATTCTCTCCCAACTGCTTAATACAGCGCTCTGTACACAGTAAGTGCACAATAAATACCATTATCTGATTGATGAATACCCTGAGGCTGGACTCTTTAATGAACACTGGCGTATGGAAATAGAATGAGGTAGGTTCAAAATGAAGTCAGACGAATGACAAGTTTATAGTAGAGCCAACAATGGAATGTAAATCTCCCCCACCTCCCCACTTCCCAATAGTGCAGCAATCTCGGGTCTTTCCTGTTATCAGTCACACCATTGGGACACTGCTAAGCTCAGAAAAAGGCTGGTAACAATCAATCAATCCTATTTATTGAATGCTTATTATTTGCAGAGTACTATAGTAAGCCCTTTGGAAAGTACATTGTAACAGAATTAGCGGACACCCCCTTCTGTTCTCGATCTACACTCACTCCCGTGGTGACCTCATTCACTCCCACGGCTTCAACTATCGCCTCTACGCTGATGACACCCAGATCTCCATCTCTGCCCCTGCTCTCTCCCCCTCCCTCCAGGCTCGCATCTCCTCCTGCCTTCGGGACATCTCCATCTGGATGTCTGCCTGCCACCTAAAACTCAACATGTCCAAGACTGAACTCCTTGTCTTCCCTCCCAAACCCTGCCCTCTCCCTGACTTTTCCATCACTGTTGACGGCACTACCATCCTTCCCGTCTCACAAGCCCGCAACCTTGGTGTTACCCTTGACTCCACTCTCTCATTCACCCCTCACGTCCAAGCCGTCACCAAAACCTGCCGGCCTCAGCTCTGCAACATTGCCAAGATCCGCCCTTTCCTCTCCATCCAAACCACCACCCTGCTCGTTCAAGCTCTCATCCTATCCCGTCTGGACTACTGCATCAGCCTTCTCTCTGATCTCCCATCCTCGTGTCTCTCCCCACTTCAATCCATACTTCATGCTGCTGCCCGCATTGTCTTTGTCCAGAAACGCTCTGGGCACTAATCTCCCCTTCTCAAAAATCTCCAGTGGCTACCAATCAATCTGCGCATCAGGCAGAAACTCCTCACCCTGGGCTTCAAGGCTGTCCATCACCTCGCTCCCTCCTACCTCACCTCCCTTCTCTCCGTCTACAGCCCAGCCCGCACCCTGCCCTCCTCTGCTGCTAATCTCCTCACCGTGCCTCATTCTCGCCTGTCCCACCGTCAACCCCCGGCCCACGTCATCCCCCTGGCCTGGAATGCCCTCCCTCCCAACATCCACCAAGCTCGCTCTCTTCCTCCCTTCAAGGCCCTACTGAGAGCTCACCTCCTCCAGGAGGCCTTCCCAGACTGAGCCCCTTCCTTCCTCTCCCTCTCCTCCCCCCTTCATCCCCCCATCTTACCTCCATCCCTTCCCCATAGCACCTGTATATATGTATATCTGTTTGTACGTATTTATTACTCTATTTATTTATTTATTTTACTTGTACATATCTATTCTATTTATTTTATTTTGTTAATATGTTTGGTTTTGTTCTCTGTCTCCCCCTTCTAGACTGTGAGCCCACTGTTGGGTAGGGACTGTCTCTATATGTTCTCAACTTGTATTTCCCGGGTGCTTGGTAGAGTGCTCTGCACACAGTAAGCGCTCAATAAATATGATTGATTGATTGATTGATTGATTGAGCCTACAGTCCAGAGGGGGAGACATACATTAATTGGTGAAAATCTTGGTAAAATTATGTTTTCCCTGGGCTGATCGATTTGTAGAATCTGCAATCAATCAGTCTTATTTATTGAGCACAGTATTAAGTGTGTGGGAGAGCAACATTTCTAATTGTCATTTAAATTGCATGCTGAGAGATAACTGTGTTATTATTTTAGGGTATTCGTTAAGTGCTTACTCTGTAACAGGTGCTGTAATAAGTACCAGGATAGATAGATGCTAATCAGGTTGGAGATAGTCCACACACCCCACCACAGTTCACAGATTTAATCCCCATTTAGCAGATGAGGCAATTGAGGCTCAGGGAAATCACCTGTCTCCCTACTCATTCCTCTCATTCTATGTCACCTAAGCATTTGATTCCGTCTCCCATAATCACTCTGGTTCTCTTCCGCCTTCATCTGCTGCCCGGATTATCTTTGTCCAGAAACGCTCTGGACATATCACTCCCCTCCTCAAAAACCTCCAATGGCTACCGATCAATCTGCGCATCAGGCAGAAACTCCTCACCCTGGGCTTCAAGGCTCTCCATCACCTCGCCCCCTCCTACCTCACCTCCCTTCTCTCCTTCTCCAGCCCAGCCCGCACCCTCCGCTCCTCCACCACTAATCTCCTCACTGTACCTCACTCTCGCCTGTCCCGCCATCGACCCCCGGCCCACGTCATCCCCCGGGCCTGGAATGCCCTCCCTCTGCCCATCCGCCAAGCTAGCTCTCTTCCTCCCTTCAAGGCCCTGCTGAGAGCTCACCTCCTCCAGGAGGCCTTCCCAGACTGAGCCCCTTCTTTCCTTTCCCCCTCGTCCCCCTCTCCATCCCCGTCTTACCTCCTTCCCTTCCCCACAGCACCTGTATATATGTATATATGGTTGTACATATTTATTACTCTGTTTATTTATTTATTTATTTATTTTACTTGTACATTTCTATCCTACTTATTTTATTTTGTTGGTATGTTTGGTTCTGTTCTCTGTCTCCCCCTTTTAGACTGTGAGCCCACTATCGGGTAGGGACTGTCTCTATGTGATGCCAATTTGTACTTCCCAAGCGCTTAGTACAGTGCTCTGCACATAGTAAGCGCTCAATAAATACGATTGATTGATTGATTGATTGATTGATCACCCCCACAGCACTTGTGTACGTATCCTTAAACTCTGCTACTTCCTTTAGACTGTAAGCTCATTGTGGGCAGGGAACATGGCTGCCAGCTCTATTATATTGTACTCTCCAAGGGCTTAGTACAGTTCTCCCCACAGAGTAAGTGTTCAATAAATACCACTGATTGATTGATTGTTTGCTTGATGTCTGTCCCCTGTATAGATTTAAGTTTTTAGAGGGCAGGGAGTGTGTCTATCAACTCTCCCAAGTGCTTAGTACAGTGCTCAATAAATACCTCTGATTGCTTGCTTGCTGGTTTGATGTCTGTCCCCCTGTTAGATTTAAGTTTTTAGAGGGCAAGGAATGTGTCTACCAACTCTTTATTATGGTACTCTCCCAAGCACCTTAGTCCAGACCTCATCAAACTCTCAATAAATACCACTGATTGATTGATTGATAAAGACAGGGACCACACTGGCCTATCTCATCTTCACCTCCACCTAACACAGTCCCAACAGTGCTTTGCATACACTAAGCGCTCAATAAATACGACCGAATGAATGAATGAGCATGCTTTTCGTGCTTGTGACGATCATGCCTCATGATTTCACCTGTTCCTGACATCGGCTTCAGCAGTGTGTGGAGAAACTCGAATGGGGAGAAAGTTTAGCTCTTTGATTCCTGAGAGTTTCAACATTCATTGTTAGAATTCTCAGCAGCAGCCCAACAATTAGGTCACCTTCCACAAACAGGGATCACCTTCAGAAAACTTCTATTGTGCCTTACTAGGCCAATTTAGTAAGAGAGGCTAGAAAGTTTTCCTATAGGTGGGTTTATGTTTTTACAGAACCTCACGTTAGGGGATAATCCTATTATAGTAATCTTTTTTAAACTAATCAGTGGTATTTACTGAGTGCTTATTGTGTGCCGAGTACTGTTAGTGCCTTCATTTATTCATTCAATAGTATTTATCAAGCGCTTATTATGTGCGGATCACTGTACTAAGCGCTTAGGAAGTACAATTCAGCAAAAGATACAATCCCTGCCCGCAGTGGACTCACAGTCTAGCTCCTTCTGGGCAGGGAATGGGCCTACCAACTCTAATATATTGTACTCTTTTAGACTGTGAGCCCACTGTTGGGTAGGGACTGTCTCTATATGTTGCCAACTTGTACTTCCCAAGCACTTAGTACAGTGCTCTGCACACAGTAAGTGCTCAATAAATACGATTGATTGATTGATTACTCTTCCAAGTGCTTAGTACAGTGCTCTGTAAATCATAAGCACTCAATACAAATGCTTGCTTGATTGATTGATACAATATAACAATATAACATTCATTCATTCATTCAATTGTATTTATTGAGTGCTTACTGTGTACAGAGCACTGTACTAAGCGCTTGGGAAGTGCAAGTTGGCAACATATAGAGACGGTCCCTACCCAACAACGGGTTCACAGTCTAGAAGTGGGGGGACAGTGTTGGTAGACTCATCCCCTGTCCACAAGGAGCTGAGAGTTAAATAATAATAATAATAATAATAATAATAATAATAATAATAATAATAATAATAATACTTTTAAAGTGCTTGATATGTGCAAACAAGTTCTGGGGTATATACAATTTAATCAGGTTGGACACAGTCCCTCTACTACATGAGGCTCACACTCTAAATCCCCATTTTACGGATGAGGTAACTGAGGCGCAGAGAAGTTAAGCGACTTGCTCAAGGTCATACAGAAGATAGGTGGTGGAGCCAGGATTAGAACCCAGGTCTTTCTGACTCTAAGGCCAGTGCTTTATCCACTAAGCTATGCTGCTTCTTTAGTGATTCAATGGAAATTAGTTGTTTAGGGTGTAGATATTTTGAAGTCAGCACCATGACTGACATATTTTGATTCAAGTTTTGCCACTATGCTTATTTCCACCACTCTACTTTTATGTTTGTCTTCCCCATTACAGTACAAGAGTCCAAGACTGCTGGGCAATGGAAAACTCATTTCCCCATATTTAGGGTACAGATTCCTCCAGGCAAAAGAAAAACACTTTTTTTCCACCAGATGAGAGTGTTTCACAGTGGTTCTCCCCTCTCGAGTATCTGCTCCAGAACACTTGAATTTCCCAAAGGTTGGCAGTGTAAACCGCTTGTGGGAACGGATTCAGTTCCGACAGAAGGAAAACATTTCTTCACTTCTGTCGCATTGGGGACCCGGCTCAGGGCAACCCCAGACTCTGGGATAGTCACCCCAAACAGGGAAGGTGCTCTCAAGTTGAAGGCCTTTTCTCTCTCTTTTTTTAAAAAAAAATGGCTTTTTTTTTTAAGTGCAGTGCACCAGGCACTGCACTAATCCCCTTTGAAATGACAACAGCAGAATGTACCTGAGTAAACCATCATGGGTACTCACAGGCTTGCTTGTGATTGCTGATTCCATTGGTGATACATAAAGTAACATCAATTGATACCACTGATTGATTGATCCCCCCCTCCCACCCCCCGGCTTAGGGAATACTCCCAGATGGATAGCTCTGCAGGCTGTTGTCCCATTCCCCCCTCTTTCTCTCTCCTTTTTTAAATATGATACTTGTTAAGTCCTCCCTCAGGGTCAAACCTGAAGAGTTGCCAGTCCTCTGCTATGGGAGGGAGAGTCAAACAGAGGCCTACCCATTCCATTCCTAGCTAGGCCAGTGGCTAGTGAGTGGAAGGCAATCTGCCACAAGTCAACACTCACTCGTGCTGGGCATCAGCAGCATGGGAGAGAATCAAGGGCGGAGACTCGAGTTTATTGCGCGGAAGGTGGCGAGGGTAAACCACTTCCAGATTTTTACCAAGAAAACTCTCTGGATCCACTACCAGAACGATTGCAGATGTAGAGCTGGGCGTTCTGGGAGAGATGTGTCTGTGGTGTTGCTATGGGTCGGAAACGACTCGACGGCTTAAAACAAGACTAGTTAAGTGCTTACTGTATGTCAAACATTGTACTAAGCTCTGGAGTAGATACAAGATAATCAGGAGGGACACAGTATTGTTCCCACATGGGACTCACAGCACATCTAGAGGCAGGAGGATTTAATCCCCATTTTATGGTGTGGAATAATTATAATAATAATAATAATGGCATTTGTTAAGCGCTTACTATGTGCAGAGCACTGTTCTAAGCGCTGGGGGGCATACAAGGTGATCAAGTTGTCCCACGTGGGGCTCACAGTCTTAATCCCCATTTTACAGATGGGGTAACTGAGGCTCAGAGAAGTTAAGTGACTTGCCCAAGGTCACACAGCATACATGTGGTGGAGCTGGGAGTCGAACCCATGACCTCTGACTCCAAAGCCTGTGCTCTTTCTACTGAGCCACGCTGCTTCTCTAAGTGGAAGTGAGGTGCAGAGAAGTGGAGTGACTTGTCCAAGGTCACACAGCAAACAGCAAACAAGTGGTTGAGTCAGGATTAGAAGCCAGGTCCTCTGATACCCAGGCCTTCGCTCTGTGCATTAGACATAAACTGCTTCTCCCTTTGGGTTGAACAGCTTGGTTTACGCAGGATGGGGTACCCAGGGGTAATAAAAGAGGCACATTCCCACCTCGAACCCCTACTTTCAATTTCCTCTCCTTTCCCAAAGGCGATTCCATGGGAGCAGGAGTCGGGGGAGGCCACGAGAAGCGGTGTGGCCTAGTGGATAGAGCCCAGGCCTGAGAATCAGAAGGACCTGGGTTCTAATCCTGACTCCACCTCGTCTGCTCTGTGACCTTGGGCAAGTCACTTCTCAGTGCCTCAGTTCTTCTTCAAATGCAGTTGAGTAGTTTCCGACCCAAAGCGACTCCATGGACACACGCTCTTCAGAACGTCCTATCTTCTGTCATAAAGTCATTCTGGTATGTGTACCAGGAAATAAGAGAGTTTTCTTGGTAGAGATACGGATGTGGTTTATCATTGCCTTCTTCCACGCAGTCTCTTCAGTTACCTGTAATATATGTTTGGGTAGACTGTGAGCCCGTTGTTGGGTAGGGACCGTCTCTATATGTTGCCGACTTGTACTTCCCAAGTGCTTAGTACAGTGCTGTGCACACAGTAAGCGCTCAATGAATACAATTGAATGAATGAATGAATCATACACCTTTGACTCTTTCCCATGCTGCTGCTGCCCAGCACATTTGAATTGACTTTTTCTGAAGCTTTGGCTTAATAATAATAATAATAATAATAACAGCATATATTAAACACTTACTATGTGCAAAGCACTGTTCTAAGCACTGGGGAGGTTACATAGTGATCAGGTTGTCCCACGGGGAGGCTCACAGTCTTAATCCCCATTTTATAGAAGAGGTAACTGAGGCACAGAGAAGTTAAGTGACTTGCCCAAAGTCACACAGCTGGCAATTGGCGGAGCCAAGATTTGAATCCATGACCTCTGACTCCAAAGCCTGTGCTCTTTCCACTGAGCCATGCTGCTTCTCTATAATGATGGCATTTATTAAGTGCTTACTATGTGCAAAGCACTGTTCTAAGTGCTGGGAAGGTTACAAGGGGATCAGATTGTCCCATGTGGGGCTCACAGTCTTAACCCCCAGTTTACAGATGAGGGAACTGAGGCCCAGAGAAGTTAAGTGACTTGCTGACAACTGGCAGAGCCAGGATTTGAACCCATGAACTCTCACTCCAAAGCCCGGGCTCTTTCCACTGAGCCACGCTGCTTTTCACAAAAGCTTTCCATTCTGGCTAGCCCTATATGGCATAGCTCTAAACTTCATCAGCATACACAAACTCTCCTGCCACGATAAGGCATCGATTCATAGGAGAGGTGCCTCAGTTACCTCATCTGCAAAATGGGGATTAAGACCGTGAGCTTTATGTGGGACAGGTACTGTGTCCAACCTGATTAGCTTGTTTCTACCCCAGGGCTCAGAACAGTGCATGGCACGTAGTAAGCGCTTAACAAGCCGGTTGTTGGGTAGGGACCGTCTCTATATGTTGCCAACATGTACTTTCCAAGCGCTTAGTACAGTGCTCTGCACACAGTAAGTGCTCAATAAATACAATTGAATTGAATTGAATACAGAGAAGCAGCTTGGCTCAGTGGAAAGATCACGGGCTTTGGAGTCAGAGGTCATGGGTTCAAATCCCAGCTCTGCCAATTGTCAGCTGTGTGACTTTGGACAAGTCACTTAACTTCTCTGTGCCTCAGTTCCCTCATCTGTAAAATGGGGATTAAGACTGTGAGCCCCCCGTGGGACAACCTGATCACCTTGTGACCTCCCCAGCGCTTAGAACAGTGCTTTGCACATAGTAAGCGCTTAATAAATTCCATTATCATTATTATTATTATTAATTGAATGAATGAATTAATTTATTGAGTGCTTACTCTGAGTAGAACACCAAACTAAGCAATGGGGAGGGTATGATGCAACAGAGTCGGTAGACACGTTCCCCAGCTCTCAAGGAACTTACAGTCTAGAAGGGGGAAAGAAAAAGGTAAAGAGAAAAAGAAAAGAATGCATAAAATACATAAAAGAATGCATAAGGAAAATTTAATTTCGTCTACTTCCTCCTGTTTCCACTATGTGTAAATCTTTCTTGACTGCCTGATGCGGTTGTTAGATTCCCTCAAACTCTCAGTACAATGCTCCGCACAAAGTAGGATCTCCATAATCAATAAATTGTATTTATTGAGCGCTTACTGTGTGCAGAGCACTGTACTAAGCACTTGGGAAGTACAAGTTGGCAACATATAGAGACAGTCCCTACCCAACAGTGGGCTCCATAATGATACTACTACTACTACTACTACTACTACTACTACTACTACTACTAATCAATCAATCAATCAATCATATTTATTGAGCGCTTACTATGTGCAGAGCACATAGTAATACTATGATGATGATACTAATGATGATGAAGGTATTTGTTAAGCACTTACTATGTGCCAGGCACTGTACTAAGTGCTGGGATGGCCATAAATGAATCAGGTTGGACGCAGTCCCTGTCCCACATGGGGCTCACAGTTGTCATCCCCATTTTACAGATGAGGTAACTAAGGCCCTGAAAAGTGAAGCGACTTTCCCAAAATCACACACCAGAGAAGTGGAGGAGCCAGGATTAGAATTCAGGTCCTTCTGACTCCCAGGCCTGTGCTCTATTCATTCAATCGCATTTATTGAGTGCCTACTGTGTGCAGAGCACTATACTAAGCGCTTGGGAAGTACAAGTTGGCAACACATAGAGACGGTCCCTACCCAACTGTATATATGTATATGTGTTTGTACGTATTTATTACTCTATTTATTTATTTATTTATTTATTTATTTATTTATTTTATTTGTACGTATTTATTCTATTTATGAATGAATAGAAGACTATCTGCCATACTGCTTCTCAATAAATACCGCTGATCCAATGATGGTGATGGTAGGTTTGGGAAGGGCATGGAGAATGGGGTTAGAGGAGTAGAAGCTGAGCCTGGGCTGAGATGAAGGCCAGACAAGGGGTCAGAGATGGGATCTTGACTTTTCAGAAAGCTCTCCCCTGTGAGCATTGGAATCCAAACCAGAAGTGGAAGGAAATGGCCGACTCATTTGGACTCTATTTTCACCTTAAGAATGCACCCTGACACTCACCCCACCCCACTTCACCTATGTACATACCCCTATACTCTATTATTTTCCGTACCTGTAATTTATTTTAAATGTCTGTCTCTCCCTGTGGACTGTAAGCTCCTTGTGGGCAGCGATCATGTCTATCAATTCACTTGTATTTTCCCAAGTGCTTAGTACAGTGCTCCGCACTGTAGAGGTGTCAGTTGTTCATCCGTGGTCACTGGGGGGAGAGTCATGGATGGAGAGGGGAAGGTTAGGGGTGTTGGATGGTCCATGATGGGTCACTGGAGGGAAAGTCGGAGATGGAGAGGGAAGAGTTAGGAGTGTTGAATGGTTCACGCTGGGTCACCGGAGGAAAGGTCAGGGGTGTTGTGATCTAGGAGGACGTTTTCCTTCATTTCATAAACTTTTCCCTCATGGTTCCCTGAAAATAGCTTTCAAGCCACAGGTTCTCTCTTCCTGGTTTTCTCTTCTATGAAATTCATGAAACCTCTTGGCCCACAGTCTTCTGGCCCAGCAAGAAGCCAGGTGAATTTTCTCGATACTGACTCGGGCCCAGCTGTTAGAGGGAGAGGGCTAATCCGGATAAAGGGAGCTGATCCGGGGGGGTAGAAGCCTGTCTGGAGGGCAGAGGAGTGGTCAAGTGGGAGAGGGGTGCCCAGGGAGAAAGGGCTACCCCTGGGGGAGACAGTAGGCCAAGGTGGGTGGGGGACTGACTACCTCTAACTACCCAGGCAGAAGTTGTCTGTTCCTAACAGTCATCCAAAAAGATTCCATAACCTCTCTTGAAAGGCATTTTAGTGTCTAACAATATTTTCAGAGTCTCACACTAATGAAAAAGAAATAGGAGCAATTTCCGTCATCATTTTTCAACCAAAAAGAAAAACAATCCATTTTGGCCTAATTCAGTCCAGGTTCAAGTTAACAACTGACTTTTCCCTTTGTTTTTCCACCACTCTCTTCCTCTCATCCCTCTTTTTTCTCTTTCCATTCAGATACATCCTTGATGTCCCCAAACCATCCCCATTTCCATTCCATCATCCATCCTTCATCCCTTTCCCTCATTAATTCAATCCCATTTATCGAGTGCAGAGCACTATACTAAGAACTTGGAAGAGTAAATACAACAATAAACAGACACATTTCCTGTCCACAGTGAGCTTACAGTCTAGAGAGGGAGACAGACATTAATATAAATAAATGAAATTATAGATATGTACCTAAGTGCTGTGGTGCTTGGGGAGGGGATTACTAGACTGTGAGCCTGCTGTTTCTAGACTGTGAGCCCGCTGTTAGGTAGGGACTGTCTCTATGTGTTGCCGACTTGTAGTTCCCAAGCGCTTAGTACAGTGCTCTGCACTCAGTAAGCGCTCAATAAATACGATTGATTGATTGATTAAAGGGAGCAAGACAGAGTGACACAGAAGGGAGAAGGAGAAGAGGAAAGGAGGACGTAGTCAGGGAAGGCCTCTTGGAGGTGATGTGCCTTCAGTAAGGCTTTTCCCCTCTTCGTCCCTGAATCTCCCTCCAGTGACTCAGCATGGACTGCCCATCCCTTGATCTATCCAAAATTCATCTGAGCCTTCTGGGATTTGAGAGCTTCTGAGAAGCAGCATGGAGAAGTGGACAGAGCCCGGGCCTGTGAGTCATGAAGTCATGGGTTCTAATCCTGACTCCGCCACATGTCTGTTGTGTGACCTTGAGCAAGTCATTTCACTTCTCTGTGCCTCAGTTGCTGTTGTTGTTGTCTTATTCTGTCGAGTCGTGTCTGCCTCATAGTGACGCCATAGACACATCTCTCCCAGAACGCCCTACTTCCATGTGCAATCGTTCTGGTAGCATATCTGTAGAGTTTTCTTGGTAAAACTACAGAAGTGGTTTACCACTGCCTCCTTCCATGCAGTAAATGAGTCTATCTTTACTTATTACCTTACCCAGCTTAGACTGTGAGCCCACTGTTGGGTAGGGACCATCTCTATATGTTGCCAACTTGTACTTCCCAAGTGCTTAGTACAGTTCTGTGCACACAGTAAGTGCTCAATAAACACGATTGAATGAATGAATGAATCTACTAAGGTAGAGTCAAGATAAGCAGGTCGGATGCAGGCCCTGTCCCACATGGGACTCACAGCGTAAGTTAGAGGGCGAACTGGTATTGAATACAGATCAGGAAACTGAGGCCCAGAGAGGTTAAGTGGCTTTCCCAAGGTCAAATAACAGGCAAGTGGCAGAACCAGGACCAAAACCAAGGTTTCCCAAATCCCAGGCTTGTGCTCTTTCCACTGAGGAACACTTCTTGACTTGGCATTTTTGCACTCTGCAGTTCCAATCGCCATGTGTCTGGAAAGAAATTGAAGAGCATGAGACAGGACAGACGGGACAGAGAATGGAGCCAACATAGCTAGAGAAGTAGCGTGGCTGAGTGGAAAGAGCATGGGTTTGGGCAGAGAACATGGGTTCTAATCCCAGCTCTGCCACTTTGTCTGCTGTGTGACCTTGGGCAAACCACTTAACTTCTCTGTGCCTCAGTTACCTCACCTGCAAAATGGGGATTAAGACTGTGAGCACCACATGGGACAACCTGATTACCTCATACCTACCCCATTACTTAGAACAGTGTTTGACACACAGTAAGTGCTTAACAAGTACCGTAATAATGATAATAATACCCAGGATGGTCAAAGTGAAGGAGACATTCCCAAATATAGATGGACTTGAAAGGTTTAGGATTTTTCAGGCTAAAAAGGCATTGGCCAACAGGGGACATGATTGATATCTGCAAAATCACAAAGGGGAGGGAAAGGGTAAATTGGGGTCCACTAAATCCCAATCTATCAATCCATCAGTGGTACGGATTGAGTGTTCACTGTGTGCAGAGCATTGTGCAAAGTGCTTGGAAGAGTACAAGTTCCCTTTCCACAACAAGCTTTCAGTCTGGTCCCTCCCTCCAAGTCGCGGATGGTGTTGGGGTTTTAGCGCTTTGTATTTGTTTCCATGGGAAGCAATGTCTGTGGAAATTTCAGAATAATAATAATAATTAATAACAATAAAATGATGGTACTTATTAAGCCCTTACCATGCACCAGGCACTGTTCTAAGTGCTGGGGTGGATACAATCAGGTTGGACATGGTCCCTGTTCCACTTAGAACAGTGTCCCAGCGCTTAGAACAGTACTTGGCACATAGTAAGCGCTTAACAAATACCATCACTATTAAATGGGGCTCACAGTCTCAATCCCCATTTTAAAGATGAGGTAACTGAGGCACCTCCCCCCACTCAGGGTCACATCTGGAGAGTTTCCAGTCCTCTACCAGTCACAACTATGGGAGGGAGAGTCAAGCAGAGGCCTACCCATTCCATTCCTTGCTTGGCTAGTGGCTAGCGAGTGGAAGAGCCCACTGTTGGGTAGGGACTGTCTCTATGTGTTGCCAACTTGTACTTCCCAAGCGCTTAGTACAGTGCTCTGCACACAGTAAGCGCTCAATAAATGCGATTGATTGATTGATTGATTGGAAGACAACCTGCTACAAGTCAAAACTCACCCGGGCTGGACAGCAGTGGCATGGCAGAGAGTCGAGGGCGGAGTACACCCTTACACTTGGATTTGCACCCTTTATTCACCTCTCCCTCATCCCTAAATACGTACATATCTGTAATTCTTTTATTTATATTCTTGTCTGTTTCCCCCTCTAGACTGTAAGCTCTCTGTGGGCAGGGAACATGTCTACCAACTCTGTTAATCTGTACTCTCCCGAGTGCTTAGTGCAGTGCTCTGCACATAGTAAGGACTCGATAAATGCGATTGATTGATTGACTCTCCCCCTCCCCATCTCCGGGTATGGTCTCTTGGTCCCTCCTGTAGCAAACCCTCACTCTACGTCACCTGGAACGAGTTTCTTACTCAGGAGAACTCAGAAATTGGGGATGTCTTAGTTATGATACCTGCCTTCTCTCTCTTCCTCACAGGGTTGTTGTGAGGGCCGAAATGAACTAATTAATGCGAGAGTGCTTTAGCAATTAAAGCACTACTGAATACCAAAGTATTATTATGCCGCTAGACTGTAAGCTCACTGTGGACAGGGAGTGTGTCTGTTGTCACTCTCCCAAGCATTTAGTAGAGTGCTCTGCCCACAGTAAGTGCTTGATAGTCGCTCAATGGAAAGAGCACGGGCTTTGGAGTCAGAGGTCATGGGTTCAAATCCCAGCTCTACCCCTTGTCAGCTGTGTGACTTTGGGCAAGTCACTTGACTTCTCTGTGCCTCAGTTACCTCAACTGTAAAATGGGGATTAAGACTGTGAGCCCCATGTGGGACAACCTGATCACCTTGTATCCTCCCCAGTGCTTAGAACAGTGCTTTGCACATAGTAAGCGCTTAACAAATACCAACATTATTATTATTATTATTATTAATTGAATGATTGATTCACAGGCAGATTGGTTCTGGAGCCTGGGGCAGGGTGAAGAAGAAGAAACTTTGAAGAATTGAAAGATTTTTAAGGAATGCTGCCCTGGCCAGCCAAGCTCAAGTCATTGGTATTTTAAGGCTTTTGTCTGACCAATGGAGAAAACTTCAATCCAAAGGCTCCCCTCATCCCATTCATTGTACCCCCTTTCATAGATGAAAATGATTAAATTATTGATTCTGTGGCTCTCCCCACACCCTCCCATCATTTTCTCTCTCTTTTTCCTGAATCCTTTCCCCACCAAACTGGGTTCTTCCAAGTATGTGACTGGTTTTTCGTTCACACGCCTGTAGACTCAACAGTAAATATCTAAGAGTCCAAGGAATCAAATGTGTAAGGACCAAAGAAATGCAGTCTGGCTCACGATGCCAGCATACTGGTTGTCTTAAATGAAAGCAGAGAGGATCTTCGTAGCCAAGACTGCCCAGAGTGAGTCACTGAGGAACAATCCGTATGTAACACGTGGCTCTTCAAATTCTATTTTCCTTGATTTCTTCCTATAACAAAGTTCTCCTTACTTACTTGCGATCCCTCCAAACTCAACGAGTTTGCAGAGTTTGCAACTGGAGAAGCAGCATGGCTCAGTGGAAAGAGCCCGGGCTTTGGATTCAGAGGTCATGGGTTCAAATCCCGGCTCCACCACTTATCAGCTATGTGACTTTGGGCAAGTCACTTAACTTCTCTGGGCCTCAGTGACCTCATCTGTAAAATGGGGATGAAGACTGTGAGCCCCCCGGGGGACAACCTGATCACCTTGTCAACCTCCCCAGTGCTTAGAACAGTGCTTTGCACATAGTAAGCGCTTAATAAATGTTATCATTATCATTAACGATTCTGCCTTTATCCTGACATTTGTATTTGCAGAGTGTATTTATTTTCCCAACACACACTTACGAGAATGTGTCTGTTGTTATAGTGTATCAATCAATCAATCAATCAATCAATCGTACTTATTGAGTGCTTACTGTGTGCAGAGCACTGTACTAAGCACTTGGGAAGTACAAGTTGGCAACATATAGAGATAATCCCTACCCAACAGTGGGCTCACAGTCTAAAAATTGTACTCTCCTCAGCACTTAGTACAGTGCTCTGCACACAGTAAGTGCTCAATAAATACTATTAATAGTATGAATGAATAAATGAACTCACATCAATGGTTGCCATTTAGCCCTGGAAACACTCTAGGAGGAAGGGAAAGGCAGGCATTATTTTTGTGTTTTACAGAAGAAGAAACTGAGGCCCAGAGAGGCTAAGTGACTTGTCTGAGGTCACACAGCAGGACTGGGTGGCAGAGCTGGAATCGGAATCCAGATCTTCTGGCTCTACATCCTTTTTATGGTATTTGTTAACCACTTACTATGTGTCAGGCACTGTACTAAGCGCTGGGGTAGATACAAGCTAATCGGATTGGAAACAGTCCATGTTCCATTTGGGGCTCACAGTCTTAATCCCACTTTTACAGATGAGGTAACTGAGGCACAGAGAAGTAAAGTGACTTGCCCAAGGTCACACAGCAGGCAAGCACTTAGAACAGTGCCTGGGGCATAGTAAGCATTTAACAAAAACCATGAAAAAAGTGGCAGAGTTAGGATTAGAACCCAAGTCCTTTTGACTCCCTGGACACGCTCTATCCACTGAACCACACTGCTTCCCCATCTTCAGGTTCCCTTGATCTTCCCATCAGGTCACGCTGTTCCTGCTGGTTTCATGGTAAGACAAACATGGTCTTCAAGGAGCTTAGGATCTCACAGAGGGGGAACGGGACAAAATAACATAGAAAAAGCCTCCAATTTCACCGAACTATTTATTTCGCAAGCCAAGTTTAGTGCACTGTATAAAATAAATTCACCAGACGGTAAGCCCCCTGAGAGCAGGGATTACGTCTAAAAGTTGTATTGTATTCTCTCAAGTGCTTCGTATAATGCCGTGCACACAGTACGTGCTCAATAAATACCGTTGATTGATCGATAGTCCAAGGCCTGAGCTTGAAGTTTCCTCTGGTTACTCATTACACTTTCTACATTTAATAAGTTTAAAGCTCTCCAGGAAAAACCAGACTAAATTACATTTATTAATATTCATAAAATATTACTTCCCACTCACAATAAAATTCATTAAACTTTAATCACCCTGTTAGCAAATGAAGGCAGCTAATGAGAATTCCCCAGTCTTGACACTCATATTTGGATATTCAATCTTGACTCTAAGACGTTCCCTTTTCCTTCTCTGTCTAGAAGAAAATGTAACTCGACTGCCTTCAGCCCTAGGCTGAAATGGGTTGCTGCAGATAATCACAGATTAATACCCAACAGACATTCACTCCCATAAATAATAATCGTGTCTCTAAAGAGCTTCTTGTGCGATCGTATTCCCACCCAACATTGACGCGCAAAATACCTTTCAAAACCCGAACCAGTAAATATGCATGAAACAACAAAATAATATTAAACTGGTCTGAAACTTTATAATGTGGGTGGGTCATTATAGCCTTCAATACTTACTTTCTCATTTATGGAGCTCAGAATTCTGAAAGATGTGTTGGCATTAAAGAGGAAACTGATGGCAATTTAAAATACTGCATGGTGCCTCAGTTTGAGCTATGATAGCGGATCTCTTAGAATTTGCTAAGTGGATTAAGTTATTGATTAGACAAGTACACAAGTTTCCTGGCTATCAGTATTGGACTGCGAATTCCCCCAAGTAGACTGAACTCTTATTTTAACATTTGTTCAGGCGATAACAGGAGCAGCAGCTTGTGATGAATATAAACCCAAGTTGAGGGACAATGGATTTGTTACATTCTTTGTGAGGTGGAAATTATTTTCAGGAGCTTTTTTTGCCAAAGGCCTTTCATTCTACTTTAGTAGATCAGCAGGGGAGGGGAAGAAGGCCACTGCAATGATGAGTGATGGACCTTCAAGGGTTTTGAAAGAAATGTCGAGGGGGAAATGCACGAGGCTCTTGTCAGACCAGAAGAGAAAGTGTCAGCATTGAAAAGTGATCCGATTCATTCATATTACTCTTGAAAGCTTTCCTGGAGGCTTTTTTTTTTACTGCCAATTTAGTGGATTTTCCTGTTTTTGTGGGACACAGAGCACTTAAGACCTTATATTTAAGCTTGCTGAGAACCTGACTGTGAGCCTGTTTCTAGACTGTGAGCCCATTGAGCGTAGGGACTGTATATGTTGCTGAATTGTACTTTCCAAGCACTTTGTACAGTGCTCTGCACATAGTAAGTGCTCAATAAATATGACTGAATGAATGCACTCAGTTGCTTCTCCTACCTGCAATCTTTTTGAATGTCTCCCCTGTTGGACTGTAACCTTTAATAGTGCAGGGATAGTGTCTACTTACCCTATGGTACTTTTCCAAGTGCTTAGTACAGCAGTTTGCAAAGAGTAAGTGCTCAATAAATAAGCCATTGATTGATTGATTGATTGATTGATTATGCTTGAAATGGGAACATGCTGGAAGCATCTCCCATATCACTTGTGGAACTGTCTGGCAATGAAACCAAGAGATAATAATAATAATGATGGTATTTGTTAAGTGCTTACTATGTACCAAGCACTGTTCTAAGCACTGGGTAGATACCAGACTATCAGTTTGTTCCACATGGAGCGCACAGTCTTAATCCCCATTTTACAGATGAGGTAACTGAGGCACAGAGAAGTTAAGTGACTTGCCCAAAGCCACACAGCTGCCAATACTAAAGAGACCTGGTGGCCTAGTTTTGTTTTTTTTAATGGTATTTGTTTAGCTCTTACTATGTGCCGGGCACTATACTAAGCACTAGCTTAGATAGAAAATAATTGGATTAGACACAGTCCATGTCCCACCTGGGGCTCACAGTCATTCAGTCATTCATTCATTCAATTGTATTTACTGAGCGCTTACTGTGTACAGAGCACTGTACTAAGTGCTTGGGAAGTACAATTTGGCAACATATAGAGACGGTCCCTATCCAACAATGGGCTCACAGTCTAGAAGGGGGAGACAGACAACAAAACAAAACATATTAACAAAATAAAATAGAATAAGTATGTACAAATAAAATAAATGTATATGTACAAGTAAAATGAATAGAGTAATAAATCTGTACAAACATATATACAGGTGCTGTGGGGAGGGGAAGAAGGTAGGGCAGGGGGGATGGGGAGGGGGAGAGGAAGCAGGGGGCTCAGTCTGGGAAGGCCTCCTAATCCCTATTTTACAGATGAGATAACTGAGGCATAGAGGAGTGAAGTGACTTGCCCTAGTTCACACAGCAGATAAGTAGTGGTGCTGGGATTAGAACCCAAGTCCTTCTGACTCCCAGACCTGGGCTGTATCCACATTCATTCATTCAATTGTATTTATTGAGCGCTTACTGTGTGCAGAGCACTGTACTAAGCGCTTGGGAAGTACAAATGATCACATTGCTTCTCTTAGTTGAGCCAGGGAGGCCCTGAAACTTAAGAATCTGCCCCACTTCCCTCTTCGGATCTTAGAACGGTGTTAGAAACACAGAATGGGTTTCTGTTGTGTTTCCAACTGCTTAGTGCTGTGTCTTGCATTCAATAAAACTCAGAAGGATGATTAGACTTTAATAATAATAATAATGGCATTTATTAAGCGCTTACTATGTGCAAAGCACTGTTCTAAGCACTGGGGAGGTTACAAGGTGATCAGGTTGTCCCACGGGGGGGCTCACAGTCTTAATCCCCATTTTACAGATGAGGGAACTGAGGCACAGAGAAGTTAAGTGACTTGCCCAAAGTCACACAGCTGACAATTGGCGGAGCCGGGATTTGAACCCATGACCTCTGACTCCAAAGCCCGGGCTCTTTTCCATTGAGCCACGCTGCTTCTCATCATCCCATAGTCCCCTCCTCCTCCTCAACATCTGATTAAGATGCTTCCCTGGGAGTTGCTGATGCGTTTCCCGGCTGGCCCTGGCACACCTCCCTGTCCTTGCCCCCCTCCTCAAAACTTCCTGAAGGAACCGGCAAGTGACCCCAGAGGGTTCAGGGCTGTTCAGGTCAGGGCCCAAGTTTGCAGGCTGCACATTAATAACTGCAGGCACTTTCCCTTTCCTCCTCAACAGCCATCTTGTGACAGAACAGAGGGAACTCAGAGGCTCCAGGCCTCTCAGCAATGGAGATTCAGAAGAATTCATTCATTCATTCATTCAAGCGCATTTATTGAGCGCTTACTGTGTGCAGAGCACTGTACTAAGCGCTTGGGAAGTACAAGCTGGCAACATATAGAGACAGTCCCTACCCAACAGCAGGCTCACAGTCTACAAGGGGAGACAGACAACAAAACAAAACGTGGTCAGGTGTCAAGTCATCAGAATAAATAGAAGTAAAGCTAGATGCCCATCCTTGATTTGGGCACCTGACATTTCCCTAGCATAATTCTTTTTTTGATGGTATTTTTAAAATGCTTATTATGTGCCAGACATTGTACTAAGCTCTGGGCTAATCAGGTTGTCCCACATAAGGCTCACAGTCTTAATCCCTAATTTACAGATGAGGGAAGAGGCACAGAGAAGTGAAATGATTTGCTTAAGGTCACAGAGCAGGCAAGTAGTGGAGTCAGAATTAGAACCCCGATCCTTCTGATGCCTGGGCCCGGGCTGTTTTCACTAGGCCATGCTGCTTCCCAGTGACCTCAAGAGGTGGAGAAATTGCAGCAACATTACTGCACTTTGGCCAGCTGTCTGCCTCTGGTTCATACTGTCAGAGTCAGGCAGAGAAATGAGGCAGTAATTGCATTTATTGAGCACTTCCTGTATGCAGAGCACTGTACAAAGCACTTGGGAGAGAACAACACAACAGTATGATAGACACATTCCCTGACCACAATTGGCTTAAGGTAAAATCATTCAGCGCAAACTCCCAATTTCTAGAATTTAGGCTCTAACAAGAATAATAATAATAATTCATTCATTCAGTCGTATTTATTGAGTGCTTACTGTGCCCAGAGCACTGTACTAAGCGCTTGGGAAGTAAAAGTTGGCAACATATAGAGACGGCCCCTACCCAACAGCGGGCTCACAGTCTAGATAATAATGATGGTATTTGTTAAGCTCTTACTATGTGCAAAGCACTGTTCTAAGTGCTGGGGAGGTTACAAGGTGATCAGGTTGTCCCATGGGGGGCTCACAGTTTTAATCCCTATTTTACAGATGAGGTAACTGAGGCCCAGAGAAGTTAAGTGACTTTTTGAGGGCAGGGACTTCTTTGGTACTTTCCCAGGGGCTTAGTACAGCACATTGTACCCAGTAGGTGCTCAGTAAGTATCAGTCAGTCAATTATTTGAGAGTACTGATTAAGTACTTACTCTGTGCAGACCATCATATGAAAGATTTAGGAGAGTACGAGAGTGTTGGTAGACATAATCCCAGCTCTCACGGAGCTTTTGATTACTGAAGCAGCAGCATCTAGTCGAAAGAGCAAGGGCCTGTTAGTTAGATGAGCTGGGTTCTAATCCTGGCTCTGCCAATTGCTTGCTGTGTGACCTTGGACAAGTCACTTCTATGTGCCTCAGTTTTCTCAGCTGTAAAATGGGGTTCTCCCTTTTATTTGGACTGTAAACCCCTTGTGGGGTAGGGACAGTGTCTAACTTCATTAACTTGCATCTACTCCAGCACTTAGAACAATGATCGACATGTAGTAAGAGCTTAACAGGTACGTTAATAATGATAATAATAACAATTGCAACAAAAATAATAACTGAACCTGCCAGGTTGTTTGGAGGAAGTGGGGTGTCTAGGTCAAATTAACCTGCTCATTTCCTCATGTCACTGGTTCCCCCCTGTTTTTATAATGGTATTTATTAAGCAATTACTAAATTCATTCATTCAATCACATTTATTGAGCGCTTACTGTGTGCAGAGCACTGTATTAAGTGCTTGGGAAGTACAAGTCAGCAACATATAGAGACGGTCCCTACCCAACAAGAGGCTCACAGTCTAGAATATCAGGCATTTTGCTAAACTCTGGGGTAGATACAACATTATCAGGTTGGACACTGTCCCTGTCCCTGGTTGGGCTCACAGTCTGAATCCCCATTTTATAGATGAGGCAACTGAGGCACAGAGAAGTTGGGGGACTGACCCAAGGTCACACAGCAGACAAATGGTAGATCCGGGATTAGAACCCAGGTCTTCTGACTCCCAGGCTCCAGCTCTTTCCATTAGGCCACGCAGCTTCCCTTAAAGATTTTCTGACTAGACAGCTCAAGGTAAGACACCCAACTTTTACCAGGCAAAACTGATTCCCTAAGACTGTAAGAAATCAATCTTTGAATCAATCAATCAATCAATCATATTTATTGAGCGCTTACTGTGTGCAGAGTACTGTACTAAGCACTTGGGAAGTACAAGTTGGCAACATATAGAGACAGTCCCTACCCAACAGTGGGCTCACAGTCTAAAAGGGGGAGACAGAGAACAAAACCAAACATACTAACAAAATAAAATAAATAGAATAGATATGTACAAGCAAAATAAATAAATAAACAGAGTAATAAATATGTACAAACATATATACATATATGCAGGTGCTGTGGGGAAGGGAAGGAGGTAAGATGAGGGGGATGGAGATGGGGACGAGGAGGAGAAGAAGGAAGGGGCTCAGTGTGGGAAGGCCTCCTGGAGGAGGTGACCTCCCAGTAGGGCCTCGAAGGGACGAAGAGAGCTAGCTTGGCGGATGGGCAGAGGGAGGGCATTTGAAGCCCCTCTGGGATCTGATGGGCCATCTCATTGCCCTGGATGCAAAAATTTTACGGGTTCAGTCTGTGATTTCCCAGTCCCAGAGCTGTCTCCCAACACCAAGTAGCTAATGCTTCAGGACTTAGTGGAGGTTTGTATTTAAAGGTATTTATTAAGCACTTACAATTTTGTCAGGCACCGTATTAATTCATTCAATCATATTTATTGAGTGCTTACTGTGTGCAGGGCACTGTACTAAGCGCTTGGGAGAGTACAATACAATAATAAACTGATGCATTCACATTCCCTGCCCACAGCGAGCTTACAGAGAGAAGCAGTGGAAAGAGCACAGACTTGGGTGTCAGAGGTCATGGGTTCAAATCCCTGCTCCGCCAATTGTCAACTGTGCGACTGTGGGCAAGTCACTTAACTTCTCTGAGCCTCAGTTACCTCATCTGGAAAATGGGGAATAAGACTGTAAGCCCCCTGTGGGACAACCTGATCACCTTGTAACCTCCCCAGTGCTTAGAACAGTGCATTGCACATAATAAGTGCTTAATAAATGCCATCATTATTATTATTAGTAGTAGTAAGTGCTTAACAAATACAAAAAATATTATTATTACTATTATTATTATTGTTACAATCTAGAAAACTGTACTAAGAGATGGGGAGGATATAAGATACTCAGACTGGACACAGTCCCTGTCCCAGTTGGGGATCCCAGTCTGAATAGAAGGGAGTAGGATTGGATCTCCATTTTATACAGATGAGGAAAGTGAGGCCCAGAGAAGTTAAGTCACTTGCCCTAGGTCATACAGCAGACAAGTGTCACAGTTGAGATTAGAACCCAGGTCCTCTAACTGCCAGACCGGTGCTTTATCCACTAGATCGTGATACTTCTTTTGGGTGCTGTGTCATTGCATAAGTAAACTTGGAGTTATCACATAATTTAACAGTGTTAGCTGTCCTTATCTGGAAATGCTTGAAGAATTTAAAAAACCAATGGGACATTGGTATTGCCATTTATTTGAAACCAGGATTTTGAAGAACTAACACTTTATAACAATTCCTTGGGCACCCAAGTCTCCTGTCTACCAACCTACTCCTTCTAGTAGACCACACTCTTAGAGTGCTTCTTTGGTACAGGGATCATATTGAAATGTGGGGAGAGTCTAACATCTTTTCCTTTCTGAAAAAATTTAAATTTGGAGAAGTCTTATGCTTCTTCAAATGCTTCTGTAATGCTTCTATAATTGCGGTATTTGTTCAGGGCTTACTATGTGCCAAGCACTGTACTAAGTTACATGGGGCTCACAGTCTAAGGAAGAAGGAGCACGGGTATTGAATTCCCAGTTTGCAGTGAAGGAACCGAGGACCAGAGAAGTGAAGTGATTTACCCAAGGTCACACAGAAGGCAAATAGCAGAGCCAGGATTAGAACCCAGGTCCTCTGACACCCATGCCTGGGTTCTTTTCACTCAGTCAAATGGCTTGTCTGGTGGTTCTGTGGTGCTCTGGGTACATTGTCTTGCTTGTCTTATGCTGTTGAGTCGCCTCCGATCCACAGCAGCTCCAGGGACACGTCTCTCCAAGAACACCCCACCTCCGTCTGCAATCATTTTGGTAATGCATCCGTAGAGTTTCTTGGTAAAAATATGAAAGTGGTTTACCCTTGTCTTCTTCCGTGTGGTTTGACTCTCTCCTTTGCCGCTTCTGCCCAGCACAGGTGAGTTTTGACTAGTAGCAGATTGCCTTCCACTCACTAGCCATTGCCCAAGCTAGAAATAGAATGGGCAGGCCCCTGCTTGAATCTCCCTCCCATAGCCGAGACTGGTAGAGTACTGGAAACCCTCCAGGTACAATCCTGAGAGGGCCTGGGTATATTAGTCTAAAGAAATTGACTTTTTCCATGCTGCACTGCAGAATTTAACACACCCAGAAGTCACCAAAGCCAGACTTCCTATAATAAAGTTAGCTTTTCCATCATGGCATAGTGGAACCCAAGACATATGCAGCCCCAAATTTGACTTCGGAGGCATCTTACACTATCAAGTGAAGTTGAGAGTTGTGCAAAATGGGATTATTCAATCAAACTTTGCCTTGAATTATCCTGACAATTGCCCCAGGCCTGCTGGAGGAAATTCATGTTACTATAAAATCACTGACTTTGTAATTCAATAAATTCCAGGAGATTAAATTTGTAATTGTAGTATCATAGGCATTGGCCACATTGGCGTTTTGCAGTTTAAAGGCAAGAAAAGAAAATGCAAAGCAGAGTTTAGGAAATGACACCTAATCACTACAGAAATAGTCGACTCTAAGGGCCATCCATATTAAATGACTGGTTAGAAAAGCCAGTCTATTATTTAAGTTTCCAATGACCACTCGGTCCCAAGACAAATGTTGTTTAGGCATCAAGTAACTTTGGTATAAAAATACAAATGAATAAACCCAAAGTGCCAACCTCATTATTCTCTCTGGACACAAGTCTAGCTCTAAATTTTCATCTCGACTGTGGGTCGAGAGGTCTTTAATTCCATCTACATAATGCATTACTGTCAAAGTCTATTTGCACACTCATTCCCACATTTCTCAGAAATACATTCAGTGGCCAAACATTGAGGATCTGGGGGAGTTGGGAACATTAGCTACACTGAGAAACACTCTCTTCTTTTCTTTTTTTTTTAATGGCCCTGTTCTAAGCTTCATGATAGGTACAAAGTAATCTGGTTTGGTACATTCCGTGTCCCCAGTGGGACTCGCAGCCATAATCCCCATTTTACAGATGAGGTAACTGGTGCACAGAGAAGTGAAGTGACTTGCCCTAGGTCACACAGCACCCAAGTGGCGGAGCCAGGATTAGAACCCTGGTCCTTCTGAGTCTCAGGCCCATGCTCTATCCACTAGGCTACCTTCCTTTTGGCCTGAATTAACAATAGCCTCCGTACTCTGTTCACTGGACCCAAGTGGACTCAGGCTGTGGTTTGTGGACTAGATTTCCCATCCCCATGAGGGACTGAACCATTTGGAATATCCTAGCCTGGAATGGATGGGTCTCAGGTGGTCTGCTCTCCCAGGGATATTTGCGGCGGTCGTGTTGGACAGCTGAGGGTGTCAGGAGAGAAGTCCTGGCTCAGGTGGTCATGCGGACAAACAATTTATTGGGGTTCGCCAAGCCCCTTCATCCTCCACCTCCAGGCCTCAAGTTGCTCCCCCAAACCCCCTCCCCACCCGAGACCTCAAGTCTGCCAACCAGCAAAGGGCTCAGTGGGTAGCATGGAAGCCACGTAGGTACCAGCTGCTGTTGTCGTGGCAGATACTGTCAGATCCTGGAAGATGGGAAAAGGACCAGCCTCAGAGTCAGAGGACCTGGGTTCTAATCCCAGCTCTGCCACTTGCCTGCTGTATCACCATAGGAAAGTCACTTAATTTCTCTAGGCCTATTTCCTCATCTGTATAATGGGGACTCACTGCTTGTTCTTCCTCCTATTTTGAGTGGGAGCCCCACTGTCTTGTACCTACCCCTGTGCTTAATACATTGCTTATTACATAGTAGATACTTAACAAACACCAAATAATTATAATTTTTATGATTAGCCTGTCTCCCCCTCTAGAATGTGAACTCACTGTGGGCAGGGAATATGTCTGTTTATTGTTATACTGTACTTTCTCAAGGGCTTAGTTAGTCAATCGTATTTATTTGAGTGCTTATTGTGTGCCAAGCACTGTACTAAGCTCCGTACACAGTAAGCACTCAATAAATACAACTACCACAAAGCAAATGACAAATATAATGATAATAATAATGATGATACAGTTTCAGGGGGAGACCAGTGGCATGCTCCTCCCAGCACTACAGCCTGAAAACTTGCAAGGGTGGGTAGTCTCGAATTCGGGACTGGAGCTCCCCACCCATTGAGAAGGCACATTTTCTCCCCACTCCAATCCTGCCTTTGTCAGGGCAGACAAAGCTTGGAGGTTTCCACACCATCTCAGTGGTGTCGGCACTAGTCAGGTGGATGGCGTAGAAGCAGCATGGCATAGTGGATAGAGCGCTGGCCTGGGCGTCAGAAGATCATGGGTTCTAATTCCGTCTCTGTCACGTGTCTGCTGTGTGACCTCGGGCAAGTGACGTTACTTCCCTGGGCCTGAGTTACCTCGTCTGTAAAATGGGGATTGAGACCGTGAACCCAATGTGGGATAGAGACTGTGTTCTACCTGATCCGCTTGTATCCAGAGCTTAGTACAGTGCTTGGCACACAATTAGTATTTAACAAATACTGCAGTCATTATGTGACGGATCTCCTCCTCCTGCTTCTGACTAAGCTTTAGAGCGTCATTGAAAGGGACAAAATGCCCCCGGCTGCTAAATGGGACATTGATAAAAGCATGATTGCCTCAGCTCCAAAGAGCTGTCACCCTTCCCCAGAGAACTCTCCACCTTAGAAAGGTTTTGGTAATCATAGGCCTGGGTTTCTTTTATAATGGGCAAGAGACTGGCAGTCAATCAGCAGAGTGCATCTCAGCTCTGCCCACACAGAAACCCAGGCTCCAATTTAAAGCCATATGACTTCCTTATGCACAAAAGCAACGAGGGGCCAGAGCGAGAAGCCCCTCGGCTGTAATTTACCAAGTCTTATTCCCTCCCCGACGAACGTTCATTGCTTTCAAACTGGTTCCTAAAAATAGAGGCATGAAGTATTGGAGTTTCAGTGATGGAGAAATGCAATTAACGATGACGAGCTGTTCCTTCAGATATATAATCAAATAACTGGCACCGGTCCCATTAATATCCCATTGTGAACAGTCTAAAAGGGATTATTTTTGTGATGTCTCTTAACATGTGACTTGAAGAAACTTCAAACGTGGTAGCAGAAAGAGTGAAGGCAAAGGAATGAAATCTGAACTAATGTGCCAAACAAGTCGATGCCTGAAAAATTTGAAAATCGGGAGCTCAGGTCTTCCCTACCTTTCAGTCGGGCCTCATTCCTAGAAAAGAAACCAGCAGACTCCACCCAACCTCATTGCCACATCTTTGATGAATTGGCCTCATCCTTGTTTCCAATCCTGAGGTTGAAGTTGGTCATCTTTTAGGCTTCCCTGCTCTTCAAGTTGAAAACATTGGCCCGGGAGGTCGGAGGGGGAGATCTGTGGTGAGAAGCTTCCCTATGAAACAGGGGTCTCCACACTGCGGAATGAAAACATTCCCTAACAACCTGCCAATCTAGAAGTCACCCTGCCCCTGCTGGGTTTGTGCAGACCCAGTTTCAATCAGTCATTTACTGAGCGCTTACTGTAATAATAATAATAATAATTTTGGTATTTGTTAATGTGCAAAGCACTGGTCTAAGTGCTGGGGAGGATACAAGATGATCAGGTTGTCCCATGTGGGGCTCACAATCATAATGCCCATTTTTACAGATGAGGTAACTGAGGCACAGAGAAGTGAAGCGATTTGCCCAAAGTCACACAGCTGACAAGCGGCTGAGCCGTGATTTGAACCCATGACTTCTGACTCCCAAGCCCGTGCTCTTCCCACTGAGCCACACTGCTTCTCTAAAATAATGATAATAATAATAAGTGTTTCCAGTGTCAATGTATGGATCTGAAAGCTGGACAGCGAAAAAACAGGATAGAAAGAACATCGATTCTTTTAAAATGCGGTTTTGGAGAAGGCTTTGGCGAATACCATGAACTACCCAAAACACAAACAAATGGATTTAGGAGTAAATTAAATAAAAGTGGACTTTGGAAGGCCTAATGACTCGACTCAGATTAATATATTTTGGACACAATCAGGAGGACTAATTATCTGGAAAAGACACTAATGATAGGAAAAGTCCAGGGAAAACGTGGAAGAGGCAGACCAGCAGCTAGATGGATTGAGACCATAACAACGGTAACGGAAGAACCATTAGAAAGTTTGTGGATTATGGCAGAGGACAGGATGTTCTGGAGAAAGTATATCCGTGGAGTTGCTATGAACTGGAAACGACTAGATGGCACTTAATAACAATAAAACTTTTTAAGCGCTTACTATTTGCAAGCACAGGGGTAGATATAAGTTAATCAGGTTGGGCACAGTCCCTGCCCCACAAGAGTGCTCAATTTCTTCAGAGCATTGGTAGAGTACAACAGAGTTGGTAGTCATGTGCTCACAATGAGTTTACAGTCTAGATGAAATACACCCCAGTACACGCCCGATGGTGATTACTGTGTGATGTGTGCCTTCATCTGAAAACTGTATTGGCGGAGCAGTTGGGAATAAAACTTAATTCGAGCACCATCTATTTCTTCGCACAGTGAAGAATGAGAAATGCTGAGAATGGCAGTGTAGGATCAGGATGTGTTGGAGGGAAAAACATTGAATTAAAACGTGGTCCATCATTTGGTAAAAAGCCATCAGAAGCCAGAGTCTCATCACCTGGAAATTCGCCTTTGCCATATGGGCTACGAGAAGACTTTGAGTTAGCCAGATTAAAGGGAAAGTTTGAACAATTTTGAATTTTCGGAGTGGGGACTTTGGTTGTTGGCTAAGGCTTCTGCTAAGATGTTTGTCAGCCTGCAGGTAAATTTCTCGCTGACTCGCCAGTTGGTGCTTCTAGACTGTGAGCCTGCTGTTGGGTAGAGACCGTCTCTATATGTTGCCAACTTGTACTTTCCAAGCACTTAGTACAGTGCTCTGCACACAGTAAGCGCTCAATAAATACGATTGAATGAATGAATGAATGATGGTCTAGTGCATAGAGCATGGGCCTAGGAGACAGAAGGACCTAATTCCAATCTTGCTCTGCTATGAGTCTTGTGTGACCTTGGGCAAGTAAAGTGACTTTACTGTGCCTCAGTTACCTCATCTGTAAAATGGGGATTAAGAGTGTGAATTCAATGTGGGACAGGAATTGTGTCCAATCCAATTACCTTGTATCTATCCCAGCACTTAGTACAGTGCCTGGCATGCAGTAAACATTTAACAAATGCTATAATTACTATCACATCACTATCAGAGAAGCAGTATTGCCTAAAGGATACAGCATAGGCCTATAAGTCAGATGGCCCTGGGTACTAATACCAGCTCTGCCATGAGTCTGCTTTGTGACCTTGGGTAATTCACTTTACTTCTCCGTGCCTCAGTTACCTCATCTGTAAAATGGGGATTAACACTGTGAGCCCCATGAGGGACATGGACTGTGTCAAAACTGACTATCTTGTGTCTATAGCTTTGAACAGTGCTTGGCATTTAATAAGTGCTTAGCAAATACCATTAAGGAAAAGAAGATGGTTATGCTATTTCATATTTAAAATTCACATTGCTGGTTGTGACTCTTGCTAGCCCTCATCCTGAGTATTTATCTTTTGAAAACTTTTATAGTTCAGCCAGGAAGATCATTTCTTTTTTTACAGCAGACCTCAGCTATGTCTCTAAAAAGCTGTTTTTGATTTCCGTGCTTCCAAATTTACAAGTGTTCTGTTAAATAATGAATGAGTTTGGATTACAGAAGTGAAGTACATTCTTTACACATTGAGAAATTAGCCTGTCAAAGCTCTTTCTGGAATAAATGACATTGCTATTTAAAGGAATTTATGATTGCTTGGGGGTATTTTTAGTAAACATAATTGGAGCCCCTTTTTTGAGGAGCTACAGCAAAATCATATCCCAGACAGTGGCTCACAAAATCACCTGGAGGAGGAGGAGGAAGAGTTCAGGGAAGAGGAAAAACAGGTGATGTGATAGTATCACCATCACCACTGGCAAAATAACTGTGGTATTTGTTAAGTGCTTATACATGAATAATAATAATATGAACTGTGGTATTTGTTAAGTGCATACTATGTGCCAGCCCTGGGCTAGATAAGGGAAGCAGCGTGGCTTAGTGGAAAGAGCCCGGGCTTGGGAGTCAGAGGACATGAGTTCTAAACTCGGCTCCTCCACTTGTCTGCTGTGGGACCTTGGGCAAGCCACTTAATCTCTGTGTGCCTCAGTTACCTCATTTGTAAAATGGGGATTAAGACTGTGAGCCCCACGTGGGGCAAACTGATTACCTTGTATCTACCCCAGCACTTAGAACAGTGCTCGGCACATAGTAAGCACTTAACAAATACCATAATAATAATAATAACCAGGTTGAACACAGTCCCTGTCTCAGTTTCAAGCCCCATTTCATAGATGAGGTAACTGAGGCCCAGAGAAGTGAAGTGACTTGTGGCGGAGCCGGGATTAGAACCCAGGTCCTTCTGATTCCCAGACCCATACTCAATCTGCTAGACCTTGCTTTCTCTGCCAAGCGCTGTAAGCCAAAAGTTGTACTAAGTGCTGAGGTTTAGCTGAGATGATCAGGTCAGACTCAATCCCTGTCTCACATGGGGCTCAAGGTCTAAGTAAGCAGGAAAAAAGGTATCGAATCTCACTTTTCAGATAAAGAAATTGAGACAGAGAGAAATTGAGTGACTTGCCCAAGGTCACACAGCAGACAAGTGGTAGAGCCAGGATTAGAACTCAGGTCCAGTGAATCCGAGGCCCATTTCCTTTCTCAGTAGGCCACGCTAGCTGTTCAGAGTTGATGGCCGGTGCCAAATGGGGACTGACGGGCAACATTCCAGTACAATTTGGCCGGTGGGTTTTTGAACTTGTCAGTCCTCCCTGTGAGGATTTCCTCCCCTGCTTTTCAATCACTGTGATTCTGTAGATGGCGGGATTTGGATTCTCGAGCAGTCTCATCACTGGTTATCTGGAAACCATACTGGATTCATTAGCAGATTTCCCAGAATTCATGAGTGTTCTCAAAATCTAATATCATGGTATAGGAGCCAAACCTCCTGGTTCCTCTTTTTGCAATCGTAAGGGAATTATTGCAATTTCTTTCTGATTTAGGCAACCTCTAGATTGGTCCTCTGGTGGGAAGGTTGCCATGCCAACCAAAGCAGACCCTACTATGTCATGCGCCCATCGGCTCAAAGACATTGGTGGTAAAGAATGTTTGGGGGGAAGAGTCTCCTATTAAGCACCCAGTCACCTAACTACCCACCACTGAGAGGGTGGGAAATCCCCCTTCCCTAGCAAATTCTGAGCTCCTCATCTTCCCAATTCTCTCCTCCAACCTAACATTCCCATTCCTGTTGACACCACCACTATCCTCTCATTCGCTGCAACTACGATTTTGCTGTCAACCTTGACACCTCTCTTTCTTTCATTTCTTTTTTTAAAAAATGGTATTTGTTCAGTACCTATTTTGTGCCAGGCACAGTACTAAGCTCTGGGGTAGATCCAAGCCATTTTTTTTTAATGGCATGTATTAAGTGCTTACTATGTGCAAAGCATTGTTCTAAGCACTGGGGAGGTTACAAGGTGATCAGGTTGTCCCACAGGAGGCTCACAGTCTTAATCCCCATTTTACAGATAACTGAGGCACAGAGAAGTTAAGTGACTTGCCCAAAGTCACACAGCTGACAATTGGTGGAGCCGGGATTTGAACCCATGACCGCTGACTCCAAAGCCCATGCTCTTTCCACTGAGCCACTCCGCCATTCCGGTTGGATACAGTCCATGTGCCACAATGGACTCACAGTCCCAATCCCTGTTTTTCAGATGAGGTAACTGAGGCACAGAGAAGTGAAATAACATGCCCAAAGTCACACAGCAGACAAGTGGGGGAACCAGGATTAGAACCCAGGTCCTTCTGACTCCCAGGGCCTTACTCTATCTACGAGGCCACACTGCTTCATCCTCTATATTCATTCTGACATCAATTCCTATAAATTCTTCCTCCGTAACATGTCAACACACTCATCCAAGGGCTTATACCCTGACTTGACAACTGTCTTAGCCTCCTCTAGAATTTAAGCCTGTTGCAGCCCGGCAATGTTTCTGTTGCTCTACTGTACTCTCCCAAGTGCTTAGTACAGTGCTCTGCACACAGTAAGTGCTCAGTAAATATAATTGACTGACTGCTGACCTCCCTTCCTCCAATGTTTCTCCTCTCCAGTCCATATTTCACTCAGCTGCCTGGATCATTCATTCATTCAATCACATTTATTGACGGTTTACTGTACGCAAAGCATTACACCAAGCATTTGGAAAAGTACAATATAACAACAAACTGACACATTCCTGCCCACAGTGAGCTCGCAGTCCAGAAGGGAAGACAGACACTAATATAAACAAATAAATACATGAATAAATTATAGATATATACTGATTTATACATATGTTTGTGGGTGGAGGATGAATGAAGGAGAAAGTAAGGGTGGCACAGAAGGGAGTGGAAGAAGAGGAGAGAAGGGATCATAGAGAAGCAGCGTGGCTCAGTGGAAAAAGCACGGGCTTTGGAGTCAGAGGTCATGGGTTCAAATCCCGGCTCCACCACTTGTCAACTGTGTGACTTTGGGCAAGTCACTTAACTTCTCTGGGCCTCAGTTCATTCATCTGTAAAATGGGGATGAAGACTGTGAGCCCCACGTGGGACAACCTGATCACCTTGTAAATTCCCCAGCACTTAGAACAGTGCTCTGCACATAGTAAGCGCTTAATAAATGCCATTATTATTATTATTATTATTTTATGACTGTTTTCCACACATCTCCATATTCAAGAAACTCTGATGATTGCCCATCATTAAGCAAAAACTCCTGGCCATTGGCTTTAAGGTACTCAGTCGGCTCTCTCCCCATTACACATCCTTACTTCTTGTCCACTAGCCAGCAGCTGACATGCTTTGTTCTTCCCTAGTCAACCTACTTACTATACTTTGTTCTCATCCTTCTTTCGCACATCCTCCCTTCTGCCTGAAACTTCCTTCCCCTCACATCCGGCAGACCACTGCTCTCCCCATCTTCGGGGCCTTCTGAAATCACATTATCTCCAGGATGGTCCTGCACGCATCTATTTCTGCAGAAAACAATGCCTAGTTTTCAACGGGGATGCAGTGTTTTCTGAGGTTTTGTTTTGCTCTATCTAGGCTGTAAGCTCATTATGGGCAGGGAACGTGTCCACTTATTCTGCTGTACTGCACTCGCCCAAGTGCTTAGTACAGTGCTCTGCCCATAGTAATAATAATAATAATAATAATAATAATAATAATAATAATAATGGGATTTATTAAGTGCTTACTATGTGCAAAGCACTGTTCTAAGTGCTGGGGAGGTTACAAGGTAATCACGTTGTCCCATGGGGGGCTCACAGTCCCCATTTTACAGGTGAGGTAACTGAGGCACAGAGAAGTTAAGTGACTTGCCCAAAGTCACACAGCTGACAAGTGGCAGAGCCAAGTCCTCAGTAAATACCATCGATTGATTGATTGATTGTATCCTTAAAATGTTTTCTCCACTTTTCTTGTTTTCTGTTTAGCCAAGTCAGCTCACCGTATTGCAGTTATTTACAGAAACCAAATATCCAACGCTGGCGTATTCTATAATACATGGGGTTATATTCCTTAAAAATGCAGAGGATAGGAAAACTGCTCAGGACAAGAGGAGGAGAGAGCAGGACAAAGGGAGAAAGGAATGGAGGAGAATTAATTGCCCAGAATGGATCGGTTGCCACACTGAGGGTGAGGTTTACAGATCTTGGGGTGCGCCTGTCATCGGTGCTGCTGGTATCGTTGGGTTGCCTGGATTGCGGGTGGCCATGTAATAATAATAATAATAACATTATTGGTATTTGTTAAATGCTTATTATGTACTGAGCACTGTTCTAAGTTCTGGGGGAGATACAAGGTAATCATGTTGTCCCACGTGGGGCTCACAGTCTTCATCCCCATTTATATGATGATGATGGTATTTTCTAAGTGCTTGCTATGTGCCAAGCACTTTTCCAAGTGCCGGGGGAGATGCAAGGTAATCAGGTTGTCCCTCGTGGGGCTCACAGTCTTAATCTCCATTTTGTCGATGAGGTCACTGAGGCCCCTATGTTGGTCTGGAATTTCCTGTTCCCCACTCTATAATTGGGGTTGATCTGCCTTGGAAATTAATAGGGCTCACAAAATGGGCCCAATATAAACACCGCCAAGAAAGTCTGATAATGCCCTCAGAAGTCAGAAAAACAGGGAAGTCAGACCTAATATCCATTGACAAGCTACATTTTCATACTCAAACGGTTCCGTGACGGTTTAGGCTTCTGGGAAGTTGTATTTTTATATACTTAACTGTCAGCAGTCAAATTTTCTCCAACTTTCATCTGGTTCCTTGGCTTTGGCTTCTTCTCTTTCTGTCTCTGTTTCTTCCTGGCCTCCTCTCTGCTTCCTTGTTTGGAATTCCAGTGTCAGACTAGACCACCATTTTCACCACCTCAGCTGGGTGGAACAGGGGAGATAGTCATGTTGGCTTGGAGGTTCTGCAGGACTTGGGGAGGTGAGGGCTGAGCAGGGTGGAGGGCGCTGAGTGTGGCCTAGTGGATAGAGCCCAGGCCTGGGAGCCAGAAGGACCTGCGTTCTAATCCTGCTCCACCACTTTGTCTGCTGTGTGACCTTGGGCAGGTCACTTCATTTCTTGGTGTCTCAGTGCCCTCAGCCATAAAATGACTGTGAGCCTCGTGTGTGAGCCCGTTGTTGGGTAGGAACCGTCTCTGTATGTTGCCGACTTGTACTTCCCAAGCACTTAGTACAGTGCTCTGCACACGGTAAGTGCTCAATAAATACGATTGAATGAATGAATGTGGGACAGGGACTGTATCCAATCCTATTATAATGTATCTTCCCCAGCGCTTAGACCAGTGCCTGGCATTTATGATTATTATGAGCAGGGTTGGGGAACTGTGGGATGAGAAAGCTGTGGGCTGTGGCCTTTGTCCAGTTTTTGCTGGACAATCTGTTTTCTGGCTGCTCTGCCTCCTGTCCTGGATGAACGTCTTACTGGGAGCCTTCATCTTCAGTCTGGAGCTTCCCTTTGTCAAAGCTCCTGCCTCCAGGCTCTGTGGCTTGAAAATGGCTCCTAGTGTTCCCACAAACTTGGGAAGGGAATGTAAAGACTCTGGAGCATATGTATTTTTGTTGGGTGGGCCACTCCTCTGGAAAGATGCTCTTATTTTTTTCCACAAAATGGCCTGTACAATCTCATGACAAGACAGAAGGTATTCAGCATCATGTGAGTGATAATAATAATAATGATGATGGTATTTGTTAAGTGCTTACTATGTGCAAAGCACTGTTCTAAGTGCTGGGGAGGTTACAAGGTGATCAGGTTGTCCCATGGGGGGCTCACAGTTTTAATCCCCATTTTACAACTGAAGTAACTGAGGCACAGAGAAGTTAAGTGACTTGCCCAAAGTCACACAGCTGACAGTTGATGGAGTGGGGATTTGAATCCATGACCTCTGACTCCAAAGCCCGTGCTCTTTCCACTGAGCCACGCTGCTTCCCTTACGCCACATGCAGGTCAAAGCCCAGCCTTTCCAAGCCCCATCAGAGGCCACTCTATCAATCAATCAATCAATCATATTTATTGAGCGCTTACTGTGTGCAGAGCACTGTACTAAGCGCTTGGGAAGTACAAGTTGGCAACATACAGAGACAGTCCCTACCCAACAGTGGGCTCACAGTCTAAAAGACTCTAGGGCCAAAGGAATCAAAATGGAGAACCTGTAGGCTCCAAGGGTACATTCTTTCCTGACGGGGCTCATTTCATAGAAAACGTCTCAGTGGGGAGAAGAAAGAGATTAGCACAGCTCCGGCACATGTCTGCTGTGTGTCCTTGGACAAGTTGCTTAGTTTCTCTGTGCCTCAATTCCATCATCATAAAATCGGGATTAAGGCTATAAGCCCATATGGGATCTACCTGAGTCCAACCCGATTATTCTGTACCTACTCCAGAATTTAATACAGTACCTGGTACATAGTAAGTGGATAGAGCACAGGCCTGAATCTCAGAAGGACCTGGGTTCTAGTCCCAGCTCTGCCACTTGTTTGCTTTGTGACCTTGGGCAAGCCACATCACTTCTCTGTGCCTCAGTTCCCTCTTCTGTAAAATGGGGATTAAGACTGTGAGCCCATGGGGGACAGAGACTGTGTCCAACCTGATGATCTTGCATCTACGCCCACGCTTAGTACAGTACTTGGCACATAGTCAGTGCTAAACAAAAATACCTTAGAAAGAAACAAACAAAAAAAGCCAGGGCTCTGGGCTTCCAACCCCATGCTCTTTCACTTTACTTCTCAGTGGAATCAATCATACTCAATTGATCTTGTTTGCTGAATGCTTAGTATGCATAGAGTGCTGTACTAAGCAGTTGGGAGAGTCCAATACCCCCAAATTGGTAGACACAATCCCTGCCCACAACAACCTGGGAGAATCCAACAGACTGGCCACGACCTCCTTCTGGAGATAAGGCTTGGCATCCAAGTCCTTACCTCAAATAATAACAATAATAGTAATAATGGTATTTGTTAAGCACTTACTATGTGCCAACTGTGACTGTGAGCCCACTGTTGGGTAGGGACTGTCTCTATATGTTGCCAACTTGCACTTCCAAAGCGCTTAGTACAGTGCTCTGCACACAGTAAGTGCTCAATAAATGCGATTGATTGATTGATTGATTGATTGCCAAGCAGACTGTGAGCCATTCATAGGCAGGGATTGTCTCTATTTGTTGCTGAATTGTACTTTCCAAGCACTTAGTGCAGTGCTCTGCATAGAATAAGCGCTCAATATATACGATTGAATGAATGAATGTCCTAAGCACTGGAGTAGCTACAAAGTAATCAGGTTGGATACAGTTCCTTTCCCACATGAGGCTCACAGTTTTAATACCCGTTTTACAGATGAGGAAGCTGAGGCACAAAGAAATGAAGTGACTTGTCCAAGGTCACACAGCAAACAAGTGGCAGAGGCAGGATTAGAACCCACATCCTCTGACTCCCAAGGTCGTGCTCTTACCACTAAGCCACACTGCGTGGCTCAGTGGAAAGAGCCCGGGCTTTGGAGTCAGAAGTCAGGGGTTCAAATCCCGGCTCCGCCAATTGTCAGCTGTGTGACTGTGGGCAAGTCACTTCACTTCTCTGTGCCTCAGTTACCTTATCTGTAAAATGGGGATTAAGACTGTGAGCCCCGTGTGGGACAACTTGATCACCTTGTAACCTCCCCAGCGCTTAGAACAGTGCTTTGCACATAGTAAGCGCTTAGTAAATGCCATTATTATTATTATTATGATTATTATTCCCATAAGCCATGCTGCTTCCCTCAAATCTGCTGAGGCCCTGTTTAGCTCTGTAAAGAGAAGTCAGCTTTGCTACCATGTATTAAAAAAAAAAGGGCTACAACACTCTTGGGAGGCAGAAAGAAATAAAGATTCTTCTCCAATTTCCTAAATGAGGTTCAGGAAGGCTATGCGACTTGTCCAAAGCCACCCAGCAGGCTGGTGACAGAGGGAAGGCCTCGGGCTCCTGGATCCCAGACAAAATGTCTCTTCCACTAGACGATGCTGCAGCCCGGACTAAATTCTCTCTGGCATTTCATTTTCTCTGCCTCGGGGCCTTTTAAGGAGGAAATGGACCTTGGGAAGCAGTAAAACTGTTCCTAATTGAAAAAAAATTTTGACTTCAGCCTAATGCTCGGAAGTATTTATCTCGCCAGCTGGCAGGGCTTCGGCGGTAGGCTCCCGGGCTCAGAGAAGGAATTTTCACACGAGTTTTTACTTTGTCTAGAAGACAGTGAATGTGGCGGCAGCAGGGGAAACACAAAGCAGGCGCAATAAATACTATTGATTGATTGATTGATTTGAGAAGGCAGCCGAAGGATCAGGGGGTCCCATGGGGGAGTGGCTAAAGCCATCCATGGGTCACTATAAGAAGACCAAACTCTGGTTTGTAGGAGTCAGAAGGTCATAGGTTCTAATCCCAGCTCTGCCACTTGTCTGGTCTACGAATTTGGACAAGTCACTTCACTTCTCTGTGCCTCAGTTACCCCATTTGTAAAATGGGGATTGAGATAGTGAGCCCCACGAGGGATGGGGACTGTGTCCTACCCAATTTGCTTGTATCCGCCCCAGCCCTTAGTACAGTGCCTGGTACATAGTAAGCACTTAAATACCACAATTATTATTATTATTTTTATTCTCCGTCCCCCTACTTCCCCAGCACACTCTCTCCACTCAATCCCATGAGTTTTTCCTTGGGGGTGAAGCTACGATTCTCGTGGGATTGTTGGAATGAAGAGGTCTTACAGTGGGCTTATCAACCAGCAGAATTTGGAAGCAGTGAGAAATCAACCAATCAATGGTATTTTTTGAGCGCTTCCCATGTGCAGAGCAGTGAGTGCTCCATGATTGATTGATTGATTGGTCACGCACTCAGTCTGGAAGCTGATGCATGTATTTATGCCCTGTTCCCTAGATATTGCTCATGTCTTTAATACTGCCCTTTCCTCTCCATCCAAAGTGGAAAGAGCATGGGCTTTGGAGTCAGAGGTCATGGGTTCAAATCCCGGCTCCATCAATTGTCAGCTGTGTGACTTTGGGTGAGTCACTTCACTTCTCTGGGCCTCAGTTACCTCATCTGGAAAATGTGGATTAAGACTATGAGCCCCCCGTGGGACAACCTGATCACCTTGTAACCTCTCCAGCGCTTAGAACAGTGCTTTGCACATAGTAAGCACTTAATAAATGCCATTATTATTATTATTATTATTTGGAGTCAAAGGTCATGGGTTCAAATCCTGACTCCACCAATTGTCAGCTGTGTGACTTTGGGCAAGTCACTTCACTTCTCTGGGCCTCAGTTACCTCATCTGTAAAGTGGAGATTAAGACTGTGAGCCCCCCGTGGGACAACCTGATCACCTTGTAACCTCCCCAGTGCTTAGAACAGTGATTTGCACATAATAAGCGCTTAATGAATACTATTATTATTATTATTATTTGGAGTCAGAGGTCATGGGTTCAAATCCTGGCTCCACAAATTGTCAGCTGTGTGAATTTGGGCAAGTCACTTCACTCCTCTGGGCCTCAGTTCCCTCATCTGTAAAATGGGGATTAAGACTGTGAGCCCCCCGTGGGACGACCTGATCACCTTGTAACCTCTCCAGCGCTTAGAACAGTGCTTTGCACATAGTAAGCGCTTAATAAATGCTATCATTATTATCATTATTATTATTATTATTATCCTGGCTCCACCAAGTGTCAGCTGTGTGACTTTGGGCAAGTCACTTCACTTCTGTGGGCCTCAGTTCCCTCATCTGTAAAGTGGAGATTAAGACTGTGAGCCCCACGTGGGATGACCTGATCACCTTTTAACCTCTCCAGCGCTTAGAACAGTGCTTTGCACATAGTAAGAGCTTAATAAATGCTATCATTATTATTACCACATTAGTACAATCACTCATCCTCTCCTGCCTGGCTTTTGAGGGAACTGGAATGGGGAAGCGGAGGATTTGCTCTAACCGTGACTCTTTTCTCATCAGCAGAGCTGTGGAGGGAGTCGGGTTTAACGGCCCCCTGATGTCCTTCCACCCCTGCCCCTCAAACCCACTCCCCCAAGCTCCTTCTCTGAGAACCTCCTTCAAACACATACCAGCTCCTGCTCTGAGCCATGCCCCGTTTGGAGAAAACATCTTGATTAGACATTCTCCTGGACTTTCGTTCTGTTGGCTGCATTCCAAGCTTTGCCACCAATTTCATTTTTCTTTAGACTCTCTGCAGAGTCACTTTTCTATGGTTTTTAAATTTCAGCCTCCTACAGCAATTATGGCTTTTGTTGACACCCTATAGACAACTCAAAAGAAATAATAGTTGAATAGAAAAATGGTCCCTTTCTCTACCCATTGTGGAAAAACAATCTTCAGAGAACTCATATTTATTTTCCTTATGTGGAAATATCGAGAATCGTCTTTGGAGGGTCGGATCGGATTAGAACGGTTCCCAGTGAATACTGGGAAGGTACCTGTCTGGAAACTGGGATGCTGGGTGTGGGGAGTTGGGGAGATCAGACCAAGCCCATCCTGGAGAAAGTGGCTTAGCACAGACCCCAGGATCCTGGGCGGGAGCAACCTTGGAAGAGGGGATGCTCAAAAGACCCACTGGAAAAAAAGAAACACCTCAGGATGCACATGAGGAGGAGCAGAAGTAGCAAGGCCTAGTGGAAAGAGCACAGCTCTGGGAATCAGAGGATCTGAGTTCTAATCCTGGCTCTGCCAATTGCTTGCTATGTGCCCTACTGAGAGCTCACCTCCTCCAGGAGGCCTTCCCAGACTGAGCCCCTTCCTTCCTCTCCCTGTCGTCCCCCTCTCCATCCCCCCATCTTACCTCCTTCCCTTCCCCACAGCACCTGTATATATGTATATATGTTTGTACATATTTATTACTCTATTTATTTATTTTACTTGTACATATCTATTCTATTTATTTTTTTTTGTTAGTATGTTTGGTTTTGTTCTCTGTCTCCCCCTTTTAGACTGTGAGCCCACTGTTGGGTAGGGACTGTCTCTGTATGTTGCCAACTTGGACTTCCCAAGCGCTTAGTACAGTGCTCTGCTCACAGTAAGAGCTCAATAAATGCAATTGATTGATTGATTGCGACCTTGGGTACGTCACAACGTCTCCATGTCTCAGTTCTCCTCTTCTCCCTCCTACTTAGACTGTGAGCCCCATGCAGGGCAGGGACTATGCCCAACCTAATTCACTTGTATCCGCCCCAGCGCTTAGTAATAACAATAATAATGATGGCATTTATTAAGCGCTTACTATGTGCAAAGCTCTTTCCACTGAGCCATGCTGCTTCTCTATACACCAGACACTATACTACCCCAACACTTTGGAAAGAGCACGGGCTTTGGAGTCAGAGGTCATGGGTTCAAATCCTGGCTCCGCCAATTGTCAGCTGTGTGACTTTGGGCAAGTCACTTAACTTCTCTGGACCTCAGTTACCCCATCTGTAAAATGGGGGTGAAGACTGTGAGTCCCCCGTGGGACAAACTGATCACCTTGTAACCTCCCCAGCGCTCAGAACAGTGCTTTGCACATAGTAAGTGCTTAATAAATGCTATCATTATTATTATTTTTACTAAGCACTGGGTTAGATACAGTGATTGACGCATAGTAAGCACTTCAAAAATACCTTAGAAAAAGGGAATGATTATTTTTCTCTTTTAAATTTGTCTCATCAGATTCTTTTCAGAAGAGCCAAACTCTCTTTTGCTTAATTGGGTCCAGAATGTACTCTGCAGTGATTGGGGCAGTGGAGAATCAGAGTGTCACAGGAAAGAATTTGTCAAAGGAGCCCTTGCTCACGCTGTCCAAGTTTGGGGGAGTTTTTTGCTCTGCTTTGCCCTGAGATATTAATGCAGCAGCCAAGTTGACGGAGAAGAAGCGGGCCAGCTCCTCTTACCAAAGGCCTGCCGGAGTCCATCCGAATAGCTGAGGTAACCCTGTTCTGATTGCTGTACATTCCAGAAAGGGGGTGGGGAGGGGTCTGAGCTGTGGATTGATGTATTTATTACTGATTTTACTCTCCCCAATTTCAAAGCCTTATTGAAGGCAGATCTCCTTCAAGAGGCCTTCCCTGACTAAGCCCTCATTTCCTCTTCTCCCACTCCCTTCTGCATCACCCTGATTTATTCCCTTTATTCACCCCCCTCTCCTCAACCCCAAAACACTTCATTCATTAATTCAATCGTATGTATTGAGCACTTACTGTGCACAAAGCATTGTATTAAACACTTGGGAGAGTACAATATAACAACAAATTCTTGCCCAAAACGAGGTCACAGTTAGAAGAGGAGCTTACAGTCTAGAGGGGTTGATGAGCACTTACCTGCATGTTGTCAATTATTTGTGTGCCTCCCCTTCTAGACTGTACGCTCGTTGTGGGCAGGGAATGTGCCTACCAACTCTGTTAAATTGCTATACTGTACTCTCCCAAGCACTTAGTGTAGAATTGTACTTTCCAAATGCTTAGTACAGTGCTCTGCATGCAGTAAGTGCTCAATAAATACAATTGAATGCTCTGCACACAGAAGTGCTCAATAAATAACATTGATTGATTGCTTAATTAATGCTGTTATTATTATTATTGTTAATGCTATTGTACTTATCAGGTTCTCACCATGGGCCAAGCTCAGAGCTAAGTAATAATAACTGCGGTATTTGTTAAGCACTTACTATGTACGAGACACTGTACCAAGTGCCAGGGTGGAGACAAGCTAATTGGGTTGGACATGGTTCCTGTCCCACATGGGGCTCACAGTCTTAATCCCCACTTTACAGAGGAGGTAACTGAGACACAGAGAAGTGAAGTGACTTGCCCGAGGTCATTCATTCATTCAATCATATTTATTGAGCGCTTACTGTGTGCAGATCACTGTACTAAGCGCTTGGGAAATACAAGTCGGCAACATATAGAGATGGTCCCTACCCAACAACGGGCTCACAGTCTAGAAGGGGGAGACAGACCACAAAACAAAACATGGAGACAGGTGTCAAAATCGTCAGAACAAATCCCGGCTCTGCCAATTGTCAGCTGTGTGGCTTTGGGCAAGTCACTTAACTTCTCTGTGCCTCAGTTCCCTCATCTGTAAAATGGGGGTTAAGACTGTGAGCCCCCTGTGGGACAGACAACCTGATCACCTTGTAACCTCCCCAGCACTTACAACAGTGCTTTGCATATAGTAAGTGCTTAATAAATGCCATTATTATTATTATAATGAATAGAATTAAAGCTATATGCACATCATTAACAAAATAAATAGTAAATATGTACAAGTAAAATAAATAGAGTAATAAATCTGTACTAATATATATATATATATACAGGTGCTGTGGGGAGTGGAAGGAGGTAGGGCAGCGGGGATGGGGAGGAGGAGAGGTCACAGAGCAGATCAGGGCAGAGCCAGGATTAGAACCCAGGTCCTTCTGACTCCCAGTCCCTCACTCTGTCAGCCCCTGCTCCATCCTGAGAAGCAGCATGGCTTAGTGGAAAGTGGAAAGAGAATGGGCTTGGGAGTCAGAGGGTGTGGGTTCTAATCCCCCTCTGCCACTTGTCTGCTGTGTGACCTTGGGCAAACCATTTAACTTCTCTGGGCCTCAGCTGTCTCATTTGTAAAATGGGGATTAAGAGTGTAAGCCCTATATGGGACAGGGACCGTGCCCAACATGATTAACTTGTACAGTGCTCTGCACAAAGTTAGCGCTCAATAAATACGATTGAATGAATGAATGGACTTGTATGTGCCCTGGTGCTTAGAAGAGTTCTTGGCACATAGGAAGTGTTAAATTTTCACTAGGCCTCCCCACTTCGAGATCATTGGAATTTTTGTTTCATCTTAATGAAACAAAGAAGCAGCAAGCGTGGCACAAGAGAAGAGAAGAGAAGCAGCGTGGCTCAGTGGAAAGAGCCCAGGCTTTGGAGTCAGAGGTTGTGGGTTCAAATCCCGGGTTTGCCTACTGTCAGCTGTGTGACCCAGAGAGAGGCTCTCTTCCATAATAATAATAATGATGGCATTTATTAAGCGCTTACTATGTGCAAAGCACTGTTCTAAGCGCTGGGGAGGTTACAAGGTGATCAGGTTGTCCCAGGGGCTCATAATCTTAATCCTCATTTTACAAATGAGGTAACTGAGGCACAATGAAGTTAAGTGACTCGCCCAAAGTCACACAGCTGACAATTGTCGGAGCTGGGATTTGAACCCATGACCTCAGACTCGAAATCCCGTGCTCTTTCCACTGAGCCACGCTGCTTCTCCCATGACAGTGTAGGAGGGTGTTTTTCTAATCCTTTGCCCTTAGAGTGAGCTTGGCTCAGCCATGAATATACTCTACATTTACAGTGAAAAATGCGACCTTTTTCTAGAGAATTGAGTAGTGAGATTATGTACCCGAGAACTTTTGGAATCTGTAATTGATATTTCAAATTCCGAGATGTGCATTTCTCCAGGGGTGGATTAAGACGTGGTATTAGGTTTTACTGAATTTTCATATTCTCACTTCTGAGTTCAGTATTTATTTTTTGTTGACATAGAAAGAAGCTTCCAGCATATTTTTCCTGAGAGCTTCACTGTTAATCTTGTTGGTTAAAATTGCTCGTAGATTGTTTAAATATTTTCATATCATCAAGCGTCTTTCATGACTCGTCTTTCCTCTTTTCACCCATTTAAATACTAGTTCTTGGCACAGGATTTTCGTCATGGAACATTAATCAAAGTTTAGTGAATAATTTTGGTTGCAAATGAATGTAAAATGTTGAACCAATCCACCAGTCATAAATATTTATCGAGTACTTACTGTGTTCAGAGCACTGTGTTAAGCCCTTAAGAAAGTACAGTTATATAACAGAGTTAGTAGACATATACCTGCCCACACTGAGTTTATAACCAAATGGATGATCTGAAAGTTCTGTCGCTTGACTTCAGCTGTAGTTTCAAATAAAATAACTTTAGTTAAATATTCAACAAATAGATATTGTTTCCAAGTTGAAAATGACTGAAAAACAGTTGAGATTGAATTTTTCATTCATACTGGACTTGTTATTGTCTCTTCTGTGCAGGCTAAAGCAGTGTTGAGGCCCAGCCCCATATCAGCTAAATAAAGCTATTGATTTATGTTGTTATTTCTTGTATGAGAAATGACAGTGTTTCATAGGGGGCAATCCATTTTTGCAAGAGCTATAATTTGGCTTGCAGTGAACAGGAGACAGATGTAGTCAATGTACATAACAAGTCTGTGTATTGGCATTCTTCCTGCTGCCCAAATCTAAATTTATATCTAATTGCGTAAATAATGTATTTGAAGTCGCTAAACTTAAAATTTGTAGATTTTGTAGTTGACTCCCAGTGATTCAGAGCAGTTTTTGCTCTTCCCTCGGTTGCTTGATTATAAATCACTCATCAGAGGTAGGGGCTCTTGAAACTTTCTGATATTTGATCAGAAGCAGCGTGGCCTAGTGATTTAAAGTATGGGCTTGGGAGCCAGAGGACCCGAGTTCTTATCCTGCCTCTGACAGTTGTCTGCTTTGTGACTTTGGACAAGTCGCTTAGCTTCTCTGTGCCTCAGTTCCCTCATCTGTAAAATGAGGTTTAAGACTGTGAGCCCCATTAGGGATATGGACTGTGTCCAACCTGGTTAGCTTGTATGTAGCCCAGTGCTTAGTACAGTGCACGGTACACAGTAAGCATCTAACAAATACCATAAAGAGAGAGGGTGCCAATTTCAGGGGGAGATGCCTTCTGGAATTTGGACTGGATGTGACATCAAGTGCTCTGACCTGGCCCTTTCTGGTGAATGGGTATTGTGTAAATGTACATGACCCTACTGGAAATGGAATCAGCATGGCTTAGTGGATAGAGAGCACAGGCCTGGCAGTTGGAAGGACATGAGTTATAATCCCTGCTTCACCACATGTCTGCTGTGCGACCTTGGGCAAGTCGCTTAACTTCTCTGTGCCTCAGTTTTTTTTTAATGGCATTTATTAAGCGCTTACTATGTGCAAAGCACTGTTCTAAGCGCTGGAGAGATTACAAGGTGATCAGGTTGTCCCACGGGGGGCTCACAGTCTTAATCCCCATTTTACAGATGAGGTAACTGAGGCACAGAGAAGTTAAGTGACTTGCCCAAAGTCACACAGCTGACAATTGGCAGAGCTGGGATTTGAACACATGACCTCTGACTCCAAAGCCCTAACTCTTCCCACTGAGCCACGCTGCTTCTCAGTTCCCTCATCTGTGAAATGGGGATTAAGACTGTGAGCCCCACATGGGACAGGGACTCTGTCCAACTTGATTAACTTGTAATAACCCCGGAGCTTAGATCAGTGCTTGGCACATTGTAAGTGCTTAACAACTACCGTAATTATTATTGTTATTATTATTATTATTAATTGAGCCAAATGGATTGACGGGGAAGCAGAAAACTTACTGTTGCCATAGCTACTGCCTGGAAGCTATATTTCCTAAAATCCTCAAGGAATGAAAACCAAGTAACAGGTCAAGCAAATCCTTTAAAATCAGGGGAGAAGACTCTTGATTGGATCTATCTCTTGCCTGCCGAGTTACATTTTAGCAATATTGCTGGAGGGCCTGCAACTTTGTGAGTTTATACGCTTAGATCCTAAGAGGTGCTGTCTCTAGAACCTGATTTGCATCTATGAAAATTTGCTGGTAAATTTTGGCAATTTGGTTAAGTATTGAATCCTGTACAATCAGTGTAATGTAAACCTGAGAAGCAGCATGGCGGGGGGCCATCACCTGCCCCACCGATCCTTACGTGCTCTCGTGGGTATCTGGGACCAGTTCCCTCTGGCTGGGAATTAGGGCGAAGAACGGTTTAGCCGGGACATCGATCTGTCAGATGATTACTCTGGGAAGCCAGTGGGTGAGAGTGCTTGGCTTGAATGTGCTGCGTTCTCTAAATTTCCAGGTTCTCTAAATTTCCACGGCCAGGTGGACAGAGTCTAAGCCTGGGAGCCAGAAGGACCTGTGTTCTAATTCCGGGTTCTCCACATGTCTGCTGTGTGACTTTGAGCAAGTCACTTCTCTGTGCCTTAGTTAATAATAATAATAATAACAATAATGGCATTTATTAAGCACTCACTATGTGCAAAGCACTGTTCTAAGCACTGGGGAGGTTACAAAGTGATCAGGTTGTCCCACGGAGGGCTCACAGTCTTCATCCCCATTTTACAGATGAGGTAACTGAGGCCCAGAATAGTTAAGTGACTTGCCCAAAGTCACACAGCTGACAGTTGGCAGAGCCGGGGTTTGAGCCCATGACCTCTGACTCCAAAGCCCGTGCTCTTTCCATTGAGCCATGCTGCTTAGTTACCTCATCTGTAAAATGGGGATTAAGACTGAGCCCCATGAGGGATTTGGACCATGTCCAACCTGATTATCTTGTCCCTACCCCAGTGCTTGGCAATCAATCAATTGTATTTATGGAACGCTTACCATGTGCAGAGCTCTGTTCTAAGCACTCAGGCACGTAGTAAGCACTTAAATACCATAAACCAAATCCTTCAATTTTGGTTAACTCTTTCCATTTTCTTTTGCTGTGGAAGGAACTAGATTTCTGTCAATAAGCTCAGTGTTTCAGGAGAGTCTGCCGTGACCCTGAATTCGACTGCATCTGCTGCCACTGTCTCTGCTAAAGAAGCTTCCCTGTTTGTCATTTGACTAGTGCTGAAGGATTTTCTTTCAAGAACCCTTCTGGAGCAGGATTTTTAGAAACCAGACAGACGGCTCCATTTGGGTTCAGACCTCTGTTGGGTGGTTAGGGAGGTGATGGTTGCTCTGACTGGAAAGAGTTAGACAAGTATTTCCTACCAGGGACTATTCCTTCCCCATGTGAAAGTGTGGTCTTAGAACCAAGAGCCCAGTCAGACAGCTACAGTTAATCAGGAGGTCCTTGAGACGGAAGCATAAAATGCCATAATTAATTAAGTAAAGTCAGGCAGGCATCCAGTCAACTTGCATTCACTCAGTGGCATTTACTGAGCATGTCTACTCAGGTGTTTTTTATTCATTCATTCATTCAATCGTATTTATTGAGCACTTACTGTCTGCAGAGCGCAGTACTAAGCGCTTGGGAAGTACAATTCAGCAACAAATAGAGAAAATCCCTGCCCAAAATGGGCTCACAGTCTAGAAGGGGGGATACAAACATCAAAACAAGTAAACAAGGCATCAGTAGCATCATTATAAATGAATAGAATTATAGATAATAATAATAATGATGGCATTTATTAAGTGCTTACTATGTGCAAAGCACTGTTCTAAGAGCTGGGGAGGTTACAAGGTGATCAGGTTGTCCCACGGGGGGCTCACAGTCTTAATCCCCATTTTACAGATGAGGGAATTGAGGATTAGAGAAGTGAAATGACTTGCCCAAAGTCACACTGCTAACAATTGGTGGAGCAGGGATTTGAACCCATGGCCTCTGACTCCAAAGCCCATGCTCTTTCCACTGAGCCACGCTGCTTCTCTAATATAGATAGATATATACACATCATTAGTATAAATTAATAGAATTATAAACAAGTACCTATACATATTTAGAGAAGCAGCATGGCTCAGTGGAAAGAGCACGAGCTTTGGAGTCAGAGGTCATGGGTTCAAATCCCGGCTCTGCCAGTTGTCAGCTATATGACTTTGGGCAAGTCACTTAACTTCTCTGTGCCTCAGTTACCTCATCTGTAAAATGGGGATTAAGACTGTAAGCACCCCCATGGGACAACCTGATAACTTTGTAACCTCCCCAGTGCTTACAACAGTGCTTTGCACATAGTAAATGTTTAATAAATGCCATTATTATTATTATTATTATATAGATAAGTGCTGTGGGGCTGGGAGGGGGATAAAGGGAGCTAGTTGGGGCAATGGGGAGGGGAGGGGAAGCAGAGGAAAAGGGGAGGCTTTTACTGTTGTAACATCTCCATCAGTTACCTCTCACTGGTTATATCAATCAACCAATCATATTTATTGGGCATTCGCTGTGTGCAGAGCATTGTACTAAGCACTTGGGAAAGTACAACAGAGTTGATAGATGCGATCCCTGACCACACTGTCAGTGGTATTTATTGAATGCTTACTGCATGCAGAGCCCTGTACTAAATAAATGGAAGAGTATATATAATTTATAGATATGCACAGGAGTGCTGAGAGGTTGAAGTTGGGGTGAAATCAAATGGCCAGAGGTCACTGACCCAAGTAAATAAATGGATCCAGAATGGAGAGGGAGCCTGAGAAAAGAAGGCTTAATCAAGGAAGGCCTCTTGGAGGAGATGTGACCTTAATAAGGCTTTGGAGGTCTGGTGTAACAGTGCTTAGAACAGTGCTCAGAGCTTAGAACAGTGCTTGGCCCATGGTAAGCACTGAACAAATACCATTATTATTAGACTGTGAGCCCACTCTTTTAGACTGTGAGCCCACTGTTGGTTAGGGACTGTATGTGTTGCCAACTTGTACTTCCCAAGCGCTTAGTACAGTGCTCTGCACACAGTAAGTGCTCAATAAATACGATTGATTGATTGATTATTATTATATGGAGGGGGAGGGAGTTCCAGGCTAAGGGGAGGATGTGGGGAAAGCATCTGGGGCAGGATAGAGGAGAAGCTCTCCCAAGAAGCTTCCCGTCTACAGGAACACAAGGTGCAGAGCTGTGTGCTAGACAAGGGAATGGGAACTTGAAGGAATTAAAAGAGAACGTGAGAATAAGGAGGGTGCCTTTTCACTCACACACAACTGCAGGCATCTTGGGGATGGAGGAGAAATATTTCCCTCAACCAAGCCAGGGATATGCTTTTAGTGTCCACTGCCATATACTCTGGATACTCAGAGCCTCTAGGATATGAGCTCCCTGTGGGCAGGGAATGTATCTACCAACTCTGTTATATGGTACTTTCCCAAGTGCTTAGTACAGTGCTCTGCACACAGTAAGTGCTCCATCAATATCCTCGATTGATTGACAGAAGCAGACTGCAAGGCAATCGGTAGAGATGCTTCAACAGTCAAAAAGATAGTAGTGTTTTAACCTCCTCTCATGGACAGCAAAAGGTATTTTCCTGATTGTTTGGCCACAGAACGGCTTACATCCCTATGCACATGACCTCATTATGTTTTACTAAAAAATGATTAAAATGAAGAAAAATCCAGCTGCAGGAACCAAAATGTATCAAAGAGCCAATGAAGACGTAGTTAATAAGGTGCCCCTGAGTGGGCTCTGCTGACAGAGGAACTTTCAAGACATTTTCCTGGCTGCAGAAGTCTGTCAGAGAGGAGGAGACTAAATGAGAAATCTGCAAGATGGTTTCCAGAAACTATTCTGGCTTAGATTCTTTTTCTTTTGGTCATCTTTCTCCTCCTGGAAATAACAATTAAGCACTTTGTGTCAAGCACAGAGGTGGAAGCAAGGTTACCAGGTTGGACACGGTCTCCGTCCTACTTGGGGTTCAGGGAAAGAGGTATTGAATCCCCATTTTATACATTCATTCATTCAATCGTACTTATTGAGGGCTTACTGTGTGCAGAGCACTGTACTAAGCACTTAATGAGGCCCAGAGAAGGTAACTGAGAAACCCAAGTCACACAGCAGGCAAGTAGTGGAGGCAGCATTAGAACCCAGGTCTCCTGGATATGAGATCTGTGCTCTTTTCATAGGCAAGGTGATCTATGCCCTACTCTCAGCTCACCACTGGCCTCCACTCCTCTCTATGCTTCAGTGTACTTGTAAAATGGGGATCATAAAAACTTCCATCACAGGCATATTGTAAGGATAAAATTTAGTCCTGGGAGGGCAGTGCTTTGTGCTGTAAAATTTCTAAGCATTGTGTCATGGTTGGTCAAGACTCAGAGTCAGTAGGCAGTAGTTACAGATGGGTTGCAGTGAGACTGATTTGCCAGCTAGTGAGATTCATCATTAGGAAGGAAGCTGACCCACTACGTAGGCTGGCTAATCATCGGCAACCAGAGCGTGCCTACCACTGGCCTGGAAAACCCTTTCATTTCATATCCGCCCTACTGAGAGCTCACCTCCTCCAGGATTGAGCCCTCTTTTTCCTCTCCTCCTCCCCATCCCCAAGCCCTATCTTCTTCCCCTCCCCACAGCACTTATATATATTTGTACAGATTTATTACTCCATTTATTTACTCTACTGTACATATTTACCATTCTATTTATTTTGTTTAATGATGTGCATATAGCTTTAATTCTATTTGTTCTGATGATTTTGACACCTGTCTCCATGTGTTGTTGTCTGTCTCTCCCTTCTAGACTGTGAGCCCGTGGTTGGGTAGGGACCATCTCTATATGTTGCCGACTTGTACTTCCCAAGTGCTTAGTATAGTGCTCTGCACATAGTAAGCGCTCAATAAATACGATTGAATGAATGAATGAATATCCGACAGGTGATCACGCTCCCCAATTTCAAAGACTTTTTGATGGCACATCTCTTCCGAGAGGCCTTCCCTGACTCAGCCCTCTTTTCCACTTTTCTTCCGAGTCACCTCTGCACTTGAATTTGCTCTCTTTATTCACCCCTCCCTCAACCCCACAGCTTTTGTGTACCTAGATCAATCAATCGCACTTATTGAGCGCTTACTGTGTGCAGAGCACTGTACTAAGCACTTGGGAAGTACAAGTTGGCAACATATAGAGATGATCCCTACCCAACAGTGGGCTCACAGTCTAGAAGGGGGAGACAGAGAACAAAACAAAACATATTAACAAAATAAAATAAATAGAATAGATATGTACAAGTAAAATTAATAAATGGAGTAATAAATATGTACAAACATATATACATATATACAGATGCTGTGGGGAAGGGAAGGAGGTGAGGTGGGGGGATGGAGAGGGGATGGAGGGGGAGAGGAAGGAGGGGGCTCAGTCTGGGAAGGCCTCCTGGAGGAGGTGAGCTCTCAGTAGGGCCTTGAAGGGAGGAAGAGAGCTAGCTTGGCGGATGTGGGGAGGGAGGGCATTCCAGGCCAGGGGGATGATGTGGGCCGGGAGTCGACGGCAGGACAGGCGAGAATGAGGCACGGTGAGAAGATTAGCGGCAGAGGAGCGGAGGGTGCATGCTGGGCTGGAGAAGGAGAGAAGGGAGGTGAGGTAGGAAGGGGCGAGGTGATGGAAAGCCTTGAAGCCGGGAGTGAGGAGTTTTTGCCTGATGCGCAAGTTGATTGGTAGCCACTGAAGATTTTTGAGGAGGGGAGTAACAAGCCCAGAGTGTTTCTGGACAAAGACAATCCGGGCAGCAGCGTGAAGTATGGATTGAAGTGGGGAGAGATAAGAGGATGGGAGATCGGAGAGGAGGCTGATACAGTAGTCCAGATGGGATAGGATAAGAGCTTGAATGAGCAGGGTTCGTTGCAATGTTAGATGCAATGTTAGGGTTAAATGCAATGGCATTCCCTCCATCTCATCTATCTCACCATCGACCTCCCCCACGTCCTGCCTCTGGCCTGGAATGCCCTCCCTCTTCATATATGAAAGACAACTACTCTCTCCACCTTCAAAGCCTTTTTTGGGGTATTGATTAAGTGCTTACTATGTGCCAGGCTATGAAATAGAAACAAGCTTGGATACAGGTTGGACACAGTCCAAGTCCCACATGGGGTTTACAGTTTTAATCCCCCTTTTAATCAAGTGAAGCAACATGCCCAAGGTCACAGAGCAGACAAGTGGTGGAGCCAGGATTAGAACCCCAGTCCTCCTAACTCCCAGGCCTGATCTCTATCCACTAGTCCATGCTGCTTATCAATAACACATACCATAAAAATTAAACGCAATTTACTTAGTAAAATCCGTTGGATTTTTTTAATGGTATTTGTTAAGCACTTACCATGTGGCAGACACTGTTCTAAGCCCTGGGGATAGATGCAAGGTAATCAGTTTGGACACAGTCCATGTCCCTCATGGAGCTCACATTTTTGATTCCCATTTTACAGATGAGGGAACTGTGGATCAGATAAATAAGGTGACTCGTCCAAGGTCACACAGCGTACAAATGGCAGAACTGGGATTAGTTTGAACATAGGTCCTTCTGATTCTCACATCTGTGCTCTATCCACTAGGCCACCCTGGCTTGAGGGAAGCCCAAAGGGTCATTTTTGTGAAGGATCAGGTTTCCTAGACAAGGATAAGGCTCTAAACCCCAGATACGGCATTGGGGGAAAAATCACAGAGGTGCTTCCATAGAACTCTACATATCTGAAAGCTGATTTGGGCATTGCCACTACTTTTTTGCTGAAGATGTCATTGGGTCCCTCCAGTTAGGCAAGAGGATGCAGCTTTCCAGGTTTCCCCTTTAGGCTGAGGTTGGCAGCACAGAGAGGGTCCCTCCAGCTTGGCAAAGGGGCACAATCTCCCAGGTCGCGCCCTAAGGCTGGGGTTGGCAGAACAGAGAGACTGCAAATCTCACCCACTCAGGTCTCACTCCCATCCCCACCATTCATTCAGTTGTATTTATTGAGCCCTTACTGTGTGCAGAGCACTTAACTAAGCACTTGGGAAGGTACAATACAATAAACAGTCACATTCCCTGCCCACAATGAGCCTACAGTCTGATGACCTTATAGTTTAGTAAGTCCTCCAATCAACAAGTGACCAGTTTGGTGGGGAAGAGAAGATTTCATCTTACAAGGATAGGAGAAGGGAAAGCCCCTCTCAGGATGGCACCTGGAGAGTTTCCAGTACTCTACTAGTCTTGGCTACGGGAGGAAGAGTCAAACAGAGGCATACTCATTCCATTCCTAGCTTGGGCAATGGCTAACAAGTGGAAGGCAATCTGCTACAAGTCAAAACTCACCTGTGCTGGGCAGCAGCAGCTTGGGAGAGAGTCAAGGGTCGAGACTCGAGTTTACTGCACAGAAGGCTGCTAAGGTAAACCACTTCTGTGTTTTTACCAAGAAAATTATATGGATACACTACCAGAATTATTGCAGATGGCAAGTGGGGTGTTCTAGGAGAGATGTGTCCATGGAGTCGTTAAAGGCTAGAGATGACAACAGCATAAGACAAGAAGGGAAAAGATTTCTAATAATAGTAATAATAATTATGACAGTATTTGTTAAGTACTTACTACATGCCAGGCACTGTACTAAGGACTGGGGTGGATACAAGCAAGTTGAGTTGGACACAGTCCTGTCCCATGTGGGGCTCACAGTCTCAATCCCTATTTTACAGATGAGGTAACTGAGGCACAGAGGAAGTGAAGGTACTTGCCCAAGGTCACACAGCAGATAAGTGGTAAAGCCACTTGGGTAATAACAATCTACTAAGCACTTATAACACAACATAACAAAGTTGTTAGACACATTCTCTGCCCTCAGAGTGTACAGTTTAGTAGGGGAGACACATTAAGATCAATTAGGGGAAATGACAGAGTAAAGATATGTACCTAAGTGCTGTGGATGGTTGAATGTCAAGCCCTTAGAGGGTGCAGATTCACTCATGCATTCAATCATACTTATTGAGCACTTACTGTGTGCAGCACACTAGGCAACACAGAAGAAAGGGCAAGAAGACTGTGAACCCCATGCAGGCAGGGATCATGTCCAACCTGATTACCTTCTATCTACCTCAGCACTTAGAACAGTGTTTGGCACATAACAACAATTATGGTATTTATTTAGTACATACTGTGTGCCAGGCACTATTCAAAGCATTGGGGTAGATACAAGAGAATTGGGTTGGACACAGTCCCTGTCCCACAAAGGGCTCACAATCTTCACCCCCATTTTACAGGTGAGGGAACTGAGACACAGAGAAATAAAGAGACTTACCCAAGGCCACGCAGCAAACAAGTGGCAGAGTCAGGATTAGAACCCAAGTCCTTCTGACTCCAAGGCCTGTGGCTTATCCACTAGGCCATGTTGCTTCAAGTACTTAAATACCATAATAAGCTTCAGGGAAAGTCTCTTGTAGAAGATGTAATTTTAAGAGAGCTTTGAAGGTGGGAAGAGTGGTAGTCTGCCAGATGAGAAAGAAAAGGGAGTTTAAGGTCAGAGGGAGAAAGTGAATAAGAGGTCAGTAGCAAGTTAAGAGGTACAGTGAGTAGGCTCCTAAGTAAACAGGCAAAACCAGAATCCAATCAGAAACACTGAGCCCTAACAACCCTCAATGTCCAACAAAGTTCCCCTCATTTACTTTCCCACAGACCTTTTTGCCTTCAACCTGCAGCTTACATCATCCTCCCCCTCAACCCACAAGAAGATTAAAAAACATTTGCTGCTTTACCCAAAACTCAACCGCAGACCTCCTCTCCTTTTCTTCTCTTTTATGTCTCTCAAACCTACACGCTCTTTTTCTCAGCTCCTGAGGTGATTGGTTCTCTCAAATTATCCAGGTGGGATTCAGGAGATTCTTAATTACCTCACCTTGCCAACTGGCTAAGAGGGGTCAAGGAGGTTATTAGTGAATTACCACCCTCTCCTAATTGCACTATCCCTTGGAAGGGTAACTGGTAAAATGGAAACAAACTCTTTCCTTTCTCTACTGTGTTGAAATAAAAGTAATAATGGGATTTGTTAAACACTTACTTTATGCCAGGCACTGTACTAAGCACTGGGATGGATACAAGCAAATGAAGTTGGATACAGCCCCTTTCCCATGTGGGGCTCACAATCTCAAATCTCCATTTTACAGATGAGGTAACTGAGGCCCAGAGAAGTGAAGTGACTTGCCCAAGGTCACACAGCACACAAGTGGTGGAGTCAGTATTAGAACTCATGACTATTTGATTCCTAGGCCCATGCTTTATCCACTATGCCATTCCTTCTCTGGGGGGCTCTTAGTAGATACCCTGACTCCTCCCTTCCTCCATCTCTATTGCACTGATGTGAAACTCTTAATAAATAATCACTAAACGCAAGGGGGAACATTTCAGACTTTTTGGCTCCTCACTATCTCCTTGTGCCCGTGTCCATGTTTTTTATTTCATAAGACACAGGTTAAATAAGCAAAATAGACTACTCAAAAGCATTATCATCCATTTCTATTGACCATCCATGATAAGATCAACAGAAAAATCAATCAATCAATCAATAGTATTTATTGAGCACTTACTGTGTGCAGAGCACTGTACTAAGCGCTTGGGAAGTACAAGCTGGCAACATATAGAGACAGTCTCTACCCAACAGTGGGCTCACAGTCTAGCAGGGGGAGACAGAGAACAAAACCAAACACAGTAACAAAATAAAATAAATAGAATAGATAGGTACAAGTAAAATAAATAAATAGAGTAATAAATATGTACAAACATATATACATATATACAGGTGCTGTGGGGAAGGGAAGGAAGGAAGAAAAGAGACCATAACGAAGGAATCACCTCTGCAAGCTCATTGTGGGCAGGGAATGTGTCCATTTATTGTTTTATTATATTCTCCCAAGTGCTTAGAACAGTGCTCTCCACACAGTAAGCACTCAATAAATACAATTGACCGACTGCCTTGAAATGTGTCTATTTATTGTTTTATTATATTCTCCCAAGTGCTTAGAACAGTGCTCTGCACGCAGTAAACGCTCAATAAATACAATTGACTGACTGCCCTGAAAGCATCTTCCCTCTGAAGAGGAGAGATGGGGATCTTGTAATAAAAGTTTTGGTAAAACCCTGGCACCTGGCTAAACAGAAATCTCTGAGGTCCCCTATGTGGGAAAACCTGATTCATATACTCTCTGCTAATCTGATTAGCAAACTGCTTCAGTACCTCTGGCATCCCTTTCCTCCACGGTGTTCTGCTTTCATACTGGAAGGGTCCAATTTGCTGCTTAGTTGATGTGATTAGCTGACAGCAAATCCTTTAACTTTTCCTGTTCCAGCTTCAGCCTCAGCTCTTCTCTTAATTGAATCTACAAACAGTCTGGCTCTTATTCCTGAATTTCCATCAATCCTATTTATTGAGTGTTTACTGTGGGCAGAGCACTCTACTAAGCACTCAAAATGAAGCATGGTTAAAGTTCTGTGGGTAGGGTTTCCTCTTAGACCTTCCAGGGGATTGGAGGATCCTGACTGGAATCAATTCTGTAATTAATAATAATAATAATTATGTTGGCATTTGTTAAGCACTTACTATGTGCCAAGCACTGTTCTAAGCACTGGGGTACATACAAGTTAATCAGGTTGTCCCATGTGGGGCTCATAGTCTTCATCCCCATATTCCAGATGAGGTAACTGAGGCACAGAGAAGTTAAGTGACTTGCCCAAGATCACACAGCTGACAAGCGGCAGAGCCGGGATTAGAACCCATGACCTCTGACTCCCAAGCCTGGGTTCTTTCCATTAAGCCACGCTGCTTAAGAAACCTCCCTCCACCCCGCAAGGTTCCAGCAGGGCTAGCTCTTCTGCATAGTGTAGTGGATAGAGTATTTTGTTAGTATGTTTTGTTTTGTTGTCTGTCCTCCCCTTCTAGACTGTGAGCCTGCTGTTGGGTAGGGACCGTCTCTATATGTTGCCAACTTGTACTTCCCAAGCGCTTAGTACAGTGCTCTGCACACAGTAAGCGCTCAATAAATGCGATTGAATGAATGAAAGTCAGAAAGTCATGAGTTCTAATCCTGACTCCACCACTTGTCTGCTGGGTGACCTTGGACAAGCCACTTCACTTCTTTTTGACTCAGTTACCTCATCTGTAAAATGGGGATTAAGACTGTGAGCCCCACATGGTAAAGGGACTGTATCCAACTCTATTTGCCACCCCAGCGCTTAGTAGAATGCCTGGCAGATAGTAAGCACTTAACAAATACCACAATTATTATTAATTGACAGTCTTCCCTTACGGAAGTCATGGGACTTTGGAGCCCACTGTGTGAATATATAAATCTCCATTCACAGCAGCCCTGACTCTTGGACCACTAGTATATTAACTAATCACCTCCTTTCAGCCCTAAAGCATGTTGAATAACAAAGCTTTTTTTACAGTGTTATTTAGCAGAGACATGAGAAAGTACAGGACTAACTTAAGAACTGAAAAATGGAAAATGTGACCAGCAATCTTCCACCCCCAGGACAAGAATAAGGACAAAAAGGGAAAAGACATAATTTGGGATAGGAAGAATTCAGTTTAGTTAAAAGAAAAAGTAGCATGGCCTAATGGATATAGAATGGATATAGTCCCCTTCTAGACTGTGAGCCCCTTGTTGGGTAGGGACCGTCTATATATGTTGCCAACTTGTACTTCCCAAGTGCTTAGCACAGTGCTCTGCACACAGTAAGCGCTCAATAAATACGATTGAATGAATGAATGAATTAGCCTGGGAATCAGAAGGACTTGGGTTCTAATCCCACTTTGCCAGTTGTCTGCTGAATGACCTTGGGTAAGTCACTTAACAACCTCCCTGGGTCTCAGTTACTGCAGATGGAAAATGGGGATTAAGACTGTGAGCTGCAAGTGGGATGCATGGACTGTATCCAACTTCATTAGCTTATATCAACACAGTGCTTAGTATAGTACCTGGTACATAGTAAGTGCTTAAGAAATAACATTAAAGAAACAGAATAAAAAGAAAAACCCTTCCTATTCAGTTGCTGGGGTCATACACCTTTAACTGAGGGAATGATTGAGGGATTGAGGGAATGATAGAGAGACAGGAAGTTTTAGCACAAGCTGCACAAGAACAGAGCCTGAAGAAGGATTGAACTGCCTCCAAATAAATCAGTTATTATTCAGTTCTGAAGATTCACATTGACTGGTTTGATTATCAAAGAAGGCAATCAAAGTTGTTCCGAAGGAATATTGAGGACAGATTGTAGATTGGTGAATGAAAAACGATATTAGCCTGTATACATCAAAGTCAGTTGAATATGGAGAAGAATAAGAAAAGGCCAAGTTATGGTCTACATTGGCCTAAAATCAAAAGAGCTGTAGGGAAAATTGCAAAATTGTGTGAAATATATCAAAACCATTAAGTTTTAGACAACCGATGTCAGTGAATCAGGAAACATTGAGATCTTGGTCAAAGAGCATTGTGATTTAAATTATCGATTTCTACTTAAACCTTACAGAAAGTGCTATACTGAATGACTTAGAACCAAAATGTCATATCCAATCATTCAAATTAAGTTAATTTTTGCATGATAGGTAGGACATACAGATAATGAGCCCTGTTGAATAGGTGTTGAATTTTAAAATTTGGTTGTGGCTGATCAATCAATCAATCAATCTTATTTATTGAGTGCTTACAGTGTGAAAAGCACTGTACTAAGCACTAGGGAGAGTACGACACAACTGTATAACAGATACATTGTCTGCCCACAACGATCTTACTGTCTAGAGGAAGTAATAGGCATTAATATAAATAGATAAATTTAGGCATATGTACACAAGTGCTGTGGGGCTGGGGCCGGATGGTGAATAAAGGTAGCCAGTGACTTTCTACTTGTCTTACGGTAGGCTTCGAGACTGTCCACCACCTGACCCCACCTGACTTAGAACAGTGCTTTGCACATAGTAAATGCCTAACAAATGCCATTATTATTATTATTATTCTAATTAGCATTATTATTATCTGCCCTCTCCACTTGTTATTTCCCAGCTGGCCATCTTTTGCTCCTCTCAGGCCAATCCTCTAACTGTATCTCTCTCTCCACTCTCCCACCTCTACCCCTTCGCTTGCCCTGTTTCCCAGCTTGAAACTCCCTTTCTCCCCATCTCCAACAGGCCTCAGTTCTCACAACTTTCAAACACCTCCTAAAATCCCACTGCTTCCAACATGTTTTCCCTGATTCCTTTTCCAACACCCTGATTATTCCTTCAGTCAACTTTCAGGACTTGTGAACCTTATGGGCCCTCCAGAGGACTCATGGAGCTATATCTGCTCAATCAATCAGTCAATCAATGGTATTTATTGAGCACTTACTGTGTGCAGAGCACTGTACTAAGCGCTTGGGAGAGTTCAATATAACAGAGCTAGTAGACATGTTCTCTGCCCCAGTGAGTTTATGGTCTAGAAAGGGAGACAGACATTAATGTAAATAAATAAATTACCGGAAGCAACGTGGCTCAGTGGAAAGAGCCTGGGCTTGGGAGTCAGAGGTCATGGGTTCTAATCCTGGCTCTGCCACTTGTCAGCTGTGTGACCTTGGACAAGTCACTTAACTTCTCTGTGCCTCAGTTCCCTCATCTATAAGATGGGGATGAAGACTGTGAGCCCCACGTGGGACAACCTGATCATCTTGTATCCCCCCAGTGCTTAGAACAGTGCTTGGCACATAGTAAGCGCTTAACAAATGCAATCATCATTATTATTATATGTACATAAGTGCTGGGGGCTAAAGGAGGGGTGAATAAAAGGCGCAAATCCAAGTGCAAGGATAATGCCAAAGAGAGTGGGAGAAGAGGAAGTGAGGGCCTGATTGGGGAAGGTCTCTTGGAGGAGATGTGCCTTCAGAAAGGCCTTGAAGGTGGAGAGGGTCTGTTGGATATGAATGCGAAGGCTGCTCCTTGATGATGATGATGATGATGGCATTTATTAAGCGCTTACAATGTGCAAAGCACTGTTCTAAGCGCTGGGGAGGTTACAAGGTGATCAGGCTGTCCCACGGGGGGCTCACAGTCTTCCCCCTCATCCCCCTCTCCATCCCCTCTGTCTTACCTCCTTCCCTTCCCCACAGCACCTGTAAATATGTATATATGTTTGTACATATTTATTACACTATTTATTTATTTTACTTGTACATATCTAGTCTAAATATTTTATTTTGTTAATATGTTTGGTTTTGTTCTCTGTCTCCCTCTTCTAGACTGTGAGCCCACTGTTGGGTAGGGACTGTCTCTATATGTCGCCAACTTGTACTTCCCAAGCGCTTAGTACAGTGCTCTGCACACAGTAAGCGCTCAATAAATATGATTGATTGATTGATTGATTGCTCCTGGCAGGAAGCAGGACATGGGAAAGAGGTTGGTCGTGAGATAGATGAGATTGAGGTACAGTGTGTTGGTTATCATTACAGGAGCAAAGTATGCAGGCTGGGTTGTAGTAAGAGAGCAGCGAGGTGAGCTAGGAGGGGGCAAGGTGATTGAATGCTTTAAAGACAATGGTACGGAGTTTCTGTTTCATACAGAGGTGGCTGGGCAACCAATAGAGGATCTTGAGGAGTGGGAAAACATAGACTAAATATTTCTGTAGAAAAATGCTCTGGGGATGCTCAGTTGATTTATTTTGGCCAGACCACATAGAACTGGGAACACGTCATTTTGTTATTCTCCACTTCCTCATTTCTAGTACAGGGCACTGCACCAAGAGAAGCAGTGTGGCTCAATGGAACGAGCATGGGCTTGGGAGTCAGAGGTCATGGGTTCAAATCCCGGCTCTGCCAACTGTCAGCTATGTGACTTTGGTTAAGTCACTTAACTTCTCTGGGCCTCAGTTACCTCATCTGTAAAATGGGGATTAAAACTGTAAGCCTCCCGTGGGACAACTTGATTACCTTGTAACCTCCCCAGTGCTTAGAACAGTGCTTTGCACATAGTAAGCGCTTAACAAATACCATCATTATTATTATTACATTAAATACTACTACTACAACAACTACTACCACTACTAATAATGGCATTATTATTATTATTATAATGCTATAATTATTAACTACTATTACTACTACTATTAGCAACGGCTCTCCTCCGTGGCACAGAAGAATCTTTATCCCCACCCGCCTCCTGTGGGGCAGACAGAAGCAGTCACAGCCTGGAGCTGCAACCTCAAAACTTTGGGAAGACCATGGTAGCGGTGGTCACTATGTTTGCGGTGGTGACTATGGACTCTGAGTGGTGAGGAGTCTGAAATTCCGCTCCTCCTGCCACAGCTTCCTACTGAATTTAGTAGTTAATGACTTAATGTTGAGCTTCCACTCCTCAAGAAACTCCAGTGGATGCCCATCCATCTCTGCTTTAAAGCACTCCACCAGTTTGCCCCTATGACCTCACCTGGCTACTCTCTTACTACAACCCAGCTCTCACACTTCGCTCCGCTAATGCTAACCTTCTCACTGTTCCTCGATCCCATCTATCTCACCGCTGACCTCTCGCCCATGTCCTGCCTCTGGCCTGGAATACCCTCTCTCCTCATATCCGACAGACCATTACTCCCCCCACTTCAAAACCTTTTTGAAGGCACATCTCCTCCAAGAGGTATTCCCTGAGTAAACTCTCCTTTCCACTTCTCCCACTCCTTTCTGCATCACCCTGACTTGCTCCCTCTATTCATCTCCCCCCACCCCCCGGGCCCCACGGCACTTATGTACATATCCATAATTTATTTACGTATTTCAATGCCTGTCTCCCCTCTAGACTGTAAGCTTGCTGTGGGCAGGAAATATTTCAGTTTATTGTTATATTGTACTCTCCCAAGTGCTTAGTACCATATTCTGCACGTAGTAATGAGAATGGCTCTTGAAGCACATAATAAGCAGAATGGCTCTTGAAGCACATAATAAGCAGAATGGCTCTTGAAGCAGCGTGGCTCAGTGGAAAGAGCACGGGCTTTGGAGTCAGAGGTCATGGATTCAAATCCCGGCTCCACCAATTGTCAGCTGTGTGACTTTGGTCAAGTCACTTCACTTCTCTGGGCCTCAGTTCCCTCATCTGTAAAATGGGGTTTAAGACTTTGAGCCCCCCGTGGGACAACCTGATCACCTTGTAACCTCCCCAGTGCTTACAACGGTGCTTGGCCAATAGTAAGCGCTTAATAAATGCCATTATTATCAGTATTAGTAGTAGTAGTAAGTGCTCAATAAATATGATTGATTGACTGACTACTTAAGAATTGTTACATCTAACCAGGTCTAAGAATGAACTTGGATGAAACAGTTTTCAATATTGCTAGGAGGACAAGTATCTATCACTGCCTCTTTGAAGTGGTAGAAGTTTGCACAAATTCTTCATCACCAGAATCTTGAACAATCAGGGTGACGTTCTTCTTGCCACAGTGTGACGAGGTCATCAACACCCAGACAAAAGTCTTCTCAGCCCCTTGCATCTTGCTGTGGGGAATAGAGACAGCAATAACACCCTTGAGCTCCTACTTAAGAATTTTTACATCCAGCCTGGCCTAAAAAAGAACTTGGGCAAAACAGCACTTGATTTTGTTAGGAGGATAGGCAATCCTCTGTGATATTGTAGAAGGCTACACAAATTCTTCATCCCCCCCAAATCTTAAACATGCTTAGGAGCAGCATGGTATAAGTGGATAGAGCACGGGCCTGGGCATCAGAAGGTCATAGGTACTAATCTTGGCTCTGTCACTTGTCTGCTATGTGACCTTGGGCAAATCACTTCTCACTCCCTCAGTTACCTCATCTGTATAATGAGGATTGAGATTGTGAACCCCACGTGGGACAGGGAGTGTGTCCAAATCCATTTTCTTGTATCCACCCCAGTGCTTAGTACGGTGCAGGTCACATAGTAAGTGCTTAAAAATACCATTATTAAATTAGATACTATTATTAAACATTCTGCAGGCCTCAAGAAATAACCCTTTTCTCTCTCCATTCCCCCAACTTTCTTTTTTTAATGAGAGAAATAAAACTTTCCAGAAGGTGCCTTTTAAAGAAAAAGAGTTATGTTGCTCAAATGTCAGGATATTGATAAATTATTTCCAATAATTAGAGATTTACTGTCAAGATTCATGTGACTGGGGGCTTGGGGAGGGTTTTGCTCTTTGTTCAGACATAACTCTTGCTTATATTTATAAAACTCATTTGTGTGGCATTTATTTACGACGTGAGGAACGAGTAAAAAGCATAAAAAGGCGAATTACTGCAGAGATCAATCAATCAATCAATCGTATTTATTGAGCGCTTACTGTGTGCAGCACACTGTACTAAGCGCTTGGGAAGTACAAGTTGGCAACATATAGAGACGGTCCCTACCCAACAGTGGGCTCACAGTCTAGAGATCTTTATTAAAGATATTATTGAAATGTATGCCTTTTGCTTCCTTAGCATCCCTCTGTCCCTAAAACGTTCCTAAAGTATTTAGCCAGAGACGGCTTTTGTTAAATGCTCCCTGTTGCCAACATCTGGCTTCCATCAAAAATATTCAGGGGTTCTTTTCAGAGAAACTCGCCCCATCAGAAAAATGGGAAAAAACCACCCTTATTCCCCCGGTATAATTACCAAAGAACGAGACAACATGTCAAAAGTCCTTGACTTGTCTTGTCTTAGACTGTCCAGTCTTCGCCACCCCATAGCCACTCATCATCATCATAATCATCAATCATATTTATTGAGCGCTTACTATGTGCAGAGCACTGTACTAAGCGCTTGGGAAGTACAAATTGGCAACATATAGAGACAGTCCCTACCCAACAGTGGGCTCACAGTCTAAAAGGGGGAGACAGAGAACAAAACCAAACATACTAACAAAATAAAATAAATAGAATAGATATGTACAAGTAAAATAAATAAATAAATAGAGTAATAAATATGTACAAACATATATACATATATACAGGTGCTGTGGGGAAGGGAAGGTGGTAAGATGGGGGGGATGGAGAGGGGGACGAGGGGGAGAGGAAGGAAGGGGCTAGAATGGGACTAGAACTCATGGACACATCTCTCCCAGAATGTCCCACCTCCATCTGCAATCATTCTGGGAGTGTAACCTTAGAGATTTCTTGGTTTAAATACGGAAGTGGTTTACCTTTGTCTTCTTCCACGTGGTAAACTTGAGTCTCCACCCTTGAATCTCTCCCATGTTGGTGCTGCCTAACACAGGTGAGTTTTGACTTGTAGCAGGTTGCCCTCCACTTACTAGCCACTGGCCAAGCTAGGAATGGAATGGGTAGGCTTCTGCTTGACTCTCCCTCCTGTAGTCAAGACTGTTAGAGTACTGGAAACTATCCAGGTGCCATCCTGAGAGGGGGATAAGAGTCCACAATGATGCAATGTACTGGCTCTCCTTTTTGCTGGTACAGGGACCGATGAACCCTGACCCATAAAGCAAATGCTCTGGCCCCCCCGTACTCCTCTTTACATCCTCCTACCTTCCTTGCCCCTCCCTGATTCCACCCTGAAGATGGGTTTCCTTGCCTCAGATGTCAATTTGGATCATCTGGGGCATTCCTGAGGTGTGTCTGCTTTAGAGTCAGAGGTTATGGGTTCAAATCCCGGGTCCACCACTTGTCAGCTGTGTGACTTTGGGCAAATCACTCAACTTCTCTGTGCCTCAATTACCTCATCTGTAAAATGGGGATTAAGACTGTAAGCCCCCCGTAGGACAACCTGATCACCTTGTAACCTCCCCAGTGCTTAGGACAGTACTTTGCACATAGTAAAGCACTTAATAAATTCCATTATCATTATTATTATTATTATATTTTGGGAAGTCCCCTGGCCTGAAGGATGCACAGTTCTTGCTAAAGAGTCATGGTTGGGTCACCTTTTTGGGCTGATTGTCTAGAGAATGAAGGCGGGGTGGAGAGAGCTGAGGGTAGAGGGGGGTTTTCTGCCAATTGCCAATATTACAATTGGCAATATTGTATTGCCAATGTCTATAGTTTTCCTGGCGGTGATGTATTATCTATTCTTTGTTGTAGCCCCTATTGTCTGTACTAAGTGCTGGGGTGGATACAAGCAAATTAAGTTAGACACAGCCCCTGTCCCACATGAGGCTTACAGTCTCAATACCCATTTTACAGATGAGGGAACCGAGGCACAGGGAAATGAAGTGAGTTACCAAAGGTCTCACAGCAGACAGGTAGTGGGGCTGAATTAGAACCCATGACCTTCTGATTCCCAGACCTGTGCTCTAGTCACTACAACATGCTGCTTCTCTTTGACTACAAGTACCTACTAGTACAGTGCTTGGCACACAGTAAGCACTAAGCAAATGCCATTATTATTATTATTATTATTGTCGTCATTATTTTTATGGAAGCATGGCCTCCGTGCCCAATTTCATTACCAAATAGTTGAATCTATAACCAGGAAGTTTGTCTTATATGAGGCTGATTTTTTTTCCTCCAAATTCCTTCCTGTTGGATTAGCAAATTGCAGATGATTTCCCAAATTCCACCCCCGCCCCCGCCGGCTCGACCGTTTAAATCTCTTTTTCTTCCATATTTAGATCTCTTGGAGCTAATAAACCCGTTAATTATACAGTTCTGTTGAGCCAGATCTGTTCCCAATCTAGCCAACAATTACTCCTGGGTAACTTTTTTAGTCTTCTCTGATGACATTGCGCAAATACAACTTCATGGCTCACTCCTGTGACCACCTAATCCCTCATTAGGAATGCTGATATTGAAATCCCCTACTTCATAATTATCCAGTTCTCCGTAAGCACACACGCCGATACTGAAGATGCTTAGACATTGTAAATTCTACCTTAACCTGGCTTATTTGCTAGGAGAATTACCAGAGTTTGACAGTTTGCGGCCATAAGGCATATCTAGCCTGCAGCCTCTTTATAAAAATGTTTTTAGGATTTCCAGAGCTAACTATTGGTGCCAGTTCAAACAGCAGAATAATAAATCGTCAGTGACAAATGAATAATTTTTTTTGGAATGATTTTTGTTAGGGTTTACTATGTGCCAGGCACTGAACTAGAGAAGCAGCATGGCATAGTGGATAGAATACGGACTTGGGAGTCAGAAAGTCTTGGGTTCTAATCCTGCTCCACCAGTTGTCTGCTATGTGACCTTGGGCAAGTCACTTAACTTCTCTGTGCCTCAGTTCCCTGATCTGTAAAATGGGGATTAAGACTGTGAGCCCTAAGTAGGACAGGAACTGTGTCCTACCCAATTATCTGGCATCTGCCCCAGTGCTTAGAACAGTGCCTGACACATAGTAAATGCTTAACAAATACGATAATTATTATTATCATTATTATTACTAAGTCCTGGGGAAGACACGAACTAATCAGGTTGGACACAGTCTCTGTCCCACATTAGGCTCCTGGTCTTAATCACATTTTACAGATGAGGTAACTGAGGGTGACTTGACTAAGGTCACAATTTCACTTGAAATATCAAATCATTTCTGGAGTCAAGAGAGAAAATAGCATCACTGCCACCAATTGTACTTAGACTGTAAGCTTGTTGTAGGCAGGGAATATGTCCGTTTATTGTATTGTACTCTCCCAAGTGTTTACTACAGTGTTTTGTACACAGTAAGTGTTCAATAAATACAATTGAATGAATACTTACTGAGCACCTGCTATGGGAAGAATACTGTGGAATGGAGAAGATACTGAATGAAAAAGAGCGTGGCCTAGTGGATAGAGCTTATGCCTGGAAATCAGGGGATCTGGGTTCTAATCCCAGCTCTGCCACTTCTCAGCTATATGACTTTAGGCAAGATACTTCACTTCTCTTTGCTTCAGTTACCTCATCAATCAATCAATCATATTTATTGAGTGCTTACTGTGTGTAGAGCACTGTACTAAGCGCTTGGGAAGTACAAGTTGGCAACATATAGAGACGATCCCTACCCAACAGTGGGCTGGCTCACAGTCTAGAAGGGGGAGACAGAGAAAAAAACAAAACAAAACATATTAACAAAATAGAATAAATAGAATAGATATGTACAAGTAAAATTAATAAATAAATAGAGTAATAAATACGTACAAACATATATACATATATACAGGTGCTGTGGGGAAGGGAAGGAGGTAAGGTGGGGGGGATGGAGAGGGGATGGAGGGGGAGAGGAAGAAGGGGGCTCAATCTGGGAAGGCCTCCTGGAGGACGTGAGCTCTCAGTAGGGCCTTGAAGGGAGGAAGAGAGCTAGCTTGGCGGATGTTGGGAGGGAGGGAATTCCAGGCCAGGGGGATGATGTGGGTTGGGGGTCGACGGCGGGACAGGTGAGAATGAGGCACAGTGAGGAGGTTAGCGGCAGAGGAGTGGAGGGTGCAGGATGGGCTGGAGAAGGAGAGAAGGGAGGTGAGGTAGGAGGGGGCGAGGTGATGGACAGCCTTGAAGCTGAGAGGGGGGAGTTTCTGTCTGATGTGCAGATTGATTGGTAGCCACTGGAGATTTTGAGGAGGGGAGTAACATGCCCAGAGCGTTTCTGGACAAAGACAATCCGGGCAGCAGCATGAAGTATGGATTGAAGTGGGGAGAGACAGGAGGATGGGAGATCGGAGAGGAGGTCGATACAGTAGTACAGATGGGATAGGATGAGAGCTTGAATGAGCAGGGTAGCAGTTTGGATGGAGAGGAAAGGGCGGATCTTGGCAATGTTGCAGAGCTGAGACCGGCAGGTTTTGGTGACGGCTTGGATGTGAGGGGTGAACGAGAGAGTGGAGTCGAGTAAAATGGGCAATAGGATTGTGAACCCCACGGAGGACCTGAACAGTGTTCAACCTGATTAGCTTGTATCTACCCCAGCTCTTAGTACAGTGCCTGACACCTAGTAAGCGCTGAACAAATGCCATTGAAATAAAAGGCTCTACATGTTTTCCTCAGGAAACCACGGGGCCTCTAAGCCCAGTCATTCAGAGGGATGTCCTCTGGAACTATCTCTTTGCACGTCATTAGCAGCTTCTTTGTACTCAGCCTGTCTCGCAAGTAATCATCTCAGAGAACACAGTGGTCCGTGTAAAAACAGCAACTCATCACAGTAATGATTTTAAATTGTGGGCGACAGAATTATTTTAGAAACCAGAGAATAATTCTATAGCATGTGAAAGAGGCCAAAATTAATGTCGATAAGAGTCTTAAGCAGTAGGCGAAGCGAATGCAGAGCCAGAGCTCAAAATGGGCCCTTAATAATGACTCTCCTTTTCAACAATACCGCCGTGACCTTATGAAATAAAGGCATGTGAGACAAGTGCCTCTCCTCTGATCCAGCCATGTCCTTTATCTGACTATTCCATCCCTCCGCTGCTGCCTCTCCCAAAGGTTCTTTATGAGTTGAGAAAATGGGACACTTTTAGCAGAAGAAACAGTTGCACCATTTTTTTTTAAACAGTATTTTTTATGGCATTTGTTAAGTGTTTACTATGAGCTGGGTATTGTACTCAGGGCTTGGGTAGATACGAATTTATCAGGATGGACACAGTCCCTGTCCCTGTCACAATCCAAGTCAGAGGGAGAAGGATTTAAGTCCCCGTTTTCCCGATGAGGTAACTGAGGTTAAGTGACTTGCCCAAGGTCACACATTGAACACGTGACAGTTCTGGGATTGGAACCCAGGTCCTCTGAATCCTAGGCCCGTGCTCTTTCCACTAGGCCACACTGCTTCCCTAATTAGCTTTGCCATCAGATTAGCTCTGACATCATTTTCCTCCCAACAGTACAAATGAACAAGTATGGACGAGTCAAAGTGTATTTAGAAAGGGGCTGGACAAAGTGAATGTGGAATTGTTATTTCCTGAATTCAAATCACTCTATCAGGGCAAGGATCCCTGTGAGAACTGGATGGTGGCAGGATCACAGGAAGGCCAGGGAAACATTTCTTCCCCCAGAAGTGGGGGAGCATGGTCATTTCTTCCTCTTAGATACTGGGTACCCAGAAACACCAGCAAGTCTCAGGGGAGTTTGATAGATGGGATGGAGGTACAGGGAGAGGGTTAGCATTAGAGGAGAGGAGTGTGAGGGCTGGGTTGTAGTTGGAGAGCAGTGTGGCTAAGAGGTCCATTTGCCCTTTTGTCCTAAATTTCTGGCTAAGGCACCAGGGAAAGGGGAATGAGCAATGGATTGGCTGTTGGAGAGGTGAGAGTTAGGCGTAGTGCCATTTGTGTGGAAGGAGCCTCTGGTTTCTCTTCATTTTAGTCTATACTTCATCCTCCTGCTCAGATCATTTTATGAAACTGTTGCTTGGGACACATCTCTTCAATCCTCAGAAACCAAGAGTGACTTCCTTTTCCTTCCACATCGAGCAAAACTCTCTATCGTTGGCTTGAAGATTCTCTGCCAAATTTCTCCACCTTACATATGGGCTCTGATCAGATGCTACTCTTTAAGAGTCTTTACAGGGCTGTTATTTGCATAAGAGGAATTTACTGGGATTACAAGTATGTCTGAGTGCCCTCTCAGATCTACCTCCCTCAGATCCTCAGATCTTCTACCTCAGATCCCGCCTCTGCCACTGTCAGCTGTGTGACTTTGGGCAAGTCACTTAACTTTTCTGGGCCTCAGTTACCTCATCTGTAAAATGGAGATTAAGACTGTGAGCACCCCATGGGACAACCTGATCACCTTGCAACCTCCCCAGCACTTAGAACAGTGCTTTCTTTGCATATAGTAAGCACTTAATGAATGCTATTATTATTATTATTATTATTATTATTATTATTATTGTCTACCGTTCCCTAGTAGAAGGGTTTGAACTACAAGCCGACATGACCCCACATCTGGACCCTTCTTCTGGAGCTGATCCCTCACAGTGGGGCAGGGGAAAGAGGCTGCCCAGCATCCAATACCAGAGCTGACCCCTGTTTTGGGAGCAATGAGGAGAGGCATCTCATGCCCTTCCTCCCAAGCTGACCATCACAGCTGGGTCAGGGAGGAGAGGCAGCCCGGACCTTTCCTCTGGAGTTGACCCCCAGGGTGGGGACTGGGAGTAGAGGCCACCCAGGATCCCCCTCCAGGAGAATGGGAGCTGGGTTCATAAAGTGTAGAAGAGCGCAGGCCTGGGAATTAGAAGGACCTGGGCTCTAATCCCGGCTCTACCACTTGTCTGCTGCATGAACTTGAAAAGGTCTCTTCACTTCTTTGGGCCTCAGTTACCTTGCCTATAGAATGAGATTAAGACTTTTAAAGCTATGTACTGGGTCCAAACCGATTATCTTTTATCTACCCCAGTGCTCGATACAGCGCTTGGCTCATAGTAAGCGCTTAACAAATACCACGTTTATTATTAGGAAGGGGAAAAGCCAGCAAGGAGTGAGGTCATAGAAAGCCCTCCCTCTCTCTCTCCCAGCACCACTCCCTGGTTGCAAGATCTGGTAGCTTTTATTCATTCATTCAATCGTATTTATTGAGCACTTACTATATGCGGAGCACTGTACTAAGCGCTTGGGAAGTACAAGTTGGCAACATACAGAGACGGTCCCTACCCAACAATGGGCTCACAGTCTAGAAGCTTTGTAATTTAAACTATGAAGGCAATCGATCCAGAACTGATATAAACCCCTTGTTTGCCTGATCACCTTGAAGGATTTTGACTGATAAACATGCCGTAGCCCAAAATCTACCAAATAGTCATTTAACCCTCTTTAACTCACAGTCGTTGCTCCTCCCAAGTACATCTTCTAACTGCATTTTGCTGGTGGCCCTTTTTAAATGGTATTTGTTAAGCACCAGCTATGTGCCAGACACTGTACTAAGTGCTGCGGGGCTCACAGTCTTATCCCTCATTTTACAGATAAAGTAACTGAAGCCCAGAGAAGTGAGGTAAGTTAACCAAGGTTACACAGCAGACAAGTGGCAGAGTCAGGATTAGAACCCAGGTCCTTCTGACTCCCAGACGTATGTGTTATCCACTAGGACACTGTGCTCCTCTGAACCTTTCCTCATGCTCTTCCCTAACCTGGAACTCCCTCCTCATAAAAATTTTCCAGGGCAAAGCTCCTCCTTCTTCAGAGCCCTCCTGAAATCTTGTCTCCTCCAAGAAGCTTTCCCTGATTAATCACCAATCCCCCCACATTAGGTCGAGTATAGAGCACAGGCCTGGGATTCAGAAGGTCATGGATTCTAAAGCTGGCTCCACCACTTGTCTGCTGTGTGACCTTGGGTAAGTCCTTTCACTTCTTTATGTCTCAGTTCTCTCATCTGTAAAATGGGGATTTAGATTGTAAGCCCCACGTGGGACAACCTGATGACCTTGTATCTACCCCAGCACTTAGAACAGTATTTGGCACATAGTAAACACTAAAAAAATGCCATAATTATTATTATTATTATGTCACCCCACAGCCTCCCTTACCACTTATGTACTTAAACCTACCATTAGCATTTCAGTTCCATTGTAAATTCAATGATTTATTCATTCATTCATTCATTCATCCAATCGTATTTATTGAGCGCTTACTGTGTGCAGAGCACTGTACTAAGCGCTTGGGAAGTACAAGTTGGCAACATATAGAGACGGTCCCTACCCAACAGTGGGCTCACAGTCTAGAAGGGGGAGACAGAGAACAAAACATATTAACAAAATAAAATAAATAGAATAAATATGTACAAATAAAATAAAAAAATATTCATAATATTTTACCCCGACATTCTTGGGCTACTACCTATTTTTCTATTAATTCTTACTCCTATCCCTTTCATTTATAACTAATTTATTCCTGGTAGTTTTTCCCAGTAAGTTATACACCCCCTGGGGACTTGGATCAGAACTTTGGCTTTTGATCAATCAATCAATCAATCAATCAATCGTATTGATTGAGCACTTACTGTGTGCAGAGCATTGTACTAAGCGCTTGGGAAGTACAAGTTGGCAACATATAGAGATGGTCCCTACCCAACAGTGGGCTCACAGTAACTCACCTAAGTACCTGGTACAGTGGTCTGCACACAATAGGTGCTCAATAAATACCTTTAATGGATTTTTAAAAAAAGTTTTGTGCAGACAGAGAATAGAGGTAGGAGCTTAAAAAACGCTTAGAACAGTGCCTTGCACATAGTAAGCTCTTAATAAATGCCATCATTATTATTATTATTATTATTATTATTATTAAAACACTAATGGCCAGGGAAACTGAGGCAGACTTGGGGGAGGTAAGTGGTTGCCCCCATATAGAGCAGAACAATGACACATCACAACAGGTCCCCATGGTCCTTCGGCATAATGGTGCGCTCCACAACTCAACTCCCTCTGACCAGGGCTGGCTGCCAACGACTTGCGGCGGAATTATATCAGCAGAATCTCAAGCCGTGAAATAATGAGGACAGCTGGGAGACAGCAGCAGTAGCATCAGGAGACAGATGGTCAGGGGAGGAGCGATCAGAGATGGGATGACTTTCTTGGAATCTCTTCCTGCAGGAAGCTGTGCAGCTGGAAAGATCAGTAATATAGAGGGGTTTGGGTAGCTTCAAGGATCAGCTGTTCCAGCCTGAATCCCTGTGGGGAAAGTCAGGATCGGACTGGGAAGCGTTAGGGTGATTGGATGATCTCTGTTGAGTTGTGGGAGAGAGAATAAGGGATAGAGAGGGGAGAGTTAGGCGTTTTCATTTGTCCTCGTTGGTTCAAGGGAAAGAGAGTCAGGGATAGAGAAGGATTTTTTTTAATGGCATTTGTTAAGTGATTACTACGTGCCACACGCTATGCTAAGTGCTGGGGTAGATACAAGATAATCGGCCTGGACACAACCCCTATCCCACATGGGGCTCAACAGTCTCGATCCTCATTATACAAATGGGGTAACAGAGGGACAGAGAAGTGATGTGACTTGCTCAAAGTCACACAGCAGATAAGTGGAGGAGGCAGGATTAGAACCCAGGTCCTTCTGACTCCCAAGCCCATGTTCTATCCATTAGAACACTAAGTTTCTCTTCTTCTTCAGTGCAACCGTGAGCATCAAAGGAGTGTGGAGGACTCTGAGTTTGGTTTTCTGCCCATATATAAAGGGAAGGAATCTCAGCCTGCTTTGGGGCCTGAGACATTTCAGTTTGACACTCCAGAGGTTCAGGCAGCAGAGGAGCAGCAGCTTGTGTTTTGCTCTCCCTTTGGGGTGTGGCAGATCAGGCTAGTAGCTTCAAAGGCTTTTTTCTCAGGCATTGGACTGCCTGAACTGCTTTGAGGAAGCTGGGAATGAAGGACTCTACTTTTCTGCACCATGACTGTATTCTACTAAGCTCTTGCGTCAGTATTCTACATTAAACGCTCAGTAAATATGTCTGAATAAATCCATTTGCTAAACCTACGCATGGGAACAATTATCATCATTCCTGCTTTTTTTTTTTAATGGCGTGTGTTAAGCACTTACTGTGTGCCACACAGTTCTAAGCACTGGGGTAGACACGAGCTACTCAAATTCTAGACTGTGAACCCTTGTTGGGTAGGGATTGTCTCTATCTGTTGCCAAATTATGCCTTCCAAGCGCTTAGTACAGTGCTCTGCACAAGTAAGCCCTCGATAAATACGATTGAATGAATGAATGAAATTGGACACAGTCCATGTCCCACAGAGGGCTCACAGTCTTAATCCCCAATTTACAGATGAGGTCACTGAGACTCGGAGAAAGTGAAGTGAGTTGTCTAAGGTCACACAGCAGACAAGTGGTGGCATTGGGATTAGAACCCAGTTCCTTCTGACTTCCAGTCCTGTGTTCTTTCTACTAAGTCATGCTGCTTCTCAATCATTATTATTATCTCTCTAGACTGAAAGCTCATTGAGGGCAGGGAGCATGTTTACCAACTTTGTTATACTGTACTCTCAAACGCTTAGTACTTAGCACTGCACAAAGTAAGCACTCAATAAATACCACTGATTGATTGATTGGTTGGCACTTTTTTGGACAAATTAAAATGACCTTTGAGAAGAATTGTAGCCTAGTGGAAAGAGCATGGGCTTGGGAGTCAGAGGTCATGGGTTCTAATCCCTCTCCGCCACTTGTCTGCTCTGTGACTTTGGGCAAGTCACTTCACTTCTCTGTGCCTCAGTTACCTCATCTGTAAAACTGAGATTAAGACTGTGAGCCCCATGTGGGACAACCTGATCACCTTGTATCCCCCCAGCACTTAGAACAGTGATTTGTACATAGTAAGCACTAAATACCATTATTATTATTATTATTATTATTATTATTATTATTATTATCTATGGGCTTCAGGAATCTCATCCATAAAATGGGGATTAAGATAGTGAGCCCCATGTGGGACATGGACTGTGTCCAACCTAATTATCTTGTATCTACCCCAGAGCTTTTTATAGTGTCTGGTACGTAGTAGGCACCTAACAAATACTGGAACAGTGCTTGGCACATAGTACAAATACCATCATTATTATTAAATATCATAAAAAAGAAAATAAAGAAGCCTGAGAGGGAATTAATGGATCATTTTTAAACGATGTCTCTTGAGGCAGAGAAATCAGGCTGATGTTCTTAGATGCTTTATTGGCATTTATGTGTCTGGCTTTGTGCCTCTATACAGGCAGCCCTGAGGGTATCAGGATGCTGGGAAGACTGAATGCCATGGGTCCCAGGGTACAGCAGTTCAAATGAGGGTTCCCACATGTAGGTCAGAGGCCACTTTCCCAATTTGATTCCTTGCACTTGGTCTGGGTGAAAGGCCAAAGAATGACTCATCTTCCTCTTTATAGGCTTGAAGCCAGAGCCCAAGGACTTTGGGATTTGAATTATCAGGATAATTGCTCTCAGCTGGCATTAGCCCAGTCCAAGAGAGTAAATGTGTTTGGGGGAGGTAGACGTGAAGGAAAGGAAGAGGATACGGGCTTGGAATAGCTGTGAGCCCTATGGGGGACGGTCAATGTTTCTAGACTGTAAATTCATCCTCTAGAATGAAAGCTCTTTGTAGGCAGGGAATATGTCTGTTTGTTGTTCTTTTGTACTCTCCCAAGCTTTTAGTACAATGCTCTGCACACAGAGAGCACTCAATAAATACGATTTAAATGAATAAATAAGTGGGTTGATTATCTTTTAGCAACTCCAGCCTTTAGCACAGCGCTTGGCACAAAGTAAACATATGACAAATAGCATAATTACTATTATTATTATCCAGCATTCAACAGCATTAGAACAGTACTCAGCACTTAGAACGTGCTTGGCAAGCACTTAACAAATACTATTATTATTATTGTTAGAACTTGAACACCTCTCCTTTTCTTCTTCCCCCAACCCAGAGGCAGTGTGGCCTAGTAGATAGAGCACGGGCTTGGAAGTCAGAAGGACCTGGTTTCTAATCCTGGCTCTGCCACTGGTCTCCTGTGTGACCTTAGAAAAGTCACTTCCCTTCTCTGGGCCTCAGTTTCCTCATCTGCAAATGTGTGGGACAGGGACTGTGTCCAACCTGATTAACTTGTAACTACCCCAGTGCTTCGAACAGTGCTTGACACATTGCAAGCACTTAACAAATACTATTATTATTATTATCATTCAGAGGGATGGCTCAGACCCACTGTTGATGTCATAGCATTGGGGGACCAGTGGGATAGGAGGGCTGTATTAGCCTTCCAGACTCAGTAGCACCAAGCCGCCAATCTACCGGAGGGCTCCGGACTGGCTGGGTTGAGGGCCTTCTTGACTTCTTCTGCTCAACACATTAAGACTGTTGAGCCCCATGTGGGATAGGGGCTGTGTCCAACCTGATTATCTTGTATCTACCCCAGCACTTAGCATAGTGCCTGGCACATAGTAAACACTTAACAAATGCCATTAAAAAAAATCCTCTATCCCTCACTCTCCCTCCCTTGAACAAACATGGACAAATGAAAACCCCTAACTCTCCCCTCTCCATCACTTACTCTCCATCCCGTGACCCAGCTTGGACCACCCAGCACTCCTAACTCTCCTCAAAATGGCTCCATAGAGCTGAGGATGGGCATAGAGGGGGTTTGTCCTTCAGTAAGTTGGGGTGGGGGGACTCAGAAAGTCCCTTGTCAGTCTCCACAATCACCAAGGGAGTGCACTGAAAGCCAATACTAACCATTTTTAATTCCTCAAAGACAAGACAAATGGCTCAGTCATTAGAACCAAGTTTGCTAAGCATTTCAGATGTATTCCTTTAAATTAATCATGTCTGTAATCATTCAGTTATCAGTGCTTCATCGGATTACACTGACTATGCTTAGCTAAACTTGGATGGGCACCTTTATGCATATATATAGGCTTGGATGTGCATCATCATCACCATAATAATCGTGGCATTTGTTAAGCACTTACTATGTGCCAAGCAGTTTTCTAAGCATTGGGGGAGATACAAGGTAATCAGGTTGTCCCACATGGGCTCACAGTCTTAATCTCCATTTTACAGATGAGGTAACTGAGGCACAGAGAAGTTAAGTGACTTGCCCAAAGTCACAAGCTGATAAGTGGCGGAGCTGGGATTAGAATCTACGACCTCTGTCTCCCAAGCCCGGGCTCTTTCCACTGAGCCACGCTGCTTCCCCGTACTGATGGGGAAGCATACTGACATATGTGCGTATCATATACCTTGCTCAGTATAAAAACCCAGAACAAGACCCATGGGTGGGGGTTGAGGTGTGGAAGTATTTTTTTTTTACTTTGTTCTCCCTGTGAACTCTGTTGTGACACAAGAATTGTGTCTGATCAGATTATCTTGTATCTTTTCCAGTGCTTAGTACAGTGCTTGACATACAGTAAGTGCTTAGTAAATACCATGATTATTATTATTATCATTATTTCTTACATTGTGAATCTGAATGGCACAGCAATGGTACCCAGTCTGATTATCTTGTATCAAAGTCAGTGCTTAACACAGGGTTTGGCACCTAGCAAGCACTTAAGAACAACAACTTTTGTTAATGATGTGCTTTTAGCTTTAATTTTATTTGTTCAGATAACCTGACACCTGTCCACATGTTTTGTTGTCTGTCTCCCCCTTATAGACTGTGAGCCCATTGTTGGGTAGGGACCGTCTCTATATGTTGCCAACTTGTACTTCCCAAGCGCTTAGCACAGTGCTCTGCACACAGTAAGCGCTCAATAAATATGATTGAATGAATGAATGGACAACATTAGGTAGGGAGAGGAGGGAACCTGGAAGCAAAATCCTAGTTTGATCCCTGAAGTTAAGAGTGGTTGTGATTAGTCGTCCTTCCTAAAATGTATCTGGCATGGGTTTTGTTGAGCTTTTCCCTAAGTGAAGAATTTCCTCTGCCTTCACATTTTCTTCACTGGTTTCATCTAACTCCCTGGATGCTCACCCTGACTTTCTGGTCTGGGTGTTCTTGGATAATTGATAAAAAGTAAATGCCAGTGTCTACCTATTTTGGGAAAATTCAGCCTCTTAGCCACAGCTGGAAAGTCTGGGAGAGACAAAATAAAGAGTCTCTTGTGAATATACAGTCAAAAGCACAGTGGGGTTCTCTGGCAGAGGGAGTCTTTACCAATCTGTCCATTCAAAAACAAATCCCAGAGAGAACAGATCCACACACATATATCCATGGGAATGACAGAGAATCCATTTCTTAGAACCACCGTGTTGAGGAGTTTTCATTTGACATCAGTCAGTCAATCATATTTCTTGAGCACTTACTGTGTGAAGAACCCTGTACTAAGCCCTTGAGAGTACAATGTAACAATAAACAGACACATTCCCTGCCCACAACAAGCTTATGGTCTAAAGGAGGAGACGGATGTTAAATAAATAAATTACATTTTAAGGATTGGAAGCAGCATGGCCTAGTAGAAAGAGCATGGGCCTGGGAGTTAGAGGACCTGGGTTCTAATCCTAGCTCTGCCAGCTTGCCTGCTGTGTGATCTTGGGCAAGTCATTTCACTACCCTAGTGCTTAGGACAGTATTTGACACGATTTAAGTGCAAGGAGCATGCCACAGTGGATAGAACATGGAAGTCAGAAGGTCATGGGTTCTAATTCTGACTCCAACACTTGTCTGCTGTGTGACCTTGGGCAAGTCACTTCACTTCTTTCTGCCTCAGTTACCTCATCTGTAAAATGGGGATTTGAGATTGTGAGCCAAATGTGGGACAGGGACTCTGTCTAACCTGATTAACTTGTATCTACCCCAATGCTTAGTACAGTGCCTGGCACATAGGAAGTGCTTAACAAATCCCATCATCATCATCATCATCATGATGATCAGTTCCCTCATCTACAGAATGGGGACGAGGACTGTGAGCCCCATGTCGGACAGGGAATGCGTCGAACCCGATTTGACTGTATCCACCCCCAGTGCTTAGAACAGTGCCTGGAACATAGAAAGCACTTAACAAATACCACAATTATTGTGAATTATTAGGATGATGGTCCTACTTTTCCACTTCCAGTGACTAGTAAGCTCGGTCTTGAATCCACCTGAATCCATTTTGCCTCTGTTTTCTCCTCAGAAAGTCAGACTTGATGATTTCGTCTTGGTGTGGTTTACTGGGGCAGTGTTAATAACCCTCTGAGTTCATTGCCTGTTCCCTTGAGGTATTGGAAACTGGGAAAGGGAAGAGGCTATTTTTTCCCTTAAGCAATTTCAATTCCTTCCCGAAGCTTGTTTTGTACCGCAATCTGCTCGTGATTCAGCCTCAGAGGTGTGAATGTCTTTTTGAGTCTTCAAACAAGCAGTGCAGATTGGGGTAGATGTTAGGAATATTTATTAACCTATATAAAGTTATATTTGTTTACTATGGATGTTTGAAATGTGGAGTTAGATGCTGGTTTACTGGAAGAAGGAAAATCAAGTTCCGGAGTGGTTCTAAGCACTGTTCTTTTTAACATAGTGTGGGGACCTGAATTCTTTGAGCAATTAGCTGATTAGATGGATGTGAACCAAGGCTCCAGCCAAAGACAGCAAGCCCATAAGGTTGATTTGGAACAGGATTTTTCACATGTGGGATAGGGACTGTGTCCAACCTGATCATCTTTTATCTATATTTGTGCTTAGTATAGTGGTAGCTGCATAGTGCAAGCCACAGTGATGATGATGAGAAAGGGATTGTCACTGTATTTTCTGTGATAAGCATTTGGGAAAGACACTCCTATGATTTTTGGCTGCACTGGGGATTGCTGATGGCCCTGTTGAGGGGAAACAGTAGCCTTCGTGTGGGAAAAGAGGGGTGATGAGCCAAAGGGTGATGCTGTGATGAGGTTTGTAATATACTTTGGTCAGGCTGAAACACTAACTTCTTAATGGGACTGTTTCCTTTGGGGGCTGAGGGGCTGTGGTTTTAATGTCTGAAATCCTTAAAGATGTACAGATCTTGGGGCTCTTCCCTCTTCTCCTATGGGCATAGAAGAACTGGGGAATGGAGTCTTGTCCTTTCCCTGCCAGATAGGCAGTGGGAGAATGTGTTCTTTTACTTCCTTTCACGTGAAGATTAATGAAGGTTAGTACAGTGCTTTGCACACAGTAAGTACTCAATAAATATGATTGAATGTACGAATGAATAGATTTGGTAGCTCAGCAACTCCAATTTAGAAACTTCTTTTTTTGCCATTTAATCCAGCTGGAATCCATTTGACTCCAGTAATAATCATGGTTTTCTAAAATGCTTAATGGGTGTCAAGCACCTACGATGATTGGGTCTGACACAACTGGGACTCACAATCTAAAGACGAGGAAGAGGAGGTATGGAATCTCTGTTTTACAGATGAGGGAAGTGGAGCACAGAGATGTTAAGTGACTTGCCCAAGTTTACCCAGCGGGCAAGTGGCGGATCTCGGGTTAGAACCCAGGTCCTCTGACTCCTAGATCTGTGCTCTTCCTGCTAGATCACCCTGCTTCCCCACAGCAGAGTTAAATGATTTCCCTCGACTAATCTTCCTCTCCCCCAAATCCTTGCCTGCAGTTTTCAGGATGTTTTGTGTGGAAAACCCCCCTGCAATTTTGGTCTCAAGAGAACTCATTTGTCTTTCGAATATTAATGATCAGTGTGACTCTCCACCTGCTGTTTTCGAGGCCAGTCTTTTATGTTCTTTGATCAGACACCGTCTTTCAACAATGCTGTTTATTAAGTGCTTACTATGTGTAAAACACTGTTCTAAGCACTGGGGAGGTTACAAGGTGATCAGGTTGTCCCACGGGGGGCTCACAGTCAATCCCCATTTTAGAGATGAGGGAACTGAGGTACAGAGAAGTTAAATGACTTGCCTAAAGTCACACAGCGGCAATTGGTGGAGCCAGGATTTGAACCCATGACCTCTGACTCCAAAGACTGTGCTCTTACCACTGAGCCACGCTGCTTCTCATTCTTTCACCTACCAAAGAAAATCATCCTGAGTTCTTCCCAAATCTAAACACTGGCATCTTATTGATGTGTAAGCTCATTGTGGGCAGGGAATGTGTCTATGTTGTTGTATCGTACTCTCCCAGGGGTTTAGTACAGGGCTCTGCACACAGTAGGCATTTAATAAATATGACAGACTGACATCAGAGTAAGGCAGAAGGACCTCAGAGATGTACACATTACAGCAGCCAGGCAGGGAGTTCATTAGCTCTATGAATCATTCGTTTGCCCCTAGCTTTTCATCTCAATTCTTCCAAGCTCACACTGCTCTTAGAAAAAAAAGTTGCCTCCAAATCACCAAAACAGCTGAGCTCCTGGGGGAAATAAAACATCAGCAAGGAGATCTAAAACAACATCACAACTGCCCCGCTGAAACAAGAAAATCAAGCCACCGTCCCCAACGTACACAACGAATGGGCAGTTCTCTAGTTTGGTATTTCAGGTAGCTGTTAAAACAATGGGGTAGGGCCAAGACTGGCTCCTTGCAAAAGACTTGGAAATAAAAAACTCTTCTTGCCACGCAACATTCATTACACTACAAGCACCTTGTAGCTCCCAAGGATTTAGACGGAAGTGATGCTTTCAGAAATTGTGTTGTGACTTGCGAATCAAAATAAGGAATGTGTGAGACAGGTGGTAGACTGTCAAAGTGGAAGAGAGCCAGGACTCTGCAGACAAGCCCCAAACCGAAAATTTCTACACATCACTAACAATGTTAGATGGCCCCGATTATGCCACTACAGTACTTCGGAAGTTTGAAGATGGCTCCAGTCTCATCCCAGACAAAGGAAGACATTCTAAGGAAATGACGGGAACATTTTAACGTTCTTCTCAACACGTCTTCCACTACTGAAAATGAGTTGGTAACTCTGCGGTATTCGTTAAGCGCTTACTATGAATCAAGCCCTGTTCTAACCGCTGGGGTAGAGACAACCTAATCAGTTGGAACACATTCCCTGTCTCACATAAGGCTCATAGTCTTAAAGAAGACATTTTACAGATGAGTTAATTGATGCACAGAGCAGTTCATTCATTAGTTCAATTGCATTTATTTAGAGCTTATTGGGTGCAGAGCACTGCACTAAGTGCTTGGGAGAATACAATAGAACAATAAACCGACACATTACCTGCCCACCATGAGCTTACAATCTAGAGGAGGTGGAGACAGACCGCCTCTAAAATAAATAAATAAATAAATAATAAACAATAAATAATAAAATTAATAAATACATTACAGGTATGTAAATAAGTGCCGTGGGGCTGGGAGCGGGGAAGAACAAAGGGAGCAAGTCAGGGCGATGTAGGAGGGAGTGGGAGAAGAAGAAAGGGGGGCTTAGTCAGGGAAGACCTCTTGGAGGAGATGTGCCTTCAATAAGACTTTGGAGGAGGGCAGAGTAATTGTCCGTCAGATTTGAGGAAGGACGGGAGGAGGCAGGACAGAAGAGGGTGGTCGGCGGCGAGATACATGAGATTGAGGCACAGTGAGAAGGTTAGAATTAGAGGAACGGAGTGTGCAGGCTGAGCTGTAGAAGGAGGGTAGTGAGGTGAGATGGGGGGCAAGGTGGGGAATACTTTAAAGACAATGGTGAGGAGTTTTTGCTCAATGCAGAGGTGGATGGGCAATCACTGGAGTTTTTTGAGGAGTGGAGAGACACGTCCTGAATGTTTGTGAAGAAAAATGATCCAGGCAGCAGAGTGAAGTAGGGGCTGGAGTGGGGAGAGATGGGAGGCAGGGAGTTTAGCAATTAGCAAGGAGGCTGATGCAGTTATCCAAGTGGGATAGGATGAGTGATTGTATTAACATGGTAGCAGCTGGGATGGAGAGGAAAGGTTGGATTTGAGCGATGTTGTGAAGGTGGGAACGACAGGATTTAATGATGAACTGAATATATGGGTTGAACGAGAGAGAGGAGTCAAGGATAATGTCAAGGTTACAGAATTGTGAGACAGGAAGGATGGTGGTGCCACCTACAGTGATGGGAAAGTCAGGGAGAGGACAGGGTTTGCGTGGGAAGACAAGGAGTTCTGTTTTGGACACATTAAGCTTAAGGTGACAGGAGGACATCCAAGTAGAGATGTCTTGAAGACAATAGGAAATGCGAGACTGCAGGAGGGAGAGAGATCAGGGCTGGACATGTAGATTAGGGTATCATCTCCATAGAAGTGGTAGTTGAAGCCATAAGAGGAGCCAAATGAAACAGCCCATATCCCACATGGGGCTCATAGTCTTAATCCCCATTTTACAGATGACGTAAATGAGGTGCAGCAAAGTGAAGTGACTTGTCCAATGTCACACAGCAGACAAGTGGCGGAAGCCAGAATTAGAACCTAGGTCCTTCTGATTCCCAGGGTGCTCTATCCACACTGCTGCCAAGCTGCTTCTGCAAAAGATACAAAGCCTTCCTCTCTGTGGCACTTGTGCCAACTATTAGAGAAGGCACTGCCCCAGTCAGAGCCATGAAAAAGAGAAAAGCAGCTGGACAAGATGGGAGACCTGAGAATTCCAAGCATGAATGGGCACTCTGCTTAAACATTCCACATACTCTTCCTCATCCTATTGCTCACCAAGGAAAGGCCACAGGATCTCAAAGATGCCATCATCTTCAAGGAGAGAGATGAGCTTGTGGCAAATTATCAAAGAATCTCACTCTCTCCACTCCAGCAAGATGCTGTTTATTGTTGTATTGTACTCTCCCAAGTGCTTAATACAGTGCTCTGCACACAGTAAGCACTCAATAAATACAATTGAATGAATGCTAGCTAGGCTTCTCCTGGATTGGCTATTAAAGTATATTATTGATTGAATATTCTCATAATTACCTTGTGGCCTAATGAGACCAAAATGTGCAGGGAATAGTACCAAAACCTCCATTCAGTTTTCAGAGAATTTACCTGAAACTTTTGATATTTTCAGTAGTTCTGGACTCTGGAAATCTAAGATCAAATTTGGATGCCTAGAAGCATTCATCAAGATGCTGAGACTAATTCATGGTAGAATGATGAGCCAAATCAGTGAGAAGGATATCCCATCCAATCTATCCCCATTTGCCAGTGGAATGAAGTAGGGATGTATAGTTAGTTGGTCCAGTTTAATTTATCTTAGGTAGCCATTCTGGGAACAGTAACAAGAAACTTAAGTGCAAGTGTCATGAGATGCAGCTTGGCCTAGTGGAAAGAGCATGGGCCTGAGGGTTTTAATCCTGGCTCTGTCAGTTGCCTGCTGGGAAAGTCACTTCGCTTCTCTATGTCTCAGTTTCCTCAACTGCAAAATGGGGATTCAATACCTGTCCTACCTCCTACTTAAACTGTGAGCCCCATGTAGGACAGGGACTGTGTCCAACCTGATTAACTTGTTTCTATCTATCCCAGCACTTAGAACAGTCCTTGAGACATAGGAAGAACTTTACAAATACGAGAAAAAAATCATATTAGGATACATTTCTACATCTCTGGGAAAATCCCAAACTTAGAAAGGTTTGCCGGGAGGAAGTAGATGTCAGCAGCCGAAGCAGGAGAAGTCAGTAGGGGAAGCAGTGTGACTCAGTGGAAAGAGCCTGGGCTTTGGAGTCAGAGGTCGTGGGTTCAAATCCTGGCTCTGCCAATTGTCAGCTGTGTGACTTTGAGCAAGTCACTTCACTTCTCTGGGCCTCAGTTCCCTCATCTGTCAAATGGGGATGAAGACTGTGAGCCCCCTGTTGGTCAACCTGATCACCTTGTAACCTCCCCAGTGCTTAGAACAGTTTATTGCACATAGTAAGTGCTTAATAAATGTCGTCATTATTATTATTATTAGCCAACTTGCCCTCAAAGAGAAATCAATGGCTGTTGGTGATGGTGCTTTTTTTTCTAATGGGTTGGCTGATGTTAATGTCCTCAGACATTTTCTCACAGGGGATGGCGGTGTTTATTTCACAGTCTTTGCTGAATCCTGGGGATAGGATATTACTTTACAACTCTCCTTTTCACACTAACATAGGTAAGAACGTTTCTGTTTAGATGAGATTTAAGTGTGTGAAGGCCCAAGGCAGCAGAACCACTGCCAATATATCGTCCTTCCACTCGTAGAAGAAGCGTGGCTTAGTAGATAGAGCATAGGCCTGTCAGTCAGAAGGACCTGGATTCTAATCCCACCTCGGCAGCTTGTCTGCTGGGTAACTTTGGGCAAGTCACTTCACTTCACTTCCCTTCTAGACTGCGAGCCCATTGTTGGGTAGGGATTGTCTCTATTTGTTGCCGAATTACACTTTCCAAGTGCTTTCTGCACTTGGGAAGTTCTGAATGAACTTCACTTCCCTGTGCCTCAATTCTCTCATCTGTAAAATGGGGTTTTAAGATCATGAGCCCCATGTGGGACATGGACTGTGTCCAACATGATTAACTTGTATCTACTCCAGCCCTTAGTAGGAGCACCAAGAACACAGTAAGCTCTTAATAACTACCATAAAAAAACAGTGTGGAACAGTCCCACAGTCATTATGTCCATTGTTCTGAAGCACGTAGATGGACTTCAGTCTCATTGTAAACACAAGAGGAAATCCTAAAGAGATGAAAGGAACAGTTTAATATTCTTCACTCCTCCCAGGTTTAATTTTCACCCCAGTATTTGAGTGCCTAGAGTTTTCCCTTCTTCCCCCGATCCCGGACACTGTGAGCCCCATGTGGGACAGAGACTGCGGGGTAGCTTGTAACTACCCCGGTGCTTAGTACAGTGCCTGGCACATAGTTAAGCACCTAACAAATTCCATGATTATTATTATTAAGTGGATGATCCATCCAGTTGGCTGTAGGCGTTACTCCCTCAGCGCTCTTGAGCACACACAGAAAGGGAGGGGCTACTGAGTGTCTGACCTGGAAGGGATTCCTCTCACTGGGTGAGCTGCGAAAATGCTGTAACATTCACCGAACCCCACCGGCCTACAAATTGGAGATAAACTCTCCCAAACTTGCCAACCGCTTCTCTTTCCTGGACCACGGATAAATACTCTGAAGAGTTCTGAATGAGGCCTGCTCTTCAATTCAGAACCACTTCCAAAAAAAAAAAAGCCCGGATATCCACAAGGATGGACTTTCAATCAATCAGTGGTACTTGTTGAGAACTTACTGAGTGCAGAGCACTGTGCTAAGCCCTCCAGAGAGTATAATACAGTTGGTGTACATGATCTCTGCCTTCAAGGGGCCAAAGAACAATATCTGCACCAGTTAAATCCAGACCCTCACAAGACAGACTAATGTTTTCATCTGTGTTCAAATCTGCCTGTGGAGTTTGGGATTCATTCATTCGCTCATTCAATTGTATTTGTTGAGTGCTTACTGTGTGCAGAGCACTGTACTAAGCGTTTGGAAAGTACAATTCAGCAACAAATAGGGACTTTTCCTACCAAACAATGGGCTCACAGTTTAGAATCTCCAGGGATGTGCAGCAATCCCTCAAGGTTCAGTTCTGGATCTCCTCCTCTTCTCCATTTTCACTCACTCTCTTGGAGAACTCATTTGCTCCCACGGCTTCAACTACCATCTCTGCAGATGATTTCTAAATCTACATCTCCAGCCCCGATCCCTACCTTCTCTGCAGTCTCATATTTCCTCCTGCCTGCAGGATATCTCTGGATGTCCCGCTGACACCTCAAACTAAACGTGTCCAAAAATAAACTCCTCATCTTCCCACCCAAAGCCTGTCCTCCCCCTGACTTTCCCATCACTGTAGATAGCATCACCAACCTCCCTGTCTCACAAGCCCATAACCTTGGTGATATCCTCGATTCATCTTTCACATTCAACCCACATATTTAGTCTGTCACCAAATCTTGTTGGTTCAATCTGCACAACATTGCTAAAATCCACCCTTTCTTATCCACCCGAACTGTTGCCATGTTAATCCAAACACTTATCCTATCCCGCCTTGATTACTGCATCTGCCTTTTTGCTGGCCTCCCTGCCTCCTGTCTCTCCCCACTCCAGTCCATACTGCACATAGTAAGCGCTCAATAAATACGATTGATGATTATGCTGCCCAGATCATTTTTCTACAAGACCTTACAGTCCATATCCCGCTCTCCTCAAGAACCTCCAGTTGTTGCCCATCCATATCCATATCCATAGAAGGGTTTTACAGTGTAATGGTTATCATGTCTGCTTCACAAGCAGATTGTCCTGGGTTTGAGCCCCCATGGGACCGGTCTTTAGAGAAGCGGCATGGCTCAGTGGAAAGAGCATGGGTTTGGGATTCAGAGGTCATGGGTTCTAATCCCAGCTCCGTCACATGTCTGCTTTGTGAACTTGGGCAAATCACTTAACTTCTCTGAGCCTCAGTTACCTCATCTGTAAAATGGGGATTAAGACAGTGAGCCCCACGTGGAACAACCTAATCACCTTGCATCCCCCCAGCACTTAGAACAGTGCTTTGCACATAGTAAGCACTTAACAAATGCCATCATCATCATCATCATCATATCCATATCAAATAGCAACTCTTTACCATTGGCTTTAAAGCCCTCAATTACCTTGCCCTCTCCTACCTTACCTCACTGATTTCCTACTACAATCCAGGACGCTCACTTTATTTTTCTAATTCCAACCTATTCTCTGTACCTCTATCTTGCTGCTGACCCCTCACCCACATCCTGCCTCTGGCCCTCTTCATATCAGAAAATGCCTCTCCCCACCTTCAAAGCCTTATTAAAATCCTATCTCCTCCATGAGGCCTTCCTTGACTAAGCCCTCTTTTCCTTTACTTCCTCTCCCTTCTGCATCACCCTTGCACTTGGATTATTTCATCAGCCCTATAGTATTTATGTACATATCCATAATTTATCGATATTAATATGTCTCCCCATCCCGGCTGTATGCTCCTTGTGGGCAGGGAAAGTGTCTACCAACTCTGTTATATTGTACTCTCATAAGTGCTTCATAAAATGCTCTCCACACTGTGAGCACTCAAATACTATTGATTCACTGATAAATGCTACGGGTCTTTGGGGCATGTGAGAGAGTGTGGATGACTCACTGCCAACCACCACCTGTGCTGGAAACAGTTCATTTAGCAGGCGATGTCTGTCCAGTGCACGCATCCATCTATTTCCAGCTTCTTGAGGTTTGGCAGGATACATAATCCAGGACTAATGGGCTTAATTCTGGGTCTGACACTAGTCTGTTCTGCGACTTTGGACAAGTTACTTCTCTGGGCCTGTTTCCTCATCTGTAAAATGGAAATTAAATCCTACCCTCTCCTACTTAAACTGTGAGCCCAATGAGTGTCCAATTGGAGCTACGTCCTATCTGCTTATCCTGTATCTATTCCAATGCTTAGTAGAGTGTGTGACATACAGTAATAATAACAATAATGATGGCATTTGTTAAGCGCTTACTATGTGCAAAGCACTGTTCTAAGTGCTGCAGGGGATACAAGGTGATCAGGTTGTCCCACATGGGGCTCACAGTCTTAACCTCCATTTTAAAGATGAGGTAACTGAGGCTCAGAGAAGTTAAGTGACTTGCCCAAGGTCACATAGCACACATGTGGCAGAGTCAGAATTCGAACCCATGACCTCTGAATTCAAAGCCCAGGCTCTTTCCACTGAGCCACGCTGCTTCTCTATAAATAACATTTTTTAAAATCACATAGGGGCATTGCTCTAAGTTTATTACAAGACTAGGTTGGACCCAGTTCCTGTCCCACACAGGGTTCACATCCAAGCCGTCACCAAAACCTGCCAGTCTCACCTCCGCAACATTGCCAAGATCTGCCCTTTCCTCTCCATCCAAACCGCTACCCTGCTCATTCAAGCTCTCATCCTATCCCATCTGGACTACTGTATCAGCCTTCTCTCTGATCTCCCATCCTCATGTCTCTCCCCACTTCAATCCATACTTCACGCTGCTGCCCGGATTGTCTTTGTCCAGAAATGCTCTGGGCATTATACTCCCCTCCTCAAAAATCTCCAGTGGCTACCAATCAATCTGCACATAAGGCAGAAACTCCTCACCCTCAGCTTCAAGGCTGTCCATCACCTTGCCACCTCCTACCTCACCTCCCTTCTCTCCTTCTCCAGCCCAGCCCGCACCCTCCGCTCCTCCGCCACTAATCTCCTCACCGTTAGGCCTCGTTCTTGCCTGTCCCGCCATCGACCCCTGGCCCACGTCATCCCCCGGGCCTGGAATGCCCTCCCTCTGCCCATCTGCCAAGCTAGCTCTCTTCCTCCTTTCAAGGCCCTACTGAGAGCTCACCTCCTCCACGAGGCCTTCCCAGACTGAGCCCCTTCCTTCCTCTCCCCCTCGTCCCCCTCTCCATCCCTGCCATCTTACCTCCTTCCCTTCCTCACAGCACCTGTATATATGTATATATGTTTGTACATATTTATTACTCTATTTATTAATTTTACTTGTACATATGTATTCTATTTATTTTATTGTGTTAGTATGTTTGGTTTTGTTCTCTGTCTCCCCCTTTTAGACTGTGAGCCCACTGTTGGGTAGGGACTGTCTCTATATGTTGCCAACTTGTACTTCCCAAGCACTTAGTACAGTGCTCTGCACACAGTAAGTGCTCAATAAATATGATTGATTGATTGATTCACAGTCTAAGTAGGAGGGAGTAAGTTTTAAGCCCCATTTTAAAGTTGAAGAAACTGAGGCCCAGAGAAGTTAAGCAACTTGCCCAAGGTCACACAGTAAGCAATTGGAAGAGCTCCTCTGACTCCCAGGCTTGTGCTCTTTCCACTAGAGCATGCTGTTTCTGATTCAGATGTCAATCAGACTTGTCTGGAGAGTGTTATACAACAGAGTCATTGGACATATTCCCTGCCAATGACCCGCAAATGTCTGTCTCCCCCTGTGGACCGTTAGCTCCTTGTGGGAATGGTTCACATGTACTAAATTTATTATTTTGTGTTTTCCCAAGTACTTAGTACAATGCATTGCCCACAGTAAGTGCTCAATAAATACCAGTGATTGATCATTTTAATTTCACATCCAGAAGGCAGGGTTGGCTTAAAACAGCCTGCCTTCCCTAGTCAGTTGCAACCTTCAGTTGGTTTCACATTGACAATTTCCTGGGGATATTCCTCTTCCAGTCCAGAGATACCTCTTCCTTTCTGTCTCAGCTTTAGTTTGGAGACCAATTCATCCCCCCAATCTTACCTCCTTCCCTTCCCCGCAGCACCTGTATATATGTATATATGTTTGTACATATTTATTACTCTATTTATTTATTTATTTATTTTACTTGTACATATCTATTCTATTTATTTTATTTTGTTAGTATGTTTGGTTTTGTTCTCTGTCTCCCCCCTTTAGACTGTGAGCCCACTGTTGGGTAGGGACTGTTTCTATATGTTGCCAACTTGTACTTCCCAAGCACTTAGTACAGTGCTCTGCACACAGTAAGTGCTCAGTAAATACGATTGATTGATTGATTGATTGATTGATGCCTCCTGCAGAGTTCACGGGCCCCGAGAACCAGAAATCTGTTCAGTCTTCCAGATTCCAAGACTCCCGCCTGTGTCTCTGCTGGCAAAACTCCTGCCTTCATCAATTGGGGTCAGAAACTGAGCACTGAATTGAAGCAGTATAGTCTTGTGGAATGTGCATGGGTGCCAGAAGACCTGTGTTCTAATTCTGGCTTCATCACTTACCTGATCTGGGGTAAGTCACTTAACTTCTCTGGGACTCAGTTACCTTATCGGTAAAACGGAGAATAGGAAGGTGAGCCTTACATGGGGCCAGTAATTTTCCAACTCAATGGTCTCTATCTACTCCAGTGCTTAGTACAGTGCCTGGCACATGATCAGTGTTTAGCAAATACCATAAAAAACAACAAACTAAAACAACAGCAACAAAAACAAGTGAATAGCCTGAAGGGATCCGTGAATCATGCAGCATGAGTTGTCTGCCTGCCAGGACTAAGATCCCACAACTGGGAACAAGCCCCTGCTTTCAAATACATCAAGAATCGCTGGTCAGTCAGTTGATTGTATTTATTGAGCGCTTACTGTGTGCAAAGTACTGTACTAAGTGCTTGGGGAAGTACAGAGAAGACAAGACAGAAGAGAAGCAGCTAGGCTTAGTGGAAAGAGCACGGACTTGGGAGCCAGAGGTCAAGGGTTCTAATCCCAGCTCCGCCATTTGACAGCTGTGTGACTTTGGTCAAGTCACTTCACTTCTCAGTGCCTCAGTTACCTCATCTGTAAATGGGGATTGAGATTGTGAGCCCCATGTGGGACAACCTCGTAACCTTGTATTTACCCCAGTGATTAGAACAGGGCTTGGCACATAGTAAGTGCTTAACAAATACCGTAATTATTATTATTACTATTATTATTACAATATAACTATATAACAGACACATTTCCTGCCCACAATGAGTTTACAGTCTAGAGGACAAGCATGACATTATATAGATCTATTTAAATATCAATCAGTTGTATATATCCAGTACTAAACTGTGTGCAGAGCATTCATTCATTCATTCATTCAATTGTATTTGTTGAGCACTTACTGTGTGCAGAGCACTGTACTAGGCACTTGGGAAGTACAAGTTGCCAACATATAGAGACGGTCCCTACCCAATAGCAGGCTCACAGTCTAGAAGGGGCACCATACTAAGCACTTGGGAGAGTACAATATAGAGTTGGTAGATACATTCCCTGCTCACAACAAGTTTATTGAATCCCTTAAAGGCCCGGGACCATGTCTAAATTTCAGCTATGTATTTTTTTTTAATGGTATTTGTTAAAGCACTTACCATGTGCCAAGCACGATATTAAGTGCTGGGGTAGATACAAGCTAATCAGGTTGGACACAGTCCCTGTCCCGCATAGAGCTCAAAGTCTTAATCCTCATTTTACAGTTGAGGTAACTGAGGCGCAGAGCAGTGAAGTGACTTGCCCAAGGTCACACGGCAGACAAGTGGCAGAGCCGGGATTAGAACCCATGGCCTTCTGACACCCAGGCATGTACTCGATTCACTTGGCCACACCCAAGGTTTAGTGCTCTGCACAAAGGAGATAATAATAATAATAATAATAATAATAATAATGGTATTTTTAAGTGCTTACTATGTGCTGAGCACTGTTCTAAGCACTGGGATAGATACAATAATAATAATAATAATAATGATGGTATTTGTTAAGCGCTTACTATGTGCAAAGCACTGTTCTAAGCGCTGGGGGGATACAAGGTGATCAGGTTGTCCCACGTGGGGCTCACAGTCTTAATCCCCATTTTACAGATGAGGTAACTGAGGCCCAGAGAAGTGAAGTGACTTGTCCAAAGTCACACAGCTGACAAGCGGCGGAGCCGGGATTAGAACCCATGACCTCTGACTCCCAAGCCCGGGCTCTTTCCACTGAGCCACGCTGCTTAAACATTTAATCAATACTTTACTACTACTATTACAGAGTGGCAAAGAGGCAGTATGGACCTCCACCTCTCCATTCCACCGTTCACCATCCTGCTTGTGAAGGACCATTCATTCATTCATTCAATCGTATTTATTGAGCGCTTACTGTGTGCAGAGCACTGTACTAAGCGCTTAGGAAGTACAAGTTGGCAACATATAGAGACGGTCCCCCTACCCAACAGTGGGCTCACCGTCTAGAAGGGGGAGACAGAGAACAAAACAAAACATATTAAAATAAAATAAATAGAATAAATATGTACAAGTAAAATAGAGTAATAATAGGGAGGGGGAGGAGAGGGAGAGGAAGGAGGGGGCTCAGTCTGGGAAGGCCTCTTGGAGGAGGTGAGCTCTCAGTAGGGCTTTGAAGGGAGCCCTTTGGAGGGACCAATTCACCAAACTCCATGGAAGCTTGAGGCCAAGTATAAACTTATAAATTGATATTTCCATGAAAGGCGGCCCATTTTGAATTGGAGAATGAATTTTATCCCGGTGCTCCTCTCATTATAGGGGCTGCAGCCCGAGGCTAGGATTTACCACAGCTTTTGGGTTTGCTGCCTTCTCAGGAGAAATGCAGATTATGAGCCCCTGCGGCTCGAATAACAGCGGAATCAAAGGAGGGGAACTGCTTCTTTCCTGAGCCGGCCTGCTATCTGAGGGAGAAACAGTGGAGAAAATAAGATGTGGAAAGGTGTGGGAGAAAGCCTCCTACTAAAACTTTTGTGGACTGTTGTCTGTGGTGGAAGCCAAGCTTCTTTTACAAGCTAAAATACTTCAAAATCTAATACTTTATTCATCATTGATTTTTTTAATGGTATTTGTTAAGCACTTACTATATGCCAGGCACTCTATTAAGCACCGGTGGATACAAGTTAGTCAGGTTGGATAAGTCCAAGTCCCACATGAGGCTCACAGTCCTAATTCCCATTTTACAGATGAGGGAATTATGGCACAGAGAAATGAAGTGACTTGTCCAAGGTCACACAGCAGGCCAGTACCAGAGGCAGGATTAGAACCCAGGTCCTTCTGACTTCATTCATTGATTCATTCAATCGTATTTATTGAACACTTACTGTGTGCACAGCACTGTAGTAAGCGCTTGGAAAGTACAAGTCGGCAATATATAGAGACTGTTCCTACCCAACCACGGGCTCACAGTCTGCTCTATCCACTAGGCCTGATTATCTGCTGTTACATAGCTCTTTTTCTCCCAAGACTTAGAGTGATTGTAGCATTAGCATGACTGTGGCATGACAATAATAACAATAGTAATAAATTGTGTTATTTAAACACCTACCAAGCACTGGGGCAGATATAAGATAATCAGGTCTGACCCAGTTACTGCTCCACCTTGGGCTTACTGTCAAAGTCAGAGGGAGAACAGGTATTGAATCCCCACGTTGCAGATGTGGGAACTTATCTGCAGTGTCACATTTCCTCCTGCCTTCATCTCTACATGGATATCCTCCCGTCACCTTTAACGTAATATGTCTAAAACAGAGCTCCTTATCTTCCTACGCATACCCTGTCTTCCCAGTGACTCTCCCATCTCTGTAGGTGGCAATACCATCCTTCCTGTCTCACAAGCCCGTAACGTTGGCATTATCCTTGACTTTCCTCTTTCATTCAACCCACCTATTCCATTACTAAATCCTGTCGGTCCTACCCGCAGAACATCTCTAAAATCCGCCCTTTCCTCTCCATCCAAACTGCTACCATGTTAATGCAATCCCTTACCCTATTTGGCCTTGATTTCTGTATCAGCCTCCTCGCTGACCTCCCAGTCTCCTGTCTCTCCCCAAAGCAGTCCATACTTTACCCTGCTGCCCGGATCATTTTTCTACAAAAATGTCAGGCCATGTTTCCCCTCTTCTCAAGACCCTCCAGTAGTTCCCTATCCACCTCTGTAGAAAAAAGGAACTCCTCATCAATGGCTTTAGAGCAGTCCACCACCTTGCCTCCTCCTACCTCAGCTTGTTACTCTCCTATTATAACCCACCCCACACACTTTTCTCCTTTAGTGCTAACCTTTTCACTATATCTCAGTCTCATCTATTTTACCACCATCATCTCCTTCACATCTTACCTCTGGCCTCAGACTTCCTCCCTCCTCATATCAGACAGAAAATTACCCTGCCCCCTTTCAAAGCCTTATTGCAGGCACATCTCTTCCTTGAGGCCTTCCCTGAATAAGCTCCACCACCACACCACTTTCTTCTTCTCCCATTCCCTTCTGCATTGTTCCCTTTATTCATCTCCTCTCCCAGGCCCTCAGCACTTATGTACATATCTATAATTTACTTATTTATATGAATGTCTGTCTGTCAGACTGTAAGCTCGTTGTGGGCAGGGAATGTGTCTATTGTATTGTTATACTGTCCTCTCCCAAGCACTTAATATTCATTCATTCAATTCATTCAGTCGTATTTATTGAGCGCTTACTGTGTGCAGAGCACTGTACTAAGCGCTTGGGAAGTACAAGTTGGCAACATATAGAGATGGTCTCTACCCAACAGTGGGCTCACAGCTAGAAGGGGGAGACAGGGAACAAAACCAAACATGGTGTTCTGCCTACAGTAAGCGCTCAATAAATAGGATTGACTGACTGAGGTTCAAGAAGTGATTTGTTCAAGGACACACCTCAGATGAGTGGCAGACCAAGGTCTTCTGACTATCAAGTCTGTGTTCTCTCCACTTGTCCACACTACTTCTCAAAGAGGGTGGAGAGCCAGGCACAGTCATTTGTTTTTAACTATTGGCAAGTATCCTGTCCAAGCTCAGATCTCCTCACCAGGGCCACCCTGGTTTTTGCTTTGGCCTGGCTCCCTTTTGCAGAAGATCCAGAGAGGAGGAAAGAACAGGCTTCAGGAGACAGGAACCACCTGACTGGATTATGGTATTTGTTAAGTGCTTAATATGTGCAGGGCACTGTACTAAGCACTGGGGTGAATACAAGTAAATCGGGTTGGACACAGTCCCTGACCCACATGGGACTCACAGTTTCGATCCCCATTTTACAGATGAGGTAACTGAGGCACTGAGAAATGAAGTGACTTGCCCAAGACCACATGGAAGACAAGCAGCATGGCTCAGTGGAAAGAGCCCGGGCTTTGGAGTCAGAGGTCATGGGTTCAAATCCCTGCTCCGCCAACTTCAGCTGTGTGACTTTGGGCAAGTCACTTAAGTTCTCTGTGCCTCAGTCACCTCATCTGTAAAATGGGGATTAAGATTGTGAGCCCCCCATGGGACAACCTGATCACCTTGTAACCTCCCCAGCACTTAGAACCGTGCTTTGCACATAGTAAGTGCTTAATAAATGCCATTATTATTATTATTATTATTAAGTGGCAGAGACAGAACTCTCAGGCCCTTGCTGTATTCAGTATGTCATGCTGCTTAAACAGAAATGTACTCTGTAAATGGGAAACAGTGTGGCTTAGTGGAAAGAGCCTGGGCTTGGGAGTCAGAGGTCATGGGTTCGCATCCTGGCTCTGCCAATTGTCAGCTGTGAGACTTTGGGCAGGTCATTTAGCTTCTCTGTGCCTCAGTTACCTCATCTGTAAAATGGGGATTAAGACTGTGAGCCCCCTATGGGACAACCTGATCACCTTGTAACCTCCCAAGTGCTTAGAATAGTGCTTTGCACATAATAAGTGCTTATTAAATGCCGTCATTATTTATTTATTATTACTCTTCAGAACAATCCCCCTTTAGACTGTAAGTTCATTGTGAGCGGTGATTGCGTCTGTTATATTGTTCTGTTGTACTCTCCCAAGTGCTTAGTACAGTACTCTGCACACAGAAAGCATTCAATAAATATGATTGATTTATTGAGAGCTTACTGCATACAGAGCACTGTACCAAGCGTTGGGGAAGTATGCTATAACAGAATTGGTAGACATGTTCCCTGCCCACAGTGAGTTTCAGATAAGTTGTAATGAGCTTCTGGAAGGTTGGAACTGTTGAGATGTGGGTTCAGTTCCAGCCTCCTAGTTCTGGAGTCAAACTTCTCATTATACACTCTTTATTGAGTGCTTACTGTGTGCAGAACACTGTATGAAACACTTGAGAGAGGACAACAAAACAATGTAGCAGACATTACCTGCCCAGAGTGAGCTTAGGGTCTAGAAGGGGAGACAGACATAAAAATAAATAGTTTATATGGGCCATTTTCCCTTATTCATTCCCCAGGGGGTTCAGGGGCTGGAGAAAAGCACTCAATCAATCAATCCTCAATCTATTGATCTATTGAGTACTTACTCTGTGCAGAACACTGTACTTCTTGGGAGAGCACAATATAACAGAGTTGGTAGACCAGTTTCCTGACCACAACAAATTTACAGTCTAGAGGTGGAGACAGACATTAATATAAATAAATAAAATGAGCAGTATGTAGTTGGAGGGAAGAGGCCCCCCACCAACCCCCTGCCAGCCCTGACTCCTCTCAGCCATGAACCCCCAGGGACCTGACTGCAGGAATGGTAGTCATGCTGGCACACTCTGTTGCCATTTCTCTTGCCAAGCACAATCCCAGCTGGGCCTGGGTCATCTCCCCATGGGGACCGCGGTCACAGTGACTGGTGCCGAGGTCAAGCACTGCCCCCCACAAGGACCATAGTCACAGTTGACAATGCCAATGTCAAACACACACCATTCATCCCCCCACCCACGGGGACCACAGTTCCATTCTGAGCTACCTTGGGCACCAGGTGTGTTCCGGAAGACAAGCAGATTGGATTTAGTCATTGCATACTCTTTCTTCTCGTCTTTCCTCAGCATTAGATCCATCTGTACTCCCTTTCTCATCACTGTAAACAACTCCACGATCCTCTCAAGCCTCCCTGGCTCACAAGCTTGTGACTTCGGCATTATCCCCAAATCATCTCTCTCATCCAACCCGCGTATTCCAAAAACAGTTGGTTCTGCCTTCATGACATCTCCAGAATCCAGCGCTTCCTTTCCTTCCAAACTCCTACCATGCTGATACAAATAATTATCATACCCAGCTTTAATTACTGCAAATCTTTCACACTGGTCTTCTTCTCGTGTCCCTCCACTCACCCTCCCAGATCATTTTGCTAAAATCAGTTGGCCCCTCAACTCCTCACTCCTCTAAAACCTCCGATGTTTACATATTCATCTCTGCATCAGACAGAAACTCCTCACCACGGGCTTTAAGTCAGTCAGTCAACTCTTTCTTCTTATTACCTATCCTCACTCCTCTCAATCAATGGTATTTATTGAGCAGTTACTGTGTGCAGAGCACTGACTGTGTGCAGAGCACTCTACTAATGGCTTAGGAGAGTACAATAGAGCAGAGTTAGTAGATAAGTTCCCTGCTCACAGTGCTCTCTGTACAACCCAGCTCAAACATTTCAGTCCTCTGACACTAACTTCCTCACTATGCCTCAATCTTATTTTCCTGCAATCAACCCCCTGTTCACATCCTCCCCCCTTACCTCTCCTGGTGTATTCACCACTCTCTCCACCTTCAAATTCTTACTAAAATCATGTGTCCTCCAAGAAGCCTTCCCTGACTAACCTCTCATATCGTTCTCCTGTCTGTGTTATGCTATTGGTCCTGTACCCATTTAGCATTTTGATTCTCACTCCACCCCGACTCCTATGAAAGCTCAGCTGGTAGAGCAGAGGACTGCAGTGTGGCAACCCCATTGGAGGGATTCTTAGGTCACTGGTTAGATTCCGGCTCATAGGAGGTGTGTGCTCAGTGCTTAGTAGAGTGCCTGGCACAAAGTAAATACTTAACAAATACCATCTTTATCAGTATTATCACTTTTATGAACCTTTCTTTAAACTCTTCTCCTTCCCCTCACAGTAACTGATTTCACGTCTGTCTCCTCTGCTCCCCCTCTCAGGGTCACACCTGGAGACTTTCCAGTACTCTGCCAGTCACGACTACAGGAGGAAGAGTCAAGCAGAGGCATTCCCATTCCATTCCTAGCTTGGGCAGAGGATTAGTGAGTGTAAGGCAATCTGCTACAAGTCAAGACTCCCCTATGCTGGGCAGTAGCAGCATGGGAGAGAGTAGAGGGTGGAAACTCAAGTTTACTGTGCTGAAGGAGACAATGGCAAATGATGTCCGTATTTTTAGCAAGAAAACTCTATGGATACACTACCAGAATGATTGCAGATGGAAGTGGAGCATTCTAGGAAGGCTGTGTCTATGGCGTTGCTATGGGTCAGACATGATTCAACAGCATAAGATAACAATTTCCCTGCTCGATTGTAAACTCTTTGGAGGATCATGACTACTGCCTCTATATTATTATAGCCTCTAAAGTGCTTAGTACAGTGTTCTGTGCCCATTAAGTGCCTCCACTCTAGGACAATGGAGAAATCTGACTTTTCGTTACCGGCATCCTAAACTGGAGCTCCCAAGACCAGCCTGGGCATACCTGCATGGAATTTGTGATTGTTCATTTGCTGGAGTTCAGTACATATTTATTTTTATTATCAAGTGCCGTTCAGTCTTTTCCGATTCACAGCGACTCCAAGTATGTATTTTCTATATATACGTATTTATAGAGAGAAGGTGATTTCAGGAAGAGTTCTTCACATGAGAGAAACATTACTTCACTGGAAATTTAGAGCTTTTCCCCAGTTTCTTCCTCAGTTTTGGTGTGTATTCCTGTTGGAGGAAATGTGAGAGCTGCTTCCAAATAACAATTTTTTAAAAATGAAAAAATGTATAGCTAATCCATGATGCTCCACTCCCATTCCTGCTTTTTCTCTGCCACCAGAGAGAAAAAGTTCTCTCAGTTCTTAAAAGCCATTTTCAACCCTACACTAAAGAACCTCTGATTTTTGACCTCTGGATTATATTGAGCCTTAACTGAACCCTGCTGAGTTTTGAAACACTGGAATTGGCTCTTATGGGCCAGAATGCCCCTTTTGGTGTTCTTGCATTCAGCACCCCAGAAACATGCATTAATCTCATCGAGCAGAACAAAACCACGGAAATTAGCTTAGGAACAATAACGTAGAGAGATTGGAAAACATTTCCAAGACTGCCACATGGTGAAACAGTATCAGCTTTTGGCTGGGTGCAGGCTATGAATTGAGCTACACTAAAATGCCAAGTAATCATAATAATATGATTACCAGGATTCCTCTCCCGGTTCTCCTCTTATCTATCCGGCCGTTCATTTTCAGTCTCTTTTGCAGGCTCCTCCTCCCCCTCTCATCCCCTTAATGTAGGGGTTCCTCAAGGGTCAGTTCTTGGTCCCCTTCTGTTCTCGATCTACACTCACTCCCTTGGTGACCTCATTTGCTCCCATGGCTTCAACTATCATCTCTATGCTGATGACACTCAAATCTACATCTCTGCCCCTGCTCTCTGTCCCTCCCTCCAGGCTCGCATCTCCTCCTGCCTTCAGGACATCTCCATCTGGATGTCTGCCCGCCACCTAAAACTCAACATGTCCAAGACTGAACTCCTTGACTTCCCTCCCAAACCCTGCCCCTCCCTGACTTTCCCATCACTGTTGACGGCACTACCATCCTTCCCGTCTCACAAGCCCGCAATCTTGGTGTCATCCTCGACTCCGCTCTCTCGTTCACCCCTCACATCCAAGTTGTCATCAAAACCTGCCAGTCTCACCTCCGCAACATTGCCAAGATCCGCCCTTTCCTCTCAATCAATCAATCAATCGTATTTATTGAGCGCTTACTGTGTGCAGAGCACTGTACTAAGCGCTTGGGAAGTACAAGTTGGCAACATATAGAGACAGTCCCTACCCAACAGTGGGCTCACAGTCTAGAAGGGGGAGACAGAGAACAAAACCAAACATATTAACAAAATAAAATAAATAGAATAGATATGTACAAGTAAAATAAATAAATAAACAAATAGAGTAATAAATATGTACAAACATATATACATATATACAGGTGCCGTGGGGAAGGGAAGGAGGTAAGACGGGGGATAGAGAGGAGGACGAGGGGGAGATGAGGGGGGCACAAGAGAGAAGGGAGAGAGACACTGGACCTCAGCTCACCCTGAAGCAGGCTCCGTCCGATCCATCTCATATTCAATCAATCAATCAATCAATCATATTTATTGAGCGCTTACTGTGTGCAGAGCACTGTACTAAGCGCTTGGGAAGTACGAGTTGGCAACATATAGAGACAGTCCCTACCCAACAGTGGGCTCACAGTCTAGACGGGGGAGACAGAGAACAAAACCAAACATATTAACAAAATAAAATAAATAGAATAGATATGTACTAGTAAAATAAATAAATAGAGTAATAAATATGTACAAACTCCATCCAAACCGCTACCCTGCTCGTTCAAGCTCTCACCTTATCCCATCTGGATTATTGTATCAGCCTCCTCTCCGATCTCCCATCCTCCTGTCTCTTCCCACTTCAATCCATACTTCATGTCGCTGCCCGGATTGTCTTTGTCCAGAAACGCTCTGGGCATGTTACTCCCCTCCTCAAAAATCTCCAGTGGCTATCAATCAACCTATGTATCAGGCAGAAACTCCTCACCCTCGGCTTCAAGGCTGTCCATCCCCTCACCCACTCCTACCTCACCTCCCTTTTCTCCTTCGCCAGCCCAGCCTGCACCCTCCGCTTCTCTGCTGCTAATCTCCTCACCGGGCCTCATTCTCGCCTGTCCTGCCATCGACCCCCGGCCCATGTCCTCCACCTGGCCTGGATTGCCCTCCCTCCCCACATCCGCCAAGCTAGCTCTCTTCCTCCCTTCAAAGCCCTACTGAGAGCTCACCTCCTCCAGGAGGCCTTCCCAGATTGAGCCCCCTCCTTCATCTCCCCTTCCCCATCCCCCCCCGCCTTACCTCCTTCCCCTCCCCACAGCACCTGTATATATGTTTGTACATATTTATTACTCTATGTATTTATTTATTTTATTTGTACATATTCATTTTATTTATTTTATTTTGTTAATATGTTTTGTTTTGTTCTCTGTCTCCCCCTTCTAGACTGTGAGCCCACTGTTGGGTAGGGACCATCTCTATATATTGCCAACTTGTACTTCCCAAGCGCTTAGTACAGAGCTCTGCACACAGTAAGTGCTCAATAAATACGATTGAATGAATGAATGAATGAGTGAATATAACACTTATTAAGTGCTGACAATGTGCTTGAACAGTGAGGTAAATGCAAGGTTATTCATTCATTCATTCAATTGTATTTATTGAGCACTTACTGTGTGCAGAGTACTGTACTAAGCACTTGGAGAGTACAGGTTCACAACATATAGAGACCATCCCTACCCAACAGTGGGCTCACAGTCTAGAAGGTTATGAGAGCAGACACAGTCCCTTTTTCAAATGGGGCTTATGGTCTATCTTCTCCACATTTTGTGGTTGAGGAATCCGTGGCCCGGTGAAGTTGTGACTTGCCCAAGGTTACAGAATAGGCCGATCCAGAGATGGGACTAGAACCCAGACCCTCTGGCTCCCAATCTCCTGCTCTTCCCATTATTTACATTAATTAAAAAATTTCCAAATACACATTTTCATGATTGTAGGCTCATCGTGGGCAGGGAATATGTCTACCAACAATGTTATTTGGTTATATCATACTATCCCAAGCCTTAGTATAATGCTCTGCACACAGCAAGCCCTCAATAAGTACGATTGATTGATTGATATGCATGTGTAAGCTTCTTGATGGCAGGGAACATGTTTACCATCTCTGTTATATTTCATTCTCCCTAGAGCTTAGTACAGCATTCTGCTCTGCACACTGAAAGTGCTCAATAAATACGTTTGATTACAGGCAAAAAGGGAGATTGGTGGAGGGAAATGACAACAGAAGGAATGGTTCACAGATGCAGTTTGCCAACAATGAGCTCTTAGAACTTGTTAGCAGCTGAGAGGGGCTATTATATGAATGTATACCCAGATGCTCTCTTAATCAATCAAATCCCACCACCTGCTGCTCGTAACAAGCTTACAGTCTAGAAAAGGGGAGACAGAGATTAATAGGCTCCAAGTGAATAGGAAGTTTAATGCAATGAACGATCATCTTTTGAGTATGATATTGGGGAGAGTGCAAATGCAGTCCCCTCCACTATCACAAATTATACAGTCAAGTTTCCCTTATTTTGGGGAAATCACAGGGGTCAGCCTACCAGAGTGCAATGGATGAGTCATCATCATCATCATTCGTATTTATTGAGTGCTTACTGTGTGCAGAGCACTGTACTAAGCGCTTGGGAAGTACAAGTTGGCAACATATAAAGACAGTCCCTACCTAACAGTGGGCTCACAGTCTAAAAGGGGGAGACTGAGAACAAAACCAAACATACTAACAAAATAAAATAAATAGAATAGATATGTACAAGTAAAATAAATAAATAGAGTAATAAATATGTACAAACATATATACAGGTGCTGTGGGGAAGGGAAGGAGGTAATATGGGGGGATGGAGAGGGGGACGAGGGGGAGAGGAAGGAAGGGGCTCAGTCTGGGAGTCCCTTATCTTGTCTTATGATGATGAGTTGTCTCCGATTTGTAGTGGCCCAATGGATACATCTCTCCCAGAACACTCTACCTCCATGTACAACCATCCTGGTAGTGGATCCATAAGTTTACTTGAGAAAAATATGGAAGCAGTTTACTATTACCTTCTTCTGCACAGTAAACTTGAATCACCACTCTCAACTCCTACGCTGCCGCTGCCCAGCACAGATAAGTTTTTGACTTGTCTTCCACTCACTAGCTACGGGCCAACCTAGGAATGGAATGGATATGCCTCTGCTTGACTCTCCCTCCCTTAGCTGAGACTGGTAGAGTACTGGAAACTCTTCAGGTGCCATCCTAGGGCTGGGTGGAGGGCAGGGGGATGATGAGTCTCACTGTTGGAAAACCATGTACGTGATCCTGATATCTCCTCTGCCATGTAAGCATTCACTGATTCATTGTCATATTTATTGAGTGTTTTGAGTGCCTAAGGTCACACACCAGACAAGTGGCAGTGCTGGGATTAGAAACCATGTCCTTCCAACTCCCAGACCCATCTATCCACTGGGCCATACTGCTTCTCACCCAGAAGACAGATTTACAACCGGAGACAGACAGATTTACAACCGGAGACAGCATTCAGGGGCTAAGTGGTATCTGTTGACATCTGATTTTCCTGTCTATCAAAGCTCATTACATCACACCTTTTCTGCTCACATTATTAGAGTTTGGGGAACTAACCTAAATTTTGGAGTCCTTAATCTGTAAAATGGGAGAAGCTTTCATTGTATCTCTTCGGGGCCCTGAGTGAAAACAGCTGTGAATTTCCCAGGCTCATGATAGTATGTAAATGCGAAGAAATTATTTTTCTTTCAGGATTCTTCCTGTGAAAAAGTGTTTACTGTGTATTTCAGGGAGTATCTGAAAAAAAATCTGTTAATCTGGCTGGAGGATTTAGTTTAAGGATTTAGTTTGATCTGGAAACAGCTGCGATTAAATCTCGCTGAAATCCAACATCAAATATTCATTGCAAGATATCCTTAACACCATTAAAATCTGCTCTTGCCGAATGAACTGCAGGGTGATTAAAAAGGGGAAGTTTTGACATTTCTCTACTGTTGGGGAAAAGTGAATGGGTAAATACAATAAACTAAATGAAAGCTGTTAACTCCAATCAATTCTTGGGGGAAAAAGGCTACAAGTGCATCAACAGGGAAATTTTAAGGTACATTCTACAGCCCCTACCGATATGGTTTTTTTTTGTATTAGCATCAACCTTGCCTCTGAGATGTCTTTCGAGGTTTGCTTCCCATCAGTATAGCTCAGAATAATTTTATCATGCTGTGCTCTGATGTCATCCTGTCTAGCTTAGTGATCTTTGGCCTGGAAGAGGTTCGATCACCCCTGTCCAATAAGTTACCATTTCCTATTTGGAAAGCCTCTTAGGTCCAGAGACTTCCTGCAGTAGTAACCCTCAGGGATGAAGCAGCTGTGTTAGCTAAATGCATCCTGGTAATTTCCTCTATTAGCATAGCCATGATACTGAGACTCCTGAATCAGAAATTCTGACACGCCTGTCCTGCTACTCACCTTAAATAAGTAGACGAAGGCCTGAATGAGAGTGGGGAGATCCGGGGTCCCCAGATTAGGTGACTCACGGCATCTATGCCACCGGGCTAGTTCTTTCCCACCACCACTGCAGTGCTCCCCAGCTTCTTCCTCCCTGTTTTTGCCCCACCCCTTCCAGTGGAAAAACGCATGACAGATGAAGTAGTTGCCTGATTTAACAGAACAGCAAAAGTTCAACAGGATTTAGAGGATCTCACATTAACTGTGAGTCCTCTGATGAATAGGAACCATATCTAATTTCCACTTATGTACTCTCTCAAATGGGGATTGAGACTGTGAGCCCCACGTGGGACAGGGACTGAGTCCAACTTGATTTGCTTGTATCCACCACAGCACTATGTGTTTGGCACATAGTAAGCACCTAACGAAAACCATCATCATCATTATTATTATTAGACTCAATAAATTCATTCATTCATTCATTCATTCATATTTATTGAGTGCTTACTGTGTGCAGAGAACTGTACTAAGCACTTGGGAAGTACAAGTCGGCAACATATAAAGATGGTCCCTACCGAACAACGGGCTCACAGTCTAGAAGGGGGAGACAGACAACAAAACAAAACATATGGACAAGTGTCAAGTCATCAGAATAAATAGAAGTAAAGCTAGATGCACATCATTCACAAAATAAATAGAATAGTAAATATGTACAAGTAAAATAAATAGATTAATAAAACTGTACAAACATATATACAGGTTCTGTGGGGAGGGGAAGGAGGTAGGGTGGGGGCGATGGGGAGGGGGAGAGGAAGGAGGGGGCTCAGTCTGGGAAGGCCTCCTGGAGGAGGTGAGCTCTCAGTAGGGCTTTGAAGGGAGGAAGAAAGCTAGCTTGGTGGATGTGCGGAGGGAGGGCATTCCAGGCCAGGGGGAGGACGTGGGCCGGGAGTCGACAGTGGGACAGGTGAGAACAAGGCACAGGGAGGAGGTTAGTGACAGAATAGTGGAGGGTGCAGGCTGGACTGGAGAAGGAAAGAAGGGAGGTGAGGTAGGAGGGGGCAAGGGGATGGACAGCCTTGAAGCCAAGAGTGAGGAGTTTTTGCCTGATGCGTAGGTTGACTGGTAGCCACTGGAGATTGTTGAAGAGAGGAGTAACATGCCTAGAGCGTTTCTGCACAGAGATGATCCAGGCAGTGGCATGACGTATAGACTGAAGCGGGGAGAGACAGGAGGATGGGAGATCAGAGAGGAGGTTGATGCAGTAATCCAGTCGGGATAGGATGAGAGATTGAACCAGCAGGGTAGCGGTTGGGATGGAGAGGAAAGGGTGGATATTGGTGATGTTGTGGAGGTGAGACCAGCAGGTTTTGGTGATGGATTGGATGTGAGGGGTGAACGAGAGAGCGGAGTCGAGGATGACACCAAGGTTGTGGGCTTGTGAGACGGGAAGGATGGTAGTGCCATCTACAGTGATGGGAAAGTCAGGAAGAGGGCAGGATTTGGGAGGGAAGGTAAGGAGTTCAGTCTTGGACATGTTGAGTTTTAGATGGCGGTCAGACATCCAGGTGGAGATGTCTTGAAGGCAGGAGGAGACACGAGCCTGGAGGGAGGGAGAGAGAGCAGGGGCAGAGATGTAGATTTGGGTGTCATCAGCATAGAAATGATAGTTGAAGCCGTGGGAGCGAATGAGTTCACCAAGGGAGTGAGTGTAGATAGAGAACCTTGAGGAACCCATACAGTAAGGGGATGGAAGGGGGAGGAGGAGCCCACAATGGAGACTGAGAATCAATGGCCGGAGAGATAAGATGAGAACCAGGAGAGGACGGGGTCTGTGAAGCCAAGATCGGATAGTGTGTTGAGGAGAAGGGGGTGGTCCACAGTGTCAAAGGCAGCTGAGAGGTCGAGGAGGATTAGGATAGAGTAGGAGCCGTTGGATTTGGCAAGCAGGAGGTCATTGGTGACCTTTGAGAGGGCAGTTTCAGTGGACTGTAGGGGACAGAAGCCAGATTGGAGGGGGTCGAGGACAGAGTTGGTGTTGAGGAATTCGAGGCAGCGGGTGTAGATGACTCGTTCAAGGAGTTTGGAAAGGAATGGTAGGAGGGAGATAGGGCGATAACTAGAAGGGGAGGTGGGGTCAATAAATGCTACTACTACTACTACTACTTGTATTTTTATTCACTTAGGTCTCAGGGAGTGGGTTGCATTTGGACTTGATATTGTTGAGAATGATCTAGTCTCTCCATTTGAAGGACAGGAAATAGAAGAAACTTTACACTTGAGGCTTACAGAGGACTGAGTTATTGGTATAATTTCTCCCAAAGCCTGTGGGGGAACTGCTCTAAAACTATTAGTCCAGTTATTAGATGATATAAAGTCTATAAAAGTTAATAATAAACCTCCAGTTAGCTCAGTTTGGGCAAGGAACATGTGCAGCTGTGTTGTATTGTCTTCACATAGTGTTCTTCACATAGTAATTGCTCAATAAATATCATTGTTTGATGGGGGATTCACTTGTTTGGGCAAACTCCTGCAGTTTACATAATCCAGAATATAACTTTCCAGTTGTGAACGAGAGAGATTTCAGCTCTCTTTCCTAGATACTTACTTCATAGCTTGGGGACTTTATTTTCATTCTGTGACTTTTGTTGTTGTTTTGTGCTTGTTTTTGAAACTTTGAAGGAAATTTTGTCATTTTAGAGTTTCTGATGTACCACAAGTCTATTTTCCCTGTGAACCAGTGTATGAAAATAGTTATTTTTTAGCTTAATATCATCCCCACCCGCCCTCAATTTAAATTTATAAACACATTCCTGCTAAAAGGTATAGGAAAACCTCCAAGGAGCTATGTCTTCAGGGTTTCCATTGGCCAAGTTGCAACTATTTTTAACCTTCTGGTTCTACCCTTTAAGGACACTGGATTTGGCATTTCATTTGCGGCTGGTTGAAACTTGATTATGAGCCCAATCCTCAATAAGCTCTCTGAATTCCTCTGACAAAAGCTGTGAGGCATCCCCCAATCGATCCACATTTCCTATCCGGTCATGCCATCATCTGCTTAAACAAGCACAGATTTCTAGAGTCACTTGTGTCTATCATTTGTACTTATTCATTCATCGTTCTATTCATCAATTTATGCATATTGTCTTCCCCTTTGGACTGTATGTAGATTCTTTAACAATCTACGCACAACTCAGGGCCGAAACCCACTCCTGGGTCTTACTTCAGCGGCTCCTCCACTCCTTCTTCTTCAAATGCCATCGAGTCGTTTCCGACCCATAGCGACTCCATGGACAACCCTCTTTGGAACATCCCATCTTCTGTCATAAAGTCTCCATGGTATGTGCAGCCACTGAGTTTTCTTGGTAAAGATTTGGAAGTTATTTACCATTGCCTTCTTCCTCTCCGTAAAAACTTGAGTCTTTGACATTTTCTTTGATTAACCACCCTTGACTCTTTCCGATGCTGCTGCTGCTCAGCACAGGTGAATCGACTTTGTTGAAGCTTCCGCTTAGACATTTCCATTATGGGTATCCTTAGAGCATAGCTCTAAGTTTCATCAGTGTATATAAACTCTCCTGTTCTGATAATAATAATAATTATTATTATGTTTTTTGTTAAGTGCTTACTATGTACCAAGCACTGTGGTAGACACAAGCAATCTCCAGTGGTTGCCTATCAGCCTTTGAATCAATCAAAAACTCCTCACTCTCGGCTTCAAAGCTCTCTGTTACCTTGCCCCCTCCTACCTCACCTCGCGTCTCTCCTTCTCCAGCCCAGCCTGCATGCTCTGCTCCTCTGCCGCCGCTAACCTCCTCACTGGGCCTCGTTCTCACCTGTCTTGCTGCTGACCCCTGGCCCACGTCTTACCTCTGGCCTGGAATGCCCTCCCTCCACACATCCGCCAAATTAGCTCTCTTCCTCCTTTCAAAGCCCTACTGAGATCTCACCTCCTCCAGGAGGCCTTCCCAGACTGTCTCCCCCTTTTTCCTCTCCTCCTCTTCCCCTCCCCATCACCCCCCTTCCCTCCCTCTACCCTACACCCTTCCCCTCCCCACAGCGCTTGTGTATATTTGCACATACTTACTCTATTTATATTATTAATGATGTGTATATAGCTATTCTTCTATTTATTTTGATGGTATTTACACCTGTCTACATGTTTTGTTTTGTTGTCTGTCTCCCCCTTCTAGACTGTGAGCCCGTTGTTGGGTAGGGTCTGTCTCTATATGTTGCCGATTTGTACTTCTGAAACACTTAGTACAGTGCTCTGCACACAGTAAGCACTCAATAAATATAATTGAATGAATGAATGGGTTGGACACAATCTCTGTCCCACTTGGGGCTCACACTATAAATCCTCATTTTACTGATGAGGTAACTGAGGCCTAGAGAAGTGAAGTGACTTGCCCAAGGTCACATAGCATACATGCGGTGGAGCTGGGATTAGAATCCAGGTCCTTCTGACGCTCAGGCCCATGCTCTATCCACTAAGTCATGCTGCTTCTCTGAGCCAACGATTTATAGACGATCTTCCACTCCTTGCAGCTAGCATATTTCACCCTTATCACCAGAAAGGTGTCCTGATAGTAATGATGGCATTTTTAAAGCGCTTACTATGTGTCAAGCACTGTTCTAGCATTGGGGAGGTTACAAGGTGATCAGGTTGTCCCACGGGGGGTTCACAGTCTTAATCCCCATTTCACAGGTGAGGTAACTGAGGCACAAAGAAGTTAAGTGACTTGCCCAAAGTCACACAGCTGACAAGTGGCAGAGCCGGGATTTGAACCCATGACCTCTGACTCCAAAGCCCGGGCTCTTTCAACTGAGCCACGCTGCTTCTTCTGATAACTGGTAAGAGGTGGGGGTGGGGGGAGGTGCAAACACTAGCTCCTAGTCCCCTTGCTGCTCTTCAGTGACTGACTGATCATTCATTCATCCATTCAATCACATTTATTGAGTGCTTACTTTGTGCAGAGCACTGTACTAAGTGCTTGGAAAGTACAGTTCGGCATCACATGCCCTCATCAGGATGACCCAACAATCAAGCAATAGTATTTATTGAGCACTTACCCTGTGCAGACATTTCCTTTAGTTTTTATCTTATAAATTATTTATATTAATATCTGTATCCCCCTCTAGACTGTAAGCTCACTGCAGGCAGGGAATGTGTCTGATATATTGTATTATCCCAAGCACTAGTACAGTGCTGTCTGCATAGTAAGTGCTCAATAAATACGATTGATTGATCTCCACAGAACTTCTGCACATATCCAGAAATCATTTAACTATATTAATGACAGTATTCCCCTCTAGACTGTATGCTCACTGTGGACAGGGAATGTGTCTACCAACTCTGTTTTACTGTACTCCCCCAAGCTCTTGGTACAGTGCTCTGCACACAGTAAGTGCTCAAATAGCAATGATTGATCTCCTTTTCCCTTCTCCCACTGCTCTAAGATGAATTCCTTGGTCTCACTAGTCTGTATCTACTGTCACATTCATTCATTCAATGGTATTTATTGAGCACTTACTGTGTGCAGAGCACTATACTAGGCGCTTGGGAAGTAAAATTCAGCAACAAATAGAGACAATCCCTGCCCACAGTGGGCTCACAGTCTAGGAGGGGAGAGACAGACATCAAAACAAATAAACAGGCATCAGTAGCATCATTATAAACAAATGGAATTATAGATATATACATATTAATAAAAATAAATAGAATTATAATTATAAATACGTACATATATACACACACACAAGTGCTATGGGGCGGGGGGGGGGGGAGAGTAGAGGAAAAGGGGGGTTTAGGCAGGGAAGATCTCCTGGAGGTGGTGAGTTTTCAGTAGGACTTTGAAGGCAGGGGGGCAGGAGGAGAAGTGTGATGATTCTGGACTGTGAGCCCACTGTTGGGTAGGGACTGTCTCTATATGTTGCCAACTTGTACTTCCCAAGCGCTTGGTACAGTGCTCTGCACACAGTAAGCGCTCAATAAATACAATTGAATGAATGAGTGAATGAATGAATGAATTTGGGGAGGGAGGCCAGAAGCAGGATGTGGGCCTGGGGTCGATGGTGGGACAGGTGAGAACGAGACACATTGAGAAGTTTAGCAGCACCAGAGGAACTTAGTGTGCAGGCTGGGATGTAGAAGGAGAGTAGGGAGGTGAGGTAAGAAGGGACAAGGTGATGGAGAGCTTTGAAGCCAATAGTGAGGAGTTTTTGCTTGATATGGAGGGTGATAGAGAACCACTGGATCTTTTTGAGGAGGCTCTTAGTTCCTAATAAGTAGGGAATTGATGTGCGCCAACCCAAATGATCTGTTGGTTTCTCGAGGTGTAAATTTATCATTACTAGCCATCCCCAACCCACTCCAATTCAGTTGTATTTACTGAGCACTTTCAATGTGCAGAGCACTATACTGAGCACTTGGGAGAATACAATACAACAATAAACAGGCAAATTCCCTGCCCATGGCAACCTTACAGTCATGGAAACTAGCCTTGGAATGAGAGAAATCACAGCATTTCCAATTGGATTCCCTTTAAGTGTGGAGTTCAAGTATATGTATTTGCACACTCCATGATCTGTTGTTTTACCAAACAGCTCACAGGGAACATTCAATGCCACCCAAAGTAGGCATCCATAACGTGAATAGATTTCACAGCAATGTTTGCAGGTTATTAGGAAAACAAGTCCAGAGGCTGCCCCATCTACTTTATTCATTCCCTGAAAGTCAGAGGGAAAATGCATTGTGCTTCAGAAGAGCCATAAATTTCCACAAACCTTCACCATAATAGTTTCCAACATAAAAATATGATTTGGATAGATTATGTTTTCAGTCCATTTATTTTCTGAGGCCCAGCGAGGGTACTGTCTAAGGAATTAAGAGGAACTCTTTTCTCCTACAGCAAGGTTAAGCATCTTGGAAAGATGGCAAAGCTGGGGCACCTGTAAACACCGAGAGGCTAATTGGAAGAGAAATTTGCAGGCTTCCAGATGCCTTCTGAAAACATAATAAGGCAGGCTGGTTCTGGAAGTCAGAGTACAAAGCTTAACTAATCCCTTGTGAGGCATATTAATCAGTGATGGAGCATGGCTCAGTGGAAAGAGCACGGGCTTTAGAGTCAGAGGTCATGGGTTCTTGTCAGCTGTGTGACTTTGGACAAGTCACTTCACTTCTCTGTGCCTCAGTTACCTCATCTGTAAAATGGGGATTAGGATTGTGAGCCCCACATGGGACAACCTGTTTGCCTTGTATCCTCCCCAGCAGCTAGAACAGTGCTTTGCACATAGTAAGCGCTTAACAAATGCCATCATTATTATTATTATCCAATCCCAGATTTTTTTTTCTTTAACAGGGTATTCATTAAGCATTTACTATGTGCTAGGCACTGTTCTAAACACTGGAGTAGATACAAAGTACTCAGGTTGGTGTCACAAGCCCCCGAGTCTTACCAGCCAGGACTTTCCTGGAGCGAGTAGTCTCTGTGACAAATAATAGAGTCAAACCAGACCACTGAAGTTACTGTGGAAACTTTTACGTAGTTTTTTTTACCATTGTACAAGGGAGTGACATGTACTTACCCTCACTCACTCCACTCCTACAAGGGTCCAGTACCAGTCTGCTAGTCAAAGGAGCCCATTCTGCTGACCCAACGGCAGAAGGTTGGGAGAAGTTCCTGTTGAAGCCTACCACTGATGCTGCAAGGCTCTTCCGCATGCCGGTTCCCTCCAATGCTGGTTCTCCCCAGAGTTGCTTCCACTTCAAATGCTTCCCTTTGAATATTGTTTCCTCTTTCAATATTGCTTCCTCTTTGAATGTTGTTTCCTCTCTACTTCCCCCTTTGAATGTTGCTTTCCCCTTCCTCACTCTTAAAAGTGACCACCTTTTATCTGTCTTGGGCATCGCAGCTGTGGCACTATCTGGCAGTCATTGACTGGTCCAGACGCATTACTGGGTAGAGCAGGGAGAGAAGGTCACATCTCTCTTTGTGTCCTATCCCCTCGGACTGGCAATGACCCACCCTGAAGTAGAACACACCGGCTCTTTCACGAGTTTCTTCTTTGTTGTCTGTGGGATCACAAACAGTTACTGGTAAAGCAACTTGTTGTGGGCTCACCACAGCAGTTGGACACAGTCTATGTCCCACATGGGGCTCACAGTCTTAGACCCTATTTTGCAGATGAGGTAACTGAGGCATGAAGAAATGAAGTGACTTGCCCCAAGTCTCACAGAAAACAAGTGGAGGATTTGGGACTAGAACCCAGGTCTCTCTGAGTCTCAGGACCTTGGTCTATCCACTGGGTCATGCAGTTTCTGCTTTGGGTCGACTCCTATACTACAGAATCAGTCAGTCAATCATGCTTATTGAGCAGTTACTCTGTGCAGTACACTGTAATAAGCGCTTGGGAGAGTACACTGTAGCAATATAGCAGACACATTCCCTAACCACAACGAGTTTACAATCCAACATGGCGGGGAACGGACATTAATATAAATAAATTACAGATAGGTACATAAGTGAAGTGGGACTGGGAAGGAGGATGAATAAAGGCAGCAAATCAGGGTGACACAGAAGGGAATTGAAGCAAAGGAAAAGAGGGTTTAGTCAGGGAAGGCCTCTTGGAGGAGGTAAGGCTTTGAAGGGAGGGAGAGTAGTTGTCTGTTCTGATATGAAGATGGAGGGTGGTCCAGATCAGAGGTAAGAGGTGGGCAAGAGGTCAGTGAAGTGATAGATGAGATCGAGTTACAGTGAGCAAGTTAGCACTAGAAGAGTGAATGATAAGGTTAGCATTAGGGGAATGAAATATGTGGGCTGGGTTGTAACAGGAAAGTAGCAAAGTGAGGTAGGAATGATGAAAAGGAAAATAATGTGTATAGCTACAAACATAAAGTACAACGCAACAACAGGGGGGACTTTTTTGTGTACTCATTACTGTCGGGACTGTGGACCCTGCTTTAGCCTTTTCAGTCACACACACACTTATTGGTGATCCAGCGCTTAGAACAGTGCTTTGCACATAGTAATCGCTTAATAAATGCCATAAAAACCCCCCACCTCACTGCTGGTGGTGCCTTTGACTATGGAGTACAACTACATATATATAGACTTCAGAGCTAGAAACAGCAACCAGCTGGAGTGACAAGTTATAAGGCAAAGCTTTTTGCTCTATTGCTGAAGGAATTACGGATCAGCTGTCTTGCAGCATCTGAGAAGCAGCATGACAATGTGCAGAGCACAGGCCTGCGAGTCAGAAAATCATTCATTCATTCAATCATATTTATTCAGTGCTTACTGTGTGCAGAGCACTGTACTAAGTGCTTGGGAAGTACAAGTTGGCAACATATGGAGATGTTCCCTACCCAACAAGGTCACGGATTTTAATTCCGGCTCCACCACTTGTCTGCTGTGTTGCCTCAGGCAAGTCACTTCACTTCTCTGTGCCTCAGTTACCTCATCTGTAAAATGGGGATTAAGACTGTGAACCTGATGTGGGACAGGGGCCGTATCCAACCTGATTTGCATGTATGCTCCCCAATGCGTAGTACAGACCCTGACATGTAGTAAGCACTTAAGAAAAGCCATAATTATTATTATTGTCTGCTGCTGACCTCAGGGGTACTGGGTGAGAGAGTGTGGATGAATCTTCGCAGACCATCACCATTACTGGAAGGACAGAAAAGAAGCAAACCAATCCTACACACAGTAGGATCCCCTTATACCAAAGTCCTATGCAAGTACAGTGATCTGCACACAGTAAGTGCTCAATAGATACGATTGAATGAAGTAAGCATCTCAAGATATAGCAATCAGTGGCATTTAGTGCAGAATTACTTTGTGCACAACACTGTACTAAGCACTTGGGAGGGCAGGGTAGAGTAAGTTTGACCCTATCCCTGTCCTAAAGAAGCTTACAGACTTTCTGTTCTTTTGCTGAAGTCTGTGTATCTGAGTAGTCCTATTTAGGGATGCACTACACACCCCAAATGTGAACAGGGTTAGCAAAGGATCCCCTAATTTTTTAATGGCATTTATTTAGTGCTTACTATGCGCCAGTCACTGTAGTAAGTGCTGGGGTAGATACAAGCTAATAATAATAATACTAATAATAATAATAATGGCATTTATTAAGCACTTACTATGTGCAAAGCACTGTTCCAAGCTCTGGGGAGGTTACAAGGAAATCAGGTTGTCCCACGGAGGGCTCACAGTCTTAATCCCCATTTTACAGATGAAGGAACTGAGGCCCAGAGAAGTGAAGTGACTTGCCCGAAGTCACACAGCTGACAACTGGCAGAGCCGGGATTTGAACCCATGACCTCTGACACCAAAGCCCAGGCTCTTTCCACTGAGCCACGCTGGGCTCATTAGGAAAAGTCTTGGACACGGTCCCTGTCCCACATGGGGCTCACAGTCTTAACACCCATTTTACAGATGAAAGGAAATGAGACTCAGAGAAGTTAAATGACTTGCCCAAAGTCACACAACTGACCAGTGGCAGAGCTCATAGGACTCAGGTCCTATGACTCCCAGGACTCTTTCCTCCCTGCTTCTCACACCCTACTAGATGTTACACAGCTGATTGTGCCAACTTGTACTTCCCAAGCGCTTAGTACAGTGCTCTGCACACAGTAAGCGCTCAATAAATATGATTGAATGAATGAATGAATGAATGGCAGAGCTGAAATTAGAACCCAGGTCCTCTTACTCCCGTTTCTTTTCCTCCCTGCTTCTCATGCCCTATTCATTGCTCGCTGCCTCACCAACCTCCCAACTGAGTCTCCAGAGGACCACGCCAGGTGACCTTTAATCTTCTGGTGCAATAGCAGTTTACCATTCATTCATTCAGTCATATTTGTTGAGCACTTTCTGTGTGCAGAGCACTGGAGTAAGCGCTTGGAAAGTACAATTCAGCAACAAAGAGAAACAATCCCTGCCCACAACAGGCTCACAGTTTAGAAGGGGGGAGACTACCAGGAAACAAGGCAGGTGGATATGTTGATTCTGCATGGTACTTTTTGGGAAGGACTTCATCATCAGTCATGGGAAGCGGGGGTGGAAAACAAATTGGGAAGACCTTCTGGAGGAGATGTGACTTCAGAAGGACAATACTACTATAATGATGGTATTTGTTAAGCGCTATACTATACTAAGTGTTGGGGTGGATACAAGCAAATCAAGTTGGACACTGTCCCTGTCTCACGTGGGGCTTACAGTCTCAATCCCTATTTTACAAATGAGGTCACAGAGGAACAGAAAACTGAAGTGACTTGCCCAAGTGTCCTTCTATACACAGAGGAAGCAAGCCTGGCTCTGGAGGGTGACTCTTGCAGAATGCTGAGTCGGTTGATTGGAAATATTATTACCATTATATTCCTTCAATCGCATTTACTGAGCGCTTCCGTTTCCAAGGCACTGTCCTAAGTGCCTGGGAAAGTGCAATACAACAATAAACAGATACATTCCCTGCCCAAAGTGGAGCTTACAGTAATAATTGTGGTATTTAAGTGCTTATTAGGTGCCAAGCACTGAGATAGACACATGATAATCCCACCAGCTACAGTTCCTATTCCTTGTAGGTTAAGGGAGAGGGAGAACAGGTATTGAATCCCCATTGTACAGATGAGGAAATTGAGGCACAGAGTAGTTAAGTAACTTGCCCAAGGTCCCACAGCAGAGTGGCAGAGACAGAATTAGAACCCAGGTCCTTTGACTCTCAAGTCTGTGCTCTTTCCGCATGCCATGCGGCTCCAAGCCAAAGAGTTTCAGGGGCAGAGTCAGGAAGTATCCAATGCCGGGGGCTCATCCCTAATATGGCAGTCTCCCTGGACACGGTGGAGTTCCTTTGAATGACCCTCACTTTGTTTCTCCTGGAGGATGGCACGATGAAACCTAAAATTTGATACCAAGAGGCTGAATATGTGTATCTCTATTCTGTCAACACTCTTCCAAGTGCTCAACACCACCCTCGGTTGGTGCTGTTTATTAATAATGATAGCATTTGTTCAGCACGTACTATGTGTCAAGAACTGTTCTATTGAATGGGGATTTCTCCATTTAATAGAGATGCAACGTGGCTCAGAGAAAAGAGCACGGGCTTTGGAGTCAGAGGTCATGGGTTCAAATCTTGACTCTGCCACTTGTGTGACTTTGGGCAAGTCACTTAACTTCTCTGTGCCTCAGTTACCTCATCTGCAAAATGCAGATTAAGACTGTGAGCCCCCCATGGGACAACCTGATCACCTTTTAACCTCCCCAGCGCTTAGAACAGTGCTTTGCACATAGTAAGCACTTAATACTTGTATTATTATTATTATTCTAAGCATTGAGGTAGACACAAGCTAATCAGGGTGGACACAGCCTCTGACCCACCTGGGGTTCACAGTCTTAATCCCCATTTTACAAATGAGGTAATGGAGGCCCAGAGAAGTGAAATGACTTGCCCAAGGTCACATAGCAGACAAGGGGCAGACAAGTATCCATGCACAATATTGCAGATGCTCAATAAACCCCACTGATTAGTTGGGAAATAGCCCCTAGGAGCAGGAATATAGAGAAATGGACCTGAAAAGCAGGGTCATAATTTACTGAGAACAAAACCTTTTGGTTTGAACCCATTCTATTAGGCTTCCCTAGATTCTTTGGTTAGTTGTTTAACTGCAGGGGAATGACGCTGAAGGGGAGAAAGTGCAAAAGTGCAAGAGGAGGAATATGGGGAATCCTGACAGTCAGCAACTGATAACCCATCTAAGTCCTAATTTATTCATGTGTAAAATAGGTGAGTGAGTAATTTCCTAACCTATGATAGAATTAAGAGGCTGAGTTATTCAGGGGTTGAGGTGTTCATGAGGCTGATAGGTGTGTGGCCCAAACAGCCCCCTTTCCTGCTACTCTTTAGGGTGTCGAACGCCCGTTAATTTCATCTCTCCAGATTGATGCCATTTAAAAGAATTGCAATGTTCTTCTCCCCATTAAATCAAATTAGGTTGCTGCCTGCTCTAAGCAAACTCTTCATGGAAACAATTCATGCCACATTAAGGCTGTTTTACACATCAGTACAAGTTTTGCTCCAGGAAACAGTGATTCCTCTGAAATGGTCCCATTTTCCCCTCCCAGAAGATCAGAGAGAGGTTTATTTGATAGATTGCAGTCCATGTTTTTTCCACTGACTATTACCTGCTGTCAGGGCAGCTTCACGGAAACCCTTTTCTACAGTAGCTCATATCTTTTCCAGGCCAAATGGCAATCTTCTGTCAATCAATCAGTGGTATTTATTGAGCGCCTATTATGGGCAGAGCAGTGTATTGAGCGCTTGGGAGAGGACAATACAACACAGGTGATAGACAAATTCCCTGCTCACAACAAGCCCCAGTCTAGAGGGGGAGACCTACATTTATATAAATAGGTTACTGATATATGTGTTAAGCCCCGTCTTCAAGAGAGGAAGCTTTTCCGGTTCTCATCTCTTAGTTCATTGGTGAGTTCCGTTCTAATGCATCCTATCATAACCACATCCTACCTCCCTTTTTCCTTTTCTAACCTTAGAGAATCATTTTCCTTTCTTGTGAGGCTCACTTCATTTGCTGCTTCAGTTCATCCTTGCACAAGGCTGACTTTCTTGTGGCCTTATTAAAGCTTTGTTGCCTGCGTGGCTCAGTGGAAAGAGCACAAGCTTGGGAGTCAGAGGTCATGGGTTGTAATCCTGGCTCCGCCACATGTCTGCTGTGTGATCTTGGGCAAGTCACTTAACTTCTCTGAGCCTCAGTTACCTCATCTGTAAAATGGGGATTAAGACTGTGAGCCCCACATGGGACAACCTGATCACCTTGTATCCCCCCAGCGCTTAGAACAGTGCTTTGCATATAGTAAGTGCTTAACAAATGCCATTATTATTATTATTTGGGGTAAGTGAAAGGTAAGATTGAAGGGCGTTGCACGTAATTGATAGGAAGTTGCAGGATAGAGCTATGTGAAGTTTTACTTGGAGAAAGAACATTACTATTGCTCACCTCTGTGCTTCCCGTCTCTCCCCACTCAAGTCCTTCACTCTGCTGCTTGGATCATTTTTCTAAAAAAAGTTCAGTCCACCTCTCCCCTCTTCTCAAGACTCTCCAGTGGTAACCCATCTACCTCTGCCTCAAACAGAAACCTCTTACCATTGGCTTTAAAGCTCTCAATCCTCTTGGCCCTGCCTATCTCACCTCACCGATTTCCTTCTATAACCCAGCACAATCTATTGCCAATCTTATGCCATCTACTCACTGTACTTCCATCTTGTCTATCTCACAGCCGACCGCTGGCCCATGTCCTGCCTCTGTCCTGGACCTCCCACCCCCTTTATATCTGACAGATGATCACTCTCCCCACTTTGAAAGCCTTATTAAAAGCACATCTCCTCCAAGAGGACCTCCCCAACTGAGCTCTCACTTCCCCTACCTCCTCTCTTTTCTACATCACGCTGTTACTTGGATTTGTACCCTTTGTTCTCCCCGCTCTCAGCCACACAGCACTTATGTATATATCTGTAATCTAGACTGTGAGCTGCCTGTGGGCAAGGCACATGTCTCCCAACTCTGATATATTGTAATAATAATAATAATGATGATATTTATGGTGCTTGTTAAATGCTTACTATGTGCCAAGCACTATTCTAAGCACTGGGGTAGATACAAGGTAATCAGGTTGTCCCACATGCAGCTCACAGTTTTAATCCCCATTTTAAAGATGAGGTAACTGAGACACAGAGAAGTTAAGGGGCTTGCCCAAGGTCACACAGCAGACAAGTGGGGGAGCTGGGTTTAGAACCCACATCCTCTACTCTCCTAAGGGCTTAGTTCAGTGCTCTGCCCAGCATAAGTGCTCAATAAACCTGTGACCAATATTTGACTGAGGAGAGCATGACCGCTATGTAATGAGCTAATATAAATGTGGACATTGCTTTCTCATATTTTTCTGTCCTGATTTGCAGTATCCACTGTCAATGTTTAGGACCACTGGGGTGACTCTAGTGAGTAGTTCTAACCAAATGTGCTGGGAAGAGGCCTATTAGCTCTATTGTGCTCTCTCAAATTCTTAGTATAGTGCTCGGCACACACACAGTAAGCACTCAATAAATAATTTTGATGTGTTGGGTTCCTGGCTGTACACAGCTGCCTCATCAAACACCCCTTCTCTACCTCAGCCCCTTGATACTTCCACAGAAGCATCCATGAGAAGCTTCCATGAGAAGCAGCGTGACTCAGTGAAAAGAGCCTGGGCTTTGGAGTCAGAGGTCATGGGTTTGAATCCCGGCTCCGCCACTTGTCAGCTGTGGGATCTTGGGCAAGCCACTTAACTTCTCTGTGCCTCAGTTACCTCATCTGGAAAATGGGATTAAGACTGTGAGCCCCGCATGGGACAACCTGATCACCTTGTATCCCCCCCAACACTTAGAACAGTGCTTTGCACATAATAAGCACTTAACAAATACCATAAATCATCATAACAAGGATTAGGTGGGCAAGCTGGAGTGACCCTCTGCACATTGAGTCTCATTCTGTGTCTCACACCACTTGGACCCAGGAGCAGGGCTTCATGTCTCTTCCTGATTGCTCTGGGATATATATATATATATATATATATATATATACATATATATATATATATATATGTGTGTGTGTGTGTGTGTGTGTGTGTGTGTGTGTGTGTGTGTGTTTCTCCGGGTTGTGTGTTCAGTTGTCTCCCTGCCTTGGTGACTGCCTCTGTAAGGAGAGAGACTCCCCTCCCTTTCCCTTCCAAGCTTGAGAAACAGCATGGCTTAGTGGAAAAAGCCCGGGTTCAGGAGTCACAGATCGTGGGTTCTGATCCCCCCTTCGCCACCTGTCAGCTGTGTGACTTTGGGCAAGTCACTTAATAATAATAATAATAATTATAATAATAGCATTTATTAAGTGCTTACTATGTGCAAAGCACTGTTCTAAGCACTGGGAAGGTTACAAGGTGATCAGGGTTGTCCCACGTGGGGCTCACAGTCTTAACCCCCATTTTACAGATGAGGTAACTGAGGCACAGAGAAGTTAAGTGACTTGCCCAAAGTCACACAGCTGACAAGTGGCGGAGCCGGGATTTTAACCCATGACCTCTGACTCCAAAGCCCGTGCTCTTTCCACTGAGCCACGCTGCACTTCTCGGTGCCTCAGTTACCTCATCTGTAAAATGGGGATTGAGATTGTGAGCCTTATGTGGGACAACCTGATTACCCTGTGTCTACCCCAGTGCTTAGAGCAGTGCTCGGCACATAGTAAGAGCTTAACAAATACCAACATTATTATTATTATCCTAGAAATGATTTGCTGATGAATTTAGGTTCTGCGTGAATTTGGGTTCTAGAGGTTGGGTGTTCTGGGAGAGATGCATCCATGACATCGCTATGGGTCAGAAATGACTTGAGAGCATAAGACAAAGCCTTCCCAGACTGAGCCCCCTCCTTCCTCTCCCCCTCGCCCCCCTCTCCATCCTCCCCGCCTTACCTCCTTCCCTTCCCCACAACACCAGTATATATGTTTGTACGTATTTATTACTCTATTTATTTATTTATTTTACTTGTACCTATCTATTCTATTTATTTTATTTTGTTAATATGTTTGGTTTTGTTCTCTGTCTCCCCCTTCTAGACTGTGAGCCCACTGTTGGGTAGGGACCGTCTCTATATGTTGCCAACTTGTACTTCCCAAGCGCTTAGTACAGTGCTCTGCAGACAGTAAGCGCTCAATAAATACGATTGATTGATTGATCTCACCAGCCAGTACCTTTTCCAGGACAGTGTACAGTGCTTTGCACTCTCTAACCACTGATTCAGTGCCTGGGGGATTCTGAAGCTTTCACCCTCCTCATAACTGTGGCATTTGTTAAGTACCTATATGGACTAAGGCTGAGGTAGATATAATGCACTCAGATTTCATTCATTCATTCATTCAATCATATCTGTTGAGTGCTTACTGTGTGCAGAGCACTGTACTGAACATTTGTACAGTTCGGCAACAAACAGCAAATAGAAACAACCCCTACCCAACAGCGGGCCCACAGAATCTCCATGAGCATGGGTCTCACTGTCTAAGGGGGAGGGAGAACGGGTATTTTGTCCCCGTTTTACAGATGAGGGAATGGAGGTACAGAGAAGTTTCGTGACTTGCCCAATGTCACACAGCAGGCAAGTGGTGGAGCCAAAATTCCTAATGCCAATCCTATGCTTTACAAAAGAGCATACGTGGTATTTGTTAAGTTCTTACTAAGTGTCAAGCACTGTTCTAAGCACTGGGATAGATGCAAGATGATCAGGTTCTACACGGGACTCACAATCTATGTAGGAGGGAGAACAGGTACTGAATCCGCCTTTTGCAGTTGAGGAAACTGAGGCACAGGTAAGGAAAGTGACTTGTGCAGAGAAGTAGGGGAGGCCGGGACTAGAACCCAGGTTCTTTGACTTTCAGGCCCATGCTCTTTCCACTAGACCACACTGCTTCCTCTGTCGGAAAGGCCCCCTCCCTCCTGGCCAATGAGTTGATAATAATAATAATAATGGTATTTGTTAAGCGCTTACTATGTGCCAGGCACTGTAATAATAACAATGATAATACTAATGGCATTCATGAAGTGCTTACTATGTGCAAAGCACTGTTCGAAGCACTGGGGAGGTTACAGGGTGATCAGGTTGTCCCACAGGGGGCTCACAGTCTTCATCCCCATTTTACAGATGAGGGAACTGAGGCACAGACAAGTTAAGTGATTGCCCAAAGTCACACAGCTGACAATTGGCGGAGCAGGGATTTGAACCCGTGACCTCTGACTCCAAAGCCCGGGCTCTTTCTCCTGAGCCATGCTCCTTCTGTACTAAGTGATGGGGTGGATATGAGATGATCATGTTCTACATGGGACTCACAGTCTATGTAGGAGGGAGAACAGGTACTGAATCGACCTTTTTGCAGTTGAGGAAACTGAGGCACAGATAACCATTGTTGGCACTGTGATAGGGGAAGACAGAGCCTGCTGCGTGGTGGGAGGAGGTCAGGTGGAAACAAGAGAATACAGCAAAGGAAGCCGTTAAGAGTTTAGCACAGTGCATTGCACACAGTAAGTGCTCAATAAATATGAGCAGCAATGTGGCTCAGTGGAAAGAGCCTGGGCTTTGGAGTCAGAGGTCGTGGGTTCAAATCCCGGCTTCACCAATTATCAGCTGTGTGACTTTGGGCAAGTCACTTAACTTATCTGGGCCTCAGTTACCTCATCTGTAAAATGGGGATTAAGACTGTGAGCCCCCCGTGGGACAACCTGATCACCTTGTATCTCCCCAGCACTTAGAACAGAGCTTTGCACATAGTAAGCACTTAATAAATGCCATCATTATTATTATTATTCTCTGTGCCTCAGTTACCTCATCTGTAAAAATGGGGATTAAGACTGTGAGCCCCCAGTGAGACAACCTGATTACCTTGTATCTACCCCAGTGCTTAGAACAGTGCTTTGCACATAGTAAGTGCTTAATAAATGGCATTCTTCTTCTTCTTCTTCTTCTTATTATTATTGTTCTCTGTGCCTCAGTTACCTCACCTGTAAAAACAGGGATTAAAACTGTGAACTCCCAGTGGGACAACCTGATCACCTTGTTACCTCCCCAGAGCTTAGAACAGTGTTTTGCACATAGTAAGTGCTTAATAAATGACATCATTATTATTATTATTATTCTCTGTGCCTCAGTTACCTCTTCTGTAAACACAGGGATTAAGACTGTGAGCCCCCAGTGGGACAACCTGATCACCTTGTTACCTCCCCAGAGCTTAGAACAGTGTTTTGCACATAGTAAGTGCTTAATAAATGGCATCATTATTATTATTATTATTCTCTGTGCCTCAGTTACCTCATCTGTAAAAGCAGGGATTAAGACTGTGAGCCCCCAGTGGGACAACTTGATCACCTTGTAACCTCCCCAGAGCTTAGAACAGTGTTTTGCACATGGTAAGTGCTTAATAAATGCCATCATCATTATTATTATTATTATCTGTGCCTCAGATACCTCATCTGTAAACACAGGGATTCAGACTGTGAGCCCCCAGTGGGACAACCTGATCACCTTGTAACCTCCCCAGAGCTTGGAACAGTGTTTTGCACATAGTAAGAGCTTAATAAATGGCATCATCATCGTCAATTAATACGATTGACTGAATAGCCCCTCAGTGAAAGGTGAGTAGGGGGCTTTCTGGAACCCCCTGAGTCACTTAACTGCTTTTTTGCCTTCCGCTGTATCTCTATCCAGAAGAGGACAACAAGCACACGAATGAAGGCCGTAATTCAGTAGGAGATGCTCGCCCAGGGGAGCTCTGTAATGAGGTTGTCTAGACTGTGAGCCCACTGTTGGGTAGGCACCGTCTCTATATGTTGCCAACTTGGACTTCCCAAGCGCTTAGTACAGTGCTCTCCACACAGTAAGTGCTCAATACATACGATTGAATGAATGAATGAATGAATATTCAGCTATTTCCCAGTTACAGGAGTTAATTCCCAGTTATAGGAGTGGCCGCCACACAGGCTGAATGGCAAAAGAGAAAAAGTCTTTCCTCTGCGGGGTAAAGCACAGAGTGTGGAAAAGCGGGAGGGGAGAAGGGGGCAACAACTGTGAAACTGAAAAATGATAATAATAGTATTTGTTAAGCACTTACTTTGTGGGAGGCACTGTACTATTAATAATAATAATAATAATAATTATTATTATTATGGTATTTGTTAAATGCTTACTATATGCCAAGCTTACTATATGCCAAGTGCTGTTCTAAGCGCTGGGGGAGATACAAGGTAAACAGGTTGTCCCATATGGGGCTCACAGTCTTCATCCCCATTTTACAGATGAGGTAACTGAGGCACAGGGAAGTGAAATGGCTTGCCCAAGGTCACACAGCAGATAAGTGGCAGAGTCAGGATTAGAACCCATGTCCTCTGACTCCAAGCCTGTGCTCTTGCCACTAAGCCATGCTGCTTCTCACTAGTAAGCGCTAGGGTGGATAGAGGAAGATCAGGTTGGACCCAGTCCCCGTTCGGCATGGGACTCACATTCTCAAGCCGCATTTTGCAGTTGAGGGAACTGAGGCACAGAGAAGTGAAGTGACTTTCTCAAGGTCATACAGCAGACAAGCGGCAGAGCTAGGATCAGAACCCATGACCTTCTGACTCCAAAGTCTATAATCTATCCCTATGCCATGATTGCAGGGTGCGACTTGTGTTTGGACTGTAAGTTTAGACTGTAAATTTGTCCTCTAGTCTTTAAGCTCTTTGTGGGCAGGGAATGTGTCTCATATTTTTATACTGTACTCTCCCAAGTGCTTAGTACAGTGCTCTGCACACAGCAAGCCCTCAATCAATGCATTGATTGATTATGTTGCCAACTTCTACTTCCCAAGAGCTTAGTACAGTGCTCTGCACACAGTAAGCGCTCAGTAAATACGATTGATTGATTGATTGATTGATTGATTGATTGGAGCAAGCATGGCTTTCCCTGGGGTTTTCTAGACACACTATGTCTGGCCTAGTGGGAGAGTCTGGGGAGGTTGAAGGAAAGAGCTTACTTCAGAAGAGGGCAGATTTCCCTAGGGTCCAGGTAGTGTCACATCAGAGGGAGAAACCAATCATCAGCTGTTGGGGTGGAGGGGTGCTTTCCTTTTTCCCCAACCCAACCAAGAGAAGCTGTGTGGCTCAGTGGAAAGAGCACAGGCTTGGGAGTCAGAGATCATGGGTTCAAATCCCGGCCTTGCCACTTGTCAGCTGTGTGACTTTGGGCAAATCACTTCACTTCTCCGTGCCTTAGTTCCCTCATCTATAAAATGGGAATGAAGACTGTGAGCCCCACATGGGACAACCTGATCACCCTGTATCCACCCCAGCACTTAGAACAGTGCTTTGCACATAGTAAGTGTTTAACAAATGCCATCATTATCATTATTATCATCATCATTGTTGCCAACTTGTACTTCCCAAGGGCTTAGTACAGTGCTCTGCACACAGTAAGTGCTCAATAAATATGATTTATTATTATTTTTATTATTATTATTATTATTATTCAGGCCCACCCTGAAATCTCCCTGTCCCTGGTGAGAAGCAGAATGGCCTAGTGGAAGGAGCTCAGGCCTGGGATTCAGAGGACCCAACTTCTAATGGAAGTTCCTTCACTTGCCCACTGTGTGACCTTGGGTAAGTCAGTCAACTTCTTTGTACCTCAGTTTTGTCATCTGTAAAACGGGAATTCAGTGCCTCTCCTCCCTCCCCTTGGACTCTAACTCCATGCGGGACAAAGGCTGCGTCCTACCTGACTAACTTGTATCCACCCCAGTGCTTAGCATAAAGCTTGGCACACAGAAAGCGCTTAAAGGATACCACAATTATGATTTCTACTAGGCCCTTCTTCAATCACCCCTCTGTGGTATAGTCTGTGGAAACTGGAAGAGTCTGTGGTCAGAGATCTATCATAGCTCCAGACTACCAGGCCAGGAGGGAGAAATTGATGGCATTTATTGACCCCAGCACTCAGAGTCAAGAGGCGGTTGCCACAGATGAGGTTCAGTGTAAGGTTTATGTGTTTGCTACCTAACGGGCTTCAGGCTTATTATAATAATAATAATGATGGTATTTGTTAAGCACTTACTATGTGCAGAGCACTGTTCTAAGCACTGGGAAGGTTGCAAGGTGATCAGGTTGTCCCATGGGGGGCTAACAGTCCCCATTTTACAGATGAGGGAACTGAGGCAAAGAGAAGTGTAGCCTTTGAGAATGGGAAGACCTACCGCACAGTCAGCCAACTCTCTCTCTCCCTCTACCCTTCCCTCTCTCTCTAATAATAATAATTATTATTATGGTATCTGTTAAGCGCTTACTATGTGCCAGGCACTGCACTAATCACTTGGGTGGACACCAGAAAAGCAGGTTGGACACAATCCCTGTCCCATATGGGGCTCAGTCTCAATCCCCATTTTACAAATGTGGTAACTGAGGCACGGAGAAGTGAAGTGACTTGAAGTGACTTGTGATTCCCAGGCATGTTTCACATGCACACACACACACACACACACACACACACACGCACACACATACTCACACAGTCAGCCCTTTGTCATGCTCCGTGTCCCATCCTGGGTCCCTTTGATTCAGGGTGGCTCCCTGCTGCCTGAGTAGTCACTGACCACCACACCAATCAATCAATGGTATTTACTACCACTTACTGTGTGCAGAGCACTGTACTAAGCTCTCCGGAGAGTACAATATAGCAAAGTTGGTAGTCACGTTCCCGGCCCAGGAGCTTACAGTCTAGGGGAGTTATGAGTATGGACGTAAGTGCCGTGGGGCTGAGGGTAGGGTGAATAATCATTGCCCAAAAAGCACAGGTCCAAGTGCACAGACCGTGCAGACCCTCCATTTCAATTGATATCCATCAGTGGTATTTACTGAGTGCTTACTGGGCACAGAGCACTGTACTAAGTGCTCAAGAGAGTTGAATGCAATAAAGTTGGGAGACGTGATCCCGATTCCAAAATAGGTTAATGCATTTTGCTTCGCGAAACGTTAATGAGGCGAAACCCTTCAGGGAGAAATGAAAAATGAGGGGTTTTTAATGGCTACTGATCGATCGTCTGGTGGTTTAAATTATCTGGTGGTTTAAATTACTAGTCACCTGATCTTCTGAGCAACAGGGAGCATGGGGGAAGAGGGAGGCGGATTTTACAGGAAGTTCCATAGGAGAGAGGGAGTCTTGCGAGGGGAGAGAACTGTCCCCTCAGGGCCATGCACATGTATATGCAGTTTCCACTGAAACTGAAGCTTGTGTGGGTGAAGGGGGACGTGAATGTGGTTTCTACCACTGGATCCCCAGACAGAGAGGATGCGGAGGGATGCATGGATGAATAATAATAATTCTGATATCTGTTAAGTGCTTACTATGTTCCAGGCACTGAACTAAGTGCTGGGTTGGATACAAGCAAATTGGGATGGACACAGTCCCTGTCCCAAATGGGGCTCACAGTCTTAATCCCCATTTTCCAATTGAGGTAGGGATTGGTAGGGATTAGTGGTAATATTAATAGCAGTAATTGTAGTATTTATGAAGTGCTTAGTATGTGCCAAGCACTGTATTATGCGTTGGGGTGGATATGGGCATGTCTCACCCCTCCTCAAAAATCTCCAGTGGTTGCCTATCAACCTTTGAATCAAGCAAAAACTCCTCACTCTTGGCATCAAAGCTCTCCATCACTTCGCCCCCTCCTACCTCACCTCCCTTCTCTCCTTCTCCAGCCCAGCCCGCACCCTCTGCTCCTCTGCTGCCACTAACCTCACTGGACCTCGTTCCCACCTGTCCCACTGTCAACCCCCGGCTCACGTCCTTCCTCTGGCCTGGAATGCCCTCCCTCCAAACATCCACCAAACTAGCTCTCTTCCTCCCTTCAAAGCCCTACTGAGAGCTCACCTCCTCCAGGATGCCTTCCCAGACTGAGCCCCCCCCCCCCCCATTTTCCTCTCCTCCTCCCCAGCCCATAGCTATAGCTATAAATCTATTTATTCAGATGGTATTGACACCTGTATATTTGTTTTGTTTTGTTGTCTGTGTCCCCCTTCTAGACTGTGAGCCGGTTGTTGGATAGAGACCGTCTCAATCTGTTGCCGATTTGTACTTCCCAAGCACTTAGTACAGTGCTCTGCGCACAGTAAGCACTCAATAAATACGATTGAATTAATGAATGAATATAAGCAAATCGGGTTGGTAACAGTCCCTTTACCACATGGGGCTCACAGTCTTCATCCCAATTTTCCAGATGAGATAAATGAGGCATAAAGGAGGCACACAGAATAAGAATAATTAATTATGGCATTTGTTGAGTGCTTACTATGTGCCAGGCACTGTACTAAACGCTGGGTGGATACAAGCAAATTGGGTTGGACACAGTCCCTGTCCAGCCTGGGGCTCACAGTCTCAATCCCCATTTTACAGATGAGGGAACTGAGGCCCAGAGAAGTGGAGTGACTTGCCCAAGGTCACACAGCAGACAAATGGCAGAGCCGGGATTAGAACACATGACCTTCTGATTCCCAGGCCCAGGCTCTATCCATGCTGCTCTTGGTAGAGAAGTGAAATGACTTTCCCAAGGACACACAGCAAGTGGTAGAACTGGAATCAGAACCCGGGTTCTTCTGGCTTCCAGCCCCTTGCTCTACTCAGTAGCCCACACTGCTTCTCAAAGGGACACACACATGAGCCCACTGTTGGGAAGGGACTGTCTCTATATGTTGCCAGCTTGTACTTCCCAAGCGCTTAGTACAGTGCTCTGCACACAGTAAGCGCTCAGTAAATATGACATTGATTGAATAGGGTACATAGAGGAGACAGAGGGTTGCGAGGGTGAAGGGGTAACACTGAACGGGTAACAGAGAGGAGGTGGAGATTGTGTGAGTGAAAGGAAATTTTTGTGTAGTTCATGTTTGGTTTTGTTCTCTGTCTCCCCCTTTTAGACTGTGAGCCCACTGTTGGGTAGGGACCGTCTCTATATGTTGCCAACTTGTACTTCCCAAGCGCTTAGTACAGTGCTCTGCACACAGTAAGCGCTCAATAAATACGATTGATTGATTGATTGATGTGTGGAGTGGGGAGAGCGGGAAAGTGTGTTTTCCTCCACTGTCCCTGCTCGTTAGTCTGGGTTCTGGAGCGGTGACCGGAGATGGAAGAGATAAGAAGCAAATTTCTCTTGGCTATCCTGGCTCGGCAGTCCGGACTCGGGAATGGAGGCCGGACTGGGGAGAACAGGGAAGGATCTGAGGCTCCTCGCCAGAGGCTCCCTGGACGCTGGTGGTTCAAACTGCCCAAGATCCATCTCCCCACTCATGGTGCCGGGCTCCGGAGCTGTGTCCAGGGCAGGGAAAGCAGGAAAGTTGGGTTTTCCTGCCACTTCGTGCTTGTTTTCTGTTTGACGAAACATGAAGAATAAATTTGGGTGCACTTTTTTCTTTCCCTTTCTGGAATGGGCCCGTGACTCTCCTAAGCGCTTAGTACAGTGCTGTGCACGTGGTAAGCACTCAATAAGTGCGACAATGAATGAATGACTCAGCACCCCCCTGATGTCTGCACTGTGCCCTTATAAGGGCGGCCAACAGGTGGGCATCAGAAGCAGAGTGGCATAGTAGATAGACCACGGGCCAGGGGGTCAGAAGGACTTGGGTTCTAATCCTGGCTCTGCCATTTGTCAGTTGTGTGACCTTGGGCGAGTCACTTCATTTCTCTGGACTTCGGTTCCCTCATCTGTAAAATGGGGATTGAGACTGTAAGCCCCATATGGCTTGGTGGAAAGAGCCCGGGCTTGGGAGTCAGAGGACGTGGGTTCTAATCCCAGCTCTGCCACTTGTCTGCTGTGTGACCTTGGGCAAGCCACTTAACTTCTCTGTGCCTTAGTTATCTCATTTGTAAAATGGGAATTAAGACTGTGAGCCCCAAGTGGGACAACCTGATTTCCTTGTATCTACTCCAGCACTTAGGACAGTGCTTGGCACATAGTAAGCACTTAACCAATACCATGTGGGACAGGGACTCTGGCCAACCTGATTAGCTTGTATCTACCCCAGTGCTTAGTACACCACATGGCCCATTGTAAGCGCCTAACAAATACTGTTATAAACAATATGACTGGCAGGGGGAGGTGGCCAACCCTTTCGTCCGAGGATTGGTTGAATGGATAGGATACCCAGATCAATACATTAGCCAAGGAAATGCCTATTATCCACAGTTCTGCCATGATCCCTACCCTCAAGTAGTTTACAGTCCAGTGAGGGAGGTAAACAATAAGATGAATTACAGATAGGGGAAGGAGCAGGGTGTAAGGAGATGGGTAGAAGTTCTGAGGGGCTGGGGGTGGGGTATCAAAATTCTTTAGGGGGCTGGGGGTGGGGTATCAAAATTCTTTAGGGGTCCACATCCCTGGGATTAGGCTTTGCAGAAGGGAGGACAGAGAAAATGGAGGAAATGAGGGGTTAGTCAAGGTTATTTGCAAATATCCTGCTCATGTCTCCTGAAAGCTTGGTCTCCATGGGAAGTGACCTAGAGCAATACATCATATTTATTGAGCACTGACAGCATGCAGAGCACTGTACTAAGCATATTCACTGAAGGTGGGGAGAATAATTGTCTGCTGGATCTGAGAATGGAGGGTGTTTCAGGTCAGAGGCAGAATGTGGGCTAGAGGTTGGCGGTGAGGTAGATGAGATGGAGGTACAGTGAGAAGATTGTCATTAGAGGAGTGAAGTGTGCCGGCTGGGTTGTAGTAGGAGAGTGGTGAGGTAGGAGGGGACAAGGGGAGTGAGTGCTCAACAAATAGTAAGTGCTTAACAAATACCAGAGCAGAGCAGTGTTCTATGCTCTGGAGAGCATAGCATAATAATAATAATAATAATGGCATTTATGAAGCACTTACTGTGTGCAAAGCACTGTTCAAAGCACTGGGGAGGTTACAAGGTGATCAGGTTGTCCCACGGGGGGCTCACAGTCTTAATCCCCAATTTACAGATGAGGTAACTGAGGCACAGAGAAGTTAAGCATAGCATAGCATAGTATGATATAACAATGTAACAGACACATTCCCTGCTCTTATTGTAGTTACCGCTCCTGTTGAGGGTTTTTGCTTAAAAAGAAAAATACAAACTCATTACTAGCTAATGTAAAAAATTTGGTGTCACCTGCCAGACCCAGGATGTTCTTCTCTCAGGAGATTTTATGCTCAATCTGTCTGAGACAGAACGAGTCCGGCAGTTGGGCAAGGATCTGTGAGCGATGAGTGCCAGAGATGGTGAGAATGCCACCAGGGAGCTTTTCTGGCCAGGTTTCCACGACTGGTGCTCTAGACCTAGAGTTTGGGCACAGTTTCCAACAGAACCGATTGCCCCATGTCAAAGAGTTGGGTGTGAGGCCCACCCCCTAGTAAAACCGCACCTAGTGCTTAGAACAGTGTAAGCACATGGTAAGTAAGCACATAGTAAGTAAGCACATGGTAAGTAAGCACATAGTAACAGCACATAGTAAGTGCTTAACAAATACCATCATCATTATCACCCATCTGGGGTCTGTAGCCCCCAAGACAGCTGGGATGACTGGAGATGAGTCCCTCCAGGCAGCATTGCTCCTACAGAGAATTCAATTGATCAATCAATCAATTGGTAGTATTTATTGAGCGCTTACAATGTTCAGCGCACTGCAGTAAGTGCTTTAGTTGCTGGAAGGGAATGTGTCTGTTTTACTATATTGTACTCTCCCAAGCACTTAGTAAAGTGCTCTGCATGCAGTAAGTGCTCAATAAATACAATCGACTGACTAAAATGGGGATTAAATATCTCGTCTCCCTCCTACTTAGACTGTGAGCCACATGAGGGCTAGACAGTAAGCCTTAACATACATCAAGAAGCAACCTGTCTTAGTGGAAAGAGCCCGGGCTTGGGAGTCAGAGATCGTGGGTTTTAATCCCGGCTCTGCCAGTTGTCTGCTGTTTGACCTTGGGCAAGTCACTTCACTTCTTTGGGCATCAGTTTCCAGAGCCCCACATGGGACAACCTGATTACCTTGTATCTCCCCCAGTGCTCAGAACAGTGCTTGGCACATAGTAAGTGCTACACAAATACCATCATTATTATCTTTATTATTATGGTGATGATGATGGTATTACCTTGTATCGACCCCAGAGCTTTACACTATGCTTGGCCTCTAGCTAGAGCTTAACAAATATCACTACTATTATTACTTTGATTATTATTGTCTTTCCTTTGTAACCCTGCCTGTCAGCTTGAGGTTAGACAGGATCCTTTCATATTTGGGGAATATTTTCTTCTGCCTCAGAAGCAGGTTGGAAATGATAAGCCCCATGTTCCCTTTTCCATAGATTCAGGTTTCCATCTGAGCTCCAAACCTCCTACCACTGGAGGGCCAGCTCTCAATCAGTCAATCAATCAGTGGTGCTCTTACTGTAGACAGAACACTGTACTAAGCACTTGGAAAAGCACAATACGGCCGAGTTGGTAGACATAATTCCTGCACAAGAGTATCTTATATAGTCCCTTTTTGGAGTCACCCAGATGGGACACAGGAGGGACACTATTTGACGTGGTCTGATCTCACTCACAGTTCAAATCACTTGGCCTATTTCCCAAGAGAGAAGCTATGGAGGAAATGAAGGCAAAGATCCACAGAGTTGCTCAGAAAGCAGTCTCCTACAGAGGCCTCTTACCCACTGCTGGTTCAAGCAGGGTCGTCTAGTGGACAGAGCACGGGCCTTGAAGTTAGGGGACCTGGGTTCTAATACCAACTGCCCCTCTTTTCTGCTGTGTGACCTAGGGCAGGTCACTTAACTCCTCTGGGTCTCAGTTCCCTCATCTACAAAATGGGGTTTTAATGCCTGTTCTCCCTCCTACTTAGAATGTGACCCCCGTATGGGACCTAATGATCTTGTATCTGTCCTAGCACTTAGTTCAGTGCTTGGCACAGAGTAAGTGCTTAACAACTAATAATAATAATAATAATAATATTGATAATAATTCAATCAAATTTATTGAGTGCTTACTGGGTACAGAGCATTTGTACTAAGTGCTTGAGAGAGTACACTAAACAATAAACAGACAAAATGAGTGGTATTTGTTAAGTGCTCACTATGTAATACTAAGAACAAATATCATTATTATTATTTTTTTTATGCAACCGCATCCCAGTGTCAATGCTGTATTCATTCAACTGTATTTATTGAGCGCTTACTGTGTGCAGAGCACTGTACTAAGCAGTTGGGAAGTAGAAGTTGTCAACATATCGAGACGGTCCCTCCCCAACAGTGGGCTCACAGTCTAGTGTATCCCTGAGTTATTACCCTGTGGGTCACTGTCGTGGTTATGGTGGCCATCTTCACTGCCCAAGTTGCCCAAACTTCTTCTCAGGATTCCTGCTGGTCCTGTCCACCTCACACAATGACCTTAGGTGGTTGGACACTCTCACTGCTTTCTGCAGAGCCTCGACCAGTGGAGGGGGTCCTTATTCTCAGTGCACTGCTCTTTTCACAGTTCAGCAGGCGGGAGAGCAGGGAGCTTCCTAAACCTTAATTCCTAACTGCACTTGAATCCAGGAGCCCCTGAGAAGACACAGAGAAATCTAGCTCAGGGTGAAGCCTGGGCTGGCATCAGTCCAACCTCCTCTTTGGAACTTAGACAAGTAGAGTGTTTGAGGCCTGGCGGAGTGTTTCTTTCAAACGAACGCATGCTACGCTTGTGACTTCTGAAATTTTACCTGGGGGCCTTCTCGTCTGACTCAGTTTGAGTTATGCCTGTTAACGACAGGGTTTTGGCTCAGGGCTAAATAAGGGCTGTTTTAAGGTCTGTTACACACACCATTAAAAGCAGTCAGAGATAAAGTCATCTTGATAGTCCTTGCTGGCTACTTGGAGCAATTTATAGCCTTTCCCTCGATGACCTTTGTTCGCATAATGGGTGAGTTAATCAGTTCCAGCTTTCTTTATTTCCAAGGGTCTGATAACAGTATGTGTTGGGGGCTAGGAGGTGGGGAGGGGGGAAGACCCGATCATCTTGACAACTAAAGGACAGATAACAGGTCCAAGCTACCTGAGGTAACTGCTAAATCCTTGGAAGAGCCAGGGATTGGGGTTTAAAATCAGGCTGTATAACGTCCCTTTCCAAGGATAGAGAATGGCAAGTAGGGGGGTCTGAAGGAGATTTAAGAGCCCGAGGAGCTGTAAGTCCTCGAGCTGCTCTCCCAAATCCAACTTTCCTGTGGCACGGGCAGTGAAGCTGAAACTCGTTGCCCAACTCCCCAGAAGTTGGGCCTCCCACGAGCTGGGCTCCTGTTAGATGGCTGGTACCTTGGAGCCATTACAGACCCCTGTGTGGGTCATGGGAAGGCAGCACTGTTGACAGACCAGCGTTCCAAAGAGGGCATCAGATAACCTCGGGGCTATTCTTGGATGTTACACTTCTAAAATTAAATTAAACCTCATGCCAGTCTGTGTCTGCCCCTGGTTCTGGCTGAGCCAAAGCAATGTAAAATCCTCTCCCGTGTGGACTATGGACATTAGGACATTTTCATTAAAGTCTCACTGACCCGTAGTGTTTCACTGCTACCCAACACATGTGCGCGTGTTTGTGTGTGAATTTCAATCATTTATTGAGTGCTTACTGTGTGCGGAGCACTGTACTAAGCACTTGGGAAGTACAAGTTGGCAACATATAGAGACGGTCCCTACCCAACAACGGCTCACAGTCTAGAAGGGGGAGGCAGACAACAAAGCAAAACATGCACACCTGTTTGTATTTCTATACCAATATGACCATTCTTCTTATTTGAAATGAGATGTTACCAATGGTGAGACTTTGCATATGTGTGTGTGTTTGTCTGCACAGGCATGTGTTTATATATATATATATATATGTATATATATATATATATATATATATATAACCGTTCTTATTTGAAATGTATGTTCCTGATGATGAAACTTTGTGTGTGTGTGTGTGTGTGTGTGTGTGTGTGTATGTTTTTATTGTTATGGGAGAAACCTTTATGGGAGAAACTCATGTCCTGCCAAGGGGGAAGGGTTAGGTTTCTCCTTAGTTGAGGATGTCGTACCCCAGGTGCAGGAATGAATGAAACTCACAAGAGAGAAGTCAGGCAGAGCAGGAAAGGTAGGAAAGCAGCTACTCCCCCCGACCCCATCACCCTGGAGGGGTAGGAGTGAGGACCAGCCCCATCCCATCTTCTGCTGCAGCTTTTATCACAGCCTCAAACAATCAGACTCACAGGGAATGTAACAGTTTAACAGGAATGTAACAGATTAACAGAAACATCCTGTTTGCTTGTTTACTCGGTTTGCTTGAGCAGGACCTCCTAATAAGATGTCTTGTCTCATTAACAGGAACTTCTTGCTCAATACTGATAAGGTGTAGTCCTTGGTCAAAATGGAGTCACTTAGGCTAACTGATCATTCATTCCTTCATTCAATTGTATTTATTATGCTTTTCACATAGTAAGTGCTTAACAAATACCATTATTATTATTTTTATTATTGAGCCCTTACTGTGTGTAGAGAACTGTACTAAGCACTTGGAAAGTACAATTCAGCAACAAAGAGAGACAATCCCTGCCCACAACGGGCTCACAATCTAGAAGGGGGGAGGCAGATATCAAAACAAGTGAACAGGCATCAGTAGCATTCATCAGAACAAATAAAACAGGCATGAATATAAATAAATAGAATTATAGATATGCACATATGTACACAAGCGCTGTGGGGCGGGGAGGGGGTAGAGCAAAGGGAGTGAATCAGGGTGATGGGGGGAGGGGGAGGTGAGAAAAAGGGGAGCTTAGTCTGGGAAGGCATCCTGGAGGAGATGAGCCTTCAGCAGGGCTTTGAAAGGGGGGAATTTGGTTGTTTGGCAGATTTGAGGTGGGAGGGCATTCCATGTCTGTGCGTGCGTGTGTTTTCAGAGACACATGACCATTCTTCCTATTTGAAATGGATGTTGCTGATGGTGAGGCTTGGTGTGAATGTGTGTGTGTGTGTGTGTGTGTGTATTTCTATGTGTTTATGACCATTCTTTCCATTTGAAATGGGATGTTACTGATGTGGGACTTTGTGTGTGTGTATGTGTGCGTGCGCACATGTTTCTACAGATACGTGACCACTCTTCCTATTTGAATTGGCTGTTCCTGATGGTGAGACTTTGCATGTGTACCCATTCCAGGTGAGCAATGTAAACCAAGCCCCATTTCCACCCAGTAGCGATTGTGTTTGCGTTAATATGTTTCTATACATATCTGACCCCTTTTCCTATTTGAAACGGATGGTGAGAATTTGTCGGGCCTGCGTGTGTTTCCAGAGATGCTTGTCCATTCTTCTTATTTGACACGGATGTTGCTGATGGTGAGACTTGTTGTGAGTGTGTGCTTGTGTCTATGTGTGTGTATGTCCACCTCCCCTATATTGCCCGCACATAAAGCTAACAGGACCCCTTTTGGGGTAAGTGCTGTGTCTCTAAATGGAACTCCTTGAACACCTGAGGGACTGTCCAAAGGCACTGCTACCCATTGAGCAATCGAGAGTTCATTCATTCATTCATTCATTCAATCGTATTTATTAAGTGCTTACTGTATGCAGAGCACTGTACTAAGCACTTGGGAAGTACAAGCTGGCAACATATAGAGACGGTCCCTACCCAACAATGGGCTCACAGTCTAGAAGGGGGAGACAGAAAACAAAACAAAACAGTAGACAGGTGTCAAGTCATCAGAACAAATAGAATTAAAGCTAAATGCACATCATTAACAAAATAAACAGAATAGTAAATATGTACAAGTAAAATGGAGTAATAAATCTGTACAAACATATATACAGGTGCCTGGGGAGGGGAAGGTGGTGGGGTGGGGGGGATGGGGAGGAAGAGAGGAAAAAGTGGGCTCAGTCTGGGAAGGTCTCCTGGAGGAGGTGAGCTCTCAGTAGGGCTTTGAAGGGAGGAAGAGAGCAAGCTTGGCGGATGGGCAGAGGGAGGGCATTCCGGGCCAGGGGGAGGACGTGGGTTGGGGGTCGACGGTGGGACAGGCGAGAATGAGGCACTGTGAGGAGATTAGCGGCAGAGGAGCGGAGGGTGCGGGCTGGGCTGGAGAAGGACAGAAGGGAGGTGAGGTAGGAGGGGGTGAGGTGATGGACAGCCTTGAAGACGAGAATGAGGAGTTTTTGCTTGATTCATAGGTTGACAGGCAGCCACTGAAGATTTTTGAGGAGGGGAATAACATGCCCAGAGCGTTTCTGCAGAAAGATGATCCAGGCAGCCGCGTGAAGTATAGACTGAAGTGGGGAGAGATAGGAGGATGGGAGATCAGAGAGGAGGCTGAGTTGAGGACTGGCAGGGCGTGGGGAGGAGTAGGTGAAGTAGAAAGTTAAAAACTGCCCATTCCAGGTAAGCAAAGTAATTCTAGCCCCATTCCTACCCAGTAGCAATTGTTCCTTCACAGTTATTTTTCTTTATTATTTATTAAGCACCCTTTTTTCACCACCAACCCTCTCCCCAGCCCCTCAGAACTTTTGGACATATCCATAATTTATTTATATTCTTCTTATTATTATTATTAATAATAATGGCATTTATTAAGCGCTTACTATGTGCAAAGCACTGTTCTAAGCACTGGGGAGGTTAAAAGGTGATCAGGGGGGCTCACAGTCTTAATCCCTCATTTTACAGATGAGGTAACTGAGGCACAGAGAAGTTAAGTGATTTGCCCAAAGTCACACAGCTGACAATTGGCAGAGCCAGGATTTGAACCCGTAACCTCTGACTCCAAAGTCCGGGCTTTTTCCACTGAGCCATGCATATTAATGTCCGACTTCCCTTCTAGACTGTAAGTTCATTGTGGTGAGGTAATGTTTCTGTTATATTTTTGTGTCATACTCTCCCAAGTGCTTAGAACAGTGCCCTGCCCTTAGTAAGTGCTCAATAAATACGATTGATTGATTAAGCACTTACTACGTGCAAGGCAATGCTATCGCATACAAGCTAGTCAGGTTGGACACAGTCCCTGTCCCACATGGAGCTCACAGTCTTACTTACTCCCCATTATACTGATAAGGAAACTGAGGCCCAGAGAAGTGAAGTGACTTGTCCAAGGTCACACAGCAGGCTAGTGGCAGTTTTGTTTCCATGCTCCTCTTCTGTCTGTCATCCCTTGCTGTGGGGTATCCCTGTGAGTATCCTACACGGCTTTTCTGTTTGCATCTCCTGTTAGAGCGTATTATCCTTTTCATTCATTCATTCATTCATTCAATCGTATTAATTGAGCGTTTACTGGGTGCAGAGCACTGTACTAAGCGCTTGGGAAGTCCAAGTTGGCAACGTATAGAGATGGTCCCTAGGCTCACAGTCTAGAAGGGGGAGACAGAGAACAAAACAAAACATGTGGACAGGTGTCAAGTCCTCAGAATAAATAAAAATAAAGCTAGATGCCCATCATTAACAGGGGATATGCCTACTTGCTTTGTGTTATACTCACTCCCCAAGTGGTTCTATGAGGAATTGGAGTAGTTTGAACAATGACATGTACTTACTACTACTGGCAAAATCCTTCAAGATGATCACATAATTGAATGGTTTGTAGCAGCTCCTGATCGATTGTTTTCATAGTTTAGTCTACAAGGGCACCCGATTTTCTAACTGGGCCAGTGGGTGGTACACGGGGAAAGACAGAAGCGGGACTTTCTGAAAAGCTCTGGAAGAAGGGATCCAAGCAGACCGTGGGCATGTGGATCGGGGATATGTGGGGGGTCTCCTCCGTTCTGTTATAATGTTGCATTGTACTTTCCCTTCCCCTCTCATGGTCGCACCTGGAGAGTTTGCAGTAGTATACCAGTCTTGGTGATGGGAGGGAGAGTCCAGCAGAGGCCTACCCATTCCATTCCTAGCGTGGGCAGTGGCTAGCGAATGGAAGGCAATCTGCTACAAGTCAAAACTCACCCATGCTGGGCAGTAGGGACATGGGAGAGAGTCGAGGGCGGAGGCTCGAGTTTACCGTGTGGAAGGTGGCAATGGTAAACCACTTCTGGATTTTTACCAAGAAAACTCTATGGATACACTACCAGAACAGTTGCAGATGGAGAGAGAGGCATTCTGGGAGAGATATGTTGCTATGGGTTGGATATGACTTGATGTCATAAAATAAGACTTTCCCTAGCGCTTAATACAGTGCTCCGCACAAAGTAAGAGCCCAATAAATACGATTGACTGAGGGGTGGAAGTGAACCGAACTGTCTCTGTCCAGGTTCCTCGGGAGGGATCCTGTCCCCGTGTCTGGGAAAGATCAGGGACAGAGATCCACTGAAACAGCACGGCCTAGAAGAAAGAGCACGGGGCTGAAAGAAAGAAGATGTCGGTTCTAATTCTGGCTCTGCCACGTGTCTGCTGTGTCACCTTGGGCCAGTCACTTAACTTCTCTGGGCCTCAGTTACCTCTTCTGTAAAATGAGAATGAAGACTGTGAGCCGCAGGTAGGACAGGGACTGTGTCCGATCTGATTACCTTGTATCTACCCTACTGCTTAGAACAGTGCTCGGCACACAGTAAGCGCTTAACAAAACCACAATTATTAGTCAGTCAATAATATTTATTGAGCATTTACTGTGAGCAGAGCACCGTACTAAGCACTTTGGAAGGTACAACATAACAATAGGAAGACACATTCTCTGCCTATAACGAGCTAACAAGTCTAGAGTTTACTATGCCCTGGATTTGGAGGGAGAAGGATTACACCTGGGGATAAGTTAGGGGGACAAAGGATGCAGCAGGAAAGGGATTATACAGTCTAGAGTTTATTATTATGATGATGATTATCTCCCTATTCATCAGCCCGGACTCCAGAGTGATGGCTGGAATGGGAAGCCCTTCTTTCACTCCCCTGAAAGCAGGGCCAGACATTTGGCTCCTCAGTGGACTCCAGACCCTTCTGCCCTGGACCTGGGATAACTGGAGGAGAAGTGGGATCTGGGTAAGCCTACCTCCGGCAATGGGCTGCAACTGTACCTAGTCCCACAGCACTTTTGGACATATCCATAATTCATTTATTTATATTAATGCCTGTCTCAATAATATAGACAAAATGACAAGCTTTGTGAGGGACAAAATGAGAAGCTTTGTGTTTGTTTTATTTAAAAAAAATGACAGAAAATTAATTTGGGTTTGATTTTTTTCTTTTCCCTTTTAGAATGGGCCTGCCAGTCGTGCTGCAGACACAGAAAGGTTTGTCTCCTGGTGGCTCCATTATAATAATAATAGTAATAATAATAATAACAATAATAATAATATTTGTTAAGTGCTTACTATTTGCCAAGCACTGTTGTAAGTGCTGGGGGTAGGGGGTGGGGGTAAAGGTACTCAGGTTGTCCCACGTGGGGCTCACAGTCTTAATTCCCATTTTACAGATGAGGTAATTGAGGCACTGAGAAGTTAAGTGACTTGGCCAAAGTCACACAGCTGACAAATGGCAGAGCCGAGATTAGAACCCATGACCTCTGAGTCCCAAGCCCGTGATCTTTCCACTGAGCCATTCTGCTTCTCTATGGTATTTGTTAAGCGCTTACTATGTGCCAAACATTGTTCTAAGCACTGGGGTAGATACAAGGTAATCAGGTTGTCCCATGTGGGGCTCACAGTCTTAATCCCCATTTTACAGATGAGGTAACTGAGGCCCAGAGAAGTTGTGACTTGCCCAAAGTCACACAGCTGACAAGAGGCAGAGCCAGGATTAGAGCACATGACCTCTGATTCCCAAGCCCGTGCCCTTTCCACTAAGCCATGCTGTTGGGGAGGGGGTGCAAGACTGAGTCAGAGTGCATCAAATGACTGACAGATGTCAATCATAGGGGAGGCAGCACCATGTTGGGTCGTGGTTCAACCCCTTCTACTAGGGATTGGTAATAATAATAACTGCAATTATAGTATTGTGAAGCTCTTACTATGTTCCAGACATTGTACTAAGTGTTCGGGTGGATAAGAGGCAAATTGGGTTGGTAACAGTCCCTTTCCCATGTGGGGCTCACAGTCTCAATCCCCGTTTTCCAGATGAGGTAACTGAGGCCCAGAGAGGTGAAGTGACTTGCCTAAGGTCACTCAGCAAACATGTGGCAGAGTCAGGATTAGAACCCATGACCTTCTGACTTTCAGACCAGTGTGCTATCCACTATGTCATGCTGCTTCAGGAAACCCAGATGACCGTAGGCTCACTGTGGGCAGAGAACGTGTCTTTTCTATTGCTATATTATAATCTCCCACGTGCTTAATACAGTGCTCTGCCCACAGTAAACGCTCAGTAAATTCGATTGAATGACTGATTGACATTCATAATACAATCAAATACCTAGTATCTGATTGTACTTGTACTTCAAGTACAAATACTTGGGAAGTATTTGTACTTCCCAAGCGCTTAGTACAGTGCTCTGCACACAGTAAGCACTCAATAAATACGATTGAGTGAGAGTGAGTGAGTAGTATGCAAATCATACCCCTGTTACAGCACCCCCCCAAGTACTGCTGCTTCTACAACTACTAACTTCTACTGCTGCTAGCTTACATCATGAAATGAATAACCAGAAATTGCACTTTTGCTTTAAATAGTTTTGGCATTGATGATAGATTGCATACATGTCATAAACATCAGAACGTACCGGAGTCTTCGAATTAGAGGTTTCTACTCTCATTCTTGGCTGAATTCAAGCATTTCCTCATTTTGTTGTTAAAAATGATTCTGATAAAATAAATGATAAACCCCAAAATAAATAAAAACAAAATCAATAGTGGGGACAGCTACCTCCCTAGAGTGGCCAGAAATTGGAATCATGTGTGAATTTCTCATCCTGGGTAACTAGGAGAATCTTCCCCCATAGAATTATCTCAGAACTACGGGATTGATAAATCAGTCCTTTATGGCATAATATTAAGTTTGGCTCTGGGATGGTCTCAGAATTAGTCTGTGCAGGCATCTCAATTGAGAGACGTATTTTCCTCCCTTGATGGACTGAAATCATCCAATTGAATCTATTAAGGTTGTTTTTATCCCCCCTGACAGCAAAAGAAGTTGTTGTTTTGTTGAGAATTTAAAAGCATCTATTTACCAGACTTTGGAGTGGCTTGCATCACAGCTGCATTAATAAGACGGATTGTTCTGTCAGGTTTCTCTGAAGGAAAGATGTAGGAGATTTTCCGGCGAAACTGACCTAGATAGATGCCCAGAGAGGCATTTTGACTGAAATGAGACATTTTATATCTATGGCTTAAGTTCAAAGATGCCTGTTTCACTCTTCAAGGATTGAAATCTTTTCTCAAGGCTAGGGATGCCATCTATCAATCAATGAACTGATGATCTTCTTTGAGTGCTTATACTGTGCGGAGCACTATACTAAGTGCTTGAGAGAGTTCAATACAGTAGAATTGGTAAACGAGATTATTGGTAAATGAGATCCCTGCCCACAAGCAGTTTACAGTCTAGAGGGGGAGATGGACTTTAAACTAAATTACAGATAATGGAAATGGTAGAGTATAGGGATAGGAGCATAAGTATTGTGGGGCTGGGGGAAATGAGGGCTTAGTCAGGAAAGACCACTCAGAAGAGATGTGGTATTGAGGGATTTTAAGGTGGGTAGAGTGGTAGTAGAATACGATGGGGGAGGAACTTCCAAGGCAGAGGGAGGCTGTGGACAAGGAGCTATTCATTCAATCATATTTTTTGAGATCTTACTGGTTGTGAAGCACTGTACGAAGCGCTTGGGAGAGTACAATCTAACAATAAACAGACACATTCCCTGAACACAATGAGGTTACAAAGAGAGGGAGAAAGACAGAGAGAGAGAGAGAGAGAGAGAGAGAGAGAGAGAGAGACAGAGAGAGAGAGAGAGAGACAGAGAGAGAGACAGAGAGACAGAGAGACAGAGAGAGAGAAAGAGAAAGAGAAAGAGAGATGAGATTGAGGTACAGTAAGCTCGTCTTAGAGGAGTAATGATTCTGATTTGTGTTATAGTAGATCATCGAGGTAGGGCAGAAAGGAGAGAGCTGATTCCAGACCTTAAAGCTGATGGAGTAGCGTTTCTGTTTGATGTGAAGGTGAATGGGAAACCTCTGGAGGTTTTTGAGGAGTGGAGAGACATGGGCTGAATGCTGTCTCAGGAAAATGATCCGGGCAGCAGAATGAAATGTGGACAGTAGAGGGGAGAGACAGAAGGCAGGGAGGTCAATCACTCAGTGGCATTTATTGAGCTCTGATTGTTTTCAGGAGGAGTACTAGGAGAGGAAAGTATAAGTAGAGCCAAGGTTAGATAATTTTTCAGGAGAAGAGGGTGGTCTACAGTATCTAAGGCAGCTAAAAGATCAAGAAGGTTTAGGCTGGAGTAGAGGTAATTGGATTTGGAAAGAAAGGGGGTCATTGGTGACCTTAGAAAGGGAAGTTTCCATGGAGTGGGAGGGGGTGGAAGTCAGATTGCAGGGGGTCATCGAAAGAGTTGGTAGAGAGGAAATCGAGGCAGTGGATGTAAACAACGTGACTTGTACTTCCCAAGCACTTAATACAGTGGTCTGCACACAGTAAGCACTCAATAAATACGATTAAATAAATGAACTCTCTTGTGGAATTTTTAAAGGAAGGGTAGGAGAGAGATGGGGTGATAATAGCAGGGTGCCAGGAGGTCAAAAGAGGATTTTTTAGGGTAGGAAATAAATGAGTATGTTTAAAAGCAGTGGGGAGGAGCCATTGAAAGTGAGGATGAAGATTAAAGTGAGGGAGGGAAGAAAGGAGAGGGCATGTGTTTTAATAAGGTGAGAAAGGATGGAGTAGGAAGCACAGATTAAAGGGAGAGATTTCAAAATGAAAATCTCCTCTAGAGATATAGTGTGGGGAAGGATGGGAGAGTCAAGGAAGGGAATCAATCAATCAGTGGTATTTATTGAGGGCTTACTAAGTGCCGAGAAGTGTACTAAGTGCTTGGGAGAGTACATACAGCAGAATTAACAGAAACATTCCCTGCCCATACTGATCTTATGGTCTAGAGGAAGACTGGAGAGAAGTAGGGGAGATTTTAGGGAGATCATGGCCAGATCATTAAGAGCAAGAGATGTAGAGGGCAGGGGAAAAAGGGGTTTCAGGAGGGAGTTAGCTGAAACACCTGGTGTAGGAAATGGGATTGGGAATCAGGATGGGTGGAGGAGAGGGAAGAGCTAAAACAGGTGAGAGTGAATTTAAGATGGTTGGGTCAGGCTGTTGTCTCAATTTCTGCCAGCAACACTCTGCAGCTCACGCGTAAGAGCAGAGGAAGCAGACTGTAGAGGTGATCCAGGGCTGCAGGTTGGTAGCACGAGATCAGCAGAGGAACAGAAGGATGATGGAGTTCAATGGAGAGGATGGAGTTGATGATGTAAATTTGTGGATCTAGAGAAGGTAGGTTGGTATTGAGACAAACTGGGGCTTGATGACTTGGAAAAATTGGAAGGGGTTGTGGAATCTGAGGTCTCTGTAGGGGAACAGGACAGTTTCCTGGGGAGGAAATGTCTGGGAGAGAAGGCAGGAGGGAGGTTGTTGTCCTCTCTTTAAAATATTCTAATTAAATTCTTCACTTGAACTACCTGGATCAGAAGATTCCATATAGGAAACAAGTTCTCTAATTGTGGAATGACTATTAGATTTTAAAGTGGTCTGGGGCAGGTAGGTCGCTAAGGGATAACCTGAATGAATGGGGATTCAGAGGGATGGGGAGAAAGGGTATCTCTAAGAGACTTCCTGTGTGTCTCTAGACTGTAAGCTCCTCTAAGCTCATTGTGGTCAGGGAAAGTGTTCACCAACTCTTTAAAATATTGTAATTGAATTCTTCTGTTGTATTGTCCTCTCCCAAGCTTTTAGTACAATATAACAGACACAGTTACTGACCACAATGAGCTTACAGTCTAGAGGGGGAGACAGACAGCATGGTTCAGTGGAAAGAATACAGGCTTTGGAGTCAGAGGTCATGGGTTCAAATCCCGGCTCCATCACTTGTCAGCTGTGTGACTTTGGGCAAGTCACTTAACTTCTCTGTGCCTCAGTTTCCTCATCTATAAAATGGGATTAAGACCATGAGCCCCCGTGGGACAAGCTGATCACCTTGTAACCTCCCCAGCGCTTAGAACAATGCTTGGCACATAGTAAGCGCTTACCAAATACCAACATTATTATTATTATTCATATAAATAAATTGCGGTTATATAAATAAGTTCTGGGGGTTGAGATGATGGTGAATGAAGGGACCGAATAAGGGCATATCAGAAGGGAGTGGGAGAAAAGGAAATGAGGACCTAATCAGGTAAGGCCTCATGGAGGAGATGTCTTCAATGAGGCTTTGAGGTTGGGAGAGTAGGTGAGATAGATGAGAACGAGGCATCGTGAGAAGGTTGGCATTAGAGGAACAGAGTTTATTGCCTGGGTTGTAGTAGGAGAGTAGCATGTTGAGGAAGGAGAGGGCAAACTGGTTTGAGTGTTTTAAAGCCGACCGTAATGAGTTTCTGTTTGATGTGGAGGTGGATGGGCAACCACTAGAGACGCTTGAAGAGTTGGGAAACATGGACCGAACGTTTTTGTAGAAAAATGAGCTGGGCAGCAGGGTTAAATGTACTAAAGTGCTCTTCACACCGAATGCACTCAATAAATACCAGTGATTGATTGGGACTTAGTGAAATCGCTTACACTCTTCATGTTTGCACTGCAGGATGGCTAGGACAAACGGAAATTCAGCAGTGAGGGGACCTGCTGCTCAAAATAACTGTAAACCCAAAATTCTATCTCTGTCAGCAGTTATGTACTATCCTTCCTTAGTAAAGGGTTCTACTTGAACACTCCAGAAATTTGGTAGTCTCCTTCAGGGCATGGAGCAACTCCAAATAAATGTATATGTATATATACATTTATATATATCTGCGCCTCCTCTCCCCCCTCTTTTTCTCCTCCTCCTTCTCCCCCTCTCCCCCTCCTTCTCCCCCTCCCCCTCCTCCTTCTTCCCCTCCCCCTCCTCCTTCTTCCCCTCCTCCTCCTCCTTCTTCCCCTCCTCCTCCTCCTTCTTCCCCTCCTCCTCCTCCTTCTTCCCCTCCTCCTCCTCCTTCTTCCCCTCCTCCTCCTCCTTCTTCCCCTCCTCCTCCTCCTCCTCCTCCTCCTCCTTCTCCTCCCCCTCCTTCTCCTCCCCCTCCTTCTCCTCCCCCTCCTCCCCCTCCTCCCCCTTCTCCCCCTCCTCCTCCTCCCCCTCCTCCCCCTCCTCCCCCTTCTCCCCCTCCTCCTCCCCCTCCTCCTCCTTCTCCCCTTCTCCCCCTCCTCCTCCCCTCTCCTCCTCCTCTTTCTGTCCCCTCCTTTTTTCTCCCACCCCTCCTTCTTTTTCTCCCCCCTTCTCCTCCCCCCTTCTCCTTCTCCTCCTCCCCCGGCATCCCCTCCTCCCCCTCCTCCCTCTCCTTCTCCCCCTCTCCCCCTTCTCTTCCTCCTCCTCCTCCTCCTCCTCCTTCTCCTGCCCCTCCTCCTTCTCCTTCTCCCCCTTCTCCTTCTCCCCTCTCCTCCTTCTGCTTCTCCCCCATTCTCCTCCTCCTCCTCCCCCTTCCTCCTTCTTCTTCTCCCCCTCTTCCTTCTCCTTCTTCTCTCCTCTCCTCCTTCTCCTTCTTCTCCCCCCTCCTCCTTCTCCTTCTCCCCCCTCCTCCTTCTCCTTCTTCTCCCCCCTCCTCCTTCTCCTTCTTCTCCCCCCTCCTCCTTCTCCTTCTTCTCCCCCCTCCTCCTTCTCCTTCTTCTCCCCCCTCCTCCTTCTCCTTCTTCTCCCCCCTCCTCCTTCTCCTTCTTCTCCCCCCTCCTCCTTCTCCTTCTTCTCCCCCTTCCTCCTTCTCCTTCTTCTCCCCCCTCCTCCTTCTCCTTCTTCTCCCCCTCCTCCTTCTCCTTCTTTTCCCCCTCCTCCTTCTCCTTCTTTTCCCCCTCCTCCTTCTCCTTCTTTTCCCCCTCCTCCTTCTCCTTCTTTTCCCCCTCCTCCTTCTCCTTCTTTTCCCCCTCCTCCTTCTCCTTCTTTTCCCCCTCCTCCTTCTCCTTCTTTTCCCCCTCCTCCTTCTCCTTCTTTTCCCCCTCCTCCTTTTCCCCCTCCTCCTTCTTTTCCCCCTTCTTCTTCTCCTTTTCCCCTTACTCCTTCTTCTCTCCACCTCCTCCTTTTCTTCCATCTTCTCTCTCCCCCTCTTCCTTTTCTTCCGTCTTCTCTCTTCCCCTTTTCCTTTTCTTCCGTCTTCTCTCTCTCCCTTTTCCTTTTCTTCCATCTTCTCTTCTCCCTCTCTTCCTTTTCTTCCGTCTTCTCTCCTCCCCTTCCTTTTCTTCCGTCTTCTCTCCCCCCCTTCCTTTTCTTCCGTCTTCTCTCCCCCCCTTCCTTTTCTTCCGTCTTCTCTTCCCCCCCTTCCTTTTCTTCCGTCTTCTCTTCCCCCCCTTCCTTTTCTTCCGTCTTCTCTTCCCCCCCTTCCTTTTCTTCCGTCTTCTCTTCCCCCCTTCCTTTTCTTCCGTCTTCTCTTCCCCCCTTCCTTTTCTTCCGTCTTCTCTTCCCCCCTTCCTTTTTTTCCATCTTCTCTCCCCCTTCCTTTTCTTCCGTCTTCTCTCCCCCCTTCCTTTTCTTCCGTCTTCTCTCCCCCCTTCCTTTTCTTCCGTCTTCTCTCCCCCTTCCTTTTCTTCCGTCTTCTCTTCCCCCCCCTTCCTTTTCTTCCGTCTTCTCTTCCCCCCCCCCTTCCTTTTCTTCCGTCTTCTCTTCCCCCCCTTCCTTTTCTTCCGTCTTCTCTCCTCCCCTTCCTTTTCTTCCGTCTTCTCTTCCCCCCTTCCTTTTCTTCCGTCTTCTCTCCCCCCTTCCTTTTCTTCCGTCTTCTCTCCCCCCTTCCTTTTCTTCCGTCGTCTCTCCCCCCTTCCTTTTCTTCCGTCTTCTCTCCCCCCTGCCTTTTCTTCCGTCTTCTCTCCCCCCTTCCTTTTCTTCCGTCTTCTCTCCCCCCTTCCTTTTCTTCCGTCTTCTCTCCCCCCTTCCTTTTCTTCCGTCTTCTCTCCCCCCTTCCTTTTCTTCCGTCTTCTCTCCCCCCTTCCTTTTCTTCCGTCGTCTCTCCCCCCTTCCTTTTCTTCCGTCTTCTCTCCCCCCTTCCTTTTCTTCCGTCTTCTCTCCCCCCCCTTCCTTTTCTTCCGTCTTCTCTCCCCCCCTTCATTTTCTTCCGTCTTCTCTCCCCCCCTTCCTTTTCTTCCGTCTTCTCTCCCCCCCTTCCTTTTCTTCCGTCTTCTCTCCCCCCCTTCCTTTTCTTCCGTCTTCTCTCCCCCCCCTTCCTTTTCTTCCGTCTTCTCTCCCCCCCTTCCTTTTCTTCCGTCTTCTCTCCCCCCCCTTCCTTTTCTTCCGTCTTCTCTCCCCCCCTTCCTTTTCTTCCGTCTTCTCTCCCCCCCTTCCCTTTCTTCCGTCTTCTCTTCCCCCACCACCCCTTCCTTTTATTCTATCTCTCCCCTTTCTCATTTTGGTTGCAGTCTCTGTCCCACCCGGGACTTGCAGTCTAAGGAGGAAGATGAGGTACTTAATTCCCACTTTACTGTTGAGTAAACTGAAGCACAGAGAAGTTAAATTATTTGCCTAAGTTCACACAGCAAGCAATTGGCAGAGCCAAGTTTAGAACCTAGGTCCTCTGATTCCCAGGCTTGTGGTCTGTCCACTCGGCTAGGCTGCTTCCTAATATCAAAACCACTGGAAATGTGTGAATTCCAGAGTATTCATTGATTTTTTTTTTTTTTTGGAACTATTTCACTGAGATTAAAACCACCTCCCTAATAGTATTTTCCCTGGATTTTGACTGGCTCTGAACTTACTGAAATATTGAACTCTGTATTGTGGAAGAAACATATCCCTTGCAATAGATCTGTGAAGATATGGAAGAAAGAGAAGAAGCACGGCCTAGTGTAAAGACCACAGTCCTGAGAATAAGAGGACCTAGGTTCTAATCCTGGCTCCACCATACACCTGCTGTGTGACCTTGGACAGTTCACTTCACTTCCCTGGGACCTCAGTTCCTGCATGTGCAAAATGGAGAGGGAGCCTGTGCTCCCTCTTATTTAGACTGTGAGTCCATTGTGGAACCTGGTTATGTTGTATCTACCCCAATGCTTAGTTCAATGTTTGGCACCTTAGTACTCCCTCCCTGATTTTGCGTGCCCCTCTTTCAAACTTACCCTCAGTAGTGGAGCAGAACTGCAGTTAGGGTTGAGCCTTGTCTCAGTGCTGGTGAGCTGAGTGCATATTTCAGGATGCCATGATCAGCAATCTTTAGAGAAGCAGCGTGGCTCAGTGGAAAGAGCCCGGGCTTTGGAGTAGAGGTCATGGGTTCAAATCCCGGCTCTGCCACTTGTCAGCTGTGCGACTTTGCTCAAGTCACTTAACTTCTCTGTGCCTCAGTTACCTCATCTGCAAAATGGGGATTAAGACTGTGAGCCCCTGGTGGGACAACCTGATCACCTTGTAACCTCCCCAGCACTTAGAACAGTGCTTTGCACATGGTAAGCACTTAATAAATTCTATCATTAATCTTTTCCCCTCTCAAGGTCGCACCATTAGAGTTTCCCATACTCTACCAGTCTTGATTATGGGAGGGAGAGTCGAGCAGAAGCATACCCATTCCATTCCTACTTGGGCAGTGGCTGGCGAGTGGATTGCAATCTGCTACAAGTCAAAACTCACCTGTGCTGGGCAGCATGGGATAGAGTCAAGGACTCGAGCTTACTGCAAGGAAGGAGGCAATGGTAAACCACGTCCTTATTTTTACCAAGAAAATTCTATGGCTACACTACCGGAACAATTATAGATGGAGGTGGGGTATTCTGGGAGAGATGTGTCCATGACATCGCTGTGGGTTGGAGATGACTTGACAGCATAAAACAAGAGATACAAGTTAATCAGGATGGACACAGTCCCTATCGTACATGGGGATCATGGTCTAAGTAGGAAATCCTTGTGGACAGGGAGTGAATCCCTTGTTATTTTGTATTTCCCAAGTGCTTAAGGCAGTGCACAATGCCAAGAGGCTTTTTAAAAATGGTATTTGTTAAGCACCTACTATGTATGACTCACGATACTAAGCACTGGGGTAGTTGTAACATAATCAGGTTGGACGTAGTCCATGTCCCACACAGAAGTCACAGTTTTAATTCCCATATTCCAGATGAGGTAATTGACACAAGGTGAAGTGTGACTTACCCAAGGTCACCCAGCAGACAAATGGAGGAGTCAGGATTAGAACCCAGGTCCTCCAACACACAGACCAGGGTTCTTTCCACTAAGCCATGTTGCTTATCCAGGCTGCTCAATAAATGCTGCTACCATGATTGCTACTATTACTCCTAGAATCTCCCTATGCTGTCTGTCTGAACGATCGTCTCTGCCTGATTCAGGTGTGTTGTCAGCCCATGGGATTAGGCTGAATCAATGCTCATCATCCCATAGCAGCAACTCCTGTCTGACCGGCACAAAGGCACTGTTAATGATACTCGTGGCCTGTCGAGTCGAAGAGTTTCCTGCCGGTTCAGTGGCGTATTTTGACTCTGGCTGCAGGCTACTTGATCACTGTTCAAGCACGGTGACAGAGGATGGGGTTAAGCCTAAAATTCATGCTTGTTTTGCTCTGACTGAATTTAGGAGAGGGTCAGCTGGGGTATAGCTTCAATTCTGGCCCCACTGACCTTCCCTGCTCAGAATCTTGGTGGGTTTTCAAGGTACTCTCCCAAGCACTTAGTACAGTGCTCTGCACACAGTAAGTGCTCAAAAAATGTGATTGAGGCAGCTGAATATGGTTTGATCCCCGCTCGCCTGATGGAGTCAAATGACTTTGTGAGCTGACTCTATATTTTAGGAGGCTGTCATTGGTAATCTTTTCCCACTAATTGGCGGTGAGAGTGATGAAATAGGTGAGGCTGATGAAATGACAGAAGCTGGTTTCAATGCCCCACTATAGGTTAGAAACCTTTACGGCCTTATCGACTTTCAACTGACAATTACTACCCTAAGGTCATCAAACTCTGCCAATCTGTCAGAGTAAAAGCTGGTCTTTTTGATTTTTTTTTAATTTTAAATCTGTCCAAGCTTAAGTGATAGTGTGCTGAGAATAGAGGTGTTGTTGGGGACTGTTGACACGTCTCCTGCTGCCAAGATCCTCTTTCTAATGCGGACTGAAGCCACATCATAATTCAGGTAGCTTCTGGTTAACAGTATTCTTCTGTTTGGCAGAATTCTGGGTAGGATGGGTTTTTTTATGGTATTATGTGTCAAGCCTGTTTCTAAGTGCTGGGGAAGATTTGAGTTAATAAGGTTGTACACAGTCCATATCCCACATGGGGCTCACAGTCTTAGTAGGAGGGAGTAAGGGTATTGAATTCACATTTTGTAGTTGATAAAACTGAGGCACAGAGAAGTTAAATGACTTGCTCAAGGTCACACAGCAGACACGTGAAGGAGCCAAGATTAGAACCTGGGTCCTTCTGACTCTCAGGCCCAAGCTCTTTCCGCTAGGCCAAGCTGCATTTTTGCCAGGAGTGCCGAGCAGAAGTCTCCAGTGGAAAATCTGGATTCCTTTAAGACCCAATGAAGAGACTCTTGGTTCCTTGGCTGGAAAATACCAAGAATGGTTCAGTGAGAAAGGTTGGAAGAACTGATAACTGATTTATGCCCAGTCTTTCAAGCCTGGAAATTTTGCAGCCAATGAAAACCAAATGAAGACAAGGGAAAACCTAGCCCAGGCTGGGGTCCAAGGAGAGCCCATGATATGAAGGGTGAGAGAAAGCAAGATGAAGGGAAGAAAATCTGTTACTTTGCTAACATTGGTCTCAGGAGTGTATGCTAAGGTGCAGGCAACCAAGGCCAACCCTTTGAGATCTAGGTTGGAGAATAGTTGATCCTAAAATAGGAAGGTGTTTAGAAGGAAGATTTGATTACTTTCTCCATCATGATTTGGTTGTTTATGTTAACACTTATTATTGTGATAATTGTGCTGTTTGTGCAAAGCACTATACTAAGCACTGGGTTAGATATAAGATAATCACATTGGCTATAGTCCCTGTCCTATGTGGGGCTGACAAACTAAGTGGGAGGGAGAACAGGAATTGACTCCCCATTTTACAGATGAGAAAACTGAGGCTAGGATTAGAACCCAGGTCTTCTGCCTGCCAGGCTTGTGTCCTTTCCACTAGGCCACACTACTTCTCAGTTGTTGACATCCTTGGTCCTATTTTCCCCGGTGTGTAAACCCCAGGACCACACTTCCCAATCAACCTAGAGACTCACCCTGGATGTAACTGGGCAAGTCACTTAATTTCTGGGAGCCTCAGTTTTCTCATCTGTAAAATGGAAATGGGACACTTGTACTCCCTCTCCCTGCATCTGATCTGATTATTATATGTATATATAACATCTATCATTTGTATATGTAATATAATCTCTAGACTCTGGGCTCCCTGTGGGCAGAATGTGACTGCCATCTCCACCTTATTGTTCTCTCCCAAGCACACAGTGAGTGCTCAATAAATACAACTGAGTGGTTGATTGATTTGCTACTACTCTAGTACTGGACATAGAATAAAAGCTAAACTAATATTGCGGTTATTGTTAGGCTAGCCTGTAAACTTCTCCATTTGAATGTAAGCTCCTTGTGACAGGGAACGTGTCCCTTCTTTAACCTGTGTTTTCCAAGTGCTTAGTCAGTGTGCAGTACCAAGTGGGTTTGTAATGGTATTTGTAAAGTTCTTACTATGGGCCAGGAAATGCACTAAGCACTGGGGTAGATACACAGTAATCAGGTTGGACACAATCCCTATCCCACATGGGGCTCACTGTCTTAATCTCCATTTTCCAGATGAGGGAACTGAGTCACACAAGTTGTCTAATCCCGGCTCCACCACTTGTCAGCTGTGTGACTCTGGGCAAGTCACTTTTCTTCTCTGGGCCTCATTTACCTCATCTGTAAAATAGGGATTAAAACTGGGAGCCCCGCATGGGACAACCTGATTACCTTGTTTCTACTCCAGTACTTAGTACAGTGCTTGGCACATAGTAAGCACTTAACAAATACTATCGTTATTGAGAAGCAGCAGGGCTTAGTGGCAGTAAATAAGTCAGAGGTCATGGGTTCTAATCCCAGTTCTGCCACTTGTTTGCTATATAACCTTGGACAAGTTGCTTAACTTCTCTGTGCCTCAGTTAACTCTTCTGTAAAATGGGAATAAAGACTGTGAGTCTGATGTGGGACAACCCGATTACCTTGTATGTACCATAGCACTTAGAACAGTGCTTGGCATGTAGTAAGCACTTAACAAATACCATTAATAAGTGACTTGCCCAAGGTCACCTAGCAGACAAGTAGCAGAGCCGGGATTAGAACCCAAATCATTTTGACTCCCAGACTCATGCTCTATGATTATGACTTCGAGCAATCAGTGGTATTTATTGGTACTACAGACCAAAGAAAGATGAGCTGGAAGAAAAGAAGAAAGAGAAGACAGGAAACAGCAATATCTACTGGAAAGAGAATGAGTCCAGGAGTCAGAAGACCTGGGTTCTAATCCCAGGTCTGCCACCAGCCCACTGCGTGACCTTTAACAAATCACTTCACTTGCCTCAGTTTACCTCATCTATTAAATGGGGATTCAATATCTGTTCTCCCTCCTACTTAGACTGTGAGCTCGATGAGGGACAGGTGTTATCCACCCTCATAATCTTGTGTCTATCCCAGAGTTTAGTACAATGCTTGCCCACTAATACGCACTAAACCCAGAGCTTAGAACAATGCTTTGCACATAGTAAGCGCTTAACAAACGCCATCATTATTATTACTAAACAAATACCACCATCATTATTATTATTATAATGAGATGAAGAAGAGACTGAGGGAAGATGGCAGCAGAAGGAAGTTGAAGGTGAGAACTACGGATGAGCAGATTGAAGGGCATGAAACATGAAGCGGTGAGGAAATGTGAGTGTTGGGATCGATAGAAGGGGGGCAGAGGGATGTGGATCCAGGAGGCTGTGAGGCAGGGAAGAAGGAGCAGGGAGCTGGAATATGGGGAATCAAAAGAGGATGGGACTGAGAAGCTGGAAGGTTGGAAGTCTTGTCAGGAGCAGGTGGGGCAATAATCACATGAATCATTTTCCCTCCTCCCATATGAAATAACCCGTCACTCAAACAGGATGAGCTGGTTACTACTACAAGGAAAATGAATCAGGTGGCCTAGTGGACAGAGCACGGCCCTGGCAGTCAGAAGAACCTGGGTTCTAAATCCTTGCTCCTCAAATTGTCTGTTCTGTGACCTTGGGCTAGTCACCTCACTTCTCTGTACCTCAGTTACCACATCTGGCAAATGGGGATTAAGACCGTGAGCCCCAAGTAGGACGGGGGCGGTGTCCAACCTGGTTTGCTTGTATCCACCCCAGTTTGGCGCATAGTAAGTGCTTAACAAATACCATGATGACAATGATGCTGATGACGATGAAGAAGAATCTTTCTCAATATGGATGCGCTCCCCCTCTAGACTGCAAGCTTTTTGTGGTCAGGGAATACATCTACTGACTGTGTTGCATTATAATCTCCCGATAATAATAATAATAGTAATAATAATAATTGTATTTAAGTGCTTTCTATGTGTCAAGCACTGTTCTAAGTGCTGGGGTAAATATAAAATAATCAGTTTGAACCTAATCCTTGTCCCACTTGGGGCTTACAGTCTTAATCCCCATTTTACAGATGAGGGAGCAGAGGCACGGAGAAGTGAAATGACTTGCCCAGGGTCACATAACAGACAAGTGGTGGAGCCGGGATTAGAACTCAGGTCCTTCTAGTTCCCCCATGCTTAACTAAGTGCTCTGCACATGTAGGCACTCAAGTACCATTGATGATGATGATGATGACGGCTTGCATTTTACTGAATTTTAAATTGAGGCTTTTAAAGTAATCCTGTGCGGGATATCAAACTATCTGACCGCACATCAGTCCTCGCAGGGTGAAGCACCTGGGCTGGTGCCAGATGGTGGGAAGATCCTGTGGGTCTACCTGAGGTCTGGGGCTTGATGTGGACTTTGGACAGCTTCTGGACTATCCAGGGGATTTGGTGAGAGTTAACTGACTTATTGAGTAGACCATTAAAGACATTTATCAAGAAAACATTCTCTAAAATGTATTGGATTCATTTCTCCTGGTCATCATCCAGAGGAGATCAAAATGGAGGTCCTGACCATGGTGGAGATTAAATATCAGCTGGCAGTTTGACTCAGTCTAGGAGAAGATTGGATGAACTCCAATTGGGTAATTACATTTTTCTTCCTTAAAACCCTCGTAGAGTTTAGATTACATATGGTGGTTTTCATTTTCCTCCATTTTCCTTGTAATTTTGCTGAGCCGAGTCAGACAGCTATTGAATTCCCTGTGACAGGCGGAGGGAGGAGGGCTCTCTGGAGAATCGGGGTATGTAATTTACTCAAACCACATCGAGGTGAAATACAAAGTTGACAAGGTTGGGGATGGTAGGTGTTAGAAGCCATGACCAGTGGAAGATGGGGGATAAGTCTTTCTCTCACTTGAAGGATTTTAGGCTCTTTTACTAAAGGAGGCATCAATCAATCAGTCATATTTATTGAACGCTTTCTGGATTCAGAGAACTGTATTAAGCTCTTGGGAGAGTTCAGTACAATAGAGTTGGTATAAATGTTCTTTGCCCACGAGGAGCTTACAGTCTAGAGACATCTTATGGTGACCATCACCCTGCTATAGGAGGTAAATTGGACTTTTAAAATCTGACATTGTTAGTCTTTATCAATCTATATAACCTGCTTATTTATTCTATTTCATTCTACCAAACTCCTGCTGCCGCCAATTGTATCCGTGTTCTTTTTCCTGCTCCCACTTTTTGAAAATAGTTTAATAATGACTGTGGTATTTGTTAAGCACTTTCTTTATGCTGAACACAATACAGAGCGCTGGAAAAGATACACTACAATCAGATTGTCACAATCCCTCTCCCACATGGGGCTCCCACCTGACCCCCTCATCACCTGAGAGACAGGAGACTCGGGATTTAGTCTCGCCTCTTGTGTGACCTTGGGCAAGTCACTTAACTTCTCTAGGCCTCAATTTCCTTATCTGAAAAATGGGAATTAAATAGCCGTTGGCCCTCCCTCTCGGTCTATGAATGTCAAGTGGGTTAGGGACAGTGTTCAATTGGATTATTTTGGATCTACGCTAGTGTAGATTCTGTGTCAAGCACTATTCTAAGCACTGGGGTAGTTACAGCTTTATCAAGTTGGACATGGTCCCTGTCCCACATGAGGCTCACAGTCTAGGTGGGAGAAAAAGTCTTGAATCCCCATTTTGTTTATGAGGCAATTGAGGCCCAGAGAAGTGAAAGTGACTTGCCCAAGGTCACACAGCGGGCAAATGGCAGAACCAAGATTACAACCCAGGCGCTCCGAGTCCCAACCTTTTTCCACTAGATTAAGCGGCTTCCCAATAACGCATTTGATGATAGCAAACTACTGTACTAAGTGCTTGGGAGAGTAAAATAGAACAATAAACAGACACATTCCCTAGAGGAGGAGATAGACATTAATATAAATGAAGAAATAAATTACAGTTATGTACATAAGTACTCAAGTGCTTAGTACAGTGCCTTGCACACAGTAAGTGCTCAATAAATATGACTGAATGAATGAATGTGTTGTGGGGCTGGGGGAGTGATGAATAAAGGGACCAAGTCAGGACAATGCAGAAGGGAGTAAAAGAGGAAAAAAGGACTTAGGGAAGACATCTTGGAGGAGGTGTGCCTTTAATAAGGCTTTAAAGGCTGGGTGGGGGGGAAGTAATCGTCTGTCAGGTTTGAGGAAGGAGGGAGGCCAGAAGCAGATTGTGGGCAAGGATTCGGAGGTGAGATAGATGAGATCGCAATACAGTGACATCAATGACTTCTTTTTCTCAGCAGATTATGAGCAAGGGTTCGGCGGTGAGATAGATGAGATCACGATAAAATGACATCAATGACTTGTTCTCAGCTGGCCCTAGGTATTCTGGTTATATTTGGGATTTAGCCTCACCCCAGAGAAGAGAGGGATGGAAGAAGAAAGGAGAGGAGAAACAAAGGGATAGAATAGGAGGAGGGAAAGCCAACCGTTTATTCCCTTTTTCCTGTTTGTTCCATCTGATGCGGCAAACTCAAGGCGCAAGTCACAGCTGTGAACACATGAAGGGTACACGGACCTCCCAAATGAGACCCATCTCCTGCTGCCTAAGCAGAGTTTAATGAAAAGAAAAACACAAAACAATCCCCAAAACAACTTTCAACGCTACGAAAGGCCGCCATCTCACAACGTACAACGTTGCAGCGTTCCAGGCCTATTGCTGAGCATAGTTGCAGAGAAGCAGCAAGGCCTAGTGGAGTCAGAAGGACAACTGTCTGCTGTGCACTCTGGTAGTCTAACTTTTAGGATTCGGCTCTCCTATGGCCAAACCCCAGGTTTGATTCCTGGTCAGGGAGGTTGATTTTGCACAGCTACCTGTTATTTTAGAGAAGCAGCATGGCACAGAGGATAGACCATGGACCTGAGAATCAGAAGGTCATGGGTTCTAATCTCAGCTCCTCCACTTCTCTGCTGTGTGACGTTGGGCAAGTAACTTCCCTTCCCTGGGCTTCAGTTACCTCATTTGTAAAATGGGGATTGAGACTGTAAACCCCACATGGGACAGGGTCTGTGTCAGGGGTACCAAAAGAGTCAAATTGGCCAGTTTGCAGGTGGAAAGCAGAGGTGTTCACGTATTTTCATTCAATTGTATTTATTGTGTGCTTACTATGTGCAGAGCACTGCACTAAGTACTTGGAAAGTACAATTTGGCAACACATAGAGACAGTTTCTACCCAACGACAGGCTCACAGTCTAGAAGGTGGAAGTCTAGAAGGTTGGACACAGTCCCTGTCCCACATGGGGGCTTAAACTTTTAAGTAGGAGGAACAACAGGTACTGAAGGTAATAATAATAATAATGATGGTATTTGTTAAGCGCCTACTATGTGCCAAGCCCTTTTCAGGGCAGTGACTATTCCCTTGGCCCAGGCCAAGCATGCTCCCTCTGGATTTAACTTGGTGTTCAGGAGAGGATGTACCAACACCAGAAACTGGTAGTTTTATGCCAAAACAAAGTTCCACTTTTGTGTGTCAGCCCTATTCAGGACAAGCCAGACCTTACCCAGTCTGGGTTTGGGGGTGGAGAATAGCACAGCCCAGCACTTGAATTGGTCAAGAGCAATTTTAGTTTAAAACTCCCAACCAGGATGGGGGGAGGTTGTGGGACGGGGAGAAGGGGTCCTGGAAGTCCCACCTCAGAGTGTGATGGCATCCAGAGCAGCTGACCCTGGGGCCTGGCTGAGAAGTCAGCAGGGCCATTCTATCTCCAGACCTGACTGTGCCCTGGGCAAATCCCTGAGGCTGGAAGGACTCAGCCTGTCTGCTTCTTTAGCATCTGCCCGAAGCCAAGGCCAAAGGTCCCAAATTCTCCAAAGCCCCCTCGGGCCGGGCCCCTGGAAGCTGAATGGCCTCTCTGTTCGGTCCGGAGAGAGACAGGACCTGAGGAAGTGGGTGTGTATCGCCTATTCAAAGAGTTTGGACAGAAATGGCAGCAGATAGGTAGAGCATGAGTGGGAGAGGGGGCAGTGGGATCCGGGGGCTGTTTTTAGAGTGGGAAAGACTTGAGCATGTTAGAAGGCAAAGGGGGAAGGCCAACAATCAACTAATGGTATTTACGGTAGCGCTTACTGTGTGCACAGAACTGTACTAAGACCAAACACATGGTAGGTAAGGGGAGGGAGGCGAAGCTCAGCCTGGGGATGCGCCTGAATGTTGCCAACTTGTACTTCCCAAGCGCTTAGTCCAGTGCTCTGCACACAGTAAGCACTCAATAAATACGATTGAATGAATGAATAACTGAATCGACACCAGTGCTTAGTATAGTGCCAGACACATAGTAAGTGCTTTACAAATTCCATAATAATAATTATTATTACCTTGGGAAAGTCCCTTCACTTCTCGGTGCCTCAGTTACCTCCTCCAGCAAATGAGGATTACGACTGCGAGCCCCATGTGGGATAGGGACTGTATCCAACCCAGTTTTCTTGTATCCACCCCAGTGCTTAAAATAATGATTGGCACATAGTAAGTGCTTAACAGATATCACAGTTGTTATTGGTAGTAGTAGTATGGGAAGCAGCATGGCTTAGTGGAATGCCCTCCCTCTGCCCATCCACCAAGCTAGCTCTCTTCCTCCCTTCAAGGCCCTACTGAGAGCTCACCTCCTCAAGGAGGCCTTCCCAGACTGAGCCCCTTCCTTCCTCTCCCCCTCGTTCCCCTCTCCATCCCCCCATCTTACCTCCTTCCCTTCCCCACAGCACCTGTATATATGCATATGTGTTCGTACATATTTATTACTCTATTCATTTATTTTACTTGTACATATCTATTCTATTTTATTTTGTTAGTATGTTTGGTCTTGTTCTCTGTCTCCCCCTTTTAGACTGTGAGCCCACTGTTGGGGAGGGACTGTCTCTATACGTTGCCAACTTGTACTTCCCAAGCACTTAGTACAGTGCTCTGCACACAGTAAGTGCTCAATAAATACAATTGATTGATTGATTAGTGGAAAGAGCACGGGCTTGGGAGTCAGAGGTCATGGGTTCTAATCCTGGCTCCGCCACTTGTCAGCTGTGTGATTTTTGGGTGAGTTGCTTAACTTCTCTGTGCTTCAGTTACCTCATCTGTAAACTGGGGATGAAGACTGTGAGCCTCACGTGGGACAACCTGAATACCTTGTATCTTCCCTAGTATTTAGAACAGTGCTTGGCACATAGTAAGTGCTTAACAAATACCATTATTATTATTATTAGTAGTAGTAGTAGTAGTAATAGTAGTACCCCTCTGTGTGTCCCCTATTGACCAACCAGTGAAATATGGCTAGCTGAGAAAATTTGGCTAGCTGTGCCCACCTCCCCTATCAGGATGGACTGACCTAAGAGGGCATTGTTTCTCTGTGCTTTCCTTCAGCCCTAGGACCTGGGCACAGGCCCCTGTGTCCTACAGGGAAGAAGCCTGAGGCTCGTTGGTACAACTCAGGCCCCCAAGTCAGGCTGATTGAATGGTTGAAATAACACTCCATCCCCAAGGAAAGCTTTGCAATAACCAGCCCTGGATTCATGGAAAATGTGAGTTGCCATGAGAGGTTTATTCTGGTGGATATTTATTAGAAATGCAAACGTACTTCCAAATGAAGGAATGGGCCATCTAACAAACAACACCATAAAGAATTAATATGATCGGGCCAGCGTCTGTGGAAAAGAATTGGGAATATCTAATGAAATATGAGTCACTAATCATTCATCTTTCGTCATAATTCAGCCTTCTCAACAACATTCATTTGGATTTATTACAAATATAGACTCAGTCTTGGTGTTGGGGTAATCAGGAATCCATCAGACACTAATGATTAGTTCGCTTTTGTGGGTGGTTGTTATTTGTAGTGTTTTATTTGTTCCTGTTTAAATTAATTCCATCATTTATGCAATAAACTCTTTACCACCCGCATGGAACTCCATTTTAGGAAAACAGCAGGTCTCTCATAAAGTCCATTCATCACTGCTGCATATCCTACGCAGCCGGGGGCTGGTGGACTTAGGAATTCGTTTCTCCGGGTCCCGTCTCTATCCCCTCCTCTGTCTACCAGGCCGCAGGGGATTGATGGGGAGAGTGAGGGTCAGAGGGATCTTGGTGGTGGGTTACTTTCCACTGGAAAGCAACTAAGCTGCAACATTTATCATTCCGCACTAGACAACTGAAACTAAATTATAAAAACTCTGAAGGCGGGGACCACGGTTTCTCACTCTATTATTTGCTCCCAAATACCTGGTACACTGCCCTGCATTTCCGAAGTAGCTATAAGTGGCAACTCTAGCTCTGAAAAATGTATTTATACCCACCTCAGTTTGTAAGTATATCCAAATACTTGGTAATGATAATAATATTTGTTAAGTACTTGGTGTCAAGAAGTGAACTAAATGCTCAGGAAGATACAAGATAATCAGGACCCTCAATTTAAGTTGAAGGAGGAACACATATTGAATCCCCATTCTGCAGATGAGGGAACTGAGGCACAGGGAAGTTACGTGACTAGCCCAAAGCTACACAGCAAAGAATTGGCAGATTTTCTCACACTCACCTCTCAATCAATCAGCTGATCATGCTATAAGATGAGCTCTTACTCTGTCCAGAACACTGAAGTAAGTGTTTGAGAGAGTACAATAGAGTACATATAGTGGTATTTGACTTGCCAATATATATACATATCATATATATATGTATATATATATACACATACATGTGTACATGTGTATATATATATACATATATATATATAATGATGGCATTTAAGTGCTTACTATGTGCAAAGCACTGTTCTAAGGGCTGGGGGAGGTTACAAGGTGACCTGTCCACATGTTTTGTTTTGTTGTCTGTCTCCCCCTTCTAGACTGTGAGCCCGTTGTTGGGTAGGGACTGTCTCTATATGTTGCCAACTTGTACTTCCTAAGCGCTTAGTACAGTGCTCTGCACACAGTAAGCACTCAATAAATACGATTGAATGAATGAATCAGGTTGCCCCACGTGGGGCTCACAGTCTTAATCCCCTTTTACAGATGAAGTAACTGAGGCACAGACAAGTGAACTGACTTGGCCAAAGTCACACAGCTGACAATTGGCGGAGCCGGGATTTGAACCCATGACCTCTGACTCCAAAGCCCGGGCTCCTTCCACATATAGTGATATTTGACTCTCCTATGATTCAATGCCTTGCCGTGGTAGGAGAGTTTGCATAAATCAGTGAAGCTTAGAGCTATGCCAGTGAAAGATACTCTCTTGCCAGGGTTACCCATAATGGAAAGATCTATGCTGAAGTGTCAGACATAGTTGATTCACTGTGCTGGGCAGCAGTGGCATGGGGAAGAGTCAAAGGCGGATGATTACAAGTGATCAAAATGTTGATCAAAGACGATGGCAGAGACTTAAGTTTTCACTGCACAGAAGACGGCAGTGGTAAACAACTTCTGTATTTTTACCAAGAAAACTCTGTGGATAAATCCATTAATCAATCAATCAATCAATCGTATTTATTGAGCGTTTACTGTGTGCAGAGCACTGTACTAAGCGCTTGGGAAGTACAAGTCGGCAACATATAGAGACAGTCCCTACCCAACAGCGGGCTCATTAAGTCACTGTGAATCAGAAAAGACTTGACCGCATTTGAAAAAGAGAAGAATGATGCTGTACTTTGTACTGGGGTAGATTCAAGATATTCAGTTTGACACAATCCCTGACCCACCTTGGGTTCTCAGCCTAGAGGGATCAGGGTTAGAACCCAAGCCTGTTCCAGAAGACGGGATTCTTGACTCATTTGCTCCCCATTCCATCCACTTCCCTTCATGCCCATCCTCTTAACCTCCCCAAAATGGAAAATCTTCAATCTCCACTCACACAACCTCCCTTTATTCATCCCCTCTCCCACTCCAAGGAACTTGTGTTCATAGCTGTAATTTATTTATTAATTTATTTAATCATATTGTTTGCTCCTCTAGATTATAAACTTGTTGTGGGCAAGGAATGTGTCCATTTTATTGTTGTAGTCAGTCAGTCAATTGAGCGCTTACTGTGTGCAGAGCATTGTACTGAGCACTTGGGAGAGTACAATCTAACAAATTTATTACCTGCCCACAACTAGCTTACAGTCTAAAGGGGGAAACAGATGTTAATATAAATTTAAAAAATCAATCAATCAATCGTATTTATTGAGTGCTTACTGTGTGAAAAGCACTATACTAAGTGCTTGGGAAGTACAAGTTGGCAACATATAGAGACAGTCCCTACCCAACAGTGGGCTCACAGTCTAAAAGATATGAAACATGAGTGCTTTGGGGCTGGGAGGGGAGGTGAATAAAAGGAGCAAGTCAGGGTGATGCAGAAGGGAGTGGGTGAAGAGGAAAGGAGGGCTTAGGCAGGGAAGGCTTCTTGGAGAAGATATGACTTGTAATAATAATGATGGCATTTATTAAGCGCTTACACTCCCAAGCACTTAGTACAGTGTTTTGCACACAGTAAGCACTCAATAGATACTATAGAATGAAACGCCCACAGAAATGTTTCCCAAAGGCAGAACAGCAGCAGGGATTGGAATGCAACTTCTCTCGAGATGGTCACCTTCCCCCCTAGAGTTGGACTTCTGTACCAGAGAGCTGCTTCTTCCTGGGCTCATTGCCAACCACAAATTCCAGGGTGTTGACGGGGACGAGAGCAACAGGTGAAAGCTCCTTTGCCCACCTTCTGCCCTGCTTTTCCTGAGTTCCCCAAATTTGTCCAGGCAACAAGAAGTCCAGCTAAAAGCAGTTTAGCAATGGCAGCCATTGTCATCAATCAATCAATCGTATTTATTGAGCGATTATTGTGTGCAGAGCACTGTACTAAGCGCTTAAGTTGTCATGATGGCTGTCTCCCCTAGGGAGTTCTAACACCAGGTTGAAATAATGATCATAACAATATTAATAATGATTGTGGTATTCGCCAATCACTTACTATGTACCAGGCACCGTAGAAAGTGCTGGGGTGGATACAAGTAAGTCAGACTGGACACAGTCCCTGTCCCACATGGGGCTCACAGTCTTAAACCCCATTTTACAGATGTAGGAACTGAGGCGCTGAGTTTTTCCACTTGCTTTGTCTGAATTGTCTTCACCACATCAGGGGGCAGTGCAAAATGGGGCCAATGGATCAGATTACTTGGGAGACATAACAAGCATTCTCCTTGGAAATGAAGCCACCCACAGGTAGGTCTGACATTGGGTGGCAGTGCATAGCTCAGTGTTCTGTACACAGTAAGCACTAAATTAATATATACCATTGATGGATTAATTGATATTGCCCTACAACAGAGAAAAGCAGCATTGGCCCAGTGGATAGATCATGGTCCTGGGAGCCAGAAGGACCTGCATTCTAATCCACACTCCATCATTTGTCCGCTGTGTGACCTTCATTTCTCTGGCCTCAGTTTCCTCATCTGTAAATTGGGAATTAAATGGTGTAGGGCATAGTGGGAGTCATAAGGTCATGGGTTCTAATATCAGCTCTGCCACTTGTCTGCTGTGTGACCTTGGACAAGTCATTTCACTTCTCTGGGCCTCAGTTACCTCATCTGTAGAATAGGGATTGAGATTGTAAACCCCATGTGGAACAGAGACTGTGTCTAGCATGATTTACTTGTATCATTCAGTCATTCAATCATATTTATTGAACGCTTACTGTGTGCAGAGCACTGTACTAAGCGCTTGGGAAGTACAAGTTGGCAACATATAGAGATGGTCCCTACCCAACAGCGGGCTCACAGTCTAGAAGGGGAAGACAGACAACAAAACATATTAACAAAATAAAATAAATAGAATAGTAAATATGTACAAGTAAAATAGAGTAATAAATCTGTACAAACATATATGCAGGTGCTGTGGGGAGGGGAAGGAGGTATGGCCGGGGGAATGGGGAGGAGGAGAGGAAGGAGGGGTCTCAGTCTGGGAAGGCCTCCTGGAGGAGGTGAGCTCTCAGTAGGCACACCAGTGCTTAATACCAAGCCTGGCACACAGTAAGCCCTTAACAAATACCATTATTATTATTATTATTACTGTTAATAATAATGATGGCATTTATTAAGCACTTACTATGTGCAAAGCACTGTTCTAAACACTGGGGGGGATACAAGGTGATCAGGTTGTCCCATGGGGGGCCTCACAGTCTTCATCCCCATTTTACAGATGAGGTAACTGAGGCATAGAGAAGTTAAGTGACTTGCCCAAAGTCACACAGCTGACAATTGACAATTGGCAGAGTTGGGATTTGAACCCATGACCTCTGACTCCAAAGCCCGTGCTCTTTCCACTGAGCCAATAAATCCTATTCCCTCCTACTTAAACTGTGAGCCCCAAGTGGACAGGGGCTGTGTCCAACCTGATTATCTTCCATCTACCCCTGAGTTTAATAAAGTGCTTGGCATATAAAAAGTGCATAACAAGTACCATTATTATTGACATTTTTATGAGAATTATTATAGTTGTTAGTCATTCATTCAATTGTTTTGATTGAATGTTTACTGTGTACAGAACACTGTACTAAGCCCTTATCCCCGAACATTTTAGTCGCCCTCCTCTGTACCATCTCGATTTCTACTTGGCTCATCCTGGAACATAATGGCTTGAACTTCAGGCAGTTTCAACCCACCTGCAGAGCCAAGGAGATCTGTCAGCGCGACAACTTGGAAAAGATTTGGTTGACCTTTCTAGACCTCAGCTGTTTAACCCCGCTCCCTACCCCGCTGTCTCCAGGGGAATCTTTCAAATCCCCAAGGTGAGAAAGAATGTCCTTATCTTTTCCTCTCCCTTGCTAATGTCTGCGGACTTTCTAGTTGTTCTTTCCCTCTGATATTTTCCACATGCACTCCCTCTCCCAGGCCAGCCCAGCCAAAAGAGTCACCTTCATTATTCAGGAATCTTTGTTATTTCTTCCTCGGATCATAGAATGATTTATCCCTGAAGATGGCATTTTCCAAGATGAAACAACACAGTGCGAGACCACCGCAGCCCCAGCTAAAGTAAGACATGCACCCTACATCTCGATCTGAACAGAACACGCTGGTTAGGCGTATGAAAATAGCAGTAAGACTGTGAGAGGTTTTCTCTTTGTTTAAAATATGGTGAATCTTACAGAGCGTGATAATGAAACCGATGCAATAAAGCCCCTTTATGTGAACACCTTGTCAGGGGTTGTATTTCAGGAAACTGAAAAGGAAGCCGAGTGCGTAATTGCGGGGGATGAACTTTCCAAGGAAAGATTCCTGCTGATCCCAAGGTCGCTGACAAAACTTGGTGGTCCTAATTGGGATAGAGGGTGGGAGGGAGAAGATCAGGCCAAAGTCATACCAATGGTGCTGTCAACAGGAACACTCTATTGCACGTCGAAAGACTTTCTTGCTCACAAAATAACCTAACATGCACTGCTTTGGCTACTTACTGGACGTAACTATGAGCTGCCCGCCGAGTTACGATGAAACCGTTCTTGATTCAGAACCAGAGCAGAAGACTGTGGTACAGACTCTGGAAGATCGTTTGATTCTTGAGGGTCCTAGTTTATCCTCTGCAGATCCAGCAGAGTCTAGATGGGTGTAGAAAGACCCCAAAATGAACAGTTGATCCCAGATCACTGGACGGAGAGTCAGGGATGGAGAGGGGAGAGTTGGGGGTGTTGGATGGTCTGTGCTGGGTCACCAGAGGGAGAGTCAGGGATGGGGAGGAGAGAGTTATAGAGGCATTGAGTGGACCATCCCCAGCCATGAGGGCAGGTGTCCAGGTTGACATCCAAGTGTCCTCATTCCCCCGATGGAGGCAGAGTCTTGGACTAGATTTGGAGCTGAGCTGAGCAGAGCCAAGGTCATGAGTTCAAATCCCAGATCCGACAATTGTCAGCTGTGTGACTTTGGGAAAGTCTCTTCACTTCTCTGGGCCTCAGTTCCCTCATCTGTAAAATGGGGATTAAGACTGTGAGCCCCCCGGGGGACAACCTGATCACATTGTAACCTCCCCAGTGCTTAGAACAGTGCTTTGCACATAGTAAATGCCTAATAAATGCCATCATTATTATTATCCACAGTGTATCAATTTTGCAGTCGAGAACAATTTTATGGAGCTGGAGAGTTTCAGAGCTAAGACTCAGGGGATTTAATTGTCTGGGACATGGGGCTGGGATCACAGACTGCTGGATTAGTGGAGTTAGGGGTGGGATCTGGACCTTGCTGTAGGGGTCTGGTGTTTGGGGTGGAAAAATCCGTGGCTTCTGTTGGGTAGGGGAAAAGAGGCTGGTTTAGATTTGGGGCACAGGGAGGCAATGATGTTAAAATAGGGAAAATCACAACCTAATCCTTCCCAGCCCTTGAGAAGAACACCTTGCAATGCCAGTGTTTAATACATTAGATGACTCTATACTGCCCAGAAGGATTCTAAATACTCATACCACCAAGCACAGTTCAGTTGAAGAGTGAATTCGCTTCATCCTAGTCATAGGAATTCCACAAAGGTAATCACAAAATGGTTTTTCAAATACAGCAGTCTAGTGGAAAGTGAATGGTACTTGGAGTCAGAGGATCTGGGTGCTAAACCCAACTCTGCAACTTGCCTGCTGTGTGAACTTGTGCAAGTCACTCCACTTCTCTGTGCCTCAGTTTCCTCAGCTGCAAATACCTGTTCTATTTGCCAGACATTGTACTAAGTGCTGGGGTGGATACAAGCTAATCGGGTTGGACACAATCCCTGTCCCACGTGGGGCTCACAGTCTCCATCCCCATTTTACAGATGGGGGAACTGAGGCACGGGGAAGTGAAGTGACTTGCCTGAGACCACACAACAGACAAGTGACGGAGATAGAATTAGAACCCGTGACCTTTTGATTCCCAGGCCCGTGCTCTATCCATTACGCCATGCTGCTTCCAATGGAGGTAGAGAAATGGGGGGTTAGGGACAAGCAGGAAGGTGGAGGAGAGAATTAGAATAGTTCTTTTCCTTATGGCTTAGTGGCTAGAGCACAGGCGTGGGAGTCAGAAGGATTTGGGTCCTAATCCCGGCTCTACCACTTGTCTGCTGGGTGACCTTGGGAAAATCATTTCACTTCTCTGTTCCCTCATCTGTAAAATGGGGGTTAAGACTGTGATTTCAATGTAAGGCAGGGACTGTGTCAAACCTGTTTAGCTTGTATCTACCCCAAGGATAAGAACAGTGCTAGACACATAGAAAGATTTTAACAAATACCATTATTTTTATTTCCAGATCTATTCATGATTCTGAAGGCCTCCTGTCCAGCCCACTGTTGGGTAGGGACTGTCTCTATACGTTGCCAACTTGTACTTCCCAAGCGCTTAGTACAGTGCTCTGCACACAGTAAGTGCTCAATAAATACGATTGATTGATTGATTAATAAGGAGCCCAGATAATCTCAGAAATCAAACCCACAGTTGTCATGTAAATAACACCCTTGTGTTTTCCCTGACTAAGCCCTCACTTTATTCATTAATCGTATTTCATTCAGTCATATTTATTGAGTGCTTATTGTGTGCAGAGCACCGTACTAAGCGCTGCTTCTATATATCTCAGAAACGTGTTGCCTCTGCACTCTGAGATTCACCCCGCCTCCAGGTCCCGCTGAAGTCATGCACATATTCATCTTCAACTTACTGTAATGTCCGCCTCTCCCTCTAGTCTGTAAGCTCCTTGAATTGGGAGCTCTACTGTATTGAATACTCTCAGTTGCTTAGTACAGTGCTCTGCACACGGTAAGGGCTCAATAAATAGACTGATGGATTGATGGCGCTTGTTTGGCACATGCAGCACAGGCGTGAAGGTGATCATTCCAACCCAAACCGTTTCCAGAAACATTTCAAACATGCATTTCAAACGCCTCACTCTCGGCTTCAAGGCTGTCCATCCCCTCGCCCCTCCTACCTCACCTCCCTTCTCTCCTTCTCCAGCCCAGCCCACACCCTCCACTCCTCTGCCGCTGCTAACCTCCTCACTGACCCTCACCTCGCCTGTCCTGCCATTGATTCCGAGCCCATGTCCTTCCCCTGGCCTGGAATGCCCTCCCTCCGCACATCCACCAAGCTAGCTCTCTTCCTCCCTTCAAAGCCCTACTGAGAGCTCACCTCCTCCAGGAGGCCTTCCTACACTGAGCCCCTTTTTTTCCCTCTCCTCCCCCCATCCCCCCCACCCTACCTCCTTCCCCTCCCCACTGCACCTGTATATGTGTTTGTACAGATTTATTACTCTATTTATTTTACTTGTACATATTTACTATTCTATTTATTTTGTTAATTATGTGAATCTAGTTTTATTTCTATTTGTTCTGATGACTTGACGCCTGTCCACATGTTTTGATTTGTTGTCTGTCTCCCCCTTCTAGACCGTGAGCCCATTGTTGGGTAGGGACCGTCTCTATATGTTGCCGACTTGTACTTCCCAAGGGCTTAGTACAGTGCTCTGCACACAGTAAGCGCTCAATAATACGATTGAATGAATGAACGAATGCAGAAGCATGTTTGAAACATGAGAAGCAGCCTAGCGTCCTAGTGGAAAGAGCATGTGTCTGGAAGTCAGAGGACCTGGGTTCTAATCCTGACTCTGCCACTTGTGTGCTGTGACCTTAGGCAAGTCACTTATCTTCCCTGGTCCTAGGTTTCCACCTCTGTAAAGTGGGGATTAAGGCTGTCCCATGTGGGACATGGACTGTGTCCAACCTGATTGATAGGGAATGTGTCTTAAGTGCTCTCCCCAGTGCTTAGCACAGTGGTCTGCACACAGTCAGTAAGACTGACTGGCTGATTGATTATACTGTATCACTGGGAAGCAGCATGATGTAGTGGATAGAACACAGGCCTGGGAATCAGAAGGTCATGAATTCTTATCCCTGGTTCTGCCACTTGTCTGCTGTGTGGCCTTGGGCAAGTCACTTCACTTCTCTGGTCTCAGTTCCTTCATCTGTGAAGTGGGGATTAATAATAATAATAATAATGGTATTTGTTAAGCGCTTACTATGTGCAAAGCACTGTTCTAAGTGCTGGGGAGATACAAGGTGATCAGGTTGTCCCATTGGGGGCTCAAAGTCTTAATCCCCATTTTACAGATGAGAGAACTGAGGCCCAGGGAAGTTAAATGACTTGCCCAAAGTCACACAGCTGACAAGTGGCGGAGCCGGGATTTGAACCCATGGCCTCTGACTCCAAAGCCCATCATCATCAATTGTATTTATTGAGCGCTTACTATGTGCAGAGCACTGTACTAAGTGCTTATGTACTAAGAGCCCATGCTCTTTCCACTGAGCCACGCTGCTCCGTGGACCCCATGTGGGATGGGGACTATGTCCAGCCTGATTTGCTTGTATCCACCCACATGCTTAATACAGTTCCTAGAACATAGAAAGTGCTTAACAAATACCACAATTATTATCACTAACAGTAAGTGTTTAACAAGTACCACGATCATTATTATTATTATGCAGAGCCCCAGATTGGAGCTTCATTGAAAGAAATGGAAACTTCTAAGCATTTGTGAGGCAGCGGTGTAATCTGCAGAGAGGTAATTCAACCTCCAGCCATCACCGTTTCATTAAGGAATGGAAGGAATAATGGCCATGAAGGAAAGAGGCAGAGAACACTCTGCTTTATCTTTCCAGCAAAATGAAGGTCTAGGCCCTTTGAGATTGTTTTATTTCTCACTGCAGTTTATCCAAACATCTCTGGAACTTCAGAAAATTAGACTGGAGACCAATTGGAGGTAAAGAATAAAACTTGATTACCAAGTATTTCAGTCAAGTGCCATTAAATGTGTTTAGTGGGAATTGGGAGACGGAAAGTAGCGTTGTGAGGACCCCACTGAAAAGAAAATGTAAATTACAATTAGCCCTATCTTGCCCATAAAATGCTGATGGTGTTACTAACGGTTTTGAATTCGTTGGTGGCAGAATTGATTTGCTGCTGAGATCTTGTTGAGGAAAGTAGCCAAAGTCATTTCAGATTCGTGGGCCCGGCTGTAATAGCTTCATTCTTCATTTTGGTCCTGACTCCCGTGACACTGGGGATGAGTCAGCAATAGACACACAGCATAGGGGACACCAAGATTTTCGGGGCAGATCTGATTGGCTCATGGGCAAGTGACCATATTTTTTAGGCTTAAACCAGTCCATGGGGAAGCTTATTACGCTTGTACATATTTAGTATTCAGTTGTATCTGTTGAGCACTTCCTGCACTGTACTAAGCACTTGAGAGAGTACAACTGCAAAATAAACAGACACATTCCCTGCCCACAATGAGCTTACAGTCTAGAGGGGGAGATGGGCATTAATAGAAATAAATGAATTACAGGTATGGACACGAATGGGCAGTCTTCTAGACTGTGAGCCCACTGTTGGGTAGGGACCGTCTCTATACGTTGCCAACTTGTGCTTCCCAAGCGCTTAGTCCAGTGCTCTGCACACAGTGAGCGCTCAATAAATACGATTGATTGATTGAATGCTGTGGGGCTGGGGTAGGAGGATGTCTTCCGCTAAGAGCCTCTGAAAGTTGGGGAGGGGGGTAATTGGGGATGAAGATCTCTAGCATCTGAGGGACGTCCACCCAGGAAATCCCAGAATGCTCTGAGACCTAAACAGAGCTAGGTCCAAGCACAGATGTAGTCGTACAAATGTTCTCAGTGAACGAGGACAGTTGGGACTTGGTTCAAGGTCCCCTCCAGGCAGCCTTAACTTAGAGACATTTGACTTGTTTTCTAAACTTCCTCAGGGCAACCTACAGTAATCCGGGACTGTCCAACTGAATGGGGGCATGTTGTCAACCTATTCATTCATTCATTCAATCGTATTTATTGAGCGCTTACTGTGTGCAGAGCATTGGACTAAGCGCTTGGGAAGTGCAGTTGGCAACATATAGAGATGGTCCCGACCCAACAGCGGGCTCACAGTCTAGAGGGGAGAGACAGACAACGAAACAAAACATATTAACCAAATAAAATAAATAGAAGAGTAAATACGTACAAGTAAAATAGAGTAATAAATCTGTCCAAACATATATCCAGGTGCTGTGGGGAGGGGAAGGAGGGACCTCAGTGGCGGAGCTAGAGTTAGAACCCACTATCTGTCTCCCAGCCCCAGGCTCTATCCACTAGGCCATGCTGCTTCACATAGATCAATCAATGAATCAATCAATCGTATTTATTGAGTGCTTACTGTGTGCAGAGCACTGTACTAAGCGCTTGGAAAGTACAAGAAGGTAGTTTCCCAGTGAGCTCTCTCCAGAGGAAGACTGTTGCTTTGGAGTTACTTGCTAAGCCTCTCTTTCCAGCCAAGATGCAGCCAGTGGAGAAGCAGTGTGGCCTAGTGGATGGAGCACGGGCCTGGCAGTCAGAAGGACCTGGGTTCTAATCCTGGCACTGCCACTTGTCTTCCGTGTGACTTTGGGCAACTCACTTCACTTCTCTGGGCCTCAGTTATCTCATCTGTAAAATGAGGATTAAGGCTGTGAGCCCCACGTGGGTCAGGGATTGGGTCTAACCTGATCTCATATAATAATGACAGCATTTGTTAAGCACTTACTATGTGCAAAGCACTGTTCTAAGCACTGGGGAGGATACAAGGTGATCAGGTTGTCCCACATGGGGCTCACAGTCTTAATCCCCATTTTACAGATGAGGGAACTGAGGCACAGAGAAGTGAAGTGACTTGCCCAGAGTCACACAGCTGACAAGTGGTGGAGCTGGGATTAGAACCCATGGCCTCTGACTCCCAAGCCCGGGCTCTTTCCACTGAGCCATGCTTCGTATCTACCCCAGCACTTAAAACAGTGTTTGACACATAGTAAGTGCTTAACAAATACTATCCTCATCAGTTGCAAATGGCAGAAGGTTTGGACCCCTCTCTCCCAGGGGAGAGAGAGGAGCCAGGTGCAGGTGGAGAATACAGAATAACGATTAGCAAGTCCCTACCTTCTTCTGAAAATGAACCGCCTATGGAATTCCTCCCCAAGACCTATCAGAGGCCATGGATGTCAACCCAGATAACCCATGATGACCATGGGGGTACCAGGGCACCCCCATATTGGATTCTCCCTTTAACTCCCGCTGCCTTAATAGGAGAGGTATTCTATTGACTGATGAGATGACCGATTCTCTCTTCTTTGGCTCTCTTCAGCGAGATCACCCTGTCTCTCTTCCCCAGCTCTGGCCCCAGTCAGTTCCCTCCACTCCACTAAACTAGCAGTTCTACAGTGCTAGGCCACCTGGTCTCTGCCCCTACGTTAGGTTGGGAAAACAATGTGTACGGTTGGGTTTTGCTTCTTTTGTCCCCAGACTCTCCTGGTATTTCAAAAACATTATGGTCAGTGTGTCGCTGGATGGATTCTATGTAGACAGCAGGGACCCCTTATCCACTGAATGTCTTTTTCTGTTCCTCCTTATTCCTTAGGGGATGGGGAGCCATCCCAGAAATGATCCGCAATGTAAGTAGCTTCAAGCATAGGGAGATCAATCATAATTATTGAATCCCTACTGTGCGCATAGCATTCATTCATTCATTCATTCAGTCATATTTATTGAGCACTTACTGTGTGCAAAGCGCTGTCCTAAGTGCTTGGGAAGTACAAGTCAGCAACATATAGAGACAGTCCCTACCCAACGACGGGCTCACAGTCTAGAAGAGGGAGACAGACAACAAAACAAAACATGTAGACCAGTGTCAATTGTCAGAATAAATAGAATTATAGCTATATGCACATCATTAACAAAATAAATAGAATGATATGTACAAGTAAAATAGAGTAATAAATCTGTACAAATATATACAAGTGCGGTGGGGAGAGGAAGGAGGTAGGGTGGAGGGAGGATGGGGAGGAGGAGAGGAAAAAGGGGCCTCAGTGTGGGAAGGCCTCCTGGAGGAGGTGAGCTCTCAGTAGGGCTTTGAAGGGAGGAAGAGAGCTAGCTTGGAGGATGTGCGGAGGGAGGGCATTCCAGGCCAGGGGAAGGACATGGGCTGAGGGTCGATGGCAGGACAGGAGAGAACAAGGCACAGTGAGGAGGTTAGCGGCAGAGGAGCAGAGGGTGCGGGTTGTACTAAGCACTTGAGATAGCACAATATAATAGAGTTGGTAGAAATGTTCCCTGCTTTCAACAAGCTAACAGTCTAGAGGAGACATGCTGAGATTCCACAATCCAGAAGACCTTTCTCTAGGGCCAGATGAGGGAAGTCATTTCAGGTGACCCTGGGCTATGCAATACACAAGAGGAGGCTAGTAGAGAAGCAGTGTGGCTCAGTGGAAAGAGCCCGGGCTTTGGAGTCAGAGTTTATGGGTTCTAATCCCGGCTCCACCAATTGTCTGCTGTGTGACTTTGGGCAAGTCGCTTAACTTCTCTGTGCCTTCGTTCCCTCATCTGTAAAATGGGGATTAAGACTGTGAGCCCCACGTGGGACAACCTGATCACCTTGTATCCCCCCAGTGCTTAGAATAGTGCTTTGTACATAGTAAGCGCTTAATAAATACCATTATTATTAGTAGGTGCCCTCATATTGGCAGGGAGGTGGCCAGGGACTATTTTGTTCTTTTTTTTTTTAAATGGCATTTGTTAAGCACTGTTCTAAGTGCTGGGGTAGATACAAGCTGATCAGGTTGGACACATCCCTGTCCTACTTGGGATTTATAGTCTTAATCCCCATTTTACAGAGGAGGTAACTGAGGTGCAGAGAAGTGAAGTGACTTGCACAAGGTCCCACAGCAGACAATAATAGAGAAGCAGCGTGGCTCAGTGGAAAGAGCCTGGGTTTGGGAGTCAGAGGTCATGGGTTCTAATCTCGGCTCCGCCGCTTGTCAGCCATGTGACTTTGGGCAAGTCACTTCACAGCTCTGGGCCTCAGTGTTCCTTCATCTTTAAAATGGGGATTAAGACTGTGAGCCCCATGTAGGACAATCTGATCACCTTGTATCTACCCTAGCGCTTAGAACAGTGCCATTATTATTATTATTTGTTAAGCACTTACTATGTGCCAAGCACTGTTCTGTGGTAAATACAAGGTAATCAGGTTGTCCCACATGGGGCTCACAGTCTTCATCCCCATTTTACAGATGAGGTAACTGAGACCCAGAAAAGAGAAGTGACTTGCTGGTCACACAGCGGACAAGTGGCAGAGCCAGGATTAGAACCCGTGTCCTCTGACTCCCAAACCCCTTTCCGCTAAGCCACGCTGCTTCTCATAATAAGTTCCACTGTCCAAGCACTATCAACAGCACCCCTGAGTGGTTATGTCACGGTCTTCGTGATAGAAGGGCCACACCCAGAAACCGTGCATTATTTTTAGCTGTGAAAAAAACAACGGAGTTGCCCATCTTATCCGGTGTGATCTATGAAGCACCTTCTAAATCATCTGTTCCATTCTGAAGTTGATTGCCCTGTTTTGAGCACCTGACTAGCCCACAGTTTACCAACCTCTCCCTCGACGTCACTGTCAGACAGACTGTGAGCTCTCTGTGGGTAGGGAACTGCCCACCAACCAGAACCTGGGTTCAAATCCTGACTCTGCCACTTGTCTGCTGTATGACCATAGGTGAATCACTTCAGTTCTTCTTTCCTTTTTTTTTAATGGCATTTATTAAGTGCTTACTATGTACAAAGCACTGTTCTAAGCCTCAAGTACCTCATCTGGAAAATGGGGGCTAAGGCTGTGAACCTTATGCTGGATAGGGACTGTGTCCAACCTGACAACCTTGTATCCACCCCAGCGCTTAGTAGAGTGCCTGGCACATAGTAAGTGCTTAACAAATACCATAAAACAAAGCAATGACAAAAAACTCTGTTGTACTCTCCCAAGAGCTTAGTACAGTGCTCTACACCCAATAAATAACATTGATTTATTGATTGAAGGATCACTGGCATATTGCCCCTGTTCTTAGAAATCCCCTATACCTGAGTACCACATTTATCATTTCTTCTGAAGTTCTGAGAGAAGTTTCAAATTGGGATATCATGTTTGTGGGGTCAAGAATAAGGGTCAAGGAAACATAGAGGAGAAACTTTCTCCCTGGACATGAACATCTTGGCAAAATGTACTGATTTTTGAGTGATAGGCAAAAAACCAGTCAAATAGTAAAATAGAAATTTATGGATAATTACTTGGATGCTATCCACGTCAATAACTATGTATGTTGTAGTAGTGTGAGAGATTTACTAGAAAAGGCATCTGAAGAGACTCTAGTATATTTGTATATATGTTTGTATGTATTTATTACTCTATTTATTTTACTTGTACATATCTATTCTATTTTATTTTGTTAATATGCTTTGTTTTGTTCTCTGTCTCCCCCTTCTAGACTGTGAGCCCACTGTTGGGTAGGGACCGTCTCTATATGTTGCCAACTTGTACTTCCCAAGTGCTTAGTATAATGCTCTGAACACAGTAAGCTCTCAATAGATTGATTTACTGATAGTACATTTAGTTCTTAATAATAATAATAATAATGATTGTGCTATTTGTTAAGCATTTACTGTGAGTCAAGCATTATGCTAAGCGATAGGGAGGATAAAAAAAAATACTCAAGATGAACACAGTCCCTGTTCCATATGGGTCTCACAGTCTCAAGGGGAGGGAAAACAGGTATTTGATCCCCATTTTTTATGTGAGGAAACTGAGGCCTGGAGAAGTCAAGTGACTTGTCCAGGGTTACACAGTAGGGAAATGCAGGAGCTGGGATTAGAAAATGGATCTCCTGACACTCAGGCCTGTGTTCTTTCCACTAGGCCACAGTACCTCAGGGCAGAAATCATTGCATGACAGAATTTAATAAAGGCTATGCACTATAAGGATCATAAATACATTTACAAACTTCTAATGAAGAAAAACCACATAATCATAGACTTAAATATGCCCATAAAAGCTAAATTGAGAAGACTGCCATATACAAAAATTGCTTCTGACAATTCTCTCTATTTAACATTTGCTTTCAATTCTCTCTTCACTGGCCCGAGTAAGGCTTCTGGTGAATTCCCTTTCCTCATCTCCCGTCTTGTTCAATTATTTTCAAAATTGAAAAGTCGAGGGGAGAGGAATGCTGCTAGCCATTTTATTCTCCATAAATTAAACTTCCCTATCAAAATTTAACTATTCTTTTAGACCAGATTCCAACATCCAAGCTGAGCAGAAGAATCTGGGAACCAGAAGAGTTCTGTGCCTTTTTGGAAATTATGTTAGAACTGCGAGGTTCAGATAGCTTTCCTTCCTCTTGTACCTAGTCAGATTTCTGTTCTCGAGGGCAGATGTGAAATAAAAAAATAAAACGGTCCACATCTTCTTCTGTTTCTTCAGGCTGCAAATCAACTTTCACGTGTTCAGGTCCATTTCATTGGTTCATTTTGACTTGATCAATTAATCAATCAGTGGTACTTATTAAAGGCTTTCTGTGAACAGAGAACAGTTGCAATGCCCAGCCTCTACATCACACTTTCTTCCTTCTGATGCTTTAACAACACGAATTAAATGTCTAGTTGGGTTGGCTAAGCATTTCATTGGTCTGCAGTTGAAATTCATCCCAAATACAGCTCTGTTGCAAGGAAACTATTCCAACTTCGTGAATCTTTATCCTGAAACCGCCCGGTTGAGTTGGCTGATAGGCCTTCTGTGAATTTAATGATATCTGAAATGTGGAACGGCCTCCAAGTTCTGCAGTCAGACAAGTATGCTATTTCTTTGAGATGATTTATTTAATATGTTGTCCAAAAATAGTACACAGAATCAATTTATTGGAACCCGTGTGAGGAGGGTTTTTTTTTTTTTTTGGCTAGGGGATCCATGGGCATACTTGAAAGCAGTGGGAAAGGAGCCATTGGAAAGTGTGCGGTTGAAAATGGAGGTCAGGGAGGGAAGAAGGAATGGGGCAATTACTTTGATGAGATGAGAAGGGATGAGGTCAGAAGCGGAGGTGGAGGGGGTTGAATTTGAGAGGAAAAGGGAGATCTCTTGAGATACGGCTGAGAAAGTGGGAGAGTTGAGGAGGGGGCTGGAGGAGGAAGGAACTGTAAAGGAGGAGGGAAGATTTTAGGGAATCCATGACTAATGGTTTCAATTTTACTGACAAAGTAAATGGCCAGGTCATTAGGAGCAAGAGATAGGGAAGATGGGAGGCAGGGGTTTTGAGGAGGGAATTGAAAGTCTTAAAAAGCTGTCATGGGCAATGTGTGGGAGTCAATAAGGATGGAGAAGTATTGTTGCTGGGTGGATGAGAGGGCAGAATTAAAGCAGGAGAGGATGGATGAGTTTGACTTGGTGTTTAGATTTCTGCCTGCAGTGGTCCAGAGTTCATGCACAAGAGCAGAGGAAGAGTACTGTGGGGGAGATTCAGGACTGTGGATTAGTGATATGTGATCAAATGAGGAATGGGGCTTGACTTAGCTGAGCTAAAGGGAAGGGCAATGTTGAGGGTGTGGATTTGGGGGTCAAGAGAAGATAGCTGGGGTATGGAAACCAAATGGGGCATCTGTTTAGAAAATTGGATGGGGTCTAATCCCAGCTCCATCACTTGTCTGCTTTGTGACCTTGGGCAAGTCACTAACCTTCTCTGCCTCTGTTTCCTCATTTGCAAAATGAGGATTAAGGCTGTGAGTCTCACGTGGGACAGAGACTGTGCCCAACCTGATTAGCTTGTATCTACCTCAGTGCTTAATACAGTGTCTGACACAGAGTAAGTGCTTAACACATACCATTAATAACAAAAACAAAAATAACAGTGCACAACAGTACTCTCAATGGACTCGGGATGAAGTCACACAATTCCATAATGCAGGCATGTGACAAAAGGCTCATCAAAGGTAGATTTGGTAGAATTCAGCTTAACTCTGCCTCTTTGAGTCCCGGAGGTGAGAAACGGTAATGAAGTAAGAAAGTATTGTAGATATTGGTGGCAGCACAGTAAGTATCCCTGAATTTCTCCTTGTGGGGTGAAGGCACACATTCTTAATCTGCCTCTATTTTTGCACAAAATTTCCATTAGGGCAGGACCCATTTTTACATAGATTTACACAGAGGCAGGGCACATATTCACAGACAAGCACAGTCTTACTAAGTTGGCCCACCTATTCAACAAAACAGATGGTTGAAATCTAGTTATGTGTTGAGAAAATCCTTTCCCTACATGTAAATGTAGCGTACACATTAATTAATCAACTATTTTGCAGATCACTTGAGCTGAGAAGCAAAATATAAATGCAATTCGTTCCAAAAGTTATGATCCCTTTGGTCTGGTGCCTTCATTTCATGGATCAAAATACATTTCTCTTGGACATGAATATATAAAATCAGAAAATGGCTAGCCGCAAATCCTGAAGACTCTTCTGCTCTTTCCAAGCTTAATATATTTACTAAGTAATTTTCCTTCTTCTGTACCTCTATTGGAGAGCTCAATATTTTGAAGATCTGATGGATCTGGATTGAGTGGCAACATGAAAAGCAAAGTAAATTATAATCTCTGGAGATTACCGTTCCACAATGAGCAAAATTATCCATCTCAAGGCACTGGACAAGCTTAAGCTGACAACGATCTTCAGAAATCAGTCAATCAATCATTCATCTGTATATTGAGTGCTTACCGTGTGCAGAGCATTTTACTAAGTACTTGGGAGAGCACAATGTAACAGTGGGTAGACATGGTCCCTGACTACAGTGACTTTACAGTCTAATGGGGAAGGCAGATAGTAATAAAAATAAATTGAATTACGGTTATATACATAAGTGTTGTGAGACTGAAGGAGGGGTGAATAAAGAGTGCAAATCGAAGTGCAAGGGTGATGCAGGAGGGAGTGGAAGAAGAGGAAATAAGGGTTTATATTCTAGAAATAAGATTAGCATCAGGTGATTCATGAATGAGAGATCGATCACGAGCTCACTGTGGGCAGGGAATATGTCTCTGTTGCTGTACTGTACTCTCCCAAGTGCTTTGCACACAGTAATTGCTTAATCGGTATGACTGAATGAATGAAAGTTCCCATTGGGGTATTAAAAATGATGGTCATGTAATGCCCAAAAAATGAAAACCAGTTTTTATTTAATCTCCCTCACATTATCACTCTTTAACCCACAAAAATGTTTAATTGTAAACAATGATCAGGAGATGGAGAGCACCTTGGCCATGAGTGCACTGTAGTCTGCAAGTTTCTTTAAGACCAAACTCTTCAATTCCTCTCCTCTTATTCCGAGGTTCAGAGCTACCTGTAATAGCTCCATTCCGACTATTACTGAACATTTATTGGGTGGGTGTATTCAGTCAATCAGTGAATAGTCTTCTTGAGTGCTTCCTATGTGCAGAGCATTGGTTTAGGCACTCGGGAGAGAACAATACCAGGGGGTTGTTAGACACAATCCCTGTGCTCAAGGAGTTTACGATCTATTATTTAGTTGATGCTGGCATTGAGCTGGGTCCTTTTCAGGGGTGCCAAGGTACAGACAATAACACACACACACACACACACACACACACACACACACAAGTTAATGCCATTGATGATACACAGAGACAGAACTCCAGGTCCAGAGCAAACAATGGAGATGCATTTCTTTTTAATGGCATTTGTTAAGCGCTTACTATGTGCAGAGCACTGGTCTAAGTGCTGGGGGGGGGATACAAGGTGATCAAGTTGTCCCACGTGGGGCTCACAGTCTTAATCCCCATTTTACAGATGAGGGAACTGAGGCTCAGAGAAGTTAAGTGACTTGCCCAAGGTCACATAGCGGACATGTGGCAGAGTCAGGACTCGAACCCATGACCTCTGACTCCAAAGCCTGTGCTCTTTCCAATGAGCCACACTGTACAGGCAGCATGAGAGCAACAGCATGGCTTAGTGGAAAGACTAAAGTGTCTAGGAGTCAGAGGACCTGGGTTCTAATCCCGGCTCTGCCACTTGTCTGCTCTGTGTCCTGGGGCAAGTCACTTCACTTCTCTGTGCCTCAGTGTCCTCATCTATGAAATGGGAATTAAATCCTACTCCTTCTTACTTAGACTGTGAGCCCCTTGTGGACAGGAACTATGTCCAACCTGATTATTTGTATCTATCCCAGCCCTTAATACGATGCTTGGCAACATAGTAAGCTCTTAACAAATACAGTCATTATTTTTATTATTATCGTTATTATTATAAGCATTCAGAAGCATCCTCTGCACAAGGAATGGCTACTCCTTGCGCAGTAGAGTGAACTACTGCAGAGTTTTAATTTGCCTGCCTGCAAATGAGCTGGAAACCACACAATAATGCGAGCCACGATAATTGCAAGTGTGGCCTTTGTGTGGTGATTTGGGAAATTGAAATTAAAATGGAGATCATACAAGGAGACTAATTAGCAAGGGAGGCTTTGTGAAATTGGCATCCATTCTGTAAATGCTTTTCCGCCGATTAACTCTGGATTTTTTGTGATGTCTTACTCAAGTGGGAGACACGAGGCCTGTTCATATACAATACAAAGCGCTTAAATGAGGGAGGGAGGCGAATGAGAGGGATTAAAACTTGCGCTCATGTCAGTGATATTTTGGAGTAAAGATCTGGAAGAATCTGGAGCTGCCAAAGCTTTATCTGCGGTGCAGATGGGTCTTAAGAATTGGCCTTAATGAATGTTATTCCACTCTGCATTTGTTTAATAAGCTGGCAGCTTAATTAATAAGCCTTGTGAGCAACGAACCCTGGGAACGACTGCAGTCTTATTTTATCGGTGCGTTATTCACATTATAATCGGGTTGGTCTCCATCATGGCCTCACTTCTTCCTCAATCTCCCCTCCACACACTGGCCGAGTTGGCTCTGTTATGTCTTGGAAGGCTCAGAACTGGTTTTCCCTTCCCGGTTTGGAGAGGGGACTCCTGACATGGAGGAAAAGTAGGGCGGCCTGGCGGAAGAAGCGGACTCCACCACTTGCCTGCTGGGTGACCTTGGACAAGTTACTTGACATCTCTGTGCCTGGGTTTCCATATCTGTAAAATGGGTATTCAATATATGTTTTCTCTTGACCACAGACTCTGAACCCCATGTGGACAAGCAACTGTTTCTCACCTGATAGTATTGTATTTATTCCAGCGTAACTATGTGGTTGGCACATGATTGATCAATCAGCTGTGCTTACTGAGTGCTCACTTGGGAGAGTACAACATAACATTCATTCATTCAATCGTATTTATTGAGCGCTTATTGTGTGCAGAGCACTGTACTAAGTGCTTGGGAAGTACAAGTTGGCAACATATAGAGACGGTCCCTACCCAACAGCGGGCTCACAACAAAACAAAACATACTAACAAAATAAAATAAATAGAATAGTAAATATGTACAAGTAAAATAAATAGAGTAATAAATATGTACTAACATATATACAGGTGCTGTGGGGAGGGGAAGGAGGTAAGGCGGGGGGGGGGGATGAGGAGGGGGAGGAAATCAGGTTGTCCCACGGGCTCACAGTCTTCATCCCCATTTTACAGAGGAGGTCACTGAAGCCAAGAGAAGTGAAGTGATTTGCCCGAAGTCACACAGCAGACAAGTAGCAGAAGCGGGATTAGAGCCCATGACATCTGGCTCTCAAGCCCAGGCTCTTGCCACTGAGCCATGCTGCTTCTCTGCATGCAGGGCATGCAGTCAGCGCTCAATAAATGAGCGCTGACTGAGAAATCTTTATTTTACCATTACAAAAGTTTATTGTGAAAACATTTGACAGGAAGGAAGGACGGGTGGGCGGGTGGACAGATGGGCGGACGGACAGGTTCTCTCAAACTCGCTCCAAGGCTTCCAACATAATGATACTGTTGCCTCTTATGACCACCATTCATTCAATCGTATTTATTGAGCGCTTCCTGTGTGCAGAGCACTGTACTAAGCGCTGAGGAAGTACAAGTTGGAAAAAAACTTGGTTAGATGCCGCGAAGTAGGTGGCAATGCCTTAACCATATATGTGTTGTATAGGACTTCTTCCATCCTTCTCAAGGGGAGTACTAACCTTCTCTCCTTTCATACAACACAATGTATGCCATGCCAATGTTGTTCTGCTGGCCACTGTGGGCCACCTTCACACACTCGTCGTTCATACCAGGTTCATGAAGGGATCGAAGCCGCGGAGGATCCCCTGAACGTGCCGTCCGCCGTTCAGCTTCAGTGATCGCTTCTTGTCCATAAACTAGACTGTGAGCCCACTGTTGGGTAGGGACTGTCTCTATATGTTGCCAACTTGGACTTCCCAAGCACTTAGTACAGTGATCTGCACACAGTAAGCACTCAATAAATACGATTGATTGATTAATCGATAAACTTCTTGAGCTCAGGGCGGTGCGCCTTGCTCATCCTGCCGCCGGCCACGCGTTGGGACTGCCGCCTTCCCGCGCGTGCGCCAGTATGCCAGACGCACTCCCTGCTCACAGTGAGCTCGCAGTCTTGAAGCAGCATGGCCTAGTGGATAGAGCAGGGTCCTGGGACTCAGGAGGTCATGGGTTCTAATCCTACCTCTTCCACTTGTCTGCTGTGTAACCCTGTGCAAGTCACTTCATTTCTCTGGGCCACCAGTTACCCCATCTGTAAAATGGGGATTGAGACTGTGAGCTCCATATAGGACAGGGACTGTGTCCAACCCGATTTGCTTGTATGGTGCCTGACGTATAGTAAGCACTTAACAAATTCCACAATTATTATTATTATTATTGTTAGAAGGAGAGCTCTTAGTACAGTGTCTGACACATAGTAAATGCTTAACAAATTCCACAATTATTATTATTATTGTTAGAGGAGGAGCTTTTAGTATAGTGCCTGACATGTAATAAGCACTTAACAAATTCCACAATTATTATTATTGTTAGAAAGGGAGCTCTTAGTACAGTGCCTGGCACATAGTGAATGCTTAACAAATTCCACTATTATTATTATTATTATTATTGTTAGAGGGGGAGCTCTTAGTACAGTGCCTGACACATAGTAAATGCTTAACAAATTCCACTATTATTATTATTATTAGAGGGGGAGCTCTTAGTACAGTGCCTGACACATAGTAAATGCTTAACAAATTCCACTACTATTATTATTATTATTGGAGGGGGAGCTCTTAGTACAGTGCCTGACACATAGTAAATGCTTAACAAATTCCACTATTATTATTATTATTATTGTTGGAGGGGGAGCTCTTAGTACAGTGCCTGACACATAGTAAACGCTTAACAAATTCCATTATTATTATTATTATTATTATTGTTGGAGGGGGAGCTCTTAGTACAGTGCCTGACACATAATAAATGCTTAACAAATTCCACTACTATTATTATTATTATTAGAGGGGAAGCTCTTAGTACAGTGCCTGGCACATAGTAAATTCTTAACAAATTCCATTATTATTATTATTGTTGGAGGGGGAGCTCTTAGTACAGTGCCTGACACATAATAAATGCTTAACAAATTCCACTACTATTATTATTATTATTAGAGGGGAAGCTCTTAGTACAGTGCCTGGCACATAGTAAATTCTTAACAAATTCCATTATTATTATTATTGTTGGAGGGGGAGCTCTTAGTACAGTGCCTGACACATAGTAAGTGCTTAACACATTCCACAATTATTATTATTATTGTTAGTGGGGGAAAATGAAAATAAAATAAATAAACTAAGAATATATACATAAGTGCTGTGGGGCTGAGGGAGGGGTGAAAAGAGGAACAAATCCAAGTGCTGTGCTTATTTATTATCATCTTTAGAAATGTTGATAAATACAATAAGTTCAGTGACTTGCCCAAGGATAACTCAGCAAGAAATCAGCAGATGGAGGATTAGAACTCAGGTCCTTCTGATTCCCAGGCCCACGCTCTTTCTACAGGCCATGCTACTTCTCCAAGTTCCGCTCCTTGTTCAACTTGATGGAATGTTTGGATTCATTAATGATAATTAATGATGATGATGCCGTAGCCCAAATATGTTGTCCAGTATAATGGGCTGACTGGAAATAAAAATTGCATTAAGAGACCAATCGGCCAAGCCTCGGACTGGAAATTATTAATGACAATAACAATGATAATAATAATAATTATGGTATTTGTTAAGTGTGCACTCTATGCCAGGCACTGTACTAAGCGCTGGGGTGAATTGCAAGCACAGTCCTTGTCCCATGTGGGGTTTGCAAAATGTTATTCCCTCCCAAGCCCTTGACTCAGAGTTTCCAAGCACTTGGTCCTCAGCCTCGTGGTAGTTGCCAGCGCTTTGTCCGTTTGTCCAACACCCTCCACCCTCCCGCCTCTGTCCTGTTAAATCCCTTCCCCTTCTTCCAGGTTCAGAGAACCCAGACACGTCTCAGCAGAATGCCCAGCCACAGAAACATTCAATTAATCAATCAATCAATCAATCAATCATATTTATTGAGCGCTTACTGTATGCAGAGCACTGTACTAAGCGCTTGGGAAGTACAAGTTGGCAACATATAGAGACAGTCCCTACCCAACAGTGGGAAACATTCCATCAAATTGAGCAAGGAGAGGAATTTGGGGAAACAGCATGGCCCAGTGGATAAAGCACAGGCCTGTGAGTCAGAAGGACCTGAGTTCTAATCCTGCCTCTGCCGATTTCTTGCTGAGTGACCTTGGGCAGGCCACTTAGCTTCCCTGGGCCTCAGTTTCCTCAACTGTGAAATGGGGATTAAATTAGTCCAACCTGATAAACTTGTATCTACCCCAGTGCTTAGGACAATTCCTGGCATATAGTAAGCGCTTAGTAATACCATAAAAACAAAAAAACAATCAAAAGCCTTCTTTTTCCTTTATTCTTAGATGGTGAACCCTCTAAGAATAAAGGGTTATTCTTTATTCTTGGGGACCAGAGGACCCTTTCCCAATGCTTAGGAATAATAATAATGGCATTTGTTAAGCACTTACTATATGCAAAGCACTGTTCTAAGTGTCGGGGTGGGGGGGTACAAGGTGATCAGGTTGTCCCACGTGGGGCTCACAGTCTTAATTCACATTTTACAGATGAGGTAACTGAGGCTCAGAGAAGTTAAGTGACTTGCCCAAGGTCACACAGCAGACATATGGGGGAGCTGGGATTAGAACCCATGACCTCTGACTCCAAAGCCCATGTCCTTTCCACTGAGCCACTCTGCTTCTCTAGTACAGCACTAGGTTCCTTGTAAGCACTTAATGAGTCGCTTAACTTCTCTATACCTCAGCTACCTCATCTGTAAAATGGGGATTAAGTCTGTGAGCCCCACGTGGGACAACCTAATCATCTTGTATCCCCCCAGCACTTAGAACAGTGCTTTGCACATAGTAAGCACTTAATAAATGCAATTATCATTATTATTATTATTATTATTATTATTATTATTACTGCTCCTGCTACCAGGGAGGAATCAAACAAAAACTCCTCACCATTGGCTTCAAGGTACTCCATCACCTCGCCTCCTCCTACCTCAACTTGCTTCTCTCCTTCTACAACGCAGCCTGCACACTTTGCTCCGCTAGTGTTAACCTTCTCACTGTACTGACCCCTGGCCCACGTCCCACCTCTGGCCTGGAACGCCCTCCCTCCTCAAATCCCCTTCCAGACCGTGAGCCCGTTGTTGGGTAGGGACCGTCTCTATATGTTGCCGATTTGTACTTCCCAAGCACTTAGTACAGTGCTCTGCACACAGTAAGCGCTCAATAAAAATGATTGAATGAAGGAATGAATGAAATCTGCCAGACAATTAATCTCCCCTCCTACAAAGCCTTACTGAAGGTACATCTCCTCCAAAAGGCCTTCCCAAACTAAGCCTCATTTTTCCTCATCTTCCACTCTCTTCTGCATCACCCTGACTTACTCCCTTTGCTCTCCCCCACCCCCTTCCCAGCCCCACAGAACTTATGTATAAATCTGTAATTTTATTTATTTATATTGATGTCTGTTTATTTGTATTATTGATGCCTGTCTCCCCCCCTCTAGATAATGAGCTCGTTGTGGGCAGGAATTGTCACTCCTTATTGTTGCACTGCACTTTCCCAAGCGCTTAATATAGTGGCCTGCACACAGTAAGCACTTAATAAATACGATTAAATGGATTGAATGAATGAATAAATGGAATGTATTGTGTTTCTATCAGTTAGCCACTGACTCAGTGCCGGCCTTTCTTGGAGCCCTGGAGAGATTGAGAGAAGCAGGATTGTCTCTAATGATCCCTGCTTTTTCTCCCTCCAATCCAATCCTCAATGTCTATACCCACCAGTGGGATGAGCTATGAGTTGGACGTATGCTACTGCACAAATGCCTGTGCTCTTTGTGCCTGGAAGGAAGGTAAGTGATTAACAGGGCAGAGGCAGGAAGCTCTGAAGGGGCAAGCAAAGCATTGGAAACTACCAGGGTCCGTGGGCATGCTTTTGGGTAACTTCCAAAGAAGCATGGCCTAGTGGCTAGAGCATGGGCCTAGGAATCAGAAAGACCTGGGTTCTAATTCCGGCTCTGGCACTTGTCTGCTGTGTGACCTTGGGCAAGTCATTTAAGTTCTCTGAGCCTCATCTGAAAAATGGGGATGAAGACTGTGAGCCCCACATGGGACAACCTGATCACCTTGTATCCCCCCCAGCGCTTAGAACAGTGCTTTGCACATAACAAATGCCATCATTATTATTGTCTGCTGTGTAACCATAAGCCAGTCACTCAGTTTCTCTGGGTCTTCTGTAAAATGGAGATTAAGACTGTGTTCTCCACATAGGATATGGACTATGTCCAATCTGATTCGTTTGTATCTACCACAGGGTTTAGTACTGTCTCTATACGTTGCCAATTTGTACTTCCCAAGCGCTTAGTACAGTGCTCTGCACATAGTAAGCGCTCAATAAATACGATTGATGATGATGATACTGTAAAAACAGAACAAAACAAAAAATGTCCCTCCTCCTGCACCTCGTCTCCCAAGGATTCCTGGAGCGTCCTGTGGGGAGGATCCTGATGTGAGTCTCCTAGGTGCAGCCCCTCTCTGGGGAGTCTTTAATCAGTGGTATTCATTGAACTCTGTACTAAGTGCTTGGGAGAGTACAATACAACGGAATGAGTGGACATGTTTCCGGACAATAGTGAGCTTGGAAGGCTCATTATGGACTGAGAAGGTCCTTGGCTCCAAATTGCCTTCGCTGCCCAAGGTTCAGGGAGTTTCCTCTTCACCTCAGCCTCGTCAGTGTCTACCATACATTCGGAGATGAGCACACTGTCAGGAGCAACATCTTCAAACCTGGGATCTGGGTTCTAATCCTGACTTGGACACTAGTCTGTCATGTGACCTTGGGCAAGTCACTTCACTTTGCTGAGCCTCAGTTACCTCGTCTGTAAAATGGGGATTGAGACTGTGAGCCCCATGTGGGACAGGGACTGTGTCCAACCCCATTTGCTTGTATCCACCCCAGCGCTTAGTACAGTGCCTCACATATAGTAAGTGCTTAATAAATACCATAATTATTATTATTGTTATTTTATATCTAGACTGTAAGCTCACTGTGGGCAGGGAACGTGTCTACCAATTCTGTTGTATTGTTCTCTCCCAAGTGCTTAGTACAGTATAGAGCACATAGCGAATACGATTGATGGACAGGAAACGTGTATAGCAACTGTTGTATTGAACTCTTCCAAGCGCTTAGTACACTGCTCTGCCCACAGTAAGTGTTCAATAAATATGATTGGTGGATTGATAGCTAAATAATGAATTTTAAATCATTTTCTACACTGCATTAACTTACTCACACCCCAATCAATTCATCTTAACCTGGAATTTTCCTTTCTAACCAGAGGCCAAGCTTTGTCATCCTTTAATTGAAAAAGACAGACAAAATTAAAGTCCAATATGCTTTCCCAATAAATCTTTGACTTGAAGTGTTTTAATTAGTTCAGGCACTGGAGAGGCAGGGTTTGAAATAACACCTCCGCCTTTCTCAGTGACATGGCTAATGGTATTTAAGGCACGGTGAATTCTGTTCATTTTCAAACCTCGAGCCAAAAAGAAAGCATTTCTAAAAGTCATTCCCTCTGCGGCCATGAATGCATCTTCTTTATGTAAAGTCAACTGATATTCAACCCCGTTTTTTTCCCACTGGGCAGCACTCAATCCAGTAATAATAATAATGATGATACTAGTTAAGTGCTTACTATGTGCCAGGCACTGTACTAAATTTTGTTGGTATGTTTGGTTCTGTTCTCTGTCTCCCCCTTTTAGACTGTGAGCCCACTGTTGGGTAGGGACTGCCTCTATGTGTTGCCAATTTGTACTCCCCAAGCGCTTAGTACAGTGCTCTGCACATAGTAAGCACTTAATAAATACGATTGATTGATTGATTGATTGATTGAAGTGCTGGGATGGATACAAGGAAATCAAGTTGGACACAGTCCTTGGCCCATGTGGGGCTCACAGTCTCAATCCCCATTTTTCACATGAGGTAGTAAAGAAGTGAAGTAACTTGCCCAAGGTCTTCCATAGTTATCTCAATTAAAGATTCTCAGACCTAGCAGGAGCCTTGCTTTCTGCCCCCTTGGCGGTCAAAGAATATTTCCTGTCAGTAAGATGGATTCTTTCTAAAACACAGCATAAGGAGGTGTGTGTGAGCCACCACATACATGTTTTGTTTTGTTGTCTGTCTCCCCCTTCTAGATGGTGAGCCCGTTGTTGGGTAGGGACCGGCTCTATATGTCGCCAACTTGTACTTCCCAAGCACTTAGTACAGTAATCTGCACACAGTAAGCGCTCAATAAATATGATTGAATGAATGAATGAATGAACAAAAGAGAAGGAAAGTTTGTATGATGTCAGTACAGTGTTTGTGCGATGTCAACAAATCAGGAGCCAAATGGATTTAGTGCCTGCTCTGAGGAGCAAAAACACCTAAGTCCTTGTTTGCAGAAGTTATTTGCTTGTTTACTGTTTCATTATGAATTTATTTTGCACATAGTAAGCGCTTAATAAATGCCATCATTATTATTATTATTTATCTGCTTCGGGTTATTATTTTTATCTGCTCTCACATTCCTTAACTTCTGTGCCAATTTATGTCTGCTTGTCTCTAAATTAGCTTATAGGCTATTCAGGTGAAGGGATCATGCCTTATTCTTCTTCCCTTAGACATCCAGTCTAGTGATCTGAACAGAATAGTATCCAATAAAGTGCTTGACAAACTGTTCAGTCTCAGTACGGAGCTCAGCACACAGCGGCGGAACATGTCTACCAACTCTGTTGTGGGGAAGCAGCATGGCTCAGTGGAAAGAGCACGGGCTTTGGAGTCAGAGGTCAAGGGTTCAAATCCCGGCTCCACCACTTGTCATCTGTCTTTGGGCAAGTCACGTAACTTCTCTGTGCCTCAGCTACCTCATCTGTAAAATGGGGATTGACTGTGAGCCCCATGTGGGACAACCTGATCACCTTGTAACCTCCCCAGTGCTTAGAACAGGGCTTTGCACATAGTAAGCACTTAATAAATGCCATTAATATTATTATTATTTTCTCCCAAGCTTAAACAGTGTGCTGCATACAGTAAGAATTCAATAAATATGATTGATTGAAAGTCTGGCTATATTCCAGAAGACTCATATTCATTCATTTACTCATTTATTGAGTGCTTACCATGTGCAAAGCACTGTTCCAAGAGCTTGGGAGAGTACATCATCATCATCAATCGTATTTATTGAGCACTTACTATGTGCAGAGCACTGTACTAAGAGCTTGGGAAGTACAAATTGGCAACATATAGAGACAGTCCCTACTCAACAGTGGGCTCACAGTCTAAAAGTACACTCAAATACCACGGCAAGAGAATAATGTGGAAAGTGCAAGGAATGGGAGGTGGAAAGTGCAAGGAATGGGAGGAGCAAAACCTGAGTTGTAGGCTGAATTCTGCCCTTAACCCAGACCTCAATTTTTCCACCTGGCCAACAGGGATGTTCAAAGGAACTGGAGTGCTATCTGCACACACCTAACGAATTGCGAGGGCAGGAGAGTTAGCGGGAAGCCAAGACCTGAGCAGGCGACCCCACTGATTGACATCGTGATCTGGAGGAGAAAGCCTGCGGAGATCGGGACTGACAGACACACGCTCACCTGAGAAAGCCTCCGTGGCTCATTACTAGCAGCCTCTCCTGGGGACCCAAACAGAAAGGTCTGAGCTCTATTACACCTCAGAGGATGGAGTCTCAGCCTAGGGCATCAGGGGGCAAAGATAATTTTCCTCAGTACGCACTGCATGCCTTTCACATTGATGAGCTTGGCAATAGCAATGCGTGTGTCATCAGCAGTAATATTAATTAATTGGCTGTGGGATTTAGCGTGATTCTGGGGAGGGATGGAGGCTCAGGGAACAGATCTTGCAGATTCCTGATCTGAATCTCCCAGCAAGGCCATCCTACTGGAAATGCATTATGTAAATTGCAATTACACCCCCCACTTCAAAGCCTTATTGAAGATACACCTCCTCCAAAAGGCCTTCCCAGACTGAACCCACTTTTCCTCATCTCCCACTCCCTCATCTCCCACTCCCTTCTGTGTCACCCTGACTTGCTCCCTTTACTCTTCCCCCTCTCCCAGCTCCACGGCACTTATGTATATATCTGTAATTGTATTTATTTGTATTATTATTATTAATAATAATGATAACGTTTATTAAGTGCTTACTATGTGCAAAGCACTGTTCTAAGCGCTGTTGAGTTTACAAGGTGATCAAGTTGTCCCATGTGGGGCTCACAGTTTTTTTTAAAATTCCCATTTTACAGATGAGGTAACTGAGGCACAGAGAAGTTAAGTGACTTGCCCAAAGTCACGCAGCTGACAGGTGGCAGAGCCGGGATTTGAACCGATGACCTCTGACTCCAAATCCCGTGCTCTTTCCACTGAGTCACGCTGTTGATGTCTGTCTCCCCCTTCCAGAACGTGAGTTCACTGTGTGTAGAGAATGTCCCTGTTTGTCATTGTATTGTACTTTCCCAAGTGCTTAGTACAGAGCTGTGCACACATTAAGCTCTCAATAAATACAAATGAATGAGTGAATAGGTAGGTTCAAAATCCAGTGGGATGTAAACCTATGGAGTTTGTTCCCGCAAGAAATTATGGAGATAGAAAATAGCAGACGTTTGAAGCGGATCCATGAGGAAGTAGGCCATGCCATTAAACTGGAGGAAAAATCAGGGATGGAGAGAGGAGAATTAGAGGTGTTGGATGGACCATCTATAATCATGAATATGAAAGTCCAGAAAGGCAGCCAAAATGTGATTTTTCAAAGAGTCCTGGTGTCTTTGTTGGAGTTAGTTTCCTAGCTGAGTGGAATTTCTTATGTTCTTATCTTCCTCAAACTCTGCCCACTGTACCAGGTAGCTGAAAGTGAACAAAATTCTGTATAAATCAAGTCCTCTGTCCAGGTTGCTGTTCATTCATTCTTTCACTCAATTGTATTTATTGAGTGTTCACTGTGTGCGAAGCACTGTACTAAGTGCATGGACGAGTACAATATGGCAATGAATAGACACATTCCCTGCCCATGACAAGCTTACAGTCTAGAGGAAGAGTTTGTTCCAACCACTCATGACTTATTCTTAAACTCATTGTGGGCAAGGAACTTGTTAACAAACTCTGTTATATTGTACTCTCCCAAGCCCTTAGTACAGTGCTAGACACACAGTTTGTGCTCAGTAAATACTATTGATTGATTGTGAATCAGAGTGGCTCAGTGGAAAGGGCACGGTCTTTGGAGTCAGAGGTCATGGGTTCAAATCCTGGCTCTGCCAATTGTTAGCTGTGTGACTTTGGACAAGTCACTTTACTTCTCTGTGCTTCAATTACTTCATCTGTACAATGGGGTTAAGACTGTGAGCCCCCTGTGGGACAACTTGACCACCTTGTAACTTCCCCAGCAGTTAGAACAGTGCTTTGCACATAGTAAGTGCTCAGTAAAAGCCATTATTATTATTATTGTTATTGATTTCCTCCAAAAGGTCTTCCCAGATTAAGCCCTCTTTTCTCCAGCTCCCTTCCCTTTCTGATTTATCTATACATTTGGAGCTGCACCCTTTGGTCATTTGATATTTGCCCCAGCAAATATCCAGCACTCAGCGTGACTCAGTGGCAAGAGCCCAGGCTTGGGTGTCAGAAGTCATGGGTTCTAATCCTGGCTCCACCACTTGTCAGTTGTGTGACTGTGGGCAAGTCACTTTACTTCTCTGGGCCTTAGTTCCCTCATCTGTAAAATGGGGATGAAGGCTGGGAGCCCCACGTGGGACAACCTGATTACCTTGCATCCTCCCCAGCGCTTAGAACAGTGCTTTGCACATAGTAAGCGTTTAACAAATGCCGTTATTATTATTATATCTTTAAATTGTGTATTGTGAATTATTTCTTGATTTTAATGTCATTCTCTCCCTCACTGTGGGCAGGGAACACGTCTACCAACTCTGTTTTATTGTACCCTTGCAAGTGCTTCCTAAGGCGCTTTGCACACGGTAAACACTCAATAAATACCACTGATTGATTAATCTCCTCTGAAAGACCTTTCCTGATTAAGTCCTCTTTTCCCTGGCTCCCTTCTCCTTCTGTGTTGTCTATGTACTTGGATCTCTGTCCTTTGGGAATTTGACATTCATCCCACCCTCAACCCCACAGCACTTATGTGAATCTCTTTAAATTATATATTACAAATTTTTCTATATTAATGTCTGTCTCCCCCTGTAATAACAATAATTATGGTATATGTTAAGCGCTTACTATTTGCCAGGCACTGTACTAAGCACTGGGGTGGGTATACAGAGAGAGAGAGAGAGAGAGAGAGAGAGAGAGAGAGAGAGAGAGAGAGGGAGGGAGAGGGAAAGAGGGAGGGAGAAAGAGAGAGAGAGATAAAAACAGAGTGGCTCAGTGGAAAGAGCACAGACCCTGGAGTCAGTGGTCATGGGTTCAAATCCCGGATCTGCCAATTGTCAGCTGTGTGACTTTGGGCAAGTCACTTAACTTCTCTGTGCCTCAGTTACCTCATCTGTAAAATGGGGATTGACTCTTGGCCCCCAGTGGGACAACCTGATGACCTTGTAACCTCCCCAATGCTTAGAACAGTGATTTGCATGTAGTAAGCGCTTAATAAATGCCATTATTATTATTATTATTATTATTATTATATACAAACAGTTCCTGCCCTGCATGGGCCAACAGTTTTAATCCCCATTTTACAGATGAGGTAACTGAGGCACAGAGAAGTAAAGTGACTTGCCCAAGGCCATACAGCAGACAAGTGATGGAGCCAGGATTAGAACCCATGACCTTCTGACTCCTAGGCCCGTGGTCTATCTGCTATTCCAGGTTGCTTCCCAGTGGTTCCCAGTGCTTTCCAGTACTGCTTCCCTCTAGACTGTAAGCTCATTGTGAGCAGGGAACATGTCTACCAACCCTTGTGCTATTGTACCCTCCCAAGCACTAAGTAGAGTGTTCTGCAGAGCGCTCAGTAAATATGATTGATTGATTGTTGGATTCGTGTTGTCCTGCTCCAATTTTTCCACGCTACTTTGCCAACAGAGAAGGGTTTGGTGAATGGGCTCACGAATATCTTCCTTCTTAGGCATCTTTTCTTTGGGAAACCAAAACAAACTCAAGCGTTGGTTTACTCCAAGGTTTATCTTGGCTCCACAAGACCCTTTCGGCCAAGTGTGATTTGTTCTTGGCTGGGGAAAAGATTTGACTGCAAGAACTGCTATTTCCTCCTACTTCCCTGCGTCCCATTCACGGCACAGCTGCTAGCAACAGGCTACGGGGGAGTTTTTGTTAGGAGAGCATGATAAACAACGATCATTCTTTAATGAAACCAGGAAACGGTGTAACAAAACCAAATGCCAGGCTTATAAAGTATGTGGGTGTGATTTTTTTTTTCTGTAAAAAAATAAAATAGACCTAGCGGTTCGGTTCCCGTTAAGTGGCACAATCAAATACTCTCTGAATGGCCATGGACTGCAGAGATAAACTCCTCTGGCAGCCACTGGGTCTGATTTCATATTTGGTAGTGGGCGGCCCCGGTGGGAGAAGATGGAGGGCTTTGGGAGAGATTGCGTGGATCCGGAAGGAAGGAGAAAGGGAATAACGTCTTGGATTTCCCTTGGGGTGTTCTCTTTGGGGTTACTGGTCCCCACAATTTCCCAAATTAAAGTAAATCAGAGAAGCCTCTCCGGGAGTCAGGAGACTTAGGTTCTAACCCCAGCTCCGCCACTTCCCTCTTGTGTGACCTTGGGCAAATCACTTAACTTCTCTGTGCCTCATCTGTAAAATAGGGATGAAATTCCTGTTCTCTCTCCCCCTTAGATTGTGAATTGCTTGTGGGACAGGGACTCTGTCTTGATCTGATTGTACTGTAGCTACCCTAATAATAATAATAATAATAATAATGGCATTTGTTAAGCGCTTACTATGTGCAGAGCACTGTTCTCAGCTCTGGGGGGGATACAAGGTGCTTAGGTTGTCCCACATGGGGCTCACAGTCTTAATCCCCATTTTACAGATGAGGTAACTGAGGCTCAGAGAAGTTAAGTGACTTGCCCAAGGTCACACAGCTGACATGTGGTGGAGTTGGGATTCAAACCCATGACCTCTGACTCCAAAGCCTGTGCTCTTTCCATTGAGCACATAGTAAGCGTTTAGCAAATGCCATAGTTCTTCTTATTAGAACTGTGAGCGGGGAGCAAGGCTGATAAGCTATAAATAAGGATTGTTTCCCGTTTGATTATTTTTCCCTAAAAAATGCCCCCATTTCCTCAATTCACCCGAATCACAAGCATCGCTTGACATTCCCATCCTGAATTATATAAATGACGCTGTGTTATGTAACCAGCAAAAACCATAATGGTTTTCATCACAGATGCGAGTGCCATTCTAAACCATGGCATAGAAGTGAGTGGGGACACAGCTCTGTCGACCGTGGACAAGGACACGTGGAGATTTTGTCATCCACAGTCATAGATTTGTATCCTTAACTTCAGCTAGTCATCACAAAATGTGTGTTGATAACCCCTGGATGACTTAATGAGAGCAACATTGACTAGTAGAGAAGCAGCATGGCTCAGTGGAAAGAGCACGGGCTTTGGAGCCAGAAGTCATGGGTTCAAATCCCGGCTCCACCGATTGTCAGCTGTGTGACTTTGGGCAAGTCACTTGACTTCTCTGTGCCTCAGTTACCTCATCAGTGAAATGGGGATTAAGACTGTGAGCCCCACATAGGACAACCTGATCACCTTGTAACCTCCCCAAGCACTTAGAACAGTGCTTTGCACACAGTAAGCACTTAATAAATGTCATTATTAGTAGAAAGAGCATATGCCTGGGGGTCAGAAGACCTGGCTTCTAGTCCCAATTCCACTAATTACCTGCTGCGTGACCTTGGGCAAGTCACTTACCTCTCTGTGCCTCCATTACCTCTTCTGTAAAATGGGGATTAAAACCCCATTCTGACCTAGACTGTGAGTCCTGGAGCCAGGAGAGGGCCTGGCTCCAAACTGATTGTCTTGAATGTACCCCAGAGCTTAGTAAAGTTCCTGATGCTTTACCAAGCGCTTAGTACAGTGCTCTGCACACAGTAAGCGCTCAATAAATATGATTGATGCATAGTAAGCACTTAACAAGTACCATATTAAAAAAATACAACCTATTTCACACCAATGGAAACAAAGGCATGCTCTGCCGATGGTGGGGAAAATCTAAAGAAAAATCCTAAATGAGATGGAGTCCTGAGGCTTTGGGCTCTCCGTTGCTTTGGGGGCAAGAATGCTTCCCTTGGCTCTCTGGATGTCTGAGCAGCCCAATGTACATTCCCCCTGAGTTGGGGAGAAGAGGAAACCAGAAAAGCTACCTAACAAAGAGAAGCAGTGTGGCCTAGTGGATACAGAATGGGCCTGGGATTGAGAAGGACCTGGATTTGAATCTTGGCTCTGTCACTTGTCTGCTGTGTGACTTTGGGCAACTCACCTCCCTGCTCTGTGCCTCAGTTACCTCATCTATAAAATGGGGATGAAGACCATGAGCCCCATGTCGGGCATGAACTGGGCCAACTGGATTAGTTCGTATCTACCTCAGTGCTTAGTCCAGTGTCTGGCACATAGTAAGGGCTTAACAAACACCATAAAAAGACAAACAAACAAACCAAAAAACCTCACCTTCACCAGTTCACCAGAGGACCATGACCAGTGGGGCATGGCATGAACCAAAAACCAAAAATGTTTCCAAAGATGATAACCCTTGCAATCCATCATGGCTGATACCAATGAGGAGCCAGGAAGACTCGGAAGGGTCTAAAATAGACTGATCACAGCAGTATCTGCATTTGATCATCATCATCAATCGTATTTATTGAGCACTTACTGTGTGCAGAGCACTGTGCTAAGCACTTGGGAAGTACAAATTGACAACATATAGAGACAGTCCCTACCCAACAGTGGGCTCACAGTCTAAAAGGGGGAGATAGAGAACAAAACCAAACATACTAACAAAATAAAATAAATAGAATAGATATGTACAAGTAAAATAAATAAATAAATAGAGTAATAAATATGTACAAACATATATACAGGTACTGTAGGGAAGAGAAAGAGGTAAGATGGGGGGGGATGGAGAGGGGGACGAGGGGGAGAGGAAGGAAGGGGCTCAGTCTGGGAAGGCCTCCTCGAGGAGGTGAGCTTTTAGTAGGGCCTTGAAGGGAGGAAGACATCTAGCTTGGCAGATGGGCAGAGGGAGGGCATTCCAGGCCCGGGGAATGACGTGGGCCGGGGGTCGATGGCGGGACGGGCAAGAACGAGGTACAGTGAGGAGATTAGCAGCAGAGGAGCAGAGGGTGCGGGCTGGGCTGGAGAAGGAGAGAAGGGAGGTGAGGTAGGAGGGGGCGAGGTGATAGACAGCCTTGAAGCCCAGGGTGAGGAGTTTCTGCCTGATGCGCAGATTGATTGGTAGCCACTGGAGATTTTTGAGGATTTGATGAGCTGTCAGGGTAGATTCCCCAGACTGAGCCCCCTCCTTCCTCTCCCACTCCTCCCCCTCCCTATCCCCCTGCCCTACCTCCTTCCCCTCCCCACAGCACCTGTATATATGTTTGTACATATTTATTACTCTATTTATTTTACTTGTACATATTTACTATTCTATTTATTTTATTTTGTTAATATGTTTTGTTGTCTGTCTCCCCCTTCTAGACTGTGAACCCGCTGTTGGGTAGGGACTATCTCTATGTGTTGCCAACTTGTACTTCCCAACCACTTAGTACAGTGCCTTGCACACAGTAAGCTCTCAATAAATACAACTGAATGAATTAATTTCAACATTCCAATAGGCAGTGGTGCTGAAAAAAAATCACTGGACCACATAAGATTAGCAAGCTAAATAATTATGGCGTACTGGTGCTCAATGAACATGTTTAATACTAGTTTGTAACTGCCCAAACAATTTTCTTGAATGTCACCCAAGAGCTAAACACCTTCCTGACATATTATTGTCCTTCAGTGAGACCTAAAGGATGATCATATAGTGACTATGTACAGAATGGAGTGCTGGAAGGGCTATTGTTTGATACATTCCCATGAGGTTGAAACCTCAACACTGGGCTATCCAAACCATGCAAATGGCTGAATTCTAGATTATGGGAAGAACAGTGGAGACAGTATGGTCTTGGCAGTTAGAAGGAAGTGGGTTCCAATCCTGGCTCTGCCACTTGCCCGCTGTGTGATCTTGGGCAAGTCCTTTAACTTCTCTGTGACCCAGTTTCCTCATCTGCAAAAGGGGGATTAAGAATGGGAGCCCCATGTAAGACATGGATTGTGTCCAACCTGATTAGCTTTTATCTACCCCATCACTTTGTCCAGTGCCTAGCACACAGTAAGTGCTTAACAAATATCATAAAAAAAAAACTACAGGGAAACAAAGGAACCTGGAAGAAATTCTGCAACCAATCGGGGCAATATATTACAAGCCTATGCACCTGAAAAAAGGATGGCCCTAAGAGAAATCCATGTATTCAATACGGGGTATTGGTAGTGCTTTGGTGAGAGTGACTCCAAGATCAGAGGTCGTTGTCCAACTCCTTGTGACTCCTCATTGCCCTGATTCATTCATTCAATCATATTTATTGAGCGCTTACTGTGTGCAGAGCACTGTACTAAGTGTTTAGAAAGTACAGTTCGATGAATGAGATGCTTTCTGACTCTCTGACAATGGAGGCTTCAGGAAAGTCACAACACCAAGATGGAGAAATAAAAAAAAACCTGCCAGCACTATGGCCCTAATCCCGATTACTCAGGAAGGACTAGAAGGACTCAGGAAGGTCTAGAAGAAGCAGGGGAGAGAAGGAAGTGCTAACTATCGCCTTTGAATACAAATGTTAACACCTGTTAACACTCCCTCCCCATCCCCCCACCTTACCTCCTTCCCCTCCCCATAGCACCTGTATATATGTATATATGTTTATATGTATTTATTACTCTATGTATTTATTCATTTTATTTGTACATATTTATTCTATTTATTTTATTTTGTTAATATGTTTTGTTTTGTTTTCTGTCTCCCCCTTCTAGACTGTGAGCCCACTGTTGGGTAGGGACTGTCTCTATATGTTGCCAAATTGTACTTCCCAAGTACTTAGTACAGTTCTCTGCACGCAGTAAGTGCTCAGTAAATACTATTGAATGAATGAATGAATGAATAAGAAAATGCCGCAAATGGCAGTCTTTCCATGCACATGATGTAAAAGGGATTGTAGAAACACCGGTTTCTGATCAGCCAACCCAACCCACCCTGATAAGCGCTCCCCTGTAGTTGTGTCACCGTCAAACCTTGACGCAGTTATGTCAAGCTAGATAGGTGTATTTATGCCATGCTCGGCAACAAACAGCAGGACAAGATAACTAATAGTGGAGTCCTGGCATGGAGTCAGCTCACTGACTTTGAGGCAGTGCTAACAGAAAGGTGTTTTTTGCTGGGTAAGACACTTGAGGGGAGTGGCTGACTTTGGGATTCCCCAAGCAACTGCTCAGTAGGTAACTGAACAGGACATGGGGTAGCCAAGAGGATGGATTAAACAGCACAATGAAGCACAGAGTCTCAAGCAACATAGCAAAGCAGTAGACTTGGGACACCATTGCAGAATAATAATAGCAGTGGTAATAATAATAATAATATTTGTTAAACACTTACTATATGCCAAGCACTGTACTAAATTCTAGGGTAGATACAAGATAATCAGGTCCCACATGGTATTTACAGTCTGAGTAGGCGAGCTTAGTAAAGAGTAAGCACTCAATAAATGCCTTAGAAGAGGGAATCCCCATTTTGCAGAGAAGTCACACAGCAGGTAAGCGGCAGAACTAAGATTAGAACCCAGAACCACTGATTCCCAGACCTCTGGTCTTTCCACTGGGCCATGCTGCAGAAGGCCAGATTTGGGGCAGCTACTGGGAGGGGGTGGAGGTAGTCTCTCAAAGCAAAAACAAACTCGGTGAAGATCAGTATTCCAAGAGACAGACTAAAAAAAAAAAAAACAGTTAAGCACTTAGTATGTGCCAAGCACTATTCTAAGCACTGGTGTAGATACAATATAGCATATCAGTCACAGTTCCTGCCCCACATGGGGCTCCCAATAGCTGTTCTCTCTACTACTTATACTGTGAGTCCCAAGTGGGACACGGACTGCATACAACCTGATTCGCTTACATCTACCCCAGGGCTGAGAACAGTGCTTTGTACATAGTAAGTGCTTAACAAATACCGCAGTTATTATTAAGAGGGAGGGAGAACATGCACTCTGTCCCCATTTCACAGATAAGGTAACTGAGGCCTATAGAAATTAACTGGCTTGCCCAAGGTCACCCAGTAGACAAGTGGAGGATGTGGGACTAATAATAATTGTGGTATTTGTTCATTCATTCATTCAATCATATTTATTGAGCACTTACTATGTGCAAAGCATGGTACTAAGCACTTGGGAAGTTAATGCTCTCTATGTGCCAGGCACTGTACTAAGCGCTGAGGTGGATACAAGCAAATTGGGTTAGACACAGTCCCTGTCCCACGTGGGGCTCACAGTCTTAATCCCTATTTTACAGATGAGTTAAATGAGGCCCAGAGAAGTGAAGCGACTTACCCAAGGCCATGCAGCGGACAAGTGGTGGAGGTGGGATTAGAACCCATGACCTTCTGTCTCCCAGGCCCGTGCTCTAGCCACTCCGCCACTTAGAAAACTTGTCCCTTGATCCTAGGGCCCGTCAGGAAGCAATGCAGCAGAGAAAGCACAAATAATCTTCACCTACACCCATTTGGAAAGGTTATGTGCTGGTCACATGTCATTTTTATCATCCCCACTCGTAGGCGTGGATAGGGTATCAGAAAGAGTGGCATCGTCATTGAAAATGAGACAATGATATACTTGTATCAAGATCTAATAAAGACTTCAGCTCTGCACCTGAACTGGAACATTTGAATAAGACCTTCAAATGAGTACTTTTAACCAAGACAATACCGACATTCTTCTGTTACTAAGCAATGGGCTGTTTTCCAAAAGAGTACGAAAGAACGTTTGGCATTGAACTATTGCCCAAAATGAAAATGTGTAACATTTAAAAATATGCCAAGTACCATATGCCACATTGGCTCCTATTATTCCAGTAACTCATAACACTTCTGGGTGCCAGTAAAAGCTAGTAGCCTGTACAATATGCTCTCCCTTTCGGCAAAATTACCTTGGTTTCATCCTGGCTGTTTCTGGGGCACTGAGAGGAGATTCAGTCATATTTATTGAGTGCTTACTGTTGGCAAAGCACTGTATTAAGCGCGAGGGAGAGTACAATATAACAACAAAGAGACACATTCCTCCCACAAATAGCTCACAGTCTAGCGAGGGAGACAGGCAGTAATATAAATAAATAAATAAATAAATAAATACATAAATAAACAGGTGTATACATTTGAGCTGTGAGGATGGGAGGGAGGATGAATGAAGGAGCGAGTAAGAGTGGCCCAGGAAGGAGATGTATTTCTGACACTGAGAAAGGTGTTAACCTTTTGGTGCACTTTTTGATCACCTCCTGAGGGAAAGCCCCATGGTCTGAGAGTAATGAAATCATCTGAGACTAATGAAATCACCAACAAAAGTTTAACAATTTACTCCCCTCTCATCATTTGCCAAAACCTCTCTTCCTCCTTGCCCTTTAGAAGAGATTGGATAATGTGTTTCTTCCGTCTTGTTTTTCAATGTCAGTCAATTGATCAATCGTAGTTATTGAGCTCTTACTGTGCACAGAACTCTGTACTAAGTGCTTGGGAGAGTACATCATAGCAGAGTTGATAAAAACTTTCTCTGCCTATAATGATCTTACAGTCTAGAATGGGCGACAGATGTTGATATAAATAAATAAATTACAGATATTCATTCAATCATATTTATTGAGCACTTACTGTGTGCTGAGCACTGTACTAAGCACTTGGATGTGTACATAAGTGCTATGGGGCTGAGGAAGGGGTGAATAAAGGGTGCAAATCCAAACTCAAGGTTGACGCAGAAGGGAGTGGGAGAAGAGTGTTGGTTGATGCTGTCAATACATTCCAAAAACCTCAGAGGGAAACAGGAGAATAGTTCCACAAAATGGCAGCCTCAGAACCCCCTGATAGTCCGGGTTTCCCCTCTCAATGAATTCAGTCCCTCTCATTTCTTGTTCATTCATTCGGTCATTTTTATTTAGTGCTTACTGTGTGCAGAGAACTGCCAAAGGAGCAATAGTAGAGTTTGACAAAATGGCATCTCCCGACTCGCCCATGAGAAGACTGTGTTTCCGAGGAGGACCTCGTGGGCGGACACAATCAGCCGCTTCGATTTTCTCACTCGGGCAACCCTTGAAGAGAGGAAGTTGAGCGGATTAACAGTTTCCTGAGGGGCATTTCAAAGATTCTTCCAGTCCACAGTGCTGCCATAGAGGTTTATGGCATCTTAGAGTGTGCTGAGTTCCAGGCGATTGCTTCTTTAACTCTCGTTTCATTGGAAGACATAAAAATCCAGTGGCCAAAAGAAATGTCCCTTCACTATTGGAGCACTGTGTTGGAGCAGATGGCAGAAGAATCTTATTAAACATGAGCCCACTGATGGTGGCTAAGGCCTCCATAAACCCAGCCGATTAGTCCTTATAAACCCAACCCTCAGTTGAACTCCCATTTAGTCTCTGGTATAATATTAAGCCTCTTACTAAAGCCTGTGATAAAACATCTTTAAAGGATCTAAATTCTTATTTCTGCAGTAGGGAAGGGCTATTTTCGTTAGGCAACAAATCATAGCCTTGGAAGATCTTCAGTATTCTAACCAGCTGAGATTCATCATGACGCTAACACTCTGGATAAAATGCCATTTTCAGATATTTGGGAATTTTTGTGTTTGTTAAGGACTTACTGTATGTCAAACACTGCTCTAGGTTAATTAGGTTGGACACAGTCCCTGTCCCACGTGCGGCTCACAATCTAAGTAGAACTGAGGCACAGAGAAGTTAAGTGACTTACCCAAGGTCACACAGAAACCAACAGGGAGAGGTGGGATTCGAACCCAGATCCTCTGACTCCCAGGCCCATGCTCTCTCTCCTAGTCCCCTCCCTTAATAATCAGCTCAAACAAACTTAGTTTCCTATTTTAACATTTATCCAGAAGCAGATTAAACAATACCTGATGACCAGATTGAGTCAGACCCCTAGATTCTGTTACACCTAGAAATAAGTTGTCTGTTTTCCTTTTTAAAATTGAATTTACTTTTTCAAATCTTTTTACACTTTTCGAACTTAAAATTTCCTTTTTAAAATCTTCCCCCCAACCCCCCAGCCCTTATGTATGTATCTGCATGGCTCAGTAGAAAGAGCACGGGCTTAGGAGTCAGAGGTCATGGGTTCAAATCCCGGCTCCTCCACTATCAGCTGTGTGACTTTGGACCCGTCATTTCACTTCTCTGGGCCTCAGTTACCTCATCTGTAAAATGGGGATTAAGACTGTGAGCCCCCGTGGGACAACCTGATCACCTTGTAATCTCCCCAGTGCTTAGAAAAGTGCTTTGCACATAGTAAGCACTTAACAAATGCCATTATTATTATCATTATCTGTAACTAATTTATTTATATTAATGTCAGTCTCCCCCTCTCAACTGTAAGTTTGTTGTGGGTAGGGACTGTGTCTGTTATATTGTTCTACTGTACTCTCCCAAGAGTTTAGTGCAGTGCTCTGCACACAGTAAACACTCAATAAATATGATCGACTGACTGATTGACAGGTTTCTGCAATTAAACGCTTTACCATCGTTGGGCATCATGGTCTTCCCAACAGGGTCCAAGGAACAAGAAGGAAAAAGAAGTTGACTATATTTCCCAGAATCCAAAGGGACTGTATCCTGTTCTTAAGCAGGATCCAGAAATAACAAGATCTCATAAAGACCTTCAAACCCATTCACTCCCAACCTGCTTCTTTTTAGTGCTGCCGGATTGGTAGCTCTTTGTTGTTATCTTTGGGAATTGGGCTCTTAACAGGCCCTTCTGAAAGGCTTTGAACTACCACGGTTATCTTTTGTCAGGAAATTGAAGTCAGGGAAGCAGGGGTTTGGATTTTGGGGGGTGGAGGGTGATAACTCATTTTCTCGTCGAATTCTATTCCTTCTCTTCTTGAAAAAATCGCTTATGAATCTTGTAGCTGGAGATTTACCCTTAAAGATTTGTCCGGGATTGGAATGCTCACAGCAGCCTTAGAACTTCTCCCCAAATCACTATCTGAACCTTGGAAATATCTATTTACAGTATTAAGAACTCAATACCGGACAACCTTTTTTTTTTTTTGGTGCCTAATGTGGCTGGGACCGTGAATCCCACAGTGTCCTTTTCAGCCACACAAGGACTCAAAGGTATATTTTACCAGCAGTGATCTCTTTCGAGAAACAGCATGGCCTAATGGCAAGATCATGGGCTTGGGAGTCAGAGGACTTGGGTTCTAATTCTGCCTCTGCCATTTATCTGCTGTGTGACCTTGGGCAAGTCACTTCACTTCTCTGGGCCTGAGTTAGTTCATCTGTAGAATGGAGATTAAGACTGTGGGCCCCTTGTGGGACAATCTGATTACCTTATCTACTCCAGTGCTTACAGTATTGAACAGTGAACAGTACTCTAAACTGTGAGCCCTTTTTGGGTAGGGATTGTCTCTATTTGTTGCTGAATTGTACTTTCCAAGAGCTTAGTACAGTGCTCTGCACACAGAAAGCACTCAATAAATGCGAATGAATGAACATTGCCGGGCACATAGTAAGTGCTTAACAAATACCATAATCAGTATTATTTTTCAAATATGAAATTAATCAAATGGATCAATCAGTGGTATATATTGAGCGCTCACTGTGTGCAGAGCACTGTACCAAGCTCTTAGGAGATACAACCTAGCAGAGTTGCTAGACATGTTCCCTGATGAAAAGGAGCTTCCTGTCTTGAGGAGAACCTTGGTGTGACCACTGTAATCTTGATCAGCACACGGTAAGCACTCAATAAATATGATTAAATGAATGAATCATAAATATGGTTCTATAACTTTCTAACCTTTCTCCTGGGTAATAATAGTAAAAAATGGTATATATGAAGAACTTACCATGTCCCAAGCACAGGGGTAGTTACAGGACAATCACATTGGGCAGAGACCCTGGCGAACCTCACTCCCATAGGCTGAGGGAGGGAAATATATTGTACTCTCCCAAGTGCTTAGTGTGGTGCTCTGCATGGAGTGAGAGCTCAATAAATACTAAATAAATAAACTGATTGATATATTTACATTATATATATATATATATATGTAGTTATATAAATAAGAGGGAGAGAACTATTTATATACATATATTTTATGTATATAGAGAGGTATTTATTGAATGCTTTCCATTTGCAGAGCCCTGTACTAAACATTTGGGAGAGTACAATACAACAGAGTTTGTAGACACGTCCTCTGCCTACAGTGAGCTTACAGTCTGGAGACGGTGGCCATTAACATTCCAGATTTTGTGTGGGTATGGCATGGGTGGAGTAGAGATAATTATTTGAGGCATTTTAACTAGATTGTCTGAATTTAATGACCATCATCAACCCTGCTGACATTACCATCATCGTCAAGAGTGTGGGGACCGTTGACTAAAAATCATTTGAGACATAACATCTGACCCCAAAAGGAGGTCATAAATTGAAAAGACTTACATGGAAGAGTCAGAATATCATCAACATATTCTTAAAACATAAAATATGGTAATTCAGGAAAAAGAGATTGAGCAATTTGGGGACAGCTCACCTCTTTAAACAAAACATTCCTTGGTGAATACATAAATAGTAATAGTAATTGCAGTACTTGTTAAATGCTTACTACGTGTCAAGCACTGTTCTAAGCACTGGGGTAGATACAGGTTGGTCAGGTTGGACCCAGTTCCTGTCCCACATAGGCTCGCACTCAATCCCCATTTTACAGATGAGGTAACTGAGGCCCAGAGAAGTGAGTGACTTGCCCAAGGTCACTCAGTGGGCAAGTGGCAGACTCAGGAGTGGAGCCCCTGACCTTCTGATTCCCAGGCTCGTGCTCTGTCCACTAAGCCACGCTGCATCCTCCCTGTCACAAACCCCTTAACATTTGAGCCCACTGTTGGGTAGGGACCGTCTCTATATGTTGCTGACTTGTCCTTCCCAAGCGCTTAGTCCAGTGCTCTGCACACAGTAAGCGCTCAATAAATACGATTGAATGAATGAATGAATATGTTTCAGATTTATTACTCTATTTTACTTGTACATATTTACCATTCTATTTTTTTATTTTGTTAATATGTGTTGTTTTGTTGTCTGTCTCCCCCTTCTAGACTGTGAGCCCACTGTTGGGTAGGGACCGTCTCTAGATGTTGCCGACTTGTACTTCCCAAGTGCTTAGTCCAGTGCCCTGCACACAGTAAGCGCTCAATAAATACGATTGAATGAATGAATGAATGAATTTGAAGGGAGCTTCTCCCCGTCCCCATGGAAGCTGGTCACTTAAAATAAAAAGTCCAGGGACATATCTGTACCAGAAAGGCCAACCGAAAACGGTGCTCTGCATTTAGTAGGTGCACAGTAAATACGATTGAATGAATGAATGAAACTCAACTGTCCTGGGATGAATGGCTAATTATAAGCCCTGTGGGACTTTCCCAGGATTCAGGTGGACCAGTTCATAATTCAATTCAATAGTACTTATGGAGTGCTTACTGAGAGCTCACCTCCTCCAGGAGGCCTTCCCAGACTGAGCCCCTCCTTCCTCTCCCCCTCGTCCCCCTCTCCATCCCCACCGTCTTACCTCCTTCCCTTCCCCACAGCACCTGTATATATGTATATATGTTTGTACATATTTATTACTCTATTTATTTTACTTGTACATATCTGTTCTATTTATTTTATTTTGTTAATATGTTTGGTTTTGTTCTCTGTCTCCCCCTTCTAGACTGTGAGCCACTGTTGGGTAGGGACCGTCTCTATATGTTGCCAACTTGGACTTCCCAAGCGCTTAGTACAGTGCTCTGCACACAGTAAGCGCTCAATAAATATGATTGATTGATTGATTGATTGTGTGCAAAGCACTGCACTAAGCATTCGGGAGAGTACAATATAACAATAAACAGACACATTCCCTGCCCACAGTGAACTAACTCAGTCTGGAGACGCAGCATGGCGTAGTGGACAGAGCACGGCCTGGGAGTTAGAAGGTCATGGGTTCTAATCCCAGCTCCTCCTCCTTGGTCAAGTCACTTCACTTCTCTGGGGCCCTGTTACCTCATCTGTAAAATGGGGATTGAGACTGTGAACCCCACTTAGGACAAGGGACTGTGTCCAACCTGATTTGCTTGTATCCACTCCATCACTTAGTACGGTGCCTGGCACATAGTAGGTGCTTAAAAAATACTATAATTATTATTACTAATTATTATAGAGGACGAGCTCAATTCCAGCACTAAAGATGGCCAAGGCCTAGTACCTCCCTCCAAAGACCACTAGATTTGCAACCCTCTTCCCTGCTACTCTCAGCCCCTCAGTTTACCCAGGAGGAAAAGGCAGCAGAAAGATTAGTTAGGGAGAACGTTGTCACTTTTCTGGGAGGTAGCAGCGGGCTTGGGAATAAGACTGTCAATATGCTTCCACCTTCTGTTGTTGGCCGTGGCAGGGAACGTGCAAGGTTTGAAAATGTTCCCCTGAAGTGGCAACTCATATCTGAGCAATGCTAAAAACAGGAAAGGCAATTTTAGGCACCAAGAAATTTGAGCAGTACTTCTTAATTTAATATGAATACTTAGAAAAACGTTCTGTTCTCTTCTCCGCAGAACATGGGGGAATGTGTTGTTCCATCTGTCCCTGGGTAGGAGATGGGTTGAAAGGCCAAATTTTCCATAATGGTCTTGGGCTCCCAGGCCTGGGAATTTTGCCGGGGATGGGAATTAAAAGGTTAGACCGACAGGATCCATCGGTGGATGCTTAATTTTATCAATCAGTTAGTTTGTATTTATGGAGTGATTACTGTGTGTAGCACACTGTATAAAGCAGTATTTATTGAGTGATTGCTGTGTCCAGAGCAGGGTACTTAGCACTTGGGACAGTACTGCATGACAGAGCTGGTAGACTCATTCCCCACCCACAACATGTTCGCAGTCTCTATGAATTGCAATGAATTTCTCAATTAATTTGACAGATTTCCTCTCCTGAGGTCATACCCTCCAAAGTGCCACTTCAGATTTACGCCCTCACAGCCCCCTCTCATAGCCCTTTTTATTTAAGCACTTACTTTTCACCTGTTTTCTTTAGCTATGGTATGGATTAAGTACTTAATCCAGGCCATACCACTCGAAGCAGTATGGCCTAGTGAAAAGAGTGTAGATAGTCAGAGGACCTGAGTTCTAATTCCATTCAGCCACTTGTCTGCTCTGTGACCTTGAGCAGGTCACTTCTCTGCGTCTTAGTTACCTCATCTGTAAAATGGGGATTAAGTCCCCCTTCCTTTAATTTAGACTGTGAGCCCCTTGTGGGACAGGGACTGTTTCCAGCCTAATTACCTCATATTCATTCATTCATTCATTGTCATATTTTTTGAGTGCTTACTGTGTGCAGAGCACTGGACTAAGCGCTTGGGAAGTACAAGTTGGCAACATATAGAGATGGTCCCTACCCAACAGCGGGCTCACAGTCTAGAAGGGGCAGACAGACAACAAAACAAAACATGTGGACAGGCGTCAAGTCATCAGAGTAAATAGAAATAAAGCTAGATGCACATCATTAACTAAATAAATAGAATAGTAAATATGTACAAGTGAAATAGAGTAAAGAATCTGTACAGACATATTTACAGGTGCTGTGGGGAGGAGAAGGAGGTAGGGCGGGGAGGATGGGGAGGAGGAGAGGAAAAAGGGGGCTCTGTCTGGGAAGGCCTCCTGGAAGAGGTGAGCTCTCAGTAGGGCTTCGAAGGGAGGAAGAGGGCTAGCTTGGTGGAAGTGTGGAGGGAGGGCATTCCAGGCCCCAGAGATCGTATCTACCCCAGAGTTTATAACAGTGCTTGGCACACAGTAAGCCCTTAATAAATACCATAACTATTGTTTTTAGTGCTTACTAACTGCCAAACATGGTGTAAGAGCTGTCTTAGCTACAAGTTAATGCTATTACTACTAATAATAACAGTAATAATAATAATAATAATAATAATAATAATAGATTATCAGATTGGACTCAGCCCCTGTCCCAGATGAAAGTCACAAGTCACGAGTTGCTTTTTTTTCCTCTTAACTGTAAATAGTTGTCTGTCTGTCTCACCCATTAGGTGGGGATTATGTCTTCACTCTGTCCATATTGAACATGGTAGAAACCAGCTGAAAGCTGGGCTGTCCAGTAGCTATTCACTAAATACTATTTTGTGGATTGAAACTTAACTAGACTTGAGTTGAAGCATCTGCCCCCCCCACCCCCCAAACCCCGTCTAATTTGAGCCAAGGGATGGAGATAGATCACCAAAATAGTAATAGTACTGTCCACTGCATTACTGAGCCCAGAAAAACATCATCCAATAATAATAACTGTGGTATTTTTAAGCTCTTACTGCGTACCGGGTACTGTACTAAACACTGGGGTGGATTCAAGCAAATAGGGCTGGACACAGTCCCTGTCCCACGTGAGGCTTACACTCATCCCCATTTTCCAGATGAAGTAACTGAGGCCCAGAGAAGTGAAGTGACTTGCCCGAGGTCACACGGCAAACAGGTGACAGTGCCGGGATTAGAACCTACAACCTTCTGATCCTGGGCCAGTGCTCAATCCACTACGTTAATGTGCTTCTCAAGAGGTTTACTGTAGAGATTTGCCTTGAACCAGTGTTTCTGGTCCCCCTGGATTCTAAACTGTAAGCCCTTTGTGGGTAGAAAAATGCCTAGCAACTCTGTTGTACTGTTCTTTCATTCAGTCGTATTTATGGAGCGCTTACTGTGTGCAGAGCATGGTACTAAGTGCTTGGGAAGTACAAGTTGGCAACATATAGAGACGGTCCCTTCCCAACAGCAGGCTCACAGTCTAGAAGGGGGAGACAGACAACAAAACAAAGCATATTAACAAAATAAAATAAATAGAATAAATATGTACAAATAAAATGAATAAAAAATAGTGTAATAAATATGTACAAACATATATACATATATACAGATGCTGTGAGGAAGGGAAGGAGGTAAGGCAGGGGGATGGGGATGGGGAGGAGGGGGAGAGGAAGCAGGGGGTTCGGTGTGGGAAGGCCTCCTGGAGGAGGTGAGCTCTCAGTAGGGCTTTGAAGGGAGGAAGAGAGCTAGCTTGGCGGATGTGCGGAGGGAGGGCATTCCGGGCCAGGGGGATGACGTGGGCTGGGGGTCAACGGCGGCACAGGCGAGAATGATTCAATAAATATGATTGAATGAATGAATGAATGTTCTCTCCCCAGCACTTGGTACCCAATAAGTACTCAATATTACCACAGACTGATTCACTGATCAATTCTCTCTAATCCTCGAACACTCGAGGAGACGTTTTCTTGGTAATTCATTCCTGCTGGTGGCTGCCTTCTCTCTGAGAAGCAGCCTCCCAGAGCGCCGTTCTCAGGGTGACAATTTCAGAGGTAAAATTGAGATTCTCTGGCAGATGGCACACAGTTTCATAAGACTCTGTTCAGGATGGGGAATTGTCAAGTGCGAAGAGATGGAGTTTGGAACAAATGGGATTCCTTGCGTCCAGTCCAATCAACTTCATCTATTATGCTGCAGCTCCAAGTCCCAAGCATGGGAAGGTTTTGATCTCTGAAAAAAAGTTTGGGTTCGCATAACTGGGTGTAACTTCTACAAACAGATGAGGGAAAGGGTGGTGGTGGGTTTAGTATTATATCAGATTCAGCCATGCTATTGCCCCTGGAAAAGACTCTCAGTAAGGAGCGGAGAGGAGAGGATTTGGACAATGGGCAGAGAGAGAATTAATCATTCATTCAATCAATCGATCAATCAATCGAGTGTCTAATAAATGCAAAGCACTGAACTATGTGCTGGGGAAAGTTCAGTAGAAGCTAAGTGTGTGTGTCTGCCGACAAGGATTTTAAAATCTAATGGAGTAAACAGACAAAGCTGTTCACGACTTTGCATTTCTACCAGGGAGAGCTCAGACTCTACGGAAATGGCCCTCTGTTTGTGATTAAACCTAAGAGGCAAATACCTCCAGGAATCCATTCAATTCTGCCTGAAAATTTGGGTGTTCTATTGTTTCAAGGGAAATAGAGAGCCCCAAACCTATCTCCTAGGAAGATGTCTTGGATGAAACCACAATTCCGAGCAACTCTGACATCATGGGGACCCTGGAATCTACACTGTGTTGTCTGAAAACTGGGTGTCCCCCCTGTTTGTTGACATTTTTGGAGAGAAGTCCCACCCTCCCCAGAATGGTTGGCTGGAGAGAAGTCTCCATTTTTTAATGGTATTTGTTATGCCCTTACTATGTGCCAGGCACAGTCCTAAGCCCTGGAGTAGGTACAAATTAATCATCAATCGTATTTATTGAGCGCTTACTATGTGCAGAGCACTGTACTAAGCGCTTGGGAAGTACAAATTGGCAACATATAGAGACAGTCCCTAATCAGGTTGTACACAATCCCTGTCCCTCATGGGGCTCACAGTCTTAATCCCCATTTTACAGATGAGTAACTGAGGCACAGAGAAGTGAAGTGACTTGCCCAAGGTTGCACAGCTGACAAGCGGTGGAGCCATGATTAGAATCCAGGTTCTTCTGACACCGAGGCCCTAATTCTATCCATTTTACCATGCTGCTTGTCAACCTTCTATCCATTTACCGCCTTTAGAGAATTGGAAGGGTAGTGGGGTTTTTCATTTCTAACCATTTTCCTGGAAAGCTGAGATGCCTATGTACTGTACATTCAGTCAGTGGTATTTATTGAGTGTTTACAGTGTGCAGCACATGGTACTAATCGCTTGAGAAAAGACAGTATAATCAAGTACATTAAGGGACTGCTGTCGTGTTTGTGGCTAAAACTCTTCCATGGTTCTATTTCATCTGCTTCTCCCTGTTCTGACTCACCTCTGTACCCTTTGGTCATTTGATATTCATCCCACCCTCAGCCCCACAGCATTTATGTTCATATCTGTAAATTATTCCTTTATATTAATGTCTGCCTCCCCCTCTGTGCTGTAAGCTTGTTGTGGGCAGGGAGTGTGTCTACCAACTCTTTTGTACTGCACTCTCCTAAGCGATTAGTAATAATAATGATGGTATTAACCGCTTACTAGGTGCCAAGCACTGTTCTAAGCGCAGGGATAGATACCGGGTTATCAGATTGTCCCACATGAGGCTCACTGTTTTAATCCCCATTTTACCGATGAGGTAACTGAGGCATAAAGAAGTTAAGTGACTTGCCCAAGGTCACACAGCTGAGAAGTGGCAGAGCTGGGATTAGAACCCACATCCTCTGACTCTCAAGCCTGTGCTCTTTCCACTAAGCCACGCTGCTTCCCTACAATTAAGGCCTCGATAGTTCCAGTTGTAGACTTAATCCCTGACCGTAAAGGAGTTCAGAGGTAGATACAATTTATCAGGTCGGAAACAGTATCAATCAATCAATCAATCAATCAATCGTATTTATTGAGCGCTTACTATGTGCAGAGCACTGTACTAAGCGCTTGGGAAGTACAAATTGGCAACACATAGAGACAGTCCCTACCCAACAGTGGGCTCACAGTCTAAAAGGGGGAGACAGAGAACAGAACCAAACATACCAACAAAATAAAATAAATAGGATAGAAATGTACAAGTAAAATAAATGAATAAATAAATAAATAGAGTAATAAATATGTAGTAATATTACTATTTATAATTACAATAAAATATGTAGTAATAGAGTAATAAAACAGTAATACTACACACAGTTAGCACTCAATAAATGCTGTTGATTGACTGGCTTCAGTTGTGCCTGTCTGTTCCTCACAACCCGCTTTTAGTCTGTGAACCTCGTCTGTGGACTAGATATAGAGTTTGAACTCATTGCCCTTGTATTCTTCCTGATGCTGCATGTAGCCCTTTTTTCACTGTAAGCACAGAATCGATGCTATTGACTGCCCTATACCAATATGATTATTAATAGCAGAATCTACGTCTGGCTTTTGCGAATTGTTCCCTCAGCAAATTTTCTTTGTTTCTATAGGTTCTCCTTCCTACAGCAATTTTGCTTTTTAATGAAACATTCCTTTTCCCTTATCATCAGTTTCCCTTTAAGAAGCACCAATGCACTTTCAATTTTAAGTTGATCGGCTGAATTAAATCTCTATCTATAAACTAATGGGTAAGAATCGTATTGGTCTCTGGATTGTTCCCAGCACTTCATATAGACCCGTGTTCAGTAAATATTAAATCGTTGTTCTGCAAACTCGGGAAGCAAATCTTGTCTCTCATCGTGAATCATATCTTGAGAGTTCGTGAAAATTAGCCTCTCCATAGCGGGAAATCCCCCTCTGAAATCAGAGTTGTAATTACTTATGGCGATAATTTCTGGGAAATGATTCTGACATTGCATCATAATGAAATGATCTGTTTAAGATGCAGGAGCGATCACATGAAATATGCGTCCCGTGAAATGAAATCCCTTCTCAGCACCATTATTCATGGCAACGAATAGGAACCAACAAGTTGAGTCTTTGTTTCTGCCTTGGCCTTCTGATGGCCCTCTGTAATAATAATAATAATAATAATAATAATAATAATAATAATGATAATAGTAATAATAATGGCAGTGACGTGTTAATTTCTTGCTAAATCCAAGTGCTCTACTAAGCACCGGATTAGCTACAACACACTCAGATCACACAGTTTCTGTCCCATTGGGAACACAATCTAAGAGAAGCAGTCAGAGAAGCAGCTTGGCCTAATGGAAAGAATACAGGCCTGGGAGACAGAGGACCTGGGTTCTAATCCGGCCTCTCCCAGTTGGTTGCTGTATGAACTTGGACTAGCTACTTAACTTCTCTGTACCTCAGTTTCCTCAGCTGTAAAATGGATATTAAATCCCACTCCCTCCTGCTTACGTTGTTAGCCCCATGTGAGACCTAATTATTCCGTATCTACCCCAGCGCATAGTACAGTGTTTGGCACAAAGTTAGTGCTTAACAAATACCATTATGATTATTATTACCATTAGAGGGTGGGAGAACAGGTATTTAGTCCCCATTATACAGATGAGGCACAGGGAAGGTAAGTGACTTGTCCAAGGTGACACACCGGATAAGAGGTGAGGCTGAAATTAGAACCCAGGTCTCCTGATTCCCAGTCCTGTGCTCTTTCCATCAGGCCAACTCCTCATAACCAACAAACAGTGACTTTCCCCCACCTCAAAGCCTTAGTGAAGGCACATCTCCTCCAAGAAGCCTTCCCGGACTGAGCCCTCCTTTCCTCTTCTCCCACTCCCTTCTGCATCATCCTCACTTAATCACTGTTCACTGCCCCCTCCCAGCCCCACAGCACTTATATCTGGAGTTTATATGAGTATCTGGAGTTTATATAGAAGTAAGCAATGTGGCTTAGTGGAAAGAGCACGGGCTTGGGAGTCAGAGGTCGTGGGTTCTAATCCTGACCCTTCCACTTATCAGCTGTGTGACTTCTCTGTCTCTGTCTCAGTCTCTGTGTGACTGTGTGACTTAAATTCTCTGTGCCTCAGTTCCCTCATCTGAAAAATGGGGATTAAAACTGTGAGCCCCACGTGGGACAACCTGATTACCTTGTATCTACCCTGGTGTTTAGAACAGTGCTTGGAACATAGTAAGCGGTTAACAAAAGCTTCCCCCTTCTAGACTGCGAGCCTGTTATTGGGTAGGGACCATCTCTATATGTTGCCGATTTGTACTTCCCAAGCTCTTACTACAGTGCTCTGCACACAGTAAGAGCTCAATAAATATGACTGACTGACTGAATGAATGAGTTTATATTATTATCTGTATCCCCCCACTAGACTGTAACCTCATTGTGGGCAGGGAATGTGCCTGTTTACTGTTGTATTATACTCTCCCAAGTGCTTAGTGCGGTGCTCAGCACACAGTAAGCACTCAATAAATACGATTGGCTGACTGACTGCTTCTCCCTCCCCTCCACCTGCTCTCCCTCCCTCTGAGGGATTTATTTTACCTCAGATTGAGTCTCTGTTGATGAGGAGGGCCAAGGAGGGGATCTGTAGCTGTCCATCTTCAGCTGTTTGTTGTACTGTGCAGCTTCAGTCGAAAAGAATCCATTAAGTATAATAATAATGATAATAATTACGGTATTTGTTAAGCATTTACTATGTGCCAGGCACTGTACTGAGCACCGGTGAGGATAGTGGAAAGAGCATGGGCTTTGGAGTCATTGGTCATGGGTTCAAATCCCAGCTCTGCCAACTGTCAGCTGTGTGACTTTGGGTAAGTCACTTAACTTCTCTGTGCCTCAGTTACTGCATCTGTAAAATGGGGATTGATTGCGAGCCCCCCGTGGGACAACCTGATCTCCTTGTAGTCTCCCCAGCACTTAGAACAGTACTTTGCACATATTCAATCAAATTTATTGAGTGCTTACTGTGTGCAGAGCACTATACTAAGCGCTTGGGAAGTACAAGTCGGCAACATATAGAGACGGTCCCTAACCAATAACGGGCTCACAGCCTAGAAGGGGGAGACAGACAACAAAACAAAACGTGTAAACAGGTGTCAAAATCATCAGAATAAATAGAATTAAAGCTATATGCACATTCATTCATTCATTCAATCATGTTTATTAAGCACTTACTGTGTGCAGAGCACTGCACTAAGCACATAGTAAGCGCTTAATAAATGCCATCATCATTATTATTATTATTACAAGCAAATAGGGCTGGACACAGTCCCGGTCCCACAATCTCAATCCCCATCTTACAGATGAGGGAACTTAGGCCCAGAGAAGCACAGTGTCTTGCTCAAGGTCACACAGCTGACAAGTGTCGGAGCCAGAATTAGAACGTATGACCTTCTGACTCCTAGGCTGGTGCTCTATCCACTGAGCCATGCTGCTTCTTATGTGATGTGATTGCCACGTCCATGCCACCCCACTAAAACCCTCAGGTGTCCGAGCTGAAGGGAAGGTGCCGAAAGGCGCCACAGACTTATTGCCTGGCTTGGTGGGTGGGTGTCAGGGTTACTGCACAGACAATCCCCGACTAAGCCCTCTTTTCCCCTATTCCCTCTCCCTTCTATGTCACCAATGTACTTAGATCTGTACCCTTTAAGGAACTTGATATTCACCCTACACCAAGCCCCACACCACTTAGGCATTTCAATCATATTTATTGAGCACTGACTTGGGAAATAGGTAACAGACACATTCCCTGCCCACAGTGAGCTTATAGTATAGAGGACAAATATCCTTGTTTTGTTGTCTGTCTCCCCCTTCTAGACTGTGAGCCCGTTGTCGGGTAGGGACCATCTCTACGTGTTGCCAACTTGTACTTCCCAAGTGCTTAGTACAGTGCTCTGCACACAGTAAGTGCTCAATAAATATGGTTGAATGACTGAATGAATAATAATAATAATAATTATAGCATTTGTTAAGCGCTTACTCTGTGCAAAGCACTGTTCTAAGCGCTGGGGGGGTACAAGGTGACTATACTCTTTCCCTGATCTAGAATTTATTTTAATGTCTAACTCTTATAGACTTTATGGTCCTGTGGGCAGGTATCACATCGACCAATTCTACTGTATTGTACTCTCCCAAGCCTCTACTACAGTGTTTTGCAGAGAGTCAATGCTCAATAAATTCCACTGGTTGATTGATTGATTAGAATGCTTCTTAAGAGAAGCAGTGTAGTCTACTGGATAAGGCCTGGGACTCAAAAGAACTTGGGTTATAATTCCTGCTCTTCTACTTGCCTGTTGTGTGAACTTGGGCAAGTCACTTCACTTTTCTGTGCCTCAGTTACCTCATCTGTAAAATGGGGATTAAAGGTGTGAGCCCCACATGGGACATAGATTATGTTTAGCCTAATTAGCTTGTATCTACCCCAGCACTTAGTAAAGTGCCTGGCACATTGTAAGTGCTTAATAAATACCATTAAAAATGGCTAACTGTGGCTCTGGGAATGTGTTATCTCAATTTTTGTGTATTCAGATATCCTCCCCTCCTCACTTGGAAAATGCTGTCTCCTTTGCATTGTCTGTCTACAAGACCCCAGAATCAATTTCCCTTCTCCCCTTTTTGAGAGAATGGGGTGGTCCAGCTTGCTCTGACTCCTTCTTCGAAGCTGTATCGCGCGCTGTTCTGAATGTCGGTCAAAGATCAGGGCAGGGGATGGCAGACTGAAAGGACACTGATGTTACGTAGGCAGAGAAGTGAAAATTGGCAGCAAAGCCTTGTGTATTAAATCTAAAAATTTGTTGTAGCAATACAGAGGGGCTGTAGTGTCAACAAGGTTCTTTTACTATCCCCATATTGAATCTCTTGCTAAATCTGGTTGTTTTTTCCCCACACTTTCCTGGATCCACACTTCTTTTCTTTTTTCCTTTTTTATGGTATTTATTAAGTGCTTGCTGTGTGCCAGGCACTGTACTAAGGCACTGTACTAAGATACAAGCTAATCAGGTTAGACACAGTCCATGTCCCACATTTTATAGATGAGGTACTGAGGCACAGAGCATTTAAGTGCCTTGCCTAAAGTCACACAGCAGAGAATCAGTGTGGCTCAGTGGAAAGAGTCCGGGGTTTGGGAGTCAGAGGTCATGGGTTCTAATTCCAGCTCTGCCGCTTGTCAGCTGTGTGACTTTGGGCAGGTCACTTAACTTCTCTGTGCCTCAGTTACCTCATCTGTAAAATGGGGATTAAAACTGTGAGCCCCATGTGGGACAACCTGATCACTTTGTATCCCCCCCAGTGCTTAGAATAGTGTTTCACATATAGTAAGTGCTTAACAAATACCATCATTATTATTAAACAGTGGAGCCAGGATTAGAACCCAGGTCTTTTTGACTCTCAGGTCCACGCACTATCCTCTAGGCCGCACTGCTTCTCCACATGGCTGCTTTTCATCCGAATGGTTGCATCTTGGGGACTCATCGTCTCTACTAGACAACTGTGTTATTCACCTACTCATCTCCCAGGCCTCTATGGTCATTACTTTACAGCTTGGATCACTTTTAGACTGTGAGCCCACTGTTGGGTAGGGACCATCTCTATATGTTGCCAACTTGTACTTCCCAAGTGCTTAGTACAGTGCTCTGTACACAGTAAGTGCTCAATAATACGATTGATTGATTGATTGATTTTTCTAAAACACATTCTGCCACTCTCTCCCCACCAATAATGGTTGCTCTTTGCTTTCTGCATCATGCCAAAACTCCAGACCATTTACTTTAAGACACTCTATCAGTTCTCTCACTCTTACATATCCACTCTCTTCTCCTACCACTCTCCAGTTCAAACTCTTTGGTCCCCTCCAGCTAAACTTTTCACTCTGTCTCCTTTACAATGCTGTCACCTCTGACACCTTACTCCTGTAATTCCCCTTGCCTGGAACTTCTTTCTCCCTCAAATCTAGACCACAGCTCTTCCCATTTTCAAAGAGCTTCTGAAATCCCACTTTCTCCAGGAATGTTTCCCTAATTGATTTTTCTTCTCCTTGGGTTATAGTCTCCCAACTACTACCTCAGCGCTTTTGCTCCAGCACTGAACTTTTGCCCTTTCCTCTCTATCCAAACCTCTACCCTGCTGGTTCAATCTGTCATCCTATCCTGACTGGATTACTACATCAGCCTCCTCTCTGATCATCATCATCATCATCATCAATCGTATTTATTGAGCACTTACTATGTGCAGAGCACTGTACTAAGCGCTTGGGAAGTACAAATTGGCAACATATAGAGACAGTCCCTACCCTACAGTGGTCTCACAGTCTAAAAGAAAGGGCTCACAGTCTAAAATGGATGGTGATGGATGATCACCCATCCTCCTGTCTCTCCCCACTTCAGTCACACTGCTGCCCGGATCATCTTTGTATAGAAACACTCTGGGCATGTTACTCCCCTCCTCAAAAATTTCCAGTGGATACCAGTCAACCTATGCATCAGGCAAAACCTCCTCACTCTTGGCTTCAAGGCTCTCCATCAGCTCGCCCCCTCCTACCTCACTCCCTTCTCTCCTTCTCCAGCCCAGCCCGCACCCTCCACTCCTCTTCCTCTGCTCACCTCCTCACTGTGCCTCGTTCTCACCTGTCCCCTCGTTGACCCCCCCGCCCAGGTCCTCCCCCTGGTCTGGAATGCCCTCCCTCCACACATCCACCAAGCTCGCTCTCTTCCTCCCTTCAAAGCCCTACTGCGAGCTCACCTCCCCCAGGGGGCCTTCCCAGACTGAGCCCCCTCCTTCCTCTCCCCCTCCCCACCCCCCAGCCCTACCTCCTTCCCCTCCCCACAGCACTTGTATATATGTTCATACAGATTTATTACCCTGTTTTACTTGTACATATTTACTATTCTATTTATTTTATTTTGTTAATTTGTTTTGTTTTGTTGTCTGTCTCCCCCTTCTAGACTGTGAGCCTGTTGTTGGGTAGGGACCATCTCTATATGTTGCCAACTTGTACTTCCCAAGTGCTTAGTAAGCGCTCAATAAATACGATTGAATGAATGAATGAATGAACCACCCTTAGCATTTCTCATCATCAACCTCAGCAGTGGAATTTACTGAGTGTTTGCTATGTGCAGACTATAGTACTAAGCACTTGGGAGAGTACAATATGAAAGAATTGGCAGACAAGATCCCTGCCCACAATGAGCTTACATTCTAGAGGGTGAGACAGACATTAATAGAAATAGATAATTCATGATATATAATTTAAAGATATGTACATAAGTGCTGTGGATTTGAGGGTGAGGTGAATATCCAATGCCCAGAGGTCATGGATTCAAGTCATAGATGATGAAAAAGGGAGATGGAGTGGAGGAAAAGAGGGCTTTATAGGGGAAGGCCTCTTCGTGTTGATGTGACCTTAATATATTTCTATATACATTAACTTTCGGTATTCTATGATTTCAAGTAGTTAGGCATCCACATATCCATCTTTTCATTCTCTTCTTCCTACTATCTGTAATTATATTTTGTGTCGGCTTTCCGGTTAGATCAGAATCTCCTTGAGGGCAGGGATCGTATTTCTAGCTTTATTGTACACTACCAGAAGTGTAGTATAGTATTCTGTCTGTAATTTATTTTATTGTATGTCTCCCCCTCTAGACTGTAAGCTTCTTGTGGGCAGGGGTCATGTCTACCAACTCTAATGTGATGGACTGTCCCAAGTGCTTTGTACAGTACTTTGCACAAGAGCCCATTGTTGGGCAGGGACCGTTTCTATAGGTTGCCAACTTGTACCTCCCAAGCGCTTAGTACACAGTAAGCACTCAATAAATACGATTGAATGAATGAAGGAATAAATACCATTGGTTGATTGATTGCTGTGCACATAGTAGTTGCTCAATAGATTCCAGGATGATAAACTCCAACAGAAGTTGAAGATGGGGGCTACACTTTCATTCATTCATTCATTCAATCATATTTATTGAGCGCTTACTGTGTGCGGAGCACTGTACTAAACACTTGGTAAGTACAAGTTGGCAACATACACAGCCGGTCCCTCTCCAACAACGGTCCCTACCCAACACGGTTGAAGAAGGTAGGTTACCAAGGCTCTGAATATCTCCTCAATTATTTTTTCTACCATTTGACCTCCCTATTATTTTTCTTTCTATATCTAAATTATTAAGTCTTTTATCTCCATTGGACTCTCCCAAGTACTTAGCATAGTGCTCTTCACATAGTAGGCACCTCACTTCAAATGATTTTGGGATTGAGCTCATGGAAAAGCAGTGTTTTCTAGTGGAAAGACAATGGGCCAGGGAATCAGATGACCTAACTCCTAATATCGGCTCTACTCTGCATCTGTTGTGTGACCTCTGGTCAGTTGAGTTATTTAACTTCTCTGTGACTCAGTTATTTCATCTGTAAAATGGGGATTAAGACAGTGAGCCCTATGTGGGACAGTGACTATGTCCAACCTGATTACCATGTATCCACCCTAAATCTTAGTTCAGTGCCTGGCACATAGTAAGGGCTTAACAAGTACCATAATTATTATTATTATCACTTTTCTTGTGGTCAGAGAACATGTCTACCGACTCTGTTGTACTGTACTTTCCCAAACACTTAGTGCAGTGCTCTGTACTAGAGGACAGAGTATGGGCCTCGGAGTCTGAGGGACCTGGGATCGAATCCCAGCTCTGTCGCTTTTCTGCTGTGTGATCTTGGGCAAGTCACTTTACTTCTCTGTGCCTCAGCTACCTCATCTGTAAAATGGGGATTAAGACTGTGAGCCCCAAGTGGGGCATGGGCTGTGCCCAGCCAGTGCTTAGTACAGTGCCTGTCACATAATAAGCGCTTGACAAATACCATTAAAAAAAAGTGCTCAATAAATACAGTTAATCGATTGATGTCGCTCCTACATGGCACTTGCTAAGGGCTTACTATGTGCCAAGCACTGTTCATTCATTCAATCGTATTTATTGAGCGCTTACTGTGTGCAGAGCACTGTTTGGGAAGCACAAGTTGGCAACATATAGAGACGGTCCCTACCCAACAGTGGGCTCACAGTCTAGAAGGGGGAGACAGACAACAAAACAAAACATATTAACAAAATAGAGCACTGGGATAGATACAAGATAATCAGGTTGGACACAGTCCCTGTTCCACGGGGGGCTCACAGTCTCAATCCCCATTTTACATTCGAGGTAACTGACACACTGAGAGGTGAAGTGACTTGCCCAAGGTCACAGAGCAGACATGTGGTGGAGCCGGCATTGGAACCCAGGACCTCTGACCCGCAGGCCCGTGCTCTTTCCAGGAGGCCTCGTTGCTTCAAGATGAAATGGGTTTCTCATCCTTCGTTTGTTGGCTGTGACAGAGGCCAGTTCCCCCTTTTCCTTTCATCCCAAGCAGCGTGGCTCAGTGAAAAAGAGCCCAGGCTTTGGAGTCAGAGGTCATGGGTTCAAATCCCGGCTCCGCCACTTGTCAGCTGTGTGACTTTGGGCAAGTCCCTTAACTTCTCTGTGCCTCAGTTCCCTCATCTGGAAAATGGGGATGAAGACTGTGAGCCCCCTGTGGGACAACCTGATCACCTTGTAACCTCCCCAGCACTTAGAACAGTGCTTTGCACATAGTAAGCACTTAATAAATGCCATTATTATTATTATTATTATTATTATTATTATTATTATCCCAAGGGCATTATGGGGCCAGTCTCTGATAATGCATATGGAATATAAGCCTAGCGGAATCTCAGGAGCGAGCGACTAGACTAACGCATTTCCATTGGAACACACATCCCTTTGCAAAGCCACACAAGCTGGGTGTATTTTGGTGCCTTGAATATTTTAATCTATTTTTCAAATGCCACAGGATGCTCATCAAAACCCAAAGCTACATTTTGCTAAACATTTTCCCATTAATTAAAAAAGAAATGTCATCCCTGTGTGGGATGGAACCGTCATAATTTAGCTTTGTAAATTTTATTAGCATAACAAGGCTCAAAGCCACATATTGGATGTTTTATAGTTAGGCATATGACGCTCCGCTAGGCACAGTTCCTAGCTAAACTCAAAAAAATGTTGCCTACCTTCCAGGAGCTTAGGTTCATTCTGAACTGCCGAAGCACGTGTTTTCTCTAGGAGTTTGGCAAGAGCATCATTAGAAAATTGCAGAAGGCTCTTCCAATAATGCAACCCTGTTTAGAAACAGCACTCCATGATGTCAGAATAAATCGTCACGTGAACAGACAGTGTTAGAAAGGGTGAGGACTGCGGAATGAGTTGAATTTACTGTAAGGTTTTGCAAGAACAAGAGAACTGGCAAGTGGAAAGAGCATGTGAATGGATGAAAGGAGTTATGAGTGCACATCCCTGCTCTGCTCAGTCTATCACATGACCTTGGGCAAATCACCTAACCTCTCTGATCCTAAGTTTCCTTGTCTGTAAATGGAGAAAAGATATCTGTGAGCCCTGTGGGAGGCAGGGACTGTCTGATATTATGACTCTGCATCTTCCCTAGTGTTAAGCACATAGTATATTCATTCATTCATTCATTCAATCATATTTATTTAGCGCTTACTGTGTGCAGAGTACTGCACTAAGCGCTTGGGAAGTACAAGTTGGCAACATACACAGACGGTCCCTACCCAACAACAGGCTCACAGTCTAGAAGGGGGAGACAGACAACAAAACAAAACATGTGGACAGGTATCAAGTCATCAGAACAAATAGAATTAAAGCTAAATGCACATCTCACCCCACCCTGGGCCCCTTAGCACTTACTGTAAGCTTGTTGTGGGCAGGGACTGTGTCTGTTTATTGTTGTATTGTACTTTCCCAAGCGCTTAAGTATATAATAAATGCTATAATTAGCGGTGATGTGGATAAGGTGGACCTAAAATACATGATTTTGGCAAAATGTAAATATAAATATATATATACATATTATATATATAATTGATGGTGTTATCTTAGTACATATATACTAATTTTCTAAGATAACACCATCAATGATGAGAATCTGACCTTGTGTGTGAATGTGGCTGAAGAGAAGCAGTGTGGCTCAGTGGAAAGAGAACGGGCTTTGGAGTCAGAGGTCATGGATTCAAATTCTGTCTCCACCAACTGTCAGCTGTGTGACTTTGGGCAAGTCACCTAACTTCTCTGTGCCTCAGTTACCTCATCTGTAAAATGGGGATTAAAACTGTGAACCCCCCCTGATCAGGTTGTGGTTGTCAGGTTGTGGGACAACCTGATCACCTTGTAACCTTCCCAGCGCTTAGAACAGTGCTTTGCACATAGTAAGTGCTTAACAAATACTATTATTATTATTGTTATTATTATTATTATTATTATCTAGCAATGTGGCCTAGTGGCTAAAGCCCGGCCTGAGAACCAGAGGATTTGGGTTCCAATCACACCTCCACCACTTGCCTGCCTTGTGACCATGGGCAAGTCATTTAACTTCTCTGTGCCTCAGTTTCCTCAACTGCAAAATAGGGATTCAATACCTCTTCTTCCTCCTACTTAGACTGCTAGTCCCATGTGGAACAGGGACTGTGTCCAGATTGATTAAATGGCATACCCCAGCGGTTAGAACAGCCCTGACACTTAGTAAACACTTAATAAATATCATTAAAAAATGGGTTCCTGGTAGAAATACCATTCCAAAATGTTACCCAGCAAATATAAATTCCTGCCATGCTGATGTGTTTGTCATTCATTCAGTCATACTTACTGAGCTCTTACTGTACTAAGTGCTTGGGAGAGTACAATATAACAATCAAGACACATTCCCTGCCCACAATGAGGGTTTGTCTTAGAGCTCTACCTCTGGTTTCAAGCGGCCTTAAACATAAATTTTGGACTGAGTTAAGGTGAAGAATACTGGGGAAAAAGGTCATGCACCTCTATATCAGCGGGCCACTGGTCAGGCTGCTTCTTAGCACTCCCCGAAATGAAGCAAACACATAGGGTCAGGAAAATTTTATTTTACCATTCCTAAATCCCTGATTCAGCTCTATGTGTGAGTTCACAGAGTGCATCCCCACACTAACCTTTCCAAACTAGATGGATTGATTCAGCACCACCTCCCCCGCCACCCCTCAGCTACTTCTTAAATCCAAATTCCATCCATAATAGGCTCTGCCAATTCCCCTCCTTTAGCATTATTACCTTCCTGCTGACCCAGCCCAAACTTAATCAAGATTTAAAGTTGATGAATAGCCAGTGAGTTGTGTGTGTGTGTTTATGTGTGTGTGTGTGTGTGTGTGTGTGTGTGATGGGGGGCTGGTGGGAGGGATTGTATGGGAGCAGGGAGATAATTGGGACTTGAAAGATCTTATCTGTGCCATTAGGCCACGGGAAGGAACAGAGGCTCGCTGTGAAAAGGCTTTTAATTCAACCCTCCAGTGGCCTGGCTTGGTTATAATTTGGGCAAGGGCACCCAGCTAGAGCTAGTGGATGTAATTACAAAAATAGGGAGGGGGCTGATTGTTTTTCCATGCACGAAACATTAAGAAAATGCAGACATTTCCCTTTCGTCCAAGTATTGACCGTAATTATAGATAGCAGGCAGTCTTAGCTGCTATAAAATATTGAAGTGCTTTTCTATTGACACGGACTAGAGTTCATTATTTAAGGCTTGTAGGAAGACCGGGATTTAATGAAGTGCAATTTTGCAGAACAATGAGGAAAGACCTTTACTGCATTCCATTGCTGTCCTTTCAATCATTAGTTAGGAAGCACTTGCCAAACAGTAACTAGTTTCAACCAGCTCCAAGTCTTCCTGAGCTGCTAAATCAGCAGCACCACCCTATCTCTATGGAATCTTTGAGAGGGCCTTGTTTTTTATGCCGGGATGATTAGCTGTTCAGGCCTGAGGTTTTTGCTAATTGGCCGGTCCAATGGGATTGGTCCTTGGAACCTGGATTTGAACCTGGAAGAGAGGGAGCAAGTCGTAGTTAGCGCAGACTGGCATTGAGAAGGTCAGAGTTGGAGCTAATTCTTGAATGTTAAGACTGGAGGCCACTATTCTTCAAGTTGGCAGCGTGGCCTAGGGGTTAAAGTCCAAGCCTGGGAACCAGCAGGAGCTGGGTTCTAATCCTGGCTAGTAGAAGTACAGTGCTCTGCACATAGTAAGCGCTCAATAAATACGATTGATGATGATGATCCTGGCTCTGCAGCTTGTGTGCTGTGTGACCTGGGGCAAGTCTCTTCACCTCTCTGGGCCTCAGTCTCCTCATCTGTCAAATGGAGATTAAGAGGGTGAGCCCCATGTGGGACGTGGTCTGTGTCTGTGCTAATCACCTTGCATCTACCCCAGCGCTTAGTACAGTGCCTGACACATAGTAAGTGTTAAAAAAACACACTAGTCAGAGTATCCTTCCCACCTGGGGGCCCCAGTGGTAGATGGGAAAATTCAAGCACTTAGTACAGTGTTTTGCACTCAATAAATACAATTGAATGAATGAATGAATGAATGAATGAATGAATGCAATTACAAGACTGGCTCAGTGATTTGTCAAAAGGCCTCAAAGAATCAGCATGAGCCCTAGGGATCCAAATTCTGGTGCTTCCCCTGAAACATTTTATTCAGTGGGAGACATTGCCTACATTTCCTCTCCTCTGTAACCCATCCTCCTCATCTGTACATCAGGGAAGTAAATACTGCTTTCAACAGATCACTGGTTCTAGGGATATAGTAATCAAGGGACTGCTTTAGGAAACTGACCCCACTGATGAGTTATCCCAAGTGTTACCTCAGAGATTACCCAGTAGGTCTCCCAGGAGGTTACCCAGGACATTATCCAGGAAATTACCTGGTATGTTACCCAATAATAACAATAATAATAATTATGGAACTTGTTAAGTGCTTACCTATATGCCTAGCACTGTTCTAAACGCTGGGATAGATACAAGTTAAACAGGTTACACTCTTATCCCCATTTGACAGATGAGGTAACTGAGAACCAGAGAAGTGAAGTGAGTAGCCCAAGGTCACACAGCAGACATGTGGCTGAGCCGGGATTAGAACCCAGGTCCTTCTGATTCCCAGACCCATGTTCTATATCGACTTAATACACACCACTTCTCTACCCAAGGTGTTACTCAGGAAATTACTCAATTTTCCAGATTACCCAGTAGATTTCACAGGAGGTCACCAATAGGTTACCCAGGAGGTTATGAAAACATGACCTGGGTTATTTATACGATAGAAAATCTTGAATATAGCACTGTTATTTAAATAACAGAGTTAGTTGTCAGGGCCATCCAACTGAAGTACAATAGCCTTGTTTTTAGTTGTGATCTCTGATTGGTCACAGAGAAGCAGCGTGGCTCAGTGGAAAGAGCCTGGGCTTTGGAGTCAGAGGTCATGGGTTCAAATTCTGGCTCCGCCAACTGTCAGCTGTGTGACTTTGGGCAAGTCACTTAACTTCTCTGTGCCTCAGTTACCTCATCTGTAAAATGGGGATGAAAACTGTGAGCCCCCCGTGGGACAACCTGATCACCTAGACTTCTTCTAGACCGTGAGCCCGCTGTTGGGTAGGGACCGTCTCTGTATGTTGCCAACTTGTACTTCCCAAGCACTTAGTACAGTGCTCTGCACACAGTAAGTGCTCAATAAATACGATTGAATGAATGAATGAATGAATGAATCACCTTGTAACCTCCCCAGAGCTTAGAACAGTGCTTGGCACGTAGTAAGTGCTTAACAAATACCATCATCATCATTATTATTATTATTGTTATTATTATTCTCTGTGCCTCAGTTCCCTCATCTGTAAAATGGGGATTAAAACCGTAAGCCCCACGTGGGGCAACCTGATCACCTTGTATCCCCCCAGCACTTAGAACAGTGCCTTGCACACAGTAAGCACTTAAATACCATCATCATCATTATTAGTAGTAGCATTAGATAATGATGACCAGCCACAAAAAAACAGCCGATGAGGACCAGATAAAGAAAAATTTTCAGTCTTTTCAGCATCTCTGAGGGTTGGGATTGCCCCATTAAATACCCCTGGTTCTTCAGCAGCTGATTAGGAATAGACAGAACTGGGAATTCTGAAAATGCGACCAACTCTTCAAATCTTATGTTGAGCTGAAGCAGCTCACCTCAGCCAAAGTAGAAGTTCAATTAATTAATCAATGGCTCAATCGTTTTTATTGAGTGTTTACTGTGTGCTGAACACTACACTAAGCCCTTGAGAGAGTACAATACAACAGTTGATAGTCACATTCCTGGCTCTCAACAAGCTTACAGCCTATAGGTGGGGAGAGGCATTAATATAAATAAATGAATTAAGGATATGGTACATATGGTACATTAGACTGTGAGCCCACTGTTGGGTAGGGACTGTCTCTATATGTTGCCAATTTGTACTTCCCAAGCGCTTAGTACAGTGCTCTGCACATAGTAAGCACTCAATAAATACGATTGATGATGATAAGTGCTGTGGGGTTGAAGGAAAGGTGAATAAAGGGTGCAAATCCAAGTCCAAGGGTGAAGCAGGAGGGAGTGGGAGAAGAAGAAACTAGGGTTTAGTGAGGGAAAGTCTCTTGACGAGATGTGTTTTTAATAAGGCTTTAAAGGTAGGGAGAGTGATTGTCTGTCAGATAAGAAGACAGAGGGCGTTCCAGGCCAGAGGCAGGATGTGGGAGAAGGGATAGCAGCGAGATGGATGGGATCATGGTAGAGTGAGTAAATTGGCATTAGAGTGAAGTATGTAGGCTGGCTTGTAGTAGGAAATCAGAGAGGTGAGGTAGGAGGGGGCAAGGAAGTGGTCCAGTGCTTTAAAGCCTATGGTAAGGAGCTTCTATTTACTGCGGAGAGATAACTGCATCAAAAGTTCAAAGATATCCCTGGTATCTTCATCAGCATTTGCAATGCTCTGCTAGAAAATAATTGTTCCCTGGCAGAATGGAATAATACTAAATCCCATGGTTGGAGAGAAAAGTATCCAGACGTGATGGCTGGTCCCTTTTTCCCTCACATCCCAGAGAGTAGAAACCCTCTAAGCTTCTGTAGGTATAAGACAACTTCCTGTTTAACCGAGAGATTGTCAGTATTGCTTGCGGTTTCGACTCAGAGCTGTGCTAAAGCAAGGTGAACAAATGTCTCCCCCTTCTAGACTGTGGGCCCTTTACTGGGTAGGGACCGTCTCTATATAGAGAAGCATATATAGAGAAGCAGCGTGGCTCAGTGGAAAGAGCCCGGGCTTTGGAGTCAGAGGTCATGGGTTCAAATCCCGGCTCTGCCACTTAGCTGTGTGACTTTGGGCAAGTTACTTAACTTCTCTGGACCTCAGTTTCCTCATCTGTAACATGGGGGTGAAGACTGTGAGCCCCCAGTGGGACAACCTGATCACCTTGTAACCGCCCCAGTGCTTAGAACAGTGCTCTGAACATAGTAAGCACTTAATAAATGCCATTATTATTATTATTATTATGTTGCCAACTTGTACTTCCCAAGTGCTTAGCACAGTGCTCTGCACTCGGTAAGCGCTCAATAAATGCAATTGAATGAATGAATGAATGAATGAAATGGCATCCAGCTGTTTGGGTAATCACGCTGCTCCCCTCCCTGGGATTCCAAGAGGCTGACTGGTTCATTTGGTGGAATGACTACAACAGAGAAAATACATATCTTGCTCTCCTCACCCAGGATGTGAATTTGGATTTTCAATTCCAGTTCGCCTGTCTTGGGCATGAATTCTGCAGAGATGTGGCAGGGTGCAATTTCCTTGTTCTCCTCAGCAAAAGAAAAATCCAAACTTGTAAGAAATTCACTGTTGGGAGCCTGGTATATCACTAGCACCACTTTCCATCACAATCTTCAGAAAAGGTATTGCCAAATTCATCCCTTTTCATCCTGGCGAAAAGCACCTCCTCCCACAGTTCTTTGCTGTGCGCCACTGTTGCTCGATGATATTCACCATCTCCCTTCCCTAACGCCCTCTATCCAGTTTCCAATCCAGGCAATATTTACTTTGAGCCTTTATCTCCAAGCAATAAAATGAAAATGTACTGCTTGTCACCAAGACCAGACTTTTTAAAAGCTCCAGGAAATAATAACACCTTGAATTTATGAGTGCTTTCATCTTTTCAAAAGGACTTTTTGGTCCATTTATCTTTCCATCTCCCCAAAATCCCTGTGAGGAAGGAATGATTCTCCCTATTTAATGGAGCTGGAAAGCAGTATGGTCTTGCAGAAATAGCTTGGGTGTATGAGACAGAGAACTTGTGTTTGAATCCAGATTTGCCAATTGTCTGCTTTGTGATCTTAGACAAGTCTCTTCGCTTCTCTGTGCTTCTGTTTCCCCATCTGTAAAATGAGGACTGCATACCTGTTCTCCCACCAACTTAAGATTGTGAGCCCCATGTGAGACAGGGACTGTGTCCTATCTGATGATGCTTAATAATGTTGGTATTTATTAAGTGCTTACTATGTTCCAGGCACTGTACTAAGCCTTGGGATTGATACAAGCAAGTCAGGTTGGGCACAATCCCTGTCCCACATGGGGCTCACAGTCTTACTCCCCATTTGACAGATGAGGTAACTGAGCCAAAAGAAGTGAAATGACTTGCCCAAGCTCACACAGCAGATGTGACAGAGCAGGGATTAGAACCCAGATCCTTCTTATTTGCAGGCCCGTGCTCTATCCACTAGGCCATGCCACTTCTCTTGGCCATATTCCTTCTCTGCTTAGTGGTATTAACCCCAGTGCTTAGCGCAGTGCTTGGCCCATGAGTGTTTAACAAATATCACAATTATTTTAGCTGGGACTAGAATCCTGATCTTCTTGATCTGAAACTTCTGTGACTTCGACTAAACCATGTGGTTTCCCCAGCTCAGAAGAGGCATGATTGGAGAAGCTGCTGTGGCTCAGTGGAAAGGGCCTGGGCTTTGGAGTCAGAGGTCATGGGTTCAAATTCCGGCTCTGCCAACTGCCAGCTGTGTGACTTTGGGCAAGTCACTTCGCTTCTCTGGGCCTCAGTTACCTCATCTGGAAAATGGGGATTGAAATTGTGAGCCCCTCGTGGGACGACCTGATCACCTTGTAACCTTCCCAGCGCTTAGAACATTGCTTTGCACATAGTAAGTGCTTAACAAATACCAACATTATTATTATTATTATTATTATTATGATCTTTGACAACAGGGAATGTCAGCTACACACCTACTGTCTGCAGAGCACTGTCCTGGAGTCTACTGTGCACAGAGCACTGTACTGATCTCTTATGAGCATATAAAAACCTGATCCTCTGCCTTTGAGGAACTTACAGTCTAATAATACAGCCTTGTGGTACTGACCTAGGGGGACTTCTGAAAGAAACCCTCAACTGTCTACTTTTCTGGGGTTGATATAAGTTTTAATGAATCAAAACGTTTGTTTTTTTTCAGAGGTGATTGTCATTATCTTTTTAACCACATACAATACTTCTGGAATAGTAGTTGGAGCAGTTGTTCCCTCATGCTGGTTGTTCAGACCTAGAGATACTTGGGAAAGAAAATGTCTTACCATCAACTTTATGGGTTATGGGAAAAAGCCTTTCACACAGACTACCGTTAATCAGCACTCTACAGCAAGGTTGCCGGTCTTGAATGGTATCGTTGTCAGAACCAGCTAGATTTATCCTTCCCTAGGCTCATGAAGAGTCTTTCTAGGCAATGTGTTCAGACAGTGCCACCCTTGAGTTCAAAGGGAAGTTGTGAAACCCTCATGATAAAACTCATTGTTCATGACTCAGTGCTTCAGTTACATCTCCTTTAAAATTGAGTTTAAATCCTCCTTCCTTCTACTTAGACTGCAAGCCCCAGGTGGGACCCAGACCACGATCGTCCCGATGCTCTTGTAGCTACCACAGTGCTTAGAATAGTGCTTGGCACAATAAGTGCTTAAAATTTACCATTAAACAAAAAAACAAAAAATAACCAAAACCCAAAGACTCTGTCATCTTCCAGAGTTCAGCGGTTGGCAATATTTGGCTCTTCTTGATGCCATTTGAGAAACCATTCTCCAGTCTTTCCATTTCCATTTGCAGGATTGCAGGTGAGATGGATGTGTATGAACTGGCACCTAAAGCACACATTTTGTCCATCTGTGAGGGGAGAGGAAATAGCCCCGAACAATTCATCCGAGACATTCGCTTTTCAGGGCATTTCTCTGGGCTTAGAGTACTGTACTGATAAATCTAAATCATTTAAATGTCTGTGTTTTTTCCTACAATCCTGAGTCCTTCCTTACACAGTGTGAACATTCCCAATCAATAATAATAAAAAAAACCCATGGTATTTTTAAAGTGCTTACTATGTTCCAGGCACAGAACCAAGTGTTGAAGTAGATACAAGAAAATCAGGCTGGACACAGTCCCTGTACCATAGTTTTAATATAGCTCATAGTTTTAATCCCCGTTTTATAGATGAGAGAACTGAAATCCAGAGAAGTTAAGTGGCTTTCCCAAGGATGCATGGCAAAAAAGTGACAGAGTCAATATTAGAACCCAGGTCCTTCTGAATCCCAGGCCAGTGCTCTATCTGCTAGGCCATGTTGCTTTAAAGCATTCAATAACCTTTCCCCTTTCTACCTCTCCTGGCTACCCTCTTATTACAGCTCAGCTATAACACTTCCCTCTTCTAATGCTAATCATCATCATCATCAATCGTATTTATTGAGCGCTTACTGTGTGCAGAGCACTGTACTAAGCGCTTGGGAAGTACAAGTTGGCAACATGTAGAGACAGTCCCTACCCAACAGAGGGCTCACAGTCTAAAAGGGGGAGACAGAGAACAAAACCAAACATACTAACAAAATAAAATGAATAGAATAGATATGTACAAGTAAAATAAATAAATAGAGAAATAAATATGTACAAACATATATTCATATATACAGGTGCTGTGGGGAAGGGAAGGAGCTAAGATGGGGGGGATGGAGAGGGGGACGAGGGGAAGAGGAAGGAAGGGGCTCAGTCTGGGAAGGCCTCCTGGAGGAGGTGAGCTCCCAGTAGGGCCTTGAAGGGAGGAAGAGAGCTAGCTTGGCGGGTGGGCAGAGGGAGGACATTCCAAGCCCGGGGGATGACGTGGGCCGGGACTCGATGGCGGGACAGGCGAGAACTAGGTACGGTGAGGAGATTAGCGGCAGAGGAGCTGAGGGTGCGGGCTGGGTTGGAGAAGGAGAGAAGGGAGGTGAGGTAGGAGGGGGCGAGGGGATGGACAGCCTTGAAGCCCAGGGTGAGGAGTTTCTGCCTGATGCGCAGATTGATTGGTAGCCACTGGAGATTTTTGAGGAGGGGAGTAACATGCTCAGAGCATTTCTGGACAAAGACAATCCGGGCAGCAGCATGAAGTATGGATTGAAGTGGGGAGAGACACGAGGATGGGAGATCAGAGAGAAGGCTGATGCAGTAGTCCAGACGGGATAGGATGAGAGCTTGAACGAGCAGGGTAGCGGTTCGGATGGAGAGGAAAGGGCGGATCTTGGCAATGTTGCAGAGCTGAGACCGACAGGTTTTGGTGATGGCTTGGATGTGAGGGGTGAACGAGAGAGCGGAGTCGAGGATGACACCAAGTTTGCGGGCTTGTGAGACGGGAAGGGTGGTAGTGCCGTCAACAGAGATGGGAAAGTCAGGGAGAGGGCAGGGTTTGGGAGGGAAGACAAGGAGTTTAGTCTTCGACATGTTGAGCTTTAGGTGGCGGGCAGACATCCAGATGGAGATGTCCTGAAGGCAGGAGGAGATGCGAGCCTGGAGAGAGGGGGAGAGAGCAGGGGTAGAGATGTAGATCTGGGTGTCATCAGCATAGAGATGATAGTTGAAGCCGTGGGAGCGAATGAGGTCACCAAGGGAGTGCGTGTAGATTGAGAACAGAAGGGGACCAAGCACTGAACCTTGGGGAACCCCCACTGTAAGGGGATGGGAGGGGGAGGAGGAGCCTGCAAAAGAGACTGAGAATGAAAGACCTGAGAGATAAGAGGAGAACCATTGAAATCTTTCCATTGTATCTCAGTCTCATCTATCTTGCTGCAGGCCTCTCACCCGTGTCCTGCCTCTGGGCCTGGAACACCCTTCCTCTTCATAGCCAACAGACAATTATTCTTCCCTACCTTCAAAGCCTTACTGAAGGCACATCTCCTCCAGGAGGCCTTCCCTGACTAAGCCTCTGCTTTCCTCTTCTCCCACTCCCTTCTGTGTCACCCTAACTTGTTCTCTCTGTTCTTCCCCCTTCCCAGCACCACACCACTTATGCACATGTCTATAATTTATGTATTTATATTAACATCTGTCTCTGCCCCCCTAGGCTGTAAGCTGGTCGTGGGCAGGGAATGTGTCTGTTAATTGTTACACTGTATTCTCCCAGTGCTTAATACGGTGCTCTGCACACACTAAGCACTCAATAAATACAATTGAATGAATGAATGAATCAGCCCTTCCTGCTTGTCAGCGCTTAGAACAGTGCTTTGCACATAGTAAGTGCTTAACAAATACCATTATTATTGTTATTATTATTATTGTGTCCTACTGTGAAAAAAAATCCACCCCAAGTTGTCTCCCCGGGGCTGCCAGAGGGCTGATAAGAATGCTTTGGGCCCTGCACTGCATTTTCCACTCCCAAAAGGCAACCAGTACAGTGCTGCTCACAGAAGCCTCTCAATATAGTGTTTTATACACTGTAGGTGTCCTATACAGAGCTCCACATGCAGAGGGCACCCAAAAGAAAGCTCTGTACACAGAAGGCTCCCATTAGAGTGTTCTACAATAACAATAATGATAATCGTATTTGTTAAGTGCTTATTGTGTGCCAGGCACTGTACTACGTGCTGGGGTGGATATGAGCAAGTCGGGTTGGACACAGTCACTGATCCACTTGGGGCTCACCGTCTCTATCCCCATTTTACAGATGAGGTAACTGAGGCCCAGAGAAGTGAAGCAACTTGCCCAAGGTCACGCAGCAGACAAGTGGCAGAGCTTAATTTAGAACCCAAGACCTTTTGACTCTCAGGCCCTTGCTTCTAGACTGTGAGCCCACTCTTCTAGACTGTGAGCCCATTTTTCTAGACTGTGAGCCCACTGTTGGGTAGGGACCGTCTCTATATGTTGCCAACTTGTACTTCCCAAGCACTTAGTACAGTGCTCTGCACACAGTAAACACTCAATAAATACAATTGAATGTATGAATGAATGAATGCTCCATCCACTAGTCCAGAGAGAAGCAGCATGGCATAGTAGAAAAGCAGCGGGGCATAGTGGAAAGAGCCCAGGCTTGGGAATCAGAGGTCATGGGTTCTAATCCTGGCTCTGCCACTTGATCAGCTGTGTGACTTTGGGCAAGTCACTTGACTTCTCTGTGCCTCAGTTCCCTCGTCTATAAAACAGGGATGAAGACTGTGAGCCTCATGTGGGACAACCTGATCACCTTGTTTCCCCCCCCAGCGTTTAGAACATTCATTCATTCATTCAATCATATTTATTGAGCACTTATTGTGTGCAGACCACCGTACTAAGCACTTGGGAAGTACAAGTTGGCAACATATAGAGATGGTCCCTACCCAACAAAAGGCTCACAGTCTAGAACAGTGCTTCACACATAGTAAGCGCTTAACAAATGCCATCATTATTATTATTATACACAATAGGTGGTCCGTACAGAGCTCCACATGCAAGAGACACTCAATTTATTTCTTCATAATAATGTTTGTCTCCCCTTCTAGACTCTAAGCTTGTCATGGGCAGGGAACATGTCTTCTAATTCTGCTGTATTGTGCTCTTCCAAGTGCTTAGAATAGTGCTGTGCACATAGTAAGGACTCAATAAATTCAAACGGATTGATTGAACTGCACACAGAAGGCTTCTAATTTAGGGTTCTGCACACAGTAAGTGCCTCTTACAAAGCTCTATATGCAGAAGGCATTAAATAATGATGATGATGGCATTTATTAAGCACTTACTTTGTGTAAAGCATTGTTCTAAGTGCTGGGAAGGTTACAAGGTGATCAGGTTGTCCCATGGGGGGCTCACAGTCTTAATCCCCATTTTCCAGATGAGGTAACTGAGGCACAGAGAAGTTAAGTGACTTGCCCACAGTCACACAGCTGACAACTGGTGGAGCCGGGATTTGAACCCATGACCTCTGACTCCAAAGCCCGTGCTCTTTCCACTGAGCCATGCTGCTTCTCTCTCCACACAGAAGCCTCCCAATTTAGTGTTCTGTGCAATGTAAATGCTACACTGTGTAGTGGATAGAGCACAGAGCTGGGAATCAGAAGGTGTCAGAGTCAGAGACAGAGTCAGAAGGTGCCTGTCTTTAAATTATGTATTATAAATGACTTATTTATTCATATTAATGTCTGTCTCTCCCTCTAGTTTGTATGCTCATTATGGGCAGGGAAGGTGTCTACTAACTTCGTTGTATTGTACTTTCCCAACTCTGTTGTATTATATACTATGTGCCCAGCACATAGTAAGTGCTCAATAAATACAACTAATTGATTAATTATGTTCTGATGCTGCTTCATGCCCTGCGGACAGCCCCTTTCTGAGGCTCTGCCATTACCTATTTCCCTGTAACTGTGAGTTAAATGGATTGCATAGAGGGGAAGTGACTGACAATTATTGGTAGGTGAGATCCCCCTTTTTTAAGGGTATTTGTTAAGTCCTTACTATGTACCAGGCACTGGTAGTTGTTAAGCACTTAGTATGTGCCAAGCACTCTACTAACTACTGGAGAAAAATCTGGCTTTGGGATACTAATCCAAAATCAAGTTTTTGTTACATTATCTTGCCTCTCACTGGTCTCCAGCCCAGTGCTTATTATCTGTTTTATGGGACATTGTAGTTAGTTAATTTCTATTCATTTAATCCCTTTCAGCCCCACTACCCTTGTTGCATGCATACACACACACTCATTCATTCATTCAATTGTATTTATTGAGCACTTACTGTGTGCAGAGCACTGTCTTAAGTTATTGGGAAGTACAAGTTGGCAGCATATAGGGATGGTCCCTACCCAACAATGGGTTCACAGTCTCCTGTCTCCAATCCACAGAACAAAATATTTGGTGAAAACTCTCAGCCCAGGAAACAATAAATTCAATGATACTTGAAGCTTTTGTTAAGTACTTACTATGTGCTAAGCCCTGCTCTAAGTCCTGGGGTAGATACAAGAAATCCAGTCTCATACACAGCTCCTGTCCCACATGGGGCTCACATTCCAAGAGGATGGAAGAACAGCTATTTACTCCTCGTTTTACAGATGAGGAAATTGAGGTGCAGAGAGGTTAAGTGATTTGCCCAAGGTCACAAAGCATAAAAGCAAGGAAGCAGGTGTTCCGGAGACTACTGGAACCAGTGAATGGGGAGGGGAGTCCCAGTATTTCAGATCCAGACCTCTTTTCTGGTTGTCCAGGAGGAAAGATGGAGGCAGAAGAGAGAGGACCCCTCCCTCTTATTGCTCAAACATATAATCTGGTTCTGAAAGCCCATGGACACAGAGTAATACTACTACTACTACTACTAATAATAATAATAATGTGTGGCATTCGTTAAATGCTTACTATGTGCCAAGCATTGTTCTAAGTGCTGCATTAGATACAAAGTAATCAGGTTCAACCGTATTAATCACCATTTTATGGATGAGGTAACTGAGGCCCAGAGAAGTGAAGTGACTGGCTCAAGGTCGCACAGCAGACACTTGGAAGAGCTGGGATAAGAACCCACATCCTCTGACTCCCAGGGCTGTGCTCTTTCCACTGGACAATGCTGCTTTCTTAGAAGAAATATGACAGCCTGCTGCAGGGACGTTTATCTCAGCCTCGGGGGAGGTGCGGGATGTGCTGAGCTTGCTGGCTCCTCTGATAACAGCTTAAAGGTCTCATAAATATGGAATTTAGCGTTTGGTGCCAAGGTGAACTATGGCAGCAGAGTCCTCATGGATTTTCTTCCAGGGAAGAGGTATCAACAAGATCACAAAATAAAAGTTTGGGAGAACTCTTCAAATTAAGGCCTTCTCCACTCCCCTCTTCAGTGACTCTGGGAAAAACCATCTGTTTTTGCTTCTTGTGTTTTGCAAGAAAGAAAATATCAGGGCACTCTGGATTTCATGGGTGGATGGATATCGTACTCTCCGAAGCACTTAGTACAGTACTCTGCACACAGTAAGCGCTCAATAAATGCCACTGATTGATTGATTGATGGATTTCTCTTTCCAAACTTATGGAATTGTCACTGTAGTGGGTGGGAATACTTGCTTAGGGCAACAGCATTTTTCCCATCCAGCGTATTTGTGGAGGGTACAGAGAAAAGGCAGTGGCAGTGGCTTAAATTCAGCGTCACCAGCAGAACTCATGGAGATTGGCTGCCCTGCTCTGCAAAATTGCTAAGGAGTAGGTAAATCTGGCTCTATTTATAGTAATGATGGTATTTTTTAACCGCTTACTATGTGCAAAGCACTGTTCTAAGTGCTGGACTTAGTACAGTGCCTGGCATGTAATAAGCACTTAACAAATATCATTATTATTATTATGAAGTATTTCAAAGGATTCAAACAAATCCTGAATAACACACAAACATTTCTCCTGGAGAATACATTCAAGTGAGGTAAAATAGCCAGTGGGCTAAACTAGGGAATAGGTTAGGGTTACGGTTACATTTAGGGTTATTGTTAAGATCAGGGTTGGCATTGCATAGTGGATAGAGCATGGGCCTGGGAATTAGAAGGTCATCCTGGCTCCACCACTTGTCTGCAGTGTGACCTTGGGCAAGTCACTTCACTTCTCTGGGCCTCAATTCCCTCAGCTGTAAAATGGGGATTGAGACTGTGAGTTGCATGTGGGACAGGGACTGTGTCCAACCCAATTTGCTTGTATCCACCCCAGCATTTAGTATAGTGCTCGGCAAATAGTAAATGCTTAAGAAATACCGTAATGATAATAATAATAATAATAATAACAATCATAAAACCACCAAAGATGGCACATCTTTTAAAAACACAGCTTTTAAAATCCAGAAACTCTCAAAGTTGGAAGGAGGTGGCATATGAACCCGCAGCTTCTTCAGTGAAAAGTGCTGATTGTCTTTTGAGCATGGTTAGAGCGGGCAGTGGCATGGAAGTAGACTGTGTACAGATGATGGCTGGGTGTGTCATATTCTGCTGCTGATTCCCTCTGCCTTTTTCTTTTTAAATGACATTTATTAAGCGCTTACCATGTGCCAGGCACAGTACTAAGCGGTGGGGTAGATACAATCTAGTCAAGTTGGACGCAATCCCTGTCCCACTTGTGGCTCACAGTCTTAATCCCCCTTTTACCAATGAGGGAAATGAGGCACAGAGATGTGAAGTGACTTGTCCAAGGTCAAGAACTAGGAGCTGGGATTAGAACCCAGGTCTTTCTAACTCCCATTCATTCATTCAATCGTATTTATTGAGCGTTTACTGTGTGCAGAGCACTGTACTAAGCGCTTGGGAAGTACAAGTTTGCAACATAATAGAGACGGTCCCTACCCAACAGAGGGCTCACAGTCAGGCACATGCTTTATCCACTAGGCCATGCTGCCTGTTCCTCAGTATTTTATATGTGTGTGACCTGTTTATGGGTTAAAGACTGTTATAATGCCCCCCTAAATCAAGGCATGGCAGGCTGCTGAATGTCATGGACTGATTGGCTATTTGGTTTGCTATATGGGCTCACAACATAAGTAGAGCAAGCTCAGCCCGGGGCTTCCTTAAGATGTTTCATCAGCAGGAGCTTTGGGACCAACAGACCAACCCTGCATCAGGAGGAAAATGAGGTTCCTCCCTGAGCAGGAAAATAAGGTACATAGGAGTTAAGTGAGAAGCAGTAGAGCAAGAAACAAGCAAAGAATAAGGGCCTGAGAGTCAAAGGATCTGGGTTCTGATCCTGGCTACTCCAGTTGCCTGCTGTGTGACCTTGGGTAAGTCACATAACTTTGTCCCTGTTACTTCATCTGTAAAATGGGGTTTGGAGGCACCGGATGAGCTGACTCAATGGCATTAAGACAAGACAAGAGGAGCTGAAGGTTGAGTCCGTATTCCATTAGACTGTAAGCTTGCTGTGGGCAGGGCATATGTCTGTTTATTGTTATGCTGTATTTTCTCAAACTGAGTACAGTGCTCTGCACGCATTGAGTACTCAATATGACTGACAGACTGACTTAGAAAAGTGTTGGGGAAGCAGTGTTTCCTAATGGAGAGCATGGGCCTAGGAGAAATGGACATGGGCCTGCTCTTATCCTTCTATAGGTTGCTGCTACAGTCAGTCAATTGGATTTATTGAGCACTTACTGTATGCAGAGCACTGTACTAAGCACTTGGGAGAGTACAGTACAAGAAAAAACAGACACATTCCCTGCCCACACGAGCTTACAGTCTAGACTGAGCCCCACTGGGTCTTTAAAATGTATGTTCAGTCCTCTATGCCCCATTCAGGTGAGCCCATTGTGGGTAGGGATTGACTATATGTTGCTGTTATAAGTTTTATATGTAACTTCCCAAGTGATTAGTATAGTGCTCTGCACACAGTAAGTGCTCAATAAATACAATTGACTGACTGAATGAATGAATCATATACTAACTGCTTGGGTATCTTGCTGGAGTCAGGGGACCTGGGTTCTAATCTTGACTCTGCTACTTCCCTGGTGTGTTACCTTGGGCAAGTCACTTTTTTATGGTGTTTGTAAAGGGCTTACTATTTGCCAGGCACTGGCTTAGATACAACCTGATCAGTTTAGATACAGATCATGCCGCATGTGGGGCTTCTAGTCTTAATCCCCCTTTTACAGATAAGGTAACAGGCACAGAGAAGTTATAATAATGATGATATTTGTTAAGCACTTACTATGTGCCAAGCACTGTTCTAAGTGCTGGGGTAGATACAGGGTAATCAGGTTGTCCCACGTGGGGCTCACAGTCTTAATCTCCATTTTACAAATAAGGTAACAGAGGCACAGAGAAGTGAAGTCATTTGCCCAAGGTCACCCAGCAGACAAGTGATGGAGTGGGGATTAGAACACACGTCCTCTGAATCCCAAGCCCGTACTTTTTCCACTAAGCCACACTGCTTCTGTAACTTGCTCAAAGTTACACAGCAGGCAACAGGTGGAACTGGGATTAGAACCCACATCCTCTGATCTTTCCACTAAGCCATGCTGCTTCTCACTTAATTTCTCTGTACCTCATTTTCCTCCTCCTTAGACCATAAGCACCACGTGGGACAGTGTCTGGGATCAATCTTGTTATCTTATATCTACCTCAAGGCCTGGCACAAAGTAAGCCCTTAACAAACACTTTGATTATTAACAAATTGGATCAGAAACAGCTGAACCTAGCTGGTCATGGCTGTGGTTGGGAGTAGCTTATTAGGCTATTTTATAAAACCTACAATTGCTGAGTTGCTTCTCAGTGAAGGTAGAGGAAAGTCAAGGGGTTCTGCTGCTTTCTCTTAGCATTAGGGGGTCAGGGTGCCTCAGGACTCATTGAACTGGGACCCTCAAACCCTGTAATCATAATGATAACAGTAATAATAATATTTGTGAAGTATTTATTATTGGTTAAACAATACTCTAAGCTCTGGAGGGGATACACATTAATCACATTGGACACAGTCACTGTCTCACTTGGAGCTCACAGTTTAAGTAGTGGGGAAGACATTTAATAAATTCCCATTTTACAGATGAGGAAAATGAGGCACAGAGAAGTGAAGCGACAAGCACTGTTCTAAGTGCTGGGGTAGGTACGGCTAAGCCCACAGGACACAGTCACTGTCTCACTTGGGGCTCACAGTTTAAGTAGGGGGGAAGACAGGTATTGAACCCCCATTTTACAGGTGAGGAAATTGAGGCACAGAGAAGTGAGATGACTTGCTCAAGATTGGGGGCAGAGTTGAGGCTGCTCCCACACCTGTGCTCTTTCCATAGGCAATACTGTTTCTCAATGCCTGGAGCCAATCTGTAATAATAATAATAATGATGATAATAATAGTATTTGTTAAGCGCTTACTACGTGTCAAGCACTGTTCTAGGTGCTGGGGTAGATATAAGCTATTCAGGTTGGACACAGTCCCTGTCCCTCATGGAGCTCACAGTCTTAATCCTCATTGGACAGATGAGGTAATTGAGGCCCATAGAAGTAAAGTGACTTGCCCAAGGTCACACAGCAGACGAGTGGCGGAGTTGGGATTAGAACCCAGGTCTTTAGTACTCCCAGGTCCTTGCTGTATCCACTAGGCCATGCTTCTTCTCTTACCCCCCAGGGTCATCAGGATAGAGTAGGGGGCTGGTCTGGACTCATCCACTAATCTCCATCCTTCCCAGTCCTCTTCTTAATTCTGGAGAGAATTGCCCTGTCTCTGGATTAGAGCAGCCACTGAGTTGGACATTACGGGTTACACCATTCATTCATTCATTGTTGTATTTATTGAGTGTTTACTGTGTGCAGAGCACTCTACTAAGCGCTTAGGAAGTACAAGTCGGCAACATATAGAGACGGTCCCTACCTAACAACGGGCTCACAGTCTAGAAGCGGTTGACAGACAACAAAACAAAACATGTAGACAGGTATCCAAATCATCAGAATAAATAGAATTATAGCTACATGGACAACATTAAAATAGAGTAGTAAATATGTACAAGTAAAATAAATGGAGTAATAAATCTATACAAATGTATACAAGTGCTGTTTATTTTATTTTGTTAGTATGTTTGGTTTTGCTCTCTGTCTCCCCCTTTTAGACTGTGAGCCCACTGTTGGGTAGGGACTGTCTCTATATGTTGCCAACTTGTACTCCCCAAGCACTTAGTACAATGCTCTGCACACAGTAAGCGCTCAATAAATACGATTGATTGATTGAATGGGGAGGAGGAGAGGAAAAAGGGGGCTCAGTCTGGGAAGGCCTGCTGGGGCAGGGCAAAGATGCTACCCACAGCTCCCTGTGCTGTGGTGACTGACATCAAACCCACCCTCCAGAATGGCTCCCACACAGCATAAGCTCACTGAGGGCAGGGAATGGTTGGTAGAATCCCCCCACCCTGGCTTCTACCAACTCTGTTGCATTGTATTCTCCCAAGCGCTTAGTACAGTGCTCTGCACACAATCAGCACTCAATAAATACCATTGCTTTGATTTATAGATGGCTATTCATTTAGGCTCTAGAATTTGAAAGTCCTGGGGGAATCATGTTGGCGTCTATCCATCCAACCTCCCGACCCATTCACCTCTGTCATTTATCTGCCGTGTGACCTTGGGCAAGTCACTTCACTTCTCCGGCACTTGGTTACCTCATCTGTAAAATGGGGATTGAGACCATGAGCCCCACATGGGACAAGGACTGTGTCTAACCTTGTTTGCTTGTATTCGCCCCAGTGTTTAGTACTGGGCCTGGCACATAGTAAGTGCTTAACAAATACCACAGTTATTATTACTAGTATTATTATTATCTCAATTATTTCATCACTGGATTCCTTCCCAAGATCCCTACCCACTGGATGAATATCTTCATCAGCCAAGAGTGAGCCCGCCTCCTCACGCCCTGCCCCAGATTCCAGACCTCATCCTCACCACCGAGGAAGGCCTGTCAGGCTCCTTCAGACTTAGAGCGGGAACAGGATCGGTTATTTTGAGGCATGCACGCAAAACAATATCCAGGCAGAAAGCAGAGCTGAGAAGCAGAGTCCATTCAGGCAAATACCAATCCCATTCCCTCAGCAGGCATCTGTTTTCTCAAGGGGCTGGCACAAAAAGAGAGAAACAAAGTCGGTAGCTATTACTGCAGTTGCATTCGCGGTGCCCTCGCTCAAAATCTTGAATAATTGTGAGGTAAAAGGACTCTTTCAACCCTCAGCGCTTCACAACAATCACTGCAGCAGGGATTCTCAGAAACCCAGCCCCAAGTGGCCGCTCTCCAGCGGTTCTGCTGAAAGAAATCAGAATCAGCGCACAGCAGCCCGCCCTCAACAACGTCCAGAAAAATTGTCTACAAGTGGCGGTTGCTGAGTGCTCACCGACAAACAGTGAAGCCGTGCTGATATTAAACCCCGGAGCACTATATACCCCACGCTCTCCTAAGGCCAGGCCACTAATGGATTCCTTCAGAAATCTCCACTGTGGGAGTTGTTTCACTTTCATTCCTGTCAGAACCAATTCAGATGAAAGAAATGCTCCAGCTAATTCTTCTTCCTTCCCCAGTTAAAACCTCTTTTCCCCAGCTCCCTCTCCCTTTTACGTCACCTATGCACTTGGATCTGTTCCTTTTGAGCACTTGATGTTCACCCACCCTCAGTCCCACAACACTTATGTCCCTATCCATAATTTCTTTCTTTCTTCCCCTCTAGACTGTAAGCTCCTTGAAGACAGGGAAAGTGTCTATCATTCATTCATTCATTCAATTGTATTTATTGAGCACTTACTGTATGCAGAGAACTGTACTAAACACTTGGGAAGTACAAGTTGGCAACATTATTGTACTCTCCCAAGCGCTTAGTATGGTGCGCTCTGCACACAGCAAACCCTCAGAGTGGTCTAGATCTTAGAGCATGGGCTTGGGAGTCATGAGGACCTGTGTTCTAATCCTGGCTCTGCCGCTTGTCTGTTGGGTGACCTTGGGCAAGTCACTTCACTTCTCTGGGCCTCACTTCCCTCAACTGTAAAATGGGGACAAAGACTGTGAGCTCCATGTGGGACAGGTACTGCATCCGTCTAATAACTTTATATCTACCCCAGCATTTAAAACAGTGCTTGACATATAGTAAGCACTTAAAAAACACCTTTATTATTACTATTATTATTGTTAATAAGAATAAATTGCTTGATCCTGGAAAATAGGGGAATGATGCGTGCATCTCCATAGGCTGTACTTACGTTTGCACACTAGATCCTGAGCTTGTTGTTTCTAGACTGTGAGCCTGTTGTTGGGTAGGGACCGTCTCTATATGTTGCCAACTTGCACTTCCCAAGTGCTTATTACAGTGCTCTGCACACAGTAAGTGCTCAATAAATATGATTGAATGAATGATGTACATGCAGGCCAGCTATCCATAACCTCAAGCTATCATGTAGAACTCTTCCTCTGTTTCTTCACATTGTTAGCAATCCTTACCCTTCAGTGATCAATCAATCGAGTAGTAATAGTAACAAAAGGGTTTATTAACTGTTTATTAATAATAATAATGATGATGGCATTTGTTAAGCACTTACTATGTGCCAAGCACTGTTCTAAGTACTGGAGTAGATACAAGGTAATCACGTTGTCCCACGTGGGGCTCACAGTCTTAGTCCCCATTTTACAGATGAGGTAACTGAGGCATAGAGAAGTTAAGTGACTTCCCCAAAGTTACACAGCTGATAAGTGGTGGAGCCAAGATTAGAACCCATGACCTCTGACTCCCAAGCCCGTACTCTTTCCATTAAGCCATGCTGCTTCACGCTGCTGTTTACTGTGTGCAGAGTACTGTATTAAGCTCTGGGAGAGAATTAAGTACTTACTGTGGGCAGAACATTGTTTTAAGCTCTTAAGTGATTTGTCACATCAGGGCTTGTTAGAGCATCACTGCCTGAAATTCCAAACAATTTAATCAATCAGTCAATCAATGAATCAATCAGATTTATTGAGTGTTTACTGTGTGTAGAGCACTGTACTAAGCGTTTGGGCGAGTTCACTACAACAGTATAACAGAGTTGGTAGTCAATCAGTTACTGGCATTTATTGAATACTAACTCTGTGCAGAACACTGAACTTAATAATAATAATAATAATAACAATAATAATGATGATGTCATTTGTTAAGCACTTACTATGTGCCAAGCATTGTTCTAAGTGCTGAGGGAAATACAAGGTGATCAGGTTGTCCCACGTGGGGCTCACAATCTTAGCCCCCATTTTACAGACGAGGTAACTGAGGCCCAGAGAAGTGAAGTGACTTGCCCAAAGTCACACAGCTGACAAGTGGCGGAGCTGGGATTTGAACCCATGACCTCTGGCTCCCAAGCCCGTGCTCTTTCCACTGAGCCAGACACAATCTCTGCCTTAAAGGAGCTTACAATCTAGCAGGCAAGGCAGATGTTTAAATAAATTCCAGGTAGGGGAAGCATCTAAGGATAAAGATGTGAGTTCTGTGGTGGGAGGGAATGTGGTGATCATAGACTCAAGTACGGAGGTGATGCAGAAGGGAGGGAAAGTGAAGAAAGTAGATTAGCCAAGAAAAGCTTTCTGGAGGAGGTATGATTTTAGTGGGAAATTGAAGATGAGGAGAGTTGGCTGGGGTTTTTTTGGATATGCAGGGTGCAGGGAACGTGTTCACTAACTCTGTTGTATGGTACTCTCCCAAGCACTTAGTACAGTGCTCTGTGTTCAATAAATACCATTGATTGATTGAGTGGAATTCCAGGCAGGAGCGAGGCTGTGAGTCAGTTGTCAGTGGCCAAAGAGATGAGGACGAGGCACAGTGAGTAGGTTGGCATTAGAGCAGAGAAGCGTGCAGGCTGGATTGTAATGAGAAAGGAGTGACGATGGGAAGCCGGAAAGCTGATCGACTGCCTTGATGATGGTCAGGAGTCTTTCTTGGTGGGCACTTTCCAAGTTCCAGGTCATTAGCAGATTCCAGTTACAGAGTTACAAAGAGCAGTAATCAGAACTTCCCTGTAATGATCAGAATGTGACCCTGAACTGTTTGCTTTCACTCAGCCTCCATAAGGAAAGGAAGACCCAGTTGCTCAAAGGCCATGTCTGGGGGAGTCTGGAGGCCTGACAGGTCTGAATTTCCTGGGGCGATGGGGATATTCCATCTTCCAGCCCTAAAGCATTTATGTACTTATCTTTAATTTTCCTATTTATATTAGTGTCTGTCTCCCCCTCTAGACTTTATTCTTGTTGTGGACAGGGAATGTGTCAGTTTATGGTTGGATTGTACTCTCCCGAGCACTTAATACAGTGCTCTGCACACAGTAAGCACTCAATAAATTCGATTGATTGAGTGAATGATAGGATACCACGAGAAGATAATCAATGAAAGAGGAAGAGAATCAGTCACAGGATGTGGGAGAGAGGAGAAGGCAACAGGAAGTCCCTTCTAGACTGTGTACTGTGTAGTACAGTGCTCAGCACACAGTAAGTGCTCAATAAATACAATTGAATGAATGAATCATCATCAATCATATTTATTGAGCGCTTACTATGTGCAGAGCACTGTACTAAGCGCTTGGGAAGTACAAATTGGCAACATATAGAGACAGTCCCTACCCAACAGTGGGCTCACAGTCTAAAACGAGGAGACAGAGAACAAAACCAAACATACTAACAAAATAAAATAAATAGAATAGATATGTACAAGTAAAATAAATAAATAGAGTAATAAATATGTACAAACATATATACATATGTACAGGTGCTGTGGGGAAGGGAAGGAGGTAAGATGAGGGGATGGAGAGGGGGACGAGGGGGAGAGGAAGGAAGGGGCTCAGTCTGGGAAGGCCTCCTGGAGGAGGTGAGCTCTCAGCGGGGCCTTGAAGGGAGGAAGAGAGCTAGCTTGGTGGTTGGGCAGAGGGAGGGCATTCCAGGCCCGGGGGATGACGTGGGCCGGGGGTCGATGGCGGGACAGGCGAGAACAAGGTACGGTGAGGAGATTAGCGGCGGAGGAGCGAAAGGTGCGGGCTGGGCTGGAGAAGGAGAGAAGGGAGGTGAGGTAGGAGAGGGAATGAATGAAAGGAAGTGATAGGGAGAATCAGAGTGTCAGGGGAAAGGTTGTGGGAAGAGAAAAAGCCCACAGGGAAAGGGTGAGAAGAAAAGGAGGCAGAGGAGACATACACTGAGAGGAAGATGACAGGAAGTGGGGGAGAGGTTAAAAGGGAAGAAATCAAAGAGGCAGAACAGGGAGGAGATAAGGGAGATGAAAAGGTAGAGAAGGACATTTCCAATTAAAATAATAACAATAATTATGGTACTTGTTAAGCGTTTTCTATGTGCCAAGTGCTGTTCTAAGCGCTGAGGTAGATACAGGTTATCAGGTTGCCCCATGTGGGGCTCACAGTCTAAATCCCCATTTTACAGATGAGGTAACTGAGGCCCAGAAAAGTGAAGTAACTTGCCCAAAGTCACCCAGCAGATATGTAGCAGAGCCGGTATTAGACCCCATGACCTTTTGGCTCCCAATCCCGGGCTCTGTTGTTTTGGATTCATTCTGTTGGACTACAAGTATCCCCATTTCATATGCATGATTGTATGATTAACTGTATGCGTGTATGCAGGATCATTCACTTGCCTGCATCAGTATATTTTACTGAGTAAAGTATCTTTAAATCTGGAGAGGTGTTTTTCAAACAGGTTTCAACAAGATTGCGAAACTGATTTTTTTTTAAATAGTCACTGTAAGAGCACTTTCCCACAGCCAGTGGATGATGAATTTGCTGTTTTTTTTAATTTTGTATTTTTTTTAAAAAAACAGCCAAATTAGAAAGCCAAGTTTTCAAACGTCTGGAACACAAGATGGTAATGAAATACGAGCTAGACTCTGCAGTGTGTACTGGGGCATATTTTCTGTTTATTGTCACTGGGGCCTGCCCGGCTGCGCTCTTTCACGTTCTTGGAGATTCATTTGTGCATGAAGCCCTGAGGATCTGCTCTACCGTGCCTGGTTTTCTATAGAAGATGCTGTGTGTCAATCCTTATTCACGTTCGAGGAGAACCCCAGAGTCTGAAAACTGCAGTGGTCCCAGGACACACTCCATTAGGTTTAATGAACCCTAATACCATGTGCTTCGCTGAGCCCTTAGATGAGGTATCTAGTCTATCTTGCCGCTAACGTGGCTCAATGGAAAGAGCACGGGCTATGGAGTCAGAGGTCATGGGTTCAAATCCCGGCTCCACCACTTGTCAGCTGTGTGACTTTGAGCAAGTCACTTCACTTCTCTGGGCCTCAGTTACCTCATCTGTAAAATGGGGATTAAGACTGTGAGCCCCACATGGGACAACCTGATTACCTTGTAACCTCCCCAGTGCTTAGAACAGTACTTTGCACATAGTAAGCGCTTAATAAATGCCATAAAAAAAACCCTCTCGCCCATATCCTGCCTCTGACCTGGAATGCCCTCCCTCTTCATCTCTGACAGGCAATTACTCTCCATATCTTCAAAGCCTTATTGAAGACCCACCTCTTCCAAGGAGCCTTCCCTGACTAAACCCTCCTTTCCTCTTCCTCCACTCCTTGCTGCATTGCCCTGACTTGCTCCTTTTACTCATCCCCTGTCCCAGTACATATCTGTAATTTATTTATTTGTATAATGTCTGTCTCCCTCTCTTGTCTCAAATCCCTCACTTTCAACCTCCACATTTAATATTCTGTTTGTTCTTCATCCACATTTCTCATATCAGTCCACTCCTCCACACCCAAAGGACTACCATAATGGTTCAAACATTTGTCATAATCCCGCTTGACTTCCACATCAGCCTCCTCACTGATCTCCCTGCCTTCAGTCCTTCCCCTTTCCAGTCCATACTTTACCCTACTGCCTGTATCATTGTTTTCAAAAACATCATTCTGTATACATCCCCCTATTCCTAAAAATGCTCCAATTATTTCCCATTACTCTTTGGATCAAATAGAAACTCCTGCCTGCTGGCTTCAAGGCACTCAATAAACTCATCATCATCATCATCATCATCATCAATTGTATTTATTGAGCACTTACTGTGTGCAGAGCACTGTACTAAGCGCTTGGGAAGTAGAGGTTGGCAACATATAGAGACAGTCCCTACCCAATAGTGGGCTCACAGTCTAAAAGGGGGCTTACAGTCTAAAAGTCTAAACTCAATCCCTCCTCTCTACTCACTTTCTTCTTTCATCACACACCACCTTGCAACCTCATTCCTCTCAAATCTATATGCTCACTGTGCCTCATTCTTGTTTCTCCTCATCCATTTGTCCTCCCTGTACCTGAAACCCCTTTCCTATGGAAGCTATCAGATCACAGCTCTCTCCAGCTTTTAAGCCCTTCTGAAATCTCATCTACTTTAGGAGGATTTATGCAATTGTTTTTTTTCTTCTCCCTGAAGTAAGCCCACAACTAGCTGCCTTAATCATCATCATAATAATAATACTGATGGCATTTATTAAGTGCTTACTATGTGCAAAGCACTGTTCTAAGTGCTGGGGAGGTTACAAGGTGATCAGGTTGTCCCATGGAGGGCTCACAGTCTTAATCCTCATTTTCCAGATGAGGTAACTGAGGCCCAGAGAAGTGAAGTAACATGCCCAAAGTCACACAGCTGACAATTGGCGGAGCTGGAATTTGAACCTATGACCTCTGACTCCAAAGCCTGTGCTCTTTCCACTGAGTCACACTGCTTCTCTGCTATTATTAATGACTGTTTGTGATCCCGTGGACAACAACAAGGAAGAGGCTTTGCAAAGGCTCTGATGGGCTCTACCTGAGGCAGGTGATTGCTGGCTTCTGCGGGGCACAACATGGAGGGAAGTGGGGCTTTCTCTCCCTGTTCTACCCAGTAACAAGCCTGGACCAACCAGTGTCTTACTTTTAGAGCCACAGTTGCCATGCCTAAGGCAGAGAAAAGGCATTTGCTTTGAGGTATGTGTCGGGGGGCAATTGAAGGTGCATCTAAGAGGTAGCACAGAAGGATGCAGAGAAGCAAGCCTATTGAGAGGAGCAGAAGGCAGCAGCACTTAAAAACAGAAAGAAGCATTGGCAAAATAGAGCTCCTTTGACCACAGACTGGTGGAGTGAGTGAGGGTGTGTATGTGTCACACCCTCGCATGTCAGTAAAACTAAGTAAAAAAACTTTTCACAGTCACCTTGGTGATCAGAAGTGTGGTTTGACTGCTATTATGTGTCACTGAGGCTCCTCTGGTCCAGGAAGGTCCTGGTTGGTGTGAACCAGGAGACGTCACTACAATCTCCTCTCAAACCTCTCTCCTTACTATGCCTCATTCTGGCCTCTCCTCATTCGTTTGTCCTCCCTGCACCTGAAACTCCCTTCCCATGGAAGTTTTCAGATCACAGCTCTCCCAGCTTTTAAACTCTTTGGAAGTCTCATCTACTTTAGGAGGATTTACCTGATTATTTTTTTCTTCTCCCCACTTAAGCACTAACGATCTCCCATAGCACTTCTGTGCATATCTTACCTACCTTATAATGCAAGTGCTATGGATGCAGTGTTACCTAGTGGAAAGAGGAAAGAGGATCTGGCTTCTAATCCCGGCTCTGCCACTTTCCTGGAGGGTGACGTTGGATGAGTCACTTCACTTCTCTGTGCCTCAGTTCTCTCTTCTGTAAAATGAGGATTCAATGTTTGTGCTCCCTCCTGCTTAGACTATGAGCCCCATATGAGGCTCATTTGGATTATGTTGTCTCTACCCCAGAGTTTGCCCCTCTCAGGGTCACACCTGGAGAGTTTCTAGTACTCTACCAGTCTCAACTACGGGAGGAAGAGTCAAGCAGAGGCATATCCATTCCGTTCCTAGCTTGGCCAGTGGCTACAGAGTGGAAGGCAATCTGTTACAAGTCAAAGCTCCCCTGTGCTGGGCAGCAGAGACATGGGGGAGAGTTGAGGGTGGAGACTCAATTTTACTGCATGGAAAGAGGTAATGGTAAAACACTTCCATATTTTTATCAAGAAAATTCTATAGACCCACTACCAGGACAATTGCAGATGAAGGTGGGGTGTTCTGGGAGAGATGCGTCTGTCATGTCTCTATGGGTTGGAGACTACTTGACAGCCTAAGAAAAGACCCCAGAGTTTAGTACAGTCCTTAACATATAACAGCTACTTAACTATCACAATTATTATTATTATCACATCATTATTATTAAGCACAAACTTATATGTATAATCCCTTTTCCTTCTTTCTCTCATCAGTAATTTATTCTAGCGTCGACCTCCCGGATTAAATTATAAACTGTGCCATGGCAGGGATCCTAACTAGTTATTCTATAGTACTCTCCATTGCACTTTGTAAAGTTCTCTGAACATAATAGATGCTCAGTAAATATTATTGATTAATTGATTTGATTGTGAAAGCTGTAGAGATCAATCAATTAACAATCATTCATTCCTTCAGTCCTATTCATTGAGTGCTTACTGTGTGCAGAGCACTGTACTAAGTCCTTGGAAGAATACAATATAACAATGAACAGAAACATTCCCTGTCTAGAGGGAGGGAGTCTGTTATTAACGTGAAAAAAATTACTGATATGTACATAAATGCTGTGGAGTTAGGAGGGGGGAAGAACAAAGGGCTTTGGAGTCAGTGGTCATGGGTTCAAATCCCAGCTCTGCCAATTGTCAGCTGTGTGACTTTGGGTAAGTCACTTAACTTTTCTCTGCCTCAGTTACCTCATCTGTAAAATGGGGATTAAGACTGTGAGCCCTCCGTGGGACAACCTGATCACCTTGTAGCCTCCCCAGTGCTTAGAACAGTGCTTTGCACATAGTAAGTGCTTAATAAATGCCATCATTATTATTAAAGGGAGTGAGTCAGGGCAACACAGAAGGGAGTGGGAGAAGAGGAAAGGAGGTCTTAGTCAGGGAAGGCCTCTTGGAGGAGATAGTAATCTTTGGCCTCTTTGAAGGAGGGGATAGTTATTGCCTGTCAGACTTGAGAAGGGAAAATGTTCTAGGCCAGAGGGAGGACGTGGGTGAGGGATCAGCAGTGAGATAGTTGAGATCAAGGCACAATGAGAAGATTAACCTTAGAAGAATGAAGTGTGTGGGCTGGGTTGTAGTAAGAGAGTAGAATGGTGATCTTATTTATTGAATGCTTATTGTGTTCAGAACACTCTATATTAAGCCCTTGGGAGAGTACAATATCACAGAGTGGGTAAAGATGTTCCCTGCCCTCAACAAGCTTACAGTCTGGAGGGGGAGACACAAACTGATATAAATAAATTATGGGTATGTACTTAAGTACTGTGAGGCTGAAGGAGAGGTGAATTGAGGGTGAAAATCCAATTACAAGGGCAAAATTATCTGTGCCTCAGTTACCTCATCTGTAAAATGGGGATGAAGACTGTGAGCCTCACGTGGGACAGCCTGATCACCTTGTATCCCCCCAGCACTTAGAACAGTGCTTTGCACATAGTGAGTGCTTAACAAACGCCATTATTATTATTATTATTATTATTATTATTAAAGTGGAAGGGAGTGGGAGACGAGGAAATGAGGCTTAGTTGGGGAAGGCCTCTTAGAGGAGATACGCTTTCAATATGGTCTGTTGAATATGAAGGAGGGTGTTTCAGGCCTAGAGGCAGGACGTAGGAGAGAGATCAGCGATGATATCGATGAGAACGAGGTACAGTGATTAGGCTGGTGTAAGAGGAGTGAAGTGTGTTGGTTGGGTTATAGTAGAAAATAAGAAATCACCTTCCTACTTAGATTGTGAGGCTCATTGGGGACAGGGACTATGTCTGGCCAGATTGATCTGTATCTATGCCAGCACTTAGAACAGCGCTTGACACATATTTAGTGCTTAATGTCATAATAAAATACATTCTTTTCAGGTGTTAGTGGCAGGGTGAAAGAACACGGGCCTGGGAAATCAGGAGGCTACATTCTAGCCCCAGCTCTGCCACAGGCCTACAGTATGACCTTGGGCAAGTCACTTAACCTTTCTAGTCTGTATCTGCATCTATACAGATACTTGATTTTTATGTTTTTTGGCTCATGAAAGGATAGAGGTGGGGCTTGGGGATATTTTGGGGATATCCAGATATCTTGGGGCTTGATGGGGAAAATGGGGATTAAGACTGTGAGCCCCATGCGGGACAGGGACAGTGCCCAACCCGATTTGTTTGTATCCACAAATATGCCCACAAATTGGGTTGGGCATATATATATATATATATATATATGTTTATTTTATTTGGTTTTTATTTTGTTAATATGTTTAGTTTTGTTCTCTGTCTCCCCTTCCTAGACTGTGAGCCCACTGTTGGGTAGGGACTGTCTCTATATGTTGCCAACTTGTACTTCCCAAGAGCTTAGTACAGTGTTCTGCACACAGTAAGTGCTCAATAAATACGATTGACTGAATAAATGAATGAATGAATGAATGAATCCACCCCAGCACTTAGTACAGTGCCTGGCACATAGTATATGCTTAAGAAATACCACAATTATTATGTGGAATATGGAGAAACAGTGAGGATTGTGGGAGAGCCCCATGAGTTGGACAGTCTCCTTGCTAGCTCCGACTTGAAATCAAAAGGGAAATAAAAGGAAATTGATTTTGATACACTTTGATTTGAAACTCCTTCTTCAGGTTCACCTCTCAACAGCAAAGGGCCTCAGTAAAGGTAATATTCAATTCAATTGTATTTATTAAGGGCTTACTCTGTGCAAAGCACAGTTCAAAGTGCTTGGGAGACCACAATATAAGAATAAATGGACACATTCCTACTCAGAATGAGCTTACAGTCTAGAGAATATGATGATGGATGGTTCACTTCCTGCAGGTGGAATTTAGCCAATCACTTAATTGCCCCAGGTCCTGCTGTACTCATCAGATGGATGCCAGAGGTTCTGTCCGCTGGTCAGTATGGGAGCCTTGGCCCCCTGATCTAAGGGGAAGATAAATCTCAGACCTGGCCAAATTCTACAGGGAACACCTGGTTGTAACTCTTCCGCTGCTTCCTCTGTGTGCAGTTTTTATGTGGCCTAGGTCTGACCTTCGTGATCTGCCTGCACTTCCCAAATTCTTTGGCATCACCTTCCCGCCCCATCTCCAGAGGCTTACTGCATTGCAGGGACAGGAGTCACTGATGCCATAGGGAGGAAAGATTTGCTAGAAATCCCCATTTTTGCAAATGCATTGGCAGTTTGCACTTGCATTCCTCTAAAATGCTAGCTCGTAACAATATTTCAAACTTCGCTGTGCTATGAAGAATGGATTTTCTTCCTCTTCCCCAAACAATAAATATGTTAATCCAATTTTCAGGGTGATCAGATTCGATGGCACTGTTCTGCATGGGAGCTCTAGAGATTTCATTTTTAAAATCAATTCCTGCCTGGATCTAGGGTTGCATGTTCCATGGCCAAATGATTTGGTTGATGATTGGACTATCAATGACTTAACATAACTGATGACTTAACATAACTTATTGAACATTGACTGCGTGAGGCTTAGTTTTGACTCTTGATTATGAAGTCCCAAATGAACATTTTTCTTAAGATGTTGGGACTCTGGGGTCTATGTGGGCAGGGACTATGTCCACCAACTCTGTTATATTGGACTCTCTGGACTTAATAAGCACTCAATAAATATGATTGATAGTCAACAAAAGTTAAAAATCTTAAAGAAAAGTTTCAATTTGAGTTCAGTATTGATAACGGAGAGGTGTGAGGATGCATGTTTGGATTTTTCATCGGTTTGATTGACGGCTTCTTGAAAGCAAGGACCTTGACTTTTTATTTATTTATTTATTTATTTATTTATACTCCCCCAAGTGCTGGAGCCTAGATGAGCTTGCTGCATGCAAGAAGCAGCATAGTCTAGTGGTTAGAGCATGGACCTGGGAATCAGAAGGACCCGGGTTCTAATCCTAGCTTTTCCATTTGTCTGCTGTGTGACCCTGAGCAAGTCACTTAATTTCTCTGTGCCTCATTCATTCATTCATTCAATCAATCATATTTATTGAGTGCTTACTGTGTGCAGAGCACTGTACTAAGCACTTGGGAAGTACAAGTTGGGAACATATAGAGATAGAGACGGTCCCTACCCAACAGTGGGCTCACAGTCTAGAAGCCTCGATTATCTCAACGGTTTAGTGAGTTTAACACTACCCCAGAGCTTAGTATATTACCTTGCACATAGTAAACACTTAACAAATCCCACTAAAATAAAACCCAAAAACAACCAAAACCTAGTGCTGCTTGAAAGATGAGGGACCAAGAGAGGAGACAGTTGAAGGAGGGAGGGGTTTGATTCCAGAAAAACTGCACAGACTGCCAATCTGAGGGTAATTTTAAACTGAGAGAGAAAACTCTGAAATAACTATCTGAATTAACCAAAATATTCGACTATTTATGTTGACCAAGTCTCCTATTAGAATGTGAGCTCCTCAAGGACAATAATTATATCCTTTGACTGTTTTTCAAGTTCTAGTATCTGGCTTTGCACACAGTTACATTCTGAATAGACACTATTGATTCTGATACGAAAATTTTCTTCCCCTCCAGACCGCTCTGAAATGGCAGAATCTCTTCCAACACCCTTTGTGGTCAGGGTGGGATAGGAGAGGTAATGGCCAGACAGCTCCAAGAGAGATTTTTGCTAGCTGTGATCGGGTCTGAGTGGTGTTTGCAGCTGTGATCTCTCTCTGACCGTCCCACGCAACTTGGCTGAATTGTCATGCTTGTCGTGTGGCACGCTTCAGAGGGATGGCTGACTGTGTCCAATTAGTTCCATTTACAAATAGGAGTTGTAGCTTGACGATTGATTCATTAACCTCATCCAAAGAGATCTCAGAGTGGGTATTGAGTATGTGGAGGTAGGCAGAGGGCAACTCGTGAGGGGGAAAATGGGCCTATGTGATTAACTGATCACTTGGTTTGTGCTTGGGTTACTTGGCCCTGGGTTGCCCCACTCCTTTGTGTGACTGCTCTTGGCCCTCAGGAAAATTGGACATTTCTTTGCCAACCATCCTTACCCCAAGAACACACACAAACACACACACACATGCGCACCCACAAGAAGTCAATTTTCTGAATTTTCTTTTCTAATAATAATAATACCTATTATAATAATTTTGGTATTCGTTATGCACTTACTATGTACCAATCACTGTACTAAGCACTGAGCTACAGGCAAGATTATCAGGTCAGACCCAGTTCCTTACGTCACTTGTCAGCTTGTCAAGGCCATTTGTCAGATGTGTGACTTTGGGCAAGTCACTTAACTTCACCTCATCTGTAAAACGGGGATTAAGACTGTGAGCCCCAAGTGGGACAACCTGATAACCTTGTATCTACCCCAGTGCTTAGAACATTGTTTGGCACATTGTAAATGCTTAAAAAATACCATCATCATTATTATTATCATTATTATTATTATTCCCGTCTCACACAGGGTTCACATTCTAAGTAGGAGGGAGAACAGGTATCGAATCCCCATTTTACAGTTGAGGCAACTGAGGTTCAGAGAAGTTATGTGACTTGCATTAGGTCACACAGCAGTCAAGGGGCAGAGTCAGAATTGGAACCCAGTCCCTCTGATTCTCAGGTCCATGCTCTTTCTGTTAGGCCACACACTGAGAGGGATAATTCTTTCATTCAATCATATTGATTGAGCGCTACTGTGTGCAGAGCACTGTATTAAGCACTTGATCTCTATGGGTTCATGATGACTCTGCAGGCGGTCAGAGCCAGGTGTCACGGAGTCCCTTCTCTGTCCTTTGTAGAAAAACAGATTTCTCCAACCCAGAGTTTGATTTCAGGAGAGGTACACTTGGACTGAAATGCTGTAGGTAATTACTGGATTGGATTTAAGGGGTTGCCATCTGGGCTGCAGATTTCCAGCAAAGCAAAGAGGTGTCCTTGGACTACCTTTCAGCATTTGGTGTAGGACCCGGAGACAAGGAAGTTGGTGCCACAAATGGGCCTGCCCTCTCTCCAGGACCAGCAGTGTGGAAACTGAGGTGAACACCAGAATGGCTTTGGGTGTTGAGGCCGTGCCATTGGAGCTCTGTGCCCTTTCCATTTCAGGCATAACTATAATCTCTCACAAGGCCTCCTCCTTCAAAGTTAAAGGGAGAAACTTCACATCCCCCCACAACCCTGGCCCATGAGCAGGAAGAAGGATCCTCCCACAGGGTGAGGGAGTGATGCCCCTGATAAGGCTGAGAATTTGTTGTTTTCATTTTTTTTGTGGTATATGTTAAGCACTTAATATGTGCCACATACTGTACTAAGAGCTGGGATAGATACAAGCTAATTAGGTTGGACACAGTCCCTGTCCCACAAGGGGCTCCCAGTCTGAATCCACATTTTACAGATGAAGGAACGAAGGCTCAGAGAAGTGAAGTGATTTGCCCTAGAAGATGACCTTTTCAGAAACAAGGCAAGATAATAATAAGAGCAATAATAATAATAATGGCATTTGTTAAGTGCTTACTATGTGCGAAGCACTGTTCTAAGCACTTGGGGGGATACAAGGTGATTGGGTTGTCCCACATGGGGCTCACAGTCAATCCCCATTTTACAGATCAGCTAACAGGCTCAGAGAAGTTAAGTGACTTGCCCAAGTTCACACAGCAGACATGTGGTGGAACAGGATTCAAACCCATGACCTCTGACTCCCAAGCCCGTGCTCTTTCCACTGAGCCATGCTGCTTCTCTTAATAATAATGGTAATATTAATGTTAATAATAGTAAAATTAATAGTAATAATAATAATAATGGCTTTAAGTGTTAGCTATGTGCCAAGCACCGTTCTAAGCACTGGGGTAATTACAAGGTTAACAGGTTGGACATAGTTGTTGAGCTTCATGTGATTCACAGTCTAGGTAGGATGGAGTGTCAATCAGTGGTATTTATTGATCACTTGCTATGCGCAGAGCACTGTACTAAGCTCTTGGGAGAGTACAACACAAAGGAATTAGCAGACATGTTCCCAGCCCATTGTGAATTTACAGTCTAGCGAGGGAGATAGACATTAATAGAGAAGCAGCATGGCTTAGTGGAAAGAGTATGGGCTTTGAAGTCAGAGGTCATGGATTCAAATCCCGGCTCCACCAGTTGTCAGCTGTGTGACTTTGGGCAAGTCACTTCACTTGTCTTTGCCTGTTACCTCATCTGTAAAATGGGGATTAAGACTGTGAGCCCCATGTGGGTCAACCTGATCACTTTGTAACCTCCCCAGCGCTTAGAACAGTGCTTTGCCCATAGTAAGCACTTAACAAATGCCATTATTTTTAATATAAATAAATAAGTCATTTGTACTATATCATTTAAAGATATTGCATAAGTACAGTGGGATTGGGGGTGGGGCAAATATCAAACCCAGGAGTTAGATTTAACCCCCATTTTACAGATGGGGAAACTAAGGCACAGAGAAGCTAAGCGACTTGCCCAAGATCAAGCAGCAGACAAGTGGCAGAGCCTGGATTCGAACCCAAGTCCTTGACTCCCAGGCCTGTGCTCTTTCCACTAGTTCTTCTCTACCATATCCCTGTCTTTGTCAGACTGTAAGCGTGTTGTGAGCAGGGAATGTGTCTCTCAACTCTGTTATACTCTACCAGGCCCTTATTATAGTGCTGTGCACTCCGTAAGTGCTCAATAAATATGATTGACTGATTGATTACGGCACTATCAATCAATCAATCAATCGTATTTATTGAGCACTTACTATGTGCAGAGTACTGTACTAAGCGCTTGGGAAGTACAAATTGGCAACACATAGAGACAGTCCCTACCCAACAGTGGGCTTACAGTCTAAAAGGGGGAGACAGAGAACAGAACCAAACATACCAACAAAATAAAATAAATAGGATAGAAACGTACAAGAAAAATAAATACATAAATAAATAAATAAATAAATAGAGTAATAAATACGTACAACCATATATACATATATACAGGTGCTGTGGGGAAGGGAAGGAGGTAAGATGGGGGGATGGAGAGGGGGACGAGGGGGAGAGGAATGAAGGGGCTCAGTCTGGGAAGGCCTCCTGGAGGAGGTGAGCTCTCAGCAGGGCCTTGAAGGGAGGAAGAGAGCGAGCTTGGCGGATGGGCAGAGGGAGGGCATTCCAGGCCCGGGGGATGATGTGGGCCGGGGGTCGATGGCGGGACAGGTGAGAACGAGGTACAGTGAGGAGATTAGCGGTGGAGGAGTGGAGGTTGTGGGCTGGGCAGTAGAAGGAGAGGAGGGAGGTGAGGTAGGAGGGGGCGAGGGGATGGACAGCCTTGAAGCCCAGGGTGAGGAGTTTCTGCCTGATGCGCAGATTGATTGGTAGTCACTGGAGATTTTTGAGGAGGGGAGTAATATGCCCAGAGCGTTTCTGGACTACCATCCTTCCCGTCTCACAAGCCCGCGACCTTGGTGTCATCCTCGACTCTGCTCTCTCATTCACCCCTCACATCCAATCCGTCACCAAAAACTGCCGGTCTCACCTCCGCAACATCGCCAAGATCCGCCCTTTCCTCTCCATCCAAACCGCTACCCTGGTCGTTCAATTTCTCGTCCTATCCCGACTGGATTACTGCATCAGCCTCCTCTCTGATCTCCCATCCTCCTGTCTCTCCCAACTTCAGTCTACACTTCACGCTGCTGCCCGGATCTTCTTTGTGCAGAAACGCTCTGGGCATTACTTCCTCCTCAAAAGTGTCACTTCCCTCCTCAAAAATCTCCAGTGGCTACCAGTCAACCTACGCATCAGGCAAAAACTCCTTATTCTCAGCTTCACGGCTCTCCATCACCTCACCCCCTCCTACCTCACTTCCCTTCTTTCCTTCTACAGCCCAGCCCTCACCCTCCACTCCTCTGCCGCTAACCTCCTCACTGGGCCTCATTCTCGCCTGTCCCGCTGTCAACCCCTGGCCCACATCCTCCCCCAGCCTGGAATGCCCTCCCTCTGCACATCCGCCAAGCTAGCTCTCTTCCTCCCGTCAAAGCCCTACTGAGAGCTCAACTCCTCCAGGAGGCCTTCCCAGACTGAGCCCCCTTTTTCCTCTCCCCCTCTCCATTCCCCCGTCTTACCTCCTGCCCCTCCCCACAGCACCTGTATATGTTTTATATTAGATTTATCACTCTATTTTACTTGTACATATTTACTATTCTATTTATTATATTTTGTTTGTTTTGTTTTGTTGTCTGTCTCCCCCTTCTAGACTGTGAGCCCATTGTTGGGTAGGGACTGGCTCTATATGTTGCCAACTTGTACTTCCCAAGTGCTTAGTACAGTGCGCTGCACACAGTAAGTGCTCAATAAATATGATTGAATGAATGAATGAATAAATGATTAAGATTAGCATTCTCCTTTTGGCAGAAGAAGGCTGATGGGGGAACATATATGAAGTCCATCTGTATCCCTTAGAAGGTAAGCTTGTTGTGGGCAGGGAATGTGTCTGTTATATTATTATATTGTATTCTCCCAAATGCTTAGCACAGTGCTCACTAAATAAGACTGACTGACTGACTCAATAACTTCATGTTCTTTGATAAATGCTCTCCTATATCTTTAAATAACCTTTCCTGTTTCATGTCTAACAGTCTAAAGATAATTGAAGCCTGAAGTAGACAACTTGAAGGGGCTCTTTCAACAACAGGAAACTGGCCACCTTGTAACTATGTAACCTTTGTTTGATCCAGTGATGGCAAAATTCACCACTGCAGTTAGACCCAGGAAGAATGAATGGAGAAGTTCTCACTCAGACCTTCTTTTAGAGCTGTCAGGATCTAAAGGGTCTAAAGCCGTCAGGATCTAAAAAATTCCTCATTTTTCTGATGAGATCACTGAGGGGTGATTTTCTTTACCATCTATTAGGGCAGCCTCATAATAATAATGATAGCATTTATTAAGCTCTTACTATGTGCAAAGCACTGTTCTAAGTGCTGGGGAGGTTACAGGGTGATCAGGTTGTCCCACAGGGGGCTCACAGTCTTAATCCCCATTTTACAGAGGAGGTAACTGAGGCCCAGAGAAGTTAAGTGACTTGCCCAAAATCACACAGCTGACAATTGGCAGTGCCGGGATTTGAACCCATGACCTCTGACTCTAAAGCCCATGCTCTTTCCACTGAGCCACACTACTTCTCATTAAATGCGGAATTTCTTTCTATGATTTTTGTCAAGCTCTTACTATGTGCCAAGCATTGTACCAAACACTGCGTTGGGTAAACGATAATCAAGTTGGAAATAGTCTATGCCCCACGTGGGGCTGTGTCTTAATTTAATCCCAATTATCAGATGAAGTAACTGAGGCACAGAGAAGTTTTTTTTTTTAATGGTATTTGTTAAGCACTTCCTATCTGCCATCATTCATTCATTCATTCAATGTATTTATTGAGTGCTTACTGTGTGCAAAGCACTGTACTAAGGGCTTGGGAGAGTATAACAAAATGATAAACAGACACATTCCCTGCCCAGGCACTGCAGTAGATACAAGGTAGTCAGGTTGAACACAGTCCACGTCACAGTCTTAATCACCATTTTTCTGATGAGGTAACTGAGGCCCAGAAAAGTGAAGTGACTTACCCAAGGTCACACAGCCAACAAGTGGTGGACCTGGGATTAGAACCCAGGTCCTTCTGATTCCTAGGCCTGGGCTCTATCCATTAGGCCATGCTGCTTCTCATCTCCATGCGGGGCTGTGCTGTGGATGCTGCCCTTGAAGGGACTTATCCTCTAAAAATCAGCAAGCAGAAAAATGAGTAGTGTGGTCTAGTGGATAGAGTAGGGTCCTAGTCAGAAGGACCTGGGTTCTAATCCTGTCTCCGCCACTTGTCTGCTGTGTGACCCTCCGCCTTCGACTCTCTCCCATGCTGCCACTGACCAGCATAGGTGAACTTTGATTTGTAGCAGATTGCTTTCCACTCGCTAGCCACTGCCCAAGATAGGAATGGAATGGGTAGGCCTCTGCTTGACTCTCCTTCCCGTAGCCATAACCGAGACTAGTCGACTACTGGAAACTCTCCAGGTACGATACTAAGAGGGGTATGGAAACGTACATCTTCTAAATCAAATGAAAGCGCCTCAAGATCTAGTTAATCCAGTGAAAAATAATATAATTTTCACCATTCTCACCAATCGTATTGATTGAACAGATATCGTGTACTGGGAATACATGGAAGATGAGGGAATTGAGGCAAACTGAGACACAGACAACCTCTGCTTCAATTTTTGGGAATCCACTGGTGTGTTCAGTGTTTTCCTTGCAGAGGGTATGAAGGTTTTCGGAGAAAATAGCTTAGGGGAAAAAACACAGGCCTGGGAGTTCAGAAGATTTGGATTCTCAGCCCAGCTCTGCAGTTTTCCTCCAGGGTCACCTTGGGCAAGTTACGTCACTTCTCCATGACTCCGTTTCTCATCTGTATAATGGGGCTTCAAAACCTGTTTTTCCTCCTACTTAGACTGTGAGCTCCATGTGGAATAGGGACTGTGTCTAACCTGATTATCTTGTGTCAGTCAATCAGTCAATGGTCTTTGAGAACTTACTATGTGCAGAGTACAGTACTACGTACTTGGGAGAGTACAATATAAGACTTGATAGGCACACTTCCTGCCCACAAGGATGTTAAGTCTAGAGGGGGAAGCTGAAATTCATAATATAAATACATAAATTATGAATATATACATAAGTGTTATGGGGCTGTAAGTGGGGTGAATAAAAGGTGAAAATCCAAGTGGAAGAGTAACGTAGAAAGGAGTGGGAGAAGAGGAAGCAGAGAAGCAGCGTGACCTAACGGGGAGAGCAGGGGCCCGGGAATCCGAAGGACTTGGGTTCCAGTTCCAGCTCTGCCACTTGACTGCTGTGTGTGCTTGGGCGAGTCAGTTAACATCTCTGTGCCTCAGTTACCTCGTCTGTAAAATGGTGATAAAGACTGTGAGCTGCATGTGGGACATGGACTCTGTTCAACCTCATTAGCTTGCATCTTCCCCACAGTGCCTGACCAATAGTAAGTGCTTAACAAATACCATTAAAAAAAGGAAATGAGGGCTTTACTGGGGAACAGCTTTTGGAGGAGATGTGATTTTAATAAGACTTTGAGTGGGGGTCACATAACTAATTAAATATCTACTCGAGAGCTTAGTACAAGCAGCATGGCTTAGTGGCAAGATCAGGGGCTTGGGAGTCAGAGGACATGGGTTCAAATCCCAGCTCCTCCACTTGTCTGCTGCGTGACCTTGGGCAAGTCACTTAACTTTTGTGTGCCTCAGTTACCTCATCTGTAAAATGAGGATGAAGACTGAAAGTCCCACGTGGGACAACCTGATTACCTTGTATCTACCCCAGCGCTTAGAATAGTGCTCAGCACATAATAAGGGCTTAACAAATACTATTATTATTAATATTATTATTGCAGTGCTTGGCATATAGTAAGAGCATAACTAATGCTATCATTATTGTAAAAAGCCTCCTCCCTTTAGTTTGGAGATTTTACCCTTAAACTGATTCCACACAAAGTAATTAGTAGAGGAAAGAAGGCCATTTTCAAGAGCATTAGGATGTAGATTGGTTCTTCATCTGGGCATTCAGAGCCTCAATAGCAGGCACATTTTAAAACACAAAAACAAAATGAATAACCTGGTACCTTGTGGACCGGGAACATCCCCAAACAAATCCCCGGCAGTCCTTGTACGATCTCTCTCCCACCAGTGTTCTGGAACAGATCCATGCAAATAAAATCGAATCTCCCCTAAAGCCATACATTTTACAAATGCAATTTAATTCTGTGAAATTACCTTTCAAATGAACAGATTTCAGCAGTGGCACATGGGGCTTGATGGTAGTTAGACACAAAGGACTGAACTTTTCTTCAGCATCATCTAATCGCATGAGTGTATTAGAATTGAGGTGCTCTCCGTTCTAACGTGACCTCTCCATGCATCAAACAAGGACTCCCCACTTCAGACTGCAATAACAATTCTGCAGTCTCATACTCTGCCATGATCTTTAGCTACCTTGTCTTATGCCGTCGAGTCGTTTCCGACCCATAGAGACACCACGGACGCATTTCTCCCAGAACGCCCCGCTCTCCGTCTGCAATTGTTCTGGTAGTGGATCCAGAGAGTTTTCTCGGTAAAAATCCAGAAGTGGTTTATTGTTGCCTCCTTCTGCACAGTAAACTCGAGTCTCCACCCTCGACTCCCTCCCATGTCCCTGCTGCCCAGCATGGCTGAGTTTTGACTTGTAGCAGATCTCCTGCCACTCACTAGCCACTGTCCAAGCTTGGAATGGGATAGATATGCCTCTGTTTGACTCTTCCTGTAGCTGAGACTGGTGCAATACTGAAAACTCTCCAGGTGCGACCCTGAGAGGGGTCTTTAGCGGTCACTTGTCGTAAAAGATTGCCCGTGGATTTACCCACGAAAGGTACTTGAATGTGCCCTTATCCTAACTCTTACTAAGCACATTCTTTCTCTCATACCTGATTGACTGCAATTGCAGAAACATTCTTGTCTGAATCACTGTGAAACAGAGCAGCAGATAAAACTGCCAAGAGAAGCAGCATGGCCTAGTGGATAGATCATTCATTCATTCAATCATATTTATTGAGCGCTTACTGTGTGCACAGCACTGTACAAAGCACTTGGGAAGTACAAGTTGGCAACATATAGAGACGGTCCCTACCCAACAGTAGGCTCACAGTCTAGAAGATCATGGGCCCGGGAGTCAGAAGGACCTGAGTTCTAATCCCAGCTCTGCCACTTGTCTTCTGTGTGACCTTGGGCGAGTCACTTCACTTCTCTGTGCTTCAGTTACCTCATCTGTAAAATGGGGATTAAAAGCCCAACCGGATTTTCTTGTATCCATACCAATCAATCAATCAATCATATTTATTGAGCACTTACTGTGTGCAGAGCACTGTAGTAAGTGCTTAGCTCAGTGTCTGGCACATAGTAAGCACTTGAGAAATACCACAACTGTTATTATGATTACTATAGAAATTACCTGATAAACTCGGGCTTGTATTTTGTTGACATATTGAATAAATCTGGGGAAACAATCAATTTTCCCCTGCTCCCTTTCTTTGTTTTTTATTTGACCACTACACTGTAAAATCCCCCAGACATTTCCTCCATCTGGTGAATATAAACTCAGTTCAAAGTGGTTTCTGATGCTCTTATATCAACCAATTAATCATATCTATTGAGCACTTAACTGTGTGGAGAGCACCGTACTCCGTGCTTGGGAGAGTACAATAAGAAAGCCCAAAACGAGCTAACAATCTGTTGATTTGTTTATTAAGAGGTTTAATTTGAGCTTTGGTCTAGTTCATTAAATTCAGAATTCGGAGTTTGTAAAGTTAAAAAATCTCCTCATTCTTCACCCCCACCACCACTAAAAATTAATAACTGTGATATTTTTAAACACTTACTATGTGCCAACTATGTGCCAGCTTAGATTATGACTCAGACCCTTCTGACTCCCAGCCCATGATCTATCGATTAGGCCATGGTGCTTCTCCTGACTGTTTTATCTGCTGTAATAATAATAATAATGATAATAGCATTTATTAAGCGCTTACTATGTGCAAAGCACTGTTCTAAGCACTAGGGTGGTTTCAAGGTGATCAGGTTGTCCCACGGGGGGCTCACAGTCTTCATCCCCATTTTACAAATGAGGTAACTGAGGCCCAGAGAAGTGAAGTGACTTGCCCAAAGTTACACAGCTGACAAGTGGTGGAGTCGGGATTTGAACCTATGGCCTCCGACTCCAAAGCCCGGGATCTTTCTACTGAGCCACACTGCTTCTCATGCTGCTGTACTAAGTGCTGGAGTAGATTCAAGGTAATCAGGTCCCACATGGGGCTCACAGTCTTAGTAAGAGGGAGAACAGATATTGAATCCCCAGATGGGGAACTGAGGCACAGAGAAGGTAAGTGACTTGCCCAAGGTAACACAGTAGACAAGTGATGGAGCCAGGGTTAAAACTCAGATCCTCTGACACCTCAGGCCCTGTTCTTTCTAGTAGGTCATGCTGCTTCTCAGTGGAAGCTCTACTGGTTTCTTCACCACTTCCCTTTTTATGTGGAAAAATAAGTCCAAATCTGGGAACAGTGTAGGAGCAGCATTGCCTAATGGGCAGATCACAGGCTTGGGAGTCAGAGGACCTGGTTCTAATCCCAGCTCCATTACTTGCATGCTGTGTGACCTCGGGCAAGGTATCTAAGTAATCTGATCCTCGATTTACTCATCTTCAAAATGGAGTTTGACACCTTTCCTCCCTCGTATTTGACTGTGAGTGAGTGCCGTGAGGGAGAGGGACTTTGTCCAACGTGATTAATCGTATCTATCCCAGCATTTAGAATAATGCCGGATAGATAGTAAATGTTGAACAAATACCGTAATTATTATTATCCTCTTTGTGTGTTTCAGCTTCTTACAGGAGGCTTTCACGAGACCCAATCTCCTTCCTCCATTCTGGGTTGGATGTTTGAAAGGTGTTTTCCTTCCTGTCCCCTTTTCCCTACCTTCTGGACACTTCCTCCTGCTTGGTGAGGGCCAGCGATGGCCCTCTGGGCTGGCTCCCCTCAAGCCAGCCAGATCATTCCCTGGATCATCCCATTGTCCTGAGAAGAAAGCAGTAGGGCTTAATGGATAGATCACGGGCATGGGAATCAGAGGACCAGGGTTCTAACCCCGACTCCGCCACTTGTCTGCTGTGTGATCTTGAGCAAGTCACATCACTTCTCCGTGCCTCAGTTCCCTCAACTGTAAAACGAGGATTAAAATTCTCCCTTCGACGTAGACCTGTGAGCTCGCTGTGGGATAGGGACTATGTTCAGCCGGATTAGCTTGTGTGTACCCCAACACTTAGTACGGGGCCTGGCACATAGCACTTCTAATCTTGTTATGGGCACAGAACGTGTCTGTGAAAGCTGGTGGGTGGAGAAGCAGCGTGGCTCAGTGGAAAGAGCCTGGGCTTTGGAGTCAGAGGTCATGGGTTCAAATCCCGGCTCCACCACTTATCAGCTGTGTGACTTTGGGCAAGTCACTTAACTTCTCTGAGCTTCAGTTACCTCATCTGTAAAATGGGGATGAAGACTGTGAGCCCCCCGTGGGACAACCTGATCACTTTGTTAACCTCCCCAGTGCTTAGAACAGTACTTTGCACATACTAAGCGCTTAATAAATGCTATCATTATTATTATTATCACCACACAAACAGTCCTGCAAGGGACCCACAGACCGTCCATGAGATTTAAGTGCTGAGTACAGTGTTCTGCACACAGTAAGCACTCAATAAATATGACTGATTGAATGATAGAGAAGGGGATGCACCAAAGGCCAAAGAGCCTGGGTTCTAATCTCAACTCTGGCTCTTGCCTACCATGTGATTTTGGGCAAAGTCATGCAACTTTTCTGGACCTCAATTTCCTCATCCAGAAATGGAGGCATTCTGGGGTAAGACTTACACCTATAAACAAATTATATTTTAACAGAAATCTTCACTGGAAAATGAAACAAAGCTTTCTCAATCCCACGGACGTGGCTTCCCTGTAAATTTTGATCGGAATGAGAAGCAGCATGGCCTAGTGGGATGCGCAAAGGCCTGAGAGTCAGAGGACCTGGGTTCTAATCCTAGCTCTATTAGGCCTGCTGTGTGACCTTGGATAAGTCACTTCACTTCTCTGGGCATCAGTTTCCTCATTTGCAAAATAGTTCAATACCTATTCTGCCTCCTACTTAGACTGTGAGCCCCAGTGTGGGTCCTGATTATCTTAAATCTACCTCAGTGATTAGCACAATGCTTGACACATAGTAAGTGCTTAAAACTACTATTCTTCTTCTTCTTATCATTATTATTATTGTACCCGTAGCACGCCAAAAATTAGTTGTGTTATGTGTTAGGCACTTACAATACACAAAGCTCTGAGGTAAACACTAGATTATCAGGTCAGACTCAATCTTTGCCTCACATGGGGCTCAGAGTCTAAATAGGAAAGAGAATGGGAACCTAGTGCCCATTTTACAGATGAAGAAACTCAGGCAAAAAGAAGTGAAGTGCCCAAGGTCATCCAGCCGGCAAGTGTCAGAGTTACGACAAGAACCCAGGTCCTCTGACTCCACCATGTCCATTCATTCATTCAATCATATTTATTGAGCACTTATTGTGTGCAGAGCACTGTACTAAGCACTTGGGAAGTACAAGTTGGCAACATATACAGATGGTCCCTACCCAACAGTGGGCTCACAGTCTAGAAGTCTAATTCTCACTATCAGCACAATGCTCTGCAGACAGCAAGCACTTAATTAACACTATTACTACTATTATTAGTACTACTACTTTCACCACCACTCCCAGATCTATGGTCTTTGCACTACGGTTCTCATTGTGGTAGAAAGGTCTACAGCTTTTCTTTAACTGGAAAGTTGAGATGCTAAAAAAGAGGAAATTCAAGCCATTTATATAAAACTGAAATGTCTTCCCACCATAAATATGTTATTGGCTTTGTTCAAAATGAAACTATCCAGGATTTGCAAGAAAGAAATGATGCCTCTGATAAAGAATTACTGGTCTTGCAAAATATGTTTGTAAACTACCATTACTTTTAATTTTTAATTACAGAAAAGAAAGAATCAATAACAAAGTCAATTAATTAAAACTCTATTGGCGAGGCCCTCATTGGGGAAAGCTTGCTCCATTAAGAGTTATTCATCCATGGGTTAGAAAAAAATGCTCAAACAGGAGAGTGTGTTTGCAAGCATTTAAAGAGATAAATGAGGAATTAAATCTAAGTTCCAAGAGTAAATGTGGACAACACAGAGGCCACATCTATCTGCTCAAGGACTCAGGTGACTGCTGGCTCCTAACCTCCCTATTGCCTGGACTTCTTCAAATCCAACAGATCATGGGTATCTACTATCCTCAAAGCCTTCTGAAATCACTTCTCTTCCAGGGGAGCTTCCCCATTACTTTCTATCCTTCCCAGGATATATCCCTCAACTGCCTTTTCAGCATTGAATAATAATTGTGTTATTTGTTAAGCACTTACTATGTGCCAGGCACTGTACAAAGCGTTGGGGTGAATAGAAGTGAATCAGATTGGATACAGTCCCTGTCCCACATGGGGCTCACAGTCTTCATCCCCATTTTACAGATGAGGTAACTGAGGTGCAGAGAAGTTCAGTGGCTTGCCCAAGGTCACACAGTGGACAAGTGGCAGAGCCAGAATTAGAATCCAGGTCCTTCTGAATCCTAGGCTCATGCTTCATCCACTAGGCCATGCTGCTTTTCATTCATTTAATCATGTTTATTGAGCCTTTAGTAGGGTTTTGAAGGGGGGAAGTGTGATTGATGGATTTGAGGAGGGAGGGCATTCCAGGACAGAGGTAGGAAGTGGGCCAGGGGTTAATTCATTCATTCAATCATATTTATTGAACACTTACTGTGTGCAGAGCACTGTACTAAGCTCTTGGGAAGAACAAGTTGGCAACATATAGAGGCAGTCCCTACCAGACAACAGGCTTACAATCTAGATGCCAGGAATGAGGCACAGTGAGAAGGGAGGTGAGGTAGGAAGGGGCAAGGGGATGGAGAGTTTCGCAACCAATAGTGAAGAGTTCTTGCTTGATATGGAGGTTGATAGACAACCACTGGAGATTTTTGAGGAGGGGGGTGACATGTCCAGTGAGTTTCTGCAGAAAGATAATCCAGGAAGCAGAGTGAAGTATAGACTGAAGTGGGGAGGTTGGGAATTCAGAAAGGATGCTGATGCAGTAATCCAGTCAGGATATGATGAGAGATTGTACCAACAAGATAGCAGTTTGGATGGAGAGGAAAGGGAGGATCTTGGTGATGTTGCGAAGGTGTGACCGGCAGGTTTTGGTGACGGATTAGATATGTGGTGTGAGTGAGAGATCGGAGTCAAGGATGACACCAAGGTTGCGGGCTTGTGAGATGGGGAGGATGGTAGTGCCATCACAGACACGGGAAAGTCAGGGAGAGGACGGGGTTTGGGAGGGAAGATAAGGAGCTCAGTCTTGAACATCTTGAGTTTTAGGTGGCGGGTGGACATCCAGGTGGAGATGTCCTGAAGGAGAAGGAGACGTGAGCCTGGAGGGACGGAGAGAGAACAGGGGAGGAGATATAGATTTGGGCATCATCCGCATAGACACATAGAGATGATAGTTGAAGCCATGGGTGTGAATGAGTTCACCAAGGGAATGAGTATATATGAAGAATAGAAGGGGACCAAGAACTGACCCTTGAGGAACTCCTACAGCTAGGAAATGGGAGGGGGAGGAGGAGCCAGAGAAGGAGACTGAGAATGAATGGTCAGAGAGATAAGAGGAGAACCAGGAGAGGACAGAATCAATGAAGCCAAGGTTGGATAACATGTGGAGGAGAAGGGGATGGTTCAAAGTGTCAAAGGCAGCTGAGAGGTTGAGGAGGATTAGGATGGAGTAGGAGCCAATGGATATGTCAAGAAGGAGGTCATTGGTAACCTTTGGGAGGGCGGATTCAGTGGAGTGGAGGGGACAGAAGGCAGATTGGAGAGGGTTCAGGGGAGAGTTAAAGGAGAGGAATTTGAGGCAGTGAGTGTAGATTACTCACTCCAGGATTTAGGAAAGGAAAGGTAGGAGGGAGATGGGGTGATAACTGGAAGGGGCTGTGTGGTCAAGGGAGGGTTTTTTTAGGATCAGGGAGGCTTGGGTATGTTTGAAGGTAGAAGGGAAGAAGCTGTTGGAGAGTGAGCAGTTGAAGACAGCAGTTAAGGAGGGAAGGGGCAAGAGTTTTATAAGGTGGGAGGGAAAGGTGTCTGAAGCACACATGGGAGGGGTGGCACTTGAGAGGAGGGTGGAGATCTCCTCTGAAGATACTGCTGGGAAGGATTGGAAAGTAGAAGAAGGGGTCAAGAGGAGGGGAGATGGAGTAAGGGGAGGGGTGATTTTGGAGAGCTCAAATCTGATGGTGTTAAATTTTCTAATGAAGTTGGTGGCCAGATCATTGTGGGTGAGGGACGGGGGTGGGGGAGGAACAGGGGGCCTGAGGAGGGAGTTAAATGTACAGAACAGCTGATGAGGGTGATGGGCATGGGTGTCAATAAGGGAAGAGAAATAGTTTTGCCGGGCAGAGGAGAGAGCAGAGGTAAGGCAAGAAAGTACAAGAGAAAGAAAGGCAAAAGACACAGCATGGCTTAGTGGAAAAAACCCGGGGTGGAAGTCAGAGGTCGTGGGTTCTAATCCTGCCTCTGCCACTTAGCTGTGTAACTTTGGGCAAGTCACTTAACATCTCTGTGCCTCAGTTACCTCATCTGTAAAATGGGTATGAGGACTGTGAGCCCCACATGGGACAACCTGATCACCTTGCATCCTCCCCAGGGCTTAGAACAGTGATTGGCACGTAGTAAGTGCTTAACAAATGTTATCATTATTAAAGGACAGATTTAAAGTGGACACAGTTGGCTTGGTGTTTAGATTTTGTCCAGCAGCGTTCAGTGGCTTGCACATAAGAGTGAAGGAGGTGGACAGTGGAGGTCATGGCGGGCTATGGATTAGAAGTGCGAGAGCGATGAAAGGAAAGGGGATTAAATGAGTTGAGAGGGTGGAGTTGAGAGCATCTATTTGGTCATCTTGCTTTTCTTCACATCTGCATCACCAAGCTCTCCTACATCCACAAGATATCATAGGACATATTTATTTCACATGAAATACTAAGCACTAACTCACATATTGTTTGTTTTATGGTATTTGTTAAATGCTTAGTATGTGTCCAACACTTTAACAGGGTGGAAAGAACACGGGCTTGGGAGCCAGAGGTCATGGGTTCTAATCCCGGCTCTGCCACTTGTCAGCTGTGTGACTTTGGGCAATTCACTTAACTTCTCTGGGCCTCAGTTACCTCATCTGTAAAATGAGGATTAAAACTGTGAGCCCCATGTGGGACAACCTGATCACCTTGTATCCCTCCACCACCCTGCCAGCACTTAGAACAGTGTTTTCCACATAGTAAGTGCTTAACAAATGCCATTATTATTACTATTATTATTATTATTATTATAAGCATATACATTTCCTTTCCCATCTTCCCATCTGTAAATTATTTTAATATCTATCTCCTGTGTAAGATAATAAAATCCTTCAGGGCAATCGATTGACTCCACTGTACTCTCCTAATTATTTATTTATTACAGATATTTTGCACACAAAAGACCCTCAATAAATACAACTAATTGATTGATTGGATTGATCTCAACCAAGTTGAGAATCAGCGTCACCTAGTGGAAAGCGCACAGGCCTTTTAGTCAGAGGGTCTGGGTTCTAATCCCAGCTCTGCTATTTTTCTGCCATCTGTCCTTGGGGAAGTCACTTCACTTCTCTGTGCTTCAGTTACCTCATTTGTAAAGTGGGGATTAATAATAATAATGATGATTGTATTTATTAAGCACTAGCTATGTGCCAGACACTGTCTTAAGCACTAGGGTGGATACAACAAATCGGGTTGGACATAGTCCTTGTCCCACGTGGGGCTCACAGCCTCAATCCCCATTTTGCTGATGAGGTAACTGAGGCACAGAGAAGTGAAGTGACTTGCCCAAGGTCACACAGCAGACAAGTGGCAGAGCTGGGTTATACTGTGAGCCTCTTGTGGGGCACGAACTGTGTCCAACCAGATTAGCTTGTATCTACCCTAGTGCTTAGTACAGTGCCTGGCACGTACTGAGCACCTACCAAATGCCTTAAAAAAACCCCCCAAACTATCATGTTGGGAAAAAAAATTTAGATGTACTATTTGAAACAACTTCAATAGAGTGTTCTCTAGCAGATTTACCCTCCCCATCAATAAATTCATTTATTTATTCATTCAATCCTATTTACTGAACGCTTATTTTGTGCAAAGCATACAGTAAATAAATAGTATTTATCAATCAGTCATAGTCAGGGATCACCTCTGTACTAGGCACTTGGGAGTATGTGATACAAGACAGTTGGTAGACACGAGAGTTCCCACGAGCAACTTACAAATATGTTGCAGTGGTTTTGTTCCAGATTCTGAAAGAAAGATAATCCTTTATATTGAATAGTTCATCCACTTCTAGAGAAAAGGGAATTTGCAAGAAAGGCCTCGGGTTATTTGGATGACATCCAGGGAGTGAGATAAAAGATTCTTGAATGTCAGCATAAGAGGCTTATTTCTGTAAACTTCTATTTTGAGCAGTCCTGTTGATCCACAAAAGAATTATCACTTTTGCAACTTTTCCCAACTTCTCTTTGTCTTACTCATTCTCATAGATCTAGAGAAATTTCACCCAGCTCTCCTATAATGCAAAGGTTGCATAATAATAACGGTACTTGTTAAGTGTTTACTATTTTCTCTGGGGTAGACACAAAATAATCAGGTTAGGCACAGTCCCTGTCCCACACGAGCCTCACAGTCTACGTAATTTTGTACTTTGCCGAACTCTGCATTAAGAAAAGCTCGCCGCTCTCTGAAATTCTTTCTACTCATTTCATCTTGGCATGTGTGGGAAACTGGTGGATATTCGTATCCGTATTTCACTCTGCTGCCCAGATCATTTTTCTACAAAAACGTTCAGGACATGTCACCCTGCTCCTCTAAAAACTCCAGTGGTTGGTTGCCCATCCACCTCCACAACAAACAAAAACTCCCCACCACGGGCTTTAAAGCAGTCCACTACCTTGGCCCCTCCTACCTCACTTTACTACTCTCCTACTACAACCCAGCCCACATACTTTGCTCCAGGAAGTTCAGTCATCGATCTCAAGAGGTAGAGCTGCTGATTCGGCCTTCCATGAAAACGGCAGGAATCAGCAAAACTGAGACCTCTGAACAGGAGAAATTTTAAATGGTAACAGAAAAATGCAAATTTTCTTTGGGGAGGGAAACCTAAATAAAACATACCTGTCTCTTTCTGGGACTCTTATCAATCTTCTCTGTTTGACAGCCTTTGAATAAGACAGGTAATTCTGCAGAGCCAACATATTATGGGTGATATTTATCAGATGACAGAGAAACATTTTTCAAGAATTAGCACCCAGTGAATGGACTACATTAATGGAGTTTTTTGGTAATGGTAAAATCAGATTTCCTCTTTATTCATTCATTCAATCATATTTATTGAGCGCTTATTGTGTGCAGAGCACTGTACTAAGCACTTGGGAAGTACAAGTCGGCAACACATAGAGACGACGAACTCACCAGACTTATTTGAAAATGTGTAAGGACTTCAAATTTAGAGGCTTGTTGCTACTGTTGCTGCTGCTGCTTCTGGAATTTAGAGATTCAGCGTGAGAAGCAGCAAGGCCTAGAGGAAAGAAAGTGCACAGGCCTGGGAATGAGAAGAACCCAGGTTCTAATTCTGGCTCTGCCACTGGTCTGCTGTGTGACCTTGGACAAGTCACTTAACTTCTCTGAGCCTCAGTTACTTCATCTGTAAAATGGGGATTAAGACTGTGAGCCCCATGTGGGACAACCTGATCACCTTGTATCCCCCCCCAGGGCTTAGAACAGTGCTTTGCACATTGTAAGCGCTAAACACCATCATTATTATTATTATTATTTCAGTAGCATCATCTTTGAAAACTAGACAACACTCTCTCTGTCTCTGTCTCTTTCTCTGTTCCTCCCTCTCTATTTCCACCCTTAGTTGAAAATCTCTGCTCTAGAAATTCCCAACAGATATCCACTCTGCGTGAACCTGGAAGATGACAGAACAATTATTTCTACATTAAAACAAGTCTTTTCGCTACACAGCTCTTTAAAGCAGCTGAATGTAGTCAGAAGGACCAGCAAATTCACTTGGAAGACCGGAGCTGATGTTCGTATACTATAAATAACATTGGCATAATGTAATGATCTCAAACAACTTCAATTTGATACTCTTCAAGAGCTTTACAAGCATCCAAGTTTTCACTTGTTCCTCTCACTGTGGTGCCAAAGCTCTCAACACTGTAATCAAGCGTGTTTTGATGACCATTTTGAGTAGGAGCATTAAGCTTGCTCCTGCTTTACATATGAAGCTGGGGCTCGTGTTCAAATACCTGTTACTTCTCTGGAGAGTAACTTGGATTTGTTAATATCATTGATCCTCTCTTTGTACGTGAACTATTCCACGTTGCTGAACGGTAACACCGAAGGCAAGACAGATAGCAGAGGAGAAGTGGACATGACATGAAATAATGAATCAAGCATCAAACAAAAACTCTTCACCATTGGCTTTAAAGCAGTCCACCATCTTGCCCACTCTTATTTCACCTCCCAAACTCTCCTACTAGATCCCAGCCGGCACACTTTGTTCCTCTAACGCTAACCTTCTCACTGGGCCTCAATCTTGTGTATCTCGCTGCCAACCCCTAGCCCACATCCTGCGCCTGGCCTGGAAAGCCCTCCCTCATCTAATCTGACAGATAATTACTCTCCTCCACTTCTTATTATGTGTCAGGGACCATTCTAAGTGCTGGGGTAGATACAAGCTAATTGGTTTGGACACAGTCTATGTCCCACATGGGTCTCACAGTCTTAACCCCCATTTTACAGATGAGGTAACTGAGGCCCAGAGAAGTGAAGTGATTTACCCCAAGTCACACAGCAGACAAGTGGTGGAGCTGAGATTAGAACCCAGATCTTTCTGACTCCCAGGACTGTAATGTACCCACTTGGCCATGTTTTCTCAAGGGGATGGAAGAAGTGGCCAATGAAGAGGACCGCTGACACACAGGCCAGAGCCGTGAGGTGCAGTAAAATGGGAGAGGCAGGAATGCTGCTACTGGAGAACGAGGAGACAACATCATCATCATCATCAATCGTATTTATTGAATGCTTACTGTGTGCAGAGCACTGTACTAAGCGCTTGGGAAGTACAAGTTGGCAACATATAGAGGCAGTCCCTACCCAACAGTGGGCTCACAGTCTAAAAGGGGGAGACAGAGAACAAAACCAAACATACTAACAAAATAAAATAAATAGAATAGATATGTACAAGTAAAATAAATAAATAAATAGAGTAACAAATATGTACAACCATATATACATATATACAGGTGCTGTGGGGAAGGGAAGGAGGTAAGATGGGGGGATGGAGAGGGGGATGAGGGGGAGAGGAAGGAAGGGGCTCAGTCTGGGAAGGCCTCCTGGAGGAGGTGAGCTCTCAGTAGGGCCTTGAAGGGAGGAAGAGAGCTAGCTTGGCGGATGGGCAGAAGGAGGGCATTCCAGGCCCGGGGGATGACGTGGGCCGGGGGTCGATGGTGGGACAGGAGAGAACGAGGTACTGTGAGGAGATTAGTGGCAGAGGAGCGGAGGGTGCAGGGTGGGCTGTAGAAGGAGAGAAGGGAGGTGAGGTAGGAGGGGGCGAGGTACAACAGATAAGCTGTGACTAAGGCTGGCAACACAGTCCCTCCCTATACTGACCTCTCTAGACTGAAAGCTCGGGAACGTGTCCATTGTGTTCTATTTTCAGTTACCTCATCCATAAAATGGGGATTGAGACTGTGAGGCCCATGGTGGACAGGGACTGCATCCAACCCGATTTATTTGTATCCACCCCAGTGCTTAGTACAGTGCCTGACACATAGTACATGTTTAATAAATACATCAATTACTATTATTATTATCCCAAACCTCTAGCAGCCCCTCCCCTAGAACAGAAAGAGGAGTCCATGGTTCAAAAGGTGGGACCTTTTTGGCAAACAGAATCAACTGCCAGCACTCCAGTACCAGGATACAGCAGGGCCTTATATCTCATCCCTCCCCCACACTCTCCTCTCTGCTCCCATTGTCTGCTTACTCTGCCAAAATTTGAATTTGGCTGTTTGCACCTTCTACGTCTGCCCACCAATGGTCCAGGCCCTTGGGCCCCATCTGTCTTGTCTCTTATTCAGCCCTTTTAGATACCGTGGGATCATTCCCACAATAACTGATTATGGGAATATTAATCCCTTTCACTTTCTATGCTTTGCTCCCCACACAGTTATCTCCTCTGGACCTTAAGCCCACTGTTGGGTAGGGAATGTCTCTATATGTTGCCAACTTGTACTTCCCAAGCACTTAGTACAGTGCTCTGCACACAGTAAGCGCTCAATAAATATGATTGATTGATTAAGCTCATTGTGGGCAGGAAATGTGTCTGTCAACTCTTTTGTGTTGTACTTTTCCAAGTGCTTAGTACAGTGCTCTGCACACAGTAAGCTCTTGATAAATTTGATTGACTGATCTATGCCCACTCTCTGCCGTAAAGGCCATATACCTTGAGGAGAGCAGCATGGCCTAATGGAAGGAGTACAGGCTTGGGAGTCAGAAGACCTAGGTTCTAATCCAAGCTCCACCATATGTCTGCTGTGTGACCTTGGGCAAATCACTTAACTTCTCTGTGCCTCAGTTCCCTCATCTGTGAAATGGAGACTCAATACCTCTTCTCCCTTCTACTTAGATTGTGAGCGCCATGTGGGACCCGATGATCTTGTATCTACCCCAGTGCTTAGTACAGTGCCTGATATCTAGTAAATGCTTAACAAATACCAGAAACGCTCTGGGCATGTTACTCCCCTCCTCAAAAATCTCCAGTGGCTACCAATCAACCTACGCATCAGGCAGAAACTCCTCACCCCCAGCTTCAAGGCTGTCCATCCCCTCGCCCCCTCCTACCTCACCTCCCTTCTCTCCTTCTCCAGCCCAACCCGCAGCCTCTGCTCCTCTGCCGCTGCTAATCCCCTCACCATGCCTCGTTCTCACCTGTCCCGCCGTCGACCTCCGAATCACGTCATCCTCCTGGCCCGGAATGCCCTCCCTCCCCACATCCACCAAGCTAGCTTTCTTCCTCCCTTCAGTGCCCTACTGAGAGCTCACCTCCTCCAGGAGGCCTTCCCACACTGAGCCCCCTCCTTCTCCTCCCACTTTCCATCCCCCCGCCTTACCTCCTTCCCTTCCCCACAGCATCTGTATATACGTATATATGTTTGTACATATTTATTACTCTATTTACTTATTTATTTTACTTGTACATATCTATTCTATTTATTTTATTTTGTGAATATGTTTTGTTTTGTACCCTGTTTCCCCCTTCTAGACGGTGAGCCCACTGTTGGGTAGGGACCGTCTCTATATTTTGCCAACTTGTACTTCCCAAGTGCTTAGTACAGTGCTCTGCACACAGTAAGCACTCAATAAATATGATCGATTGATTGATTGAAATACCCTAGTTGTTATTATCCTGGAAGCGTCATTTAGCACATAGCTCTCCATTTTTCAAAAACCTCCAAGCCTACTTATTTTCCTCAGCATCCAGAAGAGGATTCTTGTGATGTTGTTCAGGGGTTTGGTGGCATACTTGGCCATGAAACCATAGCATAGTTTTCCCATTGCTCTGAGAGTTGAATAATAATAATAGTATAATAATAATGACGGTATTTGTTAAGCATTTATTATGTGCAAAGCACTGTTCTAAGTGCTGGAGAGATACAAGGGAATCAGGTTGTCCCACGTGGGACTCACAATCTTAATTCCCATTTTACAGATGAGGTAACTGAGGCACAGAGAAGTTGTGACCTGCCCAAAGTCACACAGCCAATAAATGGTGGAGCAGGTATTAGAATCCATGACCTCTGACTCCCAAGTCTGTGCTCTTTCCACTGAGCCTCACTGCTTCTCTAAGAAGCTTGAAGAGGCTTGCTACGGCTCAACTTTTATTCTGTTCAATGAGTGGGCAGCCAGAACTTAGTTCCAAATATCAGTCAATCAAACATATTCATGGAGTGCTTACTGTGTGCAGTGCACTGTACTAAGCACCTGGGAGACAACAATACAAGAATATTGGTTGCGAGATGCATTCCCTGCCCACAATGAGCTTACAATCTAGAAGGGGAGACAGTCATTAATATAAATCAATAAATTACAGTGAACATAAATGCTATCGGGTTGAGGGAGGGGTGAATAAAGGGAGCAAATAAGGGGGATGCAAAATTATTCTTCATAAGAAATATAAGAAAATGGATTCATTCACTCATTCAATCATATTTATTGAGCGCTCACAGTATAGAAGTGGGAGACAGACATCAAAACAAAACATGTGGACAGATGTCATCACCAGAATAAATAAAAATAAAGCTAGATGCACAGCAGTAACAAAATAAATAGAATAATCAATATGTACAAGTAAAATAGAGTAATAAAGCTAATATAAAACATATACAGGTGCTGTGGGGAGGGGAAGGAGGTAAGGCAGGGGGGATTGGGAGGGGAGAGGAAAAAGGGGGCTCAGTCTGGGAAGGCCTCCTGGAGGAGGTGAGCTCTCAGTAGGGCTTTAATATAAAATTTAAGTACAATATAAAAATATCATATAAAATAATATGGGAAACCATTAGATAAAGTCCTACCTTGAGTGTTCTGGCATGATAGGAGCTGAGTGGATGGGGTCTATTCTGACACCAGAACTGCATCTTGCAATGAGGGGCTAGGTTGGGACCCTTCTAGATTGTGCAACAGGGCTCAGTGGAAAGAGCACAGGCTTTGGAGTCAGAGGTCATGGGTTCAAATCCTGGCTCTGCCAATTGTCAGCTGTGTGACTTTGGGCAAGTCACTTAACTTCTCTGGGCCTCAGTTCCCTCATCTGTAAAATGTGGATTAAGACTGTGAGCCCCCTGTGGGACAATCTGATCACCTTGTTACCTACCCAGTGCTTAGAACAGTGCTTTGCACATAGTAAGCACTTAATTAAATGCCATTATTATTATTATTATTATTGGGTAGGGACCATCTCTATATGTTGTCAATTTGTACTTCCCAAGTGCTTAGTACAGTGCTCTGCACACAGTAAGCACTCAATAAAGTAAGCACCCTTCCCCACAGCACCTGTATATATGTATTTGTATGCATTTATTACTCTATTTATTTATTTATTTATTTATTTTACTTGTACATATTTATTCTATTTATTTTATTTTGTTAATATGTTTTGTTTTGTTGTCTGTCTCCCCCTCCTAGACTGTGAGCCCAATGTTGGGTAGGGACTGTCTCTATATGTTGCCAACTTGTACTTCCCAAGCGCTTAGTACAGTGTTCTGCACACAGTAAGCGCTCAATAAATACGAATGAATGAATGAATGAACGGAATAAATATGATTGATTGAGTGAATGACGACGGGGGAGGTGCATTGAAGACAGTGGGGCCCTTGCTTTCTTGGGGTCAATCTTTTTTGAGCTCTTACTGTATGCAGAGCACTGTACTAAGCACTTGGGAGAGTACAATAGAACACTAAACCTGTTCTCACCCCCACTTCATCTGTGATCCCTGGGTGAAGCAGGGACTATGTTTGAATTAATTGTATAATACCTATCCCAGCTCTTGGCACATAATATGAACACTTAACCAATTCCATTAGTATTCTTTAATAGAGAAAGTCTGAAATTCATGGTTATCTGCTTGACTTTTACTAGCTTTCTTAGTTACAATTGCACTAGATCCAGATCATGATGAGAGCTGTGCAGACCCTCGAAATTACTCTTTTCTTTCATGAGTTCTTTTCCTGATATTTCTCACCTAGAAGATAAAACAGCTGAGTCCCTCTTTTCCTCCCTTCAAAGCCCAGCTGGGAGCTCACCTCCTTCAGGAGGCCTTCCCAGACTGAGCCACCTTTTTCCTCTCTTCCTCCCCATTGCCCCCCCAACTCTGCCCTACCTCCTTCCCCTCCCCATAGCACTTGTATATATCTGTACATATTTATTACTCTATTTTACTTGTACATATTTACTACTCTATTTTATTAATGATGTGCATATAGCTATAATTCTATTTATTCTAATGGTTCTGACACCTGTCAACATGTTTTGTTTTGTTGTCTGTCTCCCCCTTCTAGACTATGAGCCCTTTGTTGGGTAGGGACTGTCTCTATATGTTGATGACTTGTAATAATAATAATAATAATAATAATAATAATAATAATGGCATTTGTTAAGCGCTTACTATGTGCAGAGCACTGTTCTAAGCGCGGGGGGGGGGGTACAAGGTGATCAAATTATCCTATGTGGGGCTCACAGTCTTAATCCCCATTTTACAGATGAGGTAACTGAGGCTCAGAGAAGTTAAGTGACTTGCCCAAGGTCACACAGCAGACATGTGGCGGAGCCAGGATTCAAACCCATGACCTCTGACTCCCAAGCCCGGGCTCTTTCCACTGAGCCACGCTGCTTCTGTGCTTAGTACAGTGCTCTGCACACAGTGAGCACTCAATAAATATGATTGAATGAATGGATTGAATATACTTGGAAAAACAAACAACGTCTTGAAGAAAAACCCCAAGTGTTTCAGTTTCATAATGATAACATGCGCGTAGTATTTCATCATCTATGGAATTTACTGAGCACTTACTGTGAGCAGAGCCCTGTACTAAGCGCTGGGGTGGATACAAGCAAATTGGGTTGGAAACAGTCTCTGTCCCGCATGGGGCTCAGTCTCAATCCCCATTTTACAGATGGGGTAACTGAGGCCCAGAGAAGTAAAGGTAACAAATGGACATTCCAGCATTTAGAACAGTGCTTTGCACATAGTAAGCACTTATCAAATGCCATCGTTATTATTCAGGAGCCTAGCAAAGAACAGCAGAGGGGAAGTGGCAGGTGACTGTAAGCTCGCTGTGGGCAGGGAATGCATCTATTTATTGTTCTGTTGTACTCTCCCGGGCCCTTAGTGCAATGCTTTGCACACAGTAAGCGCTCAATAAATACAATTGAATGAAAAGGTGATAAGAGAGTGTCTCAGTCACGGTCTCCGTCTGAGTTACACAGAAGTTATTTGATCTTGTCACTGGCTACTCTTGCTACTGTTGGTCTCTGCTTCACCAGAAGGGTGACTCAAACCCAATTAATATTTGCGTGTATGTGTGTGAGTGTGTGTGTGTGTGTGTGTGAGAGAGAGAGTGTGTGTGTGTATGTGTGCGCGCACATAGGCAAGTCTGAAGGAAGACTTGGTAGGAATGGAAGGTGGAAGGCAATACAAAGGGAAATGCAATGATTGTGTGGGATATTTCAGGAGATACTTGAAGACCACAAAAACACAAACTTGAAAACAAAAAGATTTGCATCTATCTGGGCAATCAATCAATCAATCAATCGTATTTATTGAGCGCTTACTGTGTGCAGAGCACTGTACTAAGTGCTTGGGAAGTACAAGTTGGCAACATATAGTGACAGTCCCTACCCAACAGTGGGCTCACAGTCTAAAAGGGGGAGACAGAGAGCAAAACCAAACATACTAACAAAATAAAATAAACAGAATAGATATGTACAAGTAAAATAAATAAATAAATAAATACAGTAATAAATATGTACAAACATATATACATATCTACAGGTGCTGTGAGGAAGGGAAGGAGGTAAGATGGGGGGGATGGAGAGGGGGACGAGGGGGAGAGGAAGGAAGGGGCTCAGTGTGGGAAGGCCTCCTGGAGGAGGTGAGCTCTCAGTAGGGCCTTGAAGGGAGGAAGAGAGCTAGCTTGGCGGATGGGCAGAGAGAGGGCATTCCAGGCCCGGGGGATGTCGTGGGCCGGGGGTCGATGGCGGGACAGGCGAGAACGAGGTACGTTGAGGAGATTAGCAGTGGGCAGTGGGCAGTGCCACCTTCTCATAGCTGGAATCCAGCTCCATCTTCAAGAGTTATCGAATGCCTTCTGGGTGCTGAGTACTGTGTGCAGAGCACAGTGCTAGGACTTTGTTTTTTGGGGTTTTTTAATGGTATTTGTTAAGGGCTTATTATGTGCCATGCACTGCACTGTACTAAACACCGGGGATAGACACAAAATAATCAGGCCCACAAGGGGCTTACAGTCTAAGTAAGAGGAAGAGCAGGTTTTGAATCCCCACTTTGCAGATGTGGGAACTGAAATGCAGAGAATAATAATAATAATAATAATGGCATTTATTAAGCGCTTACTATGTGCAAAGCACTGTTCTAAGCGCTGGGGAGGTAACAAGGTAATCAGGTTGTCCCACGGGGGGCTCACAGTCTTAATCCCCATTTTACAGATGAGGTAACTGGAGCACAGAGAAGTTAAGTGACTTGCCCAAAGTCACACAGCTGACAATTGGCGGAGCCGAGATTTGAACCCATGACCTCTGACTCCAAAGCCCGGGCTCTTTCCACTGAGCCACGCTGCTTCAAGTTAAGTGACTTGCCCTAGGTCACACAGCAGTCAGCTGGCAGAGCCAGGATCTTCTAGACTGTGAGCCCACTGTTGGGTAGGGATCATCTCTATATGTTGCCAACTTGAACTTCCCAAGTGCTTAGTACAGTGCTCAGCACACAGTAAGCACTCAATAAATACGATTGAATGAATGAATGAATTATTCATTCGTTCAATCATTTTGAATGCTTACTGTGCAAAACACTGTAGTAAGCACTTGAGTACTGTATTAAGTGCTTGATTAGAACCCAGGTCCCCTGATTTCCAGGCCAGTGCTCTTTCTACTAGGCCATGCTGCTTCTCAGGTTCTTAGAAAATATGTACCAGAAGCAAAAGATAGGACTCTTAATAATAATAATAATAATAATGGTATTTGTTAAGCGCTTACTATGTGCCAGGCACTGTTCTAAGCACTGGAGTAGATATAAGGTAGTCAGGTTGTCCCACATGGGGCTCACGGTCTTAATCCCCATTTTACAGATGAGGTAACTGAGGCCCAGAGAAGTGAAGTGACTTGCCCAAGGTCACACAGCAGACACGTGGCAGAGCAGGATTAGAACCCATGACCTGATTCTATCCACTAGGCCAAAGAACTTGCAATGGAGGAATACTGTTGCCAGAAAAATGAGGAATCTATTGGAAGCAGCGGCGCCTTCTGCGCAAGCCTGGGAGTCAGAAGGACCTGGGTTCTAATCCTGACTCTGCCACTTGTCTGCTGTGTGACCTTGAGCAAATCACTTCACTTCTCTGGGCCTCAGTTACCTCATATGTAAAGTGGGAATTAAGACTGTGAGGTCCAGGGGGGTTAGGGGCTGCGTCCAACCTGACAAACATGGGTCTACCACAGTGCTTAGCACAATCCCTGGCACATAGTAAACACTTAACAAATACCACAATTATTATTATTTGTGGGATAATCCCAATTTGGGGCTAGGTTTTTCTGGAAGTAATTCTATTCTGCACTTGATAACTGTAACCTTAAAAATGATTGTAGAAATTCCATACAAACCTTGTTGTCCCCCAATTACCCATCTGCCTGTGTCTCCGGTTGGCCTGACAAGACAAAGAAGCTTAATATTCAGTTCGAATCTGAGAATTATGGGGATTGTTATTACCTGCCTCTTTGAGCAAGAAAATATTCTTGAACCCAGGTCCCCTGAAATCCACACAGGAAGTTTTCTTAACTCTTTTTTTTTTTGTTATGAGAGAGCTTCGTTATCTACTCCGTCTTTCAGAATATTCGATGACTTAAAAAAAGACATACCTGTATTTATGCAGGTCAGATTGCCCTGTCCAAAATTTATCCGGCAAATTACATATTGATGTGGACAGAGGCTGCATAAAAAACTTGGAAACAAACCATCCTTGAGGAAAGTCCATTAGAGTGTTTACTCCCATCTTTTGTAAAAAGGTGTTACTGATCATCATTGACCACATATGAGGCTCCCAGTCTAAGAGGAAGAACAGGTATTGAATTCTAATTTTGTGAGGTGGGAACTGAAACCCAGAGATGTTATGTGTCTTTCTCTATGTCACTCCAGTCGAGGGGTACGAATGAAAAGACATCATGAGACTCACAAATCAAGCCACTCTTGTCTGTATCCACGTTGTCCTGTTTGGGTTCTGATGTGCCTGGTGCTCTTTTCAATTCTGCCTCCTTGACTGTGGATCAAAACAGCATGGCCTAGCATAAAGAGTAAAGGCCTGGGAATCAGAGGACTTGGGATCTAATTCCGGCTCTGCTACCTTGGGGAAAAGCACTTTGCTTTCTCTGTGCTTCATTTTCCTCATCTGTAAAATGGGGATTCAGTGTCTGCTCTCACTCCAACTTAGACCGTGATCCCCACGAGGGGCAGGTTCTGGGCCCAACCTGATTGCATGTATGTATATATGTTTGTACATATTTGTTACTCTATTTATTTATTTTACTTGTACATATCTATTCTATTTATTTTATTTTATTTTATTATTTTATTTTGTTAGTATGTTTGGTTTTGTTCTCTGTCTCCCCCTTTTAGACTGCGAGCCCACTGTTGGGTAGAGACTGTCTCTATATGTTGCCAACTTGTACTTCCCAAGCGCTTAGTACAGTGCTCTGTACACAGTAAGCACTCAATAAATACGATTGATGATGATGATGATGATGATTGACATGATCTAGCCCAGCACTTAGAACAGTAATAATAATTATGGTATTTAAGCACTTTCTATGTGCCAGGCACTGTACTAAGCTCTGGGGTGGATACAAGCAAATCGGGTTGGACACTGTCCCACATGAGGCTCACAGTCTCAATCCCCATTTTACAGATGAGGTAACTGAGGTCCAGAGAAGTGAAGTGACTTACCCAAGGTCACCCAGCAGAGCCAGGATTAGAATCCATGACCTTCTGACTCTCAGGCCCATGCTTTATCCTCTGCAACAGGCAGCAGAAAGTGTCAACAAATGCCACTGAAAACAGAAAAAGAAAGATCCTTTAGAAGCTTCTACTTCCAGAGAGCCACTCCTTTCTAAAGTGGCAGACAGAGCTAGTCTGTCGGCTGCCAGGGTCTCCTGATGTTCTCTGAGATCCTTTGCATCACTTTTACAGGATATTTGTCATTTGCCCTAAATCTGAAATGGGAGGAAGGAGGGACTGCAGGCAGGGAATGTGTTTACCAACTCAATAATATTGTAGTCTCCCAAGCGCTTAGTACAGTGCTCTGCACACACAGTAATTGCTCAGATAAATATAATTGATTGATTGTCTGGACTCCAACCCATTCATCAAGGGAGCTGTACACTCTGAGATTGATGAAAATGATAATAATAATAATAATAATAATAATAATAATAATAATAATGGCATTTGTTAAGCACTTACTATGTGCAAAGCACTGTTCTAAGAGCTGGGCTAGTACAAGGTAATCAGGGTGTCCCACGTAGGGCTCACAGACTTCATCCCCAATTTACAGATGAGGGAACTGAGACCCAGAGAATCAATCAATCAATCAATCATATTTATTGAGCGCTTACTGCGCGCAGAGCACTGTACTAAGTGCTTGGAAAGTACAAGTTGGCAACATATAGAGACAGTCCCTACCCAACGGTGGGCTCACAGTCTAGAAAGTAAGTACAGAGAAGTAAAGTGACTTGCCCTAAGTCACACAGCTGACAAGCGGCAGAAGAGGGATTAGAACCCAAGACCTCTGACTCCCAAGCCCGGGCTATTTCCACTAAGCAACGCTGCTTCCCCAGCATGGGGGATAAGTGTACTGGTGAGGTATGCCTCATAGCAGGAAGGCCTGATTCTTCCCCTCATGGTGTCCTTTATCAGATAATAAATCAGATAATAAATCTGGGGAAGCAGCGTGGCTCACTGGAAAGAGCCCAGGCTTTGGAGTCAGAGGTCATGGGTTCAAATCCTGGCTCTGCCAACTGTCAGCTGTGTGACTTTGGGCAAGTCACTTAACTTCTCTGGGCCTCAGTTACCTCATCTGTAAAATGAGGATTAAGACTGTGAGCCCTCCGCGGGACAACCTGATTACCTTGTAACCTCCCCAGCACTTAGAACAGTGCTATGCACATAATAAGTGCTTAATAAATGCCATCATTATTATTATTATTATAATGCTGAATACCGAGTGCTTACTGAGTGTTAAACCCTGAACTAAACCCTTGGAATGGTACAACTTGAAGAAGCAGTGTGGCTTAGTGGAAAGAGCAAGTGCTTCGGAGTCAGAAGACTTGAGTTCTCATACTGGCTCTTCTACTTGCCTGCTGGGTGATCTTGGGCAAGTCCCTTCACTTCTCTATGCCTCAGTTACCTCATCCGTAAAATGGAGATTAAGAGTATGAGCCCCAAATGTGACAACCTGACTACCTTGTATTCATTCAGTCATTCATTCAATCGTATTTATTGAGCGCTTACTGTGTGCAGAGCACTGGAGTAAGCACTTGGGAAGTACAAGTTGGCAACAGTATAGAGACGGTCCCTACCAACAGCAGGCTCACAGTCTAGAAGGGGGAGAAAGACAACAAAACAAATCATATTAACAAAATAAAATAAATAGAATAGTAAATATGTACAAGTAAAATAGAGTAATAAATCTGTACAAACATATATACATATATATATATAGGTGCTGTGGGGAGGGGAAGGAGGTAAGGCAGGGGGGGAGGGGGGGAGAAGGGGGAGAAGAAGGAGGGGGCTCAGTCTGGGAAGGCCTCCTGCAGGAGGTGAGCTCTCAGTAGGGCTTTGAAGGGAGGAAGAGAGCTAGCTTGGCGGAGGTGCAGAGAGAGGGCATTCCAGGCCAGGGGGAGGACATGGGCTGGGGGTCGACAGCGGGACAGGCGAGATCGAGGCACAGTGAGGAGGTTAGTGGCAGAGGGGCGGAGGGTGTGGGCTGAGCTGTAGAAGGAAAGAAGGAAGGTGAGATAGGAGGGGGCGAGGTGATGGACAGCCTTGAAGCTGAGAGTGAGGAATTTTTGCCTGATGTGTAGGTTGATTGGTAGATCTTAGAACAGTGCTTGGCACATAGTGAGTGCTTAACAAATACTATTATTATCATTACACGAGTACCCAGACCACCATTTTCTGCCCTCAAGGATGTCAATCATATTTATTGGGAGCTTACTGCATGCAGAGCACTGTACTAAGCACTTGGGATAGTATAATGTAACAATAAACAGACACAGTCCGAGCTTAAAATCTAGAGGGGGAGACGGACATTAATGTAAATAAATAAATTACAGATATATACATAAGGGCTGTGGGGCTGGGAGCGGGGATGAATAAAGGGAGCAAGATTTAGTGGAAGAGACAGACAGGAAATATTTGATGAAAGCCAGAGGATTAACAAGGATGAAACAGGAAGCAGCGCAAGCACATTAGGATAAAACAACTGAACAAACAACTGCTTGTTCTGATAAACAAACAACTGAAATGCATAAACAAAAGCAGACATATGTACATAAGTGCCAAGGGTGAGTTCTGGGGAACAACTGAAGCGTTTTGTTCTTGGAGGAGGGTGGGAGGAGTTTCAGACCAAGGGAACAGCAATCGATGAAAAGCCTTTATTGAGCCCTTCCGTGCATAGAGCACTGTACTGAGATCTTGGGAGAGTACGATACGGTAGAGTTGGTAGACATTTAAATTCTGTGGGGCTGAGAGTGGAGGGGAATATAGAGTGCTTAAAGATTAAAGTTCCAAGTGGAAGGGTGAGGCAGAAGGGAGAAGCAGTAGGGGAATGAGGGCTTAGTCAGGGAAGACCTCATTGAGAAGCAACATGGGCTAGTGGAAAGAGCATGGCACTAGGAATCAGAGAATCTGGGTTTGAAGCAGAAGCAATGTAGTGGAGTGGATATAATAATATTAATAATAATAATAATGGCATTTGTTAAGTGCTTACTATGTGCAAAGCACTATTCTAAGCGCTGGGGGGGATACAAGGTGATCAGGTTGTCCCATGTGGGGCTCACAGTCTTAATCCCCATTTTACAGATGAGGTATCTGAGGCTCAGAGAAAATAAGTGACTTGCCCAAGGTCACACAGCAGATATGTGGCAGAGCCAGGATTTGAAACCATGACCTCTGACTCCAAAGCCCGTGCTCTTTCCACTGAGCCATGCTGCTTCCCCTGATGGAGCACGGACTCTGTCTCCCCCTTCTAGACTGTGAGCCCGCTGTTGGGTAGGGACTGTCTACATGTTGCCAACATGTCTGCATGTTGCCAACTTTTACTTCCCAAGCGCTTAGTACAGTGCTCTGCACACAGTAAGTGCTCAATAAATACAATTGAATGAATGAATGAATGGGAGTCAGCAGCAGTGAGCAGCAGCAGGGAGAAGCAGCGTGGCTCAGTGGAAAGAGCCTGGGCTTGGGAGTCAGAGGTCATGGGTTCAAATCCTGTATCCACCACTTGTCAGCTGTGTGACTTTGGGCAAGTCACTTAACTTCTCTTTGCCTCATTTCCCTCATCTGTAAAATGGGGATTAAGACTGTGTGCCCTACGTGGGAAAGCCTGATCAGCCTGTATCCCCCCCCAGCACTTAGAACAGTGCTTTGCACATAGTAAGCACTTAACAAATGCCATCATTATTATTCTCTGTGCCTCAGTTACCTCATCTGTAAAATGGGGATCGAGACTGGGAGCCCCACATGCAACGGGGACTGTGTCCAACCCGATTTGCTTGTATCCACCCCAGCACTTAGGACAGTTCGTGGCACACAGTAAGGGCTTCACAAATACCATTATCATTATTATTATTATTAATCCTGGTTCTACCACTTGTCTGCTGAATGACTTTGGGCAAGTCACTTAGCTTCTCTGTACCTCAGTTACCTCACCCGTAAAATGAGGATTAAATCCTACTCCCTCCTACAGACTGGGAGCCCCATGTGAGACAGGGTCTTTGTCCAACCTGGTTATCATGTATCTACCCCGGTGCTCAGAAATGGCACGTAGTACATCCTTAACAAGTACAGTAAAAAAAAAAAAAAAGGCCTCACGCAGAAGATGTGATTTTAGTAAGGCTTTGAAGGTTGGGGGAGTGATGGTCTGTCCGATTTGAGGCAGGAGGGAGTTCCAGGTCAGAGGGAGGATGTGGGGAAGGGGTCAGTAGCAAGATAGATGAACTCGAGATACAGTGAGTGGGTTGGAATTGCAGAAATGAAGTATGCAGCCTGGGTTGTAGTAGAGCAGTGAGGTAAGGTAGGAGGGAGAGAGCTGATTGAGTGCTTTAAAACCCATGGTGAGGAATTTCTGTTTGATAGCATAAGCAATGGGACAGAGGTGGGAAAGTGCCCTATAATAGGCCTGGCTCCAGGAATGAGTTATTGCAAACAGTTGATTCTCATCCAAAATTCACTTCTAGATTGGCATTCACGGCTTCTCCTCTAACCAGATCGTGATACGATCTCTTAAAATGCACCCAATTTTGTTGTTCAAAATTTGATGGTGCCTGTGTTTCCCATCACTGTAGACAACACCACTATCCTCCCCATCTCACAATCCCATAGTTTTGTCTTTATCCTCGACTCATCTCTTTCATACCTCCCACATATTTAATCTATCAACAAATCCATGTTATTATTAATGATAACATCAATATTAATAATATTAACCCATCATGTTATTAATAATAGTTGTGGTATTTGTTAAGTGCATACAATATGCTAAGCACTGTATTGAATGTAAATAAAAGATAAGTTGGAAACAATCCCCATATCACATGGGGCTCAGGGTCTAAATAGGTGTGAGGGCAGAACCCATTTCGAAGATGAAGAAACTGAGGCATAGGTAAAGTAAGTGACTTGCTTACTGTCGAATAGAAGGCAATAAAATCCCAGGGCCTCTGGCTCCCAGGCCCATCCTCTGAAGAAGTTGCTTTTGATGTATTCACAGAATAGTTATTTTCTTTCTTGGGCTTTAAGAACTTTCACAATGAACAGATGCCCAATATTAAAATGCTCTCCCAAATTACCCATTTTCCTTCGCACCAGGAACCTCTCTTTTTCTCTTTCTTAATTCAGAACTGAAGCTTTGGATCATCACCAATTTTTGTTTTTCACATTCGCAAAGCCCCGGTTGCCTTGCCAAGCACATGATCTTGATTTCATAACGGAAATGTAACACTTTAATAGGAGCGCCGACATGGAATCTGTTCCATGGACAGCGTTCTTGTTGAAGGGTGCCATCTTTCACCAAATGGCCATGTTCTTTGTGCTGAACAGATGTGATACATATCTTCAAATTTCCCATCATCGCCCTGTTCATTATAAGAGCACTGGGTGGTCTTCAAGGACGATTCTCAAAAGCTGGTCATTTTCACCTGGGAGGGAAAAATTCCTCGAGTTGTGGTCATCCCTCTCTTCGTCATCTTTTGCCCTCCCCCTAACACTATCCATCACCTGCTTTCAATCGCAAAGGATCTGGAGTCAGGGTAACAACTGCTCGAAAAATCCCTTCTCCCATATTCCTAACAGGGACCCTTAGGAAGCTTCACAAGATGATCAAGTTGGAAAAAGTCCCTGTCTCACAGGGACTGCCAGTAACAGGCTCACAGGCCTCCGAGAATGCTGCGAGCTGGCTTTCTCTGCTCAAAGCCAAATTTCTCTTCACTGTCAGCATCACTGCCACCATTTTCAGTTCTGGTTTAGTGCTGAGCTTTTGCCAAAGCTTTAGGGGAAGTTACTAGGAAAGGAGAAGGTTTGGCCCCTTCCCTGTAGAATTCGATTTATTGGGTCTGTTTCCTTGTCCGTATACATTTGGTTCACAGGATACCATCCCAGTTTTCACTATTTAAAACTGCCCAGAGTTAGAGGATAATAATAATAATAATAATGGCATTTATTAAGTGCTTACTATGTGCAAAGCACTGTTCTAAGCGCTGGGGAGGTTACAAGGTGATCAGGTTGTCCCATGGGGGCTCACAGTCTTTATCCCCATTTTACAGATGAGGTAACTGAGGCACAGAGAAGTGAAGTGACTTGCCCAAAGTCACACAGCTGACAACTGGTGGAGCTGGGATTTGAACCCATGACCTCTGACTCCAAAGCCCATGCTCTTTCCACTGAGCCACGCTGCTTCTCTACCATGGATCTGCTACCATGTTAATACAGTTACTCATCCTATCCTGCTTGGATTAATGTGTCAGCCTCCTTGCTGACCTCCCAGTCTCCTGTCTCTCCCCACTGCAGTCCATACTTCATTCTGCTGCCCGGATCATTTTTCTACTAAAAATTTCAGGACGTGTCACCCACATCTCAAAAAACTCCACTCCTTGCCCATCCACCTCTGCAGCAAACAAAAGCTCTTCATCATTGGCATTAAAGCACTCCACCACCTTGCCCCCTCTTAACTCACTTCACTTCTCTCCTTCTACAGTCCAGCCACACACTTTGCTCCTCTAATGCTAACCTTCTCCCTGTGCCTCCACCTTGCCTGTCTCACCACTAACCCCTAGCCCACACCCTGCCTCTGGTCTGGAATGCCCTCTCTCCTCAAATCTGAAAGACAATTACTTTTCCCCTCCCTTCAAAGCCTTATTGAAGGCACATTTCCACCAAGAGGCCCTCCCAGACTAAGCCCCACTTTTTCTCATCTCCTACTCCCTTCTGCATCACCTTGAGGTTTTTTTTTTAACGGCATTTATTAAATGCTTACGATGTGCAAAGCACTGTTCTAAGTGCTGGGGAGGTTACAAGCCGATCAGGTTGTCCCACAGGAGGCTCACAGTCTTCATCCCCATTGTACAGATGAGGGAACTGAGGCACAGAGAAGTTAAGTGACTTGCCCAAAGTCACACAGCTGACAATTGGCAGAGCCGGGATTCGAACCCATGACTTCTGACTCCAAAGCTTGTGCTCTTTCCACTGAGCCATGCTTTGCTCTTCCCCTCCATCCAGTACTTATTTACATATCCGTAATTTTATTTATATGTATTGATGTCTATCTCTCACACCAGACTTGATCTCATTCTGGGCAGGGAATGTCACTGTTTATTGTTGTATCATAATAATAATAATGATGGTATTTGTTAAGTGCTTACTATGTGCAAAGCACTGTTCTAAGTGCTGGGGGGTTACAAGGGATCAGGTTTTCCCACGTGGGGCTCACAGTCTTAATGCCCATTTTACAGATGAGGTAACTGAGGCACAGAGAAGTGAAGTGACTTGCCCAAAGTCACATAGCCGACAGTTGACAGAGCCGGGATTTGAACCCATGAGCTCTGACTCCAAAGCCCGTGCTCTTTCCACTGAGCCACGCTGCTTCTCGTACTTTCCCAAGTGCTCAGTACAGTGCTCTGCAAACAGTAAGTGCTTAATAAATATGATTGAATGAAGGGAAAGGGAACAATTTCTTGCTCACAGAGAAGAGGCAGGGGGCTTACTGGATTTCCATCTGAAGGGGTTCTCCAAAAACTGGGGATCTAGGGCAGTGCCATTAGATCAAGAACTAACTTGTGGGCTGGAACATGTCTCATGCTTCTACTGTATGTCCCCAAGTATTAATCCATGCTTTGCACTATGGGTTGCTCAGTATATACCATTGTTATTACCCTAGTTGATCAATTGTACTTACTGAGCACTTACTGTGTGCAGAACACTATACTAAGTACTTGGGAGAGTACAATATAGCAATGGAACTGAAACATTCCCTGCCCACAAAGATCTTACAGTCTAGAGGACTCTTCCTCTTCTTCTTCCTCCTCCTTCTCCTTCATCCTCATCCTGCACCTCCAGCTCCTCCTCTTCCTCCTCCTCCTCCTACTAGTAATAATAATAATGGTATTTAAGTGCTTACTATGTACAAAGCACTGTTCTAAGCGCTAGGGAGGTCACACGGTGATCAGGTTGTCCCACATGGGGCTCACGGTCTTAATCCCCATTTTACAGATGAGGTAACTGAGGCACAGAGAAGTTAAGTGACTTACCCCAAGTCACACAGCTGACAATTGGCAGAGCCGGGATTTGAACCCATGACCTCCGACTCCAAAGCCCGTGCTCTTTCCACTGAGCCACGCTGCTTCTCTATGTCTCTAGGCCTAGAGAAGCAGCAAGGCCTAATGGAAAAAGCGCAGGCTTGGGAGTCAGAGGAGCTGGGTTCTAATCCCAGCTCTGCCCTCTGCCTGTTATGTGACCTTGGACAAGTCACTTAACTTCTGTGTTAGTTTCCTCACCTATAAAACGGGGATTAAGCACCTGATCTCCTTGATCATGAGCCCCATGTGGGACAAGTTCTGAGGTGGACCTGTCTGTGCTGTATCTACCCCAGCACATCGTACGGCAACCACTTAACAAAGACCAACATTATTATCATCATTAGCGGTCCCAGAAGTGTATCCAATAATGAGAACCTCTCTTGAACTGAAGCACTACAGGCTTCCAGTTTCCAGGTGAATTGGGCCCCTCTGCTCAAGGCAAGTGTTTCTTTGGAAGATGTTTTCCATCAGAATGGGCAACTCTAATGAGGTAGGATCTTCCTGCAACCAGGATGCTAAGACATTAAACATCCCCCTCATCTCTCTCGTCTATTTTGCCACCAACCTCTCAGTCATGTCCTGCCTCTGGCCTGGATCTCCCTCCCTCTTCATATCCGACAGGTGTTCACTCTCCCCCAAAGTCTTATTAAAAGTGCATGTCCTCCAAGAGGCCTTACCTGGCTAAGCCTCATTTCCTCTTCTTTCACTCCCTTTCACTCCCAAGCGCTTAGTACAGTGCTCTGCACACAGTAAACCCTCAATAAATACGATTGATTGATTTTGTGTCTCCTTTGTACTTGGATTTGTACCCTTTATATACCCCTCCCTCAGTCCTAATTCACCTGTGTACATATCAGTAATACATTTAAATATATATTAACTGCATTCATTCATTCATTCATTTAATTGTATTTATTGATGCTTATTGTGTGCAAAGCACTGTACTAAGCACTTGATAGAGTACAATACGACAATAAACAGACACATTCCCTGCCCACAGTGAGCTGTCTCCCCTTCTAGACTATAAACTCACTGTGGGGAGGGAACATACTAATTCTGTTATATTGTAGTAATAATAACTGTGGTATTTGTTAAGCACTTACTAAATGCCAGGCATTGTACTAAACACTGGAGTGGATACAAGCCAATAGGGTTGGACAAAGTCCCTGTCCCACATGGGGCTCACAGTCTCAATCCCCATTTTACAGATGAGGTCACTGAGGCACAGAGAAGTGAAGTGACTTACCCAAGGTCACACAGTAGACAAGTGATGGAGGTGGGATTAAGACCTATGACTTTCTGACTCCCAGGCCAGGCTGTAACCGCAGCGTGGCTTAGTGGAAAGAGCCCGGACTTGGGAGTCAGACGTCATGGGTTCTAATTCCAGCTCTGCCAATTGTCATCTCTGTGACTTTGGGCAAGTCACTTAACTCCTCTGTGCCTCAGTTACCTCATCTGTAAAATGGGGATTAAGACTGTGAGCCCCATGTGGGACAACCTGATTACTTTGTATCTCCCTTAGCACTTAGAACAGTGCTTGGCACATAGTAAGCGCTTAACAAATACCATCATTATTATTATTATCCACTAGGCCAAGCTGCTTCTCTACTGTACTGCAATGTATTGTACTCTCCTGGTGCTTGCTCTGCACACAATCAATACTCATGATGGATTGATTGATTTATCCCACTCTGATCTTGCCACAAGGAACCCTGATTTCATCAGCTTGCCTGAAATGAACCTATTTCTGGCTTTTTTGTTCTCCCAGCCTTGTCCCCTCCTCTTGCTGTAGCTCTGTTTTTCACTGCAGTCCAGAGGGGCCTCAGGGTGGGACAAAGCTCAAATAATGATAATAATAATGAGATTTGTTAAGTGCCTACTATGTGCCAAGCACTGTTCTAACCTCAAAGCCACTAAAGCTCCTGGCTAGCAGCTACCAATCAGACACACTACCTGGCCAATCTAGATCAGTAAAAATAATAATAATAATTAATAATGATGGTACTTGTTAAGTGCTTACTGTATGCCAAGCACTGTTCTAAGCATCATCATCAATCATATTTATTGAGCGCTTACTATATGCAGACCACTGTACTAAGCGCTTGGGAAGTACAAATTGACAACATATAGAGACAGTCCCTACCCAACAGTGGGCTCACAGTCTAAAAGGGGGAGACAGAGAACAAAACCAAACATACTAACAAAATAAAATAAATAGAAGAGATATGTACAAGTAAAATAAATAAATAAATAAATAGAGTAATAATGAATAAATAAATAAATAGAGCAATAATAAATAAATAAATAAATAGAGTAATAATAAATAAATAAATAGAGCAATAATAAATAAATAAATAAATAGAGTAATATAAATAAATAAATAGAGCAATAATAATAAATAAATAAATAAATAAATAGAGTAATGAGCCCTGAGGTAGATACAAGTTAATCAGGTTGTACACAGTCCCTGTCCCAAATGGAGCTCACACTCTTAATCCCCATTTTTTACTGTTAAGGTAACTGAGGCACAGAAAAGTTAAGTGACTCTGACAAGGTCACACAGCAAGTGGTGGAGCTGGGATTAAAAGATAGAGGACAATCTGTTTAGTTGGGTAATGAGGTAGAAGTGTTTCATCTATCTGTGAAGTATTGAAGTTCCTCCATCCACTCTCAAACCACTCCTGCCTGCTGCTGCTGTTTCTGGGATTCCAGTCCTTCAGGGATACTTCAAATGAGGGAAATTACACGATCTTAGATTATTGGAGATCTGACTGGGTGATTGCTTGGCTCCCTGAAATCTGCCACAGCCAACTCTGCCTGTAAATTATCATGTCATTCAGGAAGCCTCTTGGGTCCAATTACACACTGGAAGAATTATCCAGGTGCACACAGAGACCTCCGGAGTCTTGATGTATTACAGGCAGAAGGACTGATTTTCCAACAGTCATGGACCTGTCATCCAAGCCAAGGGGAAGGAATAGCTCCAAGGACATATACAAGATGAGATATGCAAAATGAACCATCCCATGAGGGATTTCTATGGTCCATTTTTAACAGTGAGGACATAGGTCAAGGGAGGCAATTATTGTAAGGTTCTTCCAAAGCAGAGGACGAATACTGGGTTGGATGGATGGAGGGGCTGACCCAGTATTCACCTTTACTTATGGTTTGATGTTGGTATTTGAATGCTGATTCCAACCTACTAGGCAGTGATGATTCATGTGATCTGGATAGCCAGGTTCTCCCTGTTGGAATGCAGGAGGCAGGAGAATCAATCTCAGGGTCTGAAAACTGTGCTTGCCATTGTATGTCCCTCTAGGAAGAAGCCCTTATCCATCATTGTGTTCACTGGTTTAGGAGAAAGGAACGTTTGCTGTTCACCTCTGGAAAAGTAAGACTGGGGAGAGAGAGGGCAGGACCCAAGTAGTGAAGTCTTTGAAAAGACTAAGCAGTAAGTTTTTCTCGGCCTTAAAAGTAATAATGCAATCCTTAAGCTCAGTTTATGAAATCACTCCCTCAGTTGCCTTCCTCGGGTGAGCGGAGTGGAAAGAGCATGGGCTTGGGCTTCAGAGGTCGTAGGTTCTGATCCCAACTCCATCACTTGTCTGCTGTGTGACCTTAGGCAAGTCACTTCACTTTTCCATGCCTCAGTTCCCTCATCTGTAAAATGGGAATTAAGACTGTGAGCCCCACATGGGACAACCTGATTACCTTGTATCTACCCCAGCACTTAGAACAGTGCTTGGCTCATAGTAAGTGCTTAACAAATACCATTATTGTTATTATTATTAATATGATAATCAGTTCATCTGGGGACAGAGCTCTGACTTTAAGGATGCAGAAATCTCTGTCCACCAAGTAGCTCGCACTGCGCCCTGGGCTCCATGGGGTCCCTGAGCTGAGTCAGGGTCGGGGGTGGTATGGCAGACTGGGATCTGGGAGAAGCAGTCGCCAGCCTTCCGTTCGTCAGGCTGGGAATGGGAGGAGGCACATTCACAGGCACGGTCGTTATGGGAGAGGACTTTGAGGAGCCCGATAGGCTGTGTCGAGAAGCTGTGAGAGTAAGGATGGGTTAGAAAAGCCCTGAGCAGAATGAGCAAAGCAAGAAAGGCTCAAAATCAAGGCCAAGAAGAAAAGGTTGAACTAGAAGCTGGAGGGTTCCGAGGGATGATCCCCACAGGATAATTAGAGGAAACAGGAGGGACTAATGGAAAGAGCATAAACCTGTGAGTCAGAGGACCTGGGTTCTAATCTTGATAATAATGATGGTATTTGTTAAATGCTTACTATGTGCCAAGCACTGTTCTAAGCACTGGAATAGATACCAGGTTATCAGGATGTCCCACGTCGGGCTCACAGTCTTAATCCCCGTTTTGTAGATGAGATAACTGAAACACAGAGAAGTTGAGTGACTTGCCCAAGGTCACACAGAAGACAAGTGGCAGAGTTGGGATTGGAATCCATGACCTCTGACTCCCAAGCCAGGACTCTTTCCACTAAGCCACGCTGCTTCTCTGATAGTGTCACTTCAAGTGATCAATCAATCAAGGGTTTTTATTGAGCATTTTACTGAGTGCAAAGAATTGTACTAAGCAGTTGAGGAGAGTACAATAAAATAGTTAGTAGACACATTCCCTGCTCACAATGTATTTAGTCTAGAGAGGGTGACAGACATGAATATAATGCATCATTTACAGATATGTACAAAAGTTCATTGTTATATTGTACGCACCCAAGTGCTTAGTACAGTGCTTTGCACACAGTAAGCACTCAAAAAATGTGATTGCATAAATGAAGTACTTTGGGGCTGAGGGTGAGGTGAATACCAAAAGCCCATAAAAGAGAGATCTAACTGCGTAAACAATCCTAAGGGAGAGAGAGTAGGGTATAAGAGGGCATAATTGTAGAAGGAGGAGGAGATGGGACCTAAATAGGGCTTTGAAGGTGGGGAGAGTGGTGGTCTAGCATGTGTGGAGGGAGGGGAGTTTCAGGACAGAGAGATAGTGCGGGAAAGAATTGGTGGTAAGATAGATGAGTTCAGGGCACAGTGAGCAAAATGGCACTTTTCTTGTCTTATGCCATCGAGTCGTTTCTGATGCATAGCGACATCACAAACACATCTCTCTCAGAACACCCCACTCTCCATCTGCAATCGTTCTGGTAGTGGATCCAGAGAGTTTTCTTGGAAAAAATAAGGAAACGGTTTACCCTTGCCACCCTTCACCAGTAAATGTGAGTCTCTACCCTCGACTTTCTCCCATGCCGCTGCTGCCCAGCATGGGTGAGTTTGGACTTGTAACAGATTGCCTTCCACTCGCTAGCCACTGGCCAAGCTAGGGATGGAATGGGTAGGTCTCTGCTTGACTCTCCCTCCCGTAGCTGAAACTGGTGGAGTACTGGAAACTCTGCAGGTGTGACCCTGAGAGGGCTAAACTGGCACTAGAGAAGCAAAATGCGTGGGTTGGGCTGTAGAAGGAATTCAGTGAGATGATAGGAGAAGCAAGTTGATTGTGGGCTTTCAAGCCAATGGTAAGGAGTTCCTCTTCAAGCACTTAGTACAGTGCTCTGCACATAGTAAGTGCTCAATAAATATGATTGAATGAGTGAATGTGGAAGTGGATGGGCAACCACTGGAGGTTGGTGAGGAGTGAAAAGTGTGGACTGCATTTTTTTGTGAAGTATAGACTGGAATGGGGAGAGAGGAGGCAGGGAGGTCAGGGAGGAGACAGAAGTGCTCAATAATAATAGTGATGGTATTTGTTAAGTGCTTACTACGTGCCAAGCACAGTTTTAAGGGCTGAATAAATATGATTGAATGAAAGAATGAAGATGCAATAGTCAAGGCAAAGTAGGATAAGTACTTGAATCAGCATAGTTGCAATTTCTGTGGAGAGGAAAGTGTGGATTTTAGCGATGCTGTCAAGGTAGAATATACAGGATTTGGAGACGGATTGAATATGTAGGTTGAATGAGAGAGATGAGTCGAGGTTAACGCTAAAGGCACCGGCTTGTGAAAAAGGGAGGATGGTAGTGTGTCTGTGGTGACAGAAAAGTCAGGAGGAGGACGGGGTTTGAGTGGGAAGATTAGGTGTTCTGCTTTGGACATGTTAAGTATAAGGTGTCAGCAGAACATCCAGGTGTCTTGGTGGCAGGAGGAATTGTGAGACTGCAGATGAGCAGAAAGATCAGGACTGAAGATGGAGACTGGGGAATAATCCACGTAGAGATGGGAGTTGAAGCCATGGGAGTGAATAAGTTCTTCAAGGGAGAGGGTGTAGATAGAAATAAAGATCACTCCTTGCTACACTATTGCATTTGTTACTTACAATACCTGGCATTATTGTCATTTGCCCCCATTATTACAACCTTCCAAAATTCTCACTTCTAAGACAATCACTCCATATCTATTATTATCAGCAGTGCTTAGAACAGTGCTTTGCACATAGTAAGCATTTAATAAATACCATAATAATAATTATTATTATTATCAGCAATAATAATAATTGTGGCATTTGTTAAGTACTTACTATGTGCCAGGCACTGTACTAAGCACTGCAGTGGAGGCAACCCAATAGAGTTGGACACAGCTTCTGTCCCAGATGCAGTTCCCAGTTTTAATACCCATTTTAGAGATGGGGAAACTGAGGCCCAGATAAGTGAAGTAACTGGCCCAAGTTCACACAGCAGTCAAGGGGTGGAGCTGAGATTTGAACCCAGATCCTGACTTTCAGGCCCGGGATCTATTCACTGGGTCATGCTACTTCTCCACTAGGCCACACTGCACATCCAGTGGTCTCCAACACTGGCACTGGCCTTTTATTGCAGCCATCCCATGGAAGCCACGTCTCCCAAAACCTCAAAATAGTGCTTCAAAAAAATCACATTCCAGTGAAGCCAGATTCTCTGAAGCAACATCCCTCTCAATCAAGCCCCTCATAGCCACATCCCATTATTCAATTGTATTTATTGACTGCTTACTATGTGCAGAGCACTGTACTAAGTGCTTGGGAGAGAACAATATAACAATAAACAGACACAAGCTCTGCCCACAATGAGCTTACAATCTTAAGCTCACCCCCACAGTCACAACCCCGGGAAGCCACATCCCTTTGATTACCTCAGCTCACTTCAGCTCAGTTCAAATAGGAAAATCAAACATAGTTCAGCAGAGTGGCCAATTTTCAGACAGGGCTCACTTGGTGAACTCTAGAAATCACTCGGGGTCAGAGAACGTTCTTTCAAACCTTTTCCAGGCTTTTAAATCCCCTTGGCACTTTTTGCAAGTCTTGTAAACCGGTGAAAATGAATTTGGAATTGAAAAAAGATTTGGAGGACTGTTTTCTGAAAAGTGGACTCTTCGAGGGGAAATGTTCTTGTTAAGATTTGGATTCAACTGAAAAATTATGAAAATACTGCCAAGTCAGAGTGCTCCTTTACCCAATGTGTTTATTACCAGTAAAATGCTTGTATAACTGTTTGTGCGCATGGTGTACGTGTATATATTGTAGTCTCCCAAGTGCTTAGCACAGTGTACTGCACACAGTAAGCACTCAGTGAATACGTTTGAGACTGCAAGCTCATTATGGACAATGAACGTGTCTGCTAATTCTGCTGTACTCTCCCAAGCGCTCAGTGTAGTGCTCTGCACATAGCGCTCAATAAATACCCCAGTTTGATCGATTGAATATATAATCATTCAATCGTATTTACTGAGTGCTTACCATGTGCAGAACACTGTACTAAGCGCTTGGGAGAGTACAATATGACAACAAGCACATTCCCTGACCACTACTAGCTTACAGTCTAAAGGACAAAATTACAGTCTAGAGGAGAGCAAATGTGTGTGTGTTTCTATGGCCCATGTTGAGGAACAGCTGTCTCTCTCCGGTCAATTGACCTCATCAACTGTCATGACTTCTCGCTCTGCTCAGAGAGGTCCACAGGCGATTGAAAAGTGCTCAATCGCCTTGCTGAAAGGGTTGGATTGCTTCTGTCTGAACATATGCTTAGTCTGAAGCGAGCATCCTCTGGGCTTAGGTAACACCCAATCAATACAAGATGACAGATGCATTCTCTAATGACGGAGGCTTCTGAGCAGTGTGGATTGCCTAGGTTTGACACTTAATTTTCACCATCTGCTTGACTTCTGCTACTCGACATGGGAGTGCGAGGCCTGAGGTGTCTAGGACAGTCATGAAGAAGCAGCACCCAATCCCACATTTGGAGCCTTTTTAAAGCAAATCAGCCAGGCTTCTTAACATTGTTACTAGAACCCCGTTCTCTACCCCTGGAAGCCACCACTTAACATCTTGTTGGTCCAAATTTAACAATGATTATAGTATTGTTTCAGCACTTACTATGTGCTGAGGATTGTACTAAGCAGTGGGGTAGATAGAAGATAATCAGGTTGAACATTGTCCCTGCCCCACACAAGGCTCTTAGTCTAAGCAACCAATTTTTCTTACGAACAATTTCCTTCACAAGAAAAATCTCCCAAACCCTTCTCTTAAGAAACCACAAAGCCTGCCACTAATTCTGACTCATTGCAGTATTGTCTTTTATTTTGTCTCTTAGCCACTGCAAACCGGTTTTCATTACATGATTTTAAGATCACCATCCCTGTCCCACATAGGATTCCCAGTGTAAGAGGGAGGTAGAACAGGTGTTAATCCCCATTTTGCAGATGAGGAAACTGAGGCCCAGAAAAATTCATGATCTCACTTCCTGTCACCAGATTTCGAGGGAACAATTTGGGTACAGGATATTTCCGTCTCCTTTCAGATGCAGGTTCCGGCTGTCATTTTACTCTTCAATTAGTCTGTTGCTTGATCCATGATTCTTCCACTTCAAGGACAACGTGGATGGCACCAAATGAGAGTCATTCCCAGGAAGCACCAAATAGAGAAGGAACGTGGGAGTCAGAAGGACCTGAGTTCTAATCCTGGCTCTGCCTCCTCTCTACTGTGTGTGACCTGAGGCAAGCTACTCAACCTCTCTGTGCCTCAGTTATCTCATCCATAAAGTGGGGGTTAAGAATGTGGGCTATGGACTGTGTCCAACCTGATTATCTTAAATCAACCCCAATGCTTAGTACACTGCCTAGCATATAGTAATGATTATAGTACTTGCTAAGCACTTAGTACGTGCCAAGCATGGTTCTAAGCGCTGGGATAGATACAAGGGAATCAGGTTGGACACAGTCCCTGTCCCACATCAGGCTCACACTCTTAATCCCCATTTTACAGATGACTGAGGCCCAGAGAAGTGAAGCGACTTACCCAAGGTCACACAGCAGACATGTCACAGAGCAGGGATTAGAACACATGATCTTCTGATTCCCAGGCCCCTGTTCTATCCACTACAAATACCATAAAAAAATTGTACTTAGGAGACTATCTCAAATTTCTTAGATTAGGCAGTACATCTCTCAGACCACTGTTAGGGAAAAAAATGGACTGCTTCAGAGTTATTGACCTTTTTATCTGGAACCGAGTTTGGCAGAACAGAAGGAGTTTGCTGTTTTCCTTTAGCTGTGAAGAATTCAAGAGGCTGAACTCCAGAAAAATCCTGAAACAGCTGACAATTGGATAAACAAAAGATCCGGCATGAAGGTAAAATCTCAAATACTTTTCCAGTTGTCCCCGGAGAAAGGCAGACAAAAGGAAAACAGTTTATGAAGTGTTTAGTAGAAAGAAGTGCAACTTCTTTAGCTGAAAGAACACAGTGGACAGGAAAATATGAAATGAACTCCATAATTGAGTTACCTACCCTTGAATATCAGAAGCGTTCATCTGGGAATCTGTGGGTGCTTGGCAAATTAAAACAGTAAGTGTGTATTCAGCTTCACAGCAATCAGAGGTGGATTGTGTCTTGAACAGAAGGATGGGTGTTTGTGCCGAGATTAAAAAGAATCGTTTGAATAATGCCTGTCTCATCTACGAGTTGGAAAAGGCCAAGGGCACCGGAAATGGGGACACAGCTTTCCCCCCTAAAAATACATTCAGGTTTGTTGTTTTTTTCATGGTATCTGTTAAGAGCTTAATGATGGAGTGCTTACTATGTACCAGGCACTGTACTAAGCACTAGGGTGGATACAACAAATCAAGTTGGACACAGTCTCTCTCCCACGTGGGGCTCAAAGTCTCCATCCCCATTTTACAGATGAAGTAACTGAGGCTCAGAGAAGTGAAGTGACTTGCCCAAGGTCACGCAGCAGACAAGTGGTGGAGCCAGGATTGGAACCCAAGACCTTCTGACACCCAGGCCCGTGCTGTATCCATTACGCCAAGTACTAAGTGCTGGGGTAGATATCAGCTAATCGGGTTGGACACGGTCTATACCCCACATGGGGCTAATAAGTTAATTAGCTTATTAGGATTAAGTTAAATCCTCATTCACAGAGGAGGGACCTGAAGCCCAGAGAAGTGAGGTGATTTACCCAAGGACACACAGCAGACAGATTTTGATGCCTGTCTCCATGTTTTGTTTTGTTGTCTGTCTCCCCCTTCTAGACTGTGAGCCCGCTGTTGGGTAGGGACCGTCTCTCTATGTTGCCGACTTGTACTTCCCAAGTGCTTAGTACAGTACTCTGCACACAGTAAGCGCTCAATAAATACGACTGAATAAATACGATTGAAAAAGTGGCGGAGCTGGGATTAGAGCCCAGTTCCTTCTTACTCCCAGGACAGTGCTCTATCCATTAGGCCACACTGCTTCTCTTGGGTGATGGGGGTGGGTAATGGGGGCCTACTGGGGCAGACCCCTTCAACGTGGCAGATGGAAGCCCAAACATTTCACTTCTCTGTACCTCAGTTACCTCATCTGCAAAATGGGGATGGATACGGGGAGCCCCACGTGGGACAGGGACTGTGTCTAACCCGATTTGCTTTTATCTACTCCAGCGCTTAGTACAGTGTGTGGCACACAGTAAGTGCTTAACAAGTACCATTATTATTATTATTAATATTCAATCATTTATTATATTACTATTATTATTATTATTGTTACTCCTGTACCACCAAAACCAAACTGCAATCTGTGACCAGGAATCAACAAAAATGAGCATTAATTGTGTTTGGTCAAGAGATCCAGTGTGGTCTAGTGGATAGAGCATGGGCCTGGACATCAGAAGGACCTGGTTCTAATCCCAGCTGTGCCATTTCTCTGTTGGGTGACCATGGGCAAGTCCCTTTACTTCCCTGTGCCTCATTTACCTCACCTGTAAAATGGGGATTAAGACTGTGAGCCCCATGTGGGAAGTGGACTGTGTCCAACCCGATTATCTTGTATCTAAGCCAGCGCTTAGTACGGTGCCAGGCCCTTAGTAGGTGCTTAACAAATACCATAAAAAGCCCTTCCTGTACTATGTGCTTATTCTAAGGACAACAAAAGAAAGTTGGTTTCTTTGGCTATTCTCCCTCAAAGTGTTAATAATAATAATAATGATAATGGTATTTGTTAATAATAATAATAATAATGATGATGGCATTTATTAAGCACTTACTATGTGCAGAGCACTGTTCTAAGTGCTGGGGAATTTACAAGGTGAACAGGTTGTCTGTCCCATGTGGGACTCACAGTCTTCACCCCCATTTTACAGATGAGGTAACTGAGGCCCAGAAAAGTTAAGTGACTTGCCCAAAGTCACACAGCTGACGAGGGGTGGAGCCGGGATTTGAACCCATGACCTCTGACTCCAAAGCCCATGCTCTTTCCACTGAGCTACGCTGCTTCTCTAAGCGCTTAAGTGCTTTTTGTTAAGTGCTTACTATGTGCAAAGCACTGTTCTAAGCACTGGGGAGGTTACGAGGTGATCAGGTTGTCCCACGGGGTGGGGGTCACAGTCTTAATCCCCATTTTCCAGATGAGGGAACTGAGGCCCAGAGAAGTGAAGTGACTTGCCCAAAGTCAGCTGACAGTTGGCGGAGCTAGGATTTGAACCCATGACCTCTGACTTCAAAGCCCGTGCTCTTTCCACTGAGCCACACTGCGTCTCCAGTGTTGTGTTGTGTTGTGTTGTGAAGTGTCTGGCCTCAGAGCAAGGGAAGCTGGCCATCTGGCTCTTGAAGTCTGTCTCTGTGGAAATCTCACCAGAGGCTGGACTATGGGGTAGAAGGACTGGACTCTCTCGTCAGACTTTACTTCCTATGGTTTTCCCTGCAATTAAGGAAATCGATTTAAAAATGAATCAGAAATGCAGGGTTTTGCCTGAGCCGGCTGTTCTAATTCCCAAGTCAGTTGAAGCAAAGTTGTGGGGTGAGAGACAGGAGTTGACTTCCCACCATCAAGCGCCGTCCTTCCACATGGAACTGGCCATGGTGAGCTGTGAACCCCCTGCAAGAACTGACTCATCCTCCATCTCTCTAGATTCTTTCCATTAGTTTGGGGGCAAAAAATAGAAAAGCAGCATGGTTCAGTGGATAGAGCACTGGCCTGGGAGCCAGAAGGACCTGAGTTCCAATCCTGGCTCTGCTGTGTGATCTTGGGCAAGTCACTTAACTTCCCTGGGCCTCAGTTCCCTCATCTGTAAAATGGGGATTAAGACTGTGAGCCCCAAGTGGGAAGTGGATTGTGTTCAGCCTGATTAGTTTGTATCTACTCCAGTGCTTAGTACAGTGCCTGGCATGTAGTAAGTGTTTAAGAAACACAACATTTATTGATATCATTATTATTGTTATCAATATTAGATGCAGTTTGATGTTCTGCGATATGATGAATTACAGAAGCAGCGTGGCCTAATGGAAAGAGTCCAATCCTGGGAATCAGAGGACCTGGGTTCTAATCCCACCTCTGTCATTTGCCTGCTGAGTGACCTTGGGTAAGTCACTTCACTTCTCTATGCATCAGTATATATGTATATATCTTGGTACATGTTTATTACTCTATTTATTTTACTTGTACATATTTATTCTATTTATTTTATTTTGTTAATATGTTTTGTTTTGTTGTCTGTATCCCCCTTCTAGACTATGAGCCTGCTGTTGGGTAGGGACCGCCTCTCTATGTTGTCGACTTGTACTTCCCAAGCGCTTAGTACAGTGCTCTGCACACAGTAAGCGCTCAATAAATACGATTGAATGAATTGAATGAATGAATCAGTTTTCACTTCTCTATGCACCAGTACATATGTATATACATTGGTACATATTTATTACTCCATTTATTTATTTTACTTGTACATATTTATTCTATTTATTTCATTTTGTTAATATGTTTTGTTTTGTTGTCTATCTCCCCCTTCCAGACTGTGAGCCCGCTGTTGGTTAGGGACCGTCTCTCTATGTTGCCAACTTGTACTTCCCAAGTGCTCTGCACACAGTAAGCGCTCAATAAATGCGATTGAATGAATTGAATGAATGAATCAGTTTTCACTTCTCTATGCATCAATATATATGTATATATGTTTGAACATATTTATTACTCTATTTTACTTGTACATATTTACTACTCTATTGATTTTATTTTGTTAATATGTTTTGTTTTGTTGTCTGTCTCCCCCTTCTAGACTGTCAGCCCGCTGTTGGGTAGGGACCGTCTCTCTATGTTGCCAACTTGTGCTTCCCAAGCGCTTAGTACAGTGCTCTGCGCATAGTAAGTTCTCCATAAATACGATTGAATGAATTGAATGAATGAATCAGTTTCCTCGTTTATAAAATGAGGATTTGATGCCTGTTCTTCCTGCTATTTAGAGTGTGAGCCCCTCATGGGACAGGGTCTGCGTCTGACCTAATTGGCTTGACAAATACCATTATTATCATTACCCAACTGATGGCCCACTTCTACAACTTGGACTTCTTCAAATGGAAAACTGAGACAGAGGATTTCTCCACTCTATCCTGGCATCAAATAGGCACACCTCTCTTTACAGTCTTTGATCTGTTCTCCCCTTCTTACCCATCCTTGCTCATCTCCCACTACAACTCAGCCCACACGCTTCAATCCTGTAATGCCAAACTACTCACTGTTCCCCTTAGGCACTTCAATACTCAGCCCCCAAAGCTCCCAGCACCTCTGTACATATCCTTATATCCTGCTCCTTAAATTATATGGAACTGATGCTAATATATGTCTCCTCCATTATCAATCAATCGATGATATTTATGAGAAGCATTATGGCCTAGTGGATAGAGCATGGTCCTGGGGATCAGAAGGTCATAGGTTCTAATCCCAGATCCTCCATTTGTCCGCTGTGTGACCCTGGACAAGTCACTTCACTTCTCTGTGCCTTAGTTACCTCATCTGTTAAATGGGAATTAAGACTGTGAGCCTCATGTGGGACAGGGACTGTGACAACCAGGTTAAGCTTGTATTTACCTGACAAGCTTGAACAGTGTTTTACACATAGTAAGTGCTTAACAGATACCATCGTCATTATTTATTGAGTGCTTACTTTAGGTAGAGCACTGTGCTATGCACTTGGGAGAGTACAATACAACAGAATTATCAGACATGCTCCCTGCCCACTAGATTGTAAGCACCTTGAAGTCAGGGTTCCTGGATACCAACTTTACTGTGTTGTGTTCTCCCAAGCTCTTAGTAAGTGCTCTGCACACAGTAAATGCTCAATAAATATGATTGATTGATAGATAGTATTATCCTTCAGGATCTGAAGCCATAAATTGCATATATGTATATATGTTTGAACATATTTATTACGCTATTTATTTATTTATTTTATTTGTACATATCTATTCTATTTATTTTATTTTGTTAGTACGTTTGGTTTTGTTCTCCGTCTCCCCCTTTTAGACTGTGAGCCCACTGTTGGGTAGGGACTGTCTCTATATGTTGCCAATTTGTACTTCCCAAGCGCTTAGTACAGTGCTCTGCACATAGTAAGCGCTCAATAAATACGATTGATGATGATGATGATGATAAATCACTGTTAAAATGGTGGAAGGAGACAAAGAGGAAGTGCCTTGTGGCAATCATCCCAGCTTTTATTGGATAATAATAATAATAATAATAATGGTATTTGTTAAGTGCTTACTATGTGCAAAGCCCTGTTCTAAGCACTGGAGAGGAATACAAGGTTTTCAGGTTGTCCCACATAGGGCTCACAGTCTTAATCCCCATTTTACAGATGAGGTAACAGGCACAGAGAAGTTAAGTGACTTGCCTAAATCACACAGCTGACAAGTGGCAGAGCTGGGATTAGAACCCATGACCTCTGACTCCCAAGCCCAGGCTCTTTCCACTGAGCCATGATATTGCTGAGCCAACTAGAAGGATCCTTCCTTCCTGTGTATCATCTCAAATCAATTTGAGAAGATTCCCAAACCAGTCCTGCCTTGATTTTCTCCTATAAGACTTGCCAGATTCCAGCCCTCTGCTGACCTACTTCTAATTGGTTGTGATGGGTCAGAATAGAGATGCTGGCGATGCCTCATTGACAGTGACAGTTCCAAAACTGGAAACAAAGCCTGTCTCTCTTCCTTTGAGAAAACCTGCCTCATTCTTCCATCATACTCTGTTGATTTAAAGAAGTCAATTTTTTCCTGGTCGCAGACTGTCTACTTTCTCCTCTCTTCTGGTTTCCTGTGGTGAGAGGGCATACAAGCACTCTCACCTTTTCAGTCAATCACCGGTATATATTATTGAGCACTTACTGTATGCAGAGCCCTGTACTAAGTGCTTGGGGGAGTGCAACAGAGCTGGTGGATACATTTCCTGCCTGCAAGGAGTTTACTTTCATTCATTCATTCAATCGTATTTATTGAGCGCTTACTGTGTGCAGAGCACTGTACTAAGCGCTTGCAAAGTACAAGATGGCAATATATAAAGACGGTCCCTACCTAGCAGTGGGCTCACAGTCTAGAAGTGGGAGACAGAGAACAAAACAAAACATATTAACAAAATAAAATAAATACAATAAATATGTACAAATAAAATAAATAGAGTAATTAATACGTACAAACATATATACATATATACAGGTGCTGTGGGGAGGGGAAGGAGGTAAGGCAGATGGGATGGGGATGGGGATGGGGGGAGGTAGGAGGGGGCTTAGTCTGGGAAGGCCTCCTGGAGGAGGTGAGCTCTCAGTAGGGCTTTGAAGGGAGGAAGAGAGCTAGGTAGGCGGATGTGGGGAGGGAGGGCATTCCAGGCCAGGGGGATGACGTGGGCCAGGGATCGACGGTGGGACAGGCGAGAACGAGGCACGGTGAGGAGGTTAGCGGCTGGGAGGGTGCAGGCTGGGCTGTGGAAGGAGAGAAGGGAGGTGAGGTAGGAGGGGGCGAGGTGATGGACAGCTTTGAAGCCGAGGGTGAGGAGTTTTTGCCTGATTGTCACAGTTGGTGTCCTTTCTGAAAAATTGCCACTGTTGCCAGTAAAGAGCACAGTAAGAGCTCAATAAATACGATTGAATGAACAGTGCATTCTTTAAATTAATGAAATCCAAAATAAGATAGGTATAGATGATGGTCAAATGGTCTAGACTGTAAACTCATTATGGGCAAGGACCATGTCTGCTAATTCTGTTGTATTGGACTCTCCCAAGTGCTTCATACAGCACTTTGCACACAGTAAATATTCAATAAATACCACTGATGAGTTGAATTTGCAAGTTTTCATCCAACATCTGGAACTCACCCATCGGTGTCTCTAATTTTCCCTTCAGTGACCTAGCTTGTTCATTCATTCATTCATTTAATCGTATTTATTGAGCAATTACTACGTGCAAAACACTGCACTAAGTGCTTGGGAGAGAAAAATATATCAATAAGTAGACACGTTCCCTTCCCACACCTAGCTTATAGGCTAGACATGAGTTTTTACCTTGTGTTGTTCATTCATAAAACTATACAAGCTGGACTATTTACTTATTATGATTGGGTCTACCCTTACTTTTCGTTAGCTGAAGCCAAGAGAAAAAAATCAATCAATATGAGGGAAAATGACCTATTCTTTCATTCTCTGCCCGCGGCAGAATGCAAAACAGCCTGGCATCTAACAGATGGTTTAGCTAACACTAGGATCCCCACATGAGCCTGCAGGCAATATAAATAGACTTCCAAAGATTTGTTTTACAAGTGCTTAAGAACGTTAGAAATGTTTGTGAAATGAACTTCCGCACGGATGATTACAAATTGTGGAGTAGAAGACATGTTTCTAATTCAAAAAGCAGCACCACCAATATCCTAACACGGATGAAGTCAGAGCAGAGAAACAAGCTTGTAGAACACCAGAGAAACGAGCAAAGTGGCGGCTACAGAACAAGTTAGGTCATTTGTTCCGGGCTCCATCACTTGTTTGCTGTGTGACCTTGGGAAAGTCACTTCACTTCTCTGAGCCTCAGTTCCCTCATCTGTCAAATGGGGATTAAGACTGTGAGCCCCAGGAGGGACAGAGACTGTGTCCAATCTGATTTGCTTGTATCCACCCCAGTGCTTAGTACAGCGCCTGGCACATAGTAAGTGCTTAACAAATATCATCATAGTAATAATTATTATTAATGACTGAGTCCTCCATTATAGAAGGTGGTCTATGGTTTCCTAAATGTATTCAGGAATAGAGATGATAGTCTTATGAGACAGCTTACAACTGTCAGGAAATTCTTTCTTATGCCCTTCCACAACTGCTTGATCAGTTCCACTGAGATATAAAGAATAATTATATTCTTAATGGACAGACTCCACAATATGCAACCCTTATACTACTATTACTTCTATGAGTGCTACTACTATTATACCTATTACCACTATTCATACATCATCATTGACTTTGTTCCGTGCTTTTACTTTTCAAAAATGCTTACACATCACTTCTCTCATTTTATCTATCTCTATTAAGTGGATATTGTAGCTATTTTCCAGAGGAGGAAGCTGAGCTCCCAAGAAGTTAAGCAAGCTGCCCAACCTGCCCAGACAACCTGCACAGCTAGCACAGAGATCTCCTGACTTCCATGATCTTTTGACTAGACCAAATGTCCTCCTTCTTTAATTTCAAGTCACACCAATATCCATTAATTCAATGCAGCGTGGCCTAGTGGATAGAGCATGGGCCTGAGACTCAGAAGGACCTGGGTTCGAATCCCAGTTATGCCACTTCTCTGTTGTGTAACCTTGAGCAAGTCACTTCGCTTCTCTGTGCCTCACTTACCTCATCTGTGAAATAGGGGTTAAGACTGTGACTTCATGTGGGACATGGACTGTGTCCCACGTGGTTATCTTGTATCTACCCTAGTGCTTAGTAAAGTGCCCGGCACGTAGTAAGTGCTTAGCAAATGCCATAAAAAAGCAAACAAATAAAAACACTTATTTTTTTCCTCTGCAGATTAACCAATTGTATACTTATAACCATTGTTCATGAAACCAATGTTCTAACCCAATCATCAAGTTTGCTGCTTTTTCTGGGTCTTTGCCCAGTTTCTCTACACTCCTTTTAGAGAGTAATAGCCAAATCTGGATGCTATACTCCAAGACTCCCTGTTTATATACTCCTGAAAATCAGCATTGATTGATCAGTGATTGATCAACAGATCCTGACTCGGGAAATTACTAAGCATATTTGACTTCCCTGAAAGATTCACCAAAATTCTGAGAATGCTGCTAATTCTGAGAAATTCATAATGGCATATCTGGCTAGGCCAGAGCCGATCATGTCCTGTCTGATCCACCCCCTTATGTCAATGGAGTAAAGCAGGGATGTATAGTAGACTTGATCCTACCTATTCACCTTGTTTTTTGAAGTCATATTAGAGGATGCAAAAAAGACCTGAACGTAGGTATTTGAAGATGCTCTTGCACCTCTAGGAAGCTCTTTGTGGCTCAGTGGAAAAAGCCCGGGCTTGGGAGTCAGAGGTCATGGGTTCTAGTCCTGGCTCTGCCATTTGTCAGCTGTGTGACTTTGAGCAAGTCACTTCACTTCTCTTTGCCTCAGTTCCCTCATCTCTAAAATGGGGATTAAGACTGTGAGCCCCATGTGGGACAAGCTGATTACCTTGTATCTCCTCCAGCGCTTAGAACAGTGCTTGGCACATAGTAAGCGCTTAACAAATGCCATCATTTATTCCACCTTAATGGACTTTAAGCATCATCCAAAGTCCTAGAAAGAGTCATTTGAGAATTGCAGTTTCAGAAAACTGCCTCTTAGAAGCCCACGCCCAGGAAGATATGTGTATGATTGTAAACAATTTCATTAAATCAGTCAGGCACTGTGGATTGATATGTCTAAAGAAAACCAGGGTGATATATCAGCTCCTACCACGGAAGCCATATGCACAACTCAAAATTCATATTGGTAATGGTAATTCCCTACTAGTTCCAAAACATTCCTATGGAAGTTTGGAGTTCCTGGATATGTCCAGATCCACTCAAGCCCATCAGAACCAGGCCAAGATAGAGATGAGACAGATCCAAAAATAGAAGTTCCTTGGATTGGTCTTCATCATCATCATAGAATGCCCTCCCTCCTCAAATCCAACAGATAATTACTTTCCCCGCCTTCAAAGCCCTATAGAAAACACATCTCGAATTGGGCTTCCCTGACTAAGCCCCTCTTTTCTCTTCTCCCACTCCATTCTGCATCACCCTGACTCACTTCCTTTGTTCTTCCCTACTCCCAGCCCCTCAGCATTTATGTACATATCTCTGAATTATTTACTTTTATTAATGTCTGTCTTCCCCTCCAACCCACCCCAGATTGTAAGCTCACTGAAGGCAGGAAATATTTCTGGTTATTGCGATATTGTACTCTCCCAAGTGCTTAGTATGGTACAATGCATCCAGTAGAGCTCAATAAATATGATTGAATGAATGAATGCATCGTCATCATCATCCATATCATTTTCATCATCTTCTTCATCAGTGGTATATTTTACCATGTGCGGAGCACTGGACTAAGCACTTGGGAGAGTACAAAATCATCAGTGGTATTTATTGAGTGCTTACCCATGCAGAACACTGTACTAAATGCTTGAGAGAGTACAGTACAACAGAGTCAGTGGACATGTTCTCTGCTCACAGAGAGCTTACAGTCGAGAGGAGGAGACAGACATTAGTTTAAATAAATGACAGATATGGACATAAGAGTTGTAGGGCTGAGGGTGGGGTGAATAAAGGGTACAAATCCAAGCGCAAAGGTGACTCAGAAGTTTCCCAGATGTATGCTAACTGTTCTTCTTCCTTTCTATGAGATTCATGGAATACCCATTTAATCATTGGTTAAGTGTTTACCATGTGCCAGGCACTGTATTAAGCACTGGGAAAGATACTAGCTAATCAGCATGGGCACAGTCCATGTCCCACATGGGGCTCACAGTTTTAATCCCCATTTTACAGTTGAGGTACCTGAGACACAGAAAAGTGAAGTGACTTGTTTGAGGTCACCCAACAGACAGCTGGAAGCGCTGAGATTAGAGCCCAGGTACTTCTGACTCCCAGAATTCCTTAAGATTCATGGTTTTCCCCAGTCAAGTACCTCATTCTGCCTCTCAACAGTTTTGATTTGAGGCATACTGATGTTTCTTTCTCGGGGTCAACAGCTGACTCATCACATGGACCAGATTAGTATTGCCATCTTGTTCATCTTTCTGTTTCTCAAATTGGATCTTCTCCCTTATTTTAGGCTGTTTAAAAGGTTAAAAATCAAATTAAGGCCCATTTGACTCATTTGAGTAGGCGGTTACGAGCCAAACCCTCAGCCAACCGAGCAACTGTGGTCATATTTATACTATTTATAGGGCCCGGCAGTTGTGTGACAAAACCAAGACAACATTGAATTGAATCTAATTCAATTGTGAAAAAGCCAAACGCTAAACCTGTTTTTTTGAATACTCTTTGATAGACAGAGGCAAAAGTGAATCTGTACAAGTGGAACTTGGAAATGAGAATGCCATGGCTTAAAGCTGGGGACTGCAAACTCTAAGTTTTCTACTTAAGTGCTCAATAAATATCATTGACTGTTTACTTATCAGACTGGCCACACCCCTAGGTGAAAATACTGTGGATCTTAAATTGATCTTAAATTGATTTGGCTTGGAAGTTCTTTACGTAGGTTTAACTTTGTAACTTTTACGGAAAGACCACCTAAATATTTATAATATGTCATTTAAAGCACAAATATAATAGAATATGTAATATAATTCACATATGATATAAACCACAGCACTGTATCAAATGTCCAAGGGCACAGATCCAAATACATAGAAAGTTTGTGGTGGGCAGGGGTTGTGCTTGTTATATTGTTAGGATGTTTTCTCCCAAGCACTTAGTACCATACTCTGCACACAGCAAGTGCTCAAGAAATTTGATTGACTGAATGATTCAGAAAGGAGAGAGGGAAAAGACGGCTTAATTGGGGAAGGCCTTTTGGAGGAGATGTGACCTTAATAAAACTTTGAAGGTGGGGAGAGTGTCTGACATATGCGTGAGGGAAGAGAGTTTATTTATTTTAATTTCTGTCTCCCCTTCTAGACTGTGAGTTCATTATGGGCAGGGAATGTGTCTACCAACTCTGTTGCACTATACTCTCCCACGTGCTTGGTACAGTACTCTGCACAAAGTAAGCACTCTATAAATATAACTGATGGTGATCTTCTTCAGTCTACACTACTACTACTACTACTACTACTACTACTACTAAACTCTGAGGCCCAGATCATCTTTATAAACATCTTATTCAGCCCATATCCTTCCACTCCTGTAAAGCCACCTCAAAAGACCACTGATATCAAGATTCTCCATCAACACTCTCTCCTTAAGCATCAGTCAGTCAGTCATACTTACTGAGCACTTACTGTGTGCATAGCACTATCCTAAGTGCTTGAGAGAGCATAGTATACCAATATAACAGATACACTCCCTGCCCACAACAAGCTTACAGTTTAGAGGGGGAGACAAACATTAATACAAATAAATAAATTACAGATATGTACATAAGTGCTGTGGGGATGGGAGGAGGGATGAATAATGTAAGCAAGTCAGGATGATGCAAAAAGGAGTTGAAGAAAAGGAAAAGAGAGCTTTGTCAGGGAAGTCCGCTTGGAGGAGATGTGCCTTCAATAAGGATTTTAAGGTGGGGAGAGTCTTTGTCTGGTGGATTTGAGAAGGGAGGGCATTCCAGGCCAGGGGCAGGGCAGGGGTGAGAGGTCAGTGGTGAGACGGATGAGATTGAGGTACAGTGAGAAGGTTAGCAGCAGAAGAGTGAAGTGTGCAGGCTGGGTTGTAGAAGGAGAGAAGCAAGGTGAGGTAGGAGGGGGCAAGGTGATCTGTTCTCTTCACTCTCTGCTCCCCAGCTCATACCATTCACTCCTCCCAAGTAAACCTGACTCTCAATTCTCCGGCCCCGCACCTGTTGCTTTCACAGGCCTCCCTGAATAGAATTTGCTCCAGTAGATCTTGTCTTTTCCTGTGCCATCGAGTCATCTCCGACCTCTAGCGATGCCATGGACACATCTTCCCGAGAATACCCTGCCTCCATCTGCGATAGTTCTGGTAGTGTATCCATAGACTTTTCTTACTAAAATTATGGAAGTGGTTTACCATTGCCTCTTTTCACGCAGTAAACTTGAGTCTCTTCCCTCGACTCTCTCCCATGCTGCTGCTGCCCAGCACAGGGAAATTTTGACTTGTAGCAGAATGCCTGCCACTCTCTAGACACTGGCCAAGCTAGGAATGGAATGGGTATGCCTCTGCTTGACTCTCCTTCTCATAGTCGAGACTGGTAGAGTACTGGAAACTCTTCAGGTGTGACCCTGAGAGGGGTCCATCAGTTCACAGCTCCCCAAGCCCTCAAAACCTTCCTAACATCCCATCTCCCCCAGGAGGAACTCCTAATTTCCTCATCTGTAAAACTGATATCTATTCTCCCTCCCGCTAAGACAATGAGCCCTGTGTGGGACAGGGACTGTGGCTGGCCTGTTTATCTTGTATCTACCCCAGCACTGAGTGTTTGGTTTACAGTAAGTATTTAACAAGTATAATAATGTCCTGCCGTCGACCCCTGGCTCACATCCTTCCCCTGGCCTGGAATGCCCTCCCTCCACATATCCGCCAAGCTAGCTCTCTTCCTCCCTTCAAAGCCCCACTGAGAGCTCACCTCCTCCAGGAGGCCTTCCCAGACTGAGCCCCCTTTTTCCTCTCCTCTTTCCCATCACCCCGTCCTACTTCCTTCCCCTCCCCTCAGCACCTGTATATATATTTGTACAGATTTATTACTCTATTTTACTTGTACATATTTACCATTTATTTTGCTAATTATGTACATACAGCTTTAATTCTATTTGTTCTGACAATTTTGACACCTGTCTACAAGTTTTGTTTTGTTGCCTGTCTCCTCCTTCTAGACTGTGAGCCTGTTGTTGCGTAGGGACCATCTCTAAATATCACCGACTTGTACTTCCCAAGTGCTTAGTACAGTGCTCTGCACACAGTAAGTGCTCAATAAATACGATTGATTGAATGAATGAATGAATAATAATAATACTAACGGTTGTTGTTAAGTGCTTGCTTTGTGCCAAGCACTATATTAGATGTTGAGGTACATCCCAGATAATCATGTCCCAAATGGAGTTTGCAGTGTAGATAGGAGGGAGACTAGTGATTAAATCCCCATTCTTCATTTGTGGGAACAGAGTCCCAGGGAAGTTAAGTGACTTGCCTTAGATCAAATAGCAGTCGAGTGGCACATTTGGGATTACAACCCAGGTTCTTCTTCCACCCAGGCCTGTGCTCTATCAACTAGGCTGTGCTGCTTCTCATTCTACCAACCTCAGATCAGCACCCTGATTGGCCACCAACCAGGAGGATCCCGAGGAAAATGGGGATTCAATGAAAGCAGCATGGCCTAATGGATAGAAAATGGGCTTTGGACTCAGAAGGACTCCATGTTCTAGTCCTGACTCCACCACTTGTCTTCTGCGTGATTTTGGGCAAGTCACTTAACTTCTCTGTGTCTCAGTTACCTCATCTGTAAAAGAGGGGTTAAGACTGTGAGCCCCATGTGGAACAGGGATGGTGCCTAACCTAATCTACCCCAAAACTTAGAAGAGTGCTTGACACATAGTAAGCATTTAACAAATTTGATAATAATAGTAATAATAATAATGATAATAATAATAATAATAATGAGAAGACAAAGAATAGTAATAAGAAGTGGCTCTCACAGCCTCCATAGGGGCTGCAAAACCTCACCACAAGAAAGGTTTGTGCTGGCCCGGAAGAAAGTCAGCCTGACCAGAGGCAGGACTAGGACATAATAATAATTACAATAATAATGATGATGTTTTTTGTTAAGTGCTTACTATATACCAAGACTTGTTTTAGGCGTTGGGATAGGTACAAGCTAATGAGGTTGGACACAGCCCCTGTTCCACTTGGGGATCTTCAACCCTGTTTTATAGTTGTAGGAACGGAGACACAGAGAAGTGAAGTGACTCACCCAAGGTCAATCAGCAGACAAGTGGCAGAGCCAGAATTAGAATCCATGGCCTTTTGACTCCGAGGCCAGTGCTCTATCAGTAAGGCCATGCTGTTTCTCACTGAATCCCCATTTTACAGTTCCTTCTTTGGTCGATGGCTGTGACTGCAGTGAAGGGTGATTTGAGTCAGGACCCGATTTTGGACTTTTCTGAGGTTAACTCCATCTCCATGTTTTTTTCACATCTTCTTTCAGATCTGTATCTATAGTCTTCATTTCCTGTCTTTCCTTCTTCCCTCTGTTCTTCCTAATGAGTCAGAATGAATAAGCTCATCACTTCATCGACAGGCAGAATATCTGTCTGAGCCAAGTCTGTCCTATTCATCTTGAAGTTGACAAATTCCCAAATCAGCCTTCAGTTCCCACGCACAACACAGAGTTAGTCCATTTACAATCTGAGCAGACTTTACCGTGTCTCGCCTGGACCATATATCTTCTGCAACCAACATAAAGTGTGTCTTTCTCCAACTGACAACTCTAAAATCACTTCTACAGCCATTTTCTCTGCCCTGTTCCTACTGACATCTTTGGCTCACCAAACTACAAACCCTATATTTACCATAAGAAAAAAGGAAATTTCATTTCAGCCCATTAGTCATAAGGTAGACACATGGTTTGGGCCAAGCTGATGTGGACCACTCTGCAGTTGTGAAGTTCTCACCTTGTGACAAGCAGCATGGCACAGCCGATAGGGCTCAGGCCTGACCTGGGAGTCAAAAGGTCATGGGTTCTAATCTAGGCTCCACCACCTGTCTGCTATGTGACCTTAGCCAAATCACTTCACACCTCTGTGCCTCAGTCACCTCATCTTTAAAATGGGGATTGAAACTGTGAGCCCCATGTGGGACAGGGACTGTGTTCATCCTGATTTGCTTGTATCCACCCCAGTGCTTAATACAGTGCACAACATATAGTAAGTGCCTATAAATATCGTAATTCTTCTTCTCCTCCTCCTCCTCCCTCTTCTCCTTCTCCCTCTTCTCCTCCTCCTCCTCCCTCTTCTCCTCCTCCTCCTCCCTCTTCTCCCTCTTCTCCTTCTTCTTCTCCTTCTTCTTCTTCTTCCTCTTCTTCCTCTTCTTCTTCTTCTTCTTCTTCTTCTTCTTCTTCTTCTTCTACTTCTTCTTCTTCTTCTTCTTTTCTTCTCCTTCTTCTTTTCTTCTTCTTCTTTTCTTCTTTTCTTCTTCTTCTTCTTCTTCTTCTTCTTCCTCTTCTTCCTCTTCTTCCTCTTCTTCTTCTTCTTCTTCTTCTTCTTCTTCTTCTTCTTCTTCTTCTTCTTCCTCTTCTTCTTCTTCTTCTTCTTCTTCTTCTTCTTCTTCTTCCTTCTTTTTTCCTGGTTCTGCATTTCTTAGGGTGCCATTGGATGGATGGATGGCTATGATATTCATTAAAATGCTTACTAAGGATCAAGCACTGTTCTAAGTGCTGGGGTAAATGGAACATAATCAGATTTGTACACAATCCCTTTCACACATAGGGCTCACAGTCTAAGCAGAAGTGGGAGCAGGTATTGAATTCCATTTTACAGATGAGAAAACTGAGGCATTCCTTCCCACCTCGTCCCCCTCTCCATCCCCCCATCTTACCTCCTTCCCTTCCCCACAGCACCTGTATATATGTATATATGTTTGTACATATTTATTACTCTATTTTTTATTTATTTTACTTGTACATATCTATTCTATTTATTTTATTTTGTTAGTATGTTTGGTTTTGTTCTCTGTCTCCCCCTTCTAGACTGTGAGCCCACTGATGGGTAGGGACTGTCTCTATATGTTGACAACTTGTACTTCCCAAGCACTTAGTACAGTGCTCTGCACACAGTAACTGCTCAATAAATACGATTGATTGATTGATTAAGTGACTTACTCAAGGTGATACAGCACACATGTGGTGGAGTTAGGACTCGATCTCAGATCTTCTGACTCCCTGGGTCATGCTTTTTCCACTAGGCCATGCTGCTTCCCACTGGAAGCTGAATTATCACAGAATTGTACTTTACAAGGGCTTAGTACAGTGCTCTGCACACAGTACGTGCTCAATAAATGTTTGAATGAATGAGAATGAATGAGTGACAGAATGGAGGCTGCTTGCTGGATTCTACTTTCTGTTTCCAAGGTTCAGTCACGTGAAACTGTGGATCTTCATTAATTATGTCAGCCAACTCCTCAGAGTGAGGTGCTCAGAGAGGAATTCCCAGCCAGGATTCTCCAGGGCTTTCACTGCCGATTTGACGACTGGATATTTCTTCAGGACGAATGGATAATAGCCAGATTCTGCTTAGGGCTTCAACTCTTAGGAGGGTGTGGCACTACTGAAAGGAATCAATCAGGTGTTCAATCAGTTGCATTTGTTGAGTGCTTAGTTTGTGTGCAGAGTGCTGTACTGAGTTTGGGAAATAATAATGATAATACTAATAATAATATTTAAGTGCTTCCTATATGCCAAGCACTATGCTATGTGCTGGGATAGATACATGACAATCAGGACCCACATGGAGCTCACAGAGTAAGTAAGATGGAAAAATGAAGTGATTTGCCCAAGATCACACTTCAGATAAATGTCGGAGCCAGGGTTAAAACTCAGGGTCTCTAACTCCTATGTCTTAGCTCTTTCCACTATACCTCTAGGATGCCCTTGGTGGTTCTAGGCTGTACTGGAATCCCCTGGGACTCTCAGACTCTCTGGGAGTGCTGAAATACTCCTGGAATTTCTGGAATGCTCTAGGAAGTGTGAAGGCACTCTGGAAAATGGTAGAGCGTGCTGGGACATTCCCGGAAGTGCTGGGATGCTCTGGGAAGTCCTGGGATAGGTTGGTGTGCTTCTAAAAGTGCTGGGATGCTCTGAAAACCACGGGGGTGAACTGTAATGCTCCAGAAAGCTTTTGGACACACTGGGGACCCCCTGGGTGGCAGCAGGATGTAGCCTTTCAGTCCTGGGAGGTCAGGGTAGTGATGGTGGTGGTAGGGAGGCCCAGAGTGGTCTGTGCTACAGGAAGGGGCCAGACTGCCAGGAGACTCCCTCTGGTACCCACCAGATGCCTTTTGGGAGTTGTAGAGCATGGACCTGGGAATCAGAAGGAGCTGGATTCATTCATTCATTCAATCGTATTTATTGAGCATTTACTGTGTGCAGACCACTGTACTAAGCGCTTGGGAAGTACAAGTTGGCAACATGTAGAGACGGTCCCTACCCAACAGTGGGCTCACAGTCTAACCCAGCTCTGACACTTGTCTGTTGTGTGACCTTGGACATGTCATCTCACTTCTCTGTGCCACAGTTACCTCTTCTGTAAAGCAGGGATTAAGACTGTGAGCCCTATGTGGGACTGGGACTGTGTCCAACTCAATAACCTTGTACCTGCCCCATCACTTAGTACAGTACTTGGCACATAGTAAGTGCTTATGGCATAATGGATAAAGCACAGGCCTAGGAGTCAGAAGGTCATGAGTTCTAATCCCAGCTCTGCCACTTGTTTGATGTGTGACCTTGGGAAAGTCACTTAACAACTTCTCTGTGCCTCAGTTACTTCAATGAGACTGTGAGCCCAACATGGAATAGAGAATGTGTTCAACCTGATTTGCTTGTATTCACCTCAGCACTTAGCACAATGCCTGACACATAGCAAGTGCTTAACAAATACCACAGTTTTTATTATTATTATTAATACTTTTATTATTTTTATTATTATTATTTGATTGGAGGGTGTCCTGGGGCAGAGGCACTGTGATTCCTGTACTTTGATCTTGACTATCTCACGGCCGACCACTCACCCACATCCTATATCTGGCTTCTCCCTTCTCATTAAGCCTTCCCAGACTGAGCCCCCTTTTTCCTCTCCTCCCCCTCATCCCCCTCCCCATCCCTCCTTCCCCTCCCCACAGCACCTGTATATATGTTTGTACAGATTTATTACTCTATTTATTCTACTTGTACATATTTACTATTCTATTTTGTTGATGATGTACATTTAGCTTTAATTCCATTTGTTCTGACGACTTGACACCTGTCCACATGTTTTGTTTTGTTGTCTGTCTCCCCACTTCTAGACTGTGAGCCCGTTGTTGGGTAGGGACCGTCTCTATATGTTGCCAACTTGTACTTCCCAAGTGCTTAGTGCAGTGCTCTGCACACAGTAAGCGCTCAATAAATATGATTGAATGAATGATGAGGTAGCTGAGGCACAGAGAAGTCAGGTGTCTTGCCCAAAGTCACACAGCTGATCAGTGGCAGAGCCAGGATTAGAACCCACAACCTCTGATTCTCAAGCCCATGCTCTGCCACAGAGATCTCTACTGTGAGGGGTCATTCATTCAATCACATTTATTGAGCTCTTACTGTGTGCAGAGCACTGTAGTAAACGCTTGGAAAGTACAATTCAGCAATAGAGACAATCCCTACCCAACAATGGGCTCACGGTCTTGAAAAAGGCTCACAGTGTACAAACCTTTTTGTCATTAACTTTTTTGTGTAGAAGAGTCAAACAGGATGAAATCTTTAAGTAGTTGGTACACAAAAGGCCAGTTATACAGTGTAAGCACCCCGTAATGTCCCTTCATTGTGAATCTGCTTTAAATAATGACTACTGTGGTATTTCAGTGTACTAGGTGATAGAAGATAATCAGGTCAGACACAGTCCTTGTCCCACATGGGACTGCCCATCTATTTCTGATTCTGATTATCTTATATCTACCTCCAGTTCTTATTATAATGTTTGGCACATAGTATGCGTCTAATGATGCTTAAGTGTTGAGAAGCAGCATGGCCTAGTGGATAGAGCATGAGTATGAGAGTCAGGGGACCTGGGTTCTAATCCTAACTTGGCCACTTGGTTGCTGTGTAACTTTGGGCAAGTCACTTGACTTCTGTGCCTCAGTTTCCTCATCTGGAAGATGGGGATTAAGACTGTGAGCCCCACACGGGCCAACCTGATTGCCTTGTATCTACCCCAGCACTTAGAACAGTGCTCGGCTCATAGTAAGCTCTTAACAAATACCATCAACATCATCATCACCTTGGGCAAGTCACTTCATTTCTCTGGTCCTCAGTTTCCTCATCTATAAAATGGGGATTAATTTCTAATCCCTCTTACTTAGACTGTGTCCAACTTGGTTATCTTGTATCTATCGCAGAGTTCAGTACAGTGCTTGGCACATAGCAAACCGAAGATTATGGGCCTTCCCAGACTGAGCCCCCTTTTTCCTCTCCTCCTCCCCATTCTCCCCCCCCCACCCTACCTCCTTCCCCTCCCCACAGCACCTGCATATATGTTTGTACAGATTTATTATTCTATTTATTTTACTTGTAAATATTTACTATTCTATTTTGTTAATGATGTGCCTCTAGCTTTAATTCTATTTGCTCTGGCGACTTGACACCTGTCCACATGTTTTGTTTTGTTGTCTGTCTCCCCCTTCTAGACTGTGAGCCCTTTGCTGGGTAGGGACCATCTCTATATGTTGCCAACTTGTACGTCCCAAGCGCTTAGTACAGTGCTCTGCACACAGTAAGCACTCAATAAATATGATTGATTGAATGGATGAATGAATGAATATCATTCAGATAACTGCTCTCCCCCACTTCAAAACCTTACCGAAAGCACATCTCCTCCAAGAAGCCTTCCCTGACTTAACCTTCCTTTCCTCTTTCCCCACTCCCTTCTGGGCCATTCTTACTTGCTCCTTCATTCATCCTCCCCCCATCCCCACAGCACATATGTATATATCTGTAAATATATCTGTAATTTATTTATTTGTTTAACGATTGAATGAATGAATGAACGGGAAGAGGACGAGTGTAGCTCATGGCTTTGCATTAGGGGCTGGCTCTGGTCTGGGCCCATGAGAAGCAGCGTGGCTCAATGGAAAGAGCACGGGTTTGTGAGTCAGAGGTCATGGGTTCAAATCCCGGCTTTTCTAATTGTCAGCTGTATGACCTTGGGTAAGTCACTTAACTTCTCTTTGCCTCAGTTACCTCATCTGTAAAATGGGGATTAAGACTGTGAGCCCCCCATGGGACAACCTGATCGCTTAGTATCCTCCCCAGCACTTAGAACAGTGCTTTGCACATAGTAAGTGCTAAACAAATGCCATCATCATCATGACCCCCACTCTGGAGCAGTTTGCCAGCAGGGACTTGGTCTGAATCTTCTGCGGGAAATGCTGACCCAGAGTCCAGCACGGATACTCAGGGGAAGCATAGATCGGGCCTCTGCCTCACTTGGTTTAGCACTGAGTTCCAGGGGAAAACCAGCCTGGGCTGGAGCCATCACCCAAGCTGCCCCTCACCTCACAGGACCTGTCACAGGGCACTGAAATGACAAAATGGCAGTGCCCGGTTCTCAGAGAAATACACTTACCTTCTCAGCTCTAAGCAGCAAGCTTATGGATGCCTGTCTTGGGGAACTCCTGCTCGGCCTGCTGGAATTCAAATCAGCCCCACCAGGCTGGCCGCTTCTGGGGAGGCAGTCTTCTCGGGCGGCCGTTAGATCTCTCTCTTCCCGGAGTCTTTTGGGCAGCTCTGCCTAGTGAGGTTCCAGAAATGCTAAATGAGGTGTGAGAAGACAGCTGAGGAGCAGGTGACCTTCAAGGCTCATCGGTGGGAGGGCAAGGATGTTTAGCTCACAGTGGTGAGAAGTCGGAAGGGTCCTGGCCCTTAAAGAAGCTGTGCCACTTCTCTCCCTTTGAACTTCGTCTTGCCGGGGGATCCAAAGTTTGGTGGGGTGACAGGGGCAGTGCAGAAAGTGGCTCTGGAAATTTTTTCTCCCACCTGTCAGGCCTGAGACTTTGCTCCTTCTCCCTGTTGAGGTAAGCTACTGGGCAGAGCTCAGGAATGGGTGTCAGGAGACTCAGGAGACTCAGGTTATCATTCCAGCTCAGCCACCTGTCTGCTGTGTGACCTTGGGAAAGTCACTTAACTTTTCAGTGTCTCAGTTTATTCGTCAAAAAAATGGGGATAAAATATCTGTTCTTCTTCCCCCTTGGATAGGGGCTGTTTCTGCTCAGATTATGTTGGATCAACCCTAATTCTTAACTCAGTACTTGGCACAAAATAAGCACCTAATAAATACATCACCCTCACCATTATTATCATCATCAAGGAAGGCAGGACTTTCTGGAAGTAGCGAGGTCAACAAAATATATTCCCTTGCCCATTTCTCTCCTCAGCTTGTTTGTTTGGGGATTGGATTTAGGAATGGGATGAGAGACTATATTATTTTCTTTCATTCTTTTATTCACTGCCGTATCTAATGTCGTATTTACTGAGCACTTACTGTGTGCTGAGCACTGTGCTAAGCGCTTGGGAGAGTACAATAAAACAATGAAGTAAAATTTTCTTGACTGCAGCTCAGTTCTGCTGTGTTTCAAAGAGCTGCAGAGGGACAATTGGGTCCAAATTCATTCATTCATTCAAGCATATTTATTGAGTGCTTGCTTTGTGCAGAGGGAAACCTTGCAAATCTGAAAACCAGAACTGGTCTGGGAGCATTGGGCGGCTCTTTAGCCCTAAGATATCCCTCTAGATTGGATTTTCACAGCTTTCCAAAGTAGGAATGAAGTAACAGAGCCTAATAACACGGTAACAAAATGACTGCTTAATTCCCTTGCGTGGCCCCAGAGAAATACTGAATTCCAGTGTTTAAGACTTCCCTTGGGGTAATGGCATATTGCGGGTTTGAAAGTACATCAAGAAATAAGACCCATATCACGTCACATCACAAATCTCCAGAAACATGCATCTAGTCTGCCGGGGGGCTTTCTACATGATGAATGCCAATGTGGGTTACTGTTTCTGTTCCTCTTTAACATTTTCCCTGTTCACCTTCCCTTTCTCCACCGGCCTTGCAGCAGTCAAGAGACAGCCAAGCACCATCCTGCCCTTTTGCTGACCATATGCACACTTTCATTAATTCATTCATTCAATTGCATTTCTTGAGTGCTTACTGTGCACAGAGCACTGTACTAAGCACTTGGAAATTACAATTGGGCAACAGACAGAGACAATCCCTACCCAACAATGGGCTCACAGTCTAGAAGGGGGAGACAGACAACAAAACAAAACAAGTAGACAGGCATCAATAGCAGCAAAATAGATAAATAGAAATACTTCCGGCCTTTGCCCTGTGCTAGTTCAACACAGCATGGCTTGAGCTGTGATTGAATGTCACACAAACAACAACACCATGTTGGAAACCTGAGAGGGGCGTGTTGTGTTGGCTTATCATGACATGTCATGGCATGGGGTAGGGTGGTTCACTTCAGGCACCCCAGCCCAAAGAAAGTTAGACTTAATGAACATGCAATCAAATAATAAAATTGTGCGGTCCCGGGTCATCGCTCCATTTTGAGGTGTGTGTTGGTGGTGCGCTTGCATGATGTGATATATTGTACCCTCCCAAGTGCTAAGTACAGTGCTCTGCATACAGTAAGTGCTCAATGCAATTGATTGATTGCAGGTTCTGATTGCGTGACTCTGCTTTAGCAGGTTGTATCATCAATGGTATTTATTGAGTGCTTACTATGTGCAGAGCACTGTACTAAGCACTTGGGAGAGTACAAATTAACAGAGTTGGCAGTCACGGTCCCTGCCAACAACCACTTACAGTCTATAAAGAGTTTTACATGCCCCCATTCAGTCCAAACAGCAGTAGGCACCAACAAGGCTCATATTAAGAGTGTTCTCTCTTGGCTTTAGAAAGGTATCCAATGCTTTTAGCAATTGCATTTGTGGGAAGCTTGTCAATCTGAATCCTGGGGAATGGTGACCCGGCATTCAAGGCTTCGCCATTGTGCTGATGAAGCCAGGCTCACAGTCAAGCCCTCTTGACATTTAACAACACAGTTAGATCTCGCTGCTTTTTCTTTTGAAAAAAGCCTATGGTGTGCTTAAGGACATATTCTGCTTTAATATAACATCAGCATTTTAAGAGCCTCTTTCTGTGAAGAGAGAAAAGAAGCAAAGTACTCCATGTACCTCTGTAATTTGTTTTTCCTCTTTTCTTTCCTCCCTGCCACAATCTTATTTTAGCCGTGGAAGTGTTTCTCTTTGCTTATCCTTTGGCTTCAGCATGTAAGAGATTAATAATATGTTGCAGCAGTATTTAATGTCCTTCACCCAGGAAAGCTCATCATTTCCATCAAAAGTAACACTGCTCCACTTCTATTTCGTATAATGCTCTTCTAAGTCTTGTAAGGATTACAAGTTGAAGAAAAGATAACATCTCTGTCTTTCAGGGGCTGAGCTGTTGGCAATCAATCAATCAATGAGTGTTATACATTGAATGCTTGTTGTGGGCAGAGCACTATACTAAGTGCTTAGGAGAGTGTAATAATAATAATAATAGTAGTTGAAGTAGTAGTAGTAGTAGTAGTAGTAGTAGTAGTAGTAGTAGTAGTAGTAGTAGAAGCAGCATGGTTCAGTGGAAAAGAGCATGGGCTTTGGAGTCAGAGGTCATGGGTTCAAATCCCGACTCCACCAATTGTCAGCTGTGTGACTTTGGGCAAGTCACTTAACTTCTCTGTGCCTCAGTTACCTCACCTGTAAAATGGGGATTAAGACTGTGAGTCTCCCGTGGGACAACCTGATCACCTTGTAACCTCCTCAGCACTTAGAACAGTGTGTTGCACATAGTAAGCACTTAATAAATGTCATCATTATTATTATTAGTAGTAGTAGTAATATTTGTTAAATGCTAACTATATGCCAAGCACTTAGTACAGTTCTGGGGTAGACACAAGTTAACCAGTTCTTACACTGGGCTCACAGTCTAAGTAGGAGGGAGAACAGGCATCAGCCCTTATTTTGCGAATGAAGGAACTGAGGCTCAGAGAAGTTAAGTGAGTTGCTCAAGGTCACACAGCAGAAAAAGTGGCAGAGTCAGTATTAGAGTTCAGGTCCCCCAACTCCCAGGTCTGTAAATAAAGATATATATGTAAGCGCTGTGGAGGGGGAAGTGAATATCTAGGTGTTTGGTGCGGGAAGGGTGCCTAAGTAATGCAGATGGGAGGGAAAATAGGATGGAGACATAGGAGACATAGGAGACAACCTATGATCTGGATGTCTGCCCGCCATCTAAAACTCAATATGTACAAGACTGAACTCCTTATCTTCCCTCCCAAACCATGCCCTCTCCCTTACTTTCCCATCACTGTGGACAGCACTACCATCCTTCCTGTCTCACAAGCCCACAACCCTGGTGTCATCCTTGACTCTGCTCTCTCATTCATCATCCTTGACTCTGCTCTGTCATTCACCCTTCACATCCAATCCGTCACCAAAATCTGCCAGTCTCACCTCCGCAACAGCACCAAGATCCACCCTTTCCTCTCCATCCAAACCGCTACCTTGCTGTTTCAATCTCTCATCCTATCCCGACTGGATTACTGCATCAGCCTCCTCTCTGATCTTCCATCCTCCTGACTCTCCCCACTTCAGTCTATACTTCATGCTGCTGCTTGGATCATCTTTGTGCAGGAACACTCTGGGCATGTTACTCCCTTACTCAAAAATCTCCAGTGGCTACCGGTCAACCTGCACATCAGGCAAAAACTCCTCACTCTAGGCTTCAAGGTTGTCCATCACCTCACCCCTTCCTACCTCACCTCCCTTCTCTCCTTCTCCAGCCCAGCCCTCATCCTCCACTCTCTGCAGCTACTAACCTCCTCACTGTGCCTTGTTCTTGCCTGTTCCGCTGTCGACCCCCAGCCCACGTCCTCCCCCTGGCCTGGAATGCCCTCCCTCTGCCCATCCACCAAGCTAGCTCTCTTCCTCCCTTCAAGGCCCTACTGAGAGCTCACCTCCTCCAGGAGCCCTTCCCAGACTGAGCCCCCTTTTTCCTCTGCCCCTCCCCATCTCCCCTGCCTTACCTCCTTCTCCTCCCCACAGCACCTGTATATATGTTTGTACAGATTTATTACTCTATTTTACGTGTACATAGTTACTATTTATTTTGTCAATGCTGTACTTCTAGCTTTATTTCTATTTATTCTGATGACTTGACACCTGACCACATGTTTTGTTTTGTTTTGTTTTGTTTTGTTGTCTGTCTCCCCCTCCTAGACTGTGAGCCCGTTGTTGGGTAGGGACCGTCTCTATATGTTGCTGACTTGTACTTCCCAAGCGCTTAGTACAGTGCTCTGCACACAGTAAGTGCTCAGTAAATACGATTGAATGAATTGAATGAATGGAGAGTCAGAGAAGGTTTCCTGGAAGAGGTGTGATTCCAGTAATGCTTTGAAGATAGGGAGAGTGATAGTCTATTGGATATGAAAGGGGAGGGGAGAGGGTGAGAACAAAGGGTCAAAGACAAAGAAAGATGAGAGACAGGCTCAAGGCACAGTGAATAGGTTGTTTTTAGAGGAGTAAAATGTGAGGGGTAGGATGTGGTTGGAGAGGAGTGAGGATGAGTGAGGGGAGTTCGCTGGTTGAGTGGAAAGGAATCTAATTCTGAGAGAGGTGAAGCAGAAACCAGCAAGAAAAAGTGAGGGGGCAAATCTGGGATTGATGTGGGGACTCAGGCCCCTCATTTACAGGCCTGGGTTGAGGTGACCTATTTTTCTGACCACGTTTCTCCAACCATAACCTCAAAGAACTGAGCGTTTTCCGTTTTCCCTTTCCATTCCTTACCCGCTCCCCCACCTTCTCTTTAAATGGTATTTTGTATGCATTTACTATGTGCCAGGCACTTTTCTAAGAGCTGGGGTTGATACAGAATAATCAAATTGGACAGTTCATGTCCCACAGGGGACTCACAGAATAAGTAGGAGGGAGAAGAGGTATTGAATTCCCACTTGGTAGATCAGAGAACTGATCTAAAGTTAAATGACCTGCCCAAGGTCACACAACATACTACTGTGACCTAAGTCCTTTAACTCCCAGGTCTGTGCTGTATCCACTAGGACACACTGTTTATCAATTTCTCCCATGAGAAATTAGCAAATGGGAAAAATTCAAATGTGTCTGGAAAATATGAGAGCTCAGACTCAGATCCCTCTAAAATAGCCCAGTAGATCAGTTTTTCTAATTAAATTTCAGACATCAGTTGGGGAAATCCTCAATAAGTTGTGTCAGTGAAGTTGAAGGGAAGAGGAGGGGAGGGAGTAAAGGGAAGGGGAGGGAAATCTCTCCCTTTTCAAGTTCTTTTCATGTTTTTCTCAAAAAGTTAAAGTTGCTTCTGAAGGATTTATCCCCATTGAAGGATTATTTGGAAAAACCTTGTCTGTTTTATAAAGGAGTTGCGTCTTCCCAATTTCACCTCCCCTGGTGATTATATTGGAGAAGGGGATTCCAAAATGAAGGCACTGCTGAATTTCCTGAAGATTTCAGAGAGTATCTTGGAGTCTGGACAGGGCTCTGAGAAGAGAATGCTTTGACCTAACCGAGTTTGACTAAGCCTTGCTGATTCTGACAATACTTTTGGTTAGGATAGATAGAACTGCCCTTATCAGAGGATAATTAAATCATTGCCCACCTTTCAAAAGTATCACCTAATGAAAATAAGGACCTACTCTATCTATCTACCATTTTTTGTTTTGGTATTACTCTGTGCCAAGCTCTGGGATAGATATAAGATAACCAGGTCAGACACAGTCCCTGTCCCACATGGGGCTCGCAGTCTAAGAGGGAAAAGAGGGATTGAATCCCCATATTTCAAATGAGGAAACTGAGACACAGAGAAGCCTGACTTGCCCCAAGTCTCGTAGTAAGCAAAGGGCCGATCTGGGATTAGAACCCAGTTCTACTGGCTCCCAGACCTGTGCTCCTTCTGCTAGGCCACTCTGATTCTTGCTCTGCCTCAGAGTGTCCCACATGACTGTTATTCATATTAAGGCCTGCCTCTCCCCTCTAGATCATAAACTAGTTATGGGCAGGGAACGTGTCTGCCAATTCTATTCTATTGTACTCTCCCAAGTGCTCATCAATAAATATGATTGATTGATGGATTGTAACCAGCCCTACATGGACAAGCTCCATTGTCCAGAATCAGTCCTCATACAGGGGCATTTTAACCTTGAATCTACAGCTTCTTTCTCCCTCTCAAGCAAGAAAGACACTTCCCCTTTCCTACTGCAGTCTGTTTTGGAGTCCTTATTTTAAGATGTGAGAAGGGGAAGTATTGATTTCCATCTTATGGGTTATTCGTGGGGGCTACCAGCTTACAGTGCCAGCAGGGTTCTGGGGCAAGCTGTGAAAATTACTGAAGATCTTGACACCTCACCAATGCTGTGTGGTTACACTTCCGTCACTTATCAGTCGATCAATCCAGGATGCTGTTTATTGAACACTTAATGTGTACAGAGCACTGTATTGAGTGTTTGGGAGAGTAGTACATCAGAGTTGTTAGGCACGATCCCTACCCAGTGCATTCTGAAGCTTTGGATGAAGACATCACCCCTTATTTGGAAGGAACTGTGACTACTTCCAATCATTCCACCAGCCTGTCACTGCCAGGTGGAGGTTTATAATGAGGAATTCTTCTATCAGTGTTACAACGTTAACAGATGCTCTTAGCATCAGACAATTATTCCCACTCACCGTTCAGCCAGGAACTTGACACGAAACTCCCGGGGAGCCTTCTGAGCCTGACGTACTTTCTTTTAGGCAAGACTCATTTCCACTTTAGAAGAATTTATTTCTGCAGCTGCACTTGAGAGGAGATGAGAAGGCTAACCAAGCCCCTCCTTCTGTCTCAGAGCAGGAGGTCCTCCTGATAAAGGCAACCCACAAAATTTGCTCCTCTGACACCAACCTTCTTCCTGTACCTCTACCTTGTCTTTCTCCACGCCAACCCCTTGGTCATATCCTCCCTCTCCCTATATCTTGGGATTCCCCCTGCTTCATAGTAATAAAAAAAAAATAATATCACAAATCACTTCTCTCCTCATCTCCAAAGTCCTACACAAGTCACATCACCTCCAAGAGGCCTTCCGCAACTAAATCCTCACTTCCCTGCTTTAGCTCTACCTCCATTTATTCATTCAATCATATTTATTGAGCGCTTACTGTGTGCAAAGCACTGTACTAAGCACTTGGGAGAGTACAATATAACACTAAACAGACACGTTCCCTGTCCACAATGAGCTCCCTTCTGCATTGGTTCAGCATAACAGAATATAGTAATGGATTCCTGTCCTGATTGTTGCTGAAACAGTTCCGTGCTTTTTTTCCCAACTGTTTGTCCCAGTTCTGACTTCTGTACTTTTTGAGCATTTTGACATTCACCCTTCCTCCAGCCCTACAAAATTTATGTCCATATCTGTAATTTATTTTAATATCCGTCCCTACCTCTAGCCACTAAACTCCTTGTGGTCTGGGATCCTCTATATCTTCTCTTTAGAACAGTACTCTCCCAAGCGCTTAGTTTACACACAGTAAACACTCAACAAAAGTACTATTGAATGATTGATTGATCGATTGATTATCTTGCCCCCGCCACTTGCTTTCCTGAAGGGTTTTTTCAGCCCTCAAGTTAGAGGAAGCAGTGTGGCTTAGTGGATAGAGCACGGGCCTGGGAGCCAGAAGGACCTGGTTTCTAATCCCGGCTCTGCCACATGTCTGCTTTGTGACCTTGGGTAAGTCACTTCACTTTTCTGGAACTCAGTTCCCTCATCTGTAAAATGGGGATTAATCTTGTGAGCCCCACGTGGGACAGGCACTGTATCCAACCTGATTAACTTGTATCATACCCAGTGCTTAGAACAGTGCTTGGCACATAGTAAGTGCTTGACAAGTACCATTATTATTATTATCATTAAGTTCTCAAGGGATTTCAAAAGTAATTGAGTTTGGGGCTGTCACATAAATATGATATTTTCAGTCAGTTCATTATCTCTGTGTTGAAAATTGCCAACTTCATTCCGGGCTTTGACAAATTAGAGTCGCAGGATGCTTCTTTCTCCAAATCTCTCCAGCTGGCTGATTCTCTCTCTGGTACTACCAGGGCTCTGCAAACAGAGAGGCATCAGTGGCCCAGAGTATTCATAGGAGCGGGCTGGCCGGAGGTCTGAAAGGGAGAGGATTGTGGCTCAGTCTAAGGTGGTTCAGATCTGGAAATAGATTCCCATGCATTCCTTGCCAAACTTAGCAGCCCGAATCGTGCCCTCCTTATCCACACTCCGTCACGCTGCCTGTATGGAGTCCTCATTCCCAACCGGCAGAAGCCTCTTGGTTGGATCCGGGCTCTGCACTTCACACCAGCTCTTTTCCTGCGATACTTCTGAGCTCACACTCTGCACCCTTTCTCCTGCCAAGCACGTGTTCTAATTGCATTTCCCCTGTGATACTCGCATCTCCAGGGATAATAATAATTGTGGTAGTTGTTAAGTGTTTACTATGTGCCAGGCATTGTACTAAGCGCTGGGGTAGATACCAACTAATCAGGTTGGACACCGTCTGTGTCTCACGGTGGGCTCACCTGTCTCAATCACCATTTTATAGATGAGGTAACTGAGGCACAGAGAAGTGAAGTGACTTGCCCAAGGTCAGAGAGCAGGTGAATGTCAGAGCCAGATTTTGAATGCAGGTCCTCCAATTAATAATAATAATAATAATAATAATAATAATAATAATAATAGCATTTATTAAGCACTTACTATCTGCAAAGCACTGTTCTAAGTGCTGGGGAGGTTACAAGGTGAACAGGTTATCCCGTGTGGGGCTCACAGTCTTAATCTCCATTTTACAGATGAGGTAACTGAGGCAAAGAGAAGTTAAGTGACTTGCCCAAAGTCACACAGCAGACAATTGGTGGAGCCGGGATTTGAACCCATGACCTCTGACTCCACAGCCTGTGCTCTTTCCACTGAGCCATGCGTCTTCTCTAGGCTGCAAGCCCACTGTGGGCAGGGAATGTGTCTTATCAACTCTGTTATATCGTACTTTCCCAAGTACTTAGTCCAGGAAAGAGCACAGGCTGTGGAGTCAAAGGTCATGGGTTCAAATCCCAGTTCCACCAATTGTCTGCTGTGTGACTTTGGGCAAGTCACTTAACTTATCTGTGCCTCAGTTCCCTCATCTGTAAAATGGAGATTGACTGTGAGCCCCCCGTGGGACAACCTGAGCACCTTGTAACCTCCCCAGCACTTAGAACAGTGCTTTGCACATAGTAAGTGCTTAACAAATGTCATTATTATTATTATTAGAGGGAAAATATCCAAAATGGGGAAGACAGTCAAAAAAGAATTTGCCAGTAGGAGGAAGAAGAGAAGGGAAATGTAGATATGCAAGTTGCTACATACCAAAGTGCTATAGGCATGTGACTGTCAGCACAAAATTGTTGGGGTCGTAATTGGAAGAATATAACTTCAGAAGAAGAAAATTAATTCTAGAGGCTGTGGTATACTTGATTTGAAGCAAGAAGGAGATTTGAGCAAGGGGAAGGACTTGAGCAAATGTTTAGAGCGGGTAAAGGAGAGAACAAGTATCAATAAGGTTCACTTGGAAAAAGTGATGAGCTCAGTGTGGAGAGTAATGGGAGAAGAAAGCCAATAAGTAAGGAGAGAGCCAGTGTAGAGGCTGAAAGCCAATGGTCAGGAGTTTTTGCTTGTTGCAGAGGGAAATGGGCAACCATTGGATGTCTCTGAGGGCAGGAGAGACCTGAGCTGATGATCCAGGCTGTGGATTCTAAGGGAGCATTGAAGAGGGGAGAATCTGGAGGCAGAAAGGCCAGTAAGGAGGCTGATGTAGTACCCTAATCAGGAAAGGACTACTGTTTAAAGAAGCAGGGGTAGCAGTCTGGGTGAAAGGAAAGGGTGGATCTGAGATGACAAACTTTCTGTTTTAAAGTCTCTAATAGAGAGCAATAGGGATAGTCCTAAAGGAACTCAAGGGTTTCTAAATTCCCAGCAACATACGATTCTGATTAGGAATCCAACCTGAAAAAGGTAATAATAATAATAATAATAATAATAATAATGGCATTTATTAAGAGCTTACTATGTGCAAAGCACTGTTCTAAGCACTGGGGAGGTTACAAGGTGATCAGGTTGTCCCACGTGGGGCTCACAGTCTTCATCCTCATTTTACAGATGAGGTAACTGATGCCCAGAGAAGTTAAGTGACTTGCCCAAAGTCATACAGCTGACAAGTGGTGGAGCCGGGATTTGAACCCATGACCTCTGACTCCAAAGCCCATGCTCTTTCCACTGAGCCACGCTGCTTCCCCAGGTACTTAAAATCTGGGTGAGATTGACCCAGTTCGATAAAACACCCAAAGAAGACAGTTACATTGTGAACCCCATGAGGAACAGGGACTGCGTCCAACCCAATTTTCTTATATCAACCCTAGCGCTCAATACAGTACATGGTGAATAGTATATTACTATTCAAATACCTCAGTTATCATTTCAATGTTATTCTTATTTATAATAATATCACACTATTGTACATAATAGATGAAGAAGGATAAAAGGAGTAGAAGGAGAAGAAGAGGAGAAAAAGGATAAGAAAGAAGGAGAAGGTAGAGAAGGAGGAAAAGGATTTGGAGAAGGAAGGGGAGGAAGAGGAAAAGGAGGTGGAGAAGGAAGAGGAGGATGAGTAAGAGTAGAAAGAAAGATAAGGAGAAAGAGAAGGAGAAGAGACAAAATATCTTAAGAAATAGCCTTCTCTGATAATTGTTGGATGGGAAAATATTTTCCGCAGATGCTTTGAGAATGACAGTGCTGCTGAAGGGTGCCCAGTGGCTAGAAACCAAATTTGAGAATCCACCACACCATTTCCTTGTAACTAGCAGTAGTGAACCAGCATAAAAGAAAGGTAAATGAATTAAGGAACAATGATTTTTGACAGAAGGACTGTGAATTTCCCATTGGTAGGTCTGGGGAATCCTGTCTGAGTAGAATGTGCTTTGTTTCCTTTCTTCTTGAGGTCTTTTTCATAACACTTTTATTTTTCAAAGCACATTTGTATTATTTATTTCATTGCCCACACTATCCCCAAGAGGTTGAGAAAGGGCAGGTATTTTAATTTTCCTTTTATAAACTGAGGCAAAGAGAGGCTAGACATCTTGCCCAAAGCCATCAGCAGGACAGTGGCAGAGCTGGAACTAGAATGTGGGTCCTTCAATTCCCAGACTGGTGGTCTTTCTGCTAGACCAAGGTGCGCCCTGGAGCATCAGCATTGAAGTTGCTGCAGTTGAATGGCACTGTAAGGTCAGAGGAACTGTGAGCATTCACCTGAGAAGCAATGATCTGAAAAAGCAGTATGGTCTAGTGGAAACAACCTAAGGCTGGCAGTCAGGAGATCGGGTCTGCTCTGTGACTACGGAAAAGTCACTTAATGTGTTTGGCCTGAGCTTCCTTACCTGTAAAACGGGGATCATAATATTGTCTCACCCTGCTTCAGAGGGATGTTATGAGGACAGCATAAGATCATCGATGGAATTCGGCTTTGAAATAATGAAATGTGCAGTGCCCCAGTTCATTCATTCATTCATTCAATCGCATTTATTGAGGCTTACTGTGTACAGAGCACTGTACTAAGCGCTTGGGAAGTACAAGTTGGCAATATATAGAGACGGTTCCTACCCAACACCGGGCTCACAGTCTAGAAGGGGGAGACAGACAACAAAACAAAACATATTAGCAAAGTAAAATAAATAGAAAAAATATGTGCAAATAAAATAGAGTAATAAATATGTACAAACATATATACAGGTGCTGTGGGGAAGGGAAGGAGGTAAGGTGAGGGGATGGGGAGGGGGACGAGGGGGAGAGGAAGGAGAGGGCTCAGTCTGGGAAGGCCTCCTGGAGGAGGTGAGCTCTCAGTAGGGCTTTGAAGGGAGAAAGAGAGCTAGCTTGGCGCATGTGCAGAGGGAGGGCATTTCAGGCCAGGGGGAGGATGTGGGGCAGGAGTCGATGGCGGGACAGGTGAGAATGAGGCACGGTGAGGCGATTAGTGGCCGAGGAGCAGAGGGTGCAGGCTGGGCTGTAGAAGGAGAGAAGGGAGGTGAGGTAGGAGGGAGCGAGGTAATGGACAGCCTTGAAGCTGAGGGTGAGTAGTTTTTGCCTGATGCATAGGTTGATTGGTAGCCACTGGAGATTTTTGAGGAGGGGAGTAACATGCCCAGAGTGTTTCTGCACAAAGACAATCCGGGCAGCGGCTGAAGTATGGATTGAAGTGGGGAGAGACAGGAGGATGGGAGATCAGAGAGGAGGCTGATGCAGTAAAGTTGATGATGTTACCTTGCCTGGAGCTCAGAGCAGGCTCCCACAAAGTGCAGAGAGCCAGGGGAGTTTTCAGCAGCCACATCGATCAATCAATCAATCAATGTTATTTCTTGAGCACATAACGTGTGCCAAGCACTGAAATAAGCACTTGGGAGAGTATGATTTAACAGAGTTGGGAGGCATAGTCCCTGCTCATAGTGAGCTTACAGTCTAGAGGGGAAGACAGACGTTAATATAAATAAATGAATTACAGATTTGGACATAAGTGCCGTGGGGTTGAGGACAGGGCGAATGCCAAGTGCTCAGAGGGTACATCCTTATTTGATTTAAGGTCTTTGAGGGTAGAGAACATGTTTATCGACTCTGTTATGTTATACTCTCCCAAGTGCTTAGTACACTCTCTGTCCACAGTTAAGCACTAAAATACTACTGATGGATGATTTCCTCGTTCCTTCTCATAAGGACCCGTCTCCTAATGATACCATAATATTTCATGAGGAACAGAAAAATCTAGGTTTTCCTTCAGTAGGCTCTTCTTTGAGAGAAGGGGCAGCAAATCATAAACCCACCCAGAATTCCCTCAGCCTTTATCATTGTGTCGCCCTGTATTCCCCCTTGGCGTTTAAGCTCTTTGAGAGCTGGAGTCACGTGTTTGATTTCTGGTTTACTATCCCAAGTGCTTAATCCAATGCTCTGTACACCACAGGTGCTCAGTAACTACCATTTATTAATTGATCGATTGAGGATGTTGAAATCTCATACCCTCCCTCCAGAAAGCCCTCCCTGATTAATCTCTTCCCAATTCAACACTTCATCATTACTTATTAGGTTATTCGGCCCTCCCCTACCTCTGACCTTTATATCTCTAAGCTCCATTGCTTCCTCCAATCTGTAATTTATTTTAGGGTCTGTCAGTCAGTCAGTGAGTCAATCGTATTTATTGAGGGCTTACTGTGTGCAGAGCACTGTCCTAAGCACCCCTCCTCTATAGTAAGCTCCTTGAGGGCAGGGATCATCTCTATTAACTCTATGGTTCTCTCCTGAACACTCTTTACAGCACTGGGATGTGCACAAGTAAGTGCTCCACAAATACTACTGATTGATTGAAAGTGAGGTGTGGGGAGGGACAGCCCAGCCTGGCCAGTCCCATTTTGGAAGCAGAAGCAGCAGGGCCTAGTGGAGATAGCACGGGCCTAGGAGTCGGAAGGACGTGGATTCTGGTCCCGCTAGTGCCACATGTCTGCTTTGTGACTCTGGGTAAGTCACTTCACTTCTCTGTGCCTCAGTTACCTCATGTGGGAGCCCCATATGGGACAGAGACTGTGTACAACCTGATTAAGCTTTCCCTGACTAAGCCCTCCTTTCCCCTTCTCCCACTCCCTTCTGCACTGCTCTTACTTGCTCCATCATTCATCCTCCCTCCCATTCCCGTGGCACATATGTATAGATTGGTAAATATTTGTAATTTATTTATTTATTTATTTATATTAATTACTGCCTCTCACTCCAGACTGTGAACTTATTGTGGGCAGGAATGCATTTGTTTGTTGTTATAATTGTACTCTCCCAAGCACTTAATACAGTGCTTTGCACACAATAAGTGCTCAATACATATGATTTAATGAATGAATTAATTAACTTGTATTATCCCCAGTGCTTAGAACAGTGCTTGGCACATAGTACACATTTAATAAGTACCATTATTATTATTTTTATTATTGCTCCAGACTTCTGCCCTGGGCCACCTGAAGTTTACTATCACTCACAGAGGAAGCTTTCCCTTCCAAAAAGGACAGAGGCTGTGAGGACCCATAAGCAGTGGGCATGACCTAATCAATCAATCAATCAAACAATCAGGTAGTGAAGCAACAAAATATAAAGATATGTACATATGTACATAAAGACATACACATAAATGAGAAGCAGCATGGCCTAGGGGATAGAGCACTGGACTGAGAGTCAGAAGAACCTGGGTTCTAATCCTGGCTCTACTACTTCTCTGCTATGTGACCTTGGGTAAGTCACTTCACTTCTCTGTGCCTCAGTTCCTTCATATATAAAATGGGGATTAAGAACGTGAGCCCCATGTGGGACACAGACTGTATCCAACTCGATTATCTTGTGTCTATCTCAGTGCTTAGAAGAGTTCCTGGCACATAATAAGTACTTAACAAATGCCATAAAAAAGTGCAGTAAGGGTTAGCATCAGTGGGCTTAGAAGTTATGGATTTAAATGATTAGGTCACTCAGAAGGGAGAGAGAATTTGGTGGGGAGATGAAAGATTGGTTTGGGAAGGCTTCCTGAAGAAGATAGGATTCTACAGGTTTTTGAAGATAGGGAGGGTAGTGGTCTGTCAGATACGAAAGGGGGGGGAGTTCTAGATAGGAGGGAGGGGGTGAGCAATTGGTCAGTCATGAGAAAGATAACATAGAGTCACAATAATTAGGTTGGTGTTAGAGGAGTGAGGTGTGGGCTGGGTTGTAGTGAGGATAGGTAGAAGGGAGAAAACTGATTTAGTGCCCTAACTCTCATGGTGAGGAGTTTCCATTGGATGAAAAGATGGATGGGATACACATTGCAAATTTATGAAGACGGGGAGATGGGTACAGAGTGAGTCTTTAGAAAAATGATCCGGACAGAAGAGGAAAGTATGGACTGGAAGCAGAGAAATCAGCGAGAAGGCTGATACGGTAGTCGAGGTGGAAAATCACAAGTTCTCAGACCAGCATTGTAACAGTTTGAATGGAGAAGATGAGTTGGATTCTAGGGATCTGCCTTTCCTTCTGCATCACTTTTGGTGAACATCGTTACTATTTGCCCTCCCTTCTGTGTCATTTCTCCGTTCTGTACCACCTGTGCACTGGCGTTTGTCACCCCCACATCATTAATGCATATATCCTTCTGTCATTTATTTTAATGTCTGCCTCCCCCTTTAGTCTGTGAGCTCCTTCTGGGCAGGAATCATGTCAGCCTACTCTGTTGTATTGTACTCTCAAGAGTGCTCGGCATATAATAAGTCCTCAATCAATACCATTGACGGATCAATTAGAGATTTATGAATGCAAAACCAACAGGATTTGGGGACTGACTGAATATGCAGATTGAAAGAAAGAGATGAGTCAAGGATAATGCTGAAGTTGTGGATGTCTGAGAGGGAGGATGGTTACATTATCATCAGTGAGGGGAAAGTCAAGGGAAGAAGAGGGTTTGGGTAGGAAAGTGAGGAGTTTTGGTTTAGGTATGTTCCATTTGAAGTATCAGCAGGACATCTGAACAGAGCTATTCTGAAATCAGGAGGAAATGTGAGATTGCAGAGAAGGAAAGAGTTTATGGCTGGAGAGGTAGATTTGTTAATCATCTGCGTAGAGAGGGTTATTGAAGCCATGAAGCCATGTGAGTGAATGATTTCTTCAAGGAAGTGGCTGTAAATGGAGAGTAGAAGGGAACCCAAAACTGAGCCTTGAGAGACCCTCACAGTTAGAGGGTGGGAAGTAGAGAAGGAGAACCAATCAATCAATCAATCAATCAATCCATCAATCATATTTATTGAGCGCTTACTGTGTGCAGAGCACTGTACTAAGTGCTTGGGAAGTACAAGTTGGCAACATGTAGAGACAGTCCCTACCCAACAGTGGGAACCAAGAAGAAGCACCCAGAGAGGTAGGAAGAGAGGTGGGAGATGTGAGAAACACCATGGCCTAGTGGTTAGAGCATGGGTCTTGGAGTCACTCACTTGTCTCCATCACTTGTCTGCCGTGTGACCTTGGGCAAGCCACTTCACTTCTCTGGTGCTCAGTTCCTGAATCTGTAAAATGGGGATTAAGACTGTGAGGGGATTAAGAGAGTGACTGTGTCCAACGGCCTGGTGCAAAGTAAGAGCTTAAACAAATACTATGAAAAAATGACAGCATCACTGAAGCACAAGGTAAGATAATGTTTCCAGAAGGGGATGGCCCACAATTCCGAAGATACTACTCACCATTAGCTGTCCAGAAACTGAAGCAGCCTCTCTCTGAAACACACTTGGTTTGTATGATTGGCCTCTCTGAAAAAGGATGGAGTTAAAGGACGTTGATTATTATTGAATTATTCCTTTCCCCTGAAGGCTCTCTCCGGCCAGGAGGATCATGGCCTTGGAAATCTCAGCCCTGGAGGGGAAGAGACCGTCGGTCCTGGGCCATCTTGAGAGGGGAGGCCAGCGTGGAGGTGGCCCCTCACCATGTAGGGCATCCCGGCCAAGGAACATGTGATGAAGTGAGGAGCTGAGAGGAAGTCTGCCAAACTAGTGAATGAAAGCTTTAAAAACACAGCCCACCCAGAAGCACTTCTCCAGAGCTAATGAGTAAGCAAACTGCATACTCCAGCATCCCACGCAGCACTGCAGCACTACCACTTACAAGGATTGAGAGCACTATTAAACTGTCATTTAAAGACCAAAAAGTTTCACTTCTAATTAGAGCATTAGCTATAAGTTAATGAGCAAGTGAGTTACTCTAAACAATCTGGGTATTGTACTCAATGAGCCTGGGGTCTTTAGCTGGACTGTGGTATTATGTAGTGAAAAGAGCCTGGGGCTAGAGAGCAAGAAATCCTGGTTGCCACTGGTCTGCTGTGTGACCTTGGGCAAGTCACTTAACCTTTCTGGGACTCAGTTTCCCCATCTGTAAAATGGGCGCAATAATACCAGCCACACAAGGATTTGGTGATGGTGAAATCAGAAAAATTGTTTTTGAATGACCTTGGAAAAATACAAATGCAGTAGAAAAAACTAGATGTTTTCATCATTTATCCCCTCACTTCTCAGACTGATTGATTTCATCCCCCGGGCCTGGAATGCCCTCCCTCTGCCCATCCGCCAAGCTAGCTCTCTTCCTCCCTTCAAGGCCCTGCTGAGAGCTCACCTCCTCCAGGAGGCCTTCCCAGACTGAGCCCCTTCTTTCCTCTCCCCCTCGTCCCCCTCTCCATCCCCCTGTCTTACCTCCTTCCCTTCCCCACAGCACCTGTATATATGTATATATGGTTGTACATATTTATTACTCTATTTATTTATTTATTTATTTATTTTACTTGTACATTTCTATCCTACTTATTTTATTTTGTCGGTATGTTTGGTTCTGTTCTCTGTCTCCCCCTTTTAGACTGTGAGCCCACTGTTGGGTAGGGACTGTCTCTATGTGATGCCAATTTGTACTTCCCAAGCGCTTAGTACAGTGCTCTGCACATAGTAAGCGCTCAATAAATACGATTGATTGATTGATTGATTGATTGATTTGAGATTACTGCTTACAAATAATAATTATGATAATAATAGTAATTGTGCTATTTGTTAAGTGCTTACTATGTGCCAAGCCCTGTAGTAAGCACTGGGGTAAATAAATATGATCAGGCCCCACATGGGGTTCACAGTCTAAGTAGGAGGGAGAACTGGTATTGAATCCCCATTTTACAGATGAAGGAACTGAGGCACCGAGAAGTTAAATGATTTGCCCAAAGTCAAACAGCAGTTTGTGGTGGACTGAGGATTAGAAGCCAGGTCCTCTGACTCCCAAGCCTATGTTCTTTTCCCTAGGTAGGCCACTTTCCTATTATTATCTTACAATATTATTATTTGTATATATGTATATATGTTTGTACGTATTCATTGCTCTATTTATTTATTTATTTGACTTGTACATATCTATTCTGTTTATTTTATTTTGTTAATATGTTTGGTTTCGTTCTCTGTCTCCCCTTTCTAGACTGTGATTCCGCTGTTGGGTAGGGACCGTCTCTACATGTTGCCAACTTGTACTTCCCAAGTGCTTAGTACAGTGCTCTGCACACAGTAAGCGCTCAATAAATACGATTGATTGATTGATTGATTACAAATCAGAAGATTCTTCTGCCTTTTCTTTTAGACCCAAGTGCAAGATCTAGGATACTGTGCAAGAATGGAAATTTGGAGGAAGAAGATTATTTTTTTGCTTGGCACTTGTTAAGGATTTATTCTGTGGCAGACACTGTACTCAGTGCTGGGGCACATACAAAATGTTCAGGTCAGACACAGCCCATTTGTCTTTGGAGAGACAATCCTAATGCTTCTGCCCACTCCAGGCCACCATCCTTTAGACCATCAGCTCATTGTCTATCAACTCTGTTACACTGTACTCTCCCAAGTGCTTATTACAGTGCTGTACACATGGTAAGTACTCAATAAATGCGAGTGATTGATTGGTTTCAAACTCCTGCAGTTCCAGGCTCCTAGTTCCTGGGGCGAGCAGGGTCTTTACTTCAACAATGACAGGTTGTGGAGACAACTGAGGCAGCATTGGTCTGGGTCTGTGGCAGATATCTTCCCACGAGTCCCGTGCTGTGAGGTAGGTAGACTCCATCAGCTGGTCTCCCTTTCAAATCCACAGAGAATGATAATAGTAATAATAATAATGGTACTTGTTAAGCACTTACTTTGTCCCAACCACTGTTCTAAACCCTGGGGCAATTACAAGTTATTATTATTATTAATTCTTGTTGATTATTAATTAATTAACAATAATAATAATTCCCGTATTTATTAAGCACTTACTATGTGCCAGACACCATACTAAAAGCTGGAGAGGATACAAGGAAATCAGGTTGGACACAGTCCCTACTCTACATAGGGCTCACATTGTTAACCTCCATTTTACAGATGAGGTAACTGAGGCACAGAGAAATGAAGTGACTTGCCCAAGGTCACACAGCAGACGAGTGGCGGAGCTGGTATTAGAACCCAGCTCCTTTTGATTCCCAGGTCCGTGCTCTATCCACTAAGCCACATAATGGAATTATTATTATTATTGTTGTATTTGGTAAATGCTTGCTATGTGCCAAGCCCTGTTCTAAGTACTGGGGGTGATACAAGGTAATCAGGTTGTCCCACGTGGGGCTCACAATCCCCATTTTCCAGATGATGTAACTGAGGCACAGAGAAGTTAAGTGACTTGCCCAAAGTCACACAGCTGATAAGTGGCGGAGTCGGGATTGGAACCCACGACTTCTGACTCCCAAGCCTGGGCTCTTTCCACTAAGCCATTCTTCTTCTCTATGGTAAAGCCTACCCGACTCAGGGTGGCTTAGTGGAAAGAGTACAGGCCCGGGAGCCTGAAGATCTGGGTTCTAATTCTAAAACTACCTCTTGCCTTCTGTGTGACCCTGGGCAAGACACTGAACTTCTCTTTGCTTCAATTACCTCATCTATGAAATGGGGATTAAATCTTCCTCCTGCCTATTTCGACTGAGGCCCATGTGAGACAGGGGCTGTGTTTGACCTGATTATCTTGTATCAAATTTAGGGCCTAGAAGAGTGTTTGACAAATAGTAAATGCTAAATAAACATAATGATTGCAGTAATAAATTAGCATACAGTGGTATCAGTCAGTGTTATTTTCATGGTATTTGCTGAATGCTTTTTATGTGCATTAAAGCATGGGGTAGATACAAGATAATACACAGAGAAGCAGCGTGGCTCAGTGGAAAGAGCCAGGGCTTTGGAGTCAGAGGTCATGGGTTCAAATCCCAGCTCCGCCAATTGTCAGCTGTGTGATTTTGGGCAAGTCACTTCACTTCTCTGTGCCTCAGTTACCTCATCTGTAAAATGGGGATTAAGACTGGGAGCCCCACGTGGGACAACCTGACCACCTTGTATCCCCCCAGTGCTTAGAACAGTGCTTTGCACATAGTAAGTGCTTAACAAATACCATCATTATTATTATTGTTATTGTTATAATGGGGTTGGAACATTCCCTGACTCATTTTACAGATGAGTTATGTAAGGCACAGAGAAGTTAAGTGATTTGCCCTTGGTCACACAGCAGACAATTGGTGGAACAGAGATTAGAACCCAGGCCCCCTGACTCCAATGTCTATGACCTTTCCAGTAAGCCATGCTTCTTCTTTTTGGTATTTATTGAAAGCTTTCTCTGTGCAGCTGTAACCTGAATAATAATAATAATAATAATAATGGCATTTGTTAAGCGCTTACTATGTGCAAAGCGCTGTTCTGAATGCATTTAGTACGTTTAATTTCCCAAACACTTTCACAGCAAGTATCTCATTTTATCCTCACAACATCTCTGTGAATCAGGGAGAGGGCAGGTACTATCCCCATTTTAAAGATGAAGAAACTAAGGCACAGCAAGGCTGAGAGACCGTTCCACAGTCACACAGCATTCCAGTGGCTAAGCCAGGTCTAAGACCCAATAATTCTGACACCAAAACTATATACTCTTTTTAATAGACAATGTTGCCTCTCCCTATGGATAAAAATAATAACAAACTAGAATCTGTTGGAGACACTGCAGACACCAGTCAATCGATCAGTGGTATTTATTGAGCCCTTACTATGGGCAGAGCTATATACTAAGTGCTTGGGAGAGTACAATACAACAATACAATACAACAATAAAGAGATACATTCCCTTCTGACAGTGAGCTTACAGTCTAGGGGACAGGCTTACACCCTTGGAAGAGTACAGTACAACAGAATTAGCAGACACTTTCTCTGCCCTTAATGAGCGTACAGTCTAGAGGGGAAGGCAGACATTACTATAAATTAATAATATATAATATATAACTTAAAGATATGTAAATAAATGTTGCCAAGTTGGGGCTGGGATGAATATCAAATGTCCAAAGGTCACACACAGATCCACGTGACCTATAGAGAAGCAGCATGGCTCAGTGGAAAGAGCATGGGTTTGGGAGCCAGAGGTCATGGGTTCTAATCCCTGCTCCGCCACTTGTCAGCCGTGTGACCCTGGGCAAGTCACTTAACTTCTCTGTGCCTCAGTTCCCTCATCTGCAAAATGGGGATTAAGACTGTGAGCCCCATGTGGGAAAACCTGATTACCTTGTATCTCCCCCAGTGCTTAGAACAGTGCTTGGTACATAGTAAGTGCTGAATAAATGCCATTATTATTATTATTATTATTATTAAGTGCATAAACAAAGCAGAAGAACTGAAGCATCTGCCCTCTTTTCCTCTTCTCCCACTCCCTTCCACGCCATCTTGACTTGCTTCCTTTATTCATCCCCCATTCCAGTACCACAACACTGAAGTCCATACCTGTAATTTTATTAATTTGCTTCGTGGTATTTCTTAAGAGCATACTATGTGCCAGGCACTTTATGCTAATGTCAGTCTCCTCCTCTAGACTGTAAGTTCTTTGGGGTCCGGGAATGTGTCTGTTATTTTTATATTGTACTCTCCCAAGAGCTTAGTACCGTACTCTGCACGCAGTAAGCTCTCAGTAAATAGGAATGGCTGGCTGACTCCCTGAGAAAGAGGTGTGACATCACTCAGACTTTTCTGAGTCTGTGGGAAGCATCGCTCACCCTGTGGGGTTGTTGTTACCCAAATGTATTATCTGGTGTTCATGTGTTCACTTCAGGCTCCTCAAATCAGAGCCCTCACGTGTTCAGGAGGTCAAGAGGAGCTGTCTCCTTTCCTTTAGATGGTATAATAACAGGCTTTCAGGCTTTCAAGTGGGTGTAGAGGGATCTGGGCAGAATCTGAATGTGAATAGCAATTGAAAATCAAATCCTCTTTGGGACATTTGGTCTTGAATTGCTGAGCAGCTGCATTTGTTCTCCTTGTGCGGAAGAAATTAAATCTGTAAGGTGTTCCTCATTCTCTGCAGGCTCTGTGGTGACACAGATGAGGATAACAGAAATGGCCAGGGGCCTCCTAATCTAAAATAAGGCACAAACTACTCTGAAAATCTGTGACCTAGGGGCCAGGATCTAAAGGGGAGAAAGAAAGAGAGAAAGAGGAGAGAGAAAAAGAGATATGGAGGGAGGGTCAAGAGAGGTGAGGTGGAGAGAGAGAGGGAGAGAGGATAGAGGGAGATAAAGGGAGAGATGGAGAAAGAGAGACAGGTAGTGGGAAACAGGGTCAGGTTCATAATGGAATCTCACACTCAGGGATGCTTTTCAAAGAGTCCAGATTGGGGTTTCTGCTTACCTGGAGGCAGAGTTAAAAGGTTTGCCTCACATTCTGTATAATCAATCAATCAATCAATCAATCAATCATATTTATTGAGCACTTACTATGTGCAGAGCACTGTACTAAGCGCTTGGGAAGTACAAATTGGCAACATATAGAGACAGTCCCTACCCAACATTGGGCTCACAGTCTAAAAGGGGGAGACAGAGAACAAAACCCAAACATACTAACAAAATAAAATAAATAGAATAGATATGTACAAGTAAAATAAATAAATAAATAGAGTAATAAATATGTACAGACATATATACATATATACAGGTGCTGTGGGGAAGGGAAGGAGGTAAGATAGCGGGGATGGAGAGGGGGACGAGGGGGAGAGGAAGGAAGGGGCTCAGTCTGGGAAGGCCTCCTGGAGGAGGTGAGCTCTCAGCAGGGCCTTGAAGGGAGGAAGAGAGCTAGCTTGGCGGATGGGCAGAGGGAGGGCATTCCAGGGCCGGGGGATGACGTGGGCCGGGGGTCGATGGCGGGACAGGCGAGAATGAGGTACGGTGAGGAGATTAGCGGCGGAGGAGCGGAGGGTGCAGGCTGGGCTGGAGAAGGAGAGAAGGGAGGTGAGGTAGGAGGGGGCGAGGGGATGGACAGCCTTGAAGCCCAGAGTGAGGAGTTTCTGCCTGATGCACAGATTGATTGGTAGCCACTGGAGATTTTTGAGGAGGGGAGTTATATGCCCAGAGCATTTCTGGACAAAGATAATCTGGGCAGCAGCATGAAGTATGGAGTATGTATAAGGCCAATGCTTCACACTGTTTGTGCATGCAATATGTAATGGCATCATATCATCATCAGTGGTATTTATCGAGTGCTTACTGTATGCAGAGTACTGTACTAAGAGTTTGGGAGAGTATAATACCTCAGAGTTGAATGACATGTTCCCTGTCCAAAGCTTAGAGGGGGAGACAGATATCAATATAAATGAATAAATCATAATATATAATGCCACATCTTTCAGAGCAGGGTTTAACCACCACCACACCTCCACCCCCACCCCTGCTTACTCCTAGGTTGTTTTTTGACCAAGTGCCTTGGGCATTTAGTTAGAGACCCCATTTTACACCCTGCTAATGAATCACTTCCACTCCTCCCACCACCCTCTTTGACAGAAGCCAAATGACATGTTTCACTGACATGTTTGAGAAGGGCAGCAGTACACCCACCTCTGGGAGAAGCCACAGGGTGGCCAAAGTTTAGAAGGATTAGATGGCCACCGTATTTGGAAGGCCTAGTGTGGCTCTCTAAGATGAAGGCTTCCATCACTTATCGGCAGAAGCCGAGTCTTGAAAGAGGGACCATCTAGGCTCTTATGGAACTTGGCAGAAAATCCCAGATGACAGTGGAGATTTACCCCAGCAGTGCTATAAGTGCTTAACAATAAAACAAACGGTAAGCAAAAAAACCCACTAGTCTTCACTCTCCCTGCATGTACTCCATGCACAGCACTGTTCTAAGTGCTTGGAGTAGAATGAAAAATGTGGTTCCTGCCCTTGAGGAGCTTATTATTAAATGGCAGAGACAAATGATAATAACAATAGTAATAGTTATTATGGTATTTAATATAATAATGGTATTCGTTAAGTGCTTAGTATGTGTCTGGCACTATTATGCTCTGGGGAGGATACACACAAATCTGGTTGGACGCAGTCCCTGTCCCACATGGGGCTCACAGTCTTAATCCCCACTTTACAGATGAAGAAACTGAGGCACAGGGAAGTGAAGTGACTTGCCCAAGGTCACACACCAGAAAAGTGGCAGAGCCTGGATTAGAACTCAGTTCCTTCTGACTTCCAGTCCTGTGCTCTATCCACTAGGCCACACAGTTTTTCTATGTATTTGAAGAAGACACCACTGATGGGGAAATTTGGTTCTGAAGGTATGTGTGCTGAAAAGGCCAGTGAGGGTATTATAGTCGTTATCACACTGTAAGCTCCCTTTAGACTGTAAACTCGCCGTCTGCAGGGAACATGTCTATTAACTCTGTTGTATTGGACTCTCCCAACCACTTAACACAGTGCTAAGTAAGCACACAGTAAATACCATTACCCCGTAAGCACTCAAGAAATACCATTATTGATTGATTGATTGTTTGTGTAATGTTTGCAGCCTCTGGTCTGTCTTTCTCTTTTGCTTCTGGAAGTCTCTAGAAGAGCGGAGTGTGAGGTGGGGAAAAGTGGGAGAAAATAGTGGATAGTTAAGAGGGAGATGGCTTACAGGGAACCTTGAAGCCATAATTGAGGACTTTCTGTTTTATGTGAGATGAAATGGATAGCCATTGGAAGATTTTCAGGATGGAGACCATGAAAAGATGTGTGCTTGAATGCAACAAAGACTGACAAGAGAAGAGCCTGGAGGCAGGGGAATAAATAAGGAGCCTGTAAAAGTGAGTCCGTTGTTGGGTGGGGACCGTCTCTATATGTTGCCAACTTGTACTTCCCAAGCGCTTAGTGCAGTGCTCTGCACACAGTAAGCGCTCAATAAATACGATTGAATGAATGAATGAATAAAAGCAATCCAGCCTGTACATAATGACGGTGGTGGCAGGAGAATGGAGAGAAAGGTATGGATCCCTGAAATGGAAGGAGATGGAGGGAGAATTAGCAGGATTTAGAGACTGATAGAATGTTGGGGGGAAATGACAGAGAGGAGAAAAAAAGTCACCCCATGGTGATTTAGACTGTGAACTTCATGTAGGACGGGGACTGTGTCAGTCCTGATTAACCTTTATGTGAAGCAGTGTGCATAGTGGACAGAGCATGGGCCTTGAGAGCCAGAAGGTCATGTGTTCTAACCGCACTTTCACTGTTTGTCTGCTGTGTAACCTTGGCCAAGTCACCTTACTTCTCTGTGCCTCAGTTACCTCATCGGTAAAATGGGGATTGAGACTTTGAGCCCCACACAGATCGGGACTGTGTTCAACCCAATTTGCTTGTATCCACCCCAGCACTTAGTACAGTGCCTGGCAAATAGTAAGTGCTTAACAAATGCCATGATAATAATAATAATAATAATAATAATAATAATAATAATGATAATAATAATAATAATCTACCTACTTCAACCCCTCTTAAGGTCGCATCTGGAGAGTTTCCAGTACTCTATTAGTGTTGACTATGGGAGGGAGAGTCAAGGAGAGGCTCAGTGGAAAAAGCTTGGGCTTGGGAGTCAGAGGTCATGAGTTCTAATTCCACCTCTGCCACTTATGGGCTGTGTGACTTTGGGCAAATCACTTAACTTCTCTGTGCCTCAGTTACCACATCTGTAAAATGGGAATTAAGACTGTGAGCCCCACGTGGGATAACCCGATCACCTTGTATCCCCCCAGCGCTTAGAAGAGTGCTTTGCACATAGCACTTAACAAATACCATAATTATTATACCCATTCCATTTCTAGCTTGGCTAGTGGCTAGGGAGTGGAAGGCAATCTGCTACAAGTCAAAACTCCCCTGAGCTGGGCAGCAGAGGCAGGGGAGAGAGTCGAGGGCAGAGACTCCAATTTACTGCGCAGAAGGAGGCTGTGGTAAACCACTTCCATATTTTTACCAAGAAAAATCTATGTATCCACTACCAGAATGATTGCATGTGGAGTTGAGGGGTTCTGGGAGAGATGTGGCCATGGTGTCTCTATGAGTTGGAGACAACTCGTCAGCATAAGACAAGATCTACCTCAGTGCTCCTTACAGTGCTTGGCACATAGTAAGTACTTAAGAGAGAAGCAGCGTGGCTCAGTGGAAAGAGCACGGGTTTTGGAGTCAGAGGTCATGGGTTCAAATCCTAGCTCTGCCAATTGTCAGCTGTGTGACTTTGGGCAAGTCCACTTCTCTGTGCCTCAGTTACCTCATCTGTAAAATGGGAATTAAGACTGTGAGTCTACTGTGGGACAACCTGATCACCTTGTAACCTCCCCGGCACTTAGAACAGTGCTTTGCACATAGTAAGTGCTTAATAAATGCCATTATTATTATTATTATTGTTATTAATAAATGCCACCATCATTAGGGAAAGGTTAGGATGTTGGCTGGACCATCTGTAACCAGCAGAATAGTTGACCAGGGACACCAACAGTTCTTAGCATCTTGATGCTGCAACTGAAGGCATAACGCTGCACTGAATGGGCTGTTGATATATTGCAAGGATGGTGCAGCTGTTGGACCTGTAGACAATAAGTTTCTTGTGGACAGGGATCATGTCAACCAAATCTATTGTACTGTTCTTCCCCAAGCACTTAGTAAAGTGCTCTATGCTCAGTCAATACCATTGATTGACCAATTGATTTTGTTAGACATATTATGCTTTGCATATTGCAATAAATGAATCACAAAAAAGGCCACAGAACAAATAATATGGCTCATTTATTTCCTGAGTTTCCTAATTAAATGTACAGGTTTCAAAGAAAACAATCTGATATAACAAAGACCAGCAATTTCCTTATTACTTGTCAACCCTCTTTGTAACACTACATCATTTCCTTTAAAATTTGCTATCCCTGAGGTCAGTAATGAAATTGTCAAAGTAATTTTTTTTAATAAATCATTTTTGCAAATTGACAACATGCTGAAAGGATCATCTGCCTATCCTGAATATTCTAAGAAGAAACTGCTACAAGTCAAAACTCCCCTGAGCTGGGCAGCAGAGGCAGGGGAGAGAGTCGAGGATGGAGACTCTAGTTTACTGTGCCTGAGCCTGATTAGCTCTTATCTATCCCTAGTACTTAGTACAGTGCCTGGCACATAGTAAGCACTTAACAGATACCAGAAAACAAACAAAAATCCCCAAGCAACTTAGGGGTCATCAAGGATGTGCAGGCATTAAGCAGTTTTAAAACCATAAAATAGTATTTTCTTTAACAGCATCAGCAATACCACCATTCATTCATTCAATCTTATTTATTGAGTGCTTACTGTGTGCAGAGCACTGTACTAAGTGCTTGTGTCTACTGTGTCACTGGGAGGTGTCCAGTGGGTGTTTTTTTTTTGTTGTTGCAATTATAGAATCAAGGTAAATACTCCCTTCAAAAAGGAGGGTGGCCTAATGTATAGACCATGAGCCTGGGAGTCAGAAGGATCTGGATTCTAATCCTGGCTCCGCCACCAGTCTGCTGTGTGACCTTGGGCAAGTCACTTAACTTCTCTCTGCTTCAGTTAGTTCTTCTGTAAAACGGGGATAAGACCTGTGAGCCCCCTATGGGACATGGACTTTGTCCAACCTGATTAGTTCTTATCTATCCCCAGTACTTAGTACAGTGCTGGGAGCGTAGTAATCAATCAATCAATCAATCGTATTTATTGAGCACTTACTGTTTGCAGAGCACTGTACTAAGCGCTTGGGAAGTACAAGTTGGCAACATATAGAGACAGTCCCTACCCAACAGTGGGCTCACAGTCTAGAAGGCGGAGACAGAGAACAAAACCAAACATATTAATAAAATAAAATAAATAGAATAGATACGTACAAGTAAAATAAATAAATAAATGGAGTAATAAATATGTACAGACATATATACAGGTGTTGTGGGGAAAAAAGGAGGTAAGACAGGGAGATGGAGAGGGGGACAAGGGGGAGAGGAAGGCGGGGCTCAGTCTGGGAAGGCCTCCTGGAAGAGGTGAGCTCTCAGTAGGGCCTTGAAGGGAGGAAGAGAGCTAGCTTGGCGGATGTGCGGAGGGAGGGCATTCCAGGCCCGGGGGATGACGTGGGCCGGGGGTGGACGGCGGGACAGGCGAGAGCGAGGCCCAGTGAGGAGGTTAGCGGCAGAGGAGCGGAGGGTGCGGGCTGGGCTGGAGAAGGAAAGAAGGGAGGTGAGGTAGGAGGGGGCGAGGTGATGGACAGCCTTGAAGCCGAGGGTGAGGAGTCTCTGCCTGATGCGCAGATTGATTGGTAGCCACTGGAGATTTTTGAGGAGGGGAGTAACATGCCCAGAGCCTTTCTGGACAAAGACAATCCAGGCAGCGGCATGAAGTATGGATTGAAGTGGGGAGAGACACGAGGATGGGAGATCAGCAGCGTGGCTCAGTGGAAAGAGCACAGGCTTTGGAGTCAGAGGCTGTGGGTTCAAATTACGGCTCCACCACTTAGCTGTGTGACTTTGGGCAAGTCACTTCACTTCTCTGGGCCTCAGTTCCCTCATCTGTAAAATGGGGATGAAGACTGTGAGCCCCTCATGGGACAACCTGATTACCTTGTATCTATCCCAGCGCTTAGAACAGTGCTTTGCACATAGTAAGCGCTTAACAAATACCAACATTATTATTATTATTATTATTATTATTATTATTATTATTATTATTATCTCAGCTGTGCCTTTTGGAATGGGACTGGATCCCCAGCGGAAACCCTAACTTCCCAGAAAGCCTTGGAGATAAAGAGATGGCTTTATTCCTAAGGACCTCCACATCAAACAAAAACTCCTCACCATTGGTTTTAAAGCACTCAATTACCTTGCCCCCTCCTACCTCACTTCACTGCTCTCCTACAACAACCTAGCCTGCGCAGTTTCACTCTTCTAATGCCAACTTCTCACCGTATTTCAATTTCATCTATCTCGCAGCTAGCCTCTTGCCCACATCCTGCCTCTGATCTGGAACCCTTTCCTCTCTGTATCCAACTGACAATTAGTCTCCCTATTTTCCAAGCCTTATTGAAAGCCCATCTCCTCCAAGAGGCCTTCCCTGAATAAGCCCTCATTCCCTCTTTTTCCAGTCCCTCTGCATCACCCTGACTCAGGGTGCCCTTTATTCATCATCCCCCCAAACCCCATGTCATTTATCTACATACCCATAATTTATTTGTTTATATTAATGTCTGTCTTCCCCTCTAGGCCATTAGCTCCTTGTGGGCAGGAAATGTGCCTATTATATTGTTATGTTGTGCTCACTCAAGTTCTTAGTACAGTGCTCTGCGCATATTAAGCACTTAGTAAATTCGATTGGTAAGAATCCATGCCTGGGGGAAGATGGTCATCAGTACCAGCCCCTTCTCCCAGGCTTGCTGGTCAGTTGTACTCAAGGGTGGATTTGATGCAAGCCAGCCAGCCCTGCCATGCAGGATCAGAGTGATAAACAGCGTGAGAATTCAGGGGACCCACCAAGGCCACCCCTCAGAATGATGCTGTCGAATCATCGCCAGTTGGACAGCCTCACAAAGGGGTAAGATTAAATGACATTTACTGAGCTCCTACTTGGCATAATGAACTATATTAAACACCAACCAGCAGCACAGTCCCTGCCCACATTTCTGGCAGAGTCAGCCATTAACACATTTCAAATAAGGTTATCAAAGGTGTGACTTAGTGGAAAGAGCACGGGCTTGGGAATCAGTGGATGTGGGTTCTACTGTTGCCTCTGCTACTTGTCTGCTGTGTGATGTTGGGCAAGTCACTTCACTTTTCTGTGCCTCAGTGACCTCATCGTAAAACGGGGATTAAAGGTGTGAGCCCCACGTGGGACAACCTGATTACCCTGTGTCTACCCCGGTGTTTAGAACAGTGCTTGGCAAATAGTAAGTGCTTAACAAATACCACAATTATTACTAAAGGAAGTAAGTGAATAGCATACATACAACTTTGATAACTCCATTGCACTCCCCAGAAATACTTTCTTTGCCACTTAACTACTCTTTTACACTTGTAACATGAGTCTCTGGGTAGGTGCCAGAGAAATGTCCTTATATGCCACTCAAACTCAGAAACAGAAGGAGAAAAGATGAAATACCTCTGAAGATCTGAGAGAAGAAATGTTTAACAAGATCCAACGAGACTTGAAAAACAGGCTCTCTCAAATTTGAAGTGATGTGGGAAAGCCACGGAGACTGTGTTTAGCCTTCTAGCTCTGTGGGATAGTGGGTTTTGAGTTTGCATATTTAAATACTCGATTTGACTTGGTCTAGAATCTGGAGGGAAATTTTCGTGAGTCTCATGGTATTAGGGTATAGAGCCGACATTGATCATTCAGGCACAGTCCAATGAATCCATGTATTTGTGCTTCTCTTCTCAACTCCCTCTTTAAAGGGAAGCTGTCCTCCATCTGCAATTTAATTCAAATGGCCTGATTTCTTGCTGATTTGGAAGCTGATGGAGATGCACCTCAGGTTCATAGTCTGGCTGAGTGGAAATTATAAGGCAAGTTCAAAGTTAAAGGCATGAAAACTCTGACCTTATCAGAGAAACAACATAGCATAATTGGACCCACAATCTCAGTTCTGCCACTTGCCTTGGGCATGTTATTTAAATTTTCTGGGCCTCAGTTTCTTCATCTGTAAAATGAGGATTAAGTCATAGTCCCTTCTACTTAGATTGTGATTCCCCTTTTGGGAAAGGAACTGTGCCCAACCTGATTATCTTGGATCTACCCCAGTGCTTAGTGCAGTGCTTGGCACATAGTAAGCACTTAACAAATATCACTAGTATTAGAGAGAAGCAGTGTGGCTCAGTGGAAAGTATGCGGGCTTGGGAGTCAGAGGTCATGGGTTCGAATCCCAGCTCGGCCAATTGTCAGCTGTGTGACCTTGGGTAAGCCACTTAACTTCTCTGTTCCTCGGTTACCTCACCTGTAAAATTGGGATTAAGACTGTGAGCCCCATGTGGGACAACCTGATCACCTTGTATCCCCCCCAGTGCTTAGAACAGTGCTTTGCACATAGTAAGCGCTTAACAAATACCATTATTATTTTTATTATTATTAATATTATTACTGTTGTAGTTATTATCATTGTTATCACAATAAACTGGGCTAAACCATTCTGGGCACATGAGTGAAAAGGGCAGAGAAACCTTGGGCCAGTGGGGAATCATCCTTCAAACGTCACGTGGAGCTAAAGCTGCTGCACTTACCTAGTGGATAGAGCATGAGCCTGGGGTCAGAAGACCTGGGTTCTAATCCTGATCTGCCACTTGTCTGCTGTGTGACCTTGAGTGAATCACTTAACTTCTCTGTGCCTCAGTTTCCTCACCTGTAAAATGGGCAATATGTGCGTAAATGTGGTGTATCTCCTATGCATTTGGATCTTTACCCTCTGGGCTCTTGATATTCACTCCACCCTCAGCCCTAGCGCCTTGCTCAGACCAATCCATCCTGTCCTGATGGTCCAAGGCCTCTGTGAATTCTCAGTGTATTTCCAGAAGGAGGGAAAGAGGAATGGACCTGGCCAAGGAAAGATCAACCTGGAACTTGACCAGAGAGGGTAATTCCTCTTATTAAGAGCCCGAGCAGGAAGGACCAGCCCTGCAGAAGTAGCCGACCGACTCAGAAGGTGGAAGACAGTCTGAAACATGATCTCATTCTACTGCTCTCTGTCTGGTAATGAGCATAGCCTGCTATTTTAGGATCTTTCTAAGCCAAAAAATTAGAACACCCTTAGAGAAAGAAAAACAAAAGCTGGTTAGAAACTCAGAGGGATTTTTGACTTGCCAAATGCAAGGCAGGTGTGAATTAGAATTTGGCTCCTACAGACTACCTGAAACAGATGATAAAATGTTTGAAATCTCCCCAAGTATCAGCAGGAACAGCATTTGGGAAACATTAGTGTCGGCCTTTCTCTCTGATTTCTCCCACCTTCCTGAATGGATGCTGCTTTATGTCTTTCACTTCTTGAAAATGTGCCTGAGACCTGATGTTTCTTTCCTCCAAGATAAGATCAGGAAGTCTCAAATCCTGGGCAGGTGCCTAGCTGGATGATGAGGAAAGGAACAATTCCTCAGTCTTCAAGATCCCAGAGGCAGGAGCTGGTGGATAGATCAGTGACATTTATTGAGCACTAAAATAAAGCTGAATTTGTAGACACAATACCTGCCCACAAGGACTTTATGGTAACAGGGCAGAGATGCTCTTTAGGAAACTCCACCTTCATTCATGCATTCATTCATTCAATCATATTTATTGAGCATTTACTGTGTACAGAGCATTGCACTTGGGAATTACAATTCAGCAACAGAGACAATCCCTGCGCCCAACTAACTCACAGTCTAGAAGGGGGGAGACAGACATCAAAACAAGTAAACAGACACCAGTAGCATCATTATAAATAAATAGAATTATAATTATAAATATGTACATATATACACAAGTGCTGTGGGGAAGGAAGGGAGGTAAAGGGAGTGAGTCAGTGCAATGGGGAGGGGAGGGGGAGCAGAGAAAAAGGGGGGCTAAGTCTGGGAAGACCTCCTGGAAGAGGTGAGTTCTCAGTAGGGCTTTGAATGGGGGAAGTGTGTTAGTTTGGTGGATTTGAGGAGAGAGGGCATTACAGGCCAGAAGTAGGATTTGGGCCCAGGGTCGATGGTGGGACAGGTGAGAACGAGGCTCAGCAAGGAGGTTAGCGGCAGAGGAGCTGAGGGTGTGGGCCGGCCTGGAGAAGGAGAGAAGGGAGGTGAGGTAGGAGGGGACAAGGTGATGGAGAGCTTTGAAACCAATAGTGAGGAGTTTTTGCTTGATAAGGAGGTTGATAGGCAACCACTGGAGATTTTTGAGGAGGGGGCTGTTATGACCAGTACGTTTCTGTAGAAAGATAATCCGGGCAGCAGAGTGAAGTGCAGACTGAAGCGGGGAGAGACAGGATGTTGGGAAATCAGAAAGGATGCTGATGCAGTAATCCAGTTGGGATATGATAAGAGATTGTACTAACATACACTAACTATCCACTAACTATCTCCTAGTCTAAGTGTTTGCTCTCCTTCTGTCATTGATTAGTGACTGTGAGTTCTTTCTCTCTTTGATTCCAAGAGATATTCATTTCCATTCAGTACTGGATACTTCTACCAAGGTCCGGCAAGTGAAAATTCCCCAAACTACCCTTAAGAGAATGGCAGACAAAATGATTGGATTTTGTGCTGTGTCCAAGAGAGTAGGAAATCAGGACTCTGTAATCAATCAATCAGTGGCATTTAATGAGTCCGTACAGTATGCAGAGCACTGTACTAAGCATTTAGCAGAGTACAATAGAACAGAGTTGTTAGGCACATTGCCTGCCCACAACAAGCTTACAGTCTAGAGAGAGAGACAAACATTAACATAAATATTTTATAACAAATATTTTATAGATATGTACATAAGCCAGTATGAAAATAAATACCTCCAGTATTACAGTATGATTCACTGCAACAGCATAATAGTCTAAAAACAGACCAATAACCCTGATTTTGAGTAATTTTTTTCCCAGAAATGGCCTGTTTCTATCCATATAGTCCTGTGCAAGGCAGTTCCTAAAGGAATTCCTCAGACACAGAAATGGTGACCCTCTCTGACACAGGAGTCATCTTTCAAAATGAAAGCTCCCTGGAATCTCAATTTGGCTGCCAGGTAAGACCACCTTCTCCTTGACACCAGTTTTTTTTTTCTCTCTCTCTCTGTCTCTCTCTCTCTGTCTCTCTCTCTCTCTGTTTTATTGTTTTCCCTCCCTTTCTATCATCTAACATGACTTTTTAAATTATTCTCCTATTTCTCTGTGGCTCCCTTGTGATTCTGAATCACCCTGTATTTTTTGAAGGCTTACAAAGTGTAGAGAAGTGTATTATGTACTTCAGAAAGTACAGTACAACAGAGTTAGTATTGCAAATGCAATCCCTGCCCACAAGGAGTTTACAGTTTACACATTTTCTGCCCTCAGGGAATTTACAATATAATAGGGAACACAAACAGATCAATGCTTACAGAGAAGCAGCATGGCCTGGAGGATACAGTAAGGCATGGTAGTCTGAAAGCCCTGAGTTCTAATCCCAGTTCCACCACTTGTCTGCTGTGTGACCTTGGACAAGTCATTTAACTTGTAGGTGCCTCAGTTCCCTCATATGTAAAATGGGGCTCAAGATTGTGAGCCCCATGTGGGACATGAACTTTAATCAGGTTTCTAGCCTGATTAAATTGTATCTACCTCAGAACTTGCTACAGAGTAGGCACTTAAAAAAGGTCATTAAAAAAATAGTGGTAGCAGGAAGAAGAGCCAGGATATAACAAGTAATTCAAATATATTAGAATAAAATAGAATAGAATATACAAATAAATGTGCACATCTAGGTTTTAGGCTCATTATGGGCAGGGAGCATGTCTGCTGATTCTGTTATATTGTACTTCACCAAGCACTTATTACAATGCTCTATGCATAGTAAGCACTTGATAAATATCACTGATTGATTGATTGATTGATCTACATAAAAAGTATTGAGGATAGGGATAAAATACAGAAACCCTAAGGGTCTCAGTGGGTTGACAGGACTGGATTATCGTGATTTCATCGAGGAAGACGTCCTGGAGGAGGAGTTGGGTTATTCAGAGGGCTTTGAAGATGAGCAGTCCCAAGAAATTGGGGGCAGAGGGCAGGAGTGTGGTGGAGTTTCAATCTGGGGGAACAATGGGACTGAGGATTGCCTAGAAACTGCCTGGCCACCTGGGTGAAACAAGCTCAATATGGGCAAGAATCACAACTCCATTATACTCCATTATATTGTACTTTCCCTAGCACTTTGCTCAGTGCTCTGCACACAGTAAGTTCTCAACAAATATCATTGATTGATTAATTAATCGATCGATTGATCAAGATAACACCAGGTAGGAAAAGAGAAGGGAGGCCTCATAGGAGACCTCAGAGATGTGGGGGGATGGACTCAGGGCTCAGGAGGTCAGGGTGTGGGGTGTATGTGCAAGAGCTGAGTTTTCCTTGGTTTGCAACTCTATTTCAAACCGAAACACATGGCTCTAAACGACCACTGAGAAGTCATCAGAGGAGCCTTTTGAGAAATAGCTTATGTTTTAATCCACAGTCAAACAACCAATAGATGGTATTTATCAAGCACTTAATGTGTGCAGAACACTGTACTAAATGCTTGGGAGAGTACAATGTAACAGAGCCCATCTTCAAGGACTTATTTGGCCAGGTGATGTTAAGAGGGTGGGGGACAGTAGCCTCTATTGATTGGGGTCATTTACAAATCAGCTATTATTTGAGGATAATTAAACTGGCCATTATGTTGGAAATAAAATCACATAACCTGTGCCTTCTTCCTCTGGAGACCAGCTGTCTATAATGTTTCTCCATCTCTGGGCAGAGGTATCAGTGGCACAAGCATTTCTTCTCAAGCTCTGCAGCCCTCTTTTCCCCGACGCACTTTCCCTTCTGTGTCATCTACGCACTTGGGAGCTTCCCAAGCGCTTAGTACAGTGCTCTGCACACAGTAAGCGCTCAATAAATACGATTGATTGAATGAATGAATGAATGAATAACCTTTGGACATTTGATATTGGCCCCACCCAAACCCATAGAACTTTATATTGTAAATCATTTATTTATTTAAATTAATGCCCATCTCCTCCTCTAGACCATAAGCTCATTATGGGTAGGCATCGGGTCTGCTAGTTTTGATGTATTGTACTATCCCTAGCCTCCTCTCAGGGTCCCACCTGGAGAGTTTCCAGTACTCTATCAGTCACGACTACAGGAGGGAGAGTCAAGTAAAGGCATGCCCCCCATTCCACTCCTATCTTGGGCAGTGGTTATTGAGTGGAAGGCAATCTGCTACAAGTCAAAACTCACCGGGGCAGCAGTGGCATGGGCTAGAGTCGAGGGCAGAGACTTGTTTACTGCATGGAAGGAGGCAGTGGTAAACCATTTATGTATTTTAACCAAGAAAACTCTATGGATATGCTACAAGAATGATTGTAGATGGAAGCGGGGTGTTCTGGGAGAGATGTGTCCATGGCGTCGCTATGATTTGGACACGACTCGACAGCAGAAGACAACAACAACTATCCCAAGTGGTTAGTGAAGTGCTCTGCACATAGTAAGTGCTCAATAAATATCACTGATTGAATGTCTGGCTTGACTCCACACCTGATACTAGCATAAAAAACAGGGGAAGGCAATGGCTGACTTTCCTGCTGTCTTTTTTCCAAAGGAAGCCATTGTGCTTGGACTAACTGCACACAGGACTTGGGAATCTGTGTTCAAGCATTTTCAGAAACTATGAGGCAATGAATCCAGTTCTCATTCCTTGATTTCACATTTCACTCCTTTATTCAGATCAATGATTGAAGCAGTTCCCTGGGAGGCCAGGAAACTTTCAAGCTTTTCTCTGATTGCACTGGTGTCTTAGAGAGGGCTGGCATTTGAGTAGGGCAGGATTTCCCTAGTTCAACTGTGAGGTGGTTTCCTTTGGTACTTGGTTTATGAGGGCTGGACCCCTGATTGGTAATTCAGTTTTAGTATTGTAGAGTCCAATCATCATCGTCATCATCATCATCAATCGTATTTATTGAGCGCTTACTATGTGCAGAGCACTGTACTAAGCGCTTGGGAAGTACAAATTGGCAACATATAAAGACAGTCCCTACCCAACAGTGGACTCACAGTCTAAAAGGAGTCCAATGAGGAGGTATATGGAGGTTTAAGGAGGTATATATTTGTAAAGATTTATTACTCTATTTTACTTGTACATATTTACTATTCTATTTATTTTGTTAATGATGTGCCTATAGCTGTAATTCTATTTATTCTGATGATTTTGACACCTGTCTACATGCTCTCCTTTGTTGTCTGTCTCCCCGTTCTAGACTGTGAGCCCGTTGTTGGGTAGGGACTGGCTCTATATGTTGCCAACTTGTACTTCCCAAGCACTTAGTACAGTGCTCTGCACACAGTAAGCATTCAATAAATATGACTGAATGAATGAGTAAATAACTGACCTGCAGCTCCCCAGTAGACTGTGAACTCGTTTTGGGCAGGGAATGTGTCTGTTCATTGTTGTATTGAACTCTCCTAAATGCTCTGTACAGTTCTCTGCACACATTAAGTGCTCACTAAATATGATTGAATGAATGAATGAACCTCTCTCAGCCATTCCCATGGCCTTGAAGGATGTAGAAATACCATTACTACTATAACTACAATACCACTATTACTATTAATAGTAGTAGTAGCAATATCCTCTAGATGTAAACTTGTTAAGGGCAGGGAATGTGTCTGTTTATTGTTGTACTGTACTCTCTCAAGTGCTTAGTATAGTACTCTGCAAACAGTAAGAGCTTAATAAATATGATTGAATGAATGAATAAATAACCTACCTGCAGCTCCCCAGTAGACTGTGAACTCGATGTGGGCAGGGAATGTGTCTGTTCATTGTTGTATTGAACTCTCCCAAGAGCTCTGTACAGTTCTCTGCACACATTAAGTGCTCACTAAATATGACTGAATGAATGAATGAACCTCTCTCAGCCATTCCCATAGCCTTGAAAGATGTAGAAATATTATTACTACTATAGCTCTAATACCACTGTTACTATTAATAGCAGTAGTAGCAGTACCCTCTAGATGTAAGTTTGTTATGGGCAGGGAAAGTGTCTGTTTATTGTTGTACTGTACTCTCTCAAGTGCTTAGTATAGTACTCTGCAAACAATAAGAGCTTAATAAATATGACTGAATGAATGAATAGTAGTAATAATTACTATAATTATAATGATAGTATTTTTTATTTGCCATTTTTATGGTATTTGTTTTGTGGTTACTATATGGTAGGCACTGTAATAAGCACTGGAGTTGACACAAGCTAATCAGGTTGGATACAGTCCCTGTCACATAGGACTCACAATCTTAATCCCCATTTTACAGATGAGGTAACTGAGGCTTTGGGAAGTGAAGTGGCTTAGCCAGAATAGCAGGCAAGTGGCAGAGCTGGGCATGGCAGAGCTGGGATTAGAATTCAGGTGCTCTGACTCTCAGGCCAGTGTTCCCTCTATTTGGCCACGCCACTTCTCCACTTAACGGTCTGCCAAGCATTTAGCTAAGCACTGGGGTAAATACAATAATAATAACAATAATAATGGTATTTGTTAAGCCCTTACTATGTGCCAGGCACTGTTCTAAACAATGGGGTAGATACAAGCAAATAGGATTGGACACAGTCCCTGTCCCACGTGGGGCTCATAGTCTCAATCCCCATTTTACAGGTGAGGTAACTGAGGCCCAGAGAACTGAAGCGACTTGTTCAAAGTCACACAGCAGACAAGTGGCATGTGTCTGATCTGATCTTCTTTTATCTACCCAAGCACAGTGCTTGACCCATAATAAGTGCATAGTAAGTATAATAATAATAATAATATCAATAATAGAATAATAACAGTCATGATAAGATGAGGAGGAGGAAAAAGGAGAGGGAGGAGGAGGAAGGAGAAGGAGGAGAAGGAGGAAAAGGAGGAGGAGGAGGAAGAGAAGAAGATATTGAATGAATGAAGAAGGAGAAGGAGAAGAACAAGAAGAACAACAACCAAAAAAAAGCATGTTAACATGAAAAGATAAATTTTAGTGCATTATCCAAAATTATCAAGGTTGGTTGTAAGATGGGAGCAATCTGGAAATGTGGGAAATATCCCCGCCAATGTTGAGTGTAAATAGGCTCTGCCGCTTTGCCCTTCTGTTTGCTGAAACTCCATTTCTCCCCACTGTGAACAGGCAGCTTGAATTGGCAACTGAGTGGCTCAGATCAGCACTCAGACTCTACGTGAACAGTGGGGTAGGAGGTAAAAATGATTCCTCACCCATCCTAGTACTTAATTCAAGGAAGAATCCTGTTCCCAGTGGCAAAGAGAAAGAAATGATATGATTTGTTCTGCCTTCATCCCTCTAAAGATGGGTTCCTGAAGAGGCAGAAATCCCTCCTCAAAATAATTGGACTTAGAGTGAGACTTTAGTGAAACCTAATACCTTTTCCATGTTCCAATGGGAGTCCTTCACCTTGGCGCTGTGGAATTCAATGAATAGCAACTCTTCTATTTATCATGATTTTAATAAAAATTGAGGTATCTTTCAAGCAATTATTATGTCCTAATCACTGTACTAAGCACCACAGTAGGTCCAAGATAAACTGGTCAGACACAGTCACTATCCCTCTGTCCAACTGAAGGGAGATAACAGATACTTAATCCCCCTTTTATAGATGAGAAAACTGAGGCAAATAAAAATTTTGTAACTTGTCCAAAGTCACACAGCAGGTGAGTAGCAATGCTAATATTAGAACCCAGGTCCTCTGACGCTCGGGCCCAAGATCTTTCCACTAAGACACTCCGTTTTCTTATATAAATTCATAAATTTTGATCTTGTCCCCCATTCATCCTGCATCATGCTGGTATGAGGAGTATTAACCCTTTCCATCTCTCCTCTCCAAAAGCTTCTCCATCCCCCTAATCACTTTGACCTTTGGTCCTTTGATCATTTGAGGGCCAAATACTGTTTAACTGACAAGGCCCACCTATTGAGTGAAGGAGCCAATCTATTTCTCCCTACCCCTCGTGATTATTTATTAATGAATCATGGCCGACCCTGACTTTTGTATGGCATATTGAGAGCCTAATGGCACATTGCTGCTTTGATTTTTCAACAGACTCTCGTTCAAATGCTTTTACACAGAAACAGTGAGCCACAATTAAAAAGAGAAGGTTCTGCCCTCATTCACTTGATCGTTCAGAAGAAATGAGTCTGTGTTGTCGATTGGTTCTTTATAGGTTCCACCATTCCCTATTAACATCAATAGATTTAGTTGCACTTCTATTGAAAGACTGTCCTGGATGCACCATTTGGAAGTGACCCACCTCTTCCTGAAGCAATTGCTTGTTATTCTTGAAGCTGCGTGTGTTCTAAAATAGTCTTTAATTAACAACGGCAGCCTTTCCCCACCTCTCATTAGTACACTGATCACTAAATCCCCTCATGCCCTAGAGAGAGAGGTAACCTGGAGCTGACCCTATTAATTAATCAATCAATCAATTGTATGTATTGAGTGCTTATGTTTTGCAGAACAATGTACTAAGCATTTGGGAGAATACACTACAACAGAGTTATTCATTCATTCAATCATATTTATTGAGCACTTACTGTGTGCAGAGCACTGTACTAAGCACTTGGGAAGTACAGGTTGACAAGATATAGAGATGGTCCCTACCCAACAACGGGCTCACAGTCTAGAAGGGGGAGACAGACAACAAAACATGTGGACAGGTGTCAAGTCGTCAGAACAAATAGAATTAAAGTTAAATGCATGTCATTAACAAAAGAAATAGAACAGTAAATATGTACAAGTAAAATAGAGTAATAAATCTGTGCAAACATATATACAGGTGCTGTGGGAAGGGGAAGGAGGTAGGGCTGGGGGGAAAGAGGAGGAGGAGAGGAAAAAGGGTCGGTAGACATGTTCCCTGCCCACAACGAGCTTACACTCTAGGGGGATTCTTGCAGTAGAACTCCCTCCCTTGCTTGTTGCTAGGGCCAATTCCAGTTTGGTATTATTATTATTATTAATAATAATAATAATAATAATAATAATGATGACTTTTGTTAAGCACATATTATGTGCCAAGCACAGTTCTAAGTGCTAAGGTAAATACAAGGTAATCAGGTTGTCCCACGTGGGGCTCACAGTCTAAATCCCCAATTTACAGATGAAGTAATTGAGGCCCAGAGAAGTTAAGTGGCATGCCCAAAGTCACAAAGCTGACAAGTGGCAGAGGCAGTATTAGAACCCACAACCTCTGACTCCCAAACCCAGACTCTTTCCACTAAGCCATGCTGCTTCTCTTGGCAGGGTGATCCACACCCAGGTGGGAGGATGTAAGGGGCAGGTGATAGGAAGGGTGAGTCAGGACTTTGGAAAGAGCAGGGGATAATGGAGCCCACTGATTGACTTCTCCCTTCCAATCAGAGCAATGGGGGCACTGGGCCATGTGGGCTAGTGATGTGCCCTGCTGGAGTCTCCTTGCCCCCCAGCTGCATCTGTTCTTCACTCTCAGCTACTGCTTCCCAGGGAGCCTCTCTAAATTCCAGACATGGGGAAAGACACTCTTCCCTTTTATTCCCAAGGTAAGAATTTGGCAACATTTCCTAGGAAGCAGCAGCTTCAGCAGGTGTAATGGGAGATTGGGTCTTAAAAAGGCCAAGCGGGGCACATGTTTTTTTTTTCCCTTTCTTTCTCTTTAGGCATGGTGTGGTGGAGGGCTACATTTCTCTTCACTTTTCCCAGACATCTGGACATGGCTTGCTCTACTAAGAGGTCTGTGTCTGGCTATTATTTAATAATAATGTTGGTATTTAAGTGCTTACTATGTGCCAAGAACTGTTGTAAGTGCTGACTAATGATGGCATTTGTTGGTCACTTGGGGAAGCAGCGTGGCTCAGTGGAAAGAGCCTGGGCTTTGGAGTCAGAGGTCATGGGTTTGAATCCCAGCTCCACCACATGTCTGCTGTGTGACCTCGGGTGAGTCACTTTACTTCTCTGAGAACCTCAGTGACCTCATCTGTAAAATGGGGATGAAGACTGTGAGCCCCACGTGGGACAACCTCATCACCTTGTATCCCCCCCCAGCACTTAGAACAGTGCTTTGCACATAGTAAGTGCTTAACAAATACCATTATTATTATTTGTTAAGTGCTTACTATGTGCAAATGACTGTTCTAATAACTGGGGAGGATACAAGGAATCAGGTTGTCCCCTGTGGGACTCACAGTCCTAATCCCCACAGTCTTAATCCCCATTTTCCAGGTGAGGTAACAGACACAGAGAAGTTAAGTGACTTGCCCAATGTCATACAGCTCACAATTGGTGGAACTGGGTGTTGAATCCATGACCTTGGGCTCCCAAGCCCCAGCTCTTTCCACTGAGCTGCAAGCCTGTTCTTTTGAGGCTTGGTCACAACTGGGAAAGATGGAATAATAATAATGGTATTTTTTGAGTACTTATTATGTGCCAAGCACTGTATGAAGTGCTAGGGTAGGTACAAGTTAGGTTGGACACAATTCCTACCCCACATAGGACTCACACTCTTAATCCCCATTTACAGATGAGGTAACTGAAGCTCAGAGGAGTGAAGTGACTTACCCAAGGTCGCACAGCTGACATGCAGCAGAGCCAGGATTAGAACCCATGACTCCCACGCCCGTACTTTACCCACTAAACCATGGTGTCTCTCCAGGATGCTGGGTGTATCGCTACAATATCTTGGATAATATCAGGTATGTCTGCATGCCCTGAGATTTGCTGAAATATGCTCATAGGGGTGTTGGTGATTCCGGGAGACCTGTAAGTCTCCTCTTTTTCTCTTTGTTGCTGTCCAATGGTATCATATGCCAAGTGACTATTGAAAAATGGATCCTCTGTGTCTTGGTGGGGGTTGATGTGGACCTGTCTGATAGCCCTAGGTGGGGAAAGAGTCTTCCTGGGTTGGATGGGCTATGGAACTGATCTACTGAAGAGGTTATTCATGGTCTTATATACTTAAGCATTTTATGGTATCCTTAGTTTGTCCAATTATCAATCAGAGGCCTGCCAGTTATTTTTTGTGTGCTGACAGATGCTTGTAATAACCATTATTTAGGACTTTTTAGCCAACATTTTCTGAGGGGGATTCTGAGTCTGGGGGCCTAGCCAAAGGATGTGTTGAGTCCGGGGTCCCGCTTCCTTAGGCCAGTTGCAGATACTTGGCCACCCTGACTCAAGGATAATAATAATGATAATGGCATTTATTAAGTGCTTACTATGTGCAAAGCACTGTTCTAAGCACTGGGGAGGTTTTAAGGAGATCAGGTTGTCCCATGGGGGGCTCAGTCTTAATCCCCATTTTACAGATGAGGGAACTGAGGCACAGAGAAGTTAAGTGACTTGCCCAAAGTCACACAGCTGACAATTGGCAGAGCTGGGATTCAAACCCATGATCCCTGACTCCAAAGCCCATGCTCTTTCCACTGAGCCACACTGCTTCTCTAAACACTTGGGAGAGAACAATACAGCAGAATTAACAGACAGGGTTCCCACACATTCACAACTCCGCCTGTCCCATAGAATGGACTCAGCATAATATCATGAGGGCATTTGGAAATGCATTCCAACTTCCCAATCTAGAATTTCTCCAGGATTCCTCTGACCACCACTGTGTTCACCTCCCTGGTCCCTCTTCACACAGCTCCCCTCCCCACTCCTGCTGGGATTTGATGTCACTGATCTCTGCCACCTCCCCGCAGGCCTATGTCTGCCTCCTTCTTGTTGAGTCTGGAGCTGGCCTGCTCTCTGCACTTGAATTTCTTCATGGGGAGGAGCCCCAGGGACCTCAAGCTTTCTATCAGTGGGAAAATCCTTGTAATGGTTTGCCACTGAGTGAAGCCTGAGTTGAATGTCAGCTGCATGGAGAAGGGAAACAGCAGGAGGGAGAATTTAATCACTTGGTCACTTCAATTCTCTGTACCTCAGTTACCTCATCTGTAAAATGGGGATTAAGATGTGAGCCCCATGTGAGATATGAACTGGGTCCAATCTGATTGTCTTGGATCAACCCCTTTGCTATATACAGTGCCTGGCACATAGTAAGAACTCAACAAATACCCTAAAAAAACAAACCCTTCATAAGCTTCCCTGAATAGCCACATCTGGCCACATCTGTGCAAAAAGAAATGTTCGAGGCCCAGTCTCACACCAGCTTTGTAATAGTAATAATAATAATGATGGTATTTGCTAAGTGCTTACTATGTGCAAAGCACTGTTCTAAGCATTGGGGAGGTTACAAGGTGATCAGGTTGTCCCATGGGTGGCTCGCAGTCTTAATCCCCATTTTACAGATGAGGTAACTGAAGCATAGAGAAGTTAAGTGACTTGTCCAAAGTCACACAGCTGACAGTTGGTAGAGCTGGGATTTGAACCCATGACCTTTGACTCCAAAGCCCGGGCTCTTTCCACTGAGCGAACACTGCATTATGGACAGCTCTGCAATTATCACTGGATTTGTATTTCTGCAGGGATGCGTCCATGTGGTGTCCTTGGCCACTTCTTTAACTTGCATTTCTTTTTTTTTATGGTATTTAAGTGCTTCTTCCATGTAAATCATTGTACTAACCTCTGGGGTAGATACACTGTAATCAGGTTGGACACAGTCCATGTCCCACCTGAGGCTCACAGTCTTAATCCCCGTTTTACAGATGAGGTAACTGAGACACAGAGAAGTTAACGACCTAGGTCACAAAGCAGAGGTGCCCACATTCACAGGAACGTGCCTGGCCGAGGAGGATCATCAGGAGAGGCAGCAGGGGTGCCTGATCACATCCCGTGGGAAACAAAATTGGATTCTGGGCTCTCCTCCATACCTCCCCAACACCTGCACCCCAACCTGAAGTAATAGTTGGTAGAAGAAACTGACACATTGTTTCCACAGATTCAGAATGGAACAGCTTCCGGGTCCTTAGCTTTACATCTCTTGAAGTCTAGTATTCTTGTGTTCCCCTTCTGACTGGAAAGCCCCTCTCTGTGCCAAGTCATGGGTGTGGGCTGTGATAAGTTCTGCATGCTGACCTCTGTAAGCTCATTACAGGAGAGGAAGGTGACTGCTATTTCTGTTGTATTCTCTCCCAAGAGCTTAGAATGGTGCTCTGCACGTAGTAAGAGCTCAAATATGATTGATGGATTGATTTTTAGCACTGTGATCAAGTGTAGCATTCACCATTTGCGGTCTGGATGCTGATGGAGGGGCTGGCAGGTTGAGTTATCTTGGGGTGATGAGGCGGAACTCCAACTGCCAGCCCCGGTGTACTGTGGGAGAGGACAGCACCTGCAGCTTGAGGCCTCCTAGCTCAGGAGAGCTGGTGGCTAATGAAGCTGTTAATAATAATAATTGTAATTGTATTAAACACTTACTATGTGCCAAGCACTATTCTAAGTACTGGGGTAGATACAAGGTAATCAGGTTGTCCCACATAGGGCTCACAGTCTTCATCCCCATTTTACAGGTGAGGTAACTGAAGCACAGTAAAGTGACTTGTCCAAGGTCACACAGCAGACAAGTGATGGAGCCGGGATTAGAGCACACATCCTCTGACTCCCAAGCCCGTGCTCTTTCCACTAAGCCGTGCTGCTTCTCTGTTGATATGGCTTTTGGGGGACGCTTTGCATTTCTACCCTTCTGGCCACAGATCGCTGCTGACTGCCTTTATTCTGAATATTTGTTCTTGTCTCTTGTGCTGTTTTACTGTAGTTTCATTCCTCTTCCGGGAGGCAAGGGTGCAAGCTTGGTAAGACATCCAAGAACCTCCAGTGGTTGCCATCCATCTCCACAACAAACTCCTCACCATTGGCTTTAAAGCGCTCAATCACTTTGCCCCCTCCTACCTCACCTAGCTACTGTCCTATTACAACCCACCCTGCGCACTTTCCTTCTCTAATGCTAACCTACTCACTGTTCCTCAATCTTGTTTATCTCACCACCAACCTCTCACCCAGTCTTGCCTCTGGCCTGGAATACCCTTCCTCATCTGTAAACTGTGTACTAAGCACTTAGTACAGTGCTTGAACAGTGTAAGTGCTTAACAAATGCCATTATTATTATGGGCCATGCACTATTCTAAATACTGGGGTAGATACAAGGTAATCAGGCTAGTCCAGGCCCCACGTGGCTCACAGTCTTAATCCTCATTTTACAGACAACTATTCCACACCCCCCTCAACGACCACCTTAAATGTGTTATAGAAGACACATCTGCTCCGAGGCTCCATGACTAAGCCCTCTTTCCCTTTTCTTCCACTCCCTTCTGCGTCTCTCTGATCTGTTCCCTTTTATTTATCCCCCTCTCCTGGCCCCACAGCACTTATGTATGCATCTGTAATTTATTAATATTAACATCTGTCTCCCCCTCTAGACTATAAATTCAGGGAATATGTCAGTTATATGTACTCTCCCAGGCGCTTAGTACAGTGCTCTGCAAACAGCACTCAAATATGATCGATTGACTGACATCCCCATAGCACCACGGGCGTGCTCTCCGCAGGCCTTTTCTGAAGCCAGAGTTGACCTTTTCACTCATCCCCAGCTGTGATCCACGTGGCAGGGTGAGGGCAGAGCTCAAGCCAAGTTTTCTAGCATTTGCAGTTACTCAATCACAAAAGCTCCCTGATCTCGAAAATGGAAAACATGCCCTTCTTTTGAGGATGACATAAATTGGAGAAGGATAAGATGCTTTTGTTCAAAGATTTTTTTTCCAAATCACAAACTGGGCTGAGACTCCACTCCACTTGGAGTAGGTTGGAGGGTGAAAACTGAAATTAGAAAGCCATTTCCTCACAACTCCTGAATCTGCTGCGTTGGCTGAACCCTGGTGGGTTTGGTTTGGGCTGGTGAGGGTTGAAACTCGCCAAAGAGCAAGGTGGGTTTATGGGATGACTGGAGAGGGGCATGTGATCTCATAATTTAAAAAAAGGGAGTGGGGTCTAAAAAGCAGTGTTGCTTAGTAGAAAGAGCATGGGCCTGGGAATCAGAAGACCTGATTTCTGATTCCCGAGACTGCCACTTTTCTGCTGGGTGACCTTGAGCAAGTCACTTCACTTCTCTGTGCTACAATTACCTCATCTGTAAAATGGGGATTAAGACTGTGAGCCCCATGTGTGACAGGGACTGTGTCCAACACTATTAGTTTGTAACCACCCAACTATTTAGTACAGTGCTTTAACAGTGTAAGTGCTTAACTAATGTCATTATTATTATGTGCTAGGTACTATTCTAAGTGATGGGGTAGATACAAGGTAATCAGGTTAGAGTCCAGGTCCCACATGGCTCACAGTCTTAATCCCCATTTTACAGATGAGTGAACTGAAGCACAGATGTTAAGTGACTCACCGAAGGTCACACAGCAGACAAGTAGAGGAGCTGTGACTAGAACCCAGGTCCTTTTGACTCCAACGCTCATGCTTTATCCATTAGGGCATGCTTCTTCTCTGTCTCAGTTTTCCCCATCTGCAAAATGGGTATTCAATACCAGTTCTCCCTCCTACTTAGACTGTGAGTCTCATGTGGGACCTGACACTTAGTACAGTGCTTGGCACACACATACTCTAGATACCACAATTGTTAGAAAATATCCTGTACATAGGATAAATCTCTCCACTATACTAAGTTTCTATCTATTCCAGTGTTTGATGTTTGGCACCAGAAAGTACTTAAAAATTGCCACCATTACTAGGACTCACTGGGTGGTCTGAAAAACTCCCTTGACCTCTCCAGGTGAAAATCTCAAGCTGTAAAATGGAACCAATGAAGCTTCACTTTGCTAAGGGCAAGGCGATGTTGTTTTCCTGCTCTTGGGGGGGAATTACTGTCTAGCAAATCTAACACATCCCTCAGAATAATAATAATAATAATAATAATGGCATTTATTAAGCGCTTACTATGTGCAAAGCACTGTTCTAAGCACTGAGGATGTCACAAGGTGATCAGGTTGTCCCACGGGGGGCTCACAGTCTTAATCTCCATTTTACAGATGAGGTAATTGAGGTACAGAGAAGTTAAGTGACTTGCCCAGGGTCACACAGCAGACAAGTGGTGGAGTCAGGATTTGAACCCCTGATTTCTGACTCCAAAGCCTGTGCTCTTTCCACTGAGCCACGCTGCTTCCCCAATAATAATGATGGCATTTATTAAGCACTTACTATGTGCAAAGCACTGTTCTAAGCGCTGGGGAGGTTACAAGGTGATAAGGTTGTCCCACGGGGGGCTCACAATCTGAATCCCCATTTTACAGATGAGGTGACTGAGGCACAGAGAAGTGAAGTGACTTGCCCAAAGTCACCCAGCTGACAATTGGCGGAGCTGGAATTTGAACCCATGACCTCTGACTCCAAAGCCCAGGCTCTTTCCACTGAGCCATGCTGCTTCTCAGAAGGGAAGCAGCACGGATTTCTTTGCATCTGCAAGTATTTAAGTGGTGGGGCTGGGTTAGACCCCAGGTCTCTGACACTTCTATACTGTGAGCCCACTGTTGGGTAGGGACCATCTCTATATGTTGCCAACTTGTACTTCCCAAGCGCTTAGTACAGTGCTCTGCACACAGCGCTCAATAAATACGATTGAATGAATGAATGTCTGACATGGTGAGGAGGATAATAGCAGGGATGAGCAGGTATCCGGACTGTCCAGGCACAAGTTCCCAAGGACCATCCTCCTCCAAACATGTCATCCATGCCCCTGTAAATTTGGGAAGATAGCCAGTAGGCGGCTAACTCTTAGGTTGCTCCAAAGCAATAGCATAAAGTGCACATCTCGCAGTGGATATGCCTCAGCAGATGTTGAGGGAAGTGATTTAGAGTAAAAAGTATTCATCCTTCTTTGAGAAAGGAGGGCCTGAGGAAGAGCAGTGAACCTCACTGTGTCTGTGAAGATCACTTGGGGTCATAAGCAAGAAAATTGCACTTTGTAAACTCACATCTGTTGACTTTTTTTTCCCCATGTGTGGTAGCAAGAGAGCAAATGTGGAAAGAAACAAATACCCAGAAGTCTGCTACCTCCTCTTCCTACCATACTAAGCACCAGGGAATTAAAAGCTAATCAGGTTGTAGATGGTCTCAATCCCACATGGTACTCATAGTCTAAGCCTGTGGCTGCAGGTAGGTCCACAGTCCATTACAGGAAGCAGCGTGGCTCAGTGCAAAGAGCACGGGCTTTGGAGTCAGAGGTCATGGGTTCAAATCCGGCTCCACCAATTGCCAGTTGTGTGACTTTGGGCAAATCACTTAACTTCTCATCTGTAAAATGGGGATTAAGACTGTGAGCCCCCTGCAAGACAACCTGATCATCTTGTAACCTCCCCAGCGCTTAGAACAGTGCTTTGCACATAGTAAGTGCTTAATAAATACCATTATTATTATCAGAGCCTATCTATAAATATACATACAGGAAAATACAATACTGAGCACGATATTAGCATACACATACTGATGAAAATTCTCTATTTGTCTATTTGAAACTGGTTGCCCCAATATCCATCAAACTTCCCACGTATGGCAGTGCACCACCTGGAAATGTAGGTGGTGCACTCCCCTAACTGGGAGTTCCTCAAGGTTTATTTCTAGGTCCCCTTGTATTCTTCATCTACACTCACTCCCTTGGGGAACTCATCCACGCCCATGGCTTCAACTACCACCTCTATGAGGATGATTTCCAAAACTCCATCTCCAACCTTGATCTCTCTCCCACTCTGCAGTCTTACTTTTCCTCCTTCCTTCAAGACATTGCCACTTGGTTGTCCTGCGGAAACCTCAAATTTAGCATATCAAAAACAGAACTCCTTATCTTCCCACCCAATACCTATTCTCTCCTTGATTTTTTTTTTCCCCCCATCACAGTACACAACATCATCATTACTCCAGTCTCACAAACCCATAACCTTGGCATTATCATCGACTAATCTCTTTTTCAAGCTACAGAACATCAATAAAATCTGCCTTTTCCTCTTCATCCAAACTGCTACCACGTTAATCCAACCATTTACCATATCCTGCCTTGATAACTGTATCAGCCTTCTTGCTAACCTCCCTGCCTCGGGTCTATAGTTTACTCTGCTGCACGAATCATTTGTCTTTAAAAATATTCAGTTCATGTTTTCCCCCTCTTCAAGAACTCCAGTGATTGCCTGTTCACCTCAGCATCTAACAGAAGCTCCTTACCATTGGCTTGAAAACACTCAATCACCTTGCCCCTCCTACCTCGCCTTACTGCTCTCCCAATAAAACCCAGTCAGCACATGGCTCCTCTAATGCCAACCTACTCACTATACTTTGGTCTCTCATATCTCACCACTGACATCTCGCCTTCGTCCTGCTTCTGGCCTGGAACTCCAACCCTCTTCAAATCTGACAGACAATTACTTTTCCCACCTTCAAAGCCTTATTGAAGGCACATCTCTTCCAAGAAGCCTTCCCTGACTAGGCCATCATTTCGTCTTCTTCCACTCCCTTTTGCGTCGCCCTGATGGGTTTCCTTTATTCACAGTGCTTGGCTCATAGTAAGTGCTTAACTAATACCATCATCATTATCATTCACAGAAAATAATACTTTTGCATAACCTCATAGGAAAGAACTATGTGGATTTTTATCTTATCAGCAATGAATCAGAAATATTATTTCCCCAAAGACAAATCAGCCATGCAAGAAAGAACATCATTACTGAATTCATAAACTTAGCACTATTATGTAAATGAAATTCCAACCAAAATTTTTTTGCAGATGCCCTAAAGCCCTAAATGTCCATTTACAATATGGTTACCACTTGGTAAAAACCCAAGTGTTATATATGTAGTGTATGTGTGTGTGGTAAATCCTTTGATTAAAAAAAGTTGGATAATTTGACTCTACTGTAGTTGAAAATGTTTGTTTAGCATTAATTAAAGGAATCTGGAAAGTACTGTGAAATTAGAATTTTGATTGGAATTTGGGCTGAGGGCAAATGTTATTTTTATTTCAATAAGCTCCTCATGGAGACAGAAGGTCTAACTCATGAACCATGAAGAGGAGGATGAAAGCAATGAGAATGATTTGGTTTGTGTATTTTCAGGAAGGATGAGCAAAATAAGCTTTGATTATGCAGGCACTGTTATCCGAAGATGGGAAACTCAGCATGTAATGTCCATTTAAGAGTTCCTAAGTACAACAGGAGCAATAGGAGGTAATATTTCCAACCCTCAATAATTCAGGCCAATAGGCCACGGCGAAAGTTAGCAGAACTTTTTCTAGGCTTGTGTGCTGAGGACATTTACACTAAATAAAAGGAAATATTAGCCAAACTTAGAAACATGGGAACTAGAGCACTTCAAGCAGCTGACATGTCAATGGATGTTTTAGCATCTAGAATCCAACCACAGTCAGCTGAAGGGACAGAGAACAAGCAAAGGTTTAGTATCAGAAGAATATCCTCTAGACTGTGAATTCCTTTGTGGGCAGGGGATATGTCTACCAACTCTGTTATGATATGCTGTCCCAAGTGCTTAGTACAATACTCTGCACACAGTAAGTGCTACAATACCAGAGATTGATTATAGGTGAGGCAGAGAGTGCAGACAAACTGACATTTTTTTCTTAAGGCAGGGTAGGATTTGTCATCTCAGTCATTCATTCAATCGTATTTATTGAGCGCTTACTGTGTGCAGAGCATTATACTAAGCGCTTAGTCCTGTCTACTTGAGCTTTCCAAGATTTCAACTTTGAGCTGGAGGGAGAAGTTCAACTCTGTCCAGTGGAAAAGCAGTTTTTTTTTGCCCTTGCTGAATCCATTCAAAGAAGAACTTTAAATGAAGCCAGGGAGAGTGGTCATCCATGAGCTGTGAGAGAACAGTCAATCTTTGACAAATTGAGAAAGCCTCACCCTGCAGGAGTTTTCTCACCCTCCTGGCTAGAGAAGGGGTAGCCCAAGGATCCCGATGGTGTCAGGTGGGCAACCTCTCTCCCTCACACTCAGCCCTGTCGTCCTGGTGTTGGGGGTCCTTTAGGAGGCTTACCCTCCTGCTACTGCCACAGTGTTGTCTGTGCCTCGGTTACCTCATCTGTAAAATGGGGATGAAGGCTGTGAGCCCCATGTGGAACAGAGACTGTGTCCAACCTGATTTCCTTGTATCTCCCCCAGTGCTTAGAACTGTGCCCAGCACATAGTAAGTGCTTAATAAATGCCATCATCACCAGTAGGTTTAAAATTAGCTACCTTAGAATATTGGGCAGGCCAAAATTATCTGTAGGTTTAAAATTTAGTAAAAGTTAGGAGGCAAGAAGGAAAATGTTAGGCGGAAAAGTTAGGATTGCTGGAAGGATTGAAGTTAGGATTGGAGAAGCAGCATGGCTCAGTGGAAAAGGCATGGGCTCTGGAGTCAGAGGTCATGGGTTCAAATCCCAGCTCTGCCAACTGTCAGCTGTGTGACTTTGGGCAAGTCACTTAACTTCTCTGTGCCTCAGTTACCTCATGAAAAATGGGGATTAAGACTGTGAGCCCCACGTGGGACAACCTGATCACCTTGTAATCTCCCTAGCCCTTAGAACAGTGCTTTGCACATAGTAAGTACTAATAAGTGCCATTATTATCAGTATTATTATATGGGTCTATTCCAATAGGACTTCAAGTTCTCTCTAAGAGGATTTGTGGACAGAGAAGTTTCATGTTTGGTGTTTCTATAGTGCTTGACCTTTAATTTTCTCCTCACCATTAAGGCTATTGAGATGGCTAGAACCATTATATGGGTTCTAATCTTGCCACTTCCACTTGTCTGTTGTGTGATCGTGGGCCGTCTCTGAGCCTGTTACGTTATCTGTAAAAATGGGGATTTAGACTGTGTATCCCATGAGGAACAGGGACTAAACCCAACCCAATTTGCTTGTATTCATCAGATTTGATTGTTTTAGTACAGTGTCTGTCACACAGTAAGTGCTTAACAAAAAACATCTGTATTATTATTATTACTATTACAAAGGACTGAGAGTTAAAATACCTGGGTTCCAATTCCGGCTCTGTCAGTTACCTGCTGTGTGACCTCGGGCAAATGACTTTGTCTGCCTCAGTTTTCTCTTCTATAAAATGGGAATTCAATCTCTGTTCTCCCTCCCACTTAATCTCTGAGCCCAATGTTGGGAAGGAACTGTGTCTGATCTGATTATCTTATGTGTACCCTAGTGTTTAGTTTGGTGCTTGGCACGTAGTGCTTAGGAAATACCACTCTTATGGTTATTAGCTCCCCTCTGCGGGCTGATTATTCTCCCAACCGGGGAGTCCCATGTGCACTTACATGGTTACACTCAAAATTCTGGATTTGGATTAATCAAAGGCTGCTAACCAGTCCAATCACTTAGCTACTGTGGTTTGTTTGGGATTATTTTGTGTCTACATAATTTTGAATGACTGCTCCTTCATCTGACTCTGGCCTTTCCTACTTTTTCATTGAGCTCTGGACTTGAACTCTCTTGCCATCCAGAACATCAAAACGAACACTCCTCCTTCCTGAGGGCTTGTGTCAAAGCACAAGGCCATTGTTTTGGCAAAAGCCATTGCATTTTCTTTCCCAGTAACACGCTTTCAGCTTCCTAAAGAAATATGCAGTGTGATGATCAGTGCTGTTCAGTGTTTCAGAAGTCCCATGATAAGCTGTAAGCTTGTGATGGATAGGGAATGTATCTGCTAATTCTGCTGATTTACATCCTCCCAAATGCTTAGTGCAATACTCTACCCATAGTAAGCCTTCAGTAAACACCACTGACTGATCGATAGGCATAATTATTTCCTGGGTTCAGGTGAGGTCCTGATTGATCTGCAGTCTGATTTGTTGGGTCCATCGTCAAGATTTGGGAAGTCTCAACCCAAGCCAAGATCATCTGTCCTTGAATCAGAGACCGAAGGAATTCTGTTCTCACATAGAATTGTGTTCTCACATTATAGGAAGCAGTGTGGCCTAGTGTCAGTCAGTCAAATTTGAGTGCTTACCATGTGCAGTGCACTGTATACTAAGCATTTGGGAGAGTACAATGTAGCAATAGACACGTTCCCTGCCCACAGTGAGCTTACAGTCTAGAGGGGGAGGCAGGAATTAATATAAATGAATTACACGTATGTAAATAAGTGCTGTAGGGCTAGGAGAGGGGAATGAATAAAGGAAGCAAGTCAGAATGATGCAGAAGAAACTTGAAGAAAAGAAAAACAGAGTTTAGTCAGGGAACTCGGTGGAAAGACATGGGCCTGGAAGCTACAGGACCTAGGTTCTAATCACATCTCCACCCCCTGTCTGCTGTTTGATCTTGGGCAACTGACTACACTTCTTTGTCCCTCAGTTACCTCATCAGTAAAATGGGGATTAAGACTGTGAGCCCTTTATGGGACAGGGATGGTGTCTGACCCAATTATAATGATAATAATAATTATGGTATTTGTTAAGCACTTAATACGTGCCAAGCACTGTTCTAGGCACTGGGGTAAATACAAGGTAATCAGATTGTCCCACGTGGGGCTCACAGTCTTAATCCCCATTTTACAGATGAGGTAACTGAGGCACAGAGAAGTTAAATGACTTGTCATCTACCCCATTCCTTAGTAGTAACTGGCACATAATAAATGAATGCCATGATTATTATGAGTATTATACTGCTGGCTAACTTGGGTTAGCTCGTTGTATATACTTACTGTGGCATCAACAGATGACAGTTGTTAGTCATGCTCCTGGGAGCCTGACACCATGTTTGGTCCTAACAGTTTAAATGGACAGCCCTCTGCCCCTTTGGCAGACATAGAAAAGATAGCACGACAAAATGGAGAATGGGGGTATTGGATGGACACCTGTCCAGTGCTCCTGTTGGAGACAGAGTCCTGGGCAGGTTGGATAGCTAAGTGATGACCTGTAATGTTCTTTCTTGAGACCTCGGGGTTTCTATGTCTGGAGGCAGGTTCTGAATGGGGAATGGGAGGGTTTAAAGAGCAGATACCCACTCCCCACCCTTTCTCTTTCTCAGTGGCCTCTTCACCACCTCAGGGGATTCTAGGTGGCACTAGACTTCAGACTCCAGAGGGCAAAAGGGGCCAGGGTTATTTGTCAGAGAACTGGAGACCTGGGAGCATCGTTGCTTCCCTTTCCATGCTGCCCAACAACTATCCAGAGTCCCAGTTACCAGGTGAGGTGGGACTTACAAGGGGTCTGAGACAGTGGTCCAGAATTAGTCTACAGCTGATTCGGCTCTGCTTACAGCACTTCTGGGTTTGAGCATCCCATGGTGGGATTTGGGACTTGAGGTCTGCTCTTGGAATGCACTGAAAGATGTTGTAACTCAATCTGTCCATTTGAGAGAGAGAGAGAGAGAGAGACACACACACACACACACACACACACACACACACAAACACACACACACACACACGCTTTTAATTTCAAGATGATTTTCCGGGTGGTAAAATCTAATCTATACAAGTGTATGTGGCTGAAAATACCCATGTGTGACCACCTCATTTCACACTGTACACGAATCAAGAGTCCTTAGCCACTCCTTTCAATGCCAGTGGTGGTTTTCAAATTTGCCTCTTGTTCTCCTGATCTTCCCAAACCTGTTGCCCAAGGACAGACACTCTGATTTCCAGCCAGCATCCTCGGAGCTGGAAACCCAAACCCTGTCTTTCTTCTGACTTTCCCATCACAACCCTCCCTATCTCACGAGCCTGTGATTTTTGGCATTATCTTTGATTCATCTCTTTTTCAACCCACATATTCAATCTGTCAACAAATGCTAACACTTTTACCTTCACAACATCTCTATAATCCATGCTTTCCACTCCATCCAAAGTGCAACCACGCTCATCCAATATCTCTGTATCCTTAAGCAATTTGATATTCACACCCACTCCATCCCCACAACACTTATGTACAACTCCTTACACTCTGCCATATCCCGTCTCTGTAATTTCTTCTAATGACCACCTCCGCTTCTAGACTGTACGTAGGCAGGGCCAGTGTTACTATAGTGTATTTTCCCAAGTGCTTAGTACAGTATTCTGTACCCTGTAGGTACTCAAGAAATTCATTCAATCATATTTATTGAGCACTTATTGCATGTAAAGCACTCTACTAAGCACTTGAGAGAATACAATATAGCAAACATATTCTTGCCCACAACAAGCTCACAGTCTGGATGGAACACTGATGGATTGATTCAAAGCCTCCATTGCTGGTAATTCTGCTTTGCCATTAGCGGTTGAATATGGTACTTTTTAAGTGCTTACTGTGTGACAAGCACTGTTCTAAGCACTGGGGTAGATACAACTTAATCAGGTTGGACACAGGCCCTGTCCCACTTTACAGATGAGGTCATTGAGGCCCAGAGAAGTTAAATGACATGCCCAAGGTCGCACAACAGACCCCTGGAGGAGCTGGAATTAAAACCCAGGTCTTTCCAACTCCCAGGCCCATGGTCTATTCACTTAGGCAGGCAGCTTCTCCAGTGCTCATGGGTTGCATCAAAGAAGTTAATTTGCAGGGTACTTGAGTCTTGTACCAGGGGTTTTGAGTTCGAGTTTAGCTGTTGTGTTTAGAGCGTTTTCAGTTGCTTTCATTCTCCAGGAACTTCAAGCTGACCTATCAGGTTGATTTGGGAGCTGATATATTAGTTGGAAGGTAGACAACAGCCCTCACTGGGAGTTAAGCACTTAGTACAGTGCTCAGTACACAATAAGCGCTCAACAAATATGACTGAATGAATGAATGATAGGTGGTTGGGGTTAGGGCTGCAGTCTGAATCAGAATGGATCAGAATAGCCATGTTCCAAGCATTGTTCTAAGCACTGAGGTAGATACAAGTTAATCAGGTTGGACATTGTCCCTGCCCCACAGGATTTTCACAGCCTTAATCCCTGTTTTATAGATGAGGGAACTGAGGCACAAAGAAGTGAAGTGAGTTGCCCATCGTGTCACTGCAGACAAATGGCGGAGCTGGAATTAGACCCCAGATCTTTCTGATCCCAGGCCCAGCCTCTATCCACTAGGCCATGCTGATTTACATTTTGTTCCTCTATTCCCTTTGGCTTTATTTTGAAAGAGAATTTGGGCTCTCATTTCATGGAGGATCTAGAAGGGTGTATGTGTGTGTGCGTGTGTGTGTGTGCGTGCGTGAAAATCTATCTGTATTTAACCAACCCAATGAGCTGGTAACTCTGATATTTTCAGCCATTATCCACTTCAGCAAGGTGCTCCATCTTAAGCATCATAAAGAATTTTTTTGGTAATACCTTTTCTCCTAACTATGGGGCTGGTGTGTCTATTTCCCTTTCAGAAGAGGGAAAGGATCAAGGGAACATGTCTGCAGAGCATCTGAGCCCTGATGCAGGAAACCGGCAAGTAGATTGAAGGGTTTGCTGCTCTCACTCTGCATTAGCAGGCACTTTTTCTGTCCTGTTCCAGACCAATTCTGCAGTTCTAATATATTCAGAACCTGTCCAAAAAATATCAGTCTTAAAATTTTTCCTCAGTCTTTCCCCATCTCTTTGGGTGTCAAATTGGAGCAGGATGCACGAGAAGTTTCAGGCCAGTCCTGAGGGTCAGAACTTCAATTTACTTCAAATTTTCACCACTCCACTGCCTTATATATATATATATATATATATATATATATATATATATATATATATGTTTATTTATTTATTTTTAAGACATGGTCTAATTCCTTTCCAGCCCCTTTTCAGTGGGTTTGGGCTAATTGGGCGAGAAGCAGCGTGGCTCAGTGGAAAGAGCAAGGGCTTTGGAGTCAGGGGTCATGGGCTCGAATCCTGACTTGTCTGCTGTGTGACCTTGGGCAAGTCACTTAACATTTCTGAGCCTGTTACCTCGTCTGTAAAAATGGGGATTAAGACTGTGAGCCCCACGTGGGACAACTTGATCACATTGTATCACCCCCAGCACTTAGAACAGTGCTTTGTACTTAGTAAGCACATAACAAATGCCATCATCATCATTATTATTATTATTATTATCAATTGGCAGAGAGGGGTCAGGCTGTGGCATCTGGTGTTTTCCCTGAGGAAATCATGGTTCTGTCTGAGGGAAATGTTTTTCACATTTGGAGGAAAAAGTGTCCTGTAAATTGCTGCATAATCCTCGTCTTTCTAAAATGCCCCAGCCACAAGGCACCCTGTTCTATGGTCAACTGGAAACAGCCAAACACAAGAAGGAAGAGCAGAATAAACTATTTAATGGTACATTGATGTTCAGGCTCAATCAATCAATGGTATTTATCAGTACTTACAGTAGGTAGAGCACCGAACTAAATGCTTGGGACAGTACAATATCACAGAATAAATAGATCAATCCCTGCCCTAACGAAGCTTCTTCTACAACATATGCTACAGAAGTGGCTATAGACTATGGGGGGACTTCTGCGATGGCAGATTGGCCAGACTGGTGGGCATTCATTCAATTGTATTTTTTGAGCTCTTACTTTGTGCCAGGGGGCTGGGATGGGGGGTGATTAAAGGGAGTAAGGGCGATGCTACCTCGTTCTCACCTGTCCCACCATCAATCCCTGGCCCACATCCTTCCCCTGGCCTGGAATGCCCTCCCTCCACACATCCGCCAAGTTAGCTTTCTTCCTCCCTTCAAAGCCCTGCAGAGAGCTAACCTCCTCCAGGAGGCCTTCCCAGGCTGAGCCCCCTTTTTCCTCTCCTCCTCCTCATCCCTCCACACAACACCTGTATATATATATTTGTACAGATTTATTACTCTATTTTGTACATATTTACTATTTATTTTGTTAATGATGTGCATATAGCTTTAATTTTATTTGTTCTGGTGATTTTGACATGTTTTGTTGCCTGTTTCCCCCTTCTAGACTGTGAGTCCATTGTTGGGTAGGGACCGTCCCTATATGTTGCTGACTTGTACTTTCCAAACGCTTAGTACAGTGCTCTGCACACAGTAAGTGCTCAATAAGTTCGATTGAATGAATGAATGAGGAAAAGTGGGGCTTAATCTGGGAAGGCCTCTTGGAGGAGACGTCTTCAATGAGACTTTGAAGATGGGAAGAGACACTGTCTGATTAGAGGAGAGAGAGCATTCTAGGCCAGATTGCTCTCCTTCCGGATGCTAAGATGCAGGAAACAAATTCACCCTCTCAGGGACCAACCCAGAATTAGCAACTTAGCCTGAAGAAGAGAGCATGACCTGGTGGAATAACCTACTAATCAATCAGTGGTATTTACTGAGCACTTACTATGTGCAGAGCACTGTACTAAGTGCTTGGGAGAGTACAGTGCAATAGAATTAACAGACATGTACCTGCCCATAATGAGCTTTCAGTCTATAATCCTGGTTCTGCGAACTACTTGCTGCGTTACCTTGGGAAAATCGCTTAACATCTCTGTGCTTGTTTCCTCAACTATAGAATAGGAATACCTGTTCTCCCTCCTGCTGAGACTGTAAGCCCCATGTTTAATTAACTTGTACCTACTCCAGTGATTAGAATAGTGTTTGCATAGTAAGCCCTAAACAAGTATCATAAAAAATGCAGCACAGGATGATCTTTAAATGTAAGAAGGAAGGAGAAATTCTGGATCAGTAGACTAGATTTTATTGGGGGTGAGGGGGAGGGAAAGCAAAACCTCTAAATCTGTTGCTAGGCAGAAAGAAACACCAGAGTTTGTGTGTTTTTCAACACTCTGGTTTGAGGATTCAGTAGGAAAAAAACACTGCACAAGTCAGTTCTGAAATTAACCTGTACCAACTGCTCCTAGTGGAAAGGGAGGGAAAATCGAATTTAGTGTTTTTAATCGTATATCCTTGGAATGACTTTGTTAATGCTATAAGGCTAATTTGAGGTATGAAAGCTATTTGACAGCACTGGGTAACCATGCTTAAAGAGAAAGAAGTCTATGACAATGATGACAAAATGAATAACCAGCTAAAATGCAATTTTGCCAAAGCCTAAGTTAATAGCAGGAAGAATTAAATTTGGTTCCCTGAAATATGCCCTCATTGTTGAATTAGGTGCTCTCTGTGCTAGTAGGAAGCAACTGAAGCATGAGCTTATGGGTCTGATTCTGATTTCCCCCACAATTCTTTCTTTCCACAGCTAGAGAATTTTCTTTAAAGACTGCCCATTGCATATGGATCTGAAAATGGTACTCACATGGCCTAGTGAATGGAACACGGGCTTAGGAGTCAGAAGGACCTGGGTTTGAATTCTGATTCTGCCACTTGTCAGCTGTGTGACTTTGGGCAAGTCACTTCACTATGCCTCAGTTACCTTATCTGTATAATGGAGGTTAAGACTGTGAGCCCCACATAGGGCAAACTGATGACCTTGTGTCTACCTCAGAGCTTAGAACAGTGCTTGGCACATTGTAAGTGCTTAACAAACACCATTAGCAATGACCACTCCCTTTTGTGTTGCCCTTGCACTTGAATTTACTCCTTTTATTCACCCTTCCATCAGCCCCTCATTTAAATTAATGTCTGTCTCCCCATCCAGGCTATAAGCTGGTTTTAGGCAGGGAATGTGTCCACCCACTACATTATATTGTATTCTCCCAAGCCCTTAGTACAGTGCCTATACACAGTAAGCACTCAATAGATACAACTGATTGATTAACAGAAGTGCAACTTGATCTTAATCTTGTTTTGTTGTCTGTCTGCCCCTTCTAGACCGTGAGCCCATTGTTGGGTAGGGACCGTCTCTATATGTTGCTGATTTGTACTTCCCAAGTGCTTAATACAGTGCTCTGCACACAGTGAGTGCTCAATAAATACGATTGAATGCATGATTGAATGAATGAAAATCTGTGAGATGGGAAAATAATCTCTCTGCATGTCCTATTGCAGAATCCTATATTTTCATGATTTTTTTTGTAGGAATTCAAATGTTATGATCAAGTCTAAAGCCTTCTTACTAGATCCTTCTCCTAGAACCTATTTGAATGTCCTACCTAAATGAGAAACACTTAAGTTGTCTTTAATACCAATCTCTTAGCTTATGAATTTTATCAGATCACTTCATTGATTCCAGAGCTTTAAGGGATTCCAGAGAAGGATTGCCAGCTGACTGGTTTTATACCCAAAAGCTGTTTTCCAGTGGTCTGCCCCCTATCCTATACAGACCCAGCATTGGATACATTTTTGCCAGGTATTTTTTATTTCCAAACTCCCACCTCCCAAGTTCTCATCTCTTTCCTCCAGGTTTTGAGGGTCGGAAGCAATGCCTGTGTTACCAGGGACAAAATGACTCCGGGGGCAACTAGGGAATTCAGGGGTTCTCACGGTGAAACATTCTAGGTTTGGGGCAGCTCGGTGTACTTCTGCAAATTTGTCTCTACAATGTCATCATTTTAGACCGTGTGTCTCATGAAACGGGTGATGTTAGAGGCTACCCAATTCCCAAGCAGGGGATCTCTGCAGATCCTTCACCCAAATGTCCCCTAGAAAGGACAAGATAGCTCTCTGAAGGACATGAAGTCTGCCACTTGCCTGTTATCTTGAATTGGGCAAGTCACTTAACATCTGTGTGCCTCAAGTTCCTCATCTGTAAAATGGAGGTAAAATAGTTGTTCTCCCTCCCCCTTTAAGATGTGAGCCCCAAGGGGGATAGAGGCTAAGTCTGATCTGATTGTATCTACCCCAAAATTTAGCAAAATGTCTTATCATTATTGCATGTGGCATCCAGCTTCTCTGTGACCTTCAGTCAATCAGTGGTATTTACTGAGCTCTTACTGTGTGTAGCGCATTATACTAAGCAGGTGGGAGAGTACAGTACAGCAGAATTGCTATTCACATGCCCTGCCCACAACAAGGATACAGTCTAGAGGAGAATACAGAAATTAATGCAAATACATTATGGATGTATACATAAGTGCTGTGGGGTGAGTGTGTGACTTGGGGCAAGTCACTTAACTTCTCTGTGCCTCAGTTACCTCATCTGTAAAATGGGGATTAAGACTGTGAGCCCCACACGGGACAACCTGATCACCTTGTATCCCCCCCCCCCCCCAGTGCTTAGAATAGTGCTTTGCACATAGTAAGTGTTTAACAAATGCCATTATTATGATTATTATTTACCAAGTGCTTAAAGTACTTAGAGAAGCAGCATAGCTCAGTAGAAAGAGCACGGGCTTGGGAGTCAGAGGTCATTGCTTTTAATCTCGACTCTGCCACTTGTCAGCTGTGTGACTTTGGGCAAGTCACTTAACTTCTCTGTGCCTCAGTTACCTCATCTGCAAAATGGAGATTAAGACTGTGAGCCCCACGTGGGCCAACCTAATCACCTTGTATCCCCCCCCAGTGCTTAGAACAGTGCTTTGCACATAGTAAGCACTTAAATACCATCATTATTGTTATTATTAAAGAGTACAGATCCATGTACATAAACGATGCAGATGGGAAAGGGAGTTGTGAAACAGTGCTTAATCAGGGAAGGCCTCCGGGAGGAGATGTGATCTTAAGGCTTTGAAGGAGGGTAATGTGGTAGTCTGGCATACGTTGAGGGGGAGAGAGTTCCAGGCCAGAAGAAGGACATGGGAAAAGGGTCTGTGTCAAATAGATGAGATAAAGACATGGTAAGCAAGCTGGTCATCGAGGAATGAAGTGTACAGGCTGGGTTAAAGTAGGAGATCACTGAGGTGAGGTAGTAAGAGTTAAGATGATTGAGTGCTTTAAAGCTGATAAGGAGTTTCTGTTTGATGTGGGGGAGGATGGGCAACCACTAGCAGTTCTTGTGGAGTGGGGAGACCTGAACTGACCGTTTTTATAGAAAAATGATTCCAGCAGTAGAATGATGTATGGACAGGCGGCCGGGAGGTCAATGAGGTGACAGGTGCAGTAGTCTAGATAAAATGGGCCAAGTGCCTGGATCAAGTTAGGAGCAGTTTGGTTGGGGAGAGGAAAGGTTGGATTTTAGCGATGCCGTGAAAGTAGAACCAATAGGATTTGGTGACAGATTGAATATGTGGGTTGTATGAGAGAGGATGAATCAAGGATTGTGCCAAGGTTCCAGGCTAATTTTCAAGAATCTTGTTTGTGATCACTTGGGCTGCTGGTTGTAACAAATTGCCAATCTCCAACTCCTAAGTGCTCCAGACAGAGCCTCTCCAACTTCCAGGATCCCTCCAAAAGCAGATTTAATGCTGAAAACCAGGTGCCTCAGCTGGTGATGGGGGTCATATAGGTAATCTGGCCCAGCCAAGCTAAAATAATTCTCTCCAAGCCCCTTTCCCGTATCCTTCTTCTGGTATGGAACTCTCTCCCCCTCCACATACGCCATGTACCTCCACCTCACTAGTGTCACAACCCCTCTAGACTGCAAATTAGTTGTGGGGAGGGAATGTCTGTTATTTGGTATATTGTAATTTCCCATGTGCTTAGTATGGTGCTCTGCACATCATTAATGCTCAATACAATTGACTGACAACTAGTCAGTCCCCTCAAGCCTGATATGACTCTGCTTGCTGCCTTGACAAGTATGAGGTATGGTTTCTAGAGCTGGGCCAGTTTTCATTGTTCAGCACTCTCTAAGGAACCAGATACATGGTGCTGTGTGGGAGTGACCCCCAAGAAATGGGGCAGAAATGAAAGCTGGCTGGAGGATGGTGGAGAAACCCACAGATGGAGGGGAAGAGAGAGAGGACAGGGAGATAAAGGAGGGACAAAGAGGCAGGGCAGAGGAAAAAGATGGAGAGGCAGAAAGGGGAAAAATAGGGAAGAAGACAGAGTTGGAAGGGGGGTTGGGATGGACAGAGAAGGGAGAGGAAGAAGGGGGATGATGAGGCATTACTGTGCTCTTGCCATCACCACCTAACCCTAACACTTCTCCTGGACTGGGGGGTCCAGCCTGTTGCCCACACCATTCCTTTATGAGCCAAGTAGTGGGTGGATGGCAGTGAGTAGTGGATGTCAGGAGCTATTACTATAGTAGTAGTCAGTCATATTTATTGAGAGCTTACTGTGTGCAGAGCACTGATGATGATGGTATTTGTTAAGCACTTACTATTTGCCGAGCACTGTTCTAAGTGCTGGGGTGGACACATGGTAATCAGGTTGTCCTACATGGGGCTCACAGTCTTAATCCCCACTTTACAGATGAGGTAATTGAGGCCCAGAGAAGTTAAGTGGCTAGCCCAAAGTTACACAGCTGACGAGTGGCAGAGCTGGGATTAGAACCCATGATCTCTGACTCTCAAACCTGTGCTCTTTCCACTAAGCCATACAACCGAGACCTCACACTTCACTCCTCTAATGCTAACCTTCATACTGTACCTTGATCTTGTCTATCTTGATGCTGACCTTCTTCCACATCTTGCCCCTGGCCTGGAACACTCTCCCTCCTCCTATCCAACATACAATTACTCCCCACACTTCAAAACCTTATCAAAGGCCCATCTCTTGCAAGAGGCCTTCCCTGATTAAGCCCCCCTGCCCCGCCTTTCCTGTTCTCCCACTCCCTTCTACACCACCCTGACTTGCTCCCTTTATTCATCTCCCATCCCAAACCCGCAGTGGTTATTTACAAATGTAATTTATTCATATTAATGTCTCTCCCTATTGTAGACTGTAAGGTCATTGTGGGTGGGGAATATGTCTGTTTACTGCATTGTATTCTCCCAAGAGCATAGTGCAGCATTCTGCACACAGTAAGCATTCAAATATGATTGACTAGCAATAGTATTTATCAGGAATTGCTGTGTGCAGAGCGTTAAACTAAGTGCTGGGAGAGAACACAAGGGTGGGAATTAGACACGACTCCTGTTACCGCCTGGTGACCCCAGTTGAGGCAGAAAACTCCCATCAGTAGTTTGGGGTGCTCATGGTGGCACCACCAACTGCAGACACTGAACAAGAGGAGATGAATGATTAGCTTTCTCCCTCTGCACCACACATCACTGGGCAGTGTAGACTGGAGGTCAGTCAATCATATTCAGTGCTTAATGCATGCAGAGCAGTGCACTAAGCCCTTGGGGAGGGTAAAATATAACAGACATATTCCTTGCCCACAATGAGCTTACAGTCTAAAGGCGAGGGTCAGAAGGGCAGTGATTCCCCTTCCATGCAACTTAACCCAAGAAGATGTTGAGAGGGAAAATGCATAAGATGCTAAAGCCACCCACCAAGAAATGAATCATGAGTTGTCAGTGGGTAGCTAATTGGATGCTCTTAGCAGCCATATGGAATTCCCCTTCCTCCTCCTTCACTATTGATTTTTCTCAGATGGCTCGACTTTGATGCAACACAACTAGTCCTGGAGCCAAATGATCAGTAACCCCTCAGAAAGAACTGTTACTAGGCGTGTGACTTGAAGAGCGTGACAGAATCATAAATGGAATGGGCATATTGTACCAATGCCCGAAGAAGCTATCCCACTGGCTTCATGGTGTTTTCTTTACAATGGCTTCCGTGGTCCTCTTGGGCCATTATTTTTGTTGTCATGGTAACTTACCCCAAGCATTTCCCAAAATATCTTTGGCGATAAATGCCATTAATTCATTTTCAGGCAATAATTATTAACAATATCCCTTGGGCAGAAACGAAGGCAGTCCTGAAAAAAAAAAGTCCATAAAAAAAATTTCACAAGAAAAAATTCAACTCCATCAAGTGGATTGAAGTCAGTGTTTGCAGAGGTGAGGGTAGTCATTTCTACTTCAGTCAGATGCCCTGATGGAAAGAAAACTGTAACCATGAATATGAAAATAAAATTTCAAATGGTTACCCACTTCTCTTTGCATCAAGCAGAAATATTGACTTGGATAAACTCCATCAACTCTCTCTCCCTCCAACTTGGCCACTCTCTGGTCCCACCACACTCCAGCTCACACTCTGTTTCTCTCCATCTATACTACTCATTCCTGTCTCTCCTGCATCTACCTATTTTTTCATGTCCTCTCCTGCAGTAACTCCCTCCCATCTGTTGTGTGACCTTGGGCAAATCACTTAACTTCTCTGTACCTCTGTTACCTCATCTGTAAAATGGGGATGTGAGCCCCATGTGGGCCATTGACTGTCCAACCTGATTAAATTGTACCTACCCCAGTGCTTAGTACAGTGCCTGGCATATAGTAAATAATTAAATACCATTAAAAAAAATGTCATCTTTCCCATCTTAAAAGTCCTTCTGAAATCACATCTCCTCCAGGAAGCCTTCCCTGATTCATTTCTAATCCCTCCTGCTTTTATCCCTCCAGCTGCCAATTCATTCATTCATTCAATTGTATTTATTGAGCGCTTACTGTGTGCAGACCACTGTACTAAGCACTTGGGAAGTACAAGTTGGCAACATGTAGAGACGGTCCCTATCCAACAACGGGCTTACAGTCTAGAAGGGGGAGACAGACAACTAAACAAAACATGTGGGCAGGTGTCAAGTCATCACAATAAATAGAAATAAAGCTAGATGCACAGTAACAAAATAGAGTAGCAAATATGTACAAGTAAAATAGAGTAATAAATCTGTACTAACGTATATACAGGTGCTGTGGGGAGGGGAAGGAGGTAGGGTGGGGGGGGATGGGGAGGAGGAGAGGAAAAAGGGGGCTCAGTCTGGGAAGGCCTCCTGGAGGAGGTGAGCTCACAGTAGGAGTGCTCTTCTAGACTGTAAACTCACCGGTAGACTGTGAGGTCACTGTGTACAGGGAATGTGTCTGCCAGTATTGTTATTGTGGCTTAGTGGAAAGAGCCCGGGCTTGGTAGTCAGGGGACGTGGGTTCTAATCCCAGCTCCCACACTTGTCTGCTGTGTGACCTTGGGCAAGTCACTTAACTTCTCTGTGCCTCAGTTACCTCATTTATAAAATGGGAATTAAAAGTGTGAGCCCCACGTGGGATAACCTGATTACCCTGTACCTACCCCAGTGCTTAGAACAGTGCTTGGCACATAGTAAGCATTTAAGAAATATCACAATCATCACTTAGTACAGTGCTCTGCTTACAGTAAGCACTCAAATAGTACTTACTCAAAAGTACTTAAAAGCTCTCAACCTTCCATAGCACTGTTGTTCATCTCACAAACCCTACGACTTTAAGTTCTGACTCTTCCTCCTATTTGTGATTGATTTTTAGTGTCTTTCTGTTCTGCTAGATTGTAAGATTTTTAAGGGCAGGAATCAAGTCCAGTAATTCTGTGGTAATAATAATGATAATGGCATTTATTAAGTGCTTACTATGTGCAAAGCACTGTTCTAAGCGCTAAGGAGGTTACAAGGTGATCAAGTTGTCCCATGGGGGGCTCATAGTCTTAATCCCCATTTTCCAGATGAGGTAACTGAGGCCCAAAGAAGTTAAGTGACTTGCCCAAAGTCACACAGCTGACCATTGAGGGACCTGGGATTTGAACCCATGACCTCTGGCTCCCAAGTCCAGGCTCTTTCCACTGAGCCATGCTGCTTCTCTGGTATGCTACTAAGTGTCTAGTGCAGAGCTCTGGACCCACTTGTCTTGTCTTATGCCATCGAGTCATTTCTGACCCATGGCAACACCATGGACACATGTCTCCCAGAAGGCCCCGCTCTCCATCTGCAATCATTCTGGTAGTGGATCCATAGAGTTTTCTTGGTTGAAATATGGAAATTGCCACCTCCTGCCTGGTAAACCTGAGTCTCTGCTCTTGACTGAGGCCCTTCCTTCCTCTCCCCCTCGTCCCCTTCTCCATCCCCCCATCTTACCTCCTTCCCTTCCCCACAGCACCTGTATATATGTATATATGCTTGTACATATTTATTACTCTATTTATTTATTTATGTATCTTACTTGTACATTTCTATCCTATTTTATTTTGTTGGTATGTTTGGTTCTGTTCTCTGTCTCCCCCTTTCAGACTGTGAGCCCACTGTTGGGTAGGGACTGTCTCTATGTGTTGCCAATTTGTACTTCCCAAGCGCTTAGTACAGTGCTCTGCACATAGTAAGCACTCAATAAATACGATTGATTGATTGATTGACTCTCTCCCATGCCACTGCTGCCCAGCATGGGTGAGTTGTGACTTGTAGCAGATTGCCTTCCACTCACTAGCCACTCCCCAAACTAGGAATGGAATGGGTAGGTCTCTGCCTGACTCTCCCTCCTGTAGCTGAGACTGGTAGAGTCCTGGAAACTCTCCAGATGCGACCTTGAGGGATCTGGACCCACTGGGGGCTGAATAAGATTGATTTCTTTACTGCAGTGGTGCTTTACCTTTTCAGACTATAGCATGTTTAATCTTAGTTTAATTTTTATGTGGAACTTTCCATTTTCCTGATCATTGTTGTCGCTCTTTTCTTTTCCTTCTCCAACTCTAATGTCCTTCCCAAGCTATGCAGAGCAGTACTGTACTTTATGCTCCTTTTCTTGGTTACCTAAACTTTCTGGCATGACAGTGGGAGACTGTGAGCCCGTTGTTGGATAGGGACCATCTCTATATATTGCCGATTTGTAGTTCCCAAGCGCTTAGTACAGTGCTCTGCACACAGTAAGCACTCAATAAATTCGATTGAATGAGTGAAAGTCAGTCTTGCTATAAGACTCATTTCTGTGTCTGATTCCCCCTCTGATCCTAGTAACATTTTTAGAGTTCGAGAGGTACGTTCCTCTGGATATCTACATTCCATCAAAATCTTTGGAACAAGCCAAGCTTCTGTGTTTTTAATAGCACTTATTGTGTGCCAGGCACTGTACTAAGCATTGTGGTAGATACAAGTTAATAAAGTTGGACGCAGTCCCTGTCCCAAGTACAACTCATAGTCTCAATCCCCATTTTACAGAGGAGGTAACCAAAGCCTAGAGATGTTAATTGTGGGATTTGAGCATTTTCTATGTGCCAGGCACTGTACTAAGTGCTGGGGTGGATACGAGCTAATCAGACTGGACACAATCCCTGCCCAAGTGACTTACCTAAATTCACAAAGCAGACAAGTGCAGAGCAGAAAGTGGAATCCAGGTCCTTCTGATTCCCAGGCCCATGATCTGTCCACTAGGTCACACGGCTACTAATTCTAACTTGCCGAAATGGTGGGAGGGAATAAATATGCATCCTAACTCAGAAAGCTGGAAACCAACCAACCAGCCATTTAGAACCAGGAGTAGAACTTGATTATACTGAGTCTGAAACAAGGGATCATGTCTAATTCCTACCTGTGTATTCATTCCTAACTTTTATTACAGTATTTGGCACACAGTGAGTGCTCAAATATTATTACTACTGAGGAGCAGCATGGCCTAGTGGAAAAGCATGGGCCTCAGTCAGAGGAGTTGGGCTTTAATCCTGACTCCACCACGTGCTTGCTGTGTAACCTTGGTCAAGTTACTTAACTTCCCTGTGCCTCTTACCTCATCTGTAAAATGGGGATTCAATATAAATTACAGTAGCGGTGTGGCTCAGTGGAAAGAGCCCGGGCTTGGGAGTCAGAGGTCATGGGTTCTAATCCCAACTCTGCCACTTGTCAGCTGTGTGACTTTGGGCAAGTCACTTGACTTCTCTGTGCCTGTTACCTCATCTGTAAAATGGGGATTAAGACTCTGAGCCCCATGTGGGCTAACCAGATTACCTTGTATCCCCCCCAGCGTGTAGAACAGTGCTTGGCACCTAGTAAATGCTTAACAAATGCCATCATTATTATTTTTATTATTATTATGTTCTCCCTCATGTCAATTATGAGCCTTGTGTGGGACAGGGACTCTGATCTGATCATCCTATATCTTCCTGATTGCTTAGAACAGTGCTTGACACATAGTAAGCACTTAATAATAAATGTGGTATTTGTTACTACTACTACTGTCTGCAACATCTATTGTCTAGGCCTCCTAGCCTCCACTGCACAGTTTCCTTTGCCTCTGAACCACACTAAAATGCATCTGTCAATCAATTGTACTTATTCATTCAATCATATTTATTGAAAACTTACTATGTGTAGCACTGTACTAAGCACTTGGGAGAGTACAGTATAACAAACAGCTTACAACAAGCTTGCACCCTAGAGGGGGAGGCAGACATTAATACAAATAAATAAATTACAGATACCTGCCTATATGCTATGCTGCTGGGAGGGGTATGAATAAACAGAGCAAGTCACGGTGACACATAAGGGAATGGAAGAAAAGGAAAAGAGGGCTTAGGGAAGGCCTCTTGGAGAAGTTACCCCTTCAGTAAGGCTTTGAAGGGGGAGCCTGAATAGACACTGAATTATCTGAGGTGGAAGCATGACATAATCCCTAACTTTTGTGCCTTCCCCTTCCTTCTTCATGACTCTGTGGTTAGGGAAAGGAGCTGTTTAGAAGGCTGTGGATCACAATAATCATCAGTCCCAGAGTGCTGTGGCATCAGCGAGGCACAGCACACTGTGCATACCCCAGCCCAAACCTGAAATCAATCACTGATATTAATTGAGCACCTTATTATATGCAGAGCATTGAACTAAGTGGTTGGGAGAGTTTGACACAAGCACTGATAGACCTGTTCCATACCCACAATGGGCTTAGAGTTCCGAAGTCCAAATGTTCTGTGATCACACCCAGCTGGGGTTCTGCTAGCCAAGGGATATACCCTGCTGGCTGGAAGCCAGTCATTGGAACCCGATTGATTAGAGTCAGATTGTATTTATTGAGTGCTTATCATATGCAGTGCACTGTACTAAGCACTTGGAAGTACAATATAGCTGAGTTGGTAGGGCTGTTCCCTGCTCCAATGACCTCACAGTCCAGAGGTGGACACAGACATCAAAAAGATAAGCGGCCTGGGAGACCGAAGGACTTGGGTTCTAATCCCACCTCTGCCACTTTTCTGCTGCAGGACCTTGGGGATGTCTCTTCCTTTCTCTGTGGCTCAGTTACCAGAACTGTAAAAGGGATGAGGACTATGAGCCCCACAAAGGACATGGACTGTGTCCAACTTGTCTAGCTTGTATCTACCCCAGCAGTTATTTCAGTGCCTGGCATTTAGTATGTGCTTCAATTCTCTGTGCCTCAGTTACCTCATCTATAAAAAGGGGATTAAGTCTGTGAGCCCCCTGTGGAAAGTGGACTTTGTCTACCCCAGGGATCACTACAGTGCTTGGCACATATTAAATTCTTAACAAGTACCATTATTATTAACAATTGCAGATATGGTCATAAGTGAAAGGGCTGAGTCCACCCACCATCTGAGCCAGTGCTGACTCTCTAAAAGGGGCATTGCATTCTACTGCAGGCCCAAGATGATGGATTGCAGTCCTCTCCTAAGTAATTAGATGTCACATGTTGGCCACAGACTGAATTAGATGAAGGCTACCCAAACATCTGATAACAAGCTTCAACAAATGGGGAATCAAATTCTTAATTATCGTCTAGAAATTCAGCCGGCTGAGGTAATTTCATCATCTGCTAGATAGGCTTCCTGCGACAAAAGTTTCATTGGAAAATAATCATTTTTAGAGCTCTGTGCAAGGTACAGTCCATGGCCTTGGAGCAATGAAATGGATGTTTGTCCATCAGTCAGACAAAATGTTCAACGGCTGGGCATGTATTTTATACAGACTGGGGCTCCAAAATCTAAAAACCCATTCTTAGGTTTGCTATGTGAGCAGAGCAAATTTGAGGTGACATCCTCTACAAAGTATAATTCGTGATGCTTCCCATTCATGATCACAACTACGTCGAAAGGCTGGTCCACATGGTAGGGATTTGTTCAGACTCATGTAGATCAGTTAAAACCTATGAAAGAAGGATATCTGAAATGAAAATGAGGACCCCATATTCCCATGGTAAAACTTAAACCCAAGTGGCCTAATGGCAACTTCCGTCTCTGATACCCTACCTTCTCAAGATTCTTCTTCTCTCTCATGGCATCTTGTGCATCCTGGATTTTTTTTCTCCTCTACCATGCCAATTATGTAACCTTGGAGGGACTGGGGACTGCAGTGGAGAAAGGATCTGTGGCCTACAGAAAAAAACATTGGCCTGGGTGTCAGAGGACCTGGTTTCTAATCCTGGCTTCAACACTCATCTGCTGTGTGACCTTTGGCAAGTCATTTCACTTCTCTGTGCCTTAGTTATCTCATCTATAAAATAGGTATTGATACCGTGAGCCTTATGTGGGACATATACTGTGTCTAACTTGATTATCTTGAATCTACCCCAGCACTTAGTACGGGGCTTGGCAAACAGTAGGGGCTTAACAAATACACAAAAAGTCTGCTGAGGAAATCCTTAAAATTTGAGACTACCATGTTGTGTGGCTTGCGAAGGTCCAGGTCTCCATTTATTAAATAAAGATCAGCCTCTTTGCCAGCTACACACCCCATTGTTCGAGAGGCGCTCCATTGACATCAAGGACTATAATGAGAAATGTCTCAAATTTAACTGGCAGAGGGTCAAAACACAAAGCTTGTTTAATTCTTTCCCAGTTGGTTTGGGGGTCATGGGGTAACAGAGGATAGGGGAAAGCTGGGTCTTTGTGAGGGTTGATACCTTTTTAACACTCACCCAGAGACTTGGTGTCACCCAGAGCAGATGCGTCATATACAGTGATGGAGATTAGGTGAGGCTTAAGGAAGAGTGATATAATAAAAATTCTCCATGCTGGAGAAGCAACATGGTCTAGCAGAATGAGGACGGATCTGGGAGTTAGAAAGACCTGGGTTCTAATTCCAACTCTGGCACTTGTCTGCTGTGTAACCTTGGGCAAGTCACTTAACATTTTCTGTGCCTGTTACCTCATCTGTAAAATGGAGATTAAGACTGTGAGCCCCCCGTGGGGCAACCTGATCACCTTGTAAACTCCCCAGCGCTTAGAACAGTGCTTTGCACATAGTAAGTGCTTAATAAATGCTGTCATTATTATTATTATTCATTCATTCATTCAATCATATTAAGCACTTTGTGCAGAGCACTGTACTAAACGCTTGGGAAGTACAAGTTTGCAACATATAGAGACGGTCCCTACACAACAGTGGGCTCACAGTCTAGAAGGGGGAGACAGACAACAAAACAAAACATACAAGCCAAATAAAATTAATAGAATAAATATGTACAAGTTAAATAGAGTAATGAATATGTACAAACATATTCCCCATAGACACACAGCAAACCAGGAGCAAAGCTGGTATAAGCACCTTGGTCTTTAACTCCCAGATCTAGGCTCATTCCACACTTTCTCTGCTGTGCTGCTGACATCTTAATTTCTCCTACCAGGTGGTAACATTCTTGGCTTTTGAGCACTTGATATGTGCCAAGCCCTGTACTAAGTGCTGGGCTGTATACAAGCTAATGAGGTGGGATGAAGCCCATGACTCACATGGGGCTCACAGTCTTCATCCCCATTTTACAGATGAGGTAATTGAGGCACAGAGCAGTGAAGTGACTTTTCAGGGCCACAGAGCAGACAAGTGGCAAAATCAGAATTAGAACCGAGGTCCCTCAGACTCTCAGGGCCATGCTGATTCCACAACCTTCTATGCAGTTTTGCTGACCTCAGAGCATGGCTCAGTGGAAAGAGCACAGGCTTTGGATTCAGAGGACATGGGTTCAAATTCAGCTCCGCTAATTGCTAGCTGTGTGACTTTGGGAAAGTCACTTATCTTCTCTCAGTTACCTCAGTTACCTCATCTGTAAAATGGGGATTAAGACTGTGAGCCCCCTGTGGGACAACCTGATCACCTTGTAACCTCCCCAGCACTTAGAACAGTGCTTTGTACATAGTAAGCACTTAATAAATGCTATCATTATTATTTTCCTCTGCCAGGTGGCAATCCAATTTTGTATGATCTATGTCCCTTCTTCCTGAGCCATGCTGAAACTAGGAAAAGATATACTGGGCTCTTGAGCACTTACTATGTGTCAAGCCCTGTACTAAGCACTGCAGTAGATACAATCTAATCGGGTTAGACGCAGTCCTTGTCCTTCATGGGGCTCACATATTCTCCATTTGACAGAAGAGGCAATGGAAACACAGATAAATTGAGAAGCAGTGTGCCTTAGTGGATGGAGTATGGGCTGGGAGTTGGAAGGACTTGGGTTCTAACCACTTGCCTGCTGTGTGACCTTGAACGACTCACTTCTCTGGGCCTCGGTTCTCTCATCTGTAAAATGGGGATTGAGACTGTGACCCCAGTGTGGGACAGGGACTTTGTCCAATCCGATTAGTAAGTGCTTAAATGCCATAATTGTCATTATTATCTGCCCAAGGTCACACAGCAGAGAAGTGGCGGAACCAGATTTATTCATTCAATTGTATTTATTGAACACTTACTTTGTGCAGAGCACTATACTAAGCACCTGGAAAGTACAAGTGGACAACATATAGAGATGGTCCCTACCCAACAACAGGCTCACACCATGCTCTTCCTACTAGGCCATGCTGCTTCTCAAGTTAACTTCTTCAAGTAAGCGATGACGGTGACTTTGAAATCGTATGGCATCTCTGTATTTTGAAGAAAAACCTCATTCTTGATGCCTGAGCGTAGGCTGACCATTCTCCTGGCTGATCGGTTCTGCCCCAATTGATCTCACAACAATCCAGATTCATTCATTCATTCAATCGTATTTATTGAGCGCTGTGTGCAGACCACTGTACTAAGCGCTTGGGAAGTACAAGTTGGCAACATATAGAGAGAGTCCCTACCCAACAACGGACTCACGGTCTAGAAGATAACAGATCATGCTTGTCTACTAACTCGGTTAAGTTGTCCTCTCCCAAGTGCTTAGTACAGTGCTCTGCATACAGTAAATGCTCAGTAAGTACTACTGATTGATTCACAATGTCTATATTCTTTATTCTGCCTTCTGGGCTTGTTTGGGCCCATTGAAGTGCACTGGTATTAGTTGCCTTGGTATCCTGTTGGTATCAGGTCCTCCATTCTCCCCCAAGAATGCAGAGGTGTGTGATTCTGAGCTTTAAAACTGCTGAGCTGACTAAACGTCAGGGTCTCATTGAGGTTGAGAAGGTGTCCTCGACTATCTACAGAAGACACATCCAACTTCTGGAGCATCTTCATTCAGTCATATTCATTGAGCACTAACTGTGTGCAGAGTACTGTAATAAGTGCTTGGGAGAGAACAACACTTCTAGACTGTAAACCCATTGTTGGGTAGGGACCGTCTCTATATATTGCCGACTTGTACTTCCCAAGTGCTTAGTAAGGTGCTCTGCACACAATAAGCACTCAATAAATATGAATGAATGAACAATATAACAGTCGTATTCCCTGTCCACAATGAGTTTATAGTCTAGAGGGGGAGACAGACATTATTATAAATAAATTTAAAAAATTACAGCTAGCTAAATAAGTGCTGTAGAGATGTCGGGGGGGCGGGGTGGTGATGAATAAAGAGAACAAGTTGACCACTTCTTAAGAGCAGCACATGGCCTAGTGGAAAGAAAAAGGGCCTGGAAGTCAGAGGACCTGGGTTTTAAACCCAGCTCTGTCATTTGTCTGTGTGACCACAGGGTCAGTCATTTCACTTCTCTGTGCCTTAGTTCCCTCAACTACAAAATGGGCATTCAATATCTGTTTGCTCTCTTAATTAGACTGTGAACCTCCAGAGTTTAGTATAGTTCTTGTCACAGATTAAGTGCTAAAGAAATATCATTATTGTTGTTATATCTTCAGAAGATTGGGAGTTTCCATGGTGCATTGTGGCACAGTGTAGGTTGCAAGGCAATACGCCACACCTAGTGGTCTGAAGCAGTGTGGCCTACTGGATAGAGAATAGGTCAGGGACTCAGAAGGAACTGGGTTCTAATCATACCTCTGCTGTGTGTCTTTGGGCAAGTCACTTCACTTCTCTGCCCCTGTCACCTCATCTTATTGTGAGCAGTGACTATGTCTGTTACAGTGTACTCTCTCATGTGCTTAGTACAGCACTTTGTACACAGTAAGTGCTCAATAAATGCAAGTGATAGAATAGGGATTACGACTGTGAACTTCATTTGGGATATGGACTGTGTCCACCCTGATTACCTTGATTCTACTCCAGACTTAGAACAATGCCTGGCACATAGTAAGTGCTTAACATGCCATAAAAAAATTTCCTTCTAGAGGTTAATGGGAATCTGGCTTAGTATACACAGCTGCTGTCCTGCTGGTTTCAGGATGATGTTATGGAAATTGAGGTTCTACTAATGTATAAGAGGTTAATTTAACTGGCCCCTGCATGACTGACAAACTCTTCCACATCCTCGACTCTGAAATTACCCCTGCTGCATTCATCTTATAGTAGTTTGCCCCACCTTTAGTTTATCTTTCTTTGTAACTAGGTCTCCTTTCTGAGGGCACACCATTAAGAGGTACTAACGAGTGGGTCTCCTGACTCACTGGATCATGTTCTGCCTTCTCCAATGTGCTGGATATGAAATTCTTGGTAGATTTTACCACTGCTACACATATTGCCATGTTTGAGAAGCAATAAATCATATTAATGAGTGCTTACAGTGTGCAGAACACTGAATGTACAAATTACTTGGAAGAGTGTTTTGTTGTCTGTCTCCCCCTTCTAGACTGTGAACCCGTTGTTGGGTAGGGACCGTCTCTATTTGCTGACAACCTGTACTTCCTAAGTGCTTAGTATAGTGTTCTGCACACAGTAAGCACACAATAAATATGAGTGAATGAGTACAATATAACAATTTGTAGAAACATTTCCTGCCTACAGTGAGCTCACAATCTAGACGTGGGCTAGTGGAGAGGACCTGGGGTTTACTCATGGTGCTGCCACTTGCCTGCTGTGTGACATTGGGCAAGTCATTTGACTTCTCTGGGCCATTGTTTCTTCAACTGTAAAATAGGGGTTAAAAAAAATAGGGATTAAACACTTCTTCTCTCTCCACTCAAGACCGTGAGCCCCATATGAGGCAGGGACTGTACTCAGCCTGATTAACGTATATCTACCTCAGTGTTTAGTGGGGTACATAGTAATCACTTAGCAAAGACCACTATCATTATTACTATTATTATTATTATCATTGAAATAACAGTAAAGGTTCTGTATCCAGAAGGATGCCTAGGAGTCAGGACCTGGGTTTTAATGCTTGTTCCACTACTTCTCTGCTGCATGACCATGGCCAAGTCACTTCACTTCTCTGTGCTTCAGTTACCTCATCTGTAAAATAGGGATTAAGACTGCAAATCTTATGTGGTGCATGGACTGTAACTAATCTGATTAGCTTGTATCTACCCCAACACTCAGTACAATGCCTGGCACATAGGGCTCAATACCATAAAGAGTAAAGTTAAATAAACACAAAAATGATTCCAGGACATTTTTCCATTTTTTAAAACTGCTTAAGGTTAATGATGGTATTTATTAAGGGCTTACTATGTGCCAGGCACTGTACTAAGCACTGGGCTGGATACTAGCAAATTGGGTTGGACATGGTCTCTCTCCTACATGGGGCTTAGTCTCAATCCCCATTTTACACATGAGGTAACTGAGGCTCAGAGAAAGGAAGTGCCTTGCCCAAGGTCACACTGAAGACAAGTGGGGGAGGTGGGATTAGAACCCATGACCCTCTAACTCTATCCACCATGTCATTTCCCTGGCAAAACCTGAGCATACAGTCTAGCCATCTCAATAGCCTTAATGGTGAGGAGAAAATTAAAGGTCAAGCACAATAGAAATACCAAACATGAAACTTCTCCGGCCACAAATCCTCTTAGAGAGAACCTGAAGTGCTACTGGAGCAGATCTATATAATAACAATAATAATAATAATAAGAAGAAGAAGAAGAATGACATTTATTAAGTGCTTACTATGTGCAAAGCACTGTTCTAAGTGCTGGGGAGGTTACAAAGTGATCAGGTTGTCCCATGGGGGGCTCAGTCTTAATCCCCATTTTCCAGATGAGGTAACTGAGGCACAGAGAAGTTAAGTGACTTGCCCAAAGTCACATAGCTGACAATTGGCAGAGGCAGTATTTGAACCCATGACCTCTGACTTCAAAGCCCATGTCATATCCATAGCTACAGATGACACAGTCCTGCTTCCCCCAGTGAGCAGTCACAAAATTGCATAAATGTTTCAGGAGGCAAAATATTTTGTCAAAATTAAAATGGAAATATCTTTCATCTCTCTCCATACATTTATCTGTCTTTATTTGGTTGCTTTATTTGCTGTTTGGTTCCTTAGAATTATTAGGTACTCATTTTGTGGATTGATGATCATTTATTTTAATAAAAGTAACTCCTCCAGGCCTGAGCTGTTCAAATATTCTGATATAACACTAAGAATACTAATAGCTGCTTAACTATATCATGGTGAATACTAAATGGATGATGAAAATAAACAAGTTCAGTGATTAATAACAGTGGTTGTGACTATTTGAGCTATTTTTTGACTTGGTTAACAATAATGGCATGGCTGGTACATAATTATTCAGATTATGATCGTCTATTTTCTGAGTTAATCTGATACCTGGCATTTCCTCATACTTCCTCTGCTATGGTAACTAGAAGGGGGGAGAGAAAGAAAAAGAGAAGAAAATGCCAGGGGAAGAAAAGCAGAGGGAGGAATAGAGAGGGGAGGCTGAGTTTCTTCACATCACCCATGAACTGAAAGGAAAAAAGTATTGTAAGATCATCATTGTCATCAGTATTTTTTGAACACCAGTTTAGGACAGAGAATTGTAGAGACTAGCTATTGTGTGCAGAGTTGGTACATACTGTGTGCAGAATGGTCAGTCAGTAATATTACTGAATATTTACTGTGTGCTGAACTCTGTACTAAGTACTTGGGAGAATACAATATAACAATATAACAGATATTTCCTGCCCACAATGAGCTTACAGTCTAGAGGAGGAGAAAGGCATTAATATAGAGAGATTAATTACAGATATGTACGTAAGTGCAGAGGGGCTTGGAATGGTAATAAAGGAACAAAGTGAAGGTGACACAGAAGGGAGTGGGAGAAGGGGAAAGAAAGGCTTAGTCGGGGAAGGCCTCTTGGAGGAGATGTGCCTTCAGGAAGGCTTTGAAGGGTGGGAGGGTAATTATCTGTCTTTTTGATGTGGGAGGGTGTTCCATGCCAGATGAAGGATGTGGTGAGAGGTCGGTGGCGAGATAGACGAGATTGAGGTACGGTCATAAAGTCATAATAATAATAATAATGACATTTATTAAGTGCTTACTATGTGCAAAGCACTGTTCTCAGCACTGGGGAGGTTACAAGGTGATCAGGTTGTCCCACATGGGGCTCACAGTCTTCATCCCCATTTTACAGATGAGGTAACTGAGGCACAGAGAAGTTAAGTGACTTGCCCAAAGTCACGCAGCTGACAATTGGCTGAGCCGGTATTTGAACCCATGAACTCTGACTCCAAAGCCCGGGCTCTTTCCACTGAGCCATGCTGCTTCCCATTAGAGGAGTGATGTGTGTGGGCTGAGTTGGAATGGGAGAGTGGTGAGGTAGGAGGGATCAAGGTGAAAGTGAGTGGTTTAAAGTCAATGGTGATGAGTTTCTGTTTGATGCAGAGGTGAATCAATAGTATTTACAATGTGTCAATAGTATTGAGTGCTTACGGTGTGCAGAACACTGAACTAAGCACTTGGGAGAGTACAATAAACTAGACATCCCTGACCTCTGGGCTACCAAGTTCTGTGTAGTGTAGAACACTAACATATATACATATATATGTATGTATGATGTATGTGGCAGCGTGGCTCAGTGGAAAGGGCCCGGGCTTTGGAGTCAGAGGTCATGGGTTCAAATCTCTGCTCTGCCCCTTGTCAGCTGTGTGACTTTGGGCAAGTCACTTAACTCCTCTGTGCGTCAGTGACCTCATCCGTAAAATGGGGATTAAGACTGTGAGCCCCACGTGGGACAACCTGATCACCTTGTAACCTCCCCAGTGCTTAGAACAGTGCTTTGCACATAGTAAGCACTTAATAAATGCCATTATTATTATTATGTAATATACTCATTCAATCGTATTTATTGAGCACTTACTGTGTGCAGAGCACTGTACTAAGCGCTTGGGAAGTACAAATTGGCAACATATAGAGACGGTCCCTACCTAACAGCGGGCTCACAGTCTAGGGGAAACAGACAACAATACAAAACATGTAGACAGGTGAAATCCAAATCGTCAGAACAAATAGAACTGCAGCTATAATGCACATCTTTAACAAAATGAATAGTCCACTAGTGGACCAGTAGAGTGAAGGACTTTTCCAAAGAAGCTAACACGATGAAAGATTAATTTTAGGCATTGAGAGAATTGGATTTAAAATGTGAAGTCTCAGTAATTCGAGGAAAATATTGCTTGAGGTTTACAGATGAAACTACTTTCAAAGACTTATTTTCGTGTGTGCGAATGCTGCTAAGACCAATGTTTGAGGGACAGTCTGCTCCACACTTCCACATCATGCACTGTAAATATTGTCCTCTGTTGAACTGTTGAATCTGTTAACCACAGCACCTGGCACTGTTTTGTTTTCTCCCTCTTGGTGCCACACAGTTCCCTAACCCTCTGCTCCTAGACAGTTACTCCATTCATTATTTTCCCATGCCAAGATAACTATTCACTGCCGCTATTTCTCAGTTGTCCATGATACCACATGCTTAGTGGATAGAGCAGTGATCTTGGGCAAGTTACCTCATCTGGAAAACAGGGATTAAGAATGTGAGCCCCATGAGGGACAGGGACTGTGTACAACCCTATTTGCTTCATTCATTCATTCATTCAATCATATTGAGCACTTACTATGTGCAGAGAGCTGTACTAAGCGCTTGGGAAGTACAAGTTGGCAACATATAGAGATGGTCCTTACCCAACAGCAGTCTCACAGTCTAGAAGGGGGAGACAGACAACAAAACAAAACATGTGGACAGGTGTCGTCATCAGAATAAATAAAATTAAAGCTAAATGCACATCATTAACAAAATAAATAGAATAGTAAATATGTACAATGCTTGGCAAATAGTAAATGTAACAAGTACCATAATTATTATTATCTGAGGTTTTGCTTCTTTGGTCTTCTGTATTTTTTTTTTAATATTAATTGCCAGGCATTTACTAGGAACAAGGCACTGTACCAAGCGCTGGGGTGGATAATTAGGTTGGACACAGTCCATGTACCACATGGGACTCACAGTTTTCATTATTTTACAGTGAGGTAACTGAGGCACAGAGAAGTTTTGTGTCTTGTCCCGAGCCACACAGCAGAGAAGTGGTGGAGCTGGGATTAGAACGCAGGTTCTCTGACTCCCAGGCCCGAGATATTTCCAGAAGACCATGCTGCTTCTCGAAGAGTCTTTAAAAAGTCTATAATAATACCAGATCATTTTAAATCTCTATAAAACTGTGGTTTGGGTAATCCCTCATGATTCCCTTCACTCATTCTCCTGCACCTACTGAACCAGTGAGTGAAAACACAAAATTAAAGTTTAAAAAAAAAAACCAACACAGTTTGCATCTTCAAATCATTTACAGTTTGGAGGAAACGGCTGAAATAAATGGCCAAGTGTTCAATTATCATGAATAAGATTCCCTTGCACTGGTAACTTGCAAACTACTGCATTACAGATTTGATGGTGGAGGTTGGAGCTATTAGTTACACTGAAGCCTTGACTTTATTAATGGTGCACCCTCCCCAGAAGTTCTGGAAGGTCTCCTGCAATGCAGGAGCTAAAATCTCAGAAAACGCCACATCAAGGAAAGCTTCCACGATATTTAGGCTACTGCTGCTGTATAATCAGTGGTATTTATTGAGCACTTACTGTGTGCAGAACACTACTGTTTGGGAGAGTACAATATAACAGATGCCACACACAACTATTTCTCTTGACCTGATAACACAGTCTATCCAGACAGGCATGCTTTATAAGAGGAATGCTTTCTAATTGCTCAGTGATCTTCAACCCAAAGCGCGTAGTGAAAACATCTATTATAGGAGAACCCATTGTACAGGCATTCCTGAAGTGGTATTGGCATCTAAGACCCCTTCTGAATATTCCTCATCTGAAGGCCAATTCTTGTGAGCTTTCTGCTAATGTCCCTACATCAACTGGCTTCGAAGCTCTCCATCACCTCTCCCCCTCCTACCTCACTTTCTTTCTCTCCTTCTCCAGCCCAGCCCACACAGTCCGCTCCTCTGCCGCTAACCTCCTCACTGTACCGTGTTCTCTCCTGTCCAGCTGTCGACCCCTGGCCTGCATCCTACCTTTGGCCTGGAATGCCCTCCCTCCACACATCTGCCAAACTAGCTCTCTTTCTCCCTTCAAAGCCCTACTGAGAGCTCACCTCTTCCAGGAGGCTTTCCCAGACTGAGCCCCCCTTATCTTCTCCTCCTCCTCCTCTCCCCATCACCCCCACTCCCTCTCTCTGCCCTATCCCCTTCCCCTCCCCATAACACTTGTGTATATTTGTACATATTTATTACTCTATTTTATTAATAATGTGTATATATCTATAATTCTGTTTATTTTGATGGTGTTGACACCTGTATACTTGTTCTGTTTTGCTGTCTGTGTCACCCTTCTAGACTGTGAGCCCGTTGTTGAGTAGGGACTGTCTCTATATATTGCCGAATTGTACTTTCCAAGCACATAGTACGGTGCTCAGTACACAGTAATTGCTCAATAAATATGATTGAATGAATGAGTGAATGAATCAACTAGACCAAGATATGTTTCCAAACAAACTGATAGAAATCGCACATGCGTTCCAGTTGCACAGTCTGACCAACATTTTCATCCTTACAAACATGTTTTGCCTCATGGTTCAAATGCGTATCAATGTGGATCACTATAGGGGACTGAGAAATATTTTTTCAGTCAAATATTTGTGTAGTCAGAAGTAGATCATAAGATCTTTCCCTGAATTAACCCATTCCATACCATAATCATGAGGGCAGCATCCCCCCACCCCCTAATTCTACCCCAAAATTCTCTTTTTAAGTGATGCTGACAAGGGGTCTACAATTATAAGTCCTTTTAATGCCACATTTTGCAGATATTGCCTTCCAAGCAGATAGGGCTTCTCTTCAAATGTAGCCCTAGATCTGAGTTACAGATACATAGGTGTAATTTCCACCTCAATTTTGATCAAGCTACCATATCTTTGTCCCCTGTTTGTCTAGTGACAGGGAAGATGGGCAACAGATCTCATGTGGTTGCCTTATATTTTGAAGGTCAACTCTAAAAGACTTTCTCTGAATGGCACTAAATTGCTTTGAGATGGTCTAATTCTTCCTGGGATTTGCTTTTGCCTTTTGTGAAAATAATTTCTTTATCACATACTATTATGTGGTAAGCACAGGATTTTCCACAAAAGACACATTAAAAGACAAGGCAGGATATGATCAACAAGGAGAAAATTCACCATATTTTTGTGGCAAAGCTTCCCTGGTCAAGACCTATGAGAAGAATAGCTGGATGTAGGATACCCAAGAAGTAAATTTTTTGGTGAACTTAAACGGAGGTATTAATGGCAAATAGGGAGGTCAGAACCAATGTGCTAAAGGCACAGTGAAACAGTCTCTAACAGTGTAACAAAATAATGGACTGTTGGAAGGTAACAGTTGTAAGTACGATTGAATGAATATGAATAAGCTCACTGTGGGCAGGGAACATGTCTGCCAGTGCTCTTATATTGTACACCCCCAAGAGCTAGTACAGTGCTCAGTACCCAGTAAGCACTCGATATACAAATGATTGATTGCAGATTCTCGAAGATGGTGGGCGTCAAGAGAAGGTTTGTTGTCTTTGAGTGGAGACTCTGGGGGGAAAAATGGAAGGTTCAAGAGAGATGCTAAAGTGGCAACATATGCTACATATCGTAAGTGCCTCAATGCGGTAGAAAGCCATCTTCCAACTTAAAATGGAGTGTTAATCTCAAATTGCTCCTTTTAGCTACGCCTATGTGAGTGGAGAAACTCTCAACATCAGTAACATCATCTTTAAACTTAGGGAAGCAGCGTAGCTCAGTGGAAAGATCCCGGGCTTGGGGGTCAGAGGTCATGGGTTTGAATTCCTGCTCTGCCACTTGTCTGCTGTGTGACCTTGGGCAAGTCACTTCACTTCTCTGAGTCTGTTACCTCATCTGTAAAATGGGAAGTAAGATTGTGAGCCCCATGTGGGACAACCTGATTATCCCCCCCCAGCACTTAGAACAGTGCTTTGCACATAGTAAGCACTTAACAAAATGCCATCATTTATTTTATTTAAGGATAGCTCGATTTTTACTGTGAAGGGAAGGGGAAAGGAAAAGAAGGAAAGAAAAACTTGCAGAAGAGTAATTTTTTAACCAAGATAAATTCAGCACAAACCATGGAACAAAAGACTATGACCTCCATTTGCCCCCTTGCTTAAGCTTAGAAGAGCATATTTTCAATCTGACTTCTACTTATCATTGAATATTTTTGTTGTGTTCATTTGCATGTCCTTTTGGGAGCCCATAAGATTTCATGAGAAAATGGGTGATCAACTATTAAGTATCAGGCATTTTCTTCGTCTATTTTGCCTGAGACAATCTGATAATAGCCATCAAGAAAGAACACATTGGGTAATACCCAAAAATAATGATCATTAACTGTAGATTGATCTATTCATTTGCCCACTTTAATAAGTAACATGGAAAATTACCTAATTTCTCCCAACCATTTCTGATTGGTAAAAGCAAAAAAAAAAAAAATCAAGTTTTTGGCTGCCTGAGAAAATCCACCAGCCAGCTTAACCCAGTTTGTTAGAGGTCAACTCCAGAGATAAATTTAATTTAGTAACCCCAGGGCCATTTCGGTATTAGGAAGATTTGCCTCTCCCCCTTTGCCCTTGGTTTTTTTTTTTTCCTGAAAACTCTGGGCAGTGGGGGAATAAGGTTTTCCAATAGTCATTTATCCCCAAACCTGATTTTTTTACTTAGATGTCTTTTAATAGTCCTCTATTTTACTTTACTGAGACTATGAACTTCACTAAGAGAAAGGGTTTCTGCTCTTTGGTTTAATCAGAGAGGCGATGTGCCCAATGATTCTTCTATTAGGAATCCCATGATTAGCTGAGTCTTCCCCTCACTACATAAAGTGATAATCCTTCTTCTCTGCCCACATGTTAATCTCAAAGCCTCAGACAGCTCATGATCCTGGGTGCCAAGGCTTCTAAGAGCAGTTGTATTTCTAAATGAGCTGACTTCCAAGTAGTTGGTTGATGTATTTTCCATTCCAAACAGGGAGTTTCAATGAGCAGCCACCTGAGCTTTTGCCCACCAGGCAAACTGTAAACGTAGAGAGTAGAAGCTGTTCTTATTGGAGTAACTCCCGAGTGGAAATGTTTCTTCATTAGGAAATGGAATGTGATCAGCACATTGGAATGCAAATTTCATCCACACATGGGATTCCTTACAGCATTTTAATAGACCTTTGCTTTATGCCTACTTTACTGCAAGAATTAATCAGACACTAAAAAAGTATTTTGGGTGTTCCAGATAAACACTTAATCTGATGCAGGAGAGGGAGACTGCCTGATTTTAGGAGCCAGTTGAATTGTGCTCTCACCTTAAATTAGAGTTCAGATTTGTGACTGGTGAAATGAGGCTTCTAGGTTCAAAACTCCTTCTTCCCGACACCCCAAAATCCAGTCATGTTTGCTCACAAATTCCCAACTTCATACTGTCTGGAAGTGTTCCCTTTTAAAAAATATTTGTAAGTTGCTATAGCAGGCATCTGGCCAGAGTTATGAGGGTCAGAGCTAGGAAGGAAAGGAAGTAAAATGAAGATCCACTTCAAAATCCTTGTGAGAGAACCACAGAAACAATCTAGTGGGGTGGTAAATGCCCCTTTTTGGTTGCTGATACCTGCCTCGTGGAAGAGAAATTCAGCCTTCAAAACCTTTCTAGTGGTAGTGGTGCAGTGGTATTCATTCATTCATTCAATGTCATATTTATTGAGCATTTATTGTATGCAGAGCACTGTACTGAGCACTTGGAAAGTACAATTCAACAACAGAGAGACAATTCCTGCCCACAGTGGGCTCACAGTCTAGAAGGGGGGAGACAGATAACAAAACAGGTAAACAGGCATTAATAGCATCAATATAAATAAATAGAATTATATAAATATGCACATAAGTAAACAGGCATTAATTATAAATAAATAAAATTATAGATATATACATCTATATGTATATGGGGCAGGAAGAGGGGTAGAGCAAAGGGAGTGATTTGTGGCAATTGGGAGGGGAGGGGAAAGCTGAGGAAAAAAGGGGAGGCTTAGAGATATTATAGTAGTAATGCTACTCCTCTAGGCACAGCATCTAAATGATTTTGTTTTTATTTTGTGTATTTTTGGGGGTTTTAATATCTCATCACTCCTGATGTTTGACTCCATTACCTTATCCCCACTTATACTCCTAGATTGGAAGCACCTGCCCCCCTTCCTGAGAGACAAGGATCTTGTCTAATTCCCAATTCTCCCAGCATTAATACAGTGCTCTACACACAGTAAGTGTTTAATAAGTAGTAGAAATAATAGTGATGGTTGTAGTAGTAGTAGTAGTAGGAGTACTAATGGTAGTAGTAATGGCAGTGGTAGTAATAATAATGGTGGCACTTATTAAGCGCTTACTATGTGCAAAGCACTGTTCTAAGCAGTGGGAAGGTTACAAGGTGATCAGGTTGTCCCATGTGGGGCTTACAGACTTAATCTCCATTTTACAGATGATGTAACTGAGGCACAGAGAAATTAAGTGACTTGCCCAAAGTCACACAGCTGACAGTTGGTGGAGTTGGGGTTTGAACCCATGACCTCTGAGTCCAAAGCCTGTGCTCTTTCCAGTGAGCCACGCTGCTTCTCAATGATGAATTACTTCTCAATTAGTAATGACAAGTAACGGCAGTAATGATAGTAGCAGTAAGAACAACATTTACTGAGTACCCACTTAATGGGTCATGGGTTCTAATCCCGCCTCATCCAGCTGTCTGCTGAGTGGCCTTGGGCAAGTCACTTCACTTCTTTGTGCCTCAGTTGCCTCATCTGTAAAATGGAGATTAAAACTGTGAGCCCCATGAGGGATAGGGACTGTGTCCAACCCTATTTGCTTGTTCCCACCCCAGGACTTAGTACAGTACCTGGTACAGAGTAAGTGCTTAACAAATGCTATTATTAATATTAGGATGCACTGTTTGTTCATTCAAAATAAAGAAGTGACATGTTACCTGCCCTCAAGAAGCTTACTAGGGGAAACCAAAAAAATAGATTTGAGTGGTTAAAATACCTGAGTATGCATATTAAGTGTTTCTAGAAAAGGTGTCATCAGAAAAAGAAGAGATCTTCGAATGAACCTAGTTGGAGAGGGATTCCTATCAGGGATAGCTGAGGTTGGGAAGGAGCATATTTCTACTGATTATCAGAAGTACGTTTTTGGAAGATGGCTGACAGAGGAACCCAATGTGCTTTAACATTCATTCATTCATTCAATCGTATTTATTTTAACGTTTTTTCTAAGCGAGAAGCAATGTGGCCTAGTGGAGCATGGGCCTGAAAGACCTGGATTCTAATTCCGACTCTGCCGTTTGTCTGCTCTGTTACCTTGGGCAGTGTTCCACCTGACTAGCCTGTATCTATCTCAGCACTTAGTGCAGTGCTTGACACATAGTAATTGCTTAACAAATACCATTAAAAAAAATAATGAAAAAAACGTTCCAGAAGGAATTCTAACCATCTGAGAAGCAGATGAGAAGCTTCTCATCTTATGAGAAGCAGTGTGGCTCAGTGGAAAGAGCATGTTCTATGGAGTCAGAGGTCATGGGTTCAAATCCCAGCTCCACCAACTGTCAGCTGTGTGACTTTGGGCAAGTCACTTGACTTCTCTGGGCCTCAGTTCCCTCATCTGCAAAATAGGGATTAAGACTGTGAGCCCCCCATGGGACAACCTGATCACCTTGTATCCCCCCAGTGCTTAGAACAGTGCTTTGCACATAGTAAGTGCTTAACAAATATCATCATCATTATTATTATCTGATTGCTAGGATGTATTCTAGATAAAAGAACTTTCATAATGTCCATCAAAGTTAACATCATTATTACCATAAGTGCTTAGAACAGTGCTTTGCCAAGTGCTTAACAAATGCCATTATTATTATTATTATCATAGGTGGCTGTAAATATTTGGGTGATTGTCTCCCCTCCTAGAGTGTGAGCTTCATGTGGGCAGGGAATGTGTTACTTCATTATTCTGAACTAATCAAGGGCCTAGTTCAGGGCACCCCACCAAGTGGGTGCTCAATGAATCCCACTGTTACTACTGTTGCTACTATTACTACTAATACCTTTGCTGCTGCTACTACTACAATGTTTGCTGGTGATGCTACTACTATTACTACTACTATGTGACTTTGGGCAAGTCACTTAACTTCTCTGTGCCTCAGTTACCTCATCTGTAAAATAGGGATTAAGACTTTGAGCCCCCATGGGACAACCTGAAACCTTGTGACCTCCCTAGCACTTAGAACAGGGCTTTTTCATATAGGAAGGGCTTTTTCACATAGGAAGCGCTTAATAAATGCCATTATTATTATTATTATTATTATTATGTGAGAACAGGAATCCTGCTTCAGCATTCATGTGTCAAAAAATATAGGTGGAGATATGTTGTTAATCCCAGTTATGACTTGACTTTCTTTTCCTAAATCAAAAACGGTCCATTCTAGTTCACTGTAAGTCCCACTTGCCACTCACTCAGACTTTTTCCTGGAAAAATGTGGTCTGTAGGATAATTTATCCACAATCTCTTTGGTCATATAGGTTCAGAAGACTCAGGTATGTGGAACTGATTGGAGGTTCTAGTTCATTGCTTTCTTACTCATCTAGAAAAGCCACAATCTTGACTGATAGTAATGATTATGATATTTGAGTGGTTATTTTGTGCCAAGCACTGTACTAAGAGCTGGGGTAGATACAAGTTAATCAGGCTGGGCACAGGCCTAATCCCACATGGGGCTCACAGTTTAAGAAGGAGGAAGAACTGCTACTCCATCTCCATTTATAGATGACGAAAAGGAGACCAGACAAGGTAACTTGAGCCCGCTGTTGGGTAGGGACCATCTCTATATATTGCCAACTTGTACTTCCCAAGTGCTTAGTGCAGTGCTCTGCACACAGTAAGTGCTAAATAAATATGATTGAAGGAATCAATTAAATAACTTACCCAAGGTTACACAACAGGCAAGTGTCAGAGCCAGGATTAGAGCCCAGGTCCCTAGTTCATTCATTCATTCAATCGCATTTATTGAGAGCTTACTGTGTGCAGAGCACTGTACTAAGTCCTAGTTGGTGTTTTCATTAGACTATGCTACATCTCTAAGGGTAGAGAGCTGTGAGGCCACTTGAATGGATGTGTGCTCTGTGTGTGTGTGTGTGTGTGTGTGTGTGTTTGTGCTCAGGACAAGGTGACCTCATTTATATTAATGTCTGTCTTCCCCTCTAGACTGTAAGCTCATTGTGGGCAGGGAATGTGTCTTACATTGTTCATTTATTCAATCATACTTATTGAGCACTTACTGTGTGCAGAGAACTGTACTAAGTGCTTGGGAAGTAAAAGTTAACATATAACAAGTTGGCAACATATAATATAATATTGTTATATTGTACTTTCCCAAGTGCTTAGTACAGTGCTCGGCACAAAGTTTTTTTCTTCAAATCCTGTCGAATCACTTTCTTCAAATGCCGTCGAATCGTTTCCAACCCAAAGCGACTCCATGGATGCACCTTCTTCAGTATGTACCATCTTCTGTCATAAAGTCGTTTTGGAGAGTTTTCCTACTATAAGTACAGAAGTGGTTTACTGTTGCTTTCTTCCATGCAGTGAAAACTTGAGTCTCTGCCATTGTATTTGATCAACCTTTTGATTACTTGATCATCTGCCTTCAACTATTTTTTTTAATGCATTTATTAAGTGCTTACTATGTGCAAAGCACCATTCTAAGCATTGGGGAGGTTACAAGGTGATCAGGTTGTGCCCCCGGGGGGCTCACAGTCTTAATCCCCATTTTACAGATGAGGGAACTGAGGCCCAGAGAAGTGAAGTGACTTGCCCAAAGTCACACAGCTGACAATTGGTGGAGCTGGGATTTGAACCCATGGCCTCTGACTCCAAAGCCTGGTCTCTTTCCACTGAGCCATGCTTCAACTCTTTCCCATGCTGCTCCTTCCCAGCACAGGTGAATCAACTTTGTCTGATGCTCTGGCTTAGACCTTACCATTCTGGGTAGCCCTCTGTGGCATAGCTCTGAGCTTCATCAGTGTACACAAACTCTCCTGACATGATAAAGTGTCGACTCCCATGAGAGCTGCACACAGTAGGTGCTCAAATATGATTGACTGACTGACCGACTTTAGTTTCAAATGTGGCATACCCATCTGACTGGTAGTGGCACTTCCTCCCTGATTTATATTCATTAATTCAATCACATTTGAGCGCTTACTGTTTGCAAAGCACTGTACTAAGTACTTGGAAGAGTACGTTACAACAATAAACAGAACATTCCCTGATGTCAACAAGCTTACAGTCTAGAGGGGGAAATAGACAGGAATATAAATAAATTACAGATATGTACATGTGTTGTGGGGCTGGGAGGGGAAAAGAGCAATGGGAGCAAGTCAGGGTGATGCAGAAGGGAGTGGGAGGTGAGGAAAGGTTGGGCTTAGCCAGGGAAGGCCTCCTGGAAGAGATGTGCCTTCAATAAGACTTTAAATGGGGCCAGAGTAATTGTCTGTCAGATTAGAGGAAGGAAGGTGAGTGTTCCAGGCCAGAGGCAGGATGTAGGCTAGGGGTGGCCAGCAAGGTAGGAGAGATTGAGGCACAGTGGGAAGATTAGCATTAGAGGAGTGAAGTGTGTGGGCTGGGTTGTAGAAATAAAGAAGTGAGTTGATGTAGGAGTGTGCAAATTTGGTGGAATGCTTTAAAGCCAAGGGTGAGAAGTTTTTGTTTGCAGAGGTGGGTGGGCAACCACTGGAGTTTTTTGAGGAGCGGGGTGACATGTCCTGAATGTTTGTGTAGAAAAATGATCAGGCAGCAGGGTAAAGTATTGACTGGAGTGGGGAGAGACAGGAGACTGGATTTCAGCAAGGAAGCTGATACTGTAATCCAGGTGGAATAAGATGAGTGACTGTATTAATGTGGTAGTTTGGATTGTGAGGAAAGGGCAGATTTTAGCAATGTTGTGAAGATGGGGCTGACAAGATTGTGATGGATTGACTATGTGGGTTGAATGACAGAATGGAGTTAAGGTTAACACCAAAGGCTTATGTGACAGGAAGGATGGTGGGGCCATCTTATAGTAATGGGAAAGTCAGGGGAGGACAGGGTTGGATGCGAAGAAAAGGAGATCTGTTTTGGACATGTTAAGCCTGAGCTGATGGGAGGACATCCAAGTATAGATGTCTTGAAGTCAGGAGGAGATGTGAGACTGGAGAGATGAAGAGAGACCAAGGGCTGGAGATATTGATTGGGATGCCATCCACAGAGAGGTAGTAGTTGAAGCCATGATAGAGAATGAGTTCTCCAAAGGAGTGGATGTATATGGAGAATAGAAGAGGACTCAGAACTGAACCTTGAGGGACCCTCACAGTTGGGTGGTGGGAGGCAGAGGAGAAACCAGAGTAGGAGACTGAGAATGAATGGCCAGAGAGAAGAGAAGAACCAGGAGAAGACAGGGTCAGTGAAACCAAGGTTGGATACCATTTCCAGGAGAAGGGGGTGGTCCACAGTGTCAAAGGCAGCTGAGAGGTCAAGGAAGATTAGGATGGAGCAGAGGCTGGATTTGGCAAGAAGGAGGCAATTGGTGACCTTTGAGAGGTAGGTTTTGGTGGACTGAAGGGGACAGAAGCCAGATTGGAGGGTGTCAAGGAGAGGAATTGAGACAGCAAGTGTAGAGAACTCACTTAAGGAGTTTGGAGAGGAATGGTAGGAGGGAGATGGGGTGATAAAGAGAGATCTATTATCATTCACAGAAAGTCCATATCTTGATCAGAGAAATAGCCCTCCCTCTGGCCCTCTTTCACACCAATGGCACACATTTTTCCCTGGTGACGTTGGTCTCCTCTCTGGACCCAAACCTCAAGAAAGGGAAGTGGAATGAGAAGCTGCCAGCATGCCCCTACAAATGAGAGGATGGGGGATTCTTGTTAAATAACCACCCAAACCAATACTGAGTATCCCAAACATTTAGTTCTACAGGAATGGTTTATACTTGGTCATATATTAATCAGTTTGATCTTTCTATACCTGCTCTTGTTCTTTCAAGCCAGCAGTAAAAGGGTTTTCATTTTCAACTCCTGGTCTTTTAAATTCCCATAGTTCACATGAAAGATCCAGAAAAGCCCAAATCTCCTTGGTGTTCAGATCTATGAAGTGCCTGGATTTTCAACCCTTTTAAATCCTTATCTGGAAAATGGGGGTTCAGTCAATCAGTGGCATTTATTAAGCATGTACTGTGTACAGAGCACTGTACTAAGCACTTCATTCAATCATTCAATTGTATTGAGCGCTTACTGTGTGCAAAGCACTGTACTAAGTGGTTGGGAGAGTACAATAGAACAATAAGCAGACACATTCCCAGCCCACAACAAGCTTACTGTCTTGAGTGGGAGACAGACGTTAATTTAAATAAATACATTACATATATGTACCTAAGTGCTGTGGGGCTGGGATGGGCGGGTGAATAAAGGGAGCAAGTTAGGGTGATGCAGAAGGGAGTGGGAGAAGAAGAAACTGGTAGAGTACAATAGTTAAGGTATGGACATGCCTTCAGGGAGCTTACACTCTAAATAGCTGTACTCCTTTCCACTTGTATTGCAAACACCATTTGGGACAAGGACTATGCGTGTGACCTGATTACCTTGTATCTACCCCAGCACTCAGTACAGTGCATGGTACATAGTAAACACTTAATAGGCATGACACTTTAAAATTATGATTATTACTATCACTTATTATTTATTTCATTTTATATTTTCCCTAGGGGTATATAGGCCCCTGGTTGGAAATCTCTGTTATAGTGCATTTTCAGTACCTCCTCCAAAATGTGAGTTCCTTTCTCTTGCCTCCCATAAATATGACCAGGTCAAGGCCTCGACGAGAACTGGGCTACAGTCAGTGATAGACTTCATATCTAAACTGTGAGCTCATTGTGGGCACAAATGTGTCTGCCTGTTATATTGTACACTCCCAAGTGCTTAGTAAAGTGCTTTGCACACAGTAAGTGCTCAGTAAATATGAATGAATATTTCTCTGAACATTACCTCACCTGATACTACAGGAAAAAGGAAGAGTAACCAAAGGAAGAGTAGGGTGGTGTCAGAAGGAAACAAATATGGCAAGTCTGGCTGCAATAGATCCATCACCAGCTGGGCAGTGGTCCCCAACACATTGTCCATCATCTTAATCCCATTTCCATAGCAACCCAGCAAAGTTTTTTTAAGGTATTTGTTAATCCATGATATTTATTGAATGCTTACTATGTACAGAGCATTGTTCAAAGCACTTACCATGTGGCAGGCACTGCTTTAAACATTGGGGTAGATACAAGATAACCAGTTTGGACACAGTCCATGTCCCACATCAGTCTAATAGTCTTAATCCCCATTTTACAGGTTGGGTAACTGAGGCAAAGAGAAGTTAGGTGGTTGGCCCAAGTTCACACAACAGACAAGTGGCAGAGTCAAGATTAGAACTCAGGGTCTTTCTTTATCCACTAAGCAACACTGCTTAGAGAGCCGGTGATTCATCCAGGTGTTGTTCAGCATGATGACTTTGGACTCTGTTGCTACTTGATAATTCATAACTTGTATGCAACCCACTGAGGGATGACTGTGATGACACAGTTACAGAGAAAGCAGGAGGCTTGATAACTGGACTGTCTTATCAAGCTGCATCAAGAAGCCAATGAGAAGGAACGGCAAAGCTTGCCTTTCAGGTGGAGTTGACTGACAGGGCGGAGGAGGGATCTTGGCTGTCATAATGAGATAAATCCCTTCTGAAAATCTTTTCTGGTTAAACAGGCCTCAAGGTGACCTCGTTCATTTTGAAATCCTTCAGGCCCACCTGTCAACTTCAGAGCAGGGCACGGATGAGAATGCTATTGGTGACTTGGGCAAGAGCCGGCTTGAGGAAAAAGGCTTCAGAGCAGTTTAGAACGACAGCTTTGCACTGGGGCATGGCCTCCTTAGAGAAGGGATCAGAAATCAGTTCAAACTTGCAAATACACTATTAGGGAATGTGGTTTCCACCCATTGGCTCACCTGCAAACGTGCAGTCTGGTTTGATTTTGAAGGTCTACATATTAATGAAAATCATAAAGACTGTGATCCAGGCCATTACTGATTAGCCCAGTAAAAATAACAATTTTTTTTAAAGCATTTACTGTCTATTAAACACTGTGCTTAAAGTGATGGGGGTACTAAGTAGTGGGGTAGTCAGACAGTCCCTGTTCGACAAAAGCCTCTCACTTTAAGCAGGAGGGAGAACAGGATTATTCACCATTTTACCGATGAAACTGAACACAGTAAGTTACTGTTAAGTAACTTATCCAAGATCACACAGCAGGCATTCATTCAATCATTTATTGAGTGTTTACTGTGTGCATACCACTGTACTAAACATTTGGGAAAGTACAATGCAACAATAAATAGTGATATTCTCTGCCCACAATGAGCTCACAGTCTAATCGGGAAAACAGCATCAAATCAAATGAATAAAATCACAGATATGTACATAAGTGCTAAGGGGCTGGTACTAGGGAAAGAGCAAAGGGAGTAAGTCTGATGCAGAATGGAGTGGGAGATGAGCAAAAGTGGGTCTTAGTCTGGGAAGGCCTCTTGGAGATGTGCCTTCAATAAGGCTTTGAAGGCGGGGAGAGGAATTGTCTGTTAGAGGAGGGAGGGCTTTCCAGACCAGAGGCAGGATGTGGGCTAGGAGTTGGCAGCGAGACAGGTGAGATGGAGGCACAGTGAGAAGGTTAGCATCAGAGGAGCAAAATGTGTGGGCTGGGTTGTAGAAGGAGAGAAGCGAGGTGAGGTAGGAGGGGGCAAGGTGATGGAGTACTTTAAAGCCATTGGTGAGGAGTTTTTGTTTGATATGGAGGTGGATTGGTGACCACTGGAGTTTTTTTGAGGAGTGGGGTGACATGTCCTGAATGTTTTTGTAGAAAAATGATCTGGACAGCAAAGTCAAGTATGGACTGGCGTGGAGAGAGAAGGAGGCTAGGAGGTCAGCAATGAGGCTGATGCAGTAATCTAGATGGCATGCGGCAGTCAGAATTAGAACCTAGATACCCTGATTGCCAGATCCATGCTCTTTCCACTAGGTCACCTTGCCTATTGCTGGAATAGTACTCTGACAGTGACACTTGGGCACTTAGAGGAACTGTGTGTTGGTATCCCTCCTGGACACCCACCTAATGGTTAGGGTTGGACCTTCCAAAAGCCCTAAGTCTCCCTTCTCTATCCCTGACTCTCCCTCCAGTGACCCAGCATGGACCATCCAACACCCCAACTCTCCCTTCTCCATTTCTGACTCTTGCTCTGATGACCAAGCACAGACAGCTCATTCTCCCCCCTAACACTGTGATATATTTCATTCTGAACAACTTCCTGTGGAAACTAATGATGATAATGAGGGCATTAAGTGCTTACTATGTGCTAAGCGCTGGAGTAAATACAAGCTAATCAGGTTGGACATAGTCCCTGTCCCATATAGGGATCATGGTCTTAAGCCCCATTTTACAGATGAGGTAACTGAGGCACAAAGAATTGAAGTGACTTGCCCAAGGTCACAAAATAGACAAGTAGCAGAGCAGAGATTAGAACCCAAGTCCTTCTGACCCCCAGGCCCATGTTCTATCCACTGGGCCATACTGCTTCCCTAATTCCATATACTGATCACAGGCTGATTGAAGAAGCACTTATTGTTCAACACGTCACAGAGCTGGGCAGGTAATATGTCCCAGTCTCCATCGACTCCTCTGACAGGAAATGAGGAAGGCAACCATCAGCCTGTGGATGATGGGGGAGGACATAACACATCCTTCTGGATGACCAGGAGAAAGGATCCTCAAGAAGCAGCATGGCCTAGTGGATAGATCCCAGGCCTGGGGGTCAGAAGAACCTGGGTTCTAATCTGGACATCACCAAGTGCCTGATTTGTGACCTTGAGCAAGTCGCTTTTAACTTCTTTGTACCCCGGCTTTCTCAGCAGTAAAATGGGGATTAGAACTGTGAACCCTATATGGGGCTGGGACTGAATCCAATCCAATTTGCTTGTAACCTCCCCAGCTCTTAGTATAGTACCTGCCACTTGGAAAGCACTTAACAAATGCCATTATTATTATTACTGTAATTATTATTATTATGCTAAGAGATGATGTGGAAATCAAAGCCAGGCTAGTTTGTTGACTCCCCCAGGCAACTCAGTCTCTGGAGATACTTTCAAATCCCCATCTCACTCAGGCCAGCCACACCTCAGCAGGACAGGGCCTGGCAACTCCATCACTGGTGTGTCACTGCTTCGCATCAAAATGTCTCAGCCTGAGGGGCCGTTTTTTTTTTTTTTTTGAACCCTGTTTCGGGTATCTCTTCAGCAGGGTTATGTGCAGAACAGACTTCCTCCTATTTCTTTGTAAACCTACTCTTCCTGATTTTAGAGTAGAGTCCCGGCTCCAATTTCATAAATAGCCGGACCCAAGTATTTACAACACTTAACACTGGAGGTGGGAGACACGTAATGTGCTCGTAAAGACGGTGGAGGTGAAGTGGTTGTAAACTCTGGGGACATAAGGACAAATGCAGGAACTGTTTTGCAGGCAAACAGACCCAGGAGAAGGGGAAGTTTTCGGAGAATTCACAGTGGAAAGTGTTTGGTAGGGAAAACAGAAAATCCAGGGGCCTGGCCTACTCTAGCCCATTAGCTTTAGATTTCCAGGAAACCAGGAAAGTTTTTATTGCCCATGTAAGCTGCTTAACACATAATCAGGTTCCAAAAGGGATTTTTTCTCCCTGAAGGGCCTCACAAGGAAGGCAGAGTGTGCATTTGTAAAGGGTCAGGCCTGGGACAGAAGGCACAATTGTCCCCTGAAGGCTCCAGGAAACTGGGTTGGCATCTGTGTCCTTCCTTTTGGGACAGTTTGACATCCATCCTGCTGTCTCATGCTGCCACACACAGCCATGGGGTAAGAGGGAGATTGGTGATTAGTGAGTAGGCAGGCTGAAGAAGTTTTCTGTTAAGCTTTGAACCGAAATCTTGATTTCAGGATGGAGGTGGTGTGATTGGAAAGCAGTTTTCTCAATCATGGGGGGCCCAGACTTGACATTCCCCACCCCTTTCTAATTCTTTGCTTATGCTGATCCCCTTGTCTGGAACTCCCTTCCCCCAAATCCACCAGAACACAGCTCTACTCACCTCCAAAACCCTCATTAAATGGCATCTTCTTCAAGATTTCCTAGAACAATTTACAAGTGGCTTGGGAGTCAGAGGCTGTGGGTTCTAATCCCGGCTCCACCAGTTGTCTGCTGTGTGACCTTGGTTAAGTCACTTAACTTCTCTCTTGCCTCAGTTACCTCATTTGTAACATGGGGATGGAGACTGTGAGACCCATGTGGGACAGGGACTGAGCCCGACTTGATTACCTTGTACCCACGTGGCTCACTGGAAAGAGCATGGTCTTTGGAGTCAGAGTTCATGGGTTCAAATCCTGGCTCTGCAAGTTGTCGGCTGTGTGACTTTGGGCAAGTCACTTCACTTCTCTGTGCCTCAGTTACCTCATCTGTGAAATGGGGATGAAGACTGTGAGCCCCCCGTGGGACAACCTGATCACCTTGTAACCTCCCCAGCGCTTAGAACAGTGCTTTGCACATAGTAAGCGCTTAATAAATGCCATCATTGTTATTATTATTATTATCCCAGTGCTTAGAACGGTGCTTGGCACATAGCAAGTGCTTTACAAATATGATCATTATTAATATCACAGCATATACTCTTAGAACTTACATATTTTATCTAACAGACTGGTACTCTTCCCATCTTCAAAGCCCTACGGAAATAATATCTTTTCCAGGAAGCCTTCCCAGCTTAAGCTCTCATCCCCACCCTCTCTGCTCTTCCTGTTGCTCCTCCCATACACTTAGTCCCACCCCCTAATCCATCAATCAATAGCATTTACTGAGTGCTTACTGTGTGCAGAGCACTGTACTAAGCACTTGGGTAAGTATCATACAAAATACTTGGTAGACAAGTTCCCTGTCCCCAGATTATGGATATGTGCATAAATGCAGTGGGGCTGAAGTTGGAGCAAATATCAAATACAAGGTACAGATCCAAGTGCAAAGATGATACAGAAGGGAGAGGGAGTAGGGAAAATGAGGGTTTAGTTGCGGAAGGCCTCTTGGAAGAGCTGTGATTTTAATAAGGCTCTGAGAATGGAGAGAGTGATGGTCTGTTGGATACAAAGCACTTAGATACTCCTCCATCTCCTCCCATCCCCACTCCCACATCATTTATGCACATATATTTGTATTCAGTTACTTTTCATGCCTGTAATTTATTTTAATGCTTGTCTTCCCCATTAGACTATCTCCCAGTTGACTGTAAGCTCCTCAAGGGCAGTAATCATGTCTCCAACTCTATTGTATTGTACCCCATGTACTTAGATCAGTGCTCAGCACAAAGTAAGCACTCAATAGATACTATTGATTGATTTGTTATTCCTAGACTCAGAGCTTATCGTTCTGAATCGTTCATTCATTCATTCAATCATATTTATTAAGTGCTTACTGTGCACAGAGAACTGTACTAAGCACTTAGAAAGTACAATTCAGCAACGGAGACGATCCCTGCACAACAATGGGCTCACAGTCTAGAAGGGAGGAGACGGACATCTAAACAAGTAAACAGGCATCAATAGCATCAATAGAAATAATTAGAATTATAGATATATACACATCATTAATAAAATAAATAGATTAATAAGTATGTACATATATACACAAGTGCTGGGGGCAGAAAGAGGGTAGAGAAGAGAGAGGGAGTTGGGGCGATGGGGTGGGGAGGAGGAGTAGAGGAAAAGGGGAGTCTAGTCTGAGAAGACCTCCTGGAGGAGGTGAAATTTCAGTAGGGCTTTGATGGGGGAAGTGTGCTAGGTTGGTGGATTTGAGGAGGGAGGGCATTCCAGGTCAGAGGTAGGATGTGGGCCAGGGGTCGACGGCGGGACAGGTGAGAATGAGGCACAGTGAGAAGGTTACTTGGAATCATGACCCACTGGACAGTTGATATTTGCCCCACCCTCAACCCCGCAACACTAAGTATACTGATATATCATAAATTATATATATTAATTTCTGTCTCCCCCTCTAGACGATAAGCTTATTGTGGGCAAGAACTGTGTCTACTAATTCCGTTTCACTGTGATTGGACATGGACTATGTCCAATCTGATTAACTCTTGTACTCCAATACTTACTACAGTGCTTGGCACATAGTAAGCGTTTAACAAATACCAGAATTAATATTATTGTTACAGTGCTCTGCACACTAAGTGATTGATTAATTGATAGGTGCTTTGCTAAACACTAGCATCATAATCAATACTTCTGTGAAGGTTTTTAGACCTCAGAATTCAGCTCTTAATGCAGTGCTTGGCACATAATAAATGATTAATAAATATCATTAAAGAAACAAAAAAAACACTGGAACCCTTGCAACCTGCCAGAAAGCTGATATGAATATTAATCTTATTAACTGGCTGACTTATTTCACATAGTTTCCCAGAGATGTGGCTCACCGAGGTGATACTCTGTATGTCTCTGAGGGCTAAACATATAGGTATAAAATATAAATGTCTCTTCTCCCCACTAAAAGGAGAAGCATCGTGACTCAGTGGAAAGAGCCCGGGCTTGGGAGTCAGAGGTCATGGGTTCTAATCCTGGCTCCGCCACTTGTCAGCTGTGTGACTTTGGGCAAGTCACTTAACTTCTCTGGGTCTCAGTTCCCTCATCTGTAAAATGGGGATTAAGACTGTGAGCCCCACGTGGGACAACCCGATTACCTTGTATCCCCCCTAGCGCTTGGAACAGTGCTTGGCCCATAGTAAGTGCTTAACAAATACCACCATCATCATCATCGTCATTGACTTCACCCTGACAGATTACAGCAGGTGATAATTGGTTCAAGGAGGGAGAGAAATTGTAAATGTTATCCTTGCTCTGGGCTGCTCCTTGCTCTCCCTACATCTTGGGGCAAACATCTGCTGCTCTCCATCCCCTGGTTCCTTACTCGAAGGACTTGGTGAAATGGCTGGTGCTTAAACCCTGATTCCTCCAAGATGATGGCTCAAAGATCAGTCCCCTTTTACCCTGCATCAGATGAAAACTGTCTCTAGATTGTAAATTTTTTGTTTTACTGTATTTGTTAGGCACTGACTATGTCTGTAACTGTTCTAAGCTCTGGAGTAGATAGAAGTTTGGACACAGTCTCTGTACCACATGGGGTTTACCATTTTAATCCCCATTTTACATTTGTACTCTAGGCTGTAAGCTCAGCATAATCAGGGAATGTGTCTACCAACTGGACTGTATTGCACTCTCACAAGTGCTTAGGACAGTACTCTGCACATAGTAAGTGCTTAATAAATACCATTGATGATAACAATGGTAGCATATTCTTGGGTTCAGCACCCATTGGGTAAAGAAGTGTTTCCTTATTTTTTCAACCAACTCTCATCCATCTTCAAGGGTGTCCCCTCCTGCTGGTTCAGGGAGCATACAATCAACTATCCTGATTCGATAAACTCTTCAGGGAGCAAAGTAAATTAGGCTTCCTTGTGTTCTCCCTGGCTTCAGACCCCAGAAAGACAAAGGAGGCCAAATGTTTTAGTTTGACCATTATATATTCAACCAGAATATTCTGGCCAATCCAGAGTTCAAAAATCCCCCTAACTGTGGGAGTCCCTCAAGACTCTGTTCTGGGTCCCCTTCTGTTTTCCATCTTCTCCCACTGCCTTTAAGAAATCATTCGCTCCCAAGGCAATAGTTACCACTTGTTTATGGATGATTCCCAAATCTACATCTGTCCTGACCTCTCTCTTTCCCCAAAGTCTCGCCTTTCCTCCTGCTTTCAGTTACTGACAGTTAAGTTCAAACTTAACATGTACAAAACAGAACTCCTTATCTCCAGCCTTCCCCAAAGACTTTCAAATATTTGTAGGTTGCACCACTCTCCTCCCTGTCTCAAAAGAGCATTGACATTACCCTCAACTCATCTCTCTCATTCAGTCCATGTAGTTAATCTGTCACCAAATCCTGTTAGTTCTGCCTTCATAGGACCTCTCTGCCCAAACTGCTACTATGCTGACAAATTCGATCATATTTGAGTGCTTACTGTGTGCAGAGCACTGTTCTAAATGCTTGGGAGAGTACAATACAATATAATAAATGGACACATTCCTGCCCAAACGAGCTTACAGTCTGGGGTGCTGGGGGGAGACAGACATTAACATATATAAATAAAAAACAGGTATGAACATAAGTGCTGTGGGGCTGGGAGAGGGGAATAACAAAGGGAGGTCAATCAGGGTGATGTAGAAGGGAGTGGGGCAAGAAGAAAGGGGAGGTTTAGTCTGGGAAGGCTTCTTGGAGGAGATATGCCTTCAATAAGGCTTTGAAGAGGGGGAGAGTAATTATGTGTTGGATTTGAGGAGGGAGGATGTTCCAAGTCAGAGGTAGGACATGGCCAAGGGGTCAGCAGTGAGATAGATGAGTTGGAGGCATAGTGAAGGTTAGCAGTAGAGGAGCAAAGTGTGAGGACTGGCTTACAATAGGAGAGAAGTGAGGTGATGTAGTGCTTAAAAGCCAGGAATTTTTGTTTGATGTGGAGGTGATGGGCAACCACTGGAGTGATTTGAGGAGCAGGGTGACATGTCCTGAACGTTTTTGTAGAAAAATGATCCAGGCAACAGAGTGAAGTATGGACTGTAATGGGGAGAGGCAGGTGGCTGGGTGGTCAGGTTGGAGGTTGATGCAGTAATCTAGGTGGGATAGAATGAGTAATTCTAGCACTTAAGTTCTGCCTTGAATAGTGCATCACCCTTCTCGTTAGCATCTGGCCTCCTGTCTCTCCCCACTCCGGTCCATACTTCACTCTCCTGTTGGATCACTATTGTAAAAGAAGCTACTCAGACTACACCTTCCTTCTCCCCCAAAACGTGTAATGGTAGCCCATCCATCTCCCCATCAAACAGAAGCACAGAAACTCCTCACCATCATCAAAGAAATGATTCAGCTCTCCCCATTCTACCTTACCTCGCTGATCTGCTAGCACAACCAGCCCACACACGTCTCACCTCTAACTCCAACATAATCACTGTATTTCGATTCTCATCTTTCTTACTGCCTTACTGCCATCCCACTGTCCAAGTCCTTCCTCTTGTGTGGAACATCCTTCCCCTTCATATCTGACAGATCATCACTTTTTTCCCCACTTCTGAAGCCCTACTCCAATTGTATCTTCTCCAAAGACCTTCCTTGACTAAACCCTCATTTCTCTCTTCTGTGTTGCCTATGCACTTTGTGTGAAGATGGTAAAAGGTGATTTGTATATCAGAGGTTATTTGGTCAAGGTTATTTTGTAAAGGTGATATTGAGCAAACTGCTACAACTGTTTTAAGAGGCCTGTGTTGGGTTTTCTTTTTATGGTTTTAAGTATTTACTATCTGCCTAGCACTGGGGTAAATACAACTATTCAGGCTGGACAGAGTTCTTGTCCCATTTGGATCTCACAGTCTAAGTAGGAGGAAGTAAAATTTAATCCCCGTTTTGCAGATGAGGAAACTGAGGCACAGAATGGTTAAATGACTTGCTTACAGTCACATAGACAAGCGGCAGAACTGGGATTAGAACCTTTGATTCCCAGACCTGTGCATTTTCTTCTAGGCCAAAGTGAATTGCTCCCGGAAAAATGAAAGTGATGGCAGAGATATTTTTTTGATTCTATCCAGTTGCATAGGATGTAGTCTCAAAATTCTTCTCACCTATTAAAAATTTTGCAAATCTCTGCATGCTATTGCGGCTTTTGAGAGACACAGATGGAGTAATCTCATCCTAAAGAGGTAAACCCTATTTAGAGTTTTAAAGAGTTAAACCCTGTTAGAGCTGTTTCCTGCCCACAGCCAGCTTGAAGTCTTGAAGGGAAGGCAGGCATAACAATAAATTACAAGCACATCTCCAAGTGCAAGGGCAACACAGACAGGGGAGGGAGAATAGGGGAAATTAAAGCTCAGGGAAGGCCCTGGAGAAGTGATTTTATTGAGGCTTTGAAATGAGAAGAGTGGTGGTCTGCCAGGTATGAATGGGGAGGGAATTGCAGGATGTGGACAAGTGGTTGGCGGTGAGATAGAAGAGGTTGAGGTGCAGTGAGTAGATTGGCATTAGAGGAGCCAAGTGAGGTGCTGTGCTGTAGTATGAAACCAGCGAGGTTAAGAGAGGAGGTAGTAAAGTGATGGAGTTCTTTAAAGCCAATGTTATGGAGTCTTTGCTTGACACAGAGGTGGAGGGGCAAACACTGGAGATTCTTGAGGAGTGGGGAAACACGGACTTTACTCTTATGTAGAGAACTGATCCAGGCAACAGAGTGAAGTATGGAGTGGCATAGGGAAGAGACAGGAGGCAGGGAGGTCAGCAAGAAGACTGATGTAGTATTCAAAGTGGGATAGACTAAGTGCTCGGATCAATGTGGTAGCATTTAGTTGGAGAGGAGAAGGTCGATTTTAGAGATGTGCTGAGGTTTCCACACTTAACATCATATGTTGTGTTCTGAAGCTTTCTGGTTTTGAATTTTTTTTTTAATTTTGCTGTTGCCACTTTAGTTTGTGCTGACTTGGTTTTCTGTTGTGACAGTTTGATTTCCTAGAGGCACTGACAGTAGGAAGCTGTTCTCACTCCTAGAAATTGAGAGAGAAAAATGATAAAATGACCTTCAGGAAAAATCTTAGTTGTCACTTCAAGGAATTGTAGGGGTTTTAGAGATCCACGTTATTCATTTTCCCCAACTAGTACTGAGTTCATGAGCTGCTGGGGAATGTATTTTAGCAATATCTAGAGATAATTTGTCTAATTCATTTATTCCATTTATCCAAGCTCAGAATCTTAAGTCAAAAATGGCTTTTTTTCCCACCCCATCATAGTTATCTTGTCTTCTCATTTGGGAATCTATGTTGTGATTTTTTTTGGTTCCATAGTAGCAGTAGTCTGTCTGTGAGAAGATCTGAGGAGAAAGTTATACATTGAGTTCTTGTTTTAGGAAGAAGTCAAACTTAACCAGAAACCAACATGAAAAGTCATGTGGTTGTGTGAATATTTGCAGGAGGCATAAGGTTCTGGACTCCTCAGGTTCCTGATATTCCAGCTTCTGAGGTTCTAGATTCCTGAGATTCTAGGTCGCGGAGGCTCTAGACTCCTGGGGTTCTAGGTTCCTGAGGGTTATAGGTTCTAGACTCTTGAGGTTCCCAACTCCTGAGTTTCTGGCTACTTGAGGTTCTGGGATCTTGAAATTCTAAGTTAATTTGGTTCCAGACTCCTGTGTTTCCCAGCTCCCAGTTTTCTGGGCTCTAGGGGTTCCAGCCTCCTGAGGGTCTAGACTGAGGTTCGAGACCCCTAAGATTCTAGGTTTCATGAGGTTCTAGGTTCCCGAGGCTCTAGGTCGATGAGGTACCAGCTCCTGGGTTTCTGGCCTCTTGGAGTTCAGGGATCCTGAGATTCTAGGTCACTGAAGTTCTTGATTATAGACTCATGAGGGTCTAGACTCCTGAGTTTCCCAGCTCCTGAGTTTCTGGCCTCTTGGGGTTCCCGCACCCTGAGGTTCTGGACTCCTGAAGGTCTAGACTGAGTTTCTGGACTCTCGAGGCTCTAGGTCCCTGAGGTTCTAGACTCTTGAGGTTTCTAGCTCCTGAGTTTCTAGCCCTTGGGGTTACAGCCTCCTGATGTTCTAAGCTTCTGAGGGTCTAGACTGAGGTTCTAGGTTCCATGAGGTTCCAGACTCCAGAGCCTCCATGTCCATGAGATTCAAGACTCCCGAGGTTTCTGGCTTTTGAGTTTCTGGCCTCTTGGGGTTCCAGCCTCCTGAGGTTCTAGACTTCTGAGGGTCTAGATTGAAGTTCTAGGTCACTGAGGTTCTAGGTCCTGTGAGGTTCTAGGCTCTGGAGGCTCTAGGTTCTGTGAGGCTTTAACATCCAAAGACTCTAGGTCCCTAAAGTTCTAGGCTCTTGAGGCTCCAGGTTCTAGACTCCTGAGGTTTCAAGCTCCTGAGTTTCTGGCCTCTTGGGGTTCCAGCCTCCTGTGGTTCTAGACTTCTGAGGGTCCAGACTGAGGTTCTAGGTCCTGTGAGGTTCTACATCCTGTGAGGTTCTAGGTCCCTTGAGTTCTAGACTCTGGAGGCTCTAGGTTCCATGAGATTGTAGCATCCAGAGGCTCTACGTCCCTAGAGGTCTAGGCTCTTGAGGCTCCAGGTTCTAGACTCCTGAGGTTTCAAGCTCCTGAGTTTCTGGCCTCTTGGTGTTCCAGCCTCCTGAGGTTCTACACTTCTGAGGGTCCAGACTGAGGTTCTAGACCACTGAGGTTCTAGGCTCTTGAGACTCTCGATTCCATGAGGTTCTAGTATCCAGAGGCTCTAGGTCCCTGGGGTTCTGGGCTCTTGAGGCTCTAGCTTCCGTGAGGTTCTAAACTCCTAAGGTTTCCATCTTTTGAATTTCTGGCCTCTTGGGGTTCCAGTCTCCTGACTGTCTAGGTCCCTGAAGTTCTGGACTACTGATATTCCCAGCTCCAGTTCCTGAGTTTCTGGCCTGTTGGGCTTAGAGCCTCCTGAGATTCTAGGTTGCAGAGGTTCCCATTTCCTAGGTAATGATAATAATAATTATGGCATTCGTTAACTGATTACAACGTGTCAAACACTGTACTAAGTGCTGGGGTAGATACTACACTGGGGGAGCCATTATCTGTTCTTCCTACATAGACTGTGAGCCCCTTGTGGGACAGGATCTGCATTTAGACTTAACAACTTGTATGTACCATAGTGCATAGAATAGTGCTTTGTACATACTAAGTAGTTAACCAATACCTCAGTGATTATTGTTGCTGTGATGTTAGAAGATTTGCTCAATTCAGAGTTAAAACTTTTCAGGAAGTTTAATTTCTTTTCTGTAATAGGCCAGTTAATATTTTGAAGAATGGAAATGCAATAGGCTTTTTTAAAAAAATATAGATTTTTTTTAAAAAATCTCATTTAAAAAACCTTGGTGAGTAAAATACAAATAGATCCAGGTCTTTAGCCACCATACCAGTCAAAGAGTATTTTCTAATCCTTTCCTCAATATGGTCCCTCAAAGATATATACATATATAATCTGGTCTGTTAGCGTGTGAGGTAATCCAGATGAAAACTCTGAAATTGTGCACTGGCTTTCCAGTCATCATCCAAACTGAAATTTTACTTGTCTCAACTGGCAGAGTGGTTACAGAGAGAAATGTTTAAGAAGCTGAGCAAATGAGAGGTAAAAATGACCATAAAATGATATGGGGCTTAAGGAAGAGGGAACTAGATTTAATTTAGGAGATCACTTAGTTTTAAATCTTGAAGGCTGCTTGTAGCATTGGGAAGAAAATAACAGTGACAGAGAAACTTTTTTTTTAAATGATATATGTTAAGCACTTACTATATGCCAGGTATTGTACTAAGTACTAGGGTAGCTACAACAGAATCAGGATGGACCCAGTTCCCCACCCACAGGAAGCTCACAGTCTAAATCCTCATTTTACAGATCAGGTAACTGAGGCAAGGAGAAATTAAGTGACTTGCCTCAAAGTCACACATCAGGAGAGTGATGGAGCCAGGATTAGAATCTAGGTCCTCTGACCCCCAGGCCTGTGCTTTTTCCACTAGGCTATGCTGTTTCTATAGAAGAAATATCTTTTAGCATGGAATTAGTTTCTCCCTCTCAAGAATGTGATTTAAGCTTTTCTTTTTTGTTCAGCTATCACAAATCACTTATCTCAAAGGTTTTGGTAATTTACAGGGTGCAGTTTTCTAGGGTGGATTTTGGATTTCTTAATTTGGATGAAGAACATTTGGAAGAACTTTTTACTTTGGATGCTCCCCTAGTTTTCTAAATCTTGGCCACTGATTTTTTATATTTGTTCTGCCTTTCCCTGAAGGATATTTTTAATCTTCATTTATAATCATTTATAATGTTTATATTAGTCTTATAGTTATATACATATGTAATAATAATAATAATGGCATTTATTAAGTGCATACAATGTGCAAAACACTATTCTAAGCACTGGGGAGGTTACAAGGTGATCGGGTAGTCCCAAAGGGGGCTCACAGTCAATCCCAATTTTACAGATGAGGTAACTGAGACACAGAGAAGTTAAGTGACTTGCCCAAAGTCACACAGCTAACAAGTGACAGAGCTGGGATTTGAACCCATGACCACTGACTCCAAAGCCCGTTCTCTTTCCACTGAGCCACGCTGCTTCTCTACTATATGGAGAAGCAGCATGGTCTAGTGGAAAGAACCTGGGACTTGGAGTCCGAAGATCTGGGTTCTAACCCTGGTTTAGCCACTTGCTTCTGTGTCACTTTGGGCAAGTCTTTTGACTTATCTGTGCCTCAGTTTCCTCATCTGTAAAATGGGGATCCAAAACCTGTTCTCCTTCCTGTTTAAACTGTGAGCCCCATGAGGGGGACAAGAGACTGTGTCCAACCTGATGATTGTGTATCTACCCCATTGCACTATAGTGCTTGGCATATAGTAAGTGCTAAATAAATACCATTATTCTCTGAACCACTTCAGTATTTTGATATTCTAGACTGTAAACTCATTTTGGGCAGGAAATGTGTCTTTTTATTGTTGTATTCTACTCTTCCAGTTGCTTACTACAGTGCTCTGTACCGAGTAAGTGCTCAGTAAATACTATTGAATGAATGGATAATAATAATAATAATGGTATTTGTTAAGTGCTTACTATGTGCAAAGCATTATTCTAAGCACTGGGGAGGTTACAAGGTGATCAGGTTGTCCCACGGGTGGCTCACAGTTTTAATCCCCATTTTACAGATGAGGTAACTGAGGCATAGAGAAGTTAAGTGATTTGCCCAAAGTCACACAGCTGACAGTTGGTGGAGCCGGGATTTGAACCCATGACCTCTGACCCCAAAGCCCGGGCTCTTTCCACTGAGCCATGCTGCTTCTCCAATCACCCCAATCTCAGCCCACAGCACTTACATACAAATGCATTTGTCTCCCCATTTAGTCTTTAAACTCCTTGTGGGTATGTAACCATGTCTACCAAATCTATTGTACTGTAATATTACTACTACTAATACTAATTGTTCTTGTGAAGTGCTTACTATGTGCCTAGTACGCTACTAAGTGCTGGGGTGCAAGAAAGATAATTAGGTTAGGCACAGTCTCTGTCCCAAATGGGGCTCACAGTCTAAGTAGGAGGTAGTAGGATTTCATCCCCATTTTACAGAAGAGGAAACTGAGGCACAGGAAATTTAAGTGACTTGCCCCAGGTCACACAGCAGACCAGTGATGGAGCCAGGATTATAATTCATTTAATCATATTTATTGAGCACTTACTAAGTGCTTGGGAGAGTACAAAACAGAATGCAGGTTCTCTGATTCCCAGCCCATACTGCTTTTCTCAAGGGTTTAGTACAGTGCTCTACCCACAATAAGCACTCAATAAGTGCCATTCATTGATTGACTTTCATTCAGATAAACACAACCCAAGAAGCTTGTATCTAGTCTGATCATCATCATGAAATTATTTTTCTACCTGGGGTCATGCAGGTATATCATTATCTTTTAATTGCGTTTATTTTTTCCTTTCCTCTTATAATTATTTCACGATCCCCAGAAGTAAAAAAAAAAAAAAAATGATGTTGCTCCTCGAGGACCAGTTATGCCTTCTGCACACTTCTCTAGGAAAACTCCCTCAGGGGTGTCCTGAATGTGAAAATCATAACTGAGATGTTAATTTCCCCAATAGTAAACCAATATAGAGCTGCACAACTGATGGTGAAGTTTTATCCACACATGTAAGTATGGCTGAAAAGTCCAAATGATGTTTGATCCACACATGTAAGTGTGGCTGAAAAGTCAAAAGTCAGATTAACTTCATTTACACATAACTTTTTTTTTGGTTAGGTCTTGGTTGCTCTATCAATCAATGAATGGTATTTAATGAGAACTTAATGTGTGCAAAGCACTGGACTAAGCACTTGGGAGATTATCCTTCCCGCAAGAGTATACAGTCTAGAAGGGGTAGCATAGTGCCCTAGTGATACTGCTCTACATCAGGCCTGTTTATGACTCTGCCTCTTTACATCCCTATCTTCAGGAAGTATTGCACTGATAATAATTTTGGAATTTATTAAGTCAATCAATCAATCAATCATATTTATTGAACACTTACTGTATGCAGAGCACTGTACTAAGTGCTTGGGAAGTACAAGTTGGCAACACATAGAGACGGTCACTGCCCAACAGTGGGCTCACAGTCTAGAAGGGGGAGACAGAGAACAAAACATATTAACAAAATAAAATAAATAGAATAGATATGTACAAGTAAAGTAAATAGAGTAATAAATATGTACAAACATATATACATATATACAGGTGCAGTGGGGAAAGGAAGGAGGTAAGGCGGGGAGGATGGAGAGGGGGAGGATGGGGAGAGGAAGGAGGGGGCTCAGTCTGAGAAGGCCTCCTGGAAGAGGTGAGCTCTCAGTAGGGCCTTGAAGGGAGGAAGAGAGCTAGCTTGGCGGATGTGGGGAGGGAGGGCTTTCCAGGCCAGGGGGATGACATGGGCTGGGGGTCGATGGCGGGATAGGCGAAAACGAAGCACGGTGAGGAGATCAGTGGCAGAGGAGTGGAGGGTGCGGGCTGGGCTGTAGAAGGAGAGAAGGGAGGTGAGGTAGGAAGGGGTGAGGTGATGGAGAGCCTTGAAGCCGAGGGTGAGGAGTTTCTGCCTGATGCGTAGGTTGATTGGTAGCCACTGGAGATTTTTGAGGAGGGGAGTAAGATGCCCAGAGCATTTCTGGACAAAGACAATCCAGGCAGCGGCGTGAAGTATGGATTGAAGTGGGGAGAGAGAAGAGGATGGGAGATCGGAGAGGAGGCTGATGCAGTAGTCCAGATGGGATAGGATGAGAGCTTGGACGAGCAGGGTAGCGGTTTGGATGGAGAGGAAAGGACCAATCTTGGCAATGTTGTGGAGCTGAGACCGGCAGGTTTTGGTGATGGCTTGGATGTGAGGGGTGAACGAGAGAGCGGAGTCGAGGGTGACATCAAGGTTGCGGGCTTGTGAGATGGGAAGGATGGTAGTGCCGTCAACAGTGATGGGAAAAACAGGGAGAGGGCAGGGTTTGGGAGGGAAGACAAGGAGTTCAGTTTGGACATGTTGAGTTTTAGGTGGCGGGCAGACATCCAGATGGAGATGTCCTGAAGTCAGGAGGAGATGCGAGCCTGGAGGAAGGGAGAGAGAGCAGGGGCGGAGATGTAGATTTGGGTGTCATAATAATAATAATAATGGCATTTATTAAGCACTTACTATGTGCAGAGCACTGTTCTAAGCGCTGGGGAGGTTACAAGTGATCAAGTGGTCCCACGGGAGGGCTTACAGTCTTCATCCCCATTTTACAGGTGAGGTAACTGAGGCACAGAGAAGTTAAGTGACTTGTCCAAAGTCACACAGCTGACAATTGGTGGAGCCAGGATTTGAACCCATGAACTCTGAATCCAAAGCCCGTGCTCTTTCCAGTGAGCCACGCTGCTTCTCCAAAAAAAATAGCGGCCCATGCACAAAATTTGTGTGCTACTATTTATAAAATATTTCAAAAGTCCAGAACATGCATAAAATTTCCACCTCAGAGAGGAGAATGTACAGGGTGTACTTTATGGCAAACAACAGGGAGATGGATTCCACTGCCTGGAGCGGTGAGCTGGATTCCAGGGGTCCAAGAGAAGTGGGGAACAGATGCAAAGGTAGATATCAAACTACAGCAGCAATCAATACAGGTCAATAGTTGTGAAAAATGAGCACATGGTTCCTTGTATTTTAACCAAGCAGTCCTGAAACTATTAAAAAAAGTTCAACATGCAGTCTTGACTTTAGGCTTTCACTAATGCTTCTATGCTGCATCTGCCTAAAAAAAATGTTCCAGATCATTTTCCATTTTCTTTACAGAATAAAAAATGATAAAGCCAGCAGCTAGTCATTCAGTGGCACTTAGCTATTTAAGCAACTTCAATACCCACAGTAAACCTAAAGTTCCCATAACATCTAGGTAACCTATTACATATCGTACCTGTACATCATAGGTCTATATAGTAAACGTTTGCAAAAATGAAAACATGCGTACACAAAATACATCAGGTTTTACAGACATGATCTGAATCAAAATTGACTTAAATAAAATGTACAAGCTTCTCTTAAAGTTCCTTAAATGAGCAGTTCGGTGACTTTTTTTTTTAGATTAGATGTTTTCTTTTTAAATTTCAGGGATATCTCCAAAAATCTGGGCAAAACGGTTTTAAATTAAATAGCTCTTTTGATCTTTGTTCAAGTAACAAACAGTTCTTTAAGAAATCTTCCATTAACCCATAACTGAAAAACAGAGAGAGATTATAATACAGAATTAGGAAACATTGAAAGACTAATACCTGAGGTCAGCATTTTGCACAATTGCCAACTGGATATCTGGCATTTTCCCCAATACGTAAACGACAACTTTGTAACCTCAGAAACGTTATTTTTAAGACCTGTCTAATCTGTCCTTTAAGGATATTTCATGAAACCAAAATCCATGAGCAAATAGCTGGCTCTTGGGGTTATTTCAATGACTAGTGGTGGTGGTGGTGGCGGGGGTGGGGGTGGGGAATTCTCATTTGTAAACTCAAATGTGTGAACCATAAAACATCAGCCTAGGCATGCTCCTGGGGAATCAGCTTGGAACTCCTGGCACTTCCACATCTCTCTTTGGCTCAGCAACCAGTGACGCCAGTGTCATCAGCGTAGAGATGATAGTTGAAGCCATGGAAGCGAATGAGGTCACCAAGGGAATGAGTGCAGATCGAGAACAGAAGGGGACCAAGAACTGAACCTTGAGGAACTCCCACAGTAAGGGGATGGGAGGGGGAGGAGGAGCCTGCAAAAGAGACTGAGAATGAATGACCGGAGAGATAAGTGGAGAACCAGGAGAGAACGGAGTCAGTGAAGCCAAGGTTGGATAGCGTGTTGAGGAGAAGCGGGTGGTCCACAGTGTCGAAGGCAGCTGAGAGGTCGAGGAGGATTAGGATAGAGTATGAGCCATTGGATTTGGCAAGCAGGAGGTCATTGGTGACCTTTGAGAGGGCAGTTTCCGTGGAATGTAGGGGACGGAAGCCAGACTGGAGGGGGTCGAGGAGAGAGTTGATGTTGAGGAATTCGAGGCAGCGCATGTAGACGACTCATTCAAGGAGTTTGGAAAGGAATGGTAGGAGGGAGATGGGGCGATAACTAGAAGGTGAGGTGGGGTCAAGAGAGGGTTTTTTTAGGATGGGAGAGACATGGGCATGTTTGAAGGCAGAGGGGAAGGAACCAGTGGAGAGTGAGCGGTTGAAGATGGAAGTTAAGGAGGGGAGAAGGAGCGGAGCGAGAGATTTTATGAGATGAGAGGGAATGGGGTCAGAAGCACAGGTGGCCAGAGTAGCACTTGAGAGGAGGGAGGTGTGCTCCTCTGAGGATACCGCTGGGAAGGATGGGAGAGTAGCAGAGAATGTTGAGAGCCGGGGGGTTGGAGAAGTGGAGGGAGTGACTTTGGGGAGGTCAGACCTGATGGATTTAATTTTCTTAATTAAGTAGGAGGCCAGATCGTTGTGGGTGAGGGAAGGAGGAGGGGGAGGAACTGGGGGCATGAGAAGGGAGTTGAATGAACGGAAGAGCTGATGGGGATGATGGGCATGGGTGTCAATAAGGGAGGAGAAATAGTTTTGTCTGGCAGGGGAGAGGGCTGAGTTAAGGCAGGAAAGGATAAACTTGAAGTGAACGAGGTTGGCATGGTGTTTTGACTTACTATGCTTACTATGTGCCAAGCACTGTACTAAGCACTACCATAGATAAAAGATAATTAGGTCCCACAGTCTAGGAGGAACAACAATATTGAATCCCTATTTTGCAGATGAGGAAATTGAGGCACAGAGAATTTCACTGACTTGTCCAAAGTCACCCAGCAAGTAAGTGGTGGAGCTAGGATGATGGGGATTAGAACCCAAGTCTTCTGTGAGCCCGCTGTTGGGTAGGGACCTTTTCTATATGTTGCCAACTTGTACTTCCCAAGTGCTTAGTACAGTGCTCTGCACATGGTAAGCACTCAATAAATACGAATCATGATGATGATGATGATGACTCCTGGGCCTGTGCTCTTTCCACTAGATGAGGCGGCTTCTCTATGATTCATTGGAACATGTACTGCCAAGGCAGAACTGAAAAGACTCTCCTTGGTTTCCATCAAGTTCTGAAACCCCCTACAACTGTTTCTCAAAGAAATGAGGCAATAAATGTAAGTGCAGACCTCCTAACAACATCGTGAATTAGATCAAAGACATCTATGTGTGGAAATGATAGAAGAAAAATGAATTTCATTTTATCTCTTCCTGGACCTGGAAATCAGTCTCACAAGCAAAAAACTAATAGGAGAGAGTTACACTGCTTTAGCACTAAGAGTTATTCCGCCATGGCACTAGCCCAATTATTCAGGCTAAAGGAGTTTGTATTTTCTTCATAAATCCTCACTTAGAAACCTCCAAAATTGACGATGTCCAGAATAGGCTAAGGCTGCTCTTGAACTTTAATTAATGTTCAGATACAGATAGTCCCAAGCTGCTGGAAGAGCGACAAGGCAGGTGGCAGAATGTGGGCAGAGTGGGCAAATCGATGGTATTTATTGAGTGCTTACTGTGTGCAGGGCACTGTACTAATATCTTGAGGGTACAAGGATTTTTTTGGAAACCTGGAGATTCTGTGACTCCCAAATGCCCTTCCAAATCCTCATCCTAATTAAATCCATGCTGCTGCATTGAGAAGCAGCGTGGCTTATTGGAAAGAGCCTGGGCTTGGGAGTCAGAGGTCATGGGTTCTAATCCTTGCTTTGCCACTTGTCTGCTGTGTGACCTTGGGCAAGTCACTTCACTTCTCTGTGCCTCAGTTCCCTTATCTGTAAAATAGCGATTAAGACTGTGAGCCCCATGTGGGACAACTTGATTACCTTGTAGCTATCCCAGCGCTTAGAACAGTGCTTGGCACAAAGTAAGTGCTTAACAAATACCATCGTATCATTATATTATATCCTAATCCTATTAACCTCAGGTGGGATTCTTGACTAAGATCTCCTCAACGAGAAGCAGCGTGGCCTAGAGGACAGAGCACGGGACTTGGAGTCAGAAAGACCTGGGTTCTAATCCTGATTCCACCACTCATCTAGTGTGTGACCTTGGGCATTTCATTTAACTTATCTGGGCCTAAGGTCCCTTAGCTTTAAAATGGGGATTAAGACTGTGAGCCCCACATGGGATGAACTGATTACCTTGTATCTACCCCAGTGCTTAGAACAGTGCTTGGGACATAGTAAGCACCTAACAAATACCATCATAATACTAATTAGCATTATTATTAGTAAATACCATTAAAAACCCAAAAATCAAACGTATCCTGATGGGGTTGGGGAACTGGATTTGTCTTTAACACACTTTAGTTCCTAAGGGTGGAACAGACCCTCAAAAGATCCAGTTTCTATTATTATTATCATTATTATTATATTTTTATTACTAATGTTATTTTATGGTTATTATTTCCTTCACTGAGTTCTTACTGTGTGCTGATCACTGTACTTAAGCACTGGATGAGATATAAGATAAGCCATTAGCGCAAACTCCTTGTCCCACTCAAGACTCAGAATCAAAGTGGTTGAGGGCAGAAACAGAAAATAGGAATGAATGGCGAGCAACAGAAATATTTAAAAATACAACGATCAAATATTAAAAATAAAATAAACAGCTTGAAGGGGCAGTCCTCAGGCTCTTCATCACATCATTCAGTTAATTGTATTTCTTGAGCATTACTTGGTGCAGAACTCTGTAGTAAGCATTTGGGAGGGTAGAATATAGCAGGCACATTCCCTGCCCTCAACAAGCTTCCAGTCTAGAGGGGGAGACAGGCATTAATATAAATAAAAAGAATTACAGATATGTACATAAGTGCTGTGGGACTGGAAGTGGGGATGGATGAAGGGAGCAAGTCAGGGTGATGCTGAAAGGAGCCCGTTGTTGGGTAGGGACTGTCTCTGTTGCCAACTTGTACTTCCTAAGTGCTTAGTACAGTGCTCTGCACACAGTAAGTGCTCAATAAACATTATTGAATGAATGAATGAATTTACTAAGCCCTTACTAGTTGCCAAACCCTAGAGTAGAAATAATCAGATTCATTCATTCATTCAATCATATTTATTAAGTGCTTACTATGTACAAATCACTGTACTAAGTGTTTGGGAGAGTACAATAGAATGACAAGCAGACACATTCCTGCCCACAAAGAGCTCACAGTCTAACTGGAACCAAGGGAATAATATGCAGATTAGACACAGTGCATCTCCCACCTGAGACGCATAGTCTAAGAAGGAAGAACAACCAGGTTATTATCCCCAGATTTACAGAGGAGGAAATTGAAGCACAAGGAAAGTGTTTAATGATAATAATAATAATAATAATGGCATTTATTAAGCGCTTACTATGTGCAAAGCACTGTTCTAAGTGCTGGGGAGGTTACAAGGTGATCAGGTTGTCCCATGGGGGACTCACAGTCAATCTCCATTTTACAGATGAGGGAACTGAGGCACAGAGAAGTTAAGTGACTTGCCCAAAGTCACCCAGTTGACAGTTGGCAGAGCCGGGATTTGAGCCCATGACCTCTGACTCCAAAGCCCGTGCTCTTTCCACTGAGCCACACTGAACTTGTCCTGGGTCACAGTAGGCACTCAAATACTTATTATGGCATTTGTTAAGCACTTACTATGTATAAGCAATGTACTAAGTGCTGAAGTAAATACAAGATATTGTGGTCTCACATGAGGTTCACAGTCTAAGTAGGAGGGAGAGCAGGTACAAAAACCTCATTTTGCAGATAAGAGAACAAATAAGGCCCATCTCCTCCAAGAGGCCTTCCCCGACTAAGCCCTCCTTTCCTCTACCCCCACTCATTCATTCATTCAAGTGTATTTATTGAGCACTCGTTCATTCATTCAAGTGTATTTATTGCACTAAGCAGTTGGGAAGTACAATTCAGCAACAAATAGAGACAATCCCTGCCCACAACCGGCTCACAGTCTAGAAGCGGGGAGACAAACATCAAAACAAGTAAACAGGCATCAGTAGCACCATTATAAATAAATAGAATGATAAATATATACATATCATTAATGAAAATAAATAGAACTATAATTGTAAATTTGTACATATAAAGTACTGTGGGGCAGAGAGGGGCATAGAGCAGAGGGAGGGAGTCGGAGTGATGGGGAGCAGGAGCAGAGGAAAAGGGAGACTTAGTCTGGGAAGGCCTCCTGGAGGAGGTGAGCTTTCAGTAGGGGTTTGAAGGGGGAAGTGTGACAGTTCGGCAGATTTGAGGAGGGAGTAAATGCTATCATCATGATTATTATGATTCAATCCAGATGGAAAGAGAGTCACACTTCCCTCTAGATTGTTAATTCCTTGTGGGAGGGGAACATGTCTACCAGCTCTGTTATATGGTACTCTTCCAAGGACTTTCAACAGTGCTCTAAATTCGTTCATTCAATCATATTTATTGAGAGCCTACTGTGTGAAGAACACTGTACTAAGCACTTGGGAGAGTACAATAATAATAATAATAATGACAGCATTTGTTACACAGTAACTATGTGGCAAGCACTGTTCTAAGCGCTGGGGAGGAGAGAGAAGTTAAACAGGTTGTTCCACATGGGATTCACAGTCTTAATCCCCATTTTACAGATGAGGTAACTGAGGCACAGAGAAGTTAAGTGCCTCGCCCAAAGTTCCACAGCTGACAAGTGGCAGAGCTGGTATTAGAACCCATGACCTCTGACTCCCAAGCCCGTGCTCTTTCCATTAAGCCACACTGCTTCTCTAGAGCAATACAATTGATTGATTAGTATACATGACCATGATAACTAGCCATAATTCCCTGGTCTTGCAAATAAGAAATTGAAGGAGGAGAAAATTCATGATGATATTTGTTAAGCACTTACTAAGTGTCAAACACTGTTCTAAGAGCTGGATTAGATACAAGCTATTCAGGTTGGACACAGTCCCTGACCCATGTGGGGCTCAGAGTCTGAATCCCGATTTTACAAATGAGGTAACTGAGGTACAGAGAAGTCAAGTGACTTGGCCAAGGTCACAAAGCAGACAAGTGGCAGAGCCAGGATTAGAACCCATGATCTTCAGACTCCCAAGCCCGTGCTCTATCAACTGTAACATACTGCTTCTATTTGTAAAGCATTATGTGCCAAGCATTGTACTAAGGCTGGGTAGATAATCTCCAAGATAATTTGGTCAGACACACTCTCTATCCCAAATAGGTCTCACAGTCTAAGGAGAAGAGTGAACAGGTACTTGATTTCTATCTTACTACAGGGAACATTTCTGCTAATTATGTTGTATTGTGCTCTTTCTAGCTCTTAGTACAGCACTCTGCACCTAGTAAGTGCTCAATAAATAGCACTGATGATGATGGAACTGATCTAGGAGAAGATTCATTCAGGCTAGCATCAAAATCAATCAGTAGTATTGAGAGTTTACTATGTGCAGAGTGCTGTAATGAGCACTTGGAAGCGCATAACACAACAGGATTAGCAGACTCCTACCCTGCCTATAACAAGCCAAAAGTCTAGAGGGGGAAACACATCAATATGGAACAAAATAAAGATTTCTCAAGGACAGCATTCCTGCATACTATCAACACAATGGGAGGAATCATTCATTTATCCTGTCATATTTATTGAGAACTTACTGTATGCACAGCACTATGCTAAGTACTTGGAAGAGTACAGTATAACAATAAAAGGACACACTCCTGTTTGCAGGCTCAGGAGAGGAATTTCTTTTGAGAACAGATTGCCTAGAAAGAGATTACTTTATGTTCCCTGCATACTATCAGGAAAAGAAAGGAAGAACTTGCTCAGTATGAAGAACACTTTGCTGGACTAGGAAATAGGGGGAGGAGTTTGGGAAGAATTTGGAAGTTTGGATTTCTTTAGCTATAAAAGACACCAGACTCTGCTGTGGAGATATACTCCTACCAGGTTTGCTAAAATGGTGCACCCTGACATATGGGGACAGTGTGAGTCTACCAGATTATGCTGGGATAATGCAACCTGGGTACCTCCTTCAAGAGGTCTTCCCTAACTAAGCCCTCCTTTCCTCTTCTCCCACTCCCTTCTGCATCTCCCTGACTACCTCCCTTTATTTATTCCCCTGTCCCAGCCCTACGGCACTTATGTCATATCTGTAATTATTTATATCAATATCTGTCTCCCCCTCTAGATTGCAAGCTCGTTACAGGCAGAAAATCTGTCTATTTATTGTTATAGTGTACTCTCCCAAGTGCTTAGAACAGTGTTCTGCACACAGTAAGCTCTCAATAAATATGATGGACTGATTGCCTGACTACCATGTGGGGTCAGTGTGAGTCTACCCGATTACTCCATCTGTAAAATGGGAATTAAGACTAGACTAGATTTATATACTGTGAGCTCACTGTTGGGTAGGGACCATCTCTATATGTTGCCAACTTGTACTTCCCAAGCACTTAGTACAGTGCTCTGCACACAGTAAGCGCTCAATAAATATGATTGAATGAATTAATTAATTCAGACTGTGAGCCCCACGTGGGACAACCTGATTACCTCGTATCTATCCCAGTGCTTAGAACAGGGCTTGGCATATAGTAGACACGTGTTTACATGTTTTTTCACTTGTCTACATGTTTTGTTTTGTTGTCTGTCTCTCCCATCTAGACTGTGAGCCCATTGTTGGGTAGGGACCGTCTTTATACGTTGCCGACTTGTATTTCCCAAGTATTTAGTACAGTGCTCTGCACACAGTAAGCGCTCAATAAATATGATTGAATGAATGAATGAATTCTGCTGGAATGGTGCAACCTGGCCTGTGGGGAGAGTGTGTCACTTTAATAAAGAGTATCTGTTGTAAACTGGCATGTGGTCAGCCTATCCCACCTGGATTACTGCAATAGCCTCCTTGCTAACCTCCCAGCCTCCTGCCTCTACCCACTCTAGTCCATACTTCACTCTGCTGTCTGGATCGATTTTCTACAGAAAAGCCATTCAGGACATTCATTCATTCATTCAATTGTATTTACTGAGCACTTACTGTGTGCAGAGCACTGTACTAAGCACTTGGGAAATACAAGTCGGCAACATGTAATAATGATGGCATTTAAGTGCTTACTATGTGCAAAGCACTGTTCTAAGCACTGGGGGGATACAAGGTGATCAGTTTGTCCCACGTGGGGCTCACAGTCTTAATTCCCATTTTACAGTTGAGAGAACTGAAGCTCAGAGAAGTTAAGTGACTTGCCCAAGGTCACACAGCAGACGTGGTGGAGTTGGGATTCGAACCTATGACCTCTGAGTCCAAAGCCTGGGCTCTTTCCACTGAGCCACACTGCTTCCCCAAAGATGGGGAAGCTTCCCCAAAGATGGTCCCTAACCCAACAATGGGCTCACAGTCTAGAAGGGGGAGACATGTCATCCTTTTCTTCAAAAAAACTCCAGTGGTTACACATCTATTCTCAGTCTCTTTTGCAGGCTCCTCCTCCCCCTCCCATCCTCTTACTGTGGGAGTTCCCCAAGGTTCAGTGCTTGGTCCCCTTCTGTTCTCAATCTACACTCACTCCCTTGGTGACCTCATTCGCTCCCACGGCTTCAACTATCACCTCTACGCTGATGACACCCAGATCTACGTCTCTGCCCCTGCTCTCTCCCCCTCCCTCCAGGCTCGCATCTCCTCCTGCCTTCAGGACATCTCCATCTGGATGTCCGCCCGCCACCTAAAGCTCAACATGTCGAAGACTGAGCTCCTTGTCTTCCCTCCCAAACCTTGTCCTCTCCCTGACTTTCCCATCTCTGTTGACGGCACTACCATCCTTCCCGTCTCACAAGCCCGCAACCTTGGTGTCATCCTCGACTCTGCTCTCTCATTCACCCCTCACATCCAAGCCGTCACCAAAACCTGCCGGTCTCAGCTCCGCAACATTGCCAAGATCCGCCCTTTCCTCTCCATCCAAACCGCTACCCTGCTAATTCAAGCTCTCATCCTATCCCGTCTGGACTACTGCACTAGCCTTCTCTCTGATCTCCCATCCTCGTGTCTCTCTCCACTTCAATCCATACTTCATGCTGCTGCCCGGATTATCTTTGTCCAGAAACGCTCTGGACATATCACTCCCCTCCTCAAAAACCTCCAATGGCTACCGATCAATCTGCGCATCAGGCAGAAACTCCTCACCCTGGGCTTCAAGGCTCTCCATCACCTCGCCCCCTCCTACCTCACCTCCCTTCTCTCCTTCTACTGCCCAGCCCGCACCCTCCGCTCCTCCACCACTAATCTCCTCACTGTACCTCGCTCTCGCCTGTCCCGCCATCGACCCCCGGCCCACGTCATCCCCCGGGCCTGGAATGCCCTCCCTCTGCCCATCCGCCAAGCTAGCTCTCTTCCTCCCTTCAAGGCCCTGCTGAGAGCTCACCTCCTCCAGGAGGCCTTCCCAGACTGAGCCCCTTCTTTCCTCTCCCCTCGTCCCCCTCTCCATCCCCGTCTTACCTCCTTCCCTTCCCCACAGCACCTGTATATATGTATATATGGTTGTACATATTTATTACTCTGTTTATTTATTTATTTATTTATTTTACTTGTACATTTCTATCCTACTTATTTTATTTTGTTGGTATGTTTGGTTCTGTTCTCTGTCTCCCCCTTTTAGACTGTGAGCCCACTATCGGGTAGGGACTGTCTCTATGTGATGCCAATTTGTACTTCCCAAGCGCTTAGTACAGTGCTCTGCACATAGTAAGCGCTCAATAAATACGATTGATTGATTGATCTACCTCCATATCAAACAAAAACTCCTCACCATTGGCTTTAAAGCTCTCCATCACCTTGCCCTCTCCTTCCTCACCTCACTTCTCTCCTTCTACAACCCAGCCCACACACTCCGCTCCTCTGGTGCTAACCTTCTCAGTGGGCCTCGATCTCGCCTGTCTCGCCACCAAACTCTAGCCAACACCCTGCCTCTGGCCTAGAATGCCCTCCTTCCTCAAATCCGACAGACAATTACTCTTCCCACTTTCCCTCTTCCCACTTTCCCTCTCCCCATCCCCCCCAGCCTTACCTCTTTCCCCTCCCCACACCACCTGTATATATGTATATACGTTTGTACGCATTTATTACTCTATTTTATTTGTACGTATTTATTCTATTTATTTTATTTTGTTAATATGGTTTGTCTTGTTGTCTGTCTCCCCCTTCTAGACCGTGAGCCCACTGTTGGGTAGGGACTGTCTCTATGTGTCGCCAATTTGTACTTCCCAAGCACTTAATACAGTGCTCTGCACACAGTAAGCACTCAATAAATACGATTGATTGACTGATTGATTAGTACAGTGCTCTGCACACAGTAAGCACTCAATAACTACAATTGAATGAATGAATGAATGAATGGCACATCTCCTCTAAGAAACCTTCCCAGACTGTCTCAATTTTCCTCAACTCCCACTCCCTTCTGCATCATCCTGACTTACTTCCTTTGCTCTCCCCCAACCCCACCCAGCCCCACAGCACTTATGTAGGTATCCATAACTTTATTTGTATTGATATCTGTCTCCCCACCTCTAGACTGTTGTGGGCAGGGAATGTCAGTGTTTATTGTTGTATTGTAATTTTGTATTGTGTTGTACTTTCCCAAGTGCTTAGTATAGTGCTGTGCACACAGTAAGCACTCAATACATAGGATTGAATGAGATGAATGGTCCCTTTGGGAATGGTTGCCCATCAAGCAGTCTTGGTACCCTAGTGGGTCAGAAGTAACAACCAGTCGGCACTTCCATCTGGTGGTATGTGGGTGTTAGTGGATGGATCCAAGTAAGGACAAAGAATATCTCTGGCGATCAGCACGATTGACTAAAGATCTACCACCATGACTTTCTGCTGTGGTAAGTGGAAAAACTAATGATAATTTCACCAGTTTCTGGAAATGAATAGGACTTTCTCACTCCAGAAAAGGAGAGGAAGACGTAAATCCAATAGGAACCAGAGACCTCTTCCAACAGCTTTTGTAGATTCATTTCCTGGGTGCAGAACTATATTAGCTGAACTTGCTATGGATATTATTCTTCCAACTACTTTGAGGTTGGAAGACAATTTTATTTTTTTTGTTCACCAGTGAGTTGCTTTCTTACTGGGCAGAGAACGTCTGCTGATTCTGTTTTACTACTCTCCCAAATGCTCTGCACATAGTAAGCACTTACTAAGTACCGTTGACTGATTTAATTAATCTGTCAAAGTTTGAATTGATTTCTTCGCTCAGCGCAGGTGACGCTGCAGTGTACAGGCTGACTAGATCATTGTCTAGTGTGCTGTTCAGCCACTAAACATTTCCAATTACTCTTTTCCCCACATGATTAAATGCCTTTCACAAGCTGTTTTCTCCAGACCTCATAATATGTACACATCTATAATTCTATTTATTTATATTAATGCCTGTGTACTTGTTTTGATGTGTATATATCTATAATTCTATTTATTTATATTGATGCCACTGATGCCAGTTTGCTTGTTCTGATGTCTGTCTCCCCCCCACTTGTAGACTGTGAGCCCGTTGTGGGCAGGGATTGTCTCTCTCTGTTGCTGAATTGTACTTTCCAAGTGCTTAGTAGGGCTCTGCACACAGTAAGCGCTCAGAAAGTATGATTGAATGAATGAATAATACTTGTCTGTGGCCCTGACACTGAATCCCATATATGAGCCAACTTAGTCAAGGACTGTGACTGGAATGGGGGAGAATCATCCACAAGCAAGGGCCAAAAGTGACATTTTGTATGGATCAAAGGGAAACTGCGGGGGCAAGACTCTATGAAGACGGATGTCCTGATTGCTGGACAGCTGCTTCCCTTGCTCCTTCAGTCCTGAGCTGCTTCATCCAACTGTCCACCTATCAATCAGTCATATGCATTGAGCTTTTACTGTGTGCAGAGCCCCAAACTAAAGCCTTAGAAGAGTACAATAGAACAAAGTTGGTAGAAATGTTCCCTGCCCACAAAGAGAAGAGAAGCAGCTTAGAGAAGCAGTGAGGCTCAATGGAAAGAGCACGGGCTTTGGAGTCAGAGGTCATGGGTTCAAATCCCGGATCCACCAATTGTCAGCTGTGTGACTTTGGGCAAGTCACTTAACTTCTCTGTGCCTGTTACCTCATCTGTAAAATGGGGATTAAGACTGTGAGCCCCCCGTGGGTCAACCTCATCACCTTGTAATCTCCCCAGTGCTTAGAACAGTGCTTTGCACATAGTAAGCGCTTAATAAATGCCGTCATTATTATTATTATTATTAAAGGGTTTCCAGTCTAGAGGGGGAGACAGACGTTACTACAAGTAAATGAAGAAATTACGGTTATGTACATAAGCACAGTAGTGTTGAGGGAGGGGTGAATTAAGGGAGGAAATTCAAGTGCAAGGGTGATGCAGAAGGGAGAAGAGGAATTGAGAACCTAGAGGGGAAGGGCTCTTGAAGAAGGTGTGCCTTCAAAAAGGCTTTGAATGTGAGGAGAGTAATTTACTGTTGGATATGAAGAGGAAGGGTGTTCCAGGAGAGAAGCAGGTTGTGGGCAAGAGGTCAGTGGGGAGATAGATGAGATTGAAGCACAGTGAGTAGGTGACAATGAAGTGTGTGAGCTGACTTGCAGTAGGAAATCGGGGAAGCAAGGTAGGAAGAACCAAGGTGACTAAGTGATTTAAAGCTGATGGTAAGGAGTTTCTCTTTGTTGTGGAGGTGGAAAATAATTATAATTATGGTATTTGTTAAGTGCTTACTATGTGCCAAGGGATGGGCTAAAGCTGGAGGTTCTTGAGGTGTGGAGGAACATAGACTGAACACATTTGTAGAAAAGTGAGTTGGAAAGCAGAGTGGAGTACGAATGGAGTGGGAAGAGACAGGAGGCAGGGAGGTCAGCAAAAAGGCTGATGCAATAATCAAGATGGGTAGGATAACTTGGATTAGAATAGTAGTAATATGCATTGAGAGGAAAGGGCAGATTTTAGGGGTTTTGAATGTTGGACACAGTCCAGGTGAATGCCAAGGTTACGGGCTTGTGTGGTACTGTCTATAGTGCCAGAAATGTCAGAGAGAGAGGACAGGGTTTGGGTGAGAAGATGAGTTCTGTATGGACTCTGGGCACTGCTCCAAACAGGCAGGGGTTCGAGTATTGGAGAAGAGCTAGATACTCAGACGGTCATGCAAATGCTAGGTAAATGGCAAATTCATTGCAGGACTTGGGATAGAGCACAGAGGAGAAAGCAAAGTGAAGTAACTTTCCTTTTCTCTCTTTGATTCTCTCTCATTTTGGAACCTTGAAGTTTTGGTGGCTTTGCCTCATTTGTTAAACACCATAACAGAAAGCATCTGTCCTATACCAGTCTCCATCCCAGCACTCATGAACAATGCAGATATCCATTAGGGTCACAGAAGCTCAGTATACTACCTTTCCAAGTTCTCAGGCACTGCTGTTGGCCAAAGTATTTTCCATTCATGACCTGAAATACTCAACCAAGATAGAGAAGCAGAGTGTCCTAGTGGATAGAGCACAAGCCTAGGAGTCAGAAGGACCTGGGTTCTAATCCCAGCTCCACCACGTGTCTTCTGTGTGACCTTGGGCAAGTCCCTTAAATTCTCCATGTCTCTGTCCCCTCATCTGTAAAATGAGGTTTAATACTGTGAACCCCATGTAAGACTGAATTGTGTCCATCCTGATTAGCTTGTATCTTCCCCAGAACTTAGTTCCTTCATTCATTCAATCATATTTCTCGAGCGCTTACTGTGTGCAGAGCACTGTATAATGCCTGGCATATAGTCAGTGCTTAACAATTGCCACTAAGAACAAATAAACAAAAAAAAGGTACTTGATGAGAATTTCCTTTAGAAAAGACATTCAATTAAAAAAAATTGTTTTCAGAATCAGTGTTGCCTACTGAATGAAAATACGCAAGCCAAATAACAAACCATGCAAAACACAGTAGCTTTGAGCAACATATTCAGGGAAGAACAGTCATGTGCTGTTTTGCTGACCACCTCATTGGATTTCATATTGTTACCAGTAATGTGCTTTGTCAACACAGCCAAGCTGCCAAATGTCATTTTTTTCAACAGAATGAGAAAACCCAGGAAATGTAGGAGGTCAAGAGTTCATTCTGCTTAGCTCATAAATCAAGATGCTAAAGATTTCCTGCTGTATTTCTGATTAGACTGTGAATCAGAGAAATGTCTTTAGTTCACCCTTCAGTAGGACTACACAGCTAACTCACTTTTAAATGGGCTAACTGAGGAAAAGGAGAGCTCAGATAATGCAAATCCCCGGATTATCTCCAAACCTCATTTAGTCTAGAAGCTTTGATCTTTCCCACCAATCTCTCATCACACAGCTGTTAACAAGTAGGAGAATGGACACAGAGGAGGAGAACAAGGATGGTGAAAATTTCACAGACTGTATAATTAAGGAGAGCAGGGTGATGAACGGCTTCTAGCTTTGTATGAATTAGAAATGTCATGATTACTCCATATGTTTCTAGAGTAAGTGATTTGCTATGACATGCCTTTTTCCAAAGCATCGGTTTTAGCGGGTTGAGAGGAATCAGTACCTTAGATCCTTCAGAAGGTCAAGGGTATTGATTATTTTAATAGTGCTCTGCCCCAATTAGCACTCATAAATGGTTCCATGAAAATGGAAGGTTAAAGCCAGAGAGCACTAAGTGGGATATAATTTCCCATAGGACATAATGAAGAGTGCCTTAATATGTTCCCAAGATCAAAACAATTGACCAAAAACAATATGAAATAAACTCATAAACAGCCTAGCCAGATCTGGTTGTCTAGGGGATGCCTCTGACTCTGATTTATAATCCTAAAAGAAACAAGAGCTTTTTGTTTATAAATGTACATGCATGCACACACACACACACACACACACACACACACACACACACACACACACATACATATCTTTCTAATTGGATTGTCATCTCCTTTTATAATGTTCTTTTTAAACATTTTATAATGTTACTGAATGTTGACAGTATTGTTTTTGAGATAACATTGCCAAAGTAAACTTTTGCACTTCCTTTTTCCTCCCTCTGTAGTATTTTGACTGATGAGACTTACTAATACAATCTTAGATAACATCTATTAAACACAGACGATGGCATTCTTTTTAGCATGCACGGGTTGTTGCTTTTTCTGAATAGGATGGGAAAGATGACATTTTGAAAATTAACGCAATTTGAAATCTTTCATTATTGGTATAAATGTATATTCATTCATTCATTTGTATTTATTGAGCACTTACTGTGTGCAGAACACTGTACTAAGCGCTTGGGAAGTACAAGTCGGCAACATATAGAGACGGTCCCTACCCAACAACGGGCTCACAGCTAGTGGCTAATGTAATTTAGATTTATTGCTAGAGAGGAAACACAGTGAACTAGTGGAAAGAACAGGGGCCTAAGTGTCAAAAGACCTGACTTCTGAACCCAGCGCTGCCAAGTGCCTGATAAGTGACCTACACAAGTCACTTAACTTCTCTGTTTCTGTTTCCTCATCTGTAAAATAGGAATTAAGTACCTGTTCTCTCCCTCTTAAACTGTGAGGACTATTTGTGATAGAGACTGTGTCTGACCATATTATCCTGCAGATTATCAAATAATAATAATAAGGATGGTATTTATTAAGCGCTTACTATGTGCAAGGCACTGTTCTAAGCGCTGGGTGGATACAAGGTGATCAGGTTGTCCCATGTGGGGCTCACAATCTTAATCCCCATTTTACAGACGAGGTAACTGAGGAACGGAGAAATTAAGTGACTTGCCCAAAGTCACGCAGCCGATAAGTGGTGGATCTGGGATTAGAACCCATGACCTCTGACTCCCAAATCCATGCCCTTTCCATTGAGTCACGTTGCTGCTCTACGCAGTCTTAGTACAAGCTTAGCACATAGTGCTTTACAAATGCACCGGCTTGAGAGTCAGAGGCTGTGGGTTTTTATCCCCACTCAGCCACTTGTCAGGAGTGTGATTTTGGGCAAGACGCTTAACTTCTCTATTCTTCAGTTACCTCATCTGTAAAATGGGGATTAAAACTGTGAGCCCCACATGGGGTGAACTGATGACCTTGTATCTTTCCCAGTGCTTGGCACATAGTAAGTGCTTAACAAATACCATCACTTACCACAGTATTTATGTTTTGCCTTTTAATATATCTTTGGAATGCTTCATATACTTTAAATAATTTCTTATGGGGAAACTATGCATTGTTTACAGACCTTTCACTTAAAACTATTATTTCAAAGGACCACTGAAGTTTGCTAACCAGACTATAGCAGCACTATTTTTTAAAATGTTATGTAAGTACTTATATGTGCCAGACACTGTTCTAAGCATTGGACTGTGTCCAACCTGATTAGCTAGTATCCACCCTATGTACCACTTGAGGCTTACAGTCTAAATCCCCATTTTACAGAAGAGGTAACTGAGGCACAGAGAAGAACATCCAGCAGACAAGTGGCAGAGCCAAGATGAGAATTCTGATCCTCTAATGCCCAAGCCCTTGCTCTTTCCACCAGGGCATGCTTCTTCTCTATTGATCACATTTGCAGACTGTGATTTGCTTCAGTGGCCCATGTGTCTCAGCAACCTGTACTAGACCTCATTTTATGCATCAACTACCCAGCATGCAAATAATAATAATAGCAATAATAATAATAATGGCATTTATTAAGTGCTTACTATGTGCAAAGCACTGTTCTAAGCACTGGGGTAGATACAAGGTAAACAAGTTGTCCCACTTGGGGCTCAGAGACTTAATCCCCATTTTTACAGATGAGGTAACTGAGGCACAGAGAAGTTAAGTGACTTGCCCAAAGTCACACAGCTGACAAGTGGTGGAGCGGATATTTGAACCCATGACCTCTGACTCCAAAGCCTGGGATCTTTCCACAGAGCCACGCTGCTTCTCCATTTTCAGTACAAGAGCTTTCTCTATTTCCAGTAGTGATTCCAGGGTTTTGCCCCAGAAAAGTTCAAAGTCCTTTTTTACCCTATCAGGATATCAGGGAAGAAGATGGTGGGTGATATTTATTTCCATGTTCAAAGAAATTCCAGAGAAGTGAAAGAACATTTTTAGGAAGGCCAAAGGAGGTGGCTGCAGAGGATGCCCAACAGACTGCAGCTGGTGTGGCTTGAAGGAGGAAGCAGAAAAATTCACCAATGCCTGAAGGGTCTGTAGGCAGAGTGAGGCCCCCAAATTTTTACAGTCAGAAAGAATGGACAATTGTTAAAACTTGAGTAGGAGAGGTTAGACAAACAAGAAATTTCTTCACTTCAAGGATAAGTCTATGGAATTCATCCCCACAGGAAACTGGGTAGGTCAAAAATGGCAACAGGTTCAAGAGGGTTTTAGGGGCAATACTGTTTGGTTTTTTTAATGATATTTGTTACATACTTACAATATCCAGGCACTACTAAGCACTGGGGTAGATCCAAGCTAATCAGGTTGGACACAGTCCATGTCCCATAAGGGGCTCCCAGTCTTAATCCCCATTTTTACAAATGAGGTAACTGAGACACAGAGAAGTTAAGTGACTTGACAGAGAAGTTATGTGACTTGCCCAAGGTCACACAACAGACAAATCTTCCCAGTTTGTATCCCCCTCCTACTCCACCTAAGCACGTAAGATACCAAAGACCTGGTTGTGCTTGTTGCACCTCATATATATAATTTCTTTATATTAATGTCCGTCTCCCCCTCTAGACTGTAAGGTCTTCGTGGGCAGGGAATGTTTCTATTGCTATATTGTACTCTCTTAAATGCTTAGTACAGTGCTCAATATTCTATTATCGATTGACTGACCTGGCTCTACTGAAGGCTTCATCAGTATTCTCTCCCATTTGAGACAGTAAGCCCATTATGGGCAGGGAACATGGCTGCTAATTATATTGTACTTTTCCAAGCAGCCAGTACGATGCTCTGCACATATATATCACTAATTAGTGCCACGTTCCCTGCCCATAACAGACTTATAGTCTTGAGGGGGAGAGAACCCTGATGAAGTTTTCAGGAGCGCCAAAGTTGTTTAGGAGTTTCCAGAGTCCAGATCTACTGAGTAGTGTCAAATGTTTTCATTGATTTGTTATTGATTTATTGATTTATCTCATCTTGGTTATTTTTATTTAAGCTGTAAGAAGCGTTGCATCTTCGTCAATTGATGTTTGCTCGCTTTCCCAATCCAATCCCACACTCCTTGAAGGCAGATATTATATCTAGATCCCTCTAGAATATAAGCTTCTCATGGGCAGGAAACATGTCTACCAACTCTTTTATTGTACTTTCCCAGGTGTTTCAATCAATTGTATTTATTGAGCAGTTACTGTGTGCAGTGCACTATATTAAGCACTTGGGAAAGTACAATATAACAGAGTTGATAGACTCATTCTCTGCCCAGAAAGAGCTTACAATCTAGAGGGGAGACAGATAATATATAAATAAATAAATTACAGTTATGTACATAAATGCTGAGAGTGAGGTAAAGGGAGCAAATCCAAGTACAAGAGCAGCACAGAAGGGAGTGGGAGAAGAGGAAATTAGGGCTTAGTCTGGGAAGGCCTCTTGGAGGAAATGTGATTTTAAAAAGGTTTTGAACATGGGGAGAGTGATCGCCTGTTGGGCACAAATCAATCAATGGTATTTATTGAGCATTTACTATATGCAGAGCACTGTACTAAGTGCTCGGAAAAATACAATATAACAGAATTAGGGTTTCTGCCCATAATGGATATGAAGGGGGAGGGAGTTCCAGGACAGAGGCAAGATGTGGGCAAGGGGGTCAGTGGTAATATAGATAGACACCCATTGCAGTGCCGGGCACACGGTAAACCCTCAATACATATGACTGATTGATCGATAGATTGATTGATAGCTTACAGTTGTTGAACTTCTCTCAGTTTTTCCTCCACAACATTTCTAGAGTCTGTCCCTTCTTCTCTATCCCTTCTTCTCTATCCCTTCTTCTCTATCCCAGTGACCACCAGGCTGATCGAGATATTTGTCATCTTGCATCTTGGCCTGGCTGCAGTGGGTAAAGAAGAGAATTGGTGGAGAAGAAATGTGTAAGGCATGGGGGATGACCTAACCAAAAGGGAGAGTTTGAAAAAACCAATGAAGTAGCAAAGCAAGGAGCAAGGGGTTTTAGGAGGGCCATTGGTGTTGATTTAGAAAGTGGGTAGGAAGAAGGTGAGAAGAAAAGGAAGCAGCAGCCCAATGTTGGGGGAATGATGTAGGGGCTTTGGGAAATTCATCACAATAATGACAATAATTATGGTATTTGTTAAGCCCTTTACTGTATGTCAAGCACTGTCCTAAGGGCTGAGGTGGATACAAGATAATCTGGTCAGACATAATTCCTGTCCCACATGAGGCTCATAATCTAACTAGAAGGGAGAAAGCTATTGGAATCCCTGTTTTGCAGATGAGGAAGCTGAGGCCCAAATACATGAAGTGAGTTTCCCAAGGACACACAACAGGCAAGCGGTGAAGCCAGAATTGGAGCCCAGGTCTTCTGAATCCCAGGTCCATGCTCTTACTGCTAGGCCACGCTTCTTCTGATCCTTGATGACTTGAAATCATCATGATATGAGTAGAGGTTATAGAGGGAGGTTGTGAAGGGACTAGCACCTTTGGGAGGGAGTTGTAGATCTAGAAAAATTAGTGTAGATTATGGGCAAGTGAGTCAATGAGGAAGGAATAATAGAGTTGGCAAGCAGAAAACAGAGATGTTATACCACAACCGAGGAAATATGGAGCAACAGGAGTCATCCTCAACCCTGGATTTCTACCAGCTATGCTCAACCACCAAAGACAGGGCAAGACATTTATCCAGATAGATGTTGGAACAGCAGCAGTGTTTATTTAGCCCTTAATACATGCAAAGAACCATACCAACTACTGGGAAAGAGGTACCTATTGAAGGTATAGAAGAATGATAACAATTGTCGGGTTTTTTAAGCATTTATTACATGCCAGGCACTGTACTGTACATGCAGGAGTAGATACATGGTAATCAGGTTGGATACAGTTCCTGTTCCACATAGGGCTCACAGTCTAAATTCCCATTTTACAGATGAGGTAACTGAGGACCAGATTTGCCCAAGTTTAAATAGCAGACAAGTGACAGAGCAAGGATAAGAACCAGGTCCTTCTAACTCCCAGGCCTGGTCTCTAGCAAATAGGGCTCACAGCTTCTCCTGAAGAAGTAGGTTGTGGAGAGTAATTTGTGGAAGTTTGGCATCATACTGCCTTAACAGAAGTCCATATTACATTGGGCTTAATGGAGCAACTAATTTCCAGCACACCAGGAAGCCCACTTTAGGTAGCAAATGGAATCAATTAGGCTTTATTAGAACCCACAATACAGTCATGTTGGGAAAATGATCTATTAGGATGAAGGAGAGTTGGGGGACTCAATCTCTTTTCCAGTGTCTTCATGTTCAAATTTATTTATTTTTATATCTCCCATTTGTTTGTCCCTGTTTTAAAATGAGAAGAGTTAAAGAATGAAAAGAATGACATTAAAAGGCCATCTTTTTAATGGACATTCAGTGGAAAGGTCCAATCTCAAATGGTGTCCATCTCTGGATAGATCTCAAAACGTCATGAGATGCCGGCCTTGGAATTCTGCTTTAAAGAGGGGGATGAGGTCTTTCATGTGTGGAGCAGGAATATCTACTCTGCAATGGCAAAAATTATCTCCTACTGCAAAACCACCCCTCTCAGAGTCACGCCTGGGGAGTTTCCAATCCTCTACCAGTCTCTGCTACCAAAGGGAGAGTCAAGCAGAGGTATATCCCTTTCCATTCCTAGCTTGGGCAGTGGCTAGAGAGTGGAAGGCAATCTGCTACAAGTCAAAACTCACCTATGCTGGGCAGCAGCCGCATGGGAGCGAGTCGAGGGTGGAGAATCAAGTTTACTATGCAGAAGGTGGCAATGGTAAACCACATCTGGATTTTTATCAAGAAAACTCTATGGATCCACTACCAGAATGATTGCTGATGGAGAGCGGTGCGTTCTGGGAGAGACGTGTCCGTGATGTTGCTTTGGGTCGGAAACAACTCGATGGCATAAGACAAGGATGCAAAACTGCATTCCCGGCAATGCCAAAGTTTCTAATGAGGGTTTTTTTTCCTCATTATGAACTTGTCAGATTGGAAACCAAAACACTTCAATAATATTTCTTTTCAACCGATCTGACAAATCAATTTGGAATAGAACAAAAACACTGAGGGTCCTTCAACAGAGAAACTAAACACACTCAACACCTCTCCAGTGGCCATGAAATAAATAATTGTCGACCCCATTGTTTTCTTTCAGTTGCCATAGCAAAGCATAGCGGAAATTACTAAGACCTTACGTGGAAATGCATATTTTAAAATCACGCCTTGATCTCAGTATAACAATAGTTGGCATCCAGGGAATATTTAATGGCTCACTTTATTGCTCATTTAACAATTTCTCTAATAACTTTTGGAGAACATTTCTGAATAGAGTTCAACAACATTTTTATAATTTTTTTTTCACCCAAGGATTTTACTGGGGACCAAAAAAAGAGTCTTAATGTGCAAATGTGTCTGACAGTGGACAGTTGAATAGGTATTCAGAAAAGCAGGGTGAGAAGCAACGTGGCCTTCTGGAAGGAACACAGGCCTGGGAGCCAAAGGACCTGGGTTTTAATTCAGGCTCTGCTACATCCCTGCTGTGTGACCTTGGGCAAGTCACTTAACTTCTCTGTATCTGTTTCCTCATCTATAAAATGGGGACTCAATACTTGTTCTCCCTCCTACTGTGAGCCCCATGTAGGGTCAGGGCCTATGTCCATCATGATGAAATTGTACATACCCCAGTGCTTAGTACAGTTTTTGGTACATAGTAAGCCCTTAAAAAATACTACAATGATTATTATTGTTACTAGATGAGGCTACTGCACCATCTGGGAGCTACTCCAGAGCTCAGCACTGCATTAAGCATATAGCAAGAACAAAATAGATACTGTCATTGTTATGGTCACCGTGGGGTGGGAGAGGTAGACTATCTGCGATATATTATTACTTAGTGTTTAGTGATGATGATGATGGCATTTATTAAGCACTTACTATGTGCAAAGCACTGTTCTAAGCACTGGGGAGGTTACAAGGTGATTGGATTGTCCCATGGGGGGCTCACAGTCTTAACCCCCATTTTACAGATGAGGTAACTGAGGCCCAGAGAAGTTAAGTGACTTGCCCAAAGTCACACAGCTGACAAGTGACTGAGCCACTAGTGCCCTGAACATGGTGAGCACTCAATATGATTGAATGATTGATTCGGAGCTTTCTTGGACAAACCCCCAGTTGTTTTCAAAGATTCAGAGCTCCATGTCTAAACTGTAGTAGGCTCAGTCCATACTTAGCGTGAGTCCCGCAATGCTCTATGGGAGAGGAAAGGAAGATGCACAAGTGTGAATTGGCATCATGAAGTTCCTGTTATTAGGAAAAATGATCTAGTGGATTTACCTCCATACATCCTGCTTGGAAGCAGAATGGGGAAGTATCACAGGGATTCTTGCATCAGCAAAATTCTCTGCTCTTAAAAAATTTTCGCGCAGTTGATGTTAGTTGTGCATGATGTTCCAGGATTAATATAAGAATCATTTGAGACATCTTAACTGGTGTGCATTGTCAGTCATTTGAGAAAGTTTTCCATTAGTCTTGGGCATACCCACTGATAAAATGGGGAAAGTGTTCATGCCTCTGATTCTGCCAAAGTTTTATATTTCTCAGGAATAGTGATATTATTATAAGGTGCAGACTCTTTAGAAAAAGACAGGAGTGTATTCATGGCATTTACAGGGCCAATGACCTAGGCAGGTCACTTCACATCTCAGTGCCTCAGTTACCTCACCTGTAAAATGGGGACAGGGACCGTGTCCAACATGATTTGCTTGTATCCACCCCAGCGCTTCGTATAGTGCCCAGCACATAGTAAGTGCTTAAATGCCACCATTGTTATTATTGTTATTATTATTAATAGTGAATGGCCCCAAAATGGTTTTATATCTTTGTAAACGAACTTATGTTTGGGGAAAGGAGCCATGGAAGGATATATCAAATACTCCATGGTCAAAATTTAAGGTATGATGCCAGTATCAAAGCTTTTAGGGTGGACCAGTGAGTGCACTGAATCTTTTCCGTACAGCATCTGAGGATTGTCACATAACCAAGTGCCTACAATGGCAGAGATGCAGGCCTTTCGCAAAGGCTCGTTAGCGTATCTGATTGAAATGACTATAAAAATGCTGTGCAGGTAAAAGAGTCAAAATCAACGGTCTCCAGATATCTTCCCTGTCCTCCTGAGCCAATGGAGAGGGAGCAAGCTTGGCCATGCAAAGGTGATTGTAAGCAAGAGTCACGTCTACCAACTCTAATATTTTGTTACGTCAGGAATCATTTCTACCATCTCTTCTTTTTTTTTTTGATATTTGTTAAGCACTTACTATGTGCCAAGCATGGTACTAAGCTCTGGGATAGATACAAGGTAATTAAGTTGGACCCAGTCCATGTGTTACGTGAGGCTCACAGCCTTAATCCCCATTATACAGATGAGGTAACTGAGGCACAGAGAAGTTAAGTGATTTACCCAAGATCATACAGCAAACAAGTGGCGGGGCTGGGATTTAGAACCCAGATCCTTTTGACCCCCAGGCTCATGCTCTTCTTAACTATGACACCACAAAAACCTCTCAAGATGTTTGCTGAGGGCCTCACTTGAAGCAGAATAAATGCTCCCTCTGAGGCCCACAATGAAATCATTTTACCAATGGGTGAAAAGTGGCAAGAACTGTTACTCATCACAGGCAGGGGACTCAATTTCTCAACAGTATTTATCCAGCACCTTCTGGGTGTCAGAGCACTGTTTTGGGTTTAGATGATGTGTGGGGTACTGTATGGAGTCCCTACTGTGGGCAGAGCACTGTGCCAAGATAATAATAATAATTATAATAATAGTAGTACTTGTTCAACACTTAGTAATGCCAGACACTGTTCTAAGTGCTGGGGTAGATACAGTCTCTGTCCTACCTGGGACTCCCAATCTAAGTAGGAGCAATTTTTAGAGTCTTTCATTAAACCTTTGGGAAAATTCAGTATAAGCAAAATATGTCCCCTGACCTTAAGGATCTCACAGTCACATCATCGTCAATGAAATATTTGTGATGAAGATGAATCTTAGATACCATAAATCTGGGTTTAACAACTGAACATTCTAAGGTCTCAGTCTGTCCGTTGACCTTTTAAATATAACTTTGTGACTGGGTTTGTTTTTTGAGGCAGTTCATTTTTTTTTTTTTCAATTGCCACTATTGAACAGAGCCTTATATTTATTTCCGTGAAGCAGATCGGAAAAAAATTGCCCATAGGAGCTCACTGTTGGTTATTCATGTTACATGACCTGCATAAACAGGGCTGGAGATGGAAACTACAGGACATAATTCAGCCTCAGATGGTGATTCTGCAGAGTTTGTTGCAGCAGATCAATCAATCAATCAATCAGTCAATTCTATTTATTGAGCACGTACTGTGTGCAGAGCACTGTACTAAGCACTTGGGAAGTACAAGTTGGCAACATATAGACACGGTCCCTACCCAACAGTGGGCTCACAGTCTAGAAGGGGGAGACAGAGAACAAAACCAAACATATTAACAAAATAAAATAAATAGAATAGATATGTACAAGTAAAATAAATAAATAAATAGAGTAATAAATATGTACAAACATATATACATATATACAGGTGCTGTGGGGAAGGGAAGGAGGTAAGGCGGGCGGGATGGAGAGGGGGAGGAGGGGGAGAGGAAGGAGGGGGCTCAGTCTGGGAAGGCCTCCTACTGTGAGCTCTCAGTAGGGCCCTGAAGGGAGGAAGAGAGCTAGCTTGGCGGATGTTGGGAGGGAGGGCATTCTAGGCCAGGGGGATGACGGGGGCTGGGGGTCGACGGCAGAACAGGCGAGAACGAGGCACAGTGAGGAGATTAGCAGCAGAAGAGTGGAGGCTGCGGGCTGGGCTGTACAAGGAGAGAAGGGACGTGAGGTAGGAGGGGGAGAGTTGATGGACAGCCTTGAAGCCGAGGGTGAGGAGTTTCTGCCTGATGCGTAGGTTGATTGGTAGCCACTGGAGATTTTTGAGGAGGGGAGTAACATGCCCAGAGCGTTTCTGGACAAAGACAATCCGGTCAGCAGCGTGAGGTATGGATTGAAGTGGGGAGAGATAAGAGTATGGGAGATCAGAGAGGAGGCTGATACAGTAGTCCAGATGGGATGGGATGAGAGCAGATGCTCTCACCCTTTTATTTCTAATCACTCAACACAGGTTGTATGGCTGCAATTCTGCGTGCTATTGGCATTTCCTCAATTCTCTATTTCCCAACATCTGTCCGATAGGGCAGAATAAACAATATAAAGCCTTCTTACCTCCATCTGCTGCTGCTGCTTCTGTAATTTCTAGAGATTTAGCACGAGAAGCAGTGTGGTCTAGTGGATACAGCATGGGCCTGGATGTCAGAAGGACCTGGGTTCTAATTCCGCCTTCACCACTTGTCTGCAGTGTGATCTTAGGCAAGCCACTTAACTGTCTTATGGTTACCTAATCTGTAAAATGGGGAGCAAAGAGTGTGAGCCCCGTGTGGGCCAGGGAATGTGTCCAACAATTTATTCATTCACTCATTCAATCGTATTTACTGAGCGCTTACTGTGTGCAGAGCACTGTACTAAGCACTTGGGAAGTACAAGTCAGCAACATATAGAGATGGTCCCTACCCAACAATGGGTTCAACCAGACAAAGTTGTATCTACTCTAGCACTTAGTACAGTGCCTGGCATATAGTTAGCACTCTATCAAATACCACAAAAACAACTAAAACACCAGAACAAAACTCTAGGCTTCACATTTTGCATTGCTTTCTAGAGGACATTTTCTTTGCCTATGTTAATAAAGACAGAAAGCGCTCACCCAGTTGCCCGTCACCATTTCTGCTCCTTATTTCCATGGAAACCGGGCTATCTCAAGGCATGTTCTTGGGCCAGTTGGCTCCACGGTGGAGTGTTGCCCTTTTGGGGACTAAGAGTTGGCCAATTTTTTCCTCTGTTAAAGGACAACGGGACTCTGGTGGGGGCAGCTGAGTACCAGCAGGACATTAAAGCAGCATTGCCAAGCTTACAGAGCATGGACCTGGGAATCTGGGGACATGGGTTCTAATCCTGGCTCCGCCACTTGTCTGCTGTGTGACCTTGGGCTAGTTATTTCACTTCTCTGTGCCTCACTTACCTCATCTCTAAAATGGTGATTAAGACTGTGAGCCCTATGTGGGACAGGTACTGGGCCCAACCTATTGATCTTGTAATCTACCCCTACCCTTAGCACAGTGTCTGGCAGATAGTAAGTGCTTAACAAATAGCACCAAAAAACCCCCCAAACTAGGCACATGCTCCATTTCCACAAGGAGGTTATACTACAGAGAAGCAGCATGGCTTAGTGGAAAGAGCCTGGGCTTGGGAGTCAGAAGTCATGGGTTCTAATCCCAGCTCTGCCACTTAGCTGTGTGACTTTGGGCAAGTCACTTCACTTCTCTGGGCCTCAGTTACCTCATCTGTAAAATGGGGATGAAGCCTGTGAACCCCATGTGGGACACCCCGATTACCTTGTATCTACCCCAGCGCTTAGAACAGTGCTTTGCACATAGTAAGCACTTAACAAATACAATCATTATTATTATTGTTATTATTATTATTATTATTACAGCAGGAGAGACAAACATAAAAATAAGGGAGGTGGAGTCTAGATCTCTACCCCACCATGGTTTCCCAGTCTTCTGTGAGTCCTATAACAAAGGGAGGAAAGGATGTATTATACTCATGTTTCATATGGGGAAACTGGGTTACATTGGGTTCCCATCATCTCAGAGACCAGTGGGGATGATGGGGCAGAAGTGTTCAAGTTACATTTTTTCAACCTCTTCCATTCATAGTCCTCTCATTTCCTTTCCCACCACCTCTAGCCAAATCCCAAGGGGAAAGAACATGGGGAATTTGGCGGGTGAACCAGCCCCACTGAGGAACCCAATGACAATGAGTACATCATTTGGAATCACATCACATTTCAGTTACATTCATCACAACCAGGATTATGGGAAGAGGATTAAGGAGGATAGAACGAAGAGGGCATCTCCTCTAGACTGTAAAATCATGGTGGGGCAGGAAGCAGCAGCATGGCTCAGTGGAAAGAGCATGGGCTTTGGAGTCAGAGGTCATGGGTTCAAATCCCAACTCCGCCAATTGTCAGCTGTGTGACTTTGGACAAGTCACTTAACTTCTCTGTGCCTCAATTACCTCATCTGTAAAATGGGGATTAAGACTGTGAGCCCTACGTGGGACAACCTGATTATTTTGTATCCTCCCCAGAGCTTAGAACAGTGCTTTGCACATAGTAAGTACTTAACAAATACCATCATTATTGAGCCCGGGGCATGGCTCAGTGGAAAGAGCCTGGGCTTGGGAGTCAGAGGTCATGTGTTCTAATCCCAGCTCCACCACTTGTCAGCTGTGACTTTGGGCAAGTCACTTCACTTCTCTGTGCCTGTTACCTCATCTGTAAAATGGGTATTAAGAATGTGAGCCCCACGTGGGACAACCTGATTATCTTGTATCTTCCCCAGAGCTTCGAACAGTGCTTTGCACATTGTAAGCACTTAACAAATGTCGTTATTATTGTATCTACCAACTCTATGTATTGTAATGATAATAGTATTTGTGAGCACTTACTGTGTGCCAGGCGCTGTACTAAGCACTGGGGTGGATACAAGCAAATTGGGTTGGACATAGTCTCTGTCCCACATGGGGCTCACAGTCTCAATCCCCATTTTACAGGTGAGGTCACTGAGGCACCAAGAAGTGAAGTGATTTGCCCAAGGTCACACAGCAGACTAGTTGAGAAGCTGGGATTAGAACCTTCTGACTCCCGGGCCTGTGCTCTATCCACTATGCCATGGTCCTTCGCTCAAGTACTTAGTACAGTGCTCTGCACACAGTAAGTGTTAATAAATACCATTGATTGATCCCCAGTGGTTCCTCTCAGGCTGAAGGTCAGATTTTCTTGGAGATTTTCTGGGTGGCTCTGACCAGGATATTTTAAGACATGTGGAGGTCCTCCCCAACCCTGGTCTAAAGAAACCTCTCTGGGCAATAAGTGGCACAAAAGGCCTTCCCTGACTAAATCCTCCTTGCCCCTTCGCTAACTCCCTTCTGCATCCGCCTGACTTACTCTCTTTATTCTCTTCATTTTTGGAGAGTCAGCATGGCATAGTGGATAGAGCATGGGCCTGGGAGTTACAAGGTCATGGGTTCTAATTCCACCTCTGCCACGTCTGCTGTGTGACCATGGGCAAGTTACTTCACTTCTCTGGGCCTCAGTGACCTCATCTGTGAAATGGGGATTGAGACTGTGAGCCCCACGTGGGACAAGGACTGTGTTCAACCCAACCTGCTTGTATCCACCCCATGGCTTAGTACAGTGCTTGGCACATAGTTGAGCACCTAACAAGTACCATTATTATTATTATTATTATTCATCCCCCCACCTCCAGCCCCATAACACCAAGGTACATAGCTATAATTTCTTTATATTAACATCTGTCTCCTCCTCTAGACCATTCACTTGTTGTGGGCAGGGAATGTCTGTTTATTGTTGTATTGCACTCTCCCAAGAACTTAGTACAGCGTTCTTTGTACAGTAAGCCCTCAATATGAACAATTTACTGACAGACTGAGAAGATAGCATCCAGATTCATTCATTCAATCAATCACATTTATTGATCTCCTATTGGGTGCGGAGAACTGTACTTAAGTGCTTAGAAAAAAACAATTCAGCAACATAGACAATTCCTACCCAACAACGGGCTCATAGTCTAGAATGGTAGCTGAGGGGAAAGCCAATCCCAAGGGATTCTTGTCAGGACGGAATGAAGCACGGAACAATTTTCAAGTGCAGGATGAAGGGAACACAAGCAATTTTTCTATCATACACTGCTCGCGACTCCGTCGCCCCTTCTGAACTCCAGCTTCCTGCCAACTGCACTTGCCACCTTATGTAAAATGCATAAAGCAACCCAAGAGACAGCAATGCATCAATCAAAGGCACTGACACAGAAAGAGCCCTAAGCAGAAGCCTCCCCATTCTCCAGACATTTATCATTGCTAATACAAACCCAAGACAGAGTAGCCGCACAGCTACATACAGCCGACACCAGTTCTCGGGGATTGCTATTGACTCATTCCAGTCATTCATATTTCATGAAGCCAAATAAGCTGTGCTTCTTTGTCTCTTTCTTAGGAGTTCAGACATGGAGAATTCACTGAGAATGTGGGAGAGGGTGGCTTAGCCTGGCTCTGTGCATGCCTTTGTGGACAAATTCTTCAAGGTGGATTATTTCTGGCTTTCGTAGTCCTTTTTTGGGGGGTGTTAAGTACTTAAAATGTGCCAGGCTCTACACTAAGTGTTGGGGTAGATACAAGTTAATCAGGTCAGACACGGTCCCTGTCCCACAGGACCTCACAATCTTAATTCCCACTTTACAGATGAGGTAACAAACACAGAGAAGTGACTTGCCCAAGGCCAAGGTAGAAGAAGGACATTGTTCACTCAAAATTGGGCAAATACTTAACTGAAGTTGATAAACCACTACCACAGTCAGCAGAACAAACTTCTATTTCTGCAGCCTCTTACAAATACCCTTAATCATATTCCAATTCCAACTTTCCGTTTAGTTAATGTTGTAGTAGTATAACAGTATTTAATACATCAAGGAATTTTGTATTATTTCTCCAGAGGTTCTGGAATAGATTCTAACAGGTAAATCTAAAGGGAAACATGATCAATCCATTTATGATCCAGGCATATTTTCAAGGAACACTACCCCTTGTATCACAGGATACACCTTTGCTAAGAATGGGCATAAACGAATACATAATCACGAGAAGTAGCTCAAGGGTTGAACGTTTTAGAGTATTAATAATTAGCTGAATAAGATTTGCTGTGGAGGAGTTGTGATTGTAAGGGGGCTTTGAAGAACAAGAAGCGGTATAGCCTAGTAGAAAGAGCACGGGCCCAGGAGTCAGAGGATCTGGGTTCTAATCATTCATTCAGTTGTATTTATCAAGCACTTACCATGTGCAGAATGGGGTACTAAGAGCTTCAGAGAATATAGTAAAACAATAAACCGACACATTCCTTGCCCATCTCTGCTGTTTTCCTGCTGTGTGTAATCTTGGGTAAGTCACTGGACATCCCTGTGCCTCAGTTTCCTCATCTGTAAAATGGAGATTCAGTATCTCTTCTCCCTCCTCCTTGACCCCTGTGTAGAACGGGGACTGTGTCTGACATGGTACAGTTCTCAGCACAAAGTAAGTTTCTTCTAGACTGTGAGCCTGCTGTTGGATAGGGACCATCTCTCTATATTGCCGACTTGTACTTCCCAAGCGCTTAGTACAGTGCTCTGCACACAGTAAGTGCTCAATAAATACGACTGAATGAACGAATGAATGAATAGAAAGCCGAAGAGGGCTGGTGGACTCGTGGGAGAAAGGAATTCCAAGCCCTGGGGAGAACATGAGGCAAGGGAGAGAGGTGGGCAGAGAACAGGGAACAGCCAGGAGCTTGACTTGGAAGAAGCAGAGAGTGCAAATAGGGAAGTAGTGGTTAAGGAGAGGCCATAAGTAAAGTTGGGAGAGTTGGTGGATAGCCTCAAAGGTAAGGCATTTCTGCCTGATGGACAGAGGAAATGGGTAACTATTGGAGGATTTCTCAAATACAATTGATTGATTGAAGATAATCCAGACAGCTGTGGGGAGTTTGGACTGAAAGAGGATGCCCTCCCTCTTCATCGTCAGTGGATGTTCACTCTCCCAACCTTCAAAGCCTTACTGAAGGCATATCTCCTCCAAGAGGCCTTCCTTGACTAAACCCTCATTTCTCCCTCTCCCTTTCCCTGTGTCATCCTTGCACTAGGATTTGCACCCTTTTCCCCTCCCTAATCCTCACAGCACTTATGTCCATGTCCATAATTTCTTTATGCTATTACCTGTCTCCCCCTCTAGATTTTAAGCTTGTTGAAGGCAGGGAACATGTGTACCAACACTATTATATTGAACCATTATTATTAACATTATATTATATTTAATATATTATATAATGTGATATAATATATTATATATACTATAATTGATAAAATTATACACTATAACATATTATATTATTATTATCTAGAAGACAGGTGCCACAAAAAACTCTGGTATGAGTATGAGAAAAAGTAAAAGATGCGACTCTCTCATGGATCCATGGCAGCTCTGCCTTGTAAATAGAGCAAGAGGAAAGAGCCTGGGCCTGAACATCGGGAACCTGGATTCTAATCCTGACTTTGCCGCTTGCCTGTTGTGTGATTTTAACTTACCTTCTCTCTGTGCTTCATTCATTCATTCATTAAATCACATTTATTGAGCACTTCCTAAGTGCTTGGGATAGTAAAATACAACAATAAACCGTGACATTCCCTGTCCACAACAAGCTGACAGTCTAGAGTAGGGGAGACATACATTAATATAAATAGATCAAATTACAGTACAATATTAGTACTTAGTACTAATATTACATATTAGTAATATTAGTATTACTATTAGTAGTAATAGTAGTAGTAGTATTAAATTAGAATATTAGTACAATATTCTGCAAACAGTAAGTGCTCAATAAATGCTATTGATTGATTGACTGGATGCAGAGAAACTAATGATCATTTGAACCAGGAGATGGCTACACTGGTAGAGGAAGGGGTTGATCTACAAAATGTTATTGTAGAAAAATGGACAGATTTTTGGAGTAGATTGGATATGAGCGCAGAATGACAGTGAGCAGTCAAGGATAAAATCAAGGTTGCGGGCTACAGTCACACGAGTGACGGTGTTTTTGTCGATGGAGGTGATGTTGAGAGAGGAGAGAGTTTTAGAATGAAGATGAGAAGTTCTTTTTTGGGTATATGGAACTTGCAGTGCCAGCACGTCACCAACATGGTTGAGTCCTGGCAAGTATGAAGGGAGAGGGAGCCATCAGAGAGTGAGAAGTTGGAGATGGTAGAAAGGGAAGGAGAGTGAACACGAGTGTTTTTAGAAGGTGAAATAAATGGATGGGGTTGAAGACACAGGTAGAAGGGTGGTCTTTGAAACAAGTAGGAGATCTCCTCTTGAAAGGTGGCCTGCAAGGATTAGAGAGTTGTTGAGGTGAGAGGAGAGAGCTGGGAAGATGGGGAGGAGATTTGGGGTAAGGTCACCATCGGTAATTTCAATTTTGCCAATAACATATTGGCAGCAGGGATGAGAGAGGGAGAAGGTGGGTATTGATGGAGCTAGAAGTTGGGATTAGTTGGTAAGGACAGTGGTTATGTGGATAGATTAGGGAAGATCAGTAATGTTGCTGAAGGGAATAGAGGACAGTGTTATGGTAGATAATAATAATAATAATGATGGCATTTATTAAGTGCTTACTATGTGCAAAGCACTGTTCTAAGTGCTGGGGAGGTTCCAAGGTGATCAGGTTGTCCCACGTGGGGCTCACAGTCTTAATCCCCATTTTACAGATGAGGTAACTGAGGCACAGAGAAGTTAAGTGACTTGCCCAGAGTCACACAGCTGACAATTGGCGGAGCCGGGATTTGAACCCACAACTTCTGACTCCAAAGCCGGGGCTTTTTCCACTGAGTCACGGGTAGATGAAGATGAACTTAAAGCATCCAAAGTCAGCATAGTTTCTGGGGCACCAGAGCAGGAGGAGAGGAAGTGTACTATAAACAGATGGACTTTAGTGGTGCCATATTAAAGAAGGGACGGGTTGCAAAGGAGTTAATTTTGGTGGAGAGTGAGAAGTTAGGGATTTGTGCCTTTTAGCACTTGGTAATCACCCCACACTCAGTCCCACAGCACTTATGAACATATCCGTCATCTATTTGTATTAATATCTGTCCCTCCTCCTAGACTGCAAGCTTATTGTGGGGAGGGCATGTGTCTTCCAACTCTGTGCTGTACTATTCTAAGTGCTTAGTACAGTGCTTCACACACAGTAAGTGCTAAATCATCATCATCAATTGTATTTATTGAGCGTTTACTGTGTGCAGAGCACTGTACTAAGTGCTTGGGAAGTACAAGTTGGCAACATACAGAGACAGTTCCTACCCAACAGTGGGCTCACAGTTTAAAAGGGGGAGACAGAGAACAAAACCAAATATACTAACAAAATAAAATAAATAGAATAGATATGTACAAGTAAAATAAATAGATAAATAAATAGAGTAATAAATATGTACAAACATATATACATATATACAGGTGCTGTGGGGAAGGGAAGGAGGTAAGATGGGGGGATGGAGAGGGGGATGAGGGGGAGAGGAAGGAAGGGGCTCAGTCTGGGAAGGCCTCCTGGAGGAGGTGAGCTCTCAGTAGGGCCTTGAAGGGAGGAAGAGAGCTAGCTTGGCGGATGGGCAGAGGGAGGGCATTCCAGGCCCGGGGGATGACGTGGGCTGGGGGTCGATGGCGGGACAGGCGAGAACGAGGTACGGTGAGGAGATTAGCAGCAGAGGAGCAGAGGGTGCGGGCTGGGCTGGAGAAGGAGAGAAGGGAGGTGAGGTAGGAGGGGGCGAGGTGATGGTTAGCCTTGAATCCCAGGGTTAGGAGTTTCTGCCTGATGCGCAGATTGATTGGTAGTTACTGGAGATTTTTGAGGAGGGGAGTAATATGCCCAGAGCATTTCTGGACAAAGATGATCCGGGCAGCAGCATGAAGTATGGATTGAAGTGGGGAGAGACATGAGGATGGGAGATCAGAGAGAAGGTTGATGCAGTAGTCCAGACAGGATAGGATGAGAGCTTGAATGAGCAGGGTAGCAGTATGGATGAAGAGGAAAGGACAGATCTTGGCAATGTTGCTAAATAAATACAATTGAATTGTATAGGAAATTCAAATAGGGTATCGTGGAAGTGTTTGGAGATTGGAGGCTTCTGGTGGGGGTAGTAGTGGAGAGAAGGCAGACTAAGAGATTGTGGTCAGGGAGTGAGTTGTCATGGTGAAAAATGGTGACGATGAGATCCAGGATGTGTCCATGTTGGAGAGTGGGTGAAGTGGGATGGACCATGGGTTCTGTTGAGTTGAAGGGTTGCTGGATTTAAACCACTGGCTGGAAGTTTACCGTCACCATGGAAGGACCATGGATTCTTCCAAGCCGACTAGTTGCTCCTTAGGGTTCAAAAGTGGTTATATATTATCGCATTGTCTGAAAGGGCCAGTGCAGCTTCTTGAGGTGCCCGATCTGGAAAATGCAGATAAAAAAGAAATGCACCATCAACACTCACTCTCTCTCTCTCTCTCTCTCTCTCTCTCTCTCTCTCTCTCTCTCTCTCTCTCTCTCTCTCTCTCTCTCTCTCTCTCTCTCTCTCTCTCTCTCTCTCTCTCTCTCTCTCTCTCTCTCTCTCTCTCTCTCTCTCTCTCTCTCTCTCTCTCTCTCTCTCTCTCTCTCTCTCTCTCTCTCTCTCTCTCTCTCTCTCTCTCTCTCTCTCTCTCTCCCCTCTCTCTCTCTCTCTCTCTCTCTCTCCCCCCCCCCCCCCCCCCCCCCCCCCCCTTAAACCTGCTTTCTCACGAAGAGACTTTGCCATCCTGATCCCTCTCCTTGTCTCACTCCATGATGCTGCTCTTGAAGGAGGAATTCCCTGGGGAAAGAGGAAAAAAGAATATGAGAAAGGACGGAGAGCAAAGTGAGTAGGCCCCCCAAGTCCAATCCATCATGAATCTCATTGCACTTGACTTCTGCTCTCCTCTATCCTTGACAGCAGGTTAAAAATGCAATTTAAAAAAAATCAATGACCTCTTCCAGAGGAACAGATAGAGGAGACTCTCTCAAGGATTTCTCAGACTCGGAGCATTGTCCGGGAAGGCAAGACCTCCAGCCCAAGTTGTTGATTTTAGGTAGGTGGGATTGAAAAATTGGCCCAAGTGGTCAAGGAGTCCACTGATCCTACCCAGCAGCCCGTGGGGCAGGCAAGGTTGGCCACTTATCATGGAGAACATTGAATGAAAATCAAGCACAGCTTCCCTGAACACAAATCTCAATCAAAGATTTAGAGTCCAATTAGCCATACTCGAGATTGAGGTGAATTCCGCTTCTGGGAAATAGATTTCAGGATATGCTAGTCAACATTCTGCAAGCAGATTCCTCTCTCCTAGAAGCCTGATTGGGATTGGAGCTACTGGCACCTCAAAAATAGATCATTTTCTCTGCTGGGTCCCGGGATTTAGCCAGCAAGCTGAAGTCAGAAGAAATGGAAGAAATGGGTCAGAAAGTCTCCAACAGCTTTTATGGGTATGTTGGGGCTTAGTGGACTGGAACAGCTCTGCTCTACGCAAGAATTATGGAGGGGTCTTAAAAGAGAATTGATCTTAGGGGCACCCCATGGCCTTTTGTGCTTGAAAAACAACGAAAAAAATACTCTGAAGGGTTTTTGAAATACAGTGGGATTGGCCAACCCATGAAGCATTTTCTCACCAAATCCCCACCCACCCCACAACTGTCTGCTGAATAAATTAATAAAGCATGCAATGCTTTTGATTTATGATAGTTATTAAAGTGCTTACTCTGTGCCAGGCACTGTACTAACTACTATGATAAATGCAAGTTAATCAGGTTGAACTCATCTCATGTTCTACAAAGGGCTCAAAATTTTAATCCCCATTTTATAGATAATTATGATGATAATAATGATAACTAGCATTTGTTAAGAGCTTACTAAGCCTCAGACATTGTACTAAGTGCTGCGGTAGATACAAGATGATCAGGTCAGATGCAGCTCCTGCCCCACAGAGGACTCACAGTCTTAATCCCCATTTTACAGATGAGGGAACTGGGGTAGAGAGGTTCATTCATTCATTCATTCAATCAAATTTTTTGAGTGCTTACTGTGTGCAGAGCACTGTACTAAGTGCTTGGGAAGTACAAGTTGGCAACATATAGAGACGGTTCCTACCCAACAGTGGGCTCACAGTCTAGAAGGGGGAAACAGAGAACAAAACAAAACATATTAACAAAATAATATAAATAGAATAAATATGTACAAATAAAATAAATAGAGTAATAAATGCATACAAACATATATACATAAATACAGGTGCTGTGGGGAGGGGAAGGCGGTAAGGTGGAGGGGAGGAAGGGGAGTTCAGTGACTTGCCCAAGGTTCCACCTGTCTACATGTTTTGTTTTCTTGCATATCTCCCCCTTCTAGACTGTGAGTCCATTGTTGGGTAGGGACCGTCTCTATATGTTGCCCACTTGTACTTCCCAAGTGCTTAGTACAGTGCTCTGCACACAGTAAGCACTCAATAAATATGATTCAATAAATGAATGAATGACAAGAGGAGGATTCAGGATTAGAACCCACACCCTTCTGACTCCCTGTCCTATGCTCTATCCTTCAGTAGGTACAGCCCCACACATCAGGAAATGTTGCTAAAATCTAAGAATGAATAGATGCCTTCTGCAATTGCTCAATTTCTAATTTCTCCAGGTCTTCCCTATAATTAAAATAAGCCTATTCCAGACCCCACTGGACCACCCAGCTATTGCCCTTCTCCTCACCCATAACCCTCTTCCAGTTCCTGACCAAACTCCTCATATGGGTCATAAACACTCATTGACTCCACTTTTGCTGCTCCAACTCCCTTCTTGACCATCTAGAACCTTATTTCCATACTCTTCCTGGTTGGCCTAGCCATCATCCTCTCCAATTCTCAAGTCCAAAAACCCTTACATTATCGCTGACGCCTCCCTCCCTTTCAACCCCCATATTGTTATAATATGTTGCCAACTTGTACTTCATCATCATCATCAATCGCATTTATTGAGCGCTTACTATGTGCAGAGCACTGTACTAAGCGCTTGGGAAGTACAAATTGGCAACATATTATATATTATATTTAATATTATATTATATATATATTATATTATATATTATATATTGTACTTCCCTTGTACTTGTACTTCCCAAGCACTTAGTACAGTGCTCTGCACACAGTAAGTGCTCAATAAATGCGATTGAATGAATGATTAATAACTGCGGTATTTGCAGCATTTGTGGTTCTAATCCTGGCTCCGCCACTTGTCTGCTGTGTGACCTTGGGCAAGTCACTTAACTTCTCTGTGCTTCAGTTACCTCATCTGTAAAATGGAGAGAAGAATGTGAGCCCCACGTGGGACAAGGGACTGTGTCCTACCCTATTTGCTTGTATCTGCCCCAGCACTTGGTACAGTGGCTGGCATATATTAAGCACTTAAAAAATACTGATATTATTATTATTATTTACAAAGCCTTGTGATAGATTCAGGATAATCAGGCTGGTCACAATTCCTGTCCCACATGGGGCTCATGGTCTAAATTGGAAGCAGGAGGATTTAATCCCTATTTTATAGATGAGGTAATGAAGTCACGGAAAAATGAATGATTTGCCCGAGATCAGATGGCAGACAAGTGGCAGAGCTGGGATTAGAACGAGATCCTCTGACTCCAAGGACCAAGATCTATCCACTAGACCACACTGCTTCCCAAAACCTGTCTGTTGCCAAATCCTACAGATTCTTCCTCCCTAGTATTGCCAAAATCCATCCCTAATTTTTCATCCAAACGCCTATCACCTTGGCCGAGGCAATCTGCACACTTCAGTCCTCTAACACCAGCCTACATCACTGTACCTCAGCCTTGTCTATCTTGACAGCAATCCCTTACCCACGTCCTGCCTCTGACCTGGAACTCTTAGTATCCGAGAGATGATCGCTTTCCCCACATTTAAAGTCTGATTAAAACTATATCTTCTCCAAGAGGCCTTCCCTAAGTCCTCATTTCTCCATCTGCATTCCCCTTACCCTAGGATTTGCATGCTTTATTCATTGCCCCCTCAGCCCCACAGCACTTATATACAGATAAGTGATTTATTTATATTAAGGCCTGTCTCTTCCCTTCTTGACTGTAAACTCCTTGTGGGCAGGGAACATGTCTGAGAACTCTGTTGAATTGTACTCTCCCAAACACTATAGTTTGCACTATACTGCACACAGTAAGCACTTAAGAAATATGATTGATTGATTGACTAATGCATCAGCTCCTCTCATCCAGAAGGTGCGCAGTCAATATTATTGATGGATTGATCAGCCATGAAATCCTAAGACTGTAGCAGCAGTATTTTTTAATGATATTTGTTCAGTGCTTACTATGTACCAATCACGGTACCAAGCACCAGGATAGTTACATGATAATCAGACTGTACCCAGTCCCTGTAAATGCAGCTCATAGTCTTAATCTCCATCTTATAAGTTAGGTAACTGAGACACAGAGAAAAATTAAGTGACTTCCCCAAGGTCACACAGCAGACAAGTGACATTGCCAAGATTAAAATCCATGACCTCCAACTCCCAGGTCAGTGCTCTTTTCAATAGGTCATGCTGCTTCCCATGAAACTCATAATCAGGTTTGGTATTACTGGTGTTATAAAATGCTGACCATAAGCCTGTTGCAAGCAGGGAATGTGACTGTTCATTGTTATATTCTCCCAAGCATTTAGTACAGTGCTCTGCTCACAATAAGCACTCAGAAATTACGATTGAATAAATGAATGTTTTATGATCCTTTTTTAAGGCTCGAATTTGGTAGATTCCTGGTTCTGGTGAAGGTGGTCGTCATGCAGTCCATCAGAGCACAGGCTTGAATGATGAGTTTCTTTCCAAAAGAACAGACTTCCCGATTCCCTGTCGGAAATAGCCAACAAGTAATTCAGGAGTCAAATAGCCCGAGAAGAACCGTTTCAAACCACAGTTTGCTCTGCTTTTCCAGCCTCACAGGAAGCAGTACCTCGATATCCCTGTGTGATTTCCTTGACACATGTCTCCAGGGGCCAAGAACCTTAGCCCTCCACTGTGAGCCTTTATTCTGAGCTGTAAGTGGCAACATGAGAAGTTTGTCCTGGGGTGTTTGCTGGAAAGAGGTTTGGTATGCACAATGGGGAGAGGAATGCTAGATGCTGAATATTTAGGGGAGCACACATTTTCACCTCCCTCTGGACCCCAGGAAGAGAATCCATTAATCCATCCACCAATGGGAGGGAAGGATCTGGCTTAATGGAAAGAGCACAGGCTTGGGAGTCAGGGTTCCTACGTTCTCATCTCGACCCCACCAGTTGCCTGCTATGTGACCTTGGGCAAGTTACTTCACCTCTCTGTGCCTCAGATGCCTCAGCTATATAAAAGGGATTCAATACCTGTTCTTCCCCCTTAGACTGTGAGCCCTGTGTGGGACAGAGACTATATCTGATATGATCGAATTGTATCTACCCCAGTGCTTCGGACGGTGCTTGGCACATAGCGCTTAATCTGTGTCACAATTATCATTATTATTATTGTTAATGCTATTTATTGAAACCACAGTGAATACTAAGCATTTGGTAGAGTGTGATAAAACAGAGCTGGTGGACATATTCCCTGCCCACATTGAGGTTACAGTCTAGGGGGAAGAAATAAATCAATTTAAATAAATAAATTAAATTATGGATAAAATTAATCAATGCTGTGAGGTGGAGGGGTGAATAAAGGGTGCAAATCCAAGTCCAAGAAACTCAAACTTGAGTTGTGGATGAAATGTACTGAACTGTAGAGATTGTGTCTACCTACTGTACTGTATTTTCCCAGGCATTTAGTGCAGCGTTCTGTCCATCCTGAGTATCCTTGATTGGTTGTTTGATTGATTGAAAGGTTCAAAATCCCTGATGTTGACCCTCTTGCCACCACAACAACATAAAGTGACATCAGCAACCTAGAAGGATCACTTCTGATCTGGCTCTTTGGTCGTGGGGGCAAAACTGGGACTGACCTCTGACCCCTGGCCACTCTTCTGCCCTCTTTAGCATTGCCTTCAAACCTAAGGAGGAGATTATAGAGCAATTGGTAGAGGAGGAGGAGGTAAGTCATCTTTAACCCTGGTCCTATCTCTCTTATCTTTCCCTTGTCTTCCCTTCTCAATCAATCAGTAGTATTTATTGAGTGTTTACCTGCGTGCAGAGCACTGTATTAAGCCCCTGGAAAAATACAACATAACAGAGGTTTTTTTTCAAGTTCTTTATGGTATTTGTTAAGGATTTACTACGTGCCAGGCCCTGGACTAAATGCTGGGGTGGATGCAAGCTAATCAGGTTGCACACAGTCCATGTCCCACATGGGGCTCACAGCCTTAACCTGTGAGAAGGAAGCCCAGAGAAGTGAAGTGACTTACCCAACATCACACAGCAGACAAGTGGCAGAGCCGAGATCAGAACCCTGGTCCTTCTGATTCCCAGGCCCGTGCTCAATTTTCTAGTCCATGCTGCTTCTGCAGAGTTGTCAGACACGTTCCTTGACCCAAAACAATCTCTCCTCCTTTCCTTTCTTTCTCTCTTTCTCTGTCTCCTTCCCGCCTCACCTCTTCCTGACCCTCTTCCTCATCTGGGGAAATCCTGCAGGTAGGGTGAGTCCAGTTGTCCTAATTAACCCTCTAGCATAAAAAATATGGGGAATTTTCCCAGAGGAGCCCAGGAACTCTGAGACTTTATGTGGTTGTAATCAGTCAATCAATCAGTGATATTTATAAAGTGCTTACCATATGATGAGCATTCTACTAGTCATTTGATTATTTCTTTGCTTTGTGTCCTACCAATAGAGGGAGGAGCATGGAAAGAGGGATTTTGTTGATCCTTAGCATAGGAACTAAAGAGTCGAGATTTGCAAACGATTTTTAAGTTGGTGCAGAGATAAAATCCATAAAAATTACCTTCTGGATAATTGTCTTTGTTTTTCCCAAAATACTGATTTTATTTCTCCTTCCAATTCTCGGTTCACCTGGCTAGAAATTTGAGATTTCTCTAAATATTTCCAATGCTTGTAAACACCCATGGGCCTCTAACTGCTAATTTAAAAGACAGATTATCTGTTCTCATTCATTCATTCAATCATATTTATTAAGCGCTTACTGTTTGCAGAGCACTGAACTTAGCGCTTGGAAAGTACAATTAGGCAACTAATAGAGACAATCCCCACCCAACAATGGGCTCACAGTCTAGAAGGGAGGAGACAGACAATAAAACAAAACAAGTAGACAGGCATCAATATTATCAAAATAAATAGAATTATAGATATATACACATCATTAATAAAATAAATAGAATAATAATAAATATGTACATATATACACGTGTCATGGGGAGAGGAGGGGAATAGAGCAGAGGGAGGGAGAAGGGGCGAAATATGTAGGGGTAGATTGTATGTACTTCAATGCTTAGTCCAGGGCTTGGCACAAACATCACAGTTAATATTATTGTTAGTAGTAGTATTACTACTATTAGATGCAGGCAGAGCAGTGAGGAGCATTCATTCATTCAATCATATTTATTGAGCGCTTACTGTGTGCAGAGCACTGTACTGACTGCTTGGGAAGTACAAGTTGGCAACATATAGAGACGGTCCCTACCTAACAGCGGGCTCACAGCATTCTCTAGGCAGGGTCATTTGGTTTCTTGCTCTGACAATCACCAGCTCATTCTCATCATTATGGGAGGCAGTGTGCCTTAGTTAGAACTTAAAGTAGCATGGTCTAGTGGATAGGGCATGGGCTTGGGAGTCAGAAGGACCTGGGTTCTAATCCTCACTCTGCCACTTTGCTGTGTGGAGAGAAAGCCTCTTGGAGGAGATGTGCCTTCAAAAAGACTTGGAAGTCTGTTGTACTCTCCCAAGTGCTTAATACAGGGCTCTGCACATAGTAAGTGCTCAATAAATACCATTGATTGATTGAAAAACATTGAATTGGAAATCAAGAGACCGGGTTTAAAAAAGAAAATTGAGGTATTTGTTAGGTGCTTACCATATGCCAAGTGTTCTAATCCCAATGTTGTCACTGGTCTCCTGTGTGACCTTGGGCAAGTCATTTAATCTCCTTAGTTTTCTCATTTGTAAAATGGGGATACGATTCCTGCATTTCCTATCTTTTGGAATTAGAACCCTAGGCAGGACAGAGATCTCTATCTAATCTAGCTCATTCATTCAATCATATTTATTGAGCACTTACTGTGTGCAGAGCATTGTACTAAGTGCTTGGGAAGTCCAAGTCGGCAACATCTAGAGACGGTTCCTACCCAACAACGGACTCACAGTCCATCTTCCCACCTCACCCCACTGACATCTAGTTGTCCTGAATCTACTCCCAATCAATCAATCAAATTTACTGAGCACTTACTCTGTTCAAAATACTGTTCTAAGTGCTCAGGAGAGTACAATATAACAGAGTTGTTAGGCATGTTTTCTGCCCTCAGTGAGCTTACAGTCCATAGGAGAATACATTACTATATAAAAAAAAAATATGAATAGGTTCATAAGTACTGTGGGGCTGAGGGAGTGGTGAATAAAGGGTGAAAATCCAAGTACAAGGATGATGCAGAAGGGAATAGAAGGGGAACTGAGGGATTAGCTGGAGAAGGCCTCTTGGAGGAGATGTGCCTTTAATGAGGCTTTGAATGTGGGGAGAGTGATCATCTGTCTGATGTGAAGAGGGAAGGTGTTCTGTTTGACACCTGCTCCCCAGTGTTTGTCACATAGCACTTAATAAAACCCCCAACTGCCCTGCTAACTTGACACCTGCATCACTGCAGGCTGATCACACCTCCTGGGCAGACAGCACTGTCCTGTCACATAAATCTTCCCTTCCTCACTCTTCTCAAATTCTGATACTTAAGTCCTCTGGATGCAGATCTTGAAAGATGAAGAGCTATACTCTGAGAAAGACATTAAAAACTCACACACCCTCGCTAGATCCAGGCAGGAGAGGTGCCCTAAATCCAAAGCTCTCATCTTGAGAATATTATTCTTCTGTGGAAAAAAACAATCAATCAATCATTTGTATTTATTGAGCGCTTACTGTGTGCAGAGCACTGTACTAAGCGCTTGGGAAGTATGTCAGCTTTTACCATTTCTCAGGTACAAATGGAGGCTCTAGGGTGGCTGTGTTCTTGGTTAAACTGTAGGGATTATTAATATGGGACCTGGGTTTGACAGGGCTTTCAACTATCAATCAATGGTAAGTATTATTATTAGTAGTAGTAGTATTAATAATACTACTAGACTGTGAGCCCGTTGTTGGGTAGGGATCGTCTCTATATGTTGCCAACTTGTACTTCCCAAGCACTTACCACAGTGCTTTGCACACAGTAAGCACTCAATAAATACGATTGAATAATAATAATAATGGCATTTGTTAAGTGCTTACTATGTGCAAAGCACTGTTCTAAGCGCCTGGGGGGTTACAAGGTGGTCAGGTTTCCCATGTGGGGCTTACAGTCATCATCACCATTTTACAGATGAGGTCACTGAGACTCAGAGAAGTGAAGTGACTTGCCCAAGGTCAGACAGCAGACATGTGGTGGAGCTGGGATTCAAACCCATGACCTCTGACTCCTAAGCCCAGGCTCTTTCCACTGAGCCATGCTGCTTCCCATGAATGAATGAATACTACTAATAATTATTAATAATACGACTAATAATGGTAGTTGTTAAAGCATTACTATGTATCTAGCACTGTTCTAAGTGCTGGAGTGGATACAAGTTGATCAGATTGTACACAGTACCTGTCCCACATGGGGCTCACACTCTTAATTCCCATTTTACAGATGAGGTAACTGAGACCCAGAGAATTTAACTGGCTGGCCCAGGGTCACATAGCAGACATGTGACAGAGCTGGGATTAGAACTCAGGTCCTTCTGATTCCCAGGCCTGTGTACTATCCACTAAACCATGCTGCTCTTCTTATTTATTAAGCACTTACTGTGCTAAGTGCTTGGGAGAGTACAATGCAACACAAGTAGCAGACTTGTTTCCTGTCCATAATGAGCTTACAGTCTACAGGATCAACCAATTATTGGCATTTATTAAGTGTTTATTGTTCATTCATTCATTCAGTCATATTTATTGAGGGCTTACTGTGTGCAGAGCACTGTACTAAGTGTTTGGGAGAGTACAATATAACAATAACAGAGCACTGTACTAACCACTTGGGAGAACATTCATTCAATCATATTGAGTGCTTAGTGTGTGAAAAGCACTGAACTAAGCACTTGGGAGAGTACAATATAACAATAAACAGTCACATTCCCTGCCGACAATGAGCTCAAAGTCTAGAGGACAATATAAAAGAGGAGTTTGGTGCTATCTCTGTCCACAAAGAGCTTACAGTCACCGAAGGAGCTCACAGTCTACACTGATCCTTCAATGGCAACAGGATTAGGTTTCGGTAGGATTGCTTTTACTGGTCTGATCATCATCATCATCAATCGTATTTATTTAGCGCTTACTATGTGCAGAGCACTGTACTAAGCGCTTGGGAAGTACAAATTGGCAACATATAGAGACAGTCCCTACCCAACAGTGGGCATGTCCATACCAGCAGACTACTATCCATAAGCCACCTCACTACAATAGAACAATGTATTGTCGGATGAAAAGAAGAAAGATGCAGGGAAGAGACAGATTCAATTTGCAAGCATCCAGAGGATGATACTTAGAATAAAAGAATAAAATAAGTACTTCAATAGCAAGTAAGCCCATTGAATGCTTACTGTCTGCAGAGCAGTGTACTGATTGGGTGAGTGTCCTAAACGCAGTGAATTTCCAATAATCTTAGAGATCAAGTTCAAATTTTGCAAAAATGTCAGGCAAACCTCTGAAACTCTAAAGGACATTTTTATTCTGAGTCAGCATTCTAAAAGTTTAAAAAGGAATAGTGTGAACTTACTACTCTGCCGGGGAAATTAGGTTCCATGAAGACTATCCTTAGCAGAAATGAAGTTGTGGTGATTGATAGCTACTCCCAAGTAGAATGAAACACAATTACTTTATGCCTGCTTACAAAATGCTCCAATTTCCAATCTCTGAAAACCAGAATTTCACTGAAAAGTATGGCATGGGGCTTAGAAAACAAGAAGATTTACTCTGAAGACACGGTTTTATTGAAATGTGGGTTCTGCTCTGAAGAAGCTAGTTTTTCTACCTATTTTTGTCTCCTAGTGCATTTCTAGCTTGTTTTCCGCTGAAGCTGGCAGTTATCACAGAGGAGGTGACACTTCAAATGTCTAAGGGAATGAGTGTCTAAAGCTGAGTCTGGGTTCTTTATAGAGGTTTGGGTTAGAGGACCAAAAAATGGCTAAGATTTTCCTTTTTTTCATTCTGAGTTTTCATCGTAACCCTTACCCCCTTCTTCTACAATGAGCAAACACTCACCAAATTCTGTTATTCCTGGCTTTTGGACAACAACTTTTGGTTTCTGAACACTGGAAGGATTTCAGTTTTTAAACATCTTCCTTGTTTTGATTTAAATAATTTGCCACCGCCATTTCAGCCAGTTAAATGCTTCAATGGATACATACTGCCAATGCCGAACAAAACACAGTTGGGGTAAGACTCAGATGCACAAACATTAAGAGAAACCTTAAAAACCTTATATATTTTGCTGATTAATTTTTAAAATCTTTTATGATGTGTCAGGTTCTGATGTTGAAGTGTTTCAGCACTTAGAACAGTGCTTTGCACATAGTAAGCGCTTAACAAATACCATTAAAAAAAGTGTGAGTGAGAGCAAGGAGGAAAGGGAGGGTATTTGTGTGTGTGTGTGTGTGTGTGTGCAAGATTGGACATATTTGTGAGTGTTCTGCATGTGTGGGAGTGACTGGATTTGGGACTAGTGGGAGTTTGAGAGCATCTGTATTTCTGAATGGTGGCGTTTCTTTGTCTTACCCTTTTCTCTCTTTTTCTTCCCACTAATCTTAGACCACTGCCCTGCCACCCCAGAAGCCCCGCACATCGACACTGTTTCTGAACAAAATACAAAATGACTGTGCTCGGCCCTGATTTCATCTCTTTTAGTTCTCCTTAACGGTAATGTAGCCAATTGCTTACAATTTCTGAAAATTATTCATCACTTGCCGCATTTTAAAATGCTATTGGTTGCTTGGTTTTGCTATTTGTAAGGTGTTTACTATGTACCAAGATAATTACCGTGGGCCAAGAGAAGTAATCTAACCTCAGGATCCCCATGTGCAGAGAGAAGCTCAGTAATAGCCCCAGGGGAAGCCAGCACACTTTCAAGGATAGGATTCAAGAAGAGAGGAACAGAAGAGAGGAGAAGAGCAAGGCCAAAAGGGCAGAGCTCTGAGATGGGAGGTCCCAAAGTGAGGGTCAATATGGGACTTTGGGGCTCCTCAAAACTAGGGCCCCCAAACGGTTGTCCCTTATTGTGAGAAGCAGCATTGCCTGCTGGAGAGATCACGGGTCTGATAGTGAGAATGACCTGGGTTCCAATCCTGGCTCTGCCAATTGCTTGCTGTATGACCTTGGGCAAGTCATTTCACTTCTCTGTGCCTCAGTTTGCTCAACTGTAAAATAGGGATTCAATACCTGTTCTCCCTCCTGCTTAGACTGCAATCCCCATGCGAGGACAGGGACTGTGTCTAACTTCATTAACTTGTACCTATCCCAGCTCCTAGAACAGTGTTTGGCATCTTGTGAGCACTTAGTAAATACCATAAAAAACCCAAAACCGTTTAGTTTCTGAAAGGCTGGGTGGAGCTGACTGAAGTAGCCGGTTTTGGCAAGGAAGCTGAAGAAGTAGAGTTACAAAGGAAGAGTGATCTGATGAAACCATATTTCCTTGATTATTGGGTATGGGTTGTAGCACTGCACTCAACGTCCCCGGAGTGCTCTGCACACAGTAAGCACTTAATAAATACGATTGAATGAATGAATGAAGCCTTCCCAGACTGAGCCCCCTTTTTCCTCTCCTCCTCCCCATCCCCCCGCTCTACCTCCTTCCCCTCCCCACAGCACCTGTATGTATGTTTGTACAGATTTATTACTCTATTTTACTTGTACATATTTACTATTCTATATAATTTAATGACGTGCATCTAGCTTTATTTATTTATTATTTAATTTATTTTATTATTTATTTATTTATTTATTTATTCTGATGTCTTGACACCTGTCCACATGTTTTGTTTTGTTGTCTGTCTCCCCCTTCTAGACTGTGAGCCCACTGTTGGGTAGGGACTGTCTCTATATGTTGCCAACTTGTACTTCCCAAGTGCTTAGTACAGTGCTCTGCACAAAGTAAGCGCTCAATAAATACAATTGCATGAATGAATGAATGACTAGAGGAGAAGAAAGAGTGTGAGTAGTGTCACGCAAGCCTTTAGTACTAGTACTAGCATTAGTCCTAGAAGTACTAAAGTAGTAATAGTACCAGTATTAGTACTAATATTAGCACTAGAAGTAGTGTGGCTCAATGGAAAGAGCACGTGCCTTGGAGTCAGAGGTCATGAGTTCCAATCCTGCCTCCACCACTTGTCAGCTGTGAGAGTTTGGGCAAGTCACTTAACTTCTCTGGGCCTCAGTTTCCTCATCTGCAAAATGGGAATCAAGGCTGTGAGCCCCATGTGGGACAACCTGATTACCTTGTATCCCCCCCCAGCGCTTGGAACAGTGCTTGGCACATAGTAAGCGCTTAACAAATGCCATTATCATTATCATTGTTATTATTACTAGAATCAATTACTCTGCAATTTCTCAGTCTCAGGACTGAGATTCATCTGCTCTTCTCGACAGGATATTCCATCATCCAGATTACCCTGAGGAGAATGGGGAATAGAGGAAGTGTTTAGTACAGTGCTCTGCACACAGTAAGCACTCAATAAATGTGATTGAATGAATTAATGAGAAGCAGCATGACAATGATGATGATGATGGCATTTATTAAGCAATTACTATGTGCAAAGCACTGTTTTAATCGCTGGGGGGGATACAAGATGATTAGGTTGTCCCATGGGGGGCTCACAGTCAATCCCCATTTTACAGATGAGGTAACTGAGGCACAGAGAAGTTAAGGGACTTGCCCAAAGTCACACAGCTGACAATTGGCAGAGCCAGGATTTGAACCCATGACTACTGACTCCAAAGCCGGGCTCTTTCCACTGAGCCACGATGCACTTGGCCTGGAAGTCAGAAGGTCATGGGTTCTAATCCAGACTCTGCCACTTGCCTGTCATGTGACCTTGGGCAAGTCATTTCACTTCTCTGGGCCTTAATTCCCTTAGCTGTAAAATGGGGATTAAGAGTGTTGAGACTTATGTGGGCCTGCGACTGTGTCCAACCTGATTAACCTGTATATACCCCAGCACTTGGAACAGTGCTGGGCACATAGTAAGCCCTTGGCAAATACCATTAAAAAAACAAACCGGCTGAGAGGCTGAAGTAGAAAATTCTCTTTTTCTCTTTCTTCCTCTCTCTCTTTCTCTTCCTCTATTCCCCTCTCCCTCTTTATGATATTTGTTAAGCAAATACTATATGCACGGCACTGTATTATGCACTAGGGTAGGTACAAGCTGATCAAATTGGACACAGACCATGTCCCATGTGGGGCTCAAGTCTTAATCAGCATTTTATATATTAGGGAACTGAGGGGTAGAGAAATTAAGGGAACTGTCCAAGGTCAAGAAGACAAATGGTGGACCTGGGATTACAACCCAATCACTTCACTTCTGTGGGCCTCAGTTCCCTCATCTGTAAAATGGGGATTAAGACTGTGAGCCCCCCGTGGGACGACCTGATCACCTTGTAACCTCCCCAGTGCTTAGAATAGTGCTTGCATGTAGTAAGCACTTAATAACTGCCATTATTATTATTATTATTCTGACACTCAGGTCTATGCTCTATCCACTAGGCCACACTGCTTCTCTCCCAATCTCTCACTTCCTCACTCTCCATTTCTATCCCTGTCTCCTCCATTACTTAATGTCTTTGTCTCAGTCTCTTTTCCTATGCCCCTCTCACTCTCCATACTTACACATTTACACAAGATTCATCCCAATTCAATTTGCTGCCACAGTAGCTGGAGGAGTTTTTCTTTCTCTCTCTTGGAGCTTTGACATTTCTGGAAACATTGTCCCATTTCAGACTGTGGCATGAGAGGCTGGACTGTTTTCCACTGAAATCTCTCCCTGTCCAGCGCTTTGCTGCATTGTTGGAAGACTGAATCTGTTATATTTTTAAAGAGTTTCTTTTCCCTTCCGTTGCCACCACTGCTTCCACTACCCAGTTGCTGGGTAAGTTTGGTTTAAGCAAAATATTGTAATTCATGAATCACAGTCAATCCCAATTGAGAAGCAAGATGGTATAATGGATAGAGCATGGGCCCGGGAGTCAGAAGGTCATGGGTTCTAATCCCAGCTCCACGACTAATCTGTTGCGTGACCTTGGGCATGTCACTTCACTTCTCTGGGAATCAGTCACCTCCTCTGGAAAATGGGGATTGAGATTGTGAGCCCCGCATGGTACAGGGACTTTGCCCAACACAATTTGTTTGTAACCACCCCAGAGCTTAGTACAGTGCCTGGCACATAGTAATCTCTTAACAAATGATTACTATTATAAAGTGCCATTGAGTCATTTCTGATTCATAGTGACTCCAACAAATACCATAAAAAATGATGGTAGCCATTGATGGAGGGTCAATTCACTGCTTATGTATGTAGAACCATAGCAGTAATATGGTGGAAGGGTGAGGGCTGGGTTGTGGATGCAGTTGAAGGTTGGGGTAAAAGAGGGGGATGATTACAGCTGTTTAGTTTTACAGAAAACACAGCAAATTCATGGTCAGAGGAGGACAAAGGTCAAAAGGCTAGACAATTCCACTCATGCATAATGATTATTTGGTCTGGATGCGGTTCAGAAAGCTGAACAATGTAGCAAATGGGCTCATTGGTTTTCTTGTTTTCTTCCCATTTGTTTGGAACAGATGGAACTAGGAAAGCAAATCATTCCTAATGACAGTGTAATGGGGTGGTAGTGCAATGGGGCCAATCCAGAAGCCAAGAGCTCTGAGGGTTTGCTTGATGCTACTCAGAAATGGGTTTGTGTTTTCCCTCCAGTGGTCCTTTTGGAGTCAGTGAGCAGTCCCCCAATCCCTGGCTGGAAGCAGCAGTGATCTTCCAGTGGCTTCAGCTAGTAGCTCCCAGATTCAGCCCTCCGGGGAAGCTGAGGAAAAGGGGGAGTTTCTGCTGCGGGCTCACAGTTTTGGAATACCCTGCCAATCTGATCAAAGAGCAAAATCTGTCCTGTGCAGCTGGAGCACCGGATGTTTCCAGAACTGCAGCCACTGTTGAGATGTCGCTTTTCCCAAGTTGGTTTAGTTCGGCTCCTGAAAACAATAATAATCACCATGATAGTATTTGTTACGCACATACAATGTGCCAGGCAGCGTACTAAGTGCTGGGTTGGGTAGGGGCAGGGATAGTCTCTCTTTGTTGTTGCATTGTACTTTCCAAATGCTTAGTACAGTGCTCTGTGCATAGTAAGAGCTCGGCGTGGCTCAGTGGAAAGAGCCCGGGCTTGGGAGTCAGAGGTCATGGGTTCAAATCCCGAATCTGCCACGTCTGCTGTGTGACCTTGGGCAAGTCACTTAACTTCTCTGAGCCTCAGTTACCTCATTTGTAAAATGGGGATTAAGACTGTGAGCCCCATGTGGGACAACCTGAATACCTCGTATCCCCCCCAGCACTTAGAACAGTGCTTTGCACATAGTTAGTGCTTAACAAATGCCATCATCATTAATAAATTGAATTGAATGAATACAGGCAAATGGAGTTGGACACAGGCTCTGCCCCATGTGGGGTTCACAACTCATTGTCGTATTTATTGAGCGCTTACTGTGTGCAGAGCACAATCTCAATTCCCATTTTACGGATGAGGTTACTGAGCCCCAGAGTGATTTGCCCAGAGTCACACAACAGGCAAGTGGCGGATCCGGGATTAGAACCCATGACATTGTGACCTCTAGGCCCATGCTCAATCCACTACACCATGCTGACACTTGTGGAGTTTAAGCCCAGAAACACTAATAGGTTGTGTCTTTGATGGGACAGGCCAGTGGGAAGTATACAACTTTCTTTCATTCTAGAGCACTTACTGTGTGAAGAGCACTGTACTAAGTGCTTGGGAGAGTACAATCCGGCAATAAACAGACACATTCCCTGCTCACAGTGGAGTTCAGAGACTGAGGATGTTTCCAGGAGATCCAGTGCAGAGAAAGCTAATTAGGGCTCTGCCAATTTCCAGGTGCTTGCTGTGTCACCTTGGGCAAATCACTTCATTTCTCTGCACTTCAGTTTCCTCAACTGTAAAATGGGGATTAAATAGCTCTTCTCCCACCCAGACTATGAACCCCTTGCAGAACAGGGACTGGTACCTACTCCAGTGCATAGAAATGGGGTTGACACAGTTAAGTGCTTACCAAATACCATAAAAAGAAAAGAGAGTGGACATCCTCTACTGAGTGCTTGGGTAGTCAGTCTTATGTTCGCTCAAGTTGCATGGTATAATGGATAGAGCATGGGCCTGGGAGACAGAAGGTCATGGGTTCTAATCCAGGTTCTGCCACTTGTCTGCTGTGTGACTTTTCTAGGCCTCAGTTACCTCATCTGTAAAATGGGGATTGAGACTGTGAACCCCAAGTGGGACAGGGACTGTGTCCAACCCGATTTGCTTGTATACACCCCAGGGTCTAGTACAGTGCCCTATAATAATATACTATAATAATTATAATATAATATAATAATAATGATGGCATTTATTAAGCGCTTAGTATGTGCAAAGCACTGTTCTAAGCACTGGGGAGGTTACAAGGTGATGAGGTTGTCCCACGGGGGGCTTACAGTTAATCCTCATTTTACAGATGAGGGAACTGAGGCACAGAGAAGTTAAATGACCTGCCCAAAGTCACACAGCTGACAACTGTCAGAGCTGGGATTTGAACCCATGACCTCTGATTCCAAAGCCCATCCTCTTTCCACTACCATTATTATCATCGTTATTATTATTATTATTATTATTATTATTATTATACACTGTGTTTCTAGTTGCATTCTAACTGTCCAGTGAGAAATGAAGCCATGCAAATGATTTGCCCTGGATTGTTACCTCTTCACATTCTAAATGATCCTTAATTTTCACTCTGGTGATTAGGCCATCCATGATATTGAGCTCCCAGTAAATCATGCTTGGTGTCTGAGTGAGCTACTGATAATCAACCAATCAATTTTATTTATCAAGTACCTACTATGATCTTAATCCCTGTCCTTAAGGAATTTATAATCTAGCATGGAAGACAGACAGTAAACTGAAATACATATAGGAATTTAATATGTTTCTTATTAATTGCCTACTCTGTGCCAAGCACTAGGCTAAACTCTCCAGTAGTTTATAGGGCAATCAGAGTGGACACAGACCCTGTCCAACGTGGAGTTCACAGCTTAATAATAATAATGATGGTATTTGTTAAGCGCATACTATGTGCCAAGCACTATTCTAAGTGCTGGGACAGATACAACGTAATCAGTCTTAATCCCCATTTTACAGATGAGGTAACTGAGGTCCAGAGAAGTGAAGTGACTTGCCCAAAGTCACACAGCTGACAAGTGGTGGGGGCCAGGATTAGAACCCATGACCTCTGACTCCCAAACCTGTGCTCTTTTCACTAAGCCATGCTGCTTCTCTAGAAAGGCTGGCAACACATGGAGAAGAAGACTGGGAAGGGGACAGAAGATGAGGACAGGGAACACTTTAGGAGGCAGCAAGGCCTAGTGGATAGAGCACAGGCCTGAGAATCAGAAGGTTCTGGGTTCGAGTCCCAAGTCTGTCACTTTTCTGCCGTGTGACCTTGGACAAGTCATTTAACTTCTCTGTGCCTGTTACCTCATCCGTAAAATGGAGATTAAAACTGTGAGCTCCTTTGGATGTGGACTGTGTCCAAATTGACTTCTATCTACCCCAGAGTTTAGAACAGTGCCTGGTGCAGAGTAAGGAGTTAACAAATCACAAAATTATCATAATTATAGTTCCCTAGAATTTCAGGGGTAAACTGAAATCACTGCATTACTGAAGCGGTAAATACAAGGAACACAGAGGAATGATAAGTCAATGTAAGTTATTTATTGAACACTTACTGTGTGCTAAGAGCTGGAGAGAGTACGACACAACAATATAACAGACACATTCTCTGCCCTCAACAAACTTACAGTCTAGAAGGCTACATGAGTCTATACAAGGCTGAGAGGAGTCTATCCAGTCACCTTTCCAGCCACCTCTGCATCTCCCCAAATCCTTTCCCCAGGGAGAACTAATCTGAAGGCAACATGCTAAAAGAAAGTCATACTCTGGGAAGGTAAGCTCATTGTGGGGAGGCAATTAGTCTGTTTATTGTTATATTTTACTCTTCCAAGCACTTAGTACAGTACTTTGTTCAGAGTAAGCTCTCAATAAATACGATTGAATGAGTGAATGAATGGAGAAGGGCAGGAGAAGCCCGGAATGTCTCCACATTTCATTATTATTATTATGATGGTATTTGTAAAGCGCTTACTATGTGCCAAGCACTGTTCTAAGTGCTGGGGAGGATACAAGGTAATCAGTTTGTCCCACGTGGAGCTCACAGTCTTCATCCCCACTTTACAGATGAGGGAATTGAGGCACAGAGAAGTTAAGTGATTTGCTGACAAATGGCAGAGCCGGGATTAGAACCCATGACCTCTGTCACCCAAGCCTGTGATCTTTCCACTGACCCACGCCGCTTCTCCTTACTTGGTCCATGTTACTCTATGGAAGAAATGTGCAGCACTTAGTACAGTGCCTGGCACAAAAGAAGTGCTTAACAAATACCATAAAAAGAGAGAAAGTTACACTACTATTTTCATATAATTATAATAATAATTTGGGTATTTTTATGTCCTTATTACGTTCCAAGTACAGGGGTAGTCACAAGATCATCAGGTCCCATATGGAGTTCCCAGTCTGAGTAAGAAGGGGAACAGGTTTTGAATCCCCATTTTGCAGATGAAGGAACTGAGGTCAGTCAGTCAATCGTGTTTATTGAGTGCTTACTGTGGCAGCGCACTACCCTAAGCGCTTGGGAGAGTACAATAAAACAATAACCAGACCCATTCACTGCCCACAATGAGTTGGCATTGTAGAGGGCACAGAGAAGTTAAAATGACTGGCCCGAGGTCACACAGCAGACAAGCGATGGAGGCACAATTAGAACCCAGGTCCTCTGTGCTCTTTCCGCTAGACCACACTGCTTCCCAAGTGTGGGAAGCTCTACAGTGGGGCAACTTCTACAACATTGCTGTGGCCTTAAATAACAGAGATTTAATGAAGTGGGTTTTTTCCTCTGTTTGCCCATTCATTCATTGTCATATTTACTAAGCATTTACTGAGTGCAGAACACTGTACTAAGCGCTTGGGAAAGTATAATGCAACAATAAACAGTAACATTCCCTGCCCCAAAAGAGCTCACAGTCTAAAGGGAAAACTCGACAGGTCCCATGGATATTCGAACTCAGATTGCTGGATTCAGAGTCCAAAGTGCTAACTATTACACATGGAACTAGTCCAGCTCCTTTTCTTCCTCTTTGTCAGAAGCTGCATTTGAGAGGCAGATTTTAAGCTGGAGATCTTTATAAGTCAGTTTCATGATCCTCATGTAAACGTTTCTCCTGGAGCTGGCACATCATCATTCATGATTTGTCAGTTTAAAGGCACTTAAAATCATTTCTGCATTAAGTGGTAGGTACTCCGTAGGCACTAATGTTTAGCTGGGGAAGATGTATTTTTCACCCATATAGTTAATATAATTCAACGAAGCTTTGGAAAACTTTCTCAAAGGTCAAATAAAGCAAACAAAGATTTTTTTTCAGTTTGATAGGCTTTTCGGGGGAGACATTAATTACGTTCCGGAGAAACACTAAAATGCAAATAGTTTCATACTCCCCCCTGCCTGAACGAATGAAGCCGGGGTTATTCTTGACTTGATATTTAAAGCGGTAATTGAATTGCAATATTTAAATAATCCTCTCCTTTGTGACCTCCGCCCTCTATGATGTCACAAGCAGCCAGTGTTGTCTTGGCAACTTTACAAGAAAAAGTTGCTTGGGGGAGATACGCCCAAAGAGTGACAAGACAGAGGAATTTTAGAAATATGTTCTTTCTGTTTTGCAAAGAAACCAATCTAATGAAGACTGGGTGTTGTGCACCTGGAAAACTTAACTGAAGGTCTTGCGATGTTTATTTAAAGAAATCTATGGTGATAATGATGAAATGCCCTTTATTTATGGTATTTATTAAGTGCTATTACATAATAATAATAATAAATATAGCAATAATAGTATTTGAGGGCTCTTACATAACAATAATAAGAATAAAGATAATAATAGTATTTTTTAATCGTATGTGCCAAGCACTGCACTAAGTGCTGGGTTAGATACAAGATAATCAGATCCCACATAGGGCTCGCAGTCTAAATAGGAGGGAGAGAAGGCATCCAATCCCCATTTCCTGGATGATGGAACTGGGGCACAGAGAAGCGAAGTGATTTGCCAGAAGTCACACAGTAGACTAGAGAAGCAGCGTGGCTCAGTGGAAAGAGCATGGGCTTTGGAGTCAGAGGTCATGGGTTCAAATCCCACTCTGCCAATTGTCAGCTGTGTGACTTTGGGCAAGTCACTTAACTTCTCTGTGCCTCAGTTACCTTTTCATTCAATTCATTCAATCGCATTTATTGAGTGCTTACTGTGTGCAGATCACTGTACTAAGCGCTTGGGAAGGACAAATTGGCAACATATAGAGACGGTCCCTACCCAACAGTAGGCTCACAGTCTAGAAGGGGGAGACAGAGAACAAAACCAAACATATTAACAAAATAAAATAAATAGAATAAATTTGTACAAATGAAATAAAGAGTAGTAAATACATACAAACACATATACATATATTCATTCATTCATTCAATCATATTTATTGAGCACTTACTGTGTGCAGAGCACTGTACCAAGCGCTTGGGAAGTCCAAGTTGGCAACATCCAGAGACGGTCCCTACCCAACAGTGGGCTCACAGTCTAGAAGACTGTGCTGTACAGGTGCTGTGGGGAGGGGAAGGAGGAGTCTGAGGTCATGGGTTCAAATCCCGACTCTGCCAATTGCCAGCTGGGTAACTTTGGGCAAGTCACTTGCCTTCTCTGTGCCTCAGTTACCTCATCTGTAAAATGGGGATTAAGACTGTGAGCCCTCCGTGGGACAACCTGATCACCTTGTAACCTCCCCAGTGCTTAGAACAGTGCTTTGCCCATAGTAAGCACTTAATAAATACCATCATTATTATTATAGGGGCAGAGTCAGGATTAGAACCCAGGTCCTCTGCCGCCCAGGCCCAAGCTCTTTCCACTACACTGGGAAAGGTGGAAGATATTCAGATCCAATGCAACCCCTCTCCCACCAGAGCTATATAAAGCTTGCCCTGCTCTTTCTGCGCTCTGTGGCATTCCACAGCTTTTTGGCCTTTTGGGCCATTCTCCTGGGCCCTAATCTGGTACCTTGCTACTACTCAAAGCTGCTAAGCCTCTCCCTGCTCCAAATCCAGCAATTTCCACTTATCTACCAGAGTTTAGCCACAGCGGCTACTACAGCCCTCAAAGCCCAAGCCAAAACTGCTGTCTTCCCTCAGTCTCCTTGCCCCCACTTCCAACAAGGGAGCTAAGCCCACACCAGAACAGAATGGAGGAAAGCAGAAGAGCTACCGTCTTCTTCTGCCAAATCCTCCCTTCTCCTTCAAGCTTTCTTTTGCCTTCATCATTGCTACCTCTTCTCCTCCCATCCAGATCCAGGCTTGCCCCAGCCAACGTTACTGTGGGGGGTAATGGTATGATTCATTCATTCAATAGTATTTATTGAGCGCTTACTGTGTGCAGAGCACTGTCGTTTTCCATTGTAGAGATCAAGGCATCAGTGATGGATCCCTATACTATATAGCAAAGCAGGATACTCTTTCTCCATCTTTGCTGTCGTTGTCTTATGCTGTCATTCATTCATTCATTCAATCGTATTTATTGAGTGCTTATTGTGTGCAAAGCACTGTACTAAGCACTTGGGAAGTACAAGTCGGCAACATATAGGGACAGTCCCTACCCAACAGCGGGCTCACAGTCTAGAAGGGGGAGGAAACAAAACACATAGGCACGTGTCAAAATCATCAGAACAAATAGAATTATAGCTATATGCACATCATTAACAAAATAAATAGAATAGTAAATATGTACAAGTAAAATAAATAGAGTAATAAATCTGTACAAAGATATACAAGTGCTGTGGGGAGGGGAAGGAGGTAGGCCGGGGGGGATGGGGAGGAGGAGTGGAAAAAGGGGGTTCAATCTGGGAGAGCCTCCTGGAGGAGATGAGCTCTCAGTAGGACTTTGAAGGAAGGAAGAGAGCTAGCTTGGTGGATATGTGGAGGGAGGACCAGGAGAAGGATGTGGGCCGGGGGTCGACGGAGGGACAGGTGAGAACGAGATACAGTGAGGAGGTGAGCAGCAGAGGAGCGGAGGTTGTGGGCTGGGCTGTAGAAGGAGAGAAGGGAGGTGAGGTAGGAGGGGGCGAGGTGATGGACAGCCTTGAAGCTGAGAGTGAGGAGTTTTTGCTTGATTCTTAGGTTGACTGGTAGCCACTGGAAATTTTTGAGGAGGGGAGTAACATGCCCAGAGCGTTTCTGTACAAAGATAATCCAGGCAGCAGAGTGAAGTACAGACTGAAGCGGGAAGAGACAGGAGAATGGGAGATCAGAGAGGAGGCTGATGCAGTAATCCAGTCGGGATAGGATGAGAGATTGAACCAGCAAGGTAGCAGTTTGGATGGAGAGGAAAGGGTGGATCTTGGCGATGTTGTGGAGGTGAGACCGGCAGGTTTTGGTGATTGAGTGTGGGACCCTAGGGCAGTTGACGTCGTAGCAGATTTACTTCACTGGGCTGGAACATGCTCAGGTAATGATCAATTTAATTCACTCGTCATTTTGGGATGGGCAGTATTCATGTCCCAGAATGCTGAGGGAGTTTCCCCAAACATCCATTCCAACAGTCAGTCAGTCAGTCAGTGAGTCAGTCAATCGTATTTATTGAGCACTTACTGTGTGCAGATGACTCTACTAAGCACTCAGGAGAGTACAATATAACAGGCACTTTCCCTGCCCACAGTGAGGTTACAATCTAGAGGGGGTAAACAGGCATTAATATAAATAAATAAATTAGAAACAACCTCCCTTCAGTGAGGGAGGTTAGAGAAAAGCAAGCAGGAAACTTTAAGATGGGCCCAGTTTTCAAAAACCATATTCAGTCTGCCTAAACGTGAGCATTACTCTGCTCATATCAATCAATCAATGGTATTGTTTGAGCATTTGCTGCATAAAGAGCACTGTACTAAGTGCTCAATATACATATACTCTGCTGCTTCTCCTATCTGTAATTTGTCTTTCTCCCTCACTTGGTTGTAAGATCTTTGTGCATAGGTATTGTATCTAGGAGAAGCAGCGTGGCTCAGTGGAAGGAGCACAGGTTTTGGAGTCAGAGGTCATGGGTTCAAATCCCAGCTCTGCCAATTGTCAGCTGTGTGACTTTTGGGCAAGTCACTTAACTTCTCTGTGCCTCAGTTACCTCATCTGTAAAATGGGGATTAAGACTGTGAGCCCTCCGTGGGACAACCTGATCACTTGTAACCTCCCCAGCGCTTAGAACAGTGATCTGCACATAGTAAGTGCTTAATAAATGCCATTATTATTATTATTATATCTACCACCTCTATTATACTGTACTCTCCCAAGGGCTTAGTACAGTCTTCTGCATAAAGTGTTTAAGAAATATCATTGACTGGTTGAGAAAAGGTCTATGAAATGTATTTTTAAGGTTATAGAATCCAGGCCCTTAATTTCTATCCGGGTAGAAAGGAAAGCCTCGCTAATCATCAGATGATCACAAAATCAAGTTTCCTTGCTTCAAGTCTTACCTCAGTGAAATCCTCCTCCATCGCCTGTTAATCAAAATTTCTTCTGTACACACACCTCTTCTGGAATTCTTATGAAAATACCTTACTGTTGAACTGTATTTTCCATGTATTATAAATTTACCTTTCAGTGTGGAGTGTTTTTTTCCAACACGACCATAAAAATGCAGTCAACAAAGTAAGCTGTATTTATGGCAGCTATTGCAACGTGATAGCAACCATTTCTAATTACAAAACTCAATAAGTGAGCCTGAGTAGAATTATAGGTACTAAATTTTGTTGGTGTTAAAAACTATGGAAAATGCTGTATCTGTGACAGCACCAAAACAGTGATTGTGAAGGCTTTCGTGAAGATATTGTAAATTGCGTAATGATCACATTTAAATGCCTGGGGAGGAAAATAAATACAGATTTCTCTACACCTGTGTGCAGCATGCTGAGAGCCAACAATCTGAGCCTGGATTGAGAATCGATTTTTAGAGTGTATGCTTGATTGATGTGATTACTTTCCCTTTGGATTGCTTTATCGATAACAGAAAGAAGCAGCGTGGCCTAGTGGAGAGAGCATGGGCCTTAAAGTCAGAAGAATTAGGTTGTAATTCCGTCTCTGCCACGTGTCTGCTGTGTAACCTTGGGCAAGTCATTTCACTTCTCTTTGCCTCAGTTACCTCATCTGTATAATGGGGAATAAGACTGTGAACCCCATGTGGGACATAGACTATGTCCAACCTGATTAGTAGAGTGCCTCACATATCATAAGCGCTTCACAAATATCATTTAAGAAAAAAGTGAAAATCGAATGGACCACTTTGGGAGCCTTGCGCTAGGGATGCAAAAGCAATCAATCCATCAGTGGTATTTATTGAGCACTTACTATGTGCAGAGCAGTGTACTAAGCTCTTGGGAGAGTATAATACAGCAGAATTAGCAGACACATCCCCTGCCCATAAGGAGCTTATGGTCTAGAGGACTGCATTCTAGAGGACTGCAAAATCCAGTACCATAGCTCTGGACCCTGTTGCTACAGTACATCTTCAGGAGCCTCTAATAGTAATGGTAATAATTGTGGCATCTGTTACATGCCTTGTGTGTGTCAAGCTCTTAACAAATACCATGAAAAAGAGTACTGTACCATGCTCTGGGGTAGATACAAGATAATCAGGTCCCACATGGGGCTCACAGTCTAAGTAGGAGGGAGAACAGGGATTGAATCCCCATTTTGCATTCGAGGGAACTGAGGCACAGAGAAGTGACTTTGCCCTAGGAAAACACAGTAGATGAGTGGTAGGGCCGGAATTAGAACCCAGGTCCTCTGACTCTCAGGCCCTTGTTCTTTCCACTAGACCATAGTGTTTCCCATAGAGCTGTTCTACCTAGTGGCAGGATGTATATAACTTGTACTCCCGAAGTGCTTAGTACAGTGCTCTGCACACAGTAAGCGCTCAATAAATAATATTGAATGAACTGTATGAATTAAGTGGCAGGACAGAATCTCTAAGTAGTTCCTCTCTTCCTACTTCAATAAATCAATCATATTTAATGAGTGCTTACTATGTGCAGAGAGAGCACTGCTAAGTGCTTGGGAATGTGCAATATAACAGAGTTGGTACACATGTTCCCTGCCCACAATAAGCTTACTTTACACTTATTCTTTCAGGGAACCCAACTCTTTTTGATTGTCATCTTCAATAGGAATGATTCCCAGGTAACAATAATAATAACTGCGGTGTTTGTTAAACACTTTATGGCAGACACTGTACTAACCACTAGGATGGATAGAGGATCATCAGATCAGGCACTGTTCCCTTTCCTACATGGCAGTCACAATCTAGAGGAGGTGGAAAACACGTATCAATCCCCCCACCATTTTTCAGATGAGGAAAATGAGGCATAGAGCAGTTAAGTGACTTTCTCAAGGTCACACAGCAGGAAATTGGTAGAGCCGGGATTAGAACCCAGGTTCTCCTTGGACTGTGCTTTCTCCATTAGGTCACACTGTGCTCTCGCCTTAGGTCACACTGCTTCTTTGACATCTCTAACTCTGATCTAACTCCTTATCTACAAAGACCATCTATGGAATCATTTTTTAATACAATGGACAGACCGATGTAGTAGAAACTCAAATTGCCTCCTGCCTTCAGGACAGCTCTACCCTGATTCTCTGCCAGCACCTTGAGCTGAATATATTAAAAATGGACCTCACTCTCCCTCCTAAACCTAACTTTCTTAGTTCCTTTCCCATCAAAGTCGAAACTACCATCATCCTCTCTCCCCTACGACCCTGCAATCCTAGTAGTTTTATTCTTGTCTCTTCTCTCCAATTTGCTACCCAATTCATTTCAGTATTTAGATCCTGCCAGTTCAAATAAATCGCAGAAAACCACCCCTTTCATTTCAGCCTTACACCCTTTCTGCTGTATCACTGTAACAGCTTCCTTCCTGGTGTCTCCTCCAACTTACAAATGCAAATATTATATAAAATACAAATATTATTTTACTTCCACTATCTACTGGGTCTGCTTTGGAATCCAGAAAGGGAAGTGAGCTAGTTATGTGTCAGATGCATCAACCCTAGAGTTGGAAGCAGTTTACAAGTACCAGGGAACATGTCTTATCAACCCTGTTATATTGTACTCTCCCATGCACAAAGTATAGTGCTCTGCACATTAAGCAGTGTTCAATAAATGCAACTGATTGATCTGAATCTTCTGGTGCTGTCAGAAGCAAATTTGAATCCAGCCATTTTTGGTAAGCTTGCCTCTGATGATTTTATACCTTTAACTTGTTCTTGCCGAAAAATGCAGTAGTTGAGTGGCAAGTCCCAAAGCTCCATTACTCTGTCAGCCTCCTCCCACTGCACACTGACCTTTGCTCTGTGGACTTGGCTGTGATGCTTGCTATTTATGGCCAGGCCCTTTTAGCTGCACCCAACGTGAACCATCCCATCTCTGACAGTTGCTCACCAACGTGGTATGTCTAATGCTGCAACTTCCCGTCAATCAGCAGCTACATCTCATTGCTTCCCAGCATACTTCAGCACGCCCTTGACATACTTGTCTGCCCTCTTCTTCCCTTCCATAACGATGTTGTCCAAAATCTTTCTGTAGTCACTTGAGCATTCTGGTGCCTTTTGTCCCCGGAAGTCTGACTTGTAGTGAGCCGAGGCCTCATTACTGCTACCTTTGTCTTCCTGTTATGTTTTCTGACATTGTTCTAGTTTCATGTTTGGCAGCACACAGTAATTGACTGAAAATTGAGTATATTTGCCCCAAATTTCTCTTCTGCCGAAAAATTGCGTCGGCCGGAACATTTATTGGAGAGCTGAATGCGATGGTGATTTTAAACAGAAAACCACTTATTGCCTGATGTATGAATCAGTTGGAAGAAATGACTGCTGTTTGGGAGAGTCTTGCAGAGAGGAAAGCACAGAGTTGAACGGGAACTTTATTAAGGGGTTATATTATTCATTCCCCACTTGCTGGGATTTGTATGATTGGTAATTCCTTTCAGTTCTCTGGATTTTCAGTGCTTTATTTGCTAGGACGTTTTGGAAGGGAAGACATAAGGCAGTGAAAGCCCAACTCAAATCTAGTTCTATTGCTCAGGGTAGGGACCGTCTCTATATATTGCCGACTTGTACTTCCCAAGTGCTTAGTACAGTGCTCTGCACACAGTAAGCGCTCAATAAATACGATTGATTGATTGAATAAATATGATTGAATGAATGAATGACCTCCACATTCATATTATACACTTTCTTCTTTATTAGTGTCTTCTTTATGAATATTGTTAATGTTGGTTGAACATGTATACTGACCCTGTTCCACTGTAGTCTCCCAAGTGCTTAGTTTTCTGTACATGTTAAGTGCTCAATAAATACAATTGATTGATTAATGATAGTGGCATTTGCTCATTATGTGGCAAGCACTGTGCTAATCACCGAGTTAGCTTCAGAATAAACAAATCAGGCACAGTCTTTGTCCCACGTGGAGCTCACAGTTTAAGGGAGAGGGAGAACAGGTGTTTAATCCTCACTTTACAGATTATTATGCTATTTGTTAACTGTCAGTCAATCCTATTTATTGAGCACCTACTATGTGAAAGGCACTGGACTAAACATTAGGGGTAGTTCAACAGACACATTCCCTGTCCACAATGAACTTATAGCCTAACTGGAAATTCAGGGACTTTGTAACTGCAGACAGTTTACCGGGAGTTTTGAAGTGCCTAAAGTTGGACACAGTACCTGTCTCATTTGGGGCTCACTATTTAAATAGGAGAGAGAACAGGCATTGAATCCCCCTTTTACACATGAGGAAACTGAGACCCAGAGAATTTAAGTGACTGGCCCCCAAAGCTTCCTTTGCCTGATTGTGGTGAAGGACAATATATCTGGACTATATTTCATTCCAAGTGGTTCTGAATCTTAACATTTATTTTTTGACAGTCTCCCTCTGCTCCTTTAATCAGAACCCAAAGCAGTGATTGAGTCACATTACTGAGAGCCTAGCAGGGTGAAACAGTGAGTCAGGAGAAGTCCATGGGGCTTTGATGAGGAAGTCAGTGTGAAATGGAATCAAATCAAGTCAATTGAAAAGATTTTGTTTTCCGGGGTCAATCCATTAATAAGTGGCATTTATTGAGTGCAGAGCACTGGACTAAGCACTTGATAGAGTACAATACAGCGGACTTGGTGGATGAATTCCCCACCCACATCTAGCTTACAGTAGAGAGTCAAATGAGATATATCTTAGGGTTTGCTTTTAAGGGAAACAGATCAGGGAGGAGAATTAATGATCAGTCAGTCCATCAGTCAAAAGTATTTATTGAGTGCTGACTGTATGCAGAGCACTGTACTAAGAGCATGGAGAGTATAACAGAGTTGGCAGACAAGACCCCGGCCCACAAGGAGCTTACAGTTTAGAGGGGGAGAAAGACATTAACATGACTTCTAGATTGGGGAAATAGGAAATGGGAGGGAGACCCTGACCTTCTCCTTGCCCCTCTTACCTCACCATTCAACTCTTCTATTACAACCCAGCCCACACTGGACTTCCCTCAGCAGCCTCAAGCCAGGGACCCTGGAGGAATGGCCACAGGAGCTCAGACAGCAGCAGCCCCTCCAACCTCAAGGAGAAAAATCAGGCAGTGATCCTCAAGGGGTCTTGGGCCCCTCATCTGCTCCTAGCCCATCTCCAGCCTGATCGGCTACGGAGCAGTGTCATCAACCAAACGCTCTTGGAATCCCTTTGTGTCTTCAGACAGAGTGAGAACAACAGACATGATCTCTGCCAAGTGGCAATGCCAGGAGCAGCTCAGACCAGCTCTGAGGTCCCTCTGGTTTGCGTAGACATGAAAAAAACACTTGTTTTCACGACTAGATCAGGGCTCCGGAGATCACTTAGCAAACTGGGATGCCCTGCCAAGTTCATTGGCGTTCTGATGGTGCTTCTCATCTGGCCAGGGCAGAGTAGAGGATGCCCTGTTGGTGGTGCCGGAGGAAGGAATAATAATCATAATAATTATTATTATGGTATTCATTAAGTGCTTACTATGTGCCAAGCACTGGGGAAGATACAAGGTAATCAGGTTGTCCCATGTGGGGCTCACAGGCTTGATCCCCATTTTACAGATGAGGGAACTGAGGCACAGAGAAGTTAAGGAAGTGGGGATGGGTGGTGGTCTCGATCCTAGTCAACCACGTTCTAGGATTAGTTTGTCAGTCGTGTTGATCGAGGCTTTATTCTGTGCAGAGTGCTGTGCTAAGCACTTGGGAAAGGACAGTAGCTAGAAGACACAACTACTGCCCTCCAGTCTAGCCCAGGAGACCAACAGTGACTTAAGGATCAGGTAGATTGAGGCAGCAGGATTGTGTCCAACTTGATTAACTTTTATCAACCCCAGTACTTAGAACAGTGTCTTGCACATAGTAATAATAATAATGAATAATTATGGTATTTTTTGAGTGTTTACTATGTGCTAAGCACTGTTCTAAGCACTGGGATAGATACCAGGTGATCAGGTTGTCCCATGTACGACTCACATTTTTAATCCCCATTTTTTACAAACATAAAATTTTATTACAAATTAATTACAAGTATAATTAAAAAAAATCCCACATTTTGCTCCTCTAATGCCAACCTATTCACTGTACCTTGATCCCATCTATCTCACAGCCGACCTCTCGCTCATGTCCTGCCTCTGGCCTGGAATGCCCTCCCTCTTCATATGTGACAGGCAATTACTCTCCCCACCCTTTAAGCCTTATTGAAGGTACGTCTTCTCCAAAAAGCCTTCCCTGACTAAGCTCTCTTTTCATCTTTTCCCACTCACTTCTGAGTCAGCCTGATTTGCTCCCTTTTTTCATCCCCCTCACCATGCATCCTGTCCCCAGCCCCACAGCATGTATGTACATATCTGTAACTCCTCCTGAAGAGAACATGTACTCTTTTGATCCTCACCTGGAAAAGACTTATGTTACTGGGGTTTGAGGAATGTAAAGTCACTTAGATGACTCTTTAACGATCAAAGAAGGGAGTAGGATGCGAACGAGTCCAGCAAATGCTCCAAGCCTAGGTAATTTAAATATTAACATAAAAAACACATTTACATAATAAATGAGAAGCAGCCTGGCCTGGTGGATTCAGCACGGGCCTGGGAGAAGCAGTGTGGTTCAGTGGAAAGATCCTGGGCTTGGGAGTCAAAGGACGTGGGTTCTAATCATGCCTCTGTCATGTGTCTGCTTTGTGACCTTGGACAAGCCACTTCACGTCTCTGCACCTCAGCTCCCTCATCTGTCAAATGGGGATGAAGACTGTGAGCCCCACGTGGGACAACCTGATTAGCTTGTGTCTCCTCCAGCACTTAGAACAATGCTTGGCACATAGTAAGCACTTAACAAATATTATAATTATTCTAATTCCAGCCCCATCACTTGGGCAAGTCACTGAACTTCTCTCTGTCTCAGTTACTAAACTCTAAAATGGGGATTAAGACTGTAAGCCCCATGTGAGACAGGCACTGTGTTCAACCCTCTCACTGTGGACAGGGAATGTGTCAATTATATTTGTATATTGTTATATTTTACTCCCCAAGCACTTAGTACAATGCTCTGCAAACAGTAAACTCTCAATAAATATGGTTGATCGATTGATTGGCTTGTGATTACCACCGCTCTTAGTACAGTGCCTGGCACAAAATACATGCTTAACAAGTACCATAAAAAAAATAATAGGCCATGTTCCTTATCTGGAAGTCAGTAGAGAAGCAGCATGGCTTAGTGGAAAGAGCACGGGCTTGGGAATCAGAGAACATGGATTCTAATCCCATCTCCACTACTTGTCTGCTGTTGGACCTTGGAAAAGACACTTAACTTCTCTGTGCCTCAGTGACCTCACATGTAAAATGGGGATTAAAAATGTGAGTCCCACGTGGAGCAAACTGATCACCCAGTAACTACCCCAGTGCTTAGAGCAGTGCTTAGTACATAGTAAGCACTTAACAAATACCATAATTATTAATTGTTATTATTATTATTATTATTATTCTTACCTGGGGCAAAATGGGCCTGCTTTGTGTCTCTCTTTTTCTCTCCTTCCTTTTTTAGCTCCTTTTTTCTTCTATCAATCAATTGTATTTCTTGAGTATTTTTTGTGTTCCTAGCACTGTGCTAAGCATTTGACAGAGTACACACAACAATATGGCAGACAGGTTCCCTGCCTACAGTGAGCTTTCAGTCTAGAGGGGGAGACAGATGTTAACATGAATCGATATGGAGGAATCTCGGATGTGAGCAACTTCACTCCACGTGACTAGTTGTGCAGAAGGCATGCTGGGAGCTGCATCTTGGAAGCCACGATAGAAAGAATCACACAGCCAACTTGTGGTGGAGGAGGTGTTTGTATTTTTATTGATTCATTGCTCCTTATATGTCAGAGGAGCTGGGTCCTAATACCAGCTCTGTCACTTTCTTGCTGTGTGACTGGGAGGAAGTCACAACTTCTCTGTGTCTCAGTGTCCTCCCCTGTAAAAGGGAGACTCGGTTCCTGTTCTCCCTCCTACTTAGATTGTAAGCCCCATGTGGAACAGGGACTGTGTCTGGCCTGATTATCTACCCCAGTGCTTAAAACAATGCTTGGCCCATAGTTAGTGTTTCATAATAATAATGCCATAACAAATCACCACCTGGGGAAGAAAAATTTTTCAGCTAATCTTTCTGACATACAATACAGCCAGATCATGAGGTCTTTTTTCAAAAGTATCTCCGAGCATCTACACAGACATGAGGTACTATTTCACCTCCAAAGGTCAGCCGTAGTCCTTTAATAAGAAGTCTAAGAAGTGATCATCCGTATTATACTTCTTCCCAGGTAAATTCTCCAGTGTGTTTCCGTATCTTCCAAATGGGTTTCCAGGCTGGAACCTCAAGGTATGAGGGAAAGGCTTCCTTTCACAATTGTTGGACAGCAGTGTGTCCTAGTGGAAAGAACGACGGACATGGGAATAAGCGGGTCTGGATTCTGATCCCCGCTCTACGACTTGCAAGCTCTATGTCTTGAGCAAGTCTTGTAACTCCCATACGCCTCATCTGTAAAATGGGGAATAAATGCCAGTTCTCCCTCCCACTGAGTTTGTGAGCCTGATGTGGAACAGGAATTGTGTTTGACCTGATTGTCTAGTATCTTCTTGTTTTTATTATTATTGCATTGTATTAAGATGGAGAAACCTCTCAGGGTCACACCTGGAGAGTTTCCAGTCCTCTACCAGTCTCGACTATGGGAGGGAGAGTCAAGCAGAGATATATCATTCCATTCCTAGCTTGGGCAGTGGCTAGAGAGTGGAAGACAGTCTGCTACAAGTCAAGACTCACCCAGGCTGGGCAGAAGTGGCATGGGAGAGAGTCGAGGGCTGAGACACATTTACTGCGTGGAAGGAGGCAATGGTACACCGCTTCCGTATTTTTACCAAGAAAACTCTACTGATCCACTACCAGAAGTTTGCATATGGAGGTGTGGCATTCTGGGAGAGATGTGTCCATGCGTCACTATGGGTTGGACACAACTCGACACTGTACCTTGTTCTCCCCTGTCCCGCCGTCGACCCCCGGCCTACGTCCTCCCCCTGGCCTGGAATGCCCTCCCTCCGCACATCTGCCAAGCTAGCTCTCTTCCTCCCTTCAAAGCCCTACTGAGAGCTCAACTCTTCCAGGAGGCCTTCCCAGACTCAGCCCCTTATCTCCTCTCCTCCTTCCCATCCCCCCGCCCTACCTCCTTCCCCTCCCCACAGCACCTGTATATATGCTTGTACAGATTTATTATTCTATTTATTTTACTTGTACATATTTACTATTCTATTTATTTTGTTAATGATGTGCATCTAGCTTTATTTCTATTCTGATAACTTGACACCTGTCCACATGTTTTGTTGTCTGTCTCCCCCTTCTAGACTGTGAGCCCATTGTTGGGTAGGGACCGTTCTCTATACGTTGCAAACTTGTACTTCCCAAGTGCTTAGTACAGTGCTCTGCACACAGTAAGCACTCAATAAATAGGATTGAATGAATGAATGAATGAATGACAGCATAAGACAACAACAGCAAAGATGGAGAAAGAGTATCCTGCTTTGCTATACATTATAGGGACCCATCACTGATGCCTTGATCTCTGCAATGGAAAATCACATGCCCTCAATCTTCACCCAAGTCTGAAGACATCTCCCCAGGGTTTGAACAAACAAGAACCACTGCACAGCAAAATGGACCTCGGAAGTTAAATGGTTGGAGAGAAAAGAGTAAAGAGAGTGAGTCAGAGGTCGTGGGTTCCAATCTCTGCTCTACCAGTTATCTGCTGTGTGACCTTGGGTAAGTCACTTAACTTTTCTGTGCCTCAGTTACCTCATCTGTAAAATGGGGATTGAGGCTGTGAGGCCAAATTGGGGCAACCTGATTACCTTGATTCTCCCCCAGCACTTATAACAGTGCTTGGCACATAGTAAGAGCTTAAAAAATACCCTTATTATTGTTATTATTATCAATGAAGGACCATCAGTGTCCCAGACCAAAGTAGTTGACCATCCCCCTTGTCTTTACTGGCCTGTCCCCATTTCACAAGCCCCTTCCCGGTAGGAAAACAAAGCCACCCATCTCTCCACTTTCCTTCTCCTCATAGTCACCTTGAAGCTATGGCCTGTGATAGTACTGTATAGCAATCCTATTGAACTGGAAATAGCCTCAAAGAGAACTCAGAAAACAAGTCGGTTCTAAATCTAAGCACCACACCCTGTAGAGAGAATTTGGATAACATTTTGCCTGCTCCTTTTCCTTGTCAAATAAGAAGTCTCCCATGTATTTTTAATAACAATTTCAACTTGAAAGGAAGACCATTTCTTAACATATTGGAGCAATTTCACCTACTTATCTTTCTTTTCTATAATTCCAGTTTTATTCTGAAAGGGGTAGGGGAACTGAATAGGGTCAGGCTCCCAATTTGGGGATTATTTTGTCAAAAATGCTAATAGTCCATCTGAGAGAAGGAAGAATTTGGCTCCAGCTATGAACCCTGGAACAAACACTGAGGAGATTTTAAGAAATGAGCACGACCTCGTCTGAATTGAGTTGGGAAATTGGCCCATAAATCTCCCATTTTATAGGAAGCTAAATAAAGAGTACATTGAAAACAAAAATGCATAAGAATTGGAATGAGAAGAAATCGTAGGGAGAATCTGTAATGTTCAAATTGGTTTCTGCCCTATTTACCCATTGAATCTGGATGCCGGAATGATAAATGTGGACTTGGAAGTCGATGTAAAGAATAATTCAACACACCAAGAGGTAGTTGAAAAAGAAAACCAGCTATTTCCGGGAGATGTCTTAACTTGCGTTTATTTAGTTTAGGGTGGGAATCAGCATGGCTCAGTGGAAAGAGCACGGGCTTGGGAGTCAGAGGTCAAGGGTTCTAATCCCAGCTCCACCACTTGTCAGCTGTGTGACTTGGGGCAAGTCACTTAACTTCTCTGTGCCTCAGTTCCCTCATACGTAAAATGGGGATTAAGACTGTGAGCCCCACGCGGGATGACCTTGATTACCTTGTACCCCCACAGCGCTTAGACCAGTGCTTGGCACATTGGAAGTGCTTAACACATACCAACATTATTATTAAGAGCTTAATACAGTGCTCTACGCACAGTAAGCGCTCAATAAATATGATTGAATAAACTTCCATTTTCTCCAAGCTCATTTAGGGCCTCAGTATGGATATCCTCTAGAGAGTTATAAGGGAGAGGTGGTAGGGTGGAGTGGAACGGATACTCAGTGGAGAAACTGGCCTGCTTGGGTGGCTTTAGGCAGCTGCACCTAAATCAAACTCATTTTATACCAGCTCTGTGAAGGGGTAAAGCTCACTGTGGGCAGAGAATGTGGCTACCATTTCTGTAATAGTGTATTCTCCGATGCACTTAGTACGGTCCTTTGCACACGGTAAGCACTCAAACGTTACCATTGACTGATTGATTGAGTAGCCAAACGATACCAGGCTGCAAAAGGTTTGACCATCTGGGTAGTTCCCTGGGGAATAAGATAGGTCAAAGTGACGAAAGCTTTTCTTCTCATCTGGAGAATCAATCAATTAATCAACCAATTGCTAATAATTATTGAACAAGTCACTTAACTTGGGCAAGTCACTTAACTTCTCTGTGCCTCAGTTACCTCCTCTGTAAAATGGGGAGCACTGTACCAAGCACTTGGGAGAGTACAGTACAATGGAATTAGCAGACCTGTTAACTACCCATACTGAGCGGCACTCCAGAGAAATTGGTATCTGATTATTGGCAAAGCTGCTGTGTACCAAAAACACTTCCCACAATCAATCAATCAATCCATCAATCAATTGATCGATTCACCTCCTGCCCTCTGGAAGGCTCCCATGGTCAATGACAAACAAAAGCTTAAAAACTGAAGGAATCCGAACTGAACTGCCTTAAGGATAATTACTTACCCTCTTCCCTATCTTAACTTCCACCGTCTTTGATTTGAGGGGGATTTTTACAATCGATTTTCATTCAGTAATATGAACTGTCCCACGGCCCTGTGTTCCAAAACAATCAGTAGTGGCTAAATGGAAATCAGATGGTGCCTGATTTTGTTTCATACTTGAGTTCTCTGTGTGTGTGAGAGAGAGATTTTCAAGGGAACGAAAAGGTCAATTCTGTGCATTTTCAGCTGCAGGCAAATATATTCATCTTAGCCACCCAGTGACATGGAAACTAGTAGGAGACAATGACCTATAGAAGTAGATGGGTTGAGACTGTAAGCTCCATGCAGGGACAGATCTTGTACTTTATGGCACTCTATTATACTGTACTCTCTCAAATGCTTAGTACAGTGCTCAGCACACAGTAAGCCCTCAATATATAGTTGATTGATTGCTGGAAAGTGGCAAAAACCTTGCCAGATTTAAAGAATGGAGAGAGCTTTTGAGGGTCTAGTTTTGTTTAATGCTACTTGTTCAGTGATTACTATATAATAATAATAATAATGATGGTATTTGTTAAGTGCTTACTATGTGCAAAGCACTGTTCCAAGCGCTGGGGAGGTTACAAGGTGATCAGGTTGTCCCACGGGGGACTCACAGTTTTAATCCCCATTTTACAGATGAGATAACTGAGGCACAGAGTAGTTAAGTGACTTGCCCAAAGTCACACAGCTGACAGTTGGCAGAGCCGGGATTTGAACCCATGACCTCTGACTCCAAAGCCCGTGCTCTTTCCACTGAGCCATGCTGCTGCTTCTTTATGCCAGGTACTGTACTGTACTGAGCATTAGGGTAGCTATAAGCTAATCAATTTGGCCAGAGTCCATTTCCCACCTAGGGCTCACAATCTTCATACCCCATTTTACAGATGAGGTAACTGAGGCACAGAGAAGTGCAGTGACTTGCCCAAGGTCACACAACAGGTAAGGATTAGAACCCAGGTCATTCTGACTCTTAGGCCTGCACCATATCCACTAGGCCAAGTTTCTTGCTTGCTTCTTGCATCTGATGATTTCCTAAATGATTTTCAGGACTGAGCAGAGTAGCCCCATTATCAGTCCCAGGAAAGCATTCCGTTTGAGGTGTTTGGAATAAAATGGGACAATTTCATACCTTCTCTCCAGGCAGCTTGTAAAGTTGTGGGAGCAGGGATTGGATTCCCAGACCATTAGTGTTTCAGTCATTGCTCCATGCCAACTCCCAGATGGAGAGGAGATAAACAGGTGGTGGACTTCCATGGCAGAAAAGTCATTATTTCTTTGCTGCCCTTCCAATGATTTTGTGGTGTCTTATTTGCCTGTTTCCTTAATTCCCATGCCTCAGTTCCTTGGCTCACAGAATTAGGATGATAATAATACCTTGACTTTACGTAGCATTTTTAAAAGTGATCGTACATCACTTGTCCCATTTTTGTCCTTATTACTTCACTATGAGGTACAGAGGGGCAGGTGTTATTACCTTGTAACCTCCCCAGCACTTAGAACAGTGCTTTGCACATAGTAAGCGCTTAATAAATGCCATTATTATTATTATTATTATTATTTTTACCTGCATTCTGTAGGTGAAGAAATTGAGACGCAGAGAGGTTGTGTTTTTGCCAGAGGTCACACAGCAAGACTGTGGCAGAGCAGAGACTAGAACTTGTGCCCTGTGACTCGCAGCCCTCTGCTCTTCCCCCTACAGTGCTGGAGAAGCAGTGTTACCTAATGGAAAGAGTACGGGCCTGGGATCCAGAGGACCTGGGTTCTAATCCTGGTTCCGCCACTTGTCTGCTGTATAACCTCGGTCAAATCAATTAACTTACCTGGGCTTCAGTTTTCTCGTCTACAAAATGGGTGTTATGACTGTGGCCCCTATGTGGAATAGGGACTGTGTCCAATTGATTATCTAGTCTCCACCCTAGAAGTTAGTACAGCACCTGGCATATACTAAGGACTTAAATACCAATAATAATAATAATAATGGCATTAAGTGCCCACTATGTGCCAGGCACTGTTCTAAACGCTGGGGTAGATACAAGGTAACCAAGTTTTCCCATGTGGGGCTGACAATCTTAATCCCCATTTTACAGATGAGGTAACTGAGGCACAGAGAAGTTAAGTGGTTTGCCCAAGGTCACAAAGCAGACAAGTGGTGGAGCCAGGATTAGAACCCATGTCCTCTGACTCCCAAAACCAGGCTCTTTCCACTGAGTCAACCAAAGAAGAAGCACGGCCTACTGAACAGAACTCATTGGAAAGAGCACGGGCTTCGGAGCCAGAGGTCATGGGTTCTAATCCAGGCTCTGCCACTTATCAGCTGTGTGACCTTGGGCAAGTCACTTCACTTCCCTGCACCTCAGTTCCCTCATCTGTAAAATGGGGATTAAGACTGTGAATCCCACGTAGTTCAACCTGATCACCTTGAATCCCCCCAGAGCTTAGAACAGTGTTTTGCACATAGTAAGCGCTTAAAAAATGTCATTATTATTATTATTATTATTAATAATCTCTGCTTCACCACTTGTTTGTTGGGTGACCTTAGGCAGGTCATTTCACTTCTCTGTGTCTCAGTTGCCTCATCTGTAAAATGGGTACTAATGCTGTAAGCTTCATATGGGACACGGATTGTGTCCAATCTGATTATCTTGTATCTACCCCAACACTTAAGTACAGTGCCTGGCACATAGTAACTCAGTTAACTGTTTATTCATTCAATCATATTTATTGAGTGCTTACTACGCGCAGAGCACTATACTAAGAGCTTGGGAGAATACAATATAACAGACACATTCACTGCTCACAATGAGCTTAACTGCTTAAGAAATGCCATAAAAAATTTAAATATAAAATTAAGAAAAACAAGCTTCCTCCCACCCAGAGGAGTTGGGAAAGGCTTGGAGCTGCTGGGAGATAAGTGTTTTATAAATATACGCTATCATTATTGGCTGAGTCCTGGTCTGAACCTGAGTTTCGGCAGTCAGGGGGAGGAATGCGACCCCCTCCCCGGGAAAAGGCTGCTAAAGAACTTTCCAAGGAGACAGGGATTATTTTACTTTCATGGACACACCACAGCCTGGCTCCATTTATTTTCCACTTCCTCCACTTCTCAAGGGCGCCAGCCCCTCAGACTCTCGGAAGGTCAGTACCCGGAGAGGGAGACAGGCAATAGGCAAATTTCTGAGTAACACATCAAAGTAGCAATTTTGGTAAAAATAGCTGGATCCAGCCTGTTTGCGAAATGTTTCCGAGTAGTTTTCCTCAAGCACCCTCATTACAGTACCTCTCACCCACATATTCCAACTGGAGAGACCATCGGCAACAAGGAAGCTGTTTTCTTCCCCTCCCCAAAGGGCCTCAGGCTTTATCATCCGGGGAGCTCTCCAACTCCGGAGCATGCAGTCCTATCAATACTACTAATAATAATAATTGTGGTATTTAAGTGCTTACTATGTGGCAGGCATATACTAAGTGCTGGGGTGCATACAAACAAATTGAATTGGACAACAGTCCCTGTCCCCCATGGGATTCACAGACTTAATTCCCATTTCACAGATGAGGTAACTGAAGCCTAGAGAAGTGGAATGATTTGCCCATGGTCACTTAGCAGACAAGTGGCAGAGCCGGAATCCGAACCCAGGTCCTTCTGTCACCCAGACCCGAGCTCTAACCTCTACGCCATGCTGCTTCCTATCAATCCTATCATATCCTTTCCCAGAAATTCCAGGGAAAAGCTTACCCACCCTGCATTTCACGGTTCTGGAAGTAGCAAGCATATTTCCCATATGCATTTCCAAATATGATTCTCTAGTCTGTAAGTTTGTTGTGGGCAGGGAACTCATCTATCAACTCTGTTGCACCGTACTCTTCCAAGGACTTAGTAGAGTACTCTGCCGATGAAGCAGTGTGGCCTGGTGGAAAGAGCACGGGCCGGGAGTCAGAGAACCTGGGTTCTAACCCCAGCTCTGCCACGTGTCTGCTGTGTGACTCTGGGCAAGTTACTTGACCTCCCTGTGCCTCAGTTTCCTCATCTGTAAAATGGGAATTAAGACTGTGAGCCCTATGTAGGACAGAGAATGTATCCAAACTCATTGTTTTGAATCATTCCCAGTGCTTAGTACAGCTCCTGGCACAAAGTAAGTGCTTAACAAATACCACAATTAGTTCTACAATTAATTGTTTGAACAAAGGAGAAGGAGAACTTTGATTCTGCAGGTGCAGTTCAGATGGCTCTCACCCTGGCACGGATCATTTGGTTGAAGCTTCCATGGCGTGCCAGTCAATCTGAGAAGCAGTGTGGCTCAGTGGAAAGAGCCTGGGCTTTGGAGTCTGAGGTCATGAGTTCAAATCCCGGCTCTGCCAACTGTCAGCTGTGTGACTTTGGGCAAGTCACTTAACTTCTCTGTGCCTCAGTTACCTCATCTGTAAAATGGGGATTAAGACTGTGAGCCCCCCATGGGACAACCTGATCACCTTGTAACCTCCCCAGCGCTTAGAGCAGTGCTTTGCACATAGTAAGCACTTAATAAATGCCATTATTATTATTATTATTATTATCAGTGGTAGGTATGGAGTGCCTACTGTGTGCTGGGCATTGTAATAAACGCATGGCAAATACTGAGTGCCTACTATTTCCAAGGCACTATAGTAAGCACATGGGAAGGTACAGTTGAGTCAGAGTTGAAACTTTATTAGACAGTGCTCATTCCAAGAAGAACCCTGAGGAGCAGTGTTGCCTAATGGATAAAGCACAGTCCCAGGAGTCAGAAGGACCTTGGGTTCTAATCACAACTCTGCTACTTATCTGCTTTGTGACCTTAGGTACGTCACTTAACATCTCTGTGCCTCGGTTACCTCACCTGTAAAATGGGGATAATAATAATAATAATAATAATAATAATAATAATAATAATAATGGTATTTGTTAAGCACTTACTATGTGCCAAGAACTGTGAGCCCCACGTGGGACATGGACTTTGTTCAACATATTGGCTTGTGTCAATCCAGGTCTTAGTAAAGTACCTGTCATAGAGTAAGCACTTAACTAATACCATAAAAAGTTTCCTCCTTGCTTCTTGCAAAAAATCAAATGACCTTGATTATTAATGAATCAATCAATCATATTTATTGACTGCTTACTGTGTGCAGGGCACTGTACTAAGCACTTGGGAAGTACAAGTTGGCAACATATAGAGACAGTCCCTACCCAATAGTGGGCTCACAGTATAGAAGGGGGAGACAGAGAACAAAACCAAACATATTAACAAAATAAAATAAATAGAATAGATATGCACAAGTAAAATAAATAAATAAATAAATAGAGTAATAAATATGTACAAACATATATACATATATATGGGTGCTTCAAGGCTCTTCAATTATTCCTCTCCTTAGTCTTTCCTCTTGTCTGTAAATTCCTCCCACTTCAAATCTTCCAAACCACATCCCTCCCTTCTGCAAAGACCTGCTAAAATGTCTCCTCTTTCGGGAGGCCTTCCCTGATAATTCTCTCCTCCTGTGTGGCTGTAACATCTTTTCAGCTACTTGGACCAGGGACACTCTCCAACCTGATTTGCTTGCTTCCACCCCTGTGATTAATACAGTGAGTGCCTGGCACATAATAAGCACTTAGCAAATACCACGATTATTATTACCTTGCCACTCATATGACTACTGAGTCTGTTTATTGATTTGTTCTATTGAAGAGAGAGGATGGCAACAGACTGCTTTGGGACTCCCTTTAGGTTAATTTTCTTGACATTTGATGCCAGTCTTCTTTCACCCGTGGTTCTGGTAAAGCTCTTCAAGCGTTAGCTGGTTGACAGCCATATTGATGACCAGACACCACAACAGCTTGTAGACCTCTGGCTGGCTACGGAGTTTGATGTCACTGTACTGTGTCTTGCAGACTACCTAAGGCCATACTGCCCATTTTGATTCTGTTTTTAGCTAGTTTGAATCGTTGGAGAGTGTTTTTCCTAAGTAACTGAATGTGGTGACTGTTGTTCATGAGTTATGTGGGCAGGTTTGGACTTCCTCAAACGACAAAGATCTGTCCTTTGAAGACTGTGGCTCATAAATTACCCTTAGATTTCTTGACTTGTGAAATAATTTGTCCTTTTTTTTTTAGTAACATAGCAACTACAATCCCTTTGGTGTGTCTTCATTCTAATTCACAGTTCATTCAGAACACCTGTGTCATTTGAACAGTCCGGCAGGGAAACCAGGCTGATGGAAATATGTGTGAAACAAACTGAAGGTCTTTGAGAAACATCTGTGTATCTCTACACTCTGACTCCAGAGGCTCTTGATATACATGTCAGCCAGGGAGGAGATTCCGCTCGGTGGATTATTTACCCAGATCCCAAACTCACTCCAGGGTTAGCATTTGCAGCATTACACTTGTGGCCTAAAGGAAAGATCACAGGCCCGGGTGTCAGAAGACCTAGCTCCTAATCTTGCCTCTCCCACTTGCCTGCTGTGTGACCTTGGATAAGTCACTTAAATTCTCTGGATCTCAGTTTCCTTGTCTGTCAAATGGAGAAATCTGTTTAGTTTATTCCTCCTCCCACCCACTAACTGTGGGAGTCCTTCAAGGTTCAGTTCTGAGTCCACCTTCTATTTAAGCATCTACACTTACTCCCTTGGAGAACTCATTCACTCCCATGGCTTCAACTACCATCCCTTTGTGAATGATGCCCAAATCTACATCTCTAGCCCTGATCTCTCTCCCTCATCGCAGTCTTCCATTTCCTCCTGCCTTCAAGACATCTCTACTTGGATGTCCTCTCATCACCTCTAGCTTAACAGTTCCAAAATAGAACTTCATATCTTCCCACCCAAACCCTGCCCCCGCCCCTTGATTTTCTCATCACTGTAGATGGCACCACCATTCTTCCTGTCTCACAAGCCCCGAAACTTGGCGTTATCCTTGACCTCTCTCTCTCATTCAACCCACACATTCAATCCATCACTAAATCCTGTCAGTCCCTTCTTCACAACACTGCTAAAATCCACCCTTTTTTCCTCTCCAAACAAAACTGCTGCCACACTAATACAGTCAGTCACTCATCCTATCCCACCTGGATTCCTGCATCAGTCTCCTTGCTGACATCCCAGCCTCCTGTCTCCAGTCTATACTTCACTCTGCTGCCTGGATCATTTTTTCTACAAAAAGCTTCAAAAAACGTTTCCCCATTCCTTAAAACACTCCAGTGGTTTCCCATCCACTTCTGCATCAAAAAAACCACAAAACTCCTCATCATTGGCTTTAAAGCTCTCAATCATTTTGCCCCCTCCTACTTTACCTCGCTACTCTCCTGCATGTACAGTTTGCTCCTGTTATGCTAACCTTCTCCTTATCCCTCAGTTTCATCTATCTCACCACTGACCCCTCGCCCACATCCCACCTCTGGCCCGTAAACCCTCCGTCCTCAAATCTGATGACAATTACTCTCCTCGGAATCAAAGTTTTATTGAAGGCACATCCCCGAGAGGCCGCCGCTGACTAAAGCCACCTTCCTCTTCTCCAAATCTCCCTTCTGCATCACTCTGACTTGCTCCCTTTGTTCTTCCCCTGTCCCAGTCCTACAGCACTTATGTACATTTCTATAATTTACTTATTTGTATTGATCTCTGTCTGCCCCCACCAAGACTGTAAGCTCGTTGTGGTCAGGGAATGAATCTGTTTATTGTTGTATTGTGCTCTCTCAAGCTGTTAGTACAGTGCTTTGCACACAGTAAGCACTCAATAAATACGATTGAATGAATAAATAAACTGTGAGTCCATGTGGGATGGGGACTCTGATTAATCAATTACTGTTATTTTTGGAGGGCTTACTAGAGAAGAAGCATGGCTCAGTGGAAAGAGCCCGGGCTTTGGAGTCAGAGGTCATGGGTTCAAATCCTGGCTCTGCCAATTCTCAGCTGTGTGACCTTGGGCAAGTCTCTTAACTTCTCTGTGCCCCAGTTACCTCATCTGTAAAATGGGGATTAAGACTGTGAGCCCCCCATGGGACAACCTGATCATCTTGTAACCTCCCCAGTGCTTAGAACACTGCCTTGCACAAAGTAAGTGCTTAATAAATGCTATCATTATTATTATTATTATTACTGTGGGCAGAGCACTTGGGACTGTACAACAGAACAGAGTTAATAGATACATTCTCTGCCCACAATGAGCTTACAGTCTGAAGACTAATTATCTTGTATCTACCCCAGTGCTCAATATCGTGTTTGGCAAGTAAGGTCTTAACAAGCATCACAGTTATTATTATTGCACTAGGCTTGGGTCTTCTAAATGCAACATTTTTGCACAGAACAAGTAACCATCCTCTTCCCTCTCCATTTAAAAGCAACAAAACATCCTGGCATATCATAGGTTGAGATTTGATGTGACATTGGGAAAAAGATTTTTCATTGTACAAATTACTTGTAGTGGGATTCTGTATAGGTGAGAAAAATATATAAAGCATAGATACATATCTAGATAGCTTTTATTTTTGAAGATGATTTAAAAGATGACATTTCAAACAGTGAGATTCTACTAGTTTAGGTGAATTTGCATGAAATCACTGATGCGTAATTGATGTTACTGACTCCATTTTTGGCAAATACTACAGACCCTTGCTATGCAATTATAATTATGATTATTATGACAGTGTTTGTTAAGCACTTATATGTATCGTGTTGTTTTATGAGCGAGGGTAGATACAATATTATCGAATTGGACACAATCCCTGTCCCACCACTGGGCTCATGAGGTGGGAGAACAGATATTGAATCCTATTTTACAGATAATCATCATCATCATAATAATTGTATTTGTTAAGTGCTTACTATGGGCCAAGTACTGTTCTAAGCACTGGGGTAGATACAAGGTAATCAGGTTGTCCCACGTGGGGCTCACAGTCATCATCCCCATTTTACAGATGAGGGAACTGAAGCACAGAGAAGTTAAGTGACTCACCCAAAGTCACACAGCTGACAAGTGGCAGAGCCAGGATTAGAACGCATGACCTCTGACTCCCAAGCCCATGGTTCTTTCCACTAAGCCATGCTGTTTCTCAGATAAGAAAGCTGAGGTACAGAGGAGTTAAATAACTTGCCCAAGGTCACACACCACAAACAATTGGCAGAGCCAGGATTAGAATCTAGATCCTCAACTCCAAGGCCTGGGCTCTTTCCCTGAGGCCCTGCTGCTTCTACGTCATTGATTTATCTCATTTAATTTCCCAGTTGCTCTTTGTCTGTGAGGGTGGTTTGTCCTCTATAGCGGTTTGTCCAGTAACATACTTCATTTCCACACCGAGACTGACACTAAGCTTCACTTCAGCTGTAACTAGATTTTCTGCCTCCCTACCACGTGTTCATCCCCTTCCAGGTCGTCTTTGGCAAGTGATTGGGTCCCTAGTTGCTGTCCATTCTCCTAACATGTACTGCAATATTAGTATTATTATTATCATTATTATTACTGACTGAAAGAGCTTTGTCACCTGCTGATGTACTGACTGAATTCCAGGCCCTAAGTACTGGAAATTCTGTCCTGCCATTTGATTTCCACAGCGGTTTTATTGACCAAAGTGTTCCAGAAGCTGGGTTGGGTCAATCAATCAAACAATGGTATTTATTTAGCACTTACTGTGGGCAGAGCATTGTACTAAGCGATTAAGAGAGTACACTATAACAGAGTTAGTAGATACCTTCTCTGGGAGAAGCAGCATGGCTCAGTGGAAAGAGCACGCTTTGGCTTTGGAGTCAGAGGTCATCGGTTTGAATCCCAGCTCTGCCAATTGTCAGCTGTGTGACTTTGGCAAGTCACTTAACTTCTCTGGGCCTCAGTTCCTTCATCTGTAAAATAGGGATGAAGACTGTGAGCTCCCTGATCACCTTGTAACCTCCCCAGCACTTAGAACAGTGCTTTACACATAGTAAGTGCTTAATAACTGCCATTAAAAAACAACAACTCCCCCTCTAGATTTTAAGCTCATTGCGGGCAGGGAATGTGTCTATTTATTGTATTCTATTGTATTCTCTTCTCCCAAGCACTTAGCACAGTGCTCTGTACTCAGTAAGTACTTAATAAATATTTGTTCTCTCTTTTGCTTGGACTGTGAATCCCATGTGGGATGGGGACTGTGTCTGTCCTGATTATCTTGTATCTACCCCAATGTTTCCGACTCTATATGTTGCCAACTTGTACTTCCCAAGCGCTTAGTACAGTGCTCTGCACACAGTAAGCGCTCAATAAATACTATTGAGTGAATGAATGAATTAATGTTTAGGTCTAGGATTCAGCACCTAGTGAGCACTAAACAAATACCACAGTTGTTACTGGAGAAGATGACTTAGGTGAGAAGTCTGACATGTTTCTCCTTCAGCCTCAGCTTCCTGAAATGAGGGCCTTGGGGTTTCATTTAGATTCCCCCCTGCCCCTCTGGAATTGTCAGTCCACAGCCCTGGCATCTCTGCCCTTGCAACTTCAGACATGAAAATAAAATAAAATCCTTCATTTATTTCTTTTGAAAGTTATTTTTATTTAACTGCTTCACCTAGCCCTGACCTTCCTGCAGTTAGTCTCAGGGAGAGGTTCTATCTGCAGTCTCTCAACCATCCACCCCGACTCACATACCATATTGGGTGCTTGGGCACGACTTGCCATTCAGCTGCCCTTGTTCAGGACATGTCCATCTGGGTGTCTGCCCGCCATCTAAAACTCAATATGTCCAAGACTGAACTCCTTATCTTCCCTCCCAAACCCTGCCATCTCCCTGACTTTCCCATCTCTGTTGACGGCACTATCATCCTTCCCATCTCACAAGCCTGCAACCTTGGTATTCATCCTCAACTCTGCTCTCATTCATGCCACACACCCAATCTGTCACCAAAACCTGCCGGTCTCACCTCCGCAACACTGCCAAGATCCGCCCTTTCCTCTCCATCCAAACCGCTACTTTGCTGGTTCAATCTCTTACCCTATCCCGACTGGATTACTGCATCAGCCTCCTCTTGGATCTCCCATCCTCACGTTTCTCCCCACTTCCATCTATACTTCACTCTGCTGCCTGGATTGTCTTTGTACAGAAATGCTCTGGGCATGTTACTCCCCTCCCAAAAAATCTCCAGTGGCTGCCTGTCAACCTATGAATCAAGCAAAAACTCCTCACTTTCAGCTTCAGAGCTCTCCATCACCTCGCCCTCTCCTACTTCAACTCCTTTCTCTCCTTCTCCAGCCCAGCCCGAACCCCCTGCTCCTCTGCCACTCACCTCTTCACTGTACCTCATTCTTGCCTGTCCCGCCATCGACCCCTGGCCCACATCCTTCCCCTGGCCTGGAGTGCCCTTCCTCCACACATCCGCCAAACTATCTCTCTTCCTCCCTTCAAAACCCTACCGAGAGCTCACCTCTTCCAGGAGGCCATCCCAGATTGAGCCCTCTTTTTCCTCTCCTCCTCCCCATCCCCCCACCCTACCTCCTCCCCCTCCCCAGAGCATTTGTATATATTTGTACAGATGTATTACTCTATTTTACTTATACATATTTACTATTGTATTTATTTTGTTAATGATGTGCATCTAGCTTTAATTCTATTTGTTCTGACGATTTTGAAACCTGTCTCCATGTTTTGTTTTGTTATCTGTCTCCCCCTTCTAGAATGTGAGCCCATTGTTGGGTAGGGACCATCTCTATATGTTGCCGACTTGTACTTCGCAAGTACTTAGTACAGTGCCCTGCACACAGTAAGTGCTCAATAAATATGATTGACTGACTGAATGAATGAATGGCCTGGTTTCTTTATGTATTTTTTTCTGTATTTTTTTGGCCCTTCTCTGACTTCCACCTCCTCCAACCCCTAGTGAAAGGAATATGGAACTGGATATCATTCATTCATTTGTTCAGTTGTATTTATTGAGCACTTACTGTGTGCAGAGCACTGTACTGAGTGCTTGGCATATCAACGTCATCAGTAGTCAAAGTAATAATGATGATATTTATTAAGTACTTACTGCATGTCAAGCACTGTTCTAAGCCATTGGGGTAGTGCTTACTATGTGTCAGAGACTGTTGTAAACATTGGGGTAGTTACCAGGTAATCAGTTTGGACACAGTCCCTGTCCCACATGGGGCTCCCAGTCTTAATCCCCATTTTACAGATGAGGTTACTGAGGGCCAGAATGAAGTGATTTGCCCAAAGTCACACAGAAGACAAGTGGAGGAACTGGGGTTGGAGGTCAGGACTTTCTGATTCCCAGGCCTGAGATCTATCCACTAAGCCACAGTGCTTCTCTAATCATCCCAGCACAGGTTCTAAATTGCTACAAATCCAAAATGCAAAATGACATAATCTCTTAAACCCAGGCTTCATTTAAATGCAAATTAAACCCCAGGCTGGCTAGATCTTAAGGAGAGACCTCATCTGCTGAAATGCTAAAGTGGCAGGTGGTGAGTGAAGAGAATCACTGAGATCTTCTTAATGAGAGTAACGGTTTACTAGTAGGGAGAGTCCTGGACGTGGGGTCAGCAGACCTGTGTTGTAGTCCTGGCTCTGCTACGTGCCTGCTGTGTGACTTGGGAAAAGTCACTTTACATCCCTGATCCTCTGTAAAATGGGGATGAAATAGTCTGTAAACCCATATGTCGCAAGGGTTGCCTTCTATCTACTCTAGGGCTTAACACAGTGCTTGGCATATAATAATAAACAATAATTGTCATATTTGTTAAGCACTTACTATATGCCAAGCACCATAATAAGCACCGAGGTAACAATAATAATAATAACAATGATAGCATTTATTATGCACTTACTATGTGCAAAGCACTGTTCTAAGCGCTGGGAGGTTACAAGGTGATCAGGTTGTCCCACAGGGGGCTCACAGTCTTCATCCCCATTTTACAGATGAGGGAACTGAGGCCCAGAGAAGTTAAGTGACTTGCCCAAAGTCACATAGCTGACAAGTGGCGGAGCCGGGATTAGAACCCACGACCTCTGACTCCAAAGCCCAGGCTCTTTTCACTGAGCCACACTGAGGTAGGTAAGATATAATCAGGTTCGACGCTATCCTGTTCCCACACGGGGCTCACAGTCTAAGTACGGAGTCCCCATTTTACAGATGAGGAAATTGAGGGACAAAGACATTAAACGACCCCTAAAGTCACACAGCAAGCAAGTGGTACAGCCAGGATTAGAATCTAAATCCTCTGACTCTCAGACACCTTCTTAACACTCCTACTATTATTATTATCATCATCATTATCATTAATATTATTGTCATTATGATTATATATTCAGGGTGCTATTCAAACAAAAAGAATGTCTGGTGTTCCAGCAGTTGAAATAATATTTGTGTCAGTCCTATCCTGAGTCACGGTAAAGTTGAAATTAATTCGGAAAGGATTCTAGGCAGGTCTCCTCAATGAACTGCAAAAAGTCACCCAACAAAAGCCTGATCATAAAGACTCTGCAAATGAGTGAAATGGTAAATTCTCTCAGAAAATCAAGGCTGCCATCCCCCAGGCCATCCTCGGTGGCCTCAAATTTCACCAGGGCCCATCAAAAAGGAAAGGTCTCCATCATAAATTGATTAATTCATTCAATCATATTTATTAAGCACTTACTGTGTGCAGAGCACTGTACTAAGTGCTTGGGAAGTACAAGCTGGCAGCATATAGAGACAGTCCCTACCCAACCACGGGCTCACAATCTAGAAGGGGGAGACAGACAACAAAATAAAACATATTAACAAAAAAAATAGAATAGTAAATATGTACAAGTAAAATAAATAGAGTAATAAATCTGTACAAACATAAATACAGGTGCTGTGGGGAGGGGAAGGAGGTAGGGCAGGGGGTATGGGGAGGGTTAGAGGAAGGAGGGGGCTCAGTCTGGGAAGGCCTCCTGGAGGAGATGAGCTCTCAGAAGGGCTTTGAAGGGAGGAAGAGAGCTAGCTTGGCGGATGTGGGGAGGGAGGGCATTCTGGGCCAGGGGGAGGACATGGGCCAGGGGTCTATGGTTGGACAGGTGAGAACGAGGAACAGTAAGGAAGTTAGCGGCAGAGGAGCGGAGGGTGTGGGCTGCACTGTAGAAGGAAAGAAGGGAGGTGAGGTAGGAGGGGGTGAAGTGATGGAGAGCCTTGAAGCTGAGAGTGAGGAGCTTTTGCCTGATGTGTAGGTTGACTGGTAGCCATGGGAGATTTTTGAGGAGGGGAGTAACATTCCCAGAGCGTTTCTGCACAAAGATGATCTGGGCAGCAGCATGAAGTATAGACTGAAGTGGGGAGAGACAGGAGGATGAGAGATCAGAGAGGAGGCTGATGCAATAATCCAGTCGGGATAGGATGAGGGATTGAACCAGCAGGGTAGCGGTTTGGATGGAGAGGAAAGGGCGAATCTTGGCGATGTTGCGGAGGTGAGACGGGCTGTTTTTGGTGACGGATTGGATATGAGGTGTGAATGAGAGAGCAGAATCGAGGATGACACCAAGGTTGCAGGCTTCTGAGACAGGAAAGATGGTAGTGCCATCTACAGTGAAGGGAAAGTCAGGGAGAGGGCAGGGTTTGGGAGTGAAGATAAGGAGTTCAGTCTTGGACATACTGAGTTTTAGATATCGGGCAGATATCCAGATGGAGATGTCTTGAAGGCAGGAGGAGACACGAGCCTGAGGGAGGGAGGGCAGGGGCAGAGATGTAGATTTGGGTGTCATCAGCGTAGAGATGATAGTTGAAGCAGTGGGAGTGAATGAGCTCACCAAGGGAGTTAGTGTAGATAGAGAACAGAAGGGGACCAAGAACTGAAATTGATAAAGAGCTATTGGTCATGACTTAGTATGTTGAGTCATCCCATACCTGGAGTTAATTAAACTGGTCATTAGTCCTCTCAGGTGAAGCACAATCTAGAGAAAACTTGAAAAAATGAAAGAGAGTTCAATTTCCTAATAGGGCCCCCTGCCAGGCTGTTGTCAAGAAGAATGGAAGTCACACTGTTTCATCTTCCTGAGAGGATTTCACTTTGAATCTGTGTCCATTTAAAGAGCAGGGTCCCCCTAGCTCCTTAGCCCCTGTCTTCCTGATGCCACCTGAAATTTACTATGGCAGCAGACCCGGTATCAAGTTTCCTCCAGAGGCCTTCCTCATGAATTGTTAAAGAGCTCTGAGGCATGACCGGTGACTTGTATTTTGGAAGATTCATTCATTCATTCAATCATATTTATTGAGCACTTACTGTGTGCAGAGCACTGTACCAAGCGCTTGGGAAGTACAAGTTGGCAACATATAGACATGGTCCCTACCCAACAATGGGCTCACAGTCTAGAAGGGGGAGACAAACAACAAAACAAAGCATGAAGACAGGTGTCAAATCGTCAGAACAAATAGAATTAAAGCCATATGCACATCATATAGATGATAAACAAGGAAGGGAGTTGGTTTGGTATACGTGTCCTGGAAGGATTCCAGAGGAAAGGGAGTTAACATCAGTGAGGGCTGAAGGATAAGCAGACAGATATGCTAAGTTCCTTTCTGACAGTGACAAAATTATGTTAAGAAATATTTCTGTGGGGAGTACAGCATTGCTGCCCGAATTCTGGTTCCACATATCTCTTGGAGGGTATTACCTTTCCCAAGGGGTCCTTACCAACAGACTAATGTTGTGATGATTTTTTTTATAGTATTTATGGAAGCCCTTACTATGCATCAAGCATTTTTCTAAGCCCTGGGGTAGATACAAGTTAATTAGGTTGGACAGAAAGAAGATCCTCTCCTTGATTGCTTTTTAGCATTTCTGGAAGGCATTTCCTAGAATAGTTCACTCCCCTTACCACCTCTCCTCCCACTGAGAGGTCTGTGAGGATGGGATAAGAGGTGGTCAGAAGTTCATACAATCCATACTCCCGCTGAGTTTTAGGTATATCTCACTTAAAAGCCCGAAAGCTCATTTTAAAGACTGTTTGAGGATCAGTCCTCAAACTGTAAGCTCGCTGTGGCAAGGAATGTGCCTGTTATATTCTTATACTGTACTCTCCCCAACACTTAGTACAGTGCTCTGCACATGGTAAGTGCTCAATAAATATGACTGATCAATCAATCAATCATATATATATAAATTATGTATTCATATTAATTTCTGTCTTTTCCTCTAGGTTGTAAACTCATTATGGACAGGGAACATTTCTTCTAATTCTGTTGTATTGTCCTCTCTGCCAAACACTTAGTACAGTGCCCTGCACATAGTGAGCACTCAATAAATATAATTGATTGATTTATTGAGTGCTTACCATGTTCAGAGCACTGTACTTGGCACTTGGGAGAGTATACTATAACAGTGATGGTAGTTAGGTTCCCTACCCACATGGAGTTTACAGTCTAGGGAGATCTTCATAATATCTTCCTACGCTTCACAGCTTCTTAATATCTCAATATTTCCATGCTAAAGGGAATCATGCATTCTAACTTATTCGTTGTAGTGGTAAGGGAGAATCAGGATTCATCAAAGTTGTCAACTGCCATACAGTCTTGCAGCCGATCCCACTGCCATTCCCCACGTAGATACCAAGATATTATTTGGAGATCTATGGATGTGACCCATTTTAGCTCATTTTTACAGACTGTCCTTGAAATCAGTTGGCAACCCTTCCAACCCTCTCAACAGTAGCTGTGGCAGTGACCACAGCTAATACCCACAACCCCAGCAGTTGTGGCAGTGGGCACAACTGTTCCACCCCTCCCAGCTATAGCTGTGGCAGTAGAAAAAACCATTCCACTCCTGTCCTCTCAGCAGTAGCTATGGCAGGGGGCACGGTTGCTCCAATGCTTTTAGTAGCTGACTGTAAGCTCCTCTAGACTGTAAGCTGTCTCAAACTGTAAACTCGTTGTGGGCAGCAAATGTGTCTGTTATAGTGTTAAATTGTACACTCCCAAACGGAATAGTGCCGTGCACACAGTAAGCGCTCAGTAAATATGATTGACTGAACGACTTTCCATGAGAGTAAAAAGCATGTATTAAATAACTGGAAGGGATGAATTATTGTCTTTCTGGTTCCTAAGAGGTGATTGATATTGTTCATGAAAAGATAACAATAATAATAATAATAATGGCATTTATTAAGTGCTTACTATGTGCAAAGCAGTGTTCTAAGTGCTAGGGTGGTTACGAGGTGATCAAGTTGTCCCATGGAGGGCTCACAGTCTTAATCCCCAGTTTACAGATGAGGTAACTGGAGGCACACAGAAATTAAGTGACTTGCCCAAAGTCACACAGCTGACAATTGACAGAGCTGGGATTTGACAATTGAAAGCCCATGATCTTTCCAGTGAGCCACAAAGAACATTCAAGTTTGAAGACCTAAGGGGCTAGGGCAAGCATTATCCATGCCATGCAGAGTAATTCAAAATCAGGGAGGGTTTTCTGGAGAAAGATCAATGGTTTCCACAGAAACAGATAGAATTGTCATCAGATAGAATGAATTAACTGCCTTTCTTCTTGTGCAAGAGAGACATTTCCAGACGATGAGATTTTGCCAATAGAGAAAAAAGTACAACCATTTTACAGAGAAATGCCCAGGCAAATGCTCATAGTGTCTGATGACTCTATGCTTTCCTTTGCCGGGATCTTTGGCCAGAGGAATGGTGTTGAAGGAAAACAAGAAAGGATCATTGTAACAGTCAGTGCGACCACTTTGAATTTGCTTTGCTTTTTTAGTTTATTTTCCTCTTTAATTTTTTCCAGCAGCATGATTGCTGGAAATTTGGAGTCAAGAAAATTCAACCCCTCGGATAGCTTATGAACTGCAGTCTCTGCTCTTAGAGACCCTGAGGATATTGGCAGGCTGACTAAGACTCTAGCAATAACCAGTACACTAAACTGTACTTTCTGGAAACCTGAAAGCTTTATTTTGGGCTATCCGAGTCAACAATCTGTCAAGTTCCCTCCTCCAGGATGCAATTACCATCAGCCCTAAATAATGCTGAACTTCCGACACTAGGCTACGTTCGCCAAAGGAAAGACTGGGTTTCCACAATCCTGCAAGCAGACTTCCCCTCTCATCTTTGGAAATGTCCCAGTGCGGCATCCACGGATTAAGTGATTCTGCGGCAGTGAAACCATGCAGTGGGGTTCAGGATTTCAGTCCGAAGATTTTGTGACAATGTTCTTCTCTAGAAGCAAAACGTCGGCAGATCTTGGTGGGATATTCTTAACGGTATCTGCTGCCTGTTAAGATTCCCCCAAATTGAGAGAGCCGGTGAGACAAGGAAGCAGAGTTTTCTGCAGTCCATTGGTTGACCTCCTATACTATTGCACTTCTGCTATAGGAGCCTGAGGGACTTGCTGAGTTTGTATCCTTGGATTCTTCAATCCACCATGAGGTCAATGGTTCAGAAATCATAGCTGTCATTATCCAGATGGGGAGATTCAGATCTGGAAGGAGCTGTCCCATCCATGGGCCCAGAGAGAGCTCATATACAAGCTGGGAAGGAGAACCAGAATATCTCCATGATCCATGGTCTGCCTTGCTTACCAAAGCAAGAAAAGGTTATGTGTTCCTACACCAGGCTGAGAGTAGCCCGATAGCATTTTTTTTAAGTCTGCTGTGGCTACCATGTCACCTTAGGGGAGGTAGAGTCAGGAAAGGCAAAGAGCCAGAAGCCCAAGAAGGCAATGGTGAGTGGACCACAGTGACAGTTGCCCATAGGGAGTACTGAAGGCCCTGTAGATTTCTGTCATCCCTTCCAAGCCATCACTCATGCTATTCCCTGCCCCTGGGACTATCTCCCCACAGCTCTCCCAACCCTTTAAAGCCCTACTAAAATTTCTCATCCTCCAGAAAACCTTTCCTGATTAATTCATAACAAAAGCACTTAGCACACAGTCTTGTCTTGTCTTGTCTTGTGCTATTCAGTCATCTCAGACCCAGAGTGACCCCATAGCTACATCTCTTCCAGAACGCCCCACTTCCATCTGCAATTGTTCTGGTAGTGGCTCCATAGAGTTTTCTTGATAAAAATACAGGAGTGGTTTACCATTGCCTCCTTCTTTGCAGTAAACTTGAGCCTCCACCTTTGACTCTGCTGCCCAGCACAGGTGAGTTTTGACTTGTAGCCGATTGCCTTTCACTCTCTAGCCAATGGCCAAGCAAGGAATGTAATGGCTGTGCCACTACCCTTAGTATTTACTATTTTATTCCTATCCCCATCTCATATATGCATGTATATATTTTTATTTAATTGTGTATTCACATATATTTTTTGTAAATACAACCATTTATTCAGCTATATCATCCTAATATATTTTTACTGCTGCCTGCTAGATCTGTGTTCTTCCTCCTGCTCACACTATTAGTAAATAGAGTGTAAGCTTCTTGAGGCTACTTGCTTCCACTGGATTCTTGCAAGTATTTAGTACAGAGCTTGGTACTTGACAGAAAATCAAGAACTGTAATTGATTTATTCATTGCAAACCACCCTACCCCAAATTCAGATAACTCACTCTTTTTTCCTTTTCCTACCAGTATTCTTTAGGGCAATCACAATCGATGAAGGAAACCCTGAGAAAAAAAAAAATTTCAAACAGTGGTCATTTTCTGGCCTAAAACCCATAAATATACTGAGAGGACTTAATAGTCCTACAGATGTCAGTGGTGATATTGACATGATTCACTGCCTTGGTTGGGATGTTGAATGAGATCAGTCAATCAATTGTGTTTACTGAGCACTTGCTGAGTGCAGATAACAGATACAATCCCTGCCCACAACAATCTTACAGTCTGGAGGGATGTTTATCTATGACTAGTGCAGGTGTAATTTTCATTTACATCCTAGCAATACATTTCACACTTTTTCCCAACTTCTTGCCTAGGTGAATCTACAATAAGGTAATAATTATAGTAACTATAAATATTTTAAGCACATACTATGTGCCAAGCGGTAGGGCAGATACAGTACAATCAGATCAGACCATTTTCATGCCCCATTATAGGGCTTGCAGTATAAAGAGGGAACAGAAGAGTAGTGTGGCCTAGGGGTTGGAGCATGGGCCAGAGAGAGGATCTGGGTGCTACTCTTAGCTCTGCCACTTGTCTGCTGTGTTACCTTGGGAAATCACTTAATTCTTCCATGCTTCAGTTATCTGTAAAATGAGAGGTTAAGACTGTAAGCCCCATGTGGGAAATGGACAGGGAATGTGTCTGCTAATTCTGTTGTACTGTACTCTTCAAGCGCTTAGTACAGTGCTCTTTACATAGTAAGTGCTCAATAAATATGATTCATTGATGGATCCACTTTCACCTTCCTTTGGCTGTGCAAACATCTGGGAATAGCCACCGTCAAGCTGCCAAAGAGCACGGGAAACATTTTTGCTGAAAACTTCCACAACAAAACTCAAGAAAATAGCAACTGGAGTCTTTAGATCCCTGTGGGAAACTCCTCATCAAACGGCTGGGCAGGTTGAGGGAGTCAACTCGCTAAATGGAAACTCTGAAACCTGAAATTTATTCTTAATGTGCTGTCGAACAAGGGATTTCAAAGGTGGGCCTGAGGATGGCCATGTCCCTTGCAACGGGAGATAAAGATTTGAGATTTCAGTGTTGGAGGCATTGTGGATATTAGTCCTGATGTCCAGGCCAGATTGGTTTTATCTCTCAATAAAACCGATTCCAGTGTTGGAGGCTATGGGTGATTTATTACCAACTGGAAATGCCCTTCTCTCATTGCTTGGCTGCTTACTCCAAATCTAGTACATGAACACAAAGCTCAGTTCAGTTCACTACTTTGAAAATGAAAGGCACTGTTAGAGGCCCAGTTCTAAACTAAGAGTGATATCAACGGTTTCCAGGCCAAAAATACCTGTGAAAAGTGTTATTTTTGTTCACTGCAAAAGTAATCGAACAGCTTTCCTAATAGCCATTTAAGAAAACATTCATGATACCTCAAAATATTTCAAAATTTAAGGCACATGAAAATCATAAGAGTACATTTTGATCTGGTTTCTTTATGTATTTTTTCTGTATTGTTTTGGCCCTTCTCTGACTTCCACCTCCTCCAACCCCTAGTGAAAAGAATATGGAACTGGATATCATTCATTCATTCAATCATATTTATTGAGTGCTTACTGTGTGCAGAGCACTGTATTAAGCGCTTGGGAAGTCCAAGTCGGCAACATATAGAGATGGTCCCTACCCAACAATGGGCTCACAGTCTAGAAGGGGGAGACAGACAACAAAACAAAACATGTAGACTTTTCAAAATCGTCAAATAGAATTGTAGCTATAGATGTGCAACTACCAGAGGTTCTTGAAGAGTGGGGAAACAGGGACTGTATGTTTTTGTAGAAAAATAATCCAGGCAGCAGATAGAAGTACGGACTGGGAGAAACAGGAGACAGGGAGGTCAGCAAGGAGGCTGATTGTCATCAGGACGGGATAGGTTAAGTGCTTGGATTAACGTGGTAGCAGTTTGAATGGGGAAGAGATGGCAGATTTTAGCGATGTTATGGAGGTTGAGCTGACAGGATTTAGTGACAGATTGAATATGTCTTTAAAGCTGATAGTGAGAAGAATCGGTTTGAGCAGAAGTGGATTCATTCAGTTAGTCAGTCAGTCGTATCCACTGAGTGCTTACTGTGTGCAGAGCACTGCACCAAGCACTTGAGAAGTACAAGTCGGGGATGTCAGGTCACCTAGGATCTGGTCTTAGCTCTGTCACTGGCCAGCTGTGTGGTCTTGGGTAAACGGCTTAACCTGTCGGGTTTCAGTGTCTTCATCTGTGAAATGGAAATAATGGCATTTACCTCTTCCTACTTCACAAAGATTATTTGAGGATAAAATGAGATAATTGATGAGAAAATGTCTTGGAAAAATAAAAGCACTATATGAATTTAAGTGTACATGTTATAGAGAGAGAACAGGGGAGAGAGAAAAAGACAAGGTGAGAGAGAAAGGCTGCCATTCATTTTCAAAGATGATTCTACTGACTTTGAGATCCAATCCACGTGACTGTTGTGGTTCTACCTCATTCATTCATTCATTCAATCGTATTTATTGAGCACTTACTGTGTGCAGAGTACTGACCTCCTTGACATCTTGCCATCTCCAGAATCCTCCCCTTCCTCTCCATCTAAATGACCACCAGGCTTCTCCGAGCACCTTGTTGTATCTCAATTACTGCATTAACCTCCTCATGGACCTCCCTGCCTCCAACCTCTCCCCTCAGCAATCACATCACATCTTCACTCAGCTGTCTGGATCATTTCCCTAAAACATAGGGAATCCATATCCAATGGATATCCAATCTCGATTTCTGCATTAGTCTCCTCACAGATCCCTCTACCTCCAACCTCTCCCCTCAGCAATCCAATTTTCACTCTGCTGCCTGGATCATTTTCCTAAAACACAGGGTTTCATATGTATCTCCCTGCCTCAGAAACCTCCAATTCATTCATCGGTTCAATTGTATTTATTGAACGCTTACTATGTGCAGAACACTGTACCAAGTGCTTGGGAGAGTACAATACAACAATAAACAGTGACGTTCCCTGCTCACATGGCTGCCCAACTATCACTGCATCAAAGAGAAACTCCCCACCTTTGGGTTTAAGATGCTCAGTCTGCTCTCCACCTCCTACTTTACTTCACTCCTCTCCCCCTTCAACCCACCCACCCACTTTGCTCCTGTAATACCTATCTATCATTGTACTTCATTCTTATCTTATGCCCTTCCTTCCTTCTGGAAATTCCCTCCCCCTAATATCCAACAGGCCACCACTCTCCCCATCCTCCAATCCTCCTAAAGATCACATTTCCAGGAAGCTTTCCCAGACTCTGAGCTTGTCTCTAGACTGTGAGCTCATCTATAATGATAATAATAATAATAATAATAATAATAAATCATGGTATTTGTTAAGTGCTTACTATGTGGCAGGCACTGTACTAAGCACTGGGGTGGATACAAGCAAATTGGGTTGGATACAGTCCCTATCCCAGGTGGGGCTCACAATCTCAATCCCTGTTTTATAGATGAGGTAACTGAGACACAGAGAAGTGAAAGTCATGCAGTAGACAAGTACCTGAGTGGGGATTAGAACCCATGACCTTATGATTTCCAGGCCCGTGCTCTATCCAGTATGCGCTAGACTGTGAGCTTGCTATGGGCAGGGAATGTGTCTGTTTATTGTTATATTGTATTCTCCCAAGTGCCTAGTACAGTGCATTGCACACAGTAAGCACTCAATAGATGAAATTGAAGGAATGAATGAGTGAATCTCATCACCCTTCAATCCACCTCCCCATCTTTAATGTCATCCTGAAATTCTGACTCCTCTAGGAGGTATTTCCTGATTAATGTCCACCACCAGATTTCAATCAATCAATCAATCAATCGTATTTATTGAGTACTTACTGTGTGCAGAGCACTGTACTAAGCGCTTGGGAAGTACAAGTTGGCAAAATATAGAGACAGTCCCTTCCCAACAGTGGGCTCACAGTCTAGAAGGGGGAGACTGAGAACAAAACCAAACATATTAACAAAATAAAATAAATACAATAGATATGTACAAGTAAAATAAATAAATACATAAATAGAGTAATAAATATGTACAAACATATATACATATATACAGGTGCTGTGGGGAAGGGAAGGAGGTAAGATGGGGGAGATGGAGAGGGGGACGAGGGGGAGAGGAAGGAGGGGGCTCAGTCTAGGAAGGCCTCCTGGAGGAGGTGAGCTCTCAGCAGGGCCTTGAAGGGAAGAAGAGAGCTAGCTTGGCGGATGGGCAGAGAGAGGGCATTCCAGGCCAGGGGGATGACGTGGGCTGGGGGTCGATGGCGGGACAGGCGAGAACGAAACACAGTGAGGAGATTAGCGGCAGAGGAGCGGAGGGTGCGGGCTGGGCTGTAGAAGGAGAGAAGGGAGGTGAGGTAGGAGGGGGGCGAGGGGATGGAGAGCCTTGAAGCCGAGGGTGAGGAGTTTCTGCCTGATGCACAGATTGGTAGCCACTGGAGATTTTTGAGGAGGGGAGTAACATGCCCAGAGCGTTTCTGGACAAAGGTAATCCGGGCAGCAGCATGAAGTATGGATTGAAGTGGGGAGAGACACGAGGATGGGAGGTCAGAGAGAAGGCTGATGCAGTAGTCCAGACGGGATAGGATGAGAGCTTGAACGAGCAGGGTAGCGGTTTGGATGGAGGGGAAAGGGCAGATCTTGGCAATGTTGCGGAGCTGAGACCAGCAGGTTTTGGTGACGGCTTGGATGTGAGGAGTGAATGAGAGAGCGGAGTCGAGGATGACACCAAATTGTGGGCTTGTGAGACAGGAAGGATGGTAGTGCCATCAACAGTGATGGGAAAGTCAGGGAGAGGGCAGGGTTTGGGAGGGAAGACAAGGAGTTCAGTCTTGGACATGTTGAGTTTTAGGTGGTGGGCAGACATCCAGATGGAGATGTCCTGAAGGCAGGAGGAGATGCAAGCCTGGAGGGAGGGGGAGAGAGCAGGGGCAGAGATGTAGATTTGGGTGTCATCAGCGTAGAGATGATAGTTGAAGCCATGGGCGCGAATGAGGTCACCAAAGGAGAGAGTGTAGATTGAGAACAGAAGGGGACCAAGCACTGAACCTTGGGGAACCCCCACAGTAAGGGGATGGGAGGGGGAGGAGGAGCCTGCAAAAGAGACTGAGAATGAAATTTCATATTCATATTATCCCAATAGCTACCTTAGCATAGATCCTCCTAAATGCTCCACTTATCAATCAATCAATCAATCGTATTTATTGAGCGCTTACTGTGTGCAGAGCACTGTACTAAGCGCTTAGGAAGTACAAGTTGGCAACATATAGAGACAGTCCCTACCCAACAGTGGGCTCACATTCTCAATTACTGCATTAACCTCCTCATTTATTTCATTCATTTGTTCAATGATTCATATTTTTATCTAACACTGAAAATAATGCATTTGCACTGATAGGATGCGAATCACAGATGAGGATGCTTATTACAGATCAATATAAGTAGTATGAAACTGTTGCCGACAACCACTTCCCATCACCAATATACAGGAATTTCTATAAGAGAACCCCGCCTCCCCCCAAAAGGAAAAAGAACCTGTTCATTGCTTTGTTTAATTGATAATTATAATAATAATATTTTTATTTATTAAGTGCTTACTATGAGCCAAACACTGTTGTAAGCGCTGGGGTAGATACAAGGTAATCAGGTTGTCTCAGGAGGGGCTCACAGTCTTCATCCCCATTTTACAGATGAGGTAAATGAGGCCCAGGAAAGTTAAGTGACTTGCCCAAGGTCACACAGCTGACAAGTGGAGGAGCCAGGATTAGACCCACAACTTCTGACTCCCAAGCCCGGGCTCTTTCCTCTGAGCCATGCTGCTTAATTACCAATTCAAGAACAAGATGACATCTCCAGAAGTCCACAACAATGCAATTCACTGGCTTGCCTTTATACTGATGCAGGGACCAGCCCTCAGAGCAAAGACCATCGTCCTCTGGACCCTTTTAATATCCTTCAACATTTCTTAGCCCTCCTCAGTTCTGCCCTGAAGGTGAGTATCCTCAGCACTTAGTACAGTGGCTGGCACATAGTAAGTGCTTAACCAATACCATAATGATGATAATAATAATGATAATAAGCTTCACCTCTGGTGTCAGTCTGGGTGGTCTGGTGGTGTTCCTGTGACATGTCCACATATCTCCGGGTGTTCCCTGGTTGGGATTCTGTGCAGTTCTAGACTGTAAGCTTGTTGTGGGCAGGAAATGTATCTGTTTATATAGTACTCTCCCACGAATTTAGTATGGTGCTTTGTGCGCAGTAAGTGCTTGATATATACAATTGATTGACAGTTCTTGCAAAAGGTCCACAGTTGGCTCAGCCACTATGACTTTCTTGGGCTAATATAGGACATTTTCCTACTTCTTCATTATTGCCAATATCAGTTGTTTTCCTGGTGGTGATGGGATTATCTATTATTTGTTGTAGGCATATTATTCTTTGTAATGATCTTGATCCCATCATCCTTTTGTATTCTTTTTACTATTTCACTTCTCCTGGTACCTCCCTTTTTGTGTTACTGCTAGGATCTGCCTGCACCATCCCATTTTCTTTCTCCTTCCAGTATTCCCCATCCATATATCTTGAGTACCCCAAGATTAGAATGCCCCAACATCAGCCGCAGGACCCCTCAACCTCAATGTCTAGTTTCTGTAAGAGAAGCCCCTTTAATGACTTAAATATTGAACGATTTTTTTTGTTAAATATATGTAACACTGGATGTCTCAGCCCTTGTATTTATGGTCTCCAATTGCATACAATGTGATGAGTAAAGGATACTTACCTCATGGGCTGTGCCTATTTTAAAATAGAAGCAGGAAAGCTACAGAGATTAGGAAAAAAATGAAGGGAAAAGGCAAATGGAGCCTATCTGAAAGAAAGAAGAAAGAGAAAATTTTTCTATCTCGAGAACAGCTTTTCTTGAAATAGATCTGATTGAGTCTCCAAAGGAAACAGCATTCCCATAATCCTTTAAGAGTCTGTTGTCTGCATTAGCTTCTCTGAGCACAGGGGAATGGCATAGGAGGCGAGCATATCCCATGTAAATGAATAATAATAATGATAATGATGGCATTTGCTAAGCACTTACTATGTGCAGAGCATTGTTCTAAGCGCTGGGGTAGATACAATGTCAGCAGCTGCATGGGGCTCACAGTCTTAATCCCCATTTTGCAGATGAGGTAACTGAGGCACAGAGAAGTCAAGTGACTTGCGCAAAGTCATACTGCTGATCAGTGGTGGAACCAGGATCAATCAATCAATCAATTGTATTTATTGAGTGCTTACTGTGTGCAGAGCACTGTACTAAGCGCTTGGGAAGTACAAGTTGGCAACATGTAGAGACAGTCCCTACCCAACAGAGGGCTCACAGTCTAAAAGGGGGAGACAGAGAACAAAACCAAACATACTAACAAAATAAAATAAATAGAATAATAATAATAATAATGTTGGCATTTGTTAAGCACTTACTATGTGCAAAGCACTGTTCTAAGCGCTGGGGGGATACAAAGTGATCAGGTTGTCCCATGTGGGGTTCACAGTCTTAATCCCCATTTTACAGATGAGGTAACTGAGGCTCAGAGAAGTTAAGTGACTTGCCCAAGGTCACACAGCAGACATGTGGCGGAGCCGGGATTCGAACCCATGACCTCTGATTCCAGAGCCTGGGCTCTTTCCACTGAGTCACGCTGCTTGTAAAATAAATAAATAAATAGAGTAATAAATATGTACAAACATATATACATATATACAGGTGCTGTGGGGAAGGGAAGGAGGTAATATGGGGAGGATGGAGAGGGGGACGAGGGGGAGAGGAAGGAAGGGGCTCAGTCTGGGAAGGCCTCCGGGAGGAGGTGAGCTCTCAGTAGGGCCTTGAAGGGAGGAAGAGAGCTAGCTTGGCGGATGGGCAGAGGGAGGGCATTCCAGGCCCTGGGGATGACGTGGGCTGGGGGTCGATGGCGGGACAGGAGAGAACAGGGATTAGAACCCACGACCTCTGACTCCCAAGCCCATGATCTTTCCACTAAGCCATGCTGCTTCCCTACAGCCATGGTACTTCTCTGTAGCCACACTGCAACTGGCATAGTGGATAGAGCAAGGGCCTGGGTGTCAGAAGGTCATGAGTTTTGTTTTGTTGTCTGTCTCCCCCTTCTAGACTGTGAGCCCATTGTTGGGTAGGGACGGTCTCTATACGTTGCCGACTTGTACTTCCCAAGCGCTTAGTACAGTGCTCTGCACACAGTAAGCGCTCAATAAATATGATTGAATGAATGAATGAATGAGTTCTAATTCCAGCTCTGCCACTTGTCTGCCGCTTGAACTTGGGCAAGCCACATCACTTCTCTATACCTCAGTTACCTCATCTGTAAAATGGGGATTGAGACAGTGAGCCCCACGTGGGAACAGGGACTGTGTCCAACCCGATTTGCTTGTATCCACCCCAGTGCTTAATACAGTGCCTGGCACACAGTAAGCACTTGAAGAATACCATTATCATTATTGTTATTATAACTACATAGTATAGTATGCTCCTGGTTTGAAGTCTGCCCCCATTGGCAAGGAGCATTTCGCCTCCCAGTGAACATTAATCAGTTCATTCATTCAGTTGTATTTATTGAGTGCTTATTGCGTGCAGAGCACTGTACTAAGCACTAGAGAGGTACAAGTCGGAAACATATAGAGATTGTCCCTATACCCAACAACAGGCTCACAGTTTAGCAGTTATGCCACGAGGCTGAAAACATGGGCCTCATAAATTATAAACAGATTGCATCTCTAGACAAGCAAGAAAAAAATGGATTATGTATAGCTGTGAGCCGCTAGAGCACACAAACATAACTCGATAGAGTTGACGGTGAGATAGCTTCAGACTTATTTTCTTTAAATGCAGAGAGGCTTTTATGCAGTTTGGAAACCTTCTTTCCCCCCCCTATTTAAAACCTTGCACTGTCAGCAAATACCAGTTACAAGGCAGGTGCCTGAAGAATAGCAAAGAGTGAATGAAGAATGAAGAATAATGTCACTTGGGCAGCATTAAACCCTCAAGTTATTTTAGAATTTACGAAGAACAGTAGTCACACTGGTTAAGTTCTCAACAAGAGATCTAGCAGTTTGCAAGCATAATTTAGTTTTTCTCTAGCATAAAAGGGTAAAAGCATGCCAGCAGATTTTAATTTTTAAAGTTTTGAGCAGTGAATTAAGTACAATTTAATTCGGCCTGAGGGGCATCTTTGAAATAATTGAAAGTGAAATTTGTGACTGAGAATTGTGGTCTTGTGTACTCCACTACTGGTGTTGATAAAGGAATGATCCATGTATCCCAGTAGCAACAGTTGTAATGATATTGAAAAGCAGTGTGGCCTAGTGGGAAGGGCACAGGACTGGGACTCAGAGGACTTGGGTTCTAATCCTGGCTCTGCTGCTTGCCTGATGTGTGATCTTGGGTAAGGCACATAATAATAATAATAATAATAATAATAATAATAATTGCTAAGTGCTTACTATGTGCCAAGCACTGTTCTAAGTGCTGGGGTAGATACAAGGTAATCAGGTTGTCCCACGTGGGGCTCACAGTCTTAATCCCCATTTTTACAGATGAGGTAACTGAGGAACAGAGAAGTTAAGTGACTTGCCCAGAGTGCCTTAGCTCCCTCATCTACAAAATGGGAATTCAATGCCTGTTCCCCCTCCTACTTAATAATAATAATAATAATGGCATTTATTAAGTGCTTACTATGTGCAAAGCACTCTTTAAGTGCTGGGGAGGTTACAAGGTGATCAGGTTGTCCCATGGGGGGCTCTCAGTCTTAATCCCCATTTTACAGATGAGGTAACTGAGGCACAGAGAGGTGAAATGACTTACCCAAAGTCACACAGCTGACAATTGGTGGAGCCAAGATTTGAACCCATGACCTCTGACTCCAAAGCCCATGTCCTTTCCTCTGAGCCACGTTGATTCTGGTTCCATCTGGGACCTGATTTGTTTTGTTGTCTGTCTCCCTCGTCTTGACTGTTAGTCCATTATTGGGTTATTTCATTTCATAAGTATTCAATAAATACAATTTATTGATTGTTTGATCGATGATTCTTATTACAAGGTATGAAGTACACACTAGCTCTGGGGAGAGATACGAGGACAATGAATGCAGACCCTTTCCAATAGAGGCAGACAAACAGAGATAGTTGCCCTCCTGGTCTATAAAATTGCTCCAAGGCTGTAAAGAATCTAGAAAAGACACAAGGGTGATACCAGCCAGATGAAGAGAAGGATTGAGGCAGTTAATTAGCTATTTCCAGCTTTGGTGAATAGCCAAGAATTTTTTTATTTATTTTTCGCTTGAATTGTCTATTGGCCTCAACTCACCCCTTTCTCTTTCACCCGTGCAGATCAAGTCTGCGAAGCTTTAGTTCACTGCATAAGGGAACTCACCCTCTCTCCTACAAAACTTATGCTTAGGAGAGATTGGAAGAAGTTCCCAGAAGAAAAAAAAATAAAAATGGGTTTATCTCAAGGGCAGAGAGAGATAACTCTGAACTCAGAGATAAGCATAGGCACTTTTGGAACTGCTGAAGAAAAGTGTTGTAATTGTTTTCAACTTTATAAATGTGGTAGGAACCACAACGGAGGTATTTCAAAGCACGGTAGGAGAGATGGCCAATATGGCAGACGGTGAGGAGAGACAATGAGAATGCTGGGAGCCCTGAAAGAAGATGAAGGGGAGGGTGATTAGAAAGTGTCCTGCCCAGCTCCTCAGAATAGAGGTCCTTTCAGGGAGTGAGTCACATGTGGAACAGGGTCTGTTTCCGACCTGATTTTATTGTACCTACTCCAGAGCTTAGTGTAGTGCTTTGCTTAACCCAATAATTATTATAGGAAAGGTTATTATCACCTGCATCTGTGCTCACCATCATAATTGAGTACCCACAGAGTCTCCTCTCAGGATGGCACCTGGAGAGTTTCCAATACTCTACCAATCTCGCCAGTGGGAGGGAGAATCAGAGGGATACTCATTCCATTCTTAGCTTGGGCAGTAGCTAGAGAGTGGAAGGCAATCTGCTACAATTAAAAACTCACCCGTGCTGGGCAGCAGCACCATGGGAGAGAGTTGAGGGTGGAGACTCAGGTTTACTCTGTGGAAGAAGGCAGTGATAAACAACTTCCACATTTTTACCAAGAAAACTCTGTGGATAAACTACCAGAGTGATTACAGATGGCAGTGAGGCATTTTGGAAGAGATGATAATAATAATGATGGCATTTGTTAAGTGCTTACCACGTGTAAAACACTGTTCTAAGTGCTGGGGGGATATAAGGTGATCAGGTTGTCCCATGAGGGGCTCACAGTCTTAATCCCCATTTTACAGATGAGGTAACTGAGGCACAGAGAAGTTAAGTGACTTGCCCAAGTCACACAGCTGACAATTGGCAGAGCCGGCATTCGAATGCATGATCTCTGACTCCAAAGCCCAGGCTCTTTCCACTGAGCCATGCCGCTTGTGTCCATGGAGTCGCTCTGGGTCGGAGATGACTCGACAGCATAAAAGAAGACCCACAGGGTGTCCAACAATATATAAGGTGTTAAAAAAAGAAGTATTATTTGTACAAAGCAAATACTATTTTACCAAGCAAGCGTGGAGCACAAGGAATCCATTCTCTAACTTCCCGGAAAGAGGTGCCAGCAGATTAGTGAGGGGTTTGAATAGATTCATGGGGCAAACACTCTATGTTGAGTAACTGGAGGGTGAGTCAGGGACAGAAAGCAGTGAACCAGGTGGGGTTGCAAGTTCTTTATCATTTAGGTGGGTATCAGGAAGGGTAACTATCACACACTTTCTGCTAAGTGTCCTGCTGACCTTCGTTAGAGTAAGAGTCTTGGGCTGGATGGACAATTAGTGTGACCCAATAACGAAGGTCTCACATTTTTATGTCATGTTAAGAAGTTGCAGGAGGGACCAGTGGGCCAGCAATGTGTCTGTTTATCGTTGTATTATACTCTCCCAAGTGCTTAGTACAGTGCTCTGTTCACAGTAAGTGCTCAATAAATATGATGGACTGACTAATAATAGTGGGATTTGTTAAGCACAGGGGTAGGAACAAGATAATCAGGTCAGACACAGGCCCTGTCCTACTGGGGACTGTGGGATCATTGCATTTATCAGTCAATCAATTGTATTTATCAAACACTTCCTGTATTTGAAATGAAAGAATAAAAAAGGAGGGATTGCATAGGAACACATCTCAGTTCAAATATGAATAGGCTCGACAGAATGAAATTTCAAAAGGGGTAAACTTGCTGAAGAGCAAAAAGAAAAACCTTTGCTAAAATTGGAGGCTTTACGAGCCAATAGTCCACATGGTTTCTCATGGGCCGTGGCAGTGACTCTAGGTGTGCTCCTGTCCAAAGGGGTACCCAAAGCAATGTAATTAATTTCTTAATATAGCTGTGAAGGATTCTGCAGCCAATGACCTCCTAAAATGTAAACTGAGGATAAAGGAAAATCAGCAAGGCATCATGCCCTGTGCTCCAGAACCTTACTGGAAGCAACATGGAAAAACTCAGCAGATTCCAGAATCGTGAGCAGAAAACAGCATGGACTTTTCTAAACAGTCTGTGCCAGGAAAAATGAGCGGCTTCTTGGACAGGATGCTGAAGGTTGGGAGAGACGGGGAAGCCAAAATGTATCTTGCCTTTCCCAAACCTTGATGAGGTACTTTGGAAACTCACAGACTAATTCCAGGAGCTTTGCTAGGAGAGCTCAATTGAATCAGTCAGTCAATCGATACTATTTATTGAGTCCTTACTATGTGCAGAGCACTATACTCAGAGTTTAGGAGACTACAATGCAAAAGAAAAGCAGACACGTTCCCTGCTCATAACAAGCTTACAGTCTAGATCAGGGAGACAGACATTAATATGATTAAATCAGTCATTTATAATGTACAATTTAAAGATATGAACATAAGTGCTGTGAGGTTGGGGGTGAATATCAAATGTCCAAAGGTCACAGAATCAAGTGCATAGATGATGCAGAAGGGAGGGAGAGGTGGGGAAAGGAGTGTTTATTTGAGGAAGGACTCTTGGTGATGTGACCTTAATAATGTTTTGAAGGTGTGGAGGGTGGTGGTCCTACGTATGAGGAAGTGGGGTAGTGCCAGGTTAGGAGGGAGGATGTGGGAAAGAGATCAGTGGTGAGATAGATGAGATCTGCATGGCTCAGTGGAAAGAGCATGGGCTTTGGAGTCAGAGGTCATGGGTTCAAATCCCGTCTTTGCCAATTGTTCAGCTGTGTGATTTTGGGCAAGTCACTTCACTTCTCTGTGCCTCAGTTCCCTCATCTGTAAAATGGTGATGAAGACTGTAAGTCCCCCGTGGGACAACCTGATCACCTTGTATCCCTCCAGTGCTTAGAACAGTGCTTTGCACATAGTAAGAGCTTAATAAATGCCATCATTGTTATTATTATTATTATCCGGGCATAGTGAGCAAGGTGGTACTAGAGAAGCAGAGTAGGTGGGCTGAGCTATAGTAGGAAATTGGTGAGGGGAAGTAGGTGGGGGCAAGTGAGTGGGTGCTTTAAAGCCGACGGTGAGAAGTTTTTGTTTGATGCCCTGGTGGATAGGCAACCACTGGAGGTACTTAAGGAGTGGGACTGAATATTTTTGTTGACAAACGATACGTGCAGCAGAAGGAACCCTCTAAACTGTAAGTGAACCCTCTGGACTGTAAGCTCGTTTTGTGTAGAGAATGTGTCTGTTTAGTCTTATACCAAGTACTCTCTCCCAAGCACTGAGTACAGTGCTTTACATGCACTGTCTATGGTGTGACCTTGGGTAATTCACTTCACTTCTCTGTGCCTCAGGTCCCGCAAATTTAAAATGGGGATTAAGACTCTGTGTCCAACTGGTATCTACCCCAGTGCTTAGTACAGTGCTTGGCACATAGTAAGTGCTTAACAAGCACTGTTATTATTATTGTCATTGTCTGCTGAGTGACCTTGGGCAAGCTACTTCACTTCTCTGTGTTTCATTTCCCACATCTGTAAAATGGAGACTAGAACTGTGAGCCCCATGTGGGACATGGACTGTGTCCAGACCAATTGCCTTGTATTTATTACAGTGCCTGGCACATAGTAAGCACTTAACAAATGCCACAATTATTATTATTATTATTATTATTATTATTATTATTATTATTCAAAGAACCCATTAGCACCATCTGGTTGCTCACCTCTCACAGCAACAAGTTGGAGAAATAGGAAGGAGCTAACTCCTCATGAAGCAGCCTTACAGAACTGTAAATTACAGTCTTAAATTATTTATATATAGTGGGAGCAGGAGAAAGAACAAAGGTATGATAGAAAATTGCACAGATGTGTCAGGATGAAATGGCTAAATAAATGATTGATTGTACAACTGAGTGTACTTATATGCTTATATGTGTAGGATGGATATCAATGTGCAAGTTTAAGCTTCTGCTTGTCTCCCTCATTTGATGATAAATTCCCAAAGGAACCACATTTTTTCTTTTTTTGTATGTATTCAGTTGGACAAAATGGAAAAAGTAATGCCTAAGGTGAGACTTATCCAACAGAGTCTGACCCTTAGGCTCCCAACCCTAAAGACATATTGAGGCTCTCAGCATTTCACAACCAACAGCTGGTATCAAGGCTTGCCACCAACTGAATCCCTCTTTCCTCCTAGCTCTCATCTACCTCTGCATGCCAGATCATACCCTTCCTGCCTCTCAAGCAGACTTCAATCTGTTCCTCTCTCTCAACTCCTCCCATTTCTGGCCTTTTCTCTGTTATAGCACTCCCTACCCCTTCTCCAATCCACCAGACTACTTCCTGCTCCTCCTACTTCAAAGCCCTCTTAAAAAGCCACCCCCTTTGAGAAGCCTTCCCCAGCTCTCTAATCAGATCACCCCAGTTCCACCAGCTATTTTGGTTATTGATTTTGGTTTTGTACTCTCCCAGGTACTTAGTACAGTGCTGTCAAGGCAATAAGTACTCAATAAATACCATTGATTGATTTGCATTTGGATTTGCACCCATTGTTCACCCCATCTTTAGCCCCACAGCACTTACATATATATCAGACATTATTTATTTAAATTAAGGTCTATCTCCCCTTCTAGCTTATAAGCTCATTGTGAACAGGCAACATGTCTACCAATTCTTATTTTGTACTCACCCAAGTTCTTAATGTCGTGCTCTGCACAAAGTAAGTGTTCAGTAAATATAGCTGATTGATTATTAATTGTCTTTTCACTTGTGCTCATTATGAAGATAATAATAATAGAGTTAATAATAGTTGAGTACTTTCTGGGGTAGATACAATACAATCAGGTTGTACACAGTCCCTGGAGGGCTCATAGTCTAAGCAGGAGGGAGTAGGATTTAATCCCCGTTTTACAAATCAAGTGACTGAGACTTAGAGAATTTAAGTGAATTGTTCAAGCAGATAAGTGCTGGATCTGGGATTAGAATCCAGATTCCCTGATTCCCAGGGCCGAGCTCTTTCCCTAGGTCACGTTGCTTCTCTGTATATACTCTATCTACTCTCATGATCTTTTACCTATTGAATTTTAATCATAGAATCAGCAAGCATAGTTATTGAGAAACTACTAGGCTAAGCACTTGTAAGACTACACCAGAATTAGAAGACATGATCCTCACTGGGTAGGACTATGTAATCTAATGGGGGAGACAACCTGCCTTAAATTATTGATATATAGTGGGAGCAGGAGAAAGAACAAGGATACGATAGAAAATTGCATAGATGTGTCAGGATGAAATGGCTAAATAAATGATTGATTGTACAATTGAGTATACTTATATGCTTATATGTGTAGAATGGATATCAATGTGCAAGTTTAAGTTTCTGCTTGTCTCCCTCATTTGATCATAAATTCCCAAAGGAACCACATTTTTTTCTTTTTTTGTATGTCCCAACTGTCTAGAACAGTGCTCAGCACACCACAGAAGCTACATAATTTATTTTATTTTATTAATGCCATTGGTTAACCATTTATTATGTGTAAGGCACTGCTTTCAGCCCTGGGGTAAATACAAGTTAATAAGGCTGGATACAGTGTCACATTTTAATGATGATAATAATAACTGTTATATCTATTTTGTCTTTAAAGCATTTCTAGCCTGAAGATGTAATCAGTCTGCCCTAGTGGAAAGAACAGAGGTCTGGGAATCAGAGAACCTGAGTTCTAATCCTGACTCCACACTTTCCTACTGTGAGACCTTGGGTAAGTCCCTTAACTTCTCTGAGTTTCAGTCTTCTCATCTGTAAAGTGGTGAATCAGTACCCATTCTTCCTCCCCCTGTGAGCCCCATGTGAGACGGGGACTTTGTCCTCCCTGCTTAACTAGAATCTACTGCAGTCCTTTGCATAGTGTTTGACACCTAGTAAGTGCTTTTAAAATACCACAATCATTAATATTACAGTGACCTAGTGATCAGCTAGGATGGCTGAGGCATAAAGAAGTTCATCTCTTCAGACATTACTCCCAGAACCCTTCAGCCTCCCTTTGCAGAATGTAGGGAATTGTCTTGTATAAAATAATCTCCATAGCAAGAAAGGTAAATGTGTTAGGAAGATTGATTTGGGATGAGATAGAGAGGGAATATGTTGCAAAAAGACATAAAATGGGGATCTTGGTTGCCAGATAATATGAGATGCTGGCCCATTGAGAGGAATATTGGAAATGGCTCTGCGCATCAATGCGGGTGGAGAGATTGACACATCAGCACAGCTGTTCCTTCCTTCACACAGCTTCCATTTTATTCACACACTGGCGTAAATGGAACATAGCGCCTTACGGTTCCCGGGAGATATTTGGAAGATGCTTCCCTCTCTTAAAATAAAGCTAACTTGAAGATGAAAGTCATGTCTACATCCAAGCCCATATTTTCTCTGGAAAAAAAAGGCTTTCTTCTCTTCCAGAAAATTGAAACAAGTTTTCAGCTAAATTGCAATCACTTTTCAAAAATAATATATTGTCTTCCTCTCTGTATCTGGGCTGCATATTTATTGCTGGCATTTCTGTATAAAATTAATGCTATTAAGCTAAGCAGGGGCTGTTCTGACTAGAAGAAAGCAGACATTTAAAAATGGTAGCAACATTAAAAATGTAGCTTTTTCAAGGCACGGGGAAAGAAAGGGTGAAGAAGACAGAGCCACTGGGCTCTTAAGAAAGCTTTTAGGTGACATTTACAGAACATGAAAGAGGAGGGACTGACCAAAATTTTCTGTTTTCAGGGGTAGGCCACTTGAAGGGAGAGGGAGAAAGGCAGGGAGAAACCCACAGCCCATCAGTCACTGGCTAGCTGCCTTGGAGAAGACAAACAATGCACCGTTCAGAAACTATTAGCTTTTCAGGCTCCTGCCATGGATAGTGAACAGAATCTAAGGCCAATTTAGAAAAAGGAAAGCAGCGTGGCCTAGTGGAAAGTGTGAGTCAGAGGCCCTGGGTTCTAATCCCAGCTCTGCCAATTGCTTGCTTTGTGACCTTGGGCAAGTTACTTAACTTCAATCAATCGCATTTATTGAGCACTTATCGAGTGCAAAGCAATAAACTAAGCGCTTGGGAGAGTATAATAGAGCAATAAATGGACACATGCCCTGCCCACAATGAACTTACATTTCTGTGCCTCAATTTGCCTGTTCTCCCTCCTACTTAGACTGCGAGCCCAATTTGGGACAAGGGATGTGTTCTCCCTGATGATCTTGAATCTACCCCAGTACTTAGAACAGTGTTTGATGCATAGTAAGAGCTTAACAAGCACCATAAAACAACCCCCCAAACACAAACAAAGCACAAGCAGAGCAGGGAAGGAAGACAAGGAGGACTTCATTTCTTTTTCTCTTTTCTTTGTTCTCAGCCAGGCCATTCCGAGAAGGTAGAATTATCCGGTGTGGTTGATTCTGGAATAGGGGGACAGGAGACTCACATCCCTGGAAAAGCCTCCCATAAAGAAATAACCTTATGCAATATAGCCTCACTGTGCCTCCTCTCCTGAGACAACCAGGGGTCTGGGATGGACAGAGAATGTTCCGTTATCAAGACTCACTTAGAAACTGTAACAAAACATGCTGAACACTTGTAGGCATTTGGTGGAAAAGGAATTTGATAACTGGAGGGGGCTGTAGGGTCAAGGGAGGGATTTTTTTAGGATGGGGGAGATTTGGGCATGTTTCAAGGCAGTGGGGAAGAAGCTGTTGGAGAGTGAGCTGTTGAAGATGGTAATTAAGGGGGGAAGGAGGCCAAGCTAGGAATGGAATAGGTAGGCCTTTGCTTGACTCTCCCTCCTGTAGTAGAGACTTGTAGAGTACTGGAAACTCTCCAGGTGTGACCCTGAGAAGTTACTTAACAAATACCATCATTATTATCAAGTACCATTTAAATCCTGAATCACATCTCCCTATGTTGTACCTCAGAGGCAGGGTTCATTTGTTATGGAAACACAGCCCTCCTAGTTTTCCTGCAGTTGATCTGGGTCCCTGACAAGCTAAGGGATTCTGGAAGATACAGATTTTAAATTAGGTTGCTATTTCATTTTACATGCAGGTTAAAGACATACATTTTAGCAAACATATTCTCTCCCCATTCAAAGCCTTATTAAAATCACATCTCTGCCAAGAAGACTTCACCTGCTAAGCCCTCATTTCCTTTACTCCCTCTCTTGCATTACCTGTGTATTCAGATCTGTACCCTTTAAGCACTGGATATTCATTAGTTCAATCGTATTTATTGAGCACTTACTGTGTGCAGAGCACTGTACTAAGCACTTGGGAAGTATAAGTTGGCAACAAATAGAGACGGTCCCTACCCAACAACAGGCTCACAGTCTAGAAGGGGCTCACAGTCCCCACCCTTAGCCTCACACCACTTCTGTGCACATCTGCAATTTATTTTAATGCTTGACTCTTCTTCTATACTATAAACTCCTTGTGGGCAGGGGACATGTCTACCAAATTTGTTGTACTTTTCTAAGTGCTTAGTATAGTATTCTGCACATGGGAAGTGCCCAATAAATACCCAACCATTGATTATAGTGGACTAGACTGTAAGGATAGCTACATAAGTGCTGTGGGGCTGAGGTATCGAAAATGAAACAGCTGATGTGATGTGCTTGAAAATGAAATCTTTCTGGGCCTTGTTAGCATGTTGATAAGTCTCAGAGGGGTCCCCCCCAATAATAATGACATTTATTAAGTGCTTACTATGTGCAAAGCACTGTTCTAAGCGCTGGGGAGGTTACAAGGTGATCAGGTTGTCCCACGGGGGGCTCACAGTCTTAATCCCCATTTTACAGATGAGGTAACAGAGGCACAGAGAAGTTAAGTGACTTGCCCAAAGTCATATAGCTGACAATTGCCAGAGCCGGGATTTGAACCCTTGACCTCTAACTCCAAAGCCCTTTCTCTTTCCATTGAGCCACGCTGCTTCTCCAATCAGACTGATGAGATAAAAGTAGCCCCAAAATTTCTTATATCCCCTCAGGATATGTCATACTCAACAGTGGGAGGTTGCCCTGTGTGGACTGCACTGTTCCAGGCACTTGGGAGAATACAGTAGAACACAGTTGTTAGACAGGTTCTCTGCCCACAATGAGCTTACATTCTAGAGAAGCAGTGTGGTTCAATGGAAAGAGCACGGGCTTGGGACTCAGAGGTCATGGGGTCTACTCCTGGCTCTGCCAATTGTCAGCTGAGTGACCAAGGGCAAGTCATGTCACTTCTCTTTGTCTCAGTTCCCTCATCTGTACAATGGGGATTAAGACTGTGAGCCCCACGTGGGACAATCTGATCACCTTGTATCCTCCCCAGCGCTTAGAACAGTGCTTTGCACATAGTAAGCACTTAACAAATACCATCATTACTATTATTAGAGGATAAGGTCCATAAAAATCCTGTGCTAAATAATGTGTTAATCAGTGCTGTTAACAGTCAAGATTCTGAGTTACTGTATAAGCATGCAAGGACACCATCTTCTTCTTCTTATTTCTGTCTGTTTTCTTGAAGCTGCCGTATTTTACAGGAATACCATTAACATTTTCACCTTTCACACTTCAAGATAAAGATAACCATCACAATGAAATTGTCACATGCAAATCCACAACCTTCAATCAAGAAGGGCCAATCAAAGGAAAAAATTCTTGCCTGCAGGAGAAAGTAAAGTACTAAAATTTTCCTAACCCCTAATTTGTATGTGATATGAAGCCAGTAGTGAGATCAGCAGAGAGAGCCCATGATTCTTTCCTGAAAACTCTCTGTGCTCTATCTAGTTTATCCTCTAGACTGTTAACTAATAATGGGCAGATAATGTGTCTTCCAACTCTGTTGCATTGTACCCTCCCAAGAGCTTAGTATAGTAATAATAATAATAATGGCATTTATTAAGCGCTTAATATGTGCAAAGCACTGTTCTAAGCAGTAGGGAGGTTACAAGGTGATTAGGTTACCCCACAGGGGGCTCACAGTCTTAATCCCCATTTTACAGATGAGGTAACTGAGGCCCTCAGCCAAGTGACTTGCCCAAAGTTAAACAGCTGACAATTGGCAGAGACATGATTTGAACCCATGACCTCTGACTCCAAAGCCTGGGCTCTTTCCACTGAGCCACGCTGCTACTCTACTTTGCACACAGTAAGCACTCAATAATGATGTCTGACTTCATCAATCTGGAATTTAACCATTTTACAGTAATCATTTTGCCTGTGATAATGAAAGAATAGTGTTTGCTTTCCGTGACTGTTAAAGTAGTTCTGTAAACAAATGTTCGACTTTCTTTAAACCTTTTCTCCAACCCACATCTAAAAATCTGAGGTTTAGAATGACAAGCAGTTATAAGTGTGAAGATTTCCAACTCACCCTAGAATTCATTTACTCTCATGGGATTATTAATCAGCTATGCCACAAAATGTATCAAATGAATATGTACAGCATAGTGAGCTTATCCCCCTGACCACCATGGTTCAATTCTAAAAAAATCATAATTGTGACATTGTTAAACACTTTTTAGGTGGCAAGCACTGTACTAGTAAACACTGGATAATCAGACCAGAAAGAGAGAGAAAGAGTCAGAGGGAGACAGAGCGGTTTAAACCGAGAATACTGAAGACATAAAGGTGGGAATAACCGTTTTAGCTCACTGGACTGTGAAGAGAAAGAATGGACATGTACAAGAAGATTCAGTAAGAAGAGACCCTCTCCTCCCACAATGGATTGTCAGCTCCCTGAGGATAGGGACCTTGTTTCTTATACATTTGCACTATGCACTTACTATGGGCTTAACAAATTGCAGTCATTCAGTTGACTGACATGATGGAATTCTCCCTCCTTGGGGAGAGCAGGACTCATTCTGGGAGAAGGGAAAGAGAAAGATATTGAATTTGGGAAGTAGGATAGCATGTGGAGGGAGAATGGGGAGTGTAGTAGTTGAAGTATCAATCTATCAATCAATGGTATTTAATAATAATCAACAATGATTGTCGTATTTGTTAGGTGCTTACTATGTGCCAGGCACTGTATAAGTCCTGGGGTGGATACAAGGAAATCGGGTTGGACACAGTTCCTGTCCCATAGGGGGCTCACTTCTTAATCCCCATTTTACAGATGAGGTAACTGAGGCCCAGAGATGTGACGTGACTTGCCCAAGTCACACAGCAGACAAGTGACAGAGCCAGGATTAGAACTCCTGACCTTCTGATTCCCAGGCCTGTGCTCTAACCACTACACCATGTCATTGAGTGCTAGCTGTGCAGAGCCAAGTACTAAGTGTACGGGAAAGCACAAAATGATAAACACAAATCCTGCCCCCAAGGAGCTCACAGTCTACTGAAAGAGACAGACAATAAAATAAATTATTGGATACGTACATGAATGTATGGAACTGGGAGTGGGGTATGTGGAGTGAGGATTATAAATTCTTAAAGAGTACATACCCAAGAGCATAAACTAAAACAGAGAATGAATAGGGTAGAGAAAAGAGACATTAGTTGGGGAAGGCCTCTTGGAGGAGATGTGATTTTAGTAGGCCATAATTTATTTATTTATATCAATATCTGTCTCCCCCTCTGGATTATAATCTCATTGTGGGCAGGGAATATGTGTGTTATATTGTTGTGTTGTACTCTCCGAAGTGCTTATTACATTGGCCTGCACACAGTAAGGGCTCAATAAAAATGATTGGTTGACTGATTGATTGGGAAGGAAAGAGTAATAGTGGTAGTTTTTATGGTACTTACTGAGCAGTGCATGGAACTAAGCACCCCAGGACCCCTTTTCTGACCCAGACAAGGTGGCTCTGCCCTCAACTTGCTTATGGTCTAGAGGGCAGGGAATGATCAGAAGAGATTGAGAAGAAATGACCAGAAAAGTAGAAGAAAAAACAAGAGATAATAGTGTCAGAGAATCAATGAATCAGCCAATCAATTGTATTTATTCACCGTTTACAGTGTGCAGAGCACTGCACTAAAAGCTTGGAGTGCACAATAAAGAAGAATTGATAGATATGTTTCCTGTTCACAATGAGCTTAGTACTAGTACTTGTTTTTATGGTACTTACTGAGCAGTGCATGGAACTAAGCACCCCAGGACCCCTTTTCTGACCCAGACAAGGTGGCTCTGCCCTCAACTTGCTTATGGTCTAGAGGGCAGGGAATGATCATAAGAGATTGAGAAGAAATGGCCAGAAAAGTAGAAGAAAAAACAAGAGATACTAGTGTCAGAGAATCAATGAATCAGCCAATCAATGGTATTTATTCAGCGTTTACTGTGTGCAGAGAGCACTGCACTAGAAGCTTGGGAGAGCACAATAAAGAAGAATTGATAGATATATTTCCTGTTCACAATGAGCTTACAGTCTACAGGGAGGTTAGAGAAGGCAATAAGAGAGTGATTCAGAGAGAAGTAAGTAGTCCACAGCACTGGTAGAGGCAGTGGAGATGTCAAGGAGAATTAGGAGAGACTAGAGTTTATTAAAATTAAGAAGGAAAAGACATGGTGGTCACTTCCAGTAGCACCACACTTAAGGAGAGCACACACCCTACACACAACCTTATCTACCTTCCTCCATCCCCCCAATTATAATCAGGTTTTTGTTAAGCACTTATTACGTGCCAATCACTGTACTAAGCACTGGGACAGATTCAAGATAATCAGGTTGGGCACTAGTCCCTGTCCTACAAGGGGTTTATAATCTAAGAGTGAGAACTGGTATTGGTGAAGAATTGGAGACACAGAGAAATTAAGTAACTAGCACAAAGTCACAAAGCAGACCAGTGGATGAGCTGGGATTAGTAGCAGCATAAGTAGAGAAGCAGCATGGCTTAGTGGAAAGAGTCCGGGCTTTGGAGTCAGAGGTCATGGGTTCAACTCCCAGCTCCATCACTTGTCAGCTGTGTGACTTTGGGCAAGTCACTTAACTTCTCTGGGCCTCAGTTCCCTCATCAATAAAATAGGTTTTAAGACTGTGAGCTCCCCATGGGACAACCTCATCACCTCCCCAGCACTTAGAACAGTGCTTTGCACATAGTAAGCGCTTAATAAATGCTATCATTATTATTATTGTTATTAGTACACAAGTCCTCTTTTTCCCAGGCCTGGGTTCTTTCCATTAGGCCAAAATGATTCTCAATAAACTCATCATCTTTTAAACTACCTTCTGGATTCTACCTGCTGGCACTGAAAACAGAATTCTTAAGGATTTTTTTAAGACCCTGTGCATTTTTTTCTCCTCAACCTTTCCTTTCCCCAGCCCCCGCTTCCAAGCACCATGGAAACCACACTATCCGCTTCCCAAACTGAAATGGCAGCTGCAGATCCAGGCAGAGTGAGAAGTCTTAAATTACATTTCATCTTAGCCCATAAGCCCACTTTCAAAGGTGTTTTTTTTTCCTTCCTCACCTTCTGCAGAAGCAGGATTCACCTGACGTCCTTGGGCACGTTGTTTATGGAATGGAATGGCATTTGGGTCCCCAAATCTCTGTGTGGGATGATTAATAATTGTCATTAGGTGGGAAACAAAACATTTTTTCAAGTTTCAAATGCAAGGAGAGAGGAATTTCCTTACAAAGTCTTCCCAAATCTCCAGATATGGAGCTGCAGTTTCACCTTAAGGTTGTCGATCAGCTCTTTTCAAGTGCCCTCTCTGGAGGTTCTGAGTCCTCCGAGGGCTTAGTGAGGCAGATGGTATTTTGGTTGCCATTGTTTAGGTAACTGCTATTGCCATTCGCCAATAGAGCAAGGGCCTGTGCATCAGAAGGACCTGGCTGCTAATCCCGGCACTGCCACTTGTCTTCTTTGTGACCTTAGCAAGTCGCTTCATTTCTTTGTGCCTCAGTTCCCTCCTCTCACTTTTCTCCTGCTCCCCTCCTCTCTTCTCTCCTTGTCTCACTTTTCTCCCCCTTCTCCTTTCACTTTTCTCCTTCTCTCCTTCTCTCTTCTCTCCTTTTTTTTTTTGATGGCATTTGTTAAGCGCTTACTATGTGCAGAGCACTGTTCTAAGTGCTGGGGGGGATACAAGGTAATCAAGTTGTCCCACGTGGGGCTCACAGTCTTAATCCCCATTTTACAGATGAGGTAACTGAGGCTCAGAGAAGTTAAGTGACTTGCCCAAGGTCACACAGCTGACATGTGGTGGAGTAGGGATTCGAACCCATGACCTCTGACTCCAAAGCCTGTGCTCTTTCCAGTGAGCCGCGCTGCTCCTCTCCTTGTCTCACTTTTCTCCCCCTCCTCACTTTTCTCCCTCTCTCCTCCCTTTTCTCCCTCTCTCCTCCCTTCTCCTCTGCTCTCCTCTGTCTTTTGTCTTAGAGAAGCAGCGTGGGTCAGTGGAATGAGCCCGGGATTGGGAATCAGAGGGCATGGATTCGAGTGCCGGCTCCGCCAATTGTCAGCTGTGTGACCTTGGGCAAGCAACTTAACTTCTCTGGGCCTCAGTTCCCTCATCTGCAAAATGGGGATTAAGACTGTGAGACCCCCGTGGGACAACCTGATTACTTTGTTTCCCCCAAGCGCTTAGAACAGTGCTTTGCACATAGTAAGCATTTAACAAATACCATTGTTATTATTATTATGTAAAATAGGGATTAAGAATATGAGCCCCATGGGAACAGGGACTGTGCCCAACCTGATTAACTCATATCTACCCCAGTGCTTAGAAAAGTGTTTGGCATATAGTAAGTGCTGAACAAGTACCATAATTATTAGTATTATTACTATCTCCAAATCTCAAGATATGGAGCTGCAGTTTCACCTCAAGGTGAACAGCTCTTTCCGAGTGACCTCTGTGTAGATTATGGGCTTAGAGTGGCATATGGTATTTGGGTCACCATTGCTCAGGTTACTGTTATTGCCATTCAGCCAATCTGTAAAGTTGCATGGGCAAGTGGCTTTACTCAAGCAATAGCCCCACATGGCTCTCATCAGGCATTAACTCCTTGCCCCTCAGGCTTTGGAAAGCCGACCCGGAGGCAAATCCCAGAGCCACTGCTAAGGAGAAAGCTTGCATGAAGCATGTACCAGTCAGATAATAATAATAATAATAATAGCATTTATTAAGCACTTGCTATGTGCCAAGCACTGTTCTAAGCACTGGGGAGGATACAAGATGATCAAGTTGTCCCACTGGGGGCTCATAGTCTTAATCCCCATTTTACAGATGAGGGAACTGAGGCCCAGAGAAGTCAAGTGACATGCCCAAAGTCACACAGCTGACAAGTGGCGGAGCCGGGATTTGAACCCATGACCTCTGACTCCAAAGTCCGTGCTCTTTCCACTGAGCCACGCTGCTCAGATGGGTGGATGGCTCTAATAATAATAATAATTAGGGTATGACCACAGTGCTAAGCATGTGATTAGAGGGCAGTGTAGCCTAGTGGAAAGGGCATGGGCCTGGGAGTGGGAGGACCTGATTTTTAATTCCAGGACTGCCACTTGCCTGCTGTGAGATATTAGACACATCGTTTAACATTTCTGCACCTCAATCAATCAATCAATCGTATTTATTGAGCACTTACTGTGTGCAGAGCACTGTACTAAGCGCTTGGGAAGTACAAGTTGGCAACATATAGAGACAGTCCTACCCAACAGTGGGCTCACAGCCTCAGTTCCCTCAACTGCAAAGTAGGGATTGCATTTTACTCTAGCAGTGGCATGGCATAGTGGGTACAGCACAGGCCTGGGAGCCAGAAGGTCATGGGTTCTAATTCTGACTCCACCACTTGTCCGCTGTGTGACCTTGGGCAAGTCACTTTGCTTCTCTGGGCCTCAGTTACCTCATCTGTAAAATGGGGATTGAGACTGTGAGCCTCACTTGGGACAACCTGATTACCTTGTGTCTACCCTAGTGCTTAGAACAGTGTTTGGCACACAGTAAGTGCTTAACAAATACCATAATTATTATTATTACTCCATCATCTTCTGCAGAAGCAGTATTTACCTTATCTCCATTGTTTATGTAAAACATAAGGCATCCTCCCTCCCATCCCCACAGCATATATGCATATATCTGTATATATCTGGAATTTATTTATCTATTTATTTAATTACTCTCTGTCTCCCCTTCTAGACTGTAAGCGTGTTGTGGGCAGGACTGTGTCTGTTGTTAGTACAGTGCTTTCCCATCACTGTAGAAGGCACAACCATCCTTCCTATCTCACAAGCCCATAACCTTGGTGTCATCCTTGACTCGACTCTCTCATTCAACCCACATATCCAATCTGTATTTATTGAGCACTTTCTGTGTGCAGAGCACTGTATTAAGCGCTTGGGAGAGTACAATATAACAATAAACAGACACATTCCCTGCCCACAACGGACATGGTCACCCTCTCCTTCAGAGGCTTTCCACAAAATTAAGCAACAGGAGTCAAATGGGATAATTGCTGAGATTCTAAAGGCGCGGTAACCTTAATGACCATACTCGCATTATTTCAATCGAGAGGGATAGCAGGGAAAGACCACCCACCATTCCTATCAATTTTAATTTTTAATTACACCAGGTTGTGACTGTAACTCGTCTTATGCCGTCGAGTCGTTTCCGACCAATAGTGACACTATGGGCACATCTCTCCCAGAATGGCCCACTCTCCATCTGCAATCATTCTAGTAGTGTATCCATAGAGTTTTCTTGGCCAAAATAGGGAAGTGGCTTACCACTGCCACCTTCCACGCAGCAAGCAGAGAAGCAGCGTGGCTCAGTGGAAAGGAGAGTCAGAAGTCATGGGTTCTAAACCTGGCTCCGCCACTTGTCATCTGTGTGACTTTGGGCAAGTCACTTAACTTCTCTGTGCCTCAGTTACTTCATCTGTAAAATGGGGATTAAGACTGTGAGCCCTGTGTGGGACAACTTGGTCACCTCGTATCCACCCCAGCGCTTAAAACAGTGCTTTGCACATAGTAAGCACTTAACAAATGCCATTATTATTAAGCTCAAGTCTCCACCCTCGACTCTCTCCCATTCCCCTGCTGCCCAGTATGGGTGAGTTTTTAATTGTAGCAGATTGTCTTCCACTCGCTAGCCACTGCCCAAGCTAGGAGTGGAATGGGTAGGCCTCTGCTTTGACTCTGTCTCCCATAGCCAAGACTGATAGAGTACTGGAAACTCTCCAGGTGTGACCCTGAGAGGGGTGAGTGTAACTTAGGGGGATAATAATCAAGGGGAAGGAAAATGACTCCAAGTTCTACAGGAAACTCAGGAATGATTTCCAAGGACAAAATCCACTGGACTTTGGGCTTCTAACACCGTCATAATCACCATCATCACAAACAAATTACAGCAGGGTACTGTCCTCTGGACGAGAAGTCCTGCTGGGCTCTGGGTAAATCAATTTCAGACATATGGGTTGTCACTTGGAGCTATTCCTTCCTCCACCACCTCCCAGAGACTACCACATTTGTTATGGGAAATAAGTATAGCAAATATGGTCTACACAAACATAAATTCCATAACCAAATGACATCATGTCCTCACACAGGCAATAAGAAGGATGTGAGGAAAATTAAATCAATTGCCATGTCATCATATATTTCTTCCAGCCCTGAAAAGAGGCAGACGGTAGATCTGTTAGGTTCTAAACAACTCTTCACCCGTAGGAAAAGTTCCTAATGGGAGAATAAATCCACCCATGCCTTTGAACCTCCGATCTCTCTCATTGTCTCTCAATGTCCTCATCCTTTTCTCCTCCTGCTAACTTTTCTCTTTTGATTGATTTGAGTTTAATCATTGAAGCCCCCTGAATCTGTCACTTGTCTGCTGTGTGACCTTGGGCAAATCACTTAACTTCTCTGGCCTTTTTTCCTCACTGGTAAAATGGGGATTAAATTCCTCTTCTCCTTCCCCTTTAGAAGGTGAACCCATGGGGGACTGAAACTGTGTCTGATCTGATTGTATAATACCTACCCTAGCACTTGGTTGAGGGCTTAGTATCTAGTGAGAGCAGATGGCCCAGTGAAACACTGATCTGAAACAAATACTCTGATCATCATCATAATAATAGTAACTGTGGTATTTGTTAAGCACCATCTATGTGCTTGCCTCCCAACCTCCTGTCTCTTCCCACTCCAGTCCGTACGTCACTCTGCTGCCCGGCTCATTATTCTACCAAAATGTTCAGAACGTTTCCCCACTCCTCAAGATACTCCAGTGGTTGTCCATCCACCTCTGCATCAAATTTAAACTCCTCACCATTGACTTCAAAGTACTCATTCACCTTGCCCCCTGCTACGTTGCCCTCCTCTTCCCAGAAGCAGCATGGCTCAATGGAAAGAGCACGGGCTTGGGAGTCAGAGGTCATGTGTTCACTTCCCGTCTCCGCCAATTGTCAGCTGTGTGACCTTGGGCAAGTCACTTGACTTCTCTGAGCCTCAGTTCCCTCATCTGTAAAATGGGGATTAAGACTGTGAGCCCCACATTGGACAACCTGATCACCTTGCATCCTCCCCAGCGCATAGAACAGTGCTTTGCACATAGTAAGTGCTTAACAAATGCCATCATTATTATCGTTATTATTGTTACGTTTCCTCACTACTCTCCTACTAACAACCCAGCCTCTCAATCCAGCACACGCACACTTCACTCCTCTATCTCTAACCTTCTCCCTGTACCTTAATCTCATCTATCTCACTGCTGACCCCTCGCCCATGTCCTGCCTCTGGTTGGAATGCCCTCCCTCCTCAAATCTGACAGGTAATTACTCTCCCTGGCTTCAAAGCCTTATTGAAGGTATATCTCCTTCAAGAAGCCTTTCTAGACTAAGCTCACCTTTCCTCTTCTCCCACTCCCTTTTGCGTTACCTTGACTTGCTCCCTTTATTCATCCCCCACTCCCCGGTTCACAGTTCTTAAGTACATATCTGTAATTTATTTATTTATATCAATTTCTGTCTCCCCCTCTAGACTGTAAGCTCACTGTGGGCTGGGAATATGTCTGTTAATTGTTATTTTGTACTCTCCCAAGTGCTTAGTACAGTACTCTGCACACAGTAAGCACTCAATAAATTTGACTGAATGAATGATTGAATGAATGAATTTGCCAAACACCATATTAAGGGCAGGGGTGGATACAATGCAATCAGATTGGGCACAACCCCTGCCTCACGTGAGTATCAGTCTAAAGGAGAGGGAGAACAGGTACTTAGTCTCCATTTTACAGATCAGGAAACTGAGGCACAAAGAAATTACTAAGTGACTTCCCCAAAGTCATACATCTGGCAGGTAGTGGAGCTGTGATTTGAACCCAGGTCTCCTGATTCTCCCTCCTGTGCTCTTTCCATAAGGCCATACTGCTTCATTTAATCAATCATCCCATTCCCATGCTCCAGAAAATTAACTGCTAAGGCTATATGCCTGGGTTACTTCCCTCCCAAACTTGTGTTTACCAGCTCTAATGTGAGGCAGAAGCGTCCACTAAACAGCAGGCTGGAGTAACTTTCTTGCCAGTCAAATAAATACCGAATAATGATCTTACATGATTTCTTCTTCTAGTGCTGGCTGTGACATTACAGACTCAGATATTTTGGAGTGGCAATGCCACAATATTCAGGAAAGAGGTATTCTCTCAAATGGCAGCCATCCTTTTATCTGCAGTTTCCTCTGATTCATTGTCCAGCCCTTTGTTCCTGAAGTCCCAAATGCTGCTGAAATTAATTATAGCCAAGCGACACATTGGTGGTTTTCAAAGTCTTATTTTTTTATGAGAAAACATAATGTGGTCCAGGATGGGCTAGAAGAGTCTAGTTTCTGAAAAGCCACTTCAATTGTAGCTGGTTCTCCTGGGCCCTCTAAGCAGGACTGGAATGTTTCATTTCTAGCTATGCAGGAGAGATTTGGAGAGAGATGATTCAGGGCCCAAACTTGACTTCTTGACACACTGTCGGGCTTGGCAATCTCATACTAAACTGGGCATCATTCAGACTCCCTAACACAGACCTTGCAGACTTTGGGCAAGTCACTTAACTTCTTTGTGCCTCAGTTACCTCATCATAAAATGGGGATTAAGACTGTGAGCCCCACTTGGGAGCCCCAGCACTTAGAACAGTGCTTAGCACACAGTAAATGCTTAACAAATACCGTTATTATTATTATTAGAACAAGAAACTCACTCCACCAGCACCTCAAGCTCATTCAAGCCCCTCTAAACTACAAGTTCATTGTGGACAAAGAACAAATCTACCAACTCTGTTGTATTGCATTCTTCCAAGTGCTTAGTACAGCGCTCTGCAAACAGTAAGCACTCAATAAATACAATTAATTAATTCGTGAGTGGCGACTTGCAGGCTGATGAGTGGCAGCCTGTGGGAAAGCTTGGGCCAGAATTGTTTTTTGGTGTATTTTTTTTTAGGTAACCCTTAAAGATGAGCTGGGACCATTTTCTTTTCCATGTATTCACAAATGCAAAACATTGGAAGAAAGGGGCAGAGTTTCATTCCTCTCAGAGTTATGGTGAACCCACACTTCGACTGCAGTAATAATAATATTAGTGATTATAATTATTAAGTGCTTACTATATGCCAAGCACTGGGGTAGACAGAAGATAGCAAGAGAAGCAGCGTGGCCCAGTGGAAAGAGCCCGGGCTTTGGAATCAGAGCTCATGGGTTCAAATCTCAGCTCCGCCAATTGTCAGCTGTGTGACTTTGGGCAAGTCACTTCACTGCTCTGGGCCTCAGTTACCTTATCTGTAAAATGGGGATTAAGACTGTGAGTCCCCCATGGGACAACCTGATCACCTTGTAACCTCCCCAGTGTTTAGAACAGTGCTTTGCACATAGTAAGCACTTAATAAAAGCTATCATTAATATTAATATTATAGTAGGATTCCCATATGAGACTCACAGTCTAAAGGAAGGGAAGGAGGACAGGTATTTAAATTACATTTTATAAATGAGGGAACTGAGGCGCAGAAAATTAATTGACTTGACCAAAGTTGTACAGCAAGTTCAGCATTTGGATGCTGATCCAGGCACTGAGCATGGGACATTTACATGTGTAGAATTTTTTTGATGCTATTTGTTAAGCACTTCCTACGTGTTAGGCACTATTCTAAGAGCTGGAGTAGGTGCAAGGTAACCAGGTTGGACACAGTCCCTGTCCCACATGAGGCTCCACAATCTTAATCCCCATTTTACAGGCAGGGTCACTAAGGCACAGAGAAGTGAAGTGACTTGTCCAAGGTCACACAGCAGAAAAATAGAGGAGGCAGGATTAGAACCCAAGTCCTTCTGACTCCAAGGCCCATACTCTTTCCAGTAGGGTTCTATTGTCATCCATTGTCTCTCAGGGTCCTTCACTGCCAATACTGGAGACAAAACCTGGGTTGGGTAGACCACTGGTATGACCCAGTTATTACAGGCACTTAGTACAGTGCTCTGCACACAGTAAGTGCTCAATAAATACGATTGAATGAATGAATGAATGAATTAGGCACAGCCATATGTTCTTATGTTCTGTCCCCAAGGCACATGAATACAGTTTCACCCCAATGTCCTTTATTAGCACACCATGGAAGTGCAATCTGTAAAAATGATTTTTTCTAGCCAACTTTAAGAGATGCCCTTCACCATCTAGATGGCAGTGAGGCAGGGAAAAGACGCAGTAGGAGTGTATACAGACTGCCAATCCTTCAAGTACTCTGTGTAAATTCAGTCATTCAATCGTATTTATTGAGCGCTTCCTGTGTGCAGAGCACTGTACTAAGCGCTTGGGAAGTACAAGTACAAGTAAATGCCACTTCATTCTCTAGACCAACCCACACTTTTTTCTCAGTGAAAACTGACCTGTCTGTCTCCCCCTCTAGACTATAAGCAGGGGATGTCTCTGCTAACTATGTTGTGTTAGCATAAGCTCCAAGCTTGGAGTAAGCTCCAAGCGCTTACTAGTAAGTGCTCAATTCATTCATTCATTCATTCAATCATATTTATTGAGCGCTTACTGTGTGCAGAGCACAGTACTAAGCGCTTAGGAAGTACAAGTTGGCAACATATAGAGACGGTCCCTACTCAACAGCGGGCTCACAGTCTAGAAGGGGGAGACAGACAACAAAACAAAACATATTAACAAAATAAAATAAATAGAATAAATCTGTACAAGTAAAATAAATAAATAAATAGAGTAATAAATATGTACAAATATATATACATATATACAGGTGCTGTGGGGAGGGGAAGGAGGTAAGGCAGGGGGATGAGGAGGGGGAGGATGGGGAGAGGAAGGAGGGGGCTCAGTCTGGGAAGGCCTTCTGGAGGAAGAAGCAATATGGCCTAGTAGATAGAGTATGGGCCTCGGAGTCAGAAGGACCTGGATTCTAATCCTGACTCTGCCACTAGTCGGCTGTGTGACCTTGGGCAGGTCACTTCACTTTCTCTATGCTTCTCTTACCTCATCTCTAAAATGGGGATTAAGACTGTGAGCCCCGTGCGGGACATGGATTGTGTTTAATTTGTTTTGGTTGTATCTACCCCAGCACTTAGTACAGTTCCTGGTACAAAGTAAGTGCTTAATAACTACCACAGTTATTATTATTATTAATAAATACCATTGATTGATTGATTATAAGCTCACTGTGGGCAGGGAATGTGCCTGTTATATTGTTCTGTTATACGCTCCCAAGTGCTTACTGCAGTGCTCAGCACAGTGTAAGTGCTCAATAAATGTTTCATTCATTCATTCATTCCTACTTCTTGAACACTTACTGTGTGTAGAGCACTGTACTAAGCACTTGGAAAGTGCAATTCAGCAACAGAGACAACCCTACCCAACAATGGGCTCACAATCTAGAAGAGGGGAGTCAGACAAATGTTTGATTAGCTGACAGACCGACTGATTCGGGAGCATACTCAACCCTCAAATGAAACAGCTTCCCTGATAGTCTAGAGACTCCAGCTCTCTTTTGAAAATAAACTGTCTTGATTAAAGGAGAGAGCAGACTTCATCACAAGAGAAATATGCTCTACTGATAAATTGCAGTGAGAAAGTGAGTAGGTATAAATTAAGAAGGGTATGGAGGAGAAATTTGCTTCACGCAAAAATTCTTCAGATTTCATTTCCCTACCGAAGGTCTTCCAGGCCTTTGAAATAATATTTGATGGGAAAAGGGAGAAATTTGTTTCATGCCAATAATCTCCAGGTTTCATTTCTCTATTGAATGTCTCTGATGCCATGTTCTCAAGAGAGAACATGAGCTGTGCCAAAGGAGAAATTTGCTTCAAGCAAATAATCTCCAGTTTTATTTCTCTACCAAAGGTCTTCAAGGTCACAAAAGAGAATATTGGAGGTGAATAAGAGGAAATTTGCTTTATATTCAAAATCTCCTGCTTTATTTTCTCTACCTAATGTCTTCAAGGCCTGAAAGGACATTGTATGGGGTTAAAAAAAAAAGTAGAATTTTGCTTCATGTAGAAACTCTCCTGCATATTTATCCACCTAAGGTCTTCAAGGCCTCAAAAGAGGATATCTGAGGGGCAAAAGGAGAAATTGACTTCTTTCAGATATATCTCCTGTTCCTTACTCCACCTCAGGCCTTCAAGGGTATGTGAGTGCACACAAGGAGCAATGTGTTGGGTGGAGCTGCCTACAGACAAAGATGGAGAAATTCACTCAGAGAAATGGAGAAAAAAATAATAGTAACAATAATAATTAATAATAACATTTGTGGTATTGGTTAAGCCCTTGTTATGTACCAGGCATTGTACTGAGCACTAAGCACTGGGGTAGCCACAAGCAAATCATGTTGGTTACAGTCCCTGTCCCATGTGGGGCTCACCGTCTGAATCCCCATTTTGCAGATGAGGCAACTGAGGCATGGAGAAGTGAAGTGACTTGCCCAAGGTCAAACAGAAGACACATGGCGGAGTCAGGATTAAAACCCAGGTCCTTCCGATTCCCAAGCCCATGCTCTATGCCCTAAGATTTGCTGTTTTTCTGATGGAAGATGATGAGGCCTACTGGCAGGCTCTCACTTTCATCTCCAGCGGTAGCTGCTCTCACAATCCTCCCTGAGCCAGTTTCCACAGCCTCCTCCCACTCTCCCCCTTTTTTTTGTCCCTACAAAAGTGACTCAGGATATGCCTTCAGAGTTATCTGTGAACACGGAGGTAAACATTGAACTATAGGACCCACCGGTTTCCCCCAACCAAGAACCCTGGAGCCTGAAAATAATTCCAAATCTACCCAGGGAATTTAGAATGAGTGAGGCTGTCAAGCCCTGAGAATCCCAGAAGCCACGGATCGAGGTTCCAACATCTTATCAGGCAGAAATCTAATATCAGGCAATTTGATGAGAATGTATTTTTCCTTTCTGAATGACAGATGGAACGTTCTTCTCGTGAGGCTTCTGGACTTGGGCCTGGCTTGCTGCTCGTTGCTTGTTGCTTGGAGGGGGTGGGGAAGTTCCATCCCAGAATCAGGTCCTCAGGTCAATAGTTTCCTCTCTCCGCTCTGCATTGATCTGACACATGCTTCTCAACATGTCCAAGACTGAAGTCCTTGTCTTCCCTCCCAAACCCTGCCTTCTCCCTGACTTTCCCATCACTGTTGACGGCACTACCATCCTTCCCATCTCACAAGCCTGCAACCTTGGTGTCATCCTTGACTCCGCTCTCTCGTTCACCCGTCACATCCAAGCCGTCACCAAAACCTGCCGGTCTCAGCTCCACAACATTGCCAAGATCCGCCCTTTCCTCTCCATCCAAACCGCTACCCTGCTTGTTCAAGCTCTCATCCTATCTCGTCTGGACTACTGTATCAGCCTCCTCTCCGATCTCCCATCCTCTTGTCTCTCCCCACTTCAATCCATACTTCATGCCGCTGCCCGGATTGTCTTTGTCCAGAAATGCTCTGGGCATGTTACTCCCCTCCTCAAAAATCTCCAGTGGCTACCAATCAACCTACGCATCAGGCAGAAACTCCTCACCCTCGGCTTCAAGGCTGTCCATCACCTCGCCCCCCTCCTACCTCACCTCCCTTCTCTCCTTCTACAGCCCAGCCCCGCACCCTCCACTCCTCTGCCGCTAATCTCCTCACTGTGCCTCGTTCTCGCCTGTCCCACCGTCGACCCCCGGCCCACGTCTTCCCCCTGGCCTGGAATGCCCTCCCTCCCCACATCCACCAAGCTAGCTCTCTTCCTCCCTTCAAGGCCCTACTGAGAGCTCACCTCCTCCAGGAGGCCTTCCCAGGCTCAGCCCCCTCCTTCCTCTCCCCCTCCTCTCCCTCTCCATCCCCCAGCCTTACCTCCTTCCCTTCCCACAGCACCTGTATATACGTATATATGTTTCTATGTATTTATTACTCTATTTATTTATGTTACTTGTACATATCTATTCTATTTATTTTATTTTGTTAATATGTTTTGCTTTGTTCTCTGTCTCCCCCTTCTAGACTGTGAGCCCACTGTTGGGTAGGGACCGTCTCTATATGTTGCCAACTTGTACTTCCCAAGAGCTTAGTACAGTGTTCTGCACACAGTAAGTGCTCAATAAATACGATTGATTGATTGATTGATTGATTCTGCAACTGTACACTGGAGCATCAGAACTCTGTGATGTCTCTCCACTTTCCTGACCAGGAGAAACTGCGTATCTGTGAGAAAATGCCCATGGTGGGGTGGGCAGAGTTGGGCAGCAAAGCCACCATGCTTTGCTCTTCCTCCTCAACTTCTGTATTAGCCTCCTCACTGACCTCCCTGCCTCCAGCCTCTCTCCTCTCCAGGCCATACTACTCTTTGCTGCCTGGATTATTTTTCTAACTCATCCTACCCACACAATAATAATAATAATAATGATGGCATTTATTAAGCACTTACTATATGCCAAGCACTGTTCTAAGTGCTGGGGAGGTTACAAAGTGATCAGGTTGTCCCACGGGGCGCTCACATGAATCCCCATTTTACAGATGAGGAAACTGAGGCCCAGAGAAGTTAAGTGACTTGCCCAAAGTCACACAGCTGACAATTGGTGGAGCCCGGATTTGAACCCATGACCTCTGACTCCGAAGCCCGTGCTCTTTCCACTGAGCCATGCTGCTTCTCTAAAAAACACTGTTCTAAGCTCTGGGGAGGTTACAAGGTGATCGGGTTGTCCCACGTGGGGCTCACAAGCTTAATCCCCATTTCACAGATGGCATAACTGAGGCTCAGAGAAGTTAAGTGACTTGCCCAATGTCACAAAGCAGACATGTGGCGGAGCCAGAATTCGAACCCATGACCTCTGACTCCAAAGCCCATACTCTTTCCACTGAGCCACGTTGCTTCTCTATACTCTGTGACCTCCAATGGTTGCCTATCTAGCTCCTCATCAAACTGAAACTCCTCACCATCGGCTTTATGGCATTCAAACAGCTCTCTCCCTCATATCTATCCTGGCTGCTCTCACACTAAAACCCAGGCCACATACTTCATTTTTCTAATGTCGACCTACTCACTGTACCTCAGTCTCAAATATTTCATCATCAAACTCTTGCTATCACCTCCCTACCCCTTCGTTTCCCTCACCCTTTACATCTGACAGGCCACCATTCTCCCCATTTTCAAAGCCCCGCTAAAATCATATCTCCTCCAGGAAGCCTTCCCTGACTAACCTCATATCAATCAATCAATCGTATTTATTGAGTGCTTACTGTGTGCAGAGCACTGTACTAAGCGCTTAGCACTGTACTATCATACCTCATATCACCCTACCCTACACACCCTATACATTCCATACCCCCAACCGCTTTGATTTTCACCCCGTCCTCAGTTCCTTATAATTATAATAATAATGATAGTACTTGTTAAGCACTTACTATGTGCAAAGCACTGTTCTAAGTGCTAGGGTAGATACAAGCTGATCAGGTTGTCCCATGTGGGGCTCACAGTCTTAGTCCCCATTTTTACAGATGAGGTAACTGAGGCACAGAGAAGTTAAGTGACTTGCCCAAAGTCACACAACTGACACGTGGTGGAGCTAGAATTCAAACCCATGACCTCTGACTCCAAAGCCTGTGCTCTTTCCACTGTCACACCGCTTCTCTACTTATAGTCTACTGCTTTCCCTATCTCTGTCAATCAATCTATCATATTTATTGAGCACTTACCATGTGCAGAGCACTGTACTAAGTACTTGGAAGAGTACAACACAACAATATACCAGACACATTCCCTATCCACAATGAGCTTACAGTCCAGAGGCGGAGACAGATATGAGGTTGCTGTGAGCAGGGAATGTGCCCATTCTTTTTGATACTGTACTCTCCCAAGCACTTAGTTCAGTGCCTTGCACACAGTAAGTGCTCAATAAATCCTGGCACTAAAAGGGTGAACTGAAATCAGTAGAGATCCAGGAAGGGAGAATCCTGAGGAGTGTCAGACACCCACCAGTCTAATCAGTTATGTATCTACGTTGATAAAATTGCACCATCAATATTCTCAGCTTCCAAGGAAGGAATAATAACTGTAAATATATATTTTGGTCATTTGAGGGGATGTGGTAGATGACTGGGATTGCCTGTACTGATATTTAGTTAAATTATTATTATTTTTTATTTTTATGGTATTTGTCAAGTATATGCCATATGCCAGGAACTTTATCAAGTCCTAGATACATATCCTGACTCTGCCAGTTGTCAGCTGTGTGACTTTGGGCAAGTCACTTCACTTCTCTGCGCCTCAGTTACCTTATCTGTAAAATGGGGATTAAGACTGTGAGCCCCCCACGGGACAACCTGATCACCTTGTAACCTCCCCAGTGCTTAGAACAGTGCTTTGCGTGTAGTAAGCGCTTAATAAAAGCCGTCATTATTATACAAGCTAATAAGGTTGGACACGATCCATGTCCCACATGGGGCTCACAGTCTAAGTAGGAGGGAGAACTGGAAATGAATCTCCATTTTACAGGTGAGTGAATTGAGACCCAGGGAAGTGAAGAGACTTGCCCATTGTCACACAGCAGGCAAGTGGTGGAGCAGGGTTTAGACCCCAGGTGCTTCTGGCGTCCAGGTCCGGGCTCTACCCACTGGGTCATGCTGCTTCCTTTCAAACTCATAAGGGAGGAAAAAAAGAACCTCACTTCAGATTTTCCCAGATTTCATCCTCTGCACAGGACTAGATAATACCCAGTGGGCATGTGCTGGAAAATACCTAGTAAGCCTGTGCTGGAGAATCCCCAGTGAGCATGCGCTGGACAATACCAGAAGCAGACAGCATGACCTAGTGGTAAAAGCCTAGGCTTGGGAGTCAGAGGTCATGGGTTCTAATCCCGGCTCCACCACTTATCAGCTGTGTGACCTTGGGCAAGCCACTTCACTTCTCTGTGCCTCAGTTTCCTCATCTGTAAAATGGGGATTAAAACTGTGAGCCCCACATGGGACAACCTCATTACCTTGTATTTACCCCAGGGATTAGAACAGTGCTTGGTACATAGTAAGTGCTTAACAAATACCATTATTATTATTATTATTACTATTAGTATCATTATTATTACCTGGTGAGCATGTGGTAGAGAATCCCTGATGAGCGTATGTTGGAGAATATTTGGTGTGCATGTGTTGGAGAATACCCATTGAGCATCTGAGTTGAACCCTGTAGCTATTTCCTCCCTCATCCTGAATTTAAATAGCAAAATCAATCAATCAATCATATTTATTCTGTAAGTACTGTGTGCAGATCACTTTACTAAGCTCTTGGGAGAGTATAATATAACAGAATTCGTAGGCACATTCCCTGCCCAAAAGGAACTTACAATCTAGAGAGGATGCTTATAATAATAATAATGATGGCATTTATTAAGTGCTTACTATGTGCAAGGCACTGTTCTAAGTGCTGGGAAAGTTACAGGTGATCGGGTTGCCCCTCAGGGGGCTCACAGTCTTAATCCCCATTTTACAGATGAGGGAACTGAGGCACAGAGAAATTGAGTGACTTGCCCAAAGTCACACAGCTGACAATTGGCAGAGCTGGGATTTGAACCCATGACCTCTGATTCCAAAGCCTGTGCTCTTTTCACTGAGCCATGCTGACATCAGTCAATGGTATTGGTGTGCTTACTGTGAGAGGAGCACTTGGGAGAGGACAGAGTTGGAAAATAAGTTCCCTGCCCACAGTGAGCTTACAATGTGGCAGGAGAGGTGTTAATATAAATAAATCATAAAGATCACTGATCTGACTCCAAATCAGGTGCTTACTGTGTGCAGAGCACTGTACTGAATGCTTGGAATGAGGATGATATAATTTGGAATTGTAGATAAGTACTGTGGGGCAAATACCAAATGCTTAAAGGGCACAGAGTCAAGGGCATAAGAGCAGAAGGTAGAGGGAGTTGGGAAAGATACGGCTTAATTGGGGAGGGCCTCTGGAGATGTGATCTTAATAAGGCTTCAGGAGAGGTGAGAGTGGTGGTCTGGCGTATATGAGGGACGGTGTGGAGTGTGTCCGTTTGTGCCTCAAGAAGGTAGTTTGGGAATGGAGTCCAAATGGGGTGTGAGGGTTTTAGAACATTGGAAGGAGTCAAAAGATTGGAGGTCTCTGTGGGGAAACGGGACAGATTTCCTGGGTGTGGGTATATGGGAAGAGAGCACGTGAAGAGGTTGGGGCCTGACAGAGGAATTTCCGAGTTGGTGGGGGTATGCTACTGTGGGTATATGGGAAGAGAGCAAGTGAAGAGGTTGGGGCCTGACAGAGGAATTTCCGAGTTGGTGGGGGTATGCTGCTTTGCACACTTCTCTGATTAAATGAGGCAACGATGCTTCTTATAAGGCTCACCAGGCCCGTTGGTCCGCTTGAAAAATCCAAACATGAGATCATTACTTTACTCCAAAGCATTTTCCTAGCACCTAACTGTAGGTCCATGCCTACACAAGTCAGTCCACACTGAGGCAAAGGATTTGTGGGGATATTTCCATCTTTAGGTTGTTTGTTAGGGAGGAGAACTACAACCAGTGCTCTGACAGATTCAGTTGTTTTTCTGGCTATGAATAATTAATCAATCAATGGTATTTATTGAGCACTTACAGGCACAGTGTACTAAGTGCTTGGGAGAGTACAATTCAACAGAGTTGGTAGACTTGATCTCTGCCCAGGAGGAACTTACATTCGTTCAATTACATTAATATAATGAACAAATTATGGATATGGACATGAGTGCTGTGGGGCTCAGGGGGAGGTAAATAAAGAGCACAAATCCAACCACAAGGGAGAAGGGAATGGGGAGAAGAAGAAATGAGGGCTTAGTGTAGGGAAGGCCTCTTGGAAGAAATGAGCTTTTAATTAGGCTTCGAAGGTGAGGAGAGTGATCAGATATGAAGAGGAAGAGTGTTCCGGCCCAGAGGCAGGAGGTGGATGAGAATTTGGCAGAGAGATAGATGAATTAAAGGTACAGTTAATAGGTTGGCATTAGAGGAGCAAAGTGAACGGGTTGGGTGATAGGATGACTCATTCATTCATTCAATCATATTTATTGAGCACTTACTGTGTCAGAGCACTGTACTAAGCACTTGGGAAGTACAAGTTACCATCTTAGAGACGGTCCCTACCCAACAATGGGCTCACAGTCTAGAAGGGGAGACAGGCAACAATACAAAACATGTAGACAGGTGTCAAAATCATCAGAACAAATAGAATTAAAGCTATATGCACATCATTAACAAAATAAATGAATAGTAAATATGTACAAGTAAAATAAATAGAGTTACAAGTGCTGTGCTGTGTGACTCCACACTATAGGCTAAACTAGTATGTGAACTCATTATGGACAGGAACAATGACTCCTCATTCTGTTGTATTATAGTCTCCCAAGTAAGTAGTTTAGTGTTCTTCACGTAGTAAGTGCTCAGTAAATCTGATTAATTGATTGATAGGAAATCAGGAAGGTATGGTAGGAGGGGGCAAGGTGATTAAGTGCTTCAAAGCCTATGGTGAGGAATTTCTGTCTGATGCAGAGGGGTATGAGCAACCACCAGAAGTTCTAGAGGAGAGGGGAGATGTGGACTGAATGATTTTGTAGAAAAAAAGATCCTGAAAATGATCCTGATGCTACTCTGGGAAATTAGAATACTGTGTTAATATTGGGTGGTCATTTCAGAATCCTGAAGCTGGAAAGACTCTGAGGCCTAAACCACTGCGAAGCCACATCTCCATCCTCTCAGTCTGCCCTTAATGAGGTAAAATTCTCCTACTCTCCTCAGTGAGCTCAAGGCCCACTTTTGTGTAACGCCATAAGTCGAAGCAGTGTCAAGTTCCAAATTTGCTACCATTTTTCCACACTTCTGCCTTTATTCAGGTCTTCTACGTTTAGGCGGAGAGGCTTGTCCTTTGACAGGAAATGCCTCATGTTCTAATCATGACGTTTGTTAAGTGCTTACTATGTGCCAATCACTGTACTAAGTTTTGGGTTAGATATATCTTGTATATCCTGTTCTCTCAGGGAAGAAAAATCAAGCAGAGACTGGGATTCATTTCCCGAGGCAGTGACAGAACAGCTTCTCAGTGAGAACAGGGAGCAGAGACTTTTCTGCCAGACAACTCGGAACAGAAGATGCCTGAAGCAATAGCGATTCCAGAGAGGGGCTGGACCCCGCCTGAATTAGAACCTTCTATTCTCATGTGCTAAACCATTTCTTGTCGCAATTTTGTTCACTGGGGAAATAAAATTTCTTGAAAATCTCCTCAGCAGTTTAGATTTTCTTTAATTTTGCCAAAGTACATGAACATTAGCGATCACATTTGATCCTCACAATAACCAATCAATCAATGAATTGCATTTTCTGAGCACTTAGTGCAGAGGAAAGTAAAATATAACAGAGTTGGTAGAAGCGTTCCTTGCCCACGAAGATCCTTGTGAACTGGGTAGCTTCAGACAGCTTGGCCTAATGGCTAGAGCACAGGTCTAGGAGTCAGAAGGACCTGTTTTCTAATCCCGCCTCCACTACTTGTCCACTGTGTGACCTTGGGCAAGTCACTTCACTTCTCTGTGCCTCAGTTACGCCATCTGTAAAATGTGGATTAATACTCTGAGTCTTGGGTGGGACATGGACTGTTTCCAACATGATTAGCTCATATCTACCCCAGAACTTAGTACAGTGCCTGACACTTAGTAAGCACTTAACAAATGCCATAAAATACATCAATCGATTGTATTTATTGAGCACTTACTGTGTACGGAGTACTGAACAAAGTGCTTGGAATGTTAAGCAGATACATTCCCTCCATAATGCCATTTTACAGATGGGAAAACCCAAGGAGGTTAAGTGGTTTGCCCAAGTACACAGAGCTGGCCAGTGGCGAGGTTCAGCCCAGAGATAGCAAGGCCTTTTCCTTTAGGTTTCTCTCCTCTCTTGAGGCTTCTATATCACACATTTCCCAGGAGAATATGAAGCTTGTTATTGTCTCTCCCCAAATGAACCAAGTGCCGTGTTTCAAGATGCCCTTTTTCTTTCCTATAATAGCCTGTAGAAAATAGCCATTACAGGAAATATAGCCCCCATTGACTGTAGGGAGGCAGAAACAGACTCATTATTTGTTAGGACTTTGCATTCCCAGAGAAAGATGCTATATACATCTTCAGAATTGTCATTTTTCCCCACCTTCCCCTGCCTATGCTTTGATCCCAGGAATACAGAGAGCTTCTAATTAGAGTTTGCTTAAAATAACTCTAGCCAGCTTTCCACAAGAACATATTTTGAAGTTGTCAAATATTGACAAAACACCCATAGAGAGTCAAACAATGACCAGCAAGTGAGGAAAGTAATTTCTTTAAAAGCAGCTCCCAAACTGGGAACATTTCAATGAGAAGCTAACCGTATTGGACTCAAACTACTGATGCGTTTTGTTTTATTTCCCTTCTTGGCCCAGCATATCTGCACAGGCTATGGATTTTTGGACTGAGTGGTGATTACAGTGCTAGTTCACAGGAGAGAATCAATTAAATGTAAAATACCGTTGACCCAAGATGAAACCACACTTTCAAGATACTTTAGCTTGTCAGAGGGAAAGAAATCTTTATTTATGGATTAAGTTCCCGAATGGAGTAGAGCATATGAGGTGAAATCTTGATACTGGATAGGGGGATTGGAGCTGAATTCTCCCAGCACATTTGCACTTTAAAGAGTCTTATTAATGTCACTGCTCTCCCCATTTTAAAAGCCCATCTGAAATCATCTCTACTCCAGGAGCCTCTCCCCAGTTTAATTAATCAAATCTCCCCACTTTATACTCCCCAACAGCCATCTCAACACTTCTGTGCCACCTATGCAGTAAAATGCTCACAGCCACCAAGTAGCACTTACATATGCTCTTACCTAAGCACTAACTCAGACACATATCTGCTTACACACTTCCTCCTATTTTTTAAATGGTATTTGTTAAGAACTTATGTGCCAGTCACTGAACTAAGCTCCACAGTGGTCTCCACAGTCTTAATCCCCATTTTACAGATGAGGTAACTGAGTCCCAGAGCAGTTAAGTAACTTGCCCAAGGTCACACAGCAGACTGGTGGCGGAGTCAGGTTGAGAGTCCAGATCCTTTTGACTCCGAGACTCATGCTCTATCCAGCAGGTCATTCTGCTTCTCTCGTATCCATACATTAATAATAATTGTGGTACTTGTTAAGCGCTTACTATGTGCCCGGCACTGTATTAAGTGCTGGGGTGGATGCAAGCAATTCAGGTTGGACACAGTCTCTGTCCCCCCTGGAACTCAGACTTAATTCCCATTTTACAGATGAGACAACTGAGGCCCAGAGAAGTGAAGCAACTTGCCTGAGATCACTCAGCAGACAAGCAGCAGAGGCGGATTAGAACCCAGGTCCTTCTGACTCCCTGTATCCCTAAGCCATGCTGCTTTTCTACATTATTACATTACTTTAGTGCCCGACCCCTCCACTAATTTACAAGCTCCTTGAGGGCAGGCATCATGTCTGCTTACTCTTTTGTACTGTCCTAAGCACTTAATGCAATGCTCTGCACAGCACTTAATAAATACCATTGAGTGAAGTGCATTTTCAGCAAGTGGGGAGCCAAATGCTTTTTATTTTATATGGTAAAAAAAAGTATGTTCAGCACTTACTCTGTGTCTAGCACTGTCCTAAGCTCTGGGGTAAGTACAATAATAATAATAATGGTATTTGTTAAGCGCAAAGCCCTACTGAGAGCTCACCTCCTCCAGGAGGCCTTCCCAGACTCAGCCCCCTCCTTCCTCTCCCCCTCGCCCCCCCCTCCATCCCCCGTCTTACCTCCATCCCTTCCCCACAGCACCTGTATATATGTATATATGTTTGTACATATTTATTACTCTATTTATTTATTTATTTTACTTGTACATATTTATTCTATTTATTTTATTTTGTCAATATGTTTTGTTTTGTTGTCTGTCTTCCCCTTCTAGACCGTGAGCCCACTTTTCGGTAGGGACCGTCTCTATACGTTGCCAACTTGTACTTCCCAAGCGTTTAGTACAGTGCTCTGCACACAGTAAGTGCTCAATAAATATAATTGAATCAATGAATGAATGAAAAGCACTGTTCTAAGCTGCTGGGGTAGTTACAAGGTTATCAGGTTGTCCCACGTGGGGCTCACAGTCTTAATCTCCATTTTACAGATGAGGTAACTGAGGCACAGAGAAGTGAAGTGACTTGCCCAAACTCACACAGCTGACAAGTGGCGGTGCCTGAATTTGAACCCATGACCTCTGACTCCCAAGCTCTTGCTCTTTCCATTAAGCCACAAGTTAATCAGGTTGGACATAGTCCTTGTCCCTCATTGGAACAAGACAAAGTTGGAGGGAGAACAGGTATTGAATCTTCATTTTACAATGGAGGAAACTGAGACATAGTTAAGTGACTTGTCCAATGTCACAGAGCAGGAAGTGGCAGACATGAGTTTAGAACTCAGGTGTCCTGACTCCCAGTCTTAGGATCTTTCCATTAGGCCATGCTCCTTATGTTATAAGTGCTGGGGTAGATAAAAGTTTGGACACAGTCCCTGTCCCACATGGGACTCACAGTCTAAGTGGGATGGCTTCAAAAGATTTAAAAAGATCAGTCCAACCCCACAAACAGATGCTATTTTTTTTTTCAAATTTCTTCATTTGAACAGTCTGGACTTCTGATAAATTAATCAGAGGTATTTATTTAGCACTTACTGTGTGCAGAGCACTGTCCTAAGCACTTAATAATAACAATAATGATGATATTTGTTAAGTGCTTATTGTGTACCAGGCACTGTACTAAGCACTGGGATGGATGAAAGCAAATCGAGCTGGACACAGAAAAAGTAAGTACAATACAATAGAGTTGGTAGATACGTTCTCTGCTCACAACAACCTTACAGTCTAGAAGGGGAGGCAGACATTAAAATAAATAAATAAATTACCGGTATGTACAGAATAATGATGGTATTTGTAAAACGCTTACTATGTGCGACGCACTGTTCTAAGTACAGAAGTGCTGAGGGAATGCAAGTGGGGTGAATATGAATCGGAAACGACTTGACGACATTTGATAATAAATAGGGCACAGATCCAAGTGCATTAATTTTAATTTGGGTATTTGTTTAGGGCTTACTATGTGCCCACCACTGAACTAAGTGCTAGAGAAGATATAATCCTAATGAATCAGAGGCTTTCCCTGCCCCACACGGGGCTCTTAGTCTAAAGGCGCAAAGGCGCAAAAAAGTGAAGTGGCATCCCTAAAGTCCCACAGCAGGCAACTCAATCAATCAATAAATCAATCAATCAATTGTATTTATTGAGTGCTTATTGTGTGCAGAGCACTGTACTAAGCGCTTGGGAAGTACAAGTTGGCAACATATAGAGACGGTCCCTACCCAACAGTGGGCTCACAGGTCAATGACGAGGTAGGATTAGAATCCAGGTATCTTGACTCCCAACCTTGTGCTCTCTCCACTAGGGCATGCTGAAGCTGGCCCAGTGGAAAAAAACTCCAAGAACAACATCCATGAGGTAAGTAAGTGACTTCTCCAGGTCTCTGGGAAGATGCTGGAGGACTTGTGAGTAACAAGCATTGCTGGCTACAGGCATGTTCAAAATGGTAGCCAGTAATCTGGAAGTATTGATAATAATAATCCCTCTACACTGTATGGTACTTGGGGAAGGGAATGTGTCTACCAGTATAGTTGCATTGTATTCTCCCAAATACAGCACTCTGCACACAGTAAGCACTCAATAAATATGATTGATTGATCAATAATGATTGTGACGTTTCTTAAGCACTTGCCCTGTGTCAAACACTGAACTAAGTGTTGGGGTAGATACAAGATAATCAGGTTGGACACAGTCAATGTCCTACATGAGGCTCACTGTAAAAGTCGGAGAAAACAGATACTGAGGCACAGAGAAGTTAAGTGACTTATGATCACACAGCAAGTTAATGGCAGAGCCGTGAATTCAAATCCACTCCCTTTGACTCCCATACCCATGGTCTTTCCAAAAGGCCACACTGCTTCTTAGAATGCTGTTAAGCTAAGATTTATCTCAAACTCAAAGGCTTAGGCTCCCTTACAGCTATAAAATGAAATATCAGAACTTTAGACTTGGGAATGTATCTATTTATTACTATGTATTGTAGTACTCTCCCAAGCACTTAGAACAGTGCTCTGCACAAAGCAAGCATATTTATTAATCAATAAATATGATTAATTGAATGAATGAGTATAGATTGCACTGTACTCCATGGACCTGGTTCAGCCTATTTCTGCTGAAACCTAGGAAGAAGAGGAAAGGAAAATCTACATTTTCTTCCTCCCAACATTTTTAGCTTGGCCCAGGACTGTATACTAAGCATATATATGTTGTTAGTGAAATTCCCTGGATTAAATGTGACCTAGTAGATAGAGCCCAGGCCTCAGAATCAGGAGGGCATGGGTTCTTATTCCAGCTCCTCCACTTATCTCCTGTGAGCCCTTAGGTAAGTCACTTTACTTCTCTCCACTTCACTAATAATAATAATAATGATAATAATGATGGTATTTGTTAAGCACTTACTATGTGCCAAGCACTGTTATAAGCTGCTGAGGTAGATACAAGGTAATCAGGTTGTCCCATGTGGGGCTAACAGACAATCCCCATTTTACAGATGAGGGAACTGAGGCACAGAGAAGTCAAGTGATTTGCCCAAAGTCACACAGCTGATAAGTGGTGAAGACGCCTTAGAACCCAAAACCTCTGACTCCCAAGCCCAGTCTCCTTCCACTATACCACGCTGCTTCTCTGTGCCTAAATTCCTTCATCTATTAAATGGGGATGAAGACTGTAAACCCTATGTGGGATAGGGATTGCATCCAACCTGATTAACCTGTATCCACCCCAGTGCTTTAGTACCTGGCACATAGTAAGAGCTTAACAAATACCATTAACAAAAGCAACGATAACCCTACTAGACCTCTGTGCCTATGTTCCATCTCTGAGTCCCTGGCAGGAGCTTAAGGAGATCAAGGAGTCCAAACAGTAACACCCCTGATATCTGTGAGATGGATGCTATCTTGGACAACTTCAGGTGAGACAAAAACAATCTGGTTAGCTGGATAAAGCAGCCCAAAACTCCAGCACCAGCAAGCAGCAAACCTTGAACCTCTGATGATGCTATTCCACATCCAACTGCCCTGCCCAGAGATGCCAAACTAAAATTCTTCAAGCCCACTAGGCCGCATAGACTCTGGCAGAACCCCCATAAGACATAGAGACTCTGAACTGAGCAGCATGGCAGGAGAAGCAGCATGGTGTAGTGGATAGGGCCTGAGAGTGGGAGTCAGAAGGTCATGGATTCTAATTCCAGCTCGGCTACCTGTCTGCTGTGTGACCTTGGGCAAGTCACTTCACATCTCTGTGCTTCATTTAACTCATCTGTGAAGTGGGGATTGAGACTGTGAGCCCCACATCGGACCACTACCGATTTGCTTGTATCCAACCCAGTGTTTAGTACAGAGCCCTGCAAATAGTAAGTGCTTACCAAATACCATAATCATTATTTTTATTTTAAAATCCACTCTCATGTTTGCTGGGCAATATGATAGAATGTGTCTGTAATATTGTTATAGCATGCAAATAGTAAGCACTTACCAAATACCATAATCATTATTTTTATTTTAAAATCCACTCTCATGTTTGCTGGGCAATATGATAGAATTTGTCTGTAATATTGTTATAGCATACTCTCCCAAGTGCTTAATATAGTGCTCTACATGCAATAAGCTCTCAATAAATACCACTGACTGACTAGTTAGAAATGTCCCTGCCCAAAGAAATTTGCATTCTGAAGATAACCCTAAGTGGACACACACACACACACACACACACACACACACACACACACACACACACACACACACACACACACTGAAATTGTTTATTGAGTCCTTCCACACCATGGTTTGTGATTATAATAGTAATAATAATAATGATGATGGTTTTTGTTGAGTGCTTACTATGTGCCAAGCACTGTTCTAAGCGTTGAACATTTGTTAAGTGCTTACTATGTGCCAAGCTCTGTTCTAAGCACTGTAGTTGGTACAAGGAGACATCATATGGCCTGAGCCGTAATATAAGACAAAACTGATCTCTAGTGTGACTAATGGTAGAGGAGCAATTGGAAGGTAGTTAGATAATATGGTTCCAGAAGCTTAGGTGCTTCATTGCCTGTGATTTCTACTTTCTGTTCTGCCCGATTGAATTGAATTAAAACATTCTGAGTTCTTTGGACATTGGAAGAAATCACTGGGCCAGAGACTTGAGAAACTAAGGTGACTTTCAATAAGGGATCCCACTCATTTATATTCATGGATTCAAAATGTTCAGTTGTAAGAAAGCAACTGTGGACATGTTAAGGTCCCAAACTGTACCAATCCAAATATTCAGGATCATTTTTGACCTTCTCTTAAGCTCTGAGACTCACCTTGAACTGTTATTGATTTGCAGGCTCCAGGGTGCTGGATAAAGACTTTGCTCTGAAATAGTCCTCTGTAGTTCAGAAAATGGCCATCTGTGTGGGAATTTAACTGAGATGCGTGTTGCCTAGCAAACCCACTACATTGGCAGTGGATCCAATGTGGCCCATCCTGTGTTCTTGGCCAGTGTGTTCGTTCATAGTAAATGTGTCCTCCAGCAAGGACTTTGGGAAGACTTCAGGACATTCTCAGCAAAGGGAAAGAAAGCGTGGGGCCTGAAGAGACCTGAGTAACCAGGGTGATTGTCAACAAAATTCCCAGGACTCTCACCACCGTGTTTTCAAACAAAATCCTGGGTTATTTTTAGAACCGGGCCCTTTCCTTCAAAGCCAGGGAGCAGCCTGCCAAGATGCCAAGCGTACGCCCATAGCAGCGGGGTTGTCAGCAGCACGGACAACTACTGCAAAACAACAGAGTCCAACAGGAACAGTTTCATTGTGAGAAGCCAGCTCCCATGGAAAAGCACTAAGACCAGTGATAATAATAATGATGGTATTTGTTAAGCACTTACTATGTGCAAAACACCATTCTAAGCGTTGGGGGGGGGATGCAAGGTAATCAGGTTGTCCCATGTGGGGCTCACAGGCTTCATCCCCATTTTACAGATGAGGCATCTGAGGCTTAGGAAAGTTAAGTGACTTGCCCAAAGTCACACAGCTGGCAAGTGGCGGAGCTGGGATTAGAACCCATGACCTCTGATTCCCAAGCCCGGGCTCTTTCCACTGAGCCACACTGCTTCTCTTAGTGATGGATTATCATCCATCATTATGGATGATGGATTGTGCCCAATCAATCAATCAGTCATATTGATTGAGCACATTCCACTTAATGTGTACAGCACACTGAACTAAGTGCTTGGAATAGTACAATATAACAGTATAACAGAATTGGTAGAAACATTTCCTGTCCACACTGAGCTTACAGTCTAGAAGGACCTCTCATACCTATCAATACTCTCTGCCATCTGGCTCCTTGGTCTCTTCTTTCCACTCTACCTTTTGTATTATTATTATTATGGTGTTTATGAAGCACTTACTATGTGTCAACCACTGTTCTAAGCACTGGGATAGATACAAATTAATCAGGATGGACATGGTCCCTATTCCACATGGGGCTCTCAGAGGAGGAGAACAGGTATTGAGTATGAGAGAGAATATGTATTGAATCCTAATTTTGCAGATGAGGAAACTGAGGTGCACAGAAATTAAATGATTTGCCCAAGATCACATAGCAGGTAAGTGGCAGAGTCAGGATTAGAATCCAGGTTCTCTGGCTCTCAGGCCCATGTTCTTTCCACTAAGTCACACGGCTTCCCATCTCCCTTCACCTAAACCTTTCCTTACGTGGACTCTGCAGACACTTGAGTATAACAAGAGGAGAAACCAAAGAGGAAATGCCCCCAGAAGACTGGGAATGGGAAAAAATGAAGGTCCTAAATCAGCTCCCATTGACTCCCTGCTTCAAGCTTCTCTAGTGTATACTACATTCTGTGTCTTGGATCAATTTTCTAAAGCTGTATTCAGTACATCCACCTCCACATGTCAAAAACCTCCAATAGTCACTACACAATCTGCTTTGCTAAATGCCGAAAAATCTATTAGTTTCAAGGCTCTTCATTAGTTTTCTCTATCTTGCCTAAAGGCTGTCTTCATTTAGTCCTCCCTAACTTGCATTTTTCATCAAACTCATCTTATTGTGTCTCTTCCCTGTCCCTTTAGCTTCAAACCCCTGGCTCACTCCCTCCTTCCTGGAACTCCTTCCCCAGTCAAATGAATCAAACCACAGGTTAAAATTACTTCTGAAAACCCACCTTCCTCAGGAGACATTCTCTGATTAAACTCAATCTCCCTTGACCCAATCAATCTAACCACCACCCTTAGCACTTCTGCTCTCTTCCCCTCACATCACACTTAGCACTTCTGTTCTCTCCCCCTCACATTACCACTTACATATTATATCAATTTACTTGAATTCACACCTGTTCATTTATCTATTTATCTTTACACATTCCTGCTATCAATAGCTATAGCCTTACTTCTTTCTTGTATTCCAATTATTTTCAGATTATTTGGGTCTGTTAGTCTTCCCTGTACACCAAGACTCTGCTAGGCTGAAAAACATCAGTGAAAAAAAACCCTCTAGGCTGTAAACTCCTTTGGGGAAGAAATGTGTCTCCCAAGTGTTAACTACAGTGCTCTGTGCAAAGTAAAAGCTCAATTAATATGATTGATTGATTGACTAACATGAAATGGGCTATTGTTTTAATGGTATTTTTTAAGCACTTATGCACCAGGCACTATAGTAAGCACAGAGGTAGATACAAGGTAATCAGGTTGAACGCAGTCTATATCCCACATAGGGCCCACAGTCTTAATCTCCATTTTATGGATGAGGTAACCGAGGCCCAGAGAAGGTAAGCAACTTGCCCAAGGTCACACAGCAAGCATGTGGCAGAGCTGGCATTAGAACCCAAGTCCAGCTGATTCCCAGGTCCAAGCTCTATCCATCAGATCACACTGTTTCCCTTTTGGACACCTGAGTAGCCAGGGTGTGATTGTGGAATGCTATTTCGCCCAACATTCTTCTGTACATCTAGATGGCTCATTTCCTTCCGAAAGCAATATTTTGTGAACTTTGGAAACTGTCAATTCTGCAAAGTCAGAACTGAAAACTATCTCCAAGAATTATAGAAGTTCTTGTTTATAGGGTCCATGACTTATCTTAAAGGACAAACTCTCAACATGACATTTATGACCTCAAGTCAATTCCATCAGCTTTCTCATCTGTGCTGAATAATGCCTCTCAAAATACAGAATTAGATGTTTAAATCTTGCACTACATTTCTTAATATTTATCAAGTATTTTATTTTTTTCCATTTCTGTTTTGTCTGTATATTCTAGAAGATCAATCTGCAGTGGACCAAATTAAACCTCACTACCTCTTCATCATTTACTTCAGGCCACTATAAGCTGCTGCCAACGTGGCTACAAATGACTGGCATAAAAAGTCTGGCCATGATTTGTTTTTGTCCTTTTCAAACATTTAAAATCAACACCATCTTTGTCACCATTCTGAGAATTGTCCGTCTCCTACTACACAGTCCACAGGACTTACAATCTAAGAATTCTATTTGCAAGCTTCATCAGTTTTGAATTGACTATGGCATCAGGAAAAATAATACAAAATACAAAAATGGTCTTCTCAAGTGTCCAAAAGCCAATGAGTGACTCATAAATCATATCTGCAGCGTAATCTCAGAAGTGGTAATGTAATTGTATTTAAATTGTATTTAGCCTTTGTTAATCATAGAAAGTTAGAGCAAAACAGAAAAATGGGAATGGTTTCCTGAAGGGTTTGGATAAATTCATGAATAAAACCTTCATAATTTTGGTCTGCCCCCTCCCTTTGATTGTAAACTGTAAACTTTCATAATTTTGGTCTCACTCCTTCATTGGATCGTCAGCTTGAGAGTAGGGAGCACAATAGTAGAAATGTTGGCATTTATTGTGAGTTTACTGTTTGCAAAGCATCGTATTAAACACTGGGAAAGAAGTGCCTGGATGAGACATGGACTGTGGCCCTCATTTATTCATTCATTCAATTGTATTTATTGAGCAGTTACTTTTTGCAGAGCACTGTACTGAGCTCTTGGAAAGTACAATTTGGTAACAAATAGAGACAATCCCTACCCAACGGGCTCACAGTCTAGAAGAGGGGAGACATCAGGGACAAGGTTGGCAATGGGCACATAAGGAAAGGTGAAACAAATACATATTAAAGACAAGGGTGACTCTAAATATCACAGACGCAGCAGAAGTTCAGGCTTCTCACGGTTTGAACCACAGGTCACAGACATCATGGATGTGGCTCATGGCCCTGGCCCTCCCAGTGTTGTATAAATTGAGAAGGACCCTTTCTTGCAGTTGTCTGAGTCCTTCCTGAGTTGGAGTAAAGGCTGTTGGGAGCCCTAATAATAATAATAATAATAATAATGGCATTTATTAAGTGCTTACTATGTGCAAAGCACTGTTCCAAGCGCTGGGAAGTTACAAGGTGATCAGGTTGTCCCATATGGGGCTCAAAGTCTTAATCCCCATTTTACAGATGAGGTAACTGAGGCACAGAGAAGTTAAGTGACTTGCCCAAGGTCACACAGCAGACTTGTGGTGGAGCTGGGATTCAAACCCACGACCTCTGACTCCAAAGCCCGGCCTCTTTCCACTGAGCCACGCTGCTTCTCATGACATGGGAGTTGACCTATCCCCCTCTCCATGGGGTGGTGCACCAGAGGTCAGGAGGAAGGGAAGTGGTTGAGGGATCAGAATGCTGCCATGTTTGAATCCTTTCTACGCTGGAGCAGGGGCTGATGGATATCTTGGTTTGCATGGAGTTCAGACAACCTCACAGATATGGTAGTCCTCTGAGGTGGTGAAGTTGCACTCGCTTGGTCATTTTTATGATGCCTAGCCATCAGTAAATGCTTGATAAATGTCACTGATTGATTGATTGATTGATTAATCAAAAATCACACTACCTCCAAGAGGCCTTCCCTGACTAAGCTCTTATTTCTCCAATTCACCTTCCCCTCTGCGTCACTTATGCACTTGGCTGTGTACCCCATAAGCAGTTGTGTGTCCGTTAAAACCACCCCCTTCTCCTTAAAGCTTTATCCAAACTTGGATTGCATGACACTGTCTTCTCTTGGTTCTCCTCCTATCTCTCTGACTGCTCCTTCTCAGTCTCTTTTGCTGTCCCCAACTCTACTTCCCACTCCTTGACAGAAGGGGATCCCTCAAAGGCTCAGTTCTAGGTTCCCTTCTCTTCTCCCTCCACAGTAATTCTCTTGGAGAAATCTTTCACTCCCATGGCTTTAATTACCATCTCTAGTGAGATGATTCCCAAATCTACATCTCCAGCCCTGACCTCTCTCCTTCCCTGCAATCTCGCGTTTCCTCCTGCCTTCAAGACATATCTACTGGGTGTCCCACTGCCAGCTCAAATTAAACATGTCCAAAATTAAAATCCTTATCTTCATACCCAAAACCTGTTCTTCCCATGTCTCTTCCATCACTGTAGACAACACCACTATCCTCCCTGTCTCACAATCCCTTAATCTTGGGTTATTCCTGATGGCATTATCTTTGACTTAACTCTCTCATTCCACCTACATAGTCAACCTGTCGACAAATCCTGATAGTTCTACCTCAACTACGTTGTGAAAATCTGCCCTTTCTTCTCCATTCAAACTGCTACCATGATGATCTAAGCACTTATTCTATCCTGCCTTGATTACTGCATTTGCTTCCTCGCTGACCTCTTGGCCTCCCATCTGCCCCTGCTCCAGTCCATACTTCACTCTGTTTCCTGGATCATTGATCAACAAAAACGTTCAGTCCATTTCTTCCCACACCTCAAGAACCTCCAATTCTTGTTCTTTCACCTCCACATCAAACATAAACTCCTTCCCATTGGCTTTAAAGCCATCAGTCAGCTCACCCCATCCTACCTCACTTCATAATCTCCTACTACAGCCTGGCCCGCACTCTCCATTCCGCTCACGCTAGCTTACTCACTGTGCCCCGATGTCATCTATCTCACCGCTGATCCCTTTACCCACATCCTTCCCCTAGCTTGGAACTCCTTCCCACTCCATAAATATGCCATCTCTCCACCTTTAAAATGTTATTAAGGTCACATCTTCTCCAAGAGGCCTTCCCTGATTAAGCCATATTTTTCCCAGCTTACTCTCCCTTCTATGATCTTTGGACATTTGATATTCACCCCACACCCAAACTCACAGCACTTGCGTAAACATCTTTATATCATATATTATAAATTACTTATTTATTCATATTATCAATGTCTGTCTCCCCCTCTAGACTGTCCGCTCATTATGGGCAGGGAATGTGTCAGCTAATTCTGTTGCACTGTACTCTCCCAAGCACTTAGTAATTCATTCATTCAATTGTATTTATTGAGCACTTACTGTGTGCAGAGCACTGTACTAAGCACTTGGGAAGTACATGTTGGTAATGTGCTCTGAACTTAATAAGTGCTCAATAAATACCACTGATTGATTGGTTGATTGATTAATATATGTTAAGAGGCTTGGAAAAAGTTTAAATAGATATTCATTCAATCATATTTACTGAGCGCTACAAGTTGGCAACATATAGAGACAGTCCCTACCCAACAATGGGCTCACAGTCTAGAAGAGGGAGACAGACAACAAAACAAAACAAATAGACAGGTTTCAAAGTCGTCAGAACAAATAGAATTAAAACTATATGCACATCATTAGCAGATACTATTAATAGAATAGTAAATATGTACAAGTAAAATAGAGTAATAAATCTGTACAAATATATATACAAGTGCTGTGGGGAGGAGAAGGAGGTAGGGCAGGGAATGGGGAGGAGGAGAGGAAAAAGGGGGCTCAGTCTGAGAAGGCCTTCTGGAAGAGGTGAGCTCTCAGTAGGGCTTTGAAGGGAGGAAGAGAGCTAGCTTGGTGGATGTGTGGAGGGAGGGCATTCCAGGCCAGAGGAAGGACGTGGGCCGGGGGTCAATGGGGAACAGGTGAGAACGGGGTACAGTGAGGAGATTAGCGGCAGAGGAGTGGAGGGTGCGGGCTGAGCTGGAGAAGGAGAGAAGGGAGGTGAGGTAGGAGGGGTCGAGGTGATGGAGATGTGGATGGAAGACTCTTGGTTGATTATTAAAGGGAACAAGTTAGCAGAATTAGATGGTGCTACATTAATCATTAGATTGCAAGTTCATTTGGGCAAGCATCACTCACTGACATATCTTGTTGGATATCTTGTCATCTTGTTGGTGTCAGAGACAGAATTCTGATCTAGATGAATCATTTCTCTGACCCAAGAAGGCACTGCATAGACTCTTTATGATCCAAGATTCAACCGTTTCCATAATCCCTTAGAGTAGAGCTACGACCTTGATGTGGCAGGAAAGACACTATTCAAGTCCTGGACCATTAAGTACAGCTGACTTTTGGTTACCAAGATAACACCATGGACTGAAATCCAATTCACACACCTGGGTAAGAGTGAGAAGACTGTAATTAGCAAGCATTTTCAATTCTGCCTAGATTAAGAAGCCCCTGAGAAGCAGTGTGGCCTCGTGGAAAGATCATGGACCTGAGAGTCAGGGGTTCTAATCCTGACTCCTCCATTTATCTGCTGTGTGACCTTGGGCAAGTCACTCAATTTCTCTGTGCCTCAGTTTCCTCATCTGTAAAATGAGGATTGAGACTGAGGGAAAGGGATTGTGTCCAACCCAATTATCTTGTATCTACCTCATTGCCTAACACAGTGCCTAGCACATAGTAAGTGCTTAACAAATACCATGAAAAGGTAATAATCGTGGCATATGTTAAGCACTTTACTATGCACAAAGCAATGTACTCAGTGCCAGATAATCAAGTCAGACATAATCCCTGTCCCAGTCATTTCATCATGGAGTAGCTTAAGGATCTTGGTGAATTTCTCAGTACAGCCTCTTGATTCTTGGGCTGAATCATTTAACCATTTCAAGGTCATTCATCATTCACCAGGGACCCCAGCTCCACCCTGCTATGTCCTGCTACTGGGCTGCTAGAATACCAGGCTCTGCCTGGATTAATTTCACTGACTGGTGACCCATTTTGATATAGGTAAAATTATGCATGAAAAACCATGGGCTACATGGGGACTTCGAAAATTGGAAATACCAATTTGTGGTGGCTATCAGAGGGCAGTTCTGACTGTTAGTCATTTCACGTCGTGTGGATTTTGAAATGACACTCAGTTCCACCATTACTCACACTCTCATTCAATCAATCTAGGGCATTTATTGTGTGCTTACTGTATGGAGAACACTGTACTGACTGGGGGAGTACAGTACATCAGAGTTGGTAGACACATTCCCCGTCTAGGAATTCACGGTCTAAAGGGGGAAACAGACATTAAAATAAAATAAATTAACAAGTGCTGTGGGGCTGAGGGTGGGGTGAATAATGGATAAAAATCCAAGTGCAAGGGTAAATTACACAGTTAAGGGGAATTAGAGAACATTCTTCAGACAAAGCCTGCCTATCCCAATAGAATGGGAAGTGATATAAGAAGAAGAAGTTGTGAGGCTGTGTGCAGTGTCAATTACACGCACTCTGCTAAATATGGAGTGGGGACCCTGAATAATGAGAAGCATTGTGGCCAAGTGGATAGAGCATAGGCCTGGGAGTTGCAAGGACCTGGTTTCTAATTTCAGCTACACTACTTGCCTGCTGTGTGACCTTGGGAAAGTCACTTCACATCTCTATGCCTCAGTTCCCTCATCTGTAAAATGGAGATTAAGACCGTAAGCTCCATGTGGGACAGGGACTGCCTGATTATCTTGTAACTGCCCCAGCTATTAGAACAGTGCCTGACACATAGTAAGAACTTAACAAATACTTTTAAAAAAAACAGGCAAATCTAGTTCTCTGTATTGTTAATTGATGTGAAAGGTCCCTGAGTATACAAGCAAAAAATCAGCATGGCATGGGAAAGGCCTTCCAAGGCTTTCAACTGAGCAACTCCTGAGGGTTTAGCTCAAACCAACATAAGGATATAACGAGTTAACTTACTTCTTCTTGAGGTCAGCTTCCAATGTATAACCTGATTTTGTAACGAAAAGGATTCTGACCAGAAGAAAAGGAGGGAAATTATGTTGTGAATAAAACATATCTGGTAACACTTCTGAATCTACCTTTGAAACACCCCACGAGCTACAGTGGGAAAGCACAATGTGAATGATAACTGTCATTGTGGAAGGTTAATCTATCAATCCTGTTTATTGACCACTTCCTGAGGAATTGCATTTTTTTCTTTTTAGTGCCTGTTCCTGATGTTAGTGTATCTGGGGACTGAAGCTCTGGGATTTGATCCTAAAGGCAAGGATTTACCCAATAGCTTGGTCAGAGGATGGTAATTCTAAGAAAGATTCTATCAATCAATGGTAATCACTCAATCGATCATAGTATTTATTGAGAGCTTATTGTGTTCAGAGCACTGTAATCAGTGCTTGGGAAAGTGCAAGACAACAGAATTAGCAGACAAGTTCCCTGCCCAAAAGGAGTTTACAGTTTACTGTGGGAGACATACATCAATCTAAATAAATTACAATATGGACATGAGTGCTGTGGGGCTGACAGTGAGGTAAATAGCAAGTGCTTAAGGGGTATTCCAAGTGTATAGGTAACTCAGATGCGAGAGGGATTCAGGGAAAAGGGGGCTTAATCAGGGAAGGCCTCTTGGAGGAGACATATTTTTAATGAGACTTTGAAGGAGTGGAGAGTGGTGGCCTGGAGTCTATGGAGGTAAAGGAACTTCAAAGTCAGAAGGAGGACATAGGAAAAGGGCAGGAGGAGAAATAGATGATGTTCTTCAAATATAAACAGACTGTAAGCTTTTTAGACATGATCTGTGTCATCTACTCCTGCACTTAGTAGAGTGCTTGGCACATAGTAAGCACTTTATAAATACCGACACGATTATCATTCTGATTATCAATCAATATTTATTAAATGCTACTCTGGGCAAACATTGTGTTAAGCATCTGGGAAGGCATAATAGTTCTTGAAAGCTGTGTCTAATCAAAATGTTGCAAGTCAAACAAAATTTCTTCTACAAACTAATGTGTAGGGGATGGGTTCTTGAACCGAGGTCGGAAAATAATTATGGGAATTATGAATCAGCCAATCAGTGGTATTTATTGAGTACTTACTGTGTACAGAACACTGAACTAAGCACTTGGGAAAGTACAATACAAAAGAGTTGAAAGATGTGTTCCCTCCCCACAACGGGCTTATAGTCTAGAAGAGGAGACAGTCATTAATGCAAACAAATAAATTACGGATATGACCATGCGTGCTGTGGAGCTGAGAGTGGGGTGAGTATCAGGAGCTTAAAGTGAAGAGATGTTGCAGAAGACAGAGGGAGTTGGGGAAAAGAGGACTTAAAAGGGGAAGGCCTCGTGGAGGAAATGTGACCTTAGTAAGGCTTTGAAGGTGGGGAGAAGGTGGGCTGATGTAAATGGACAGAGAGGGAGTTCCAAGCTAGTGGGAGGATGTAGGGGAAGGGGACAGTGGCTAGATAGAAAAGATCATGGGTACGGGGAACAAGCTGGTGCCAGAAGAACAAAATGTGTGCGTTGGGCTACAGTAGGAAATCAGTGAGGTAAGATGGGGGCAGTGAGCTGATTGAGTGCTTTAAAGCCCATGTCCACCCTCTGGCCTGGAATGCCCTCCCTCCACACATCCACCAAGCTAGCTCTCTTCCTCCCTTCAAAGCCCTACTGAGAGCTCACCTCCTCCAGGAGGCCTTCCAGACTGGGCTCCCTTTTTCCTCTCCTCCTCCCCATCCCCACCACCTACCTCCTTCCCCTCCCCGCAGCACCTGTACATATGTTTGTACAGATTTATTACTCTATTTTACTTGTACATATTTATTATTCTATTTATTTTGTTAATGCTGTGTATCTAGCTTTATTTCTATTTATTTTGATGACTTGACAGCTGTCCACATGTTTTGTTTTGCTGTCTGTCTCCCCCTTCTAGACTGTGAGCCTGTTGTTGGATAGGGACCGTCTCTATATGTTGCCAACTTGTACTTTCCAAGCGCTTAGTACAGTGCTCTGCACACAGTAAGTGCTCAATAAATACGATTGAATGAATGAATGAATGAATGAGATTCTGTCTGATGCAGAGGTGGTTGGGCAACCACTGGAGGTTCCTGAGAAGTGGAGAGATGTGGGCTGAATGCTTCTTTGGAAAAATGATCTGGGCAGTGGAGTGAAGTATGGACTGGAGTGAGGAGAGGCAGGAGACAAGGATATCAGCAAGGAGACAGATGCAGTAATCATGGTGGGATAGGAAAAGTGCTTGGATCAACATCAACATAGCAGTTTGGATGTGGAGGAAAGGGCAGATTTTAACAACATTCTAAGGAGAAACAGAAGGATTTGGTGATGGATTGAACATGGAGTTTGCATGAGAGAGATGAGTAGAAGATAATGCAAAATTTCAGGTTAAGTACTTAATATGTGCCAAGTCCTGGGCTAGTTACAAGGACATCAGATTGGACACAGTCCCTATCTTGCACAAGACTCGCAATTTGTTTAATCTTCTTTTTATAGGTGAGGAAACTGAGGCCCAGAAAGTGCAAGGGGAAAGGGTGAGAGGGGTTTAAGTATCTAAAGGCTTAGATGACAGAGAAATGCAGAAGTGACAGAGATGAATAAGGGAAAGTCTCCTGGAGGATAGGTGAAGCAGCAGAGAAGCAGCATGTCCTAGTGGATAGAGCACAGCCTAGGAGTCTGAATGACCTGGGTTCTAATTCTGGCTCCGCCATTCATCTGCCATGTGACCTTGGGCAAATCACTTTACTTCTCTGCACCTCAGTAGCCTCATCTGTTAAATGGGGATGGAGACTGTGAGTGTGGGACATGAACTGTATCCAACATGATTAGCTTGTATCTACCCCAGTACTTAGTATAGAACCTGGCACATAGTAAGTACTTAATAAATACCATAAAAATTTAATAAAAGGTGAAGGGCCGACCTTCAGAGATTCCTGCTGGTAAGGTCTTCCAACTTCTTAGAGTGTTCAGTGTTCCTTAGGCTTTTTGAGAAGAGAGAGAATTTGTGCAAAAGCAAAGACCTCCCAAGAGTTTCTCCTCTAATGGCTGCATGGTTTAAGGGGAAATGATTTGGAAAGATGCAGCAGGGATCAATTTTAGCAGCAAGGTTAATTTTCCAAGTTAAAAAAAATGTGAAAACTAGGTTATAGCATCTTCTTAAAAAAATTAGGGAAGTAATAAATGGAATTTAGTACTCTGTGATGGGGAAATTGAATTCATTGAAAACTAAGAATATAAGATCAGGAGTAGACAGTGTAAAGGCCTTTATATAGAGAAAAGGACAGATGAAGATTTTTTGGAGTTTTTCTTCGGTGAAGGTCAATGAAGGAGTAAATGAGAAGGAGAAAATGTTTTCTTCGATGAGAAGCTGGATGAACTGAGAAAATGAGATGTGGGGTCTTGGCCTGTAAAATCAAATACCATCCACCACTAATGTTCCTCACATCTCCAGGTCCCATTTTAACCCGGATTGTTCCGTCCCTTCATCACCCCTTACAGTGTACTGCATCCAGTGTGTTCTCAAAAAATACTAATCAATCAACCAATAATATTTATTGAGTGTATGGAAGCATGCAATAGAGTTGGTAGACAACATCTCTGCCCTCAAGGAGCTTACTACTTAGGAGGGGAGACAGACATTAAAGTAAATTACATATGGATATCCACGTAAATGCTGTGTGGTAAGATTTAACGTCTGTTTCAATCAATCAATAAATCAATCAATCGTATTTATTGAGCACTTACTGTGTGCAGAGCACTATACTAAGCGCTTGGGAAGTACAAGTTGGCAACATATAGAGACAGTCCTTACCCAACAGTGGGCTCACAGTCTAGAAGGGGGAGACAGAGAACAAAACCAAACATATTAACAAAATAAAATAAATAGAATAGATATGTACAAGTAAAATAAATAAATAAATAGAGTAATAAATATGTACAAACATATATACATATACACAGGTGCTGTGGGGAAGGGATGGAGGTAAGACGGGGGATGGGGGGGTGAGGGGGAGAGGAAGGAGGGGGCTGAGTCTGGGAAGGCCTCCTGGAGGAGGTGAGCTCTCAGTAGGGCCTTGAAGGGAGGAAGAGAGCTAGCTTGGCGGATGGGGAGAGGGAGGGCATTCCAGGCCAGGGTGATGACGTGGACCGGGGGTCGACGGCGGGACAGGCGAGAACGAGGCACGGTGAGGAGATTAGCGGTGGCAGAGGAGCGGAGGGTGCGGGCTGGGCTGGAGAAGGACAGAAGGGAGGTGAGGTAGGAGGGGGTGAGGTGATGGAGAGCCGTGAAGCCGAGGGTGAGGAGTTTCTGCCTGATGCGTAGATTGATTGGTAGCCACTGGAGATTTTTGAGGAGGGGAGTAACATGCCCAGAGCGTTTCTGGACAAAGACAATCCGGGCAGCAGCATGAAGTATGTCTTGAAGTGGGGAGAGACACGAGGATGGGAGATCAGAGAGAAGGCTGATGCAGTAGTCCAGACAGGATAAGATGAGAGCTTGAACGAGCAGGGTAGTGGTTTGGATGGAGAGGAAAGGGCGGATCTTGGCAGTGTTGCGGAGCTGAGACCGGCAGGTTTTGGTGACGGCTTGGTCTCCCCTCCTTGATTGATTGATTGATCGATAGGATGCCCACCTTATGTACTTAAGGGGTACAAGTACTTTGGTGACATAGAATGTAGGGTGAATAAAATGGCCCATTCCCCCTTTCAAAGACCTACTGAAAGCTCTCCTCCTCCAGGAAGCCTTCCCAGACTAAACCCCCCTTTTTCTCTGCTCCCCCTCCACTCCCCATTGCCCCGACTTGCTCCCTTTGCTCTACCCCACACCCCACAGCACTTGTGTATATATGTACATATTTATAATTATAATTCTTTTTATTTTTATTAATGATATGTATATATCTATACTTTTATTAATTTATAATGATACTACTGATGGCTGTTTGCTTATTTTGATGTCTGTTTCCCCCCTTCTAGACTGTAGGCCCATTGTGGGCAGGGATTGTCTCTGTTTCTGAATTGTACTTTCCAAGCACTTAATACAGTGCTCTGTACATAGAAGCTCTCAATAAATACGATTGAATGAATGAATGAATGAATGAATGAGAAGTTAGGGAAGGTCTCTTGGAAGAGTTGTGATTTTAATATTCATCAATCAGTCAGTAATATTTATTGAACATTTACTCTGTTCAAAGCACTGTACAACGCTCTTGGGAGAGTACAATATAACAGATTTGGAAGATATGTTCCCTGCCCATAAGCAGCTTAGACCCCAGGGAGACAGTTATTCAAATAAATTATGTACATAAGTGCTGTTGGGCTGAGGGTGGGGTGAATTAAGGGTATAAATCCAAGTGCAAGTTTAGTAGGGCTTTTAATTCAATGCTGCTACTACTACTACTACGAGTAATAGTAATAGTAGTTACTATTACTACTATTATTACTGCTACTACTACTACTATTACAACTATTAGTAGTAATGGAGAAGCAGCATGGCTCAGTGGAAAGAGCACGGGCTTTGGAGTCAGAGGTGATGGGTTCAAATCCCGGCTCCGCCAACTGTCAGCTTTGTGATTTTGGGCAAGTCACTTAACTTCTCTGTGCCTCAGTTACCTCATCTGTAAATGGGGATTAAGACTGTGAGCCCCACATGGGACAACCTGATCACCTTGTAACCTCCCTAGTGCTTAGAACAGTGCATTGCACATAGTAAGCATTTAACAAATACCATCATTATTATTATTACTACTACCACTACTACCAGTACTTTTTGCCAAAGCTCTAGACACTTTATTCTGGAGGCACCCACATGTGTTCATTCACACATGATAAGATAAAAGGGTTATTTCAGCGAATTTTTCATGTTCCTCCTAATGATAGGCAAGAGGTTTCTCGACATTAGGGTCAAACCTCCACCCAAAGCCTTAAGGATCCTTTTGAAATTCAACTTACAGTATTATGCCTTTGAACCTAATGCCAAGACTGTTAGTTGTATTTCAAAAGGATCCCTAAGGCTTTTGGGTGCAGGTTCAACCCAAATTTTACACCAACACATTCTTGAAAAATCACTGAGTAATGATTGTCTGTTCATTTTTTCTCATGTGCCTTTAAGCCCATTGCTGTTTCTCTCTTCAAGAGAGTGAATGAAAATGGCCAAAATATCTTTAAGGACCTGAGCAGTTACACCTGATTACCCAAAAAGCACTTTGTTTTCTCATGATCTCTTCCCCACTAAGCACTCACGAAAAATTCCCAGGATGAGAAGGTGAAAGAGAAGGGGTTGAGCACACCTCCAGTTGAGAATGAACATGCTGCTTCCATGAAGGACAGAGAGGTAGGAGGAACCCAAACAGCCTCAAATCCCACACCCGAGAGTCAAGGTACAACAGCTCTCCATGAGATGTGAGATATCCTGGTATTTCTGAACTAATTCTGCCTGGAATCTTGCTTGCAATGGATTGTGGGGAGATTCCTCTATGGTTTCCATCATCAGCTCTCTCCAACTTCTTGAAAATGGTGATTAAGGTGGCATCTTTGAAGTCTCGTCTTAATGCCTCAGGGTTCCATTTAGTAATAATGATGGCATTTATTAAGTGCTTACTATGTGCAAAACACTGTTCCAAGCACTGGGGAGGTTACACATTGAACAGGTTGTCCCATGTGGGGTTCACATTCTTAATCCCCATCTTAAAGATGAGGTAACTGAGGCCCAGAGAAGTTAAGTGACTTGCCCAAAGTCACACAGCTGACAGTAGGATGTTCTGGATTAGTTTCCTCCTACAGCTATAGATTTCAATAGGATCTGGGGCCACCCATTTTTTTTTCTAGCTTTGCCTGCAAGGTCCTCAATAGACAGTTAAAGCTCTATCTCCATTTCTCCATATGGAGATTTCTCTGCCTCAGGTGGCCTCTGCCTTTATGGTGGCAGGAATACTTAGTAGTTCTCTGTAGTACTAACACCAACTGTGGTATTCTTTAAGTGCTCACCATGAGCCAAACATTAAATTAAGCACAGGGGTAGATACAGTATAATCAGATCAGATTATGAGAAGCAGTGTGAGCTAGTGGATAAAGCATGAGCCTGGGAGTCAGAAGGACCTGGGTTCTAATTCTGCCCACCTATCTGTTCTATGAACTTGGGTAAGTCACTTCATATCTATTTTATTTTGTTAGTATGTTTGGTTTTGTTCTCTGTCTCCCCCTTTTAGACTGTGAGCCCACTGTTGGGTAGGGACTGTCTCTATATGTTGCCAACTTGTACTTCCCAAGTGCTTAGTACAGTGCTCTGCACACAGTAAGCGCTCAATAAATACGATTGATGATGATGATATCTCTTTGCCTTAGTTACCCCATCTGTAAAATGGGGATTAAGACTATGAGCCATAAAAATGGGACGGAGACTGTGACCAACCTGATTACCTTGTATATACTCCACCATTTTGAACAGTGCCTGGCACATAGTCAGTGCTTAATAAATACTGCAGTTATTTTTTAGTATCAGATGATACAGTCTCTGTCCCTCACTGGGTTCACAGTCTGAGTAGGAGGGGAAATAGGTATTGAATCCCTATTTTAAAGATAAGGCCACTGAGACCCATAGAAGACCGATGATTTGCCCAAGTTCAAACAACAGGCCCATGCTCTTTCTATGTGTCCCCACAGGTTCCCCCAAAGCTTCCCAGTGTTCTTATCATCAGCGCAGGATTTCCTCTTTGTCTGGTTTCGAACATGTTTCTATCTGCCCTCTTCGTTACTGCCATTGTTGTGTGTCTCAGGACATTGTACTTGTTTAGTGACAAGCAAGAGACCTTCTTTTGGTAATGCTTGGCTTATCCCTGGTGCCTGCAACTTTGATGTCTCACTTCCACTTGCATATGCTTCTTAGTTTACCTGCAACTTGCCTGACTTATTTTTTGTTTCCTTTTTCTTCTTTTTGGTATTTGTTAAGTGCTTACTATATGCCATGCACCATACTAAGTACTGGGGTAGATACAAGATAATCTGGCTGGACACAGTCCAAACCCCACCATGGGGCTCAAAGTCTTGATCCCCATTTTACAGAGGAAGGAACAGAGGCACAGAGAAGTCAAGCGACTTACCCAAGGTCGTACAGCAGACAGGTGGCAGAGCCTGGATTGGAAACTAGGTCCTTTTGAATCCCAGGTCCATGCTCTATCCACTACACCATGCTGTCTGGTCACAGGTCTTTTTAGACTTCCATGATTTTGTAGGTCCGCATGTAGACATCCTTCTCTCAGGGAGTCTCAGTTGTACCTCATCCTGACTTTGGTCTTCTCTCTTCCCCCAAGACTCCTGCTCTTCCAACGAAAGATTGAGAGGATATTGGTGGTGCAGGCCAGGTTGAGGGCAAGGAGTTGCAAGGTCAAAGTAGTCCAGGGACCTGAGACAACTTGTCTGTGTTGAGAGCAGGGATGGAGTATGGGAACACACAGGCAGGGCAGAGTTAGATTTGGCAGGATGAGAGAAAGACAGTGCTTTTAAGACAGCGTTTGTGTAGAATTCTCCACAAATAGGTGGTCAGTACAGTCCTCTAAAGCTACTAGGGATCACTTCATTACTCTGCTCTTTGTAGGTACCCAATACAACACTCTGCCCACATTAGGTATTTTGTTCCATGTGTAAATACCTAAAAGCACCATAGTCTAGTGGAAAGAGCACAGACCTGTGAGTCAGCAGGACCTGGGTTCTAACCCCAGATCAGGCAATTCCTTGCAGTGTGACCTTGGGCAAGTCACTTAACTTCTCCGTGTCTCAGTTTCCTCAGTTATAAAATGGGGATTCAATACCTGCTCTCATTCATTCTTTCAATCATTTGTTGAGTGCTTACTGTGTGCAAAGCACTGTGCTAAGCTCTTGGGAGAGTACATTTTAACAACAAACACATTCCCTGCCCACAACAAATTCAGAGTCTATAGGGGGAGATAGACATTAATACAAATAAATAAATTACAGATCTAGACAGATATATACATATATGTTGTGGGGATGGGAGGGAGGATGAATGAAGGAGAAAGTCAGGGCAATGCAGAAGGGAGTGGGAGAAGAGGAGAGGAGGGCTTAGGGAAGGCTTCTTCAGTAAAGCTTTGAAATGGGGGAGAGCAATTATCTGTTTGATATGAGGAGGGAGGGCGTTCCAGGACAGAGGTAGGATGTGGACGAGAGGCTAGTGTCAAGACAGATGATATGGAGGTACAGTGAGAAAGTTAGCATTAGAGGAACGAAATGCGAGGGCTGGGTTGGAGAGTAGCGAGGTGAAATAGGAGGGGGTGAAGTGATGAAATGCTTTAAACCCAGTGCCATGTGGGACAGGCATTGTGTCCAACCTGATTAAGTTGTATCTGCCCCAGCACTTAGAACAGTGCTTGACACATAGTAAGTGCTTAACAAATATAATAATATTAATAATAACGAAAATAACAATGCTCTCCAAATGTTAGATGTTCATTCACTGCTGTTAATGGAAATGCATTCAGAACAGGTTATGAACTCCTGACAACCCTTACCTACCCCTTTTCTTACTGCTGTCATATCGGTTATTTTTCTAAACTTCACAGCCACGTATCAACCCTCGAAGCATAACTCTACTTGGACTATCATTAGTCAAGCATCCTCTGCAAGGCCAGACCCTATCTGCTGAATTGTTCTCATGGCCTCCTTCTGGGAAACAGGTTGACACAACTCTTGAGCAGAAATTTAGCTCTCCTGCTCTGCTACTCCACTACCAGTGTTCTACTTCAAAAATTGGGACTTTAAAAATGGTTAGGAATGCATTTTTCCCCCAGGAATAAATCTTAATGGATGGGCAAACTGTGCAACCCATGCTAATAATGCTTGTCTTTGTGCGTGACTCAGATATGTTTATTTTTAAAAGATGTTGCCTCTTTAAAAAAAAAATCCCCATCAGGTTCATTCTTAGGCAGAGAGATTCACCCAAAATGGAGACAAACAGAGGAGTCAGTCAGTCAATCATATTTATTGAGTGTGTACTGTGTGAGGAACACGAGCCTGAAAGTCAGAAGGACCTGGGTTCTAATCCTGACTCTGCTATCTACTGTGTGATCTTGGGCAAGTTACTTAACTTCTCTGGGCCTTTCAGACTGTGAGCCCACTGTTGGGTAAGGACTGTCTTTATATGTTGCCAATTTGTACTTCCCAAGCGCTTAGTACAGTGCTCTGCACATAGTAAGTGCTCAATAAATACAATTGATGATGATGATGGGCCTCAGTTACCTCATCTGTAAAATGGGAATTTAGACTGTCAGCCACGTGTGGGATAGGGGCTGGGTCCAACCTGATTAGCTTGTAATAATAATAATAATGATGGCATTTATTAAGTGCTTTCTATGTGCAAAGCACTGTTTTAAGCACTGGATTCATTCGTTCATTGTCGTATTTATTGAGTCCTTACTGTGTGCAGAGCACTGCACTAAACGCTTGGGAAGTACAAGTTGACAACATATAGAGAAGGTCCCTACCCAACAGCGGGCTCACAGTCTAGAAGGGGGAGACAGACAACCAAACAAAACATATTAACAAAATAAAATAGAATAAATATGTACAAGTAAAATAAATAGAGTAATAAATATGTACAAACATATATACATATATACAGGTGCTGTGGGGAGGGGAAGGAGGTAAGACGAGGGGATGGGGTGGGGGAGGAGGGGGAGAGGAAGGAGGGGGCTCAGTCTGGGAAGGCCTCCTGTAGGAGGTGAGCTCTCAGTAGGACTTTGAAGGGAGGAAGAGAGCTAGCTTGAAGGATGTGCGGATGTACCTACCCCAGTGCTTAGAACAGTGTTTGACACATGGTAAGCGCTATCAGGTACCATCATTATTATATAACAGACATATTCCCTGCCCACAGTTAGCTTAAGGACTAGAGGGTGAGACAGACATTAATATAAATAAATAAATTACATATACGTATGGGGCTCGGAAGGGGGATGAATAAAGGGAGCAAGTCAGGGTAATACAGAAGGGAGTGGGAGAAGAGGAAAGGAGACCTCAGTCAGGGAAAGTCTCTTAGAGATGTTCCTTCAGTAAGGCTCTGAAGAGGGGGAAGAGTAATTGTCGGTCAGAAAGGTAATTGTAATTGTCTACATAAGAGGTGTTTCAGTGATGTGTCAAGTACCACGTCACGGGCTTGTTCTATAGCAGAAGGCCCCAGTGGACACGATGCTGAGATGTGGGAGTTTAAAAGTCATTAGAGAGTCCAGATGTCAGTAGATTTGTTTATTGGACAGCAGACCTGGAAGTTTGGATTGGGTAGAATTAAAATGGCTGGCTAATGGTATGGTTGCAACAATAGTATTCAGAAGAAAGTCATAGACCTAAGGAGTCCAGGGAGGAAGTAAAGTCACAAGGTCTCGGGAGGGAGGTTAAGGAGCAGAGGAAGGTGACTCAATGGATTTCCAGGAATGTGAAGCCCCACCCCTGCCTAGGAGCACAGGAAATCGGTGTTACCTGGGTCACCCTGTTGCTCCTGTTTGTCAGTCAATCCTATTTATTGAACGCTTACTGTATTCAAAGCACTGTACTAAACACTTAGGTGAGTACAATACAACTATCAACGGACACATTCCTTTCCCACAACGAGCTTACAGTCTAGAAGGGAGAGAGACATTAATGTAAATAAATAAATTATAGATATGTACTTAAGTGCTGTGGGGCTGGGAGGGGGGATGAATAAAAGGAGCAAGTCAGGGTAATGCAGAAGGGAGTGGAAGAGGAAGGGAGGGCTTAGGCAGGGAAACCTCTTGGAGATGTGCTCTCAATAAGGCTTTGAAATCAGGGAGAGTTATTATCTGTCAGATATGAGGAGGAAGGGCATTCCAGGCCAGAGGCAAGACAGGAGCAAGAGGTCGGCAGCGAGGTAGATGAAACTGAGGTACAGTGAGAAAATTGGCATCAGAGGAGCAAAGCCTGCGAGCTGGGATGTAGTAGAAGAGTAGCACAGTGAGGTAGGAGGGGGCAAGGTGTAGAAGAGATTGGGCCAAGGACAGTGATAGCCAAACTCCCTGCTGGGAGCCAAATGGGGAAGTGGCTGGCTGAGACCAGAAGGGGGAAAGCAGGGAACTTTGTTCTCTTTTCCCAGGATGAGGTTCTGCCTGCATCTGTCCCTTGGTTCAGCGGAGAGTCTAAGAGTAAGCAGGCTTCCTTTTTTTTATGGCATTTATTAAGTGTTTACTATGTGTAAAGCACTGTTCTAAGCGCTGGGGAGTTTACAAGGTGATCAGTTTGTCCCATGGGGGGCTCACAGTCTTCATCCCCATTTTCCAGATGAGGTAACTGAGGCACAGAGAAGTGAAGTGACTTGCCCAAAGTCACACAGCTGACAGTTGGCAGAGCTGGGTTTAAACCCATGACCTCTGACTCCCAAACCCATGCTCTTTTCCACTAAGCCATGCTGCTTCCTTCCTTCATCCTGCCTTCAGGTGTTTCATTTCATCAGGGCCAGAAGGAAGAAATGTTACTGTGAGAGGCTGTTTCTCAAGAGAAATAAAACAGATGACTCCTAACCCAAGACCTGGAGAGAGTACGAAAGCCAATACAGTAAGAAGCAGCATGGCCTACGGAATAGAGAAGGGGCTAGGAGTCAGAAGGACCTGGGTTCTAATCCTGCCTCTGCCACATATCTGCTGTGTGACCTTGGGCAAGTCACTTCACTTTTCTGTGCCTCAGTTCCCTCATCTGTAAAGTGGAGATTAAGACTGTGAGCACTAAGTGGGACAGGAACTGTGTCCAGTGTGATTACCTGGTATCTACCCCAAAGCTTAGTAAAGTGCCTGGCATATAGTAAGCACTTAATAAATACCATAAAAGAAAGACAGAAAAGGAACAGTCTGATTCAGGTCATTTGCCTAGGGGGCAGTGGCCAGCCAGTGGTCCATCATGGAACCCACTGAGGTCTGGGAGTGAATGGTTCAACTGCCTTAGGAAATGCCACATTGAATAATAATTGTAGTATTTGCTAAGTTCTTATTATTTGCCAGGTACTGTACTAAGAGCTGGGGTGGATACAAGCAAATCAGTTTGGACAGTCCCTGTCCCGCATGGGACTCACAGTCTTAATCCCCATTTTACAGATGAGGGAACTGAGGCCCAAAGAAGTGAAGCAACTTGACTGAGGTCACACAGCAGACAAGTGGCAGAGCCGGGATTGGAACCCATGACCTTCTGACTCTCAGACCCGTGCTCTATCCACTATGGCACAGTGAAGAGAGCCACTCAAGTAGGATGTGGAGCATAGAAGGAATTGTCAATCAGTCATGACGCTTTGGGGAGCAAAGACTGTGCACAGTGCCATGCACTTACATAGACTAATTGCTGAACACCTACTATGGACCAGTTGTCTATGGCCTTGACCTTGCTCCCTCTTTGCCAGGATTCTCATCCCAAGCGACTGACTCCGCCACTCTATCAAAGCCTGCCTTGGATAGTAAGTAAAGGCAGCCTCCAGACCCTGCCAATGTGGCTGCTCTTTGGGACATCCAAGATGGCACTTATTCCAGATACCTCATCAAAATGGCTGGCAAGCATGCAGACTCCCAACTCTCCCCTTGTCCCTCCTACCCCATCATATTCACAGCAACCATCTTTAGATTTGTTTTTCACAGGGGTCCACTGGTTGAGTGATGGAGTGATTTAAATGCCTTTGTCCCCTTCTAGACTCTGAGATACTTGAAGGCAAGGAGTATATTTACCAACTCCATTGTATTGTACTCTCCCAAGTGCTTTGTACAGTGCCCTGCAGGTGGTGAACACTCAATGAATATCACTGATTGATTGGTTGATTGAATGATCTTCTACTTCCCTGCCCTCCCCAAACAAATTCCTCCCCTAAGGTACACCCTCTTAAATAAAGGATTGATTCTTTGTAAAGGGCTTGACAGGGTTTTTTAAATTATTATTCTTTATTAAATTAATTACCAAAAGCCAGTGGATCACCATTTTCCCTTCTTCTGCTCCCTGGCCTTCTAATTCCCTGTTCTGGGGACCACTGGGTTCCCAGGATTGATTATCCTCACTTGGGGCTGAACACCCTAAGTTCAGCTGTTCCTGCCTGAGAGAACAGGCAACTCTCCCTTCCCACCTGGGTCAAGCCAGACATGGGGACAGTTCTGCTTGGACCAGGTCTCTCAGTTCTCTCTTAGCCAGGACAAGCTAAGCCACAAGCCACAAGCCTGCTTCATGTAGCCACTGTGACCCTCCATGTCAGGTTGTGAGGAAGTTGGCACATTGAACTTTCACTTCAGGGCTCAAGTGCCCGAACCAAACTCCGAAGCCAGTCTTTGTCTCCTAAACTTGTCCCTTGAGACTGTAAGCTTGTCGTGGGAAGGGAATGTGTCTATTATATTGTTACATTGTACTCTCCCAAGCACTTAGTTCTGTGCTCTGCACACAGTAAGTGCTCGATGAATTTAATTGACTGACTGTCTGACCACCTTGACTGCTCCAGGCCTTCAGGCCCTGATCCTCCTGACTTTTCACATCCCTCCTCTGCTTCCTCGGACTTCCCCTCCTTCATCCCGATCCCACTATCCCTGCTTTAGTTCCCCCACCCCCTATTCTTAACCAATCAGAGCACTTAGCATAGATCCATTCAGGCACCCAAGGTACAGACCGAAACTGAGCTCCCGCCTCATGGTTTCTCTGAGCGGGACATGCGAAGAGAGTGGGTGGTTGTTTCCCTCCCAAATAACTTTTGTACGGTTGATTCATTCATTCAGTCATATTTATTGAGCACTTTCTGTGTGCAGAGCACTGTACTAAGTGCCTGGGAAAGTACAATGTAACAAATAGACACATTCCCTGCCTGTAATGAGCTCCAAGAGAGCTCCAATAAGGAACCAGGCAACGGAAAGAAAACAAGATGCAATCGAAGAGAGCTTTAAGGACTCAGGAGAAGCCAGACAAATTGGTGAATGTTGGGAGGAGCCTGGGGCAGACTGACTGGCCTAGGGGACCGTGATCCAGAAAGGAGTAGGGCCTTAGAAAAGGGAGCTTTAGAGGATCAAGAGGCCAAGAGGCAAAGACAAAACAGCAACGCGACTGTGAATAGCTAACACATCAGCACAACCAGAACAGTCAGTCTCTGTGTGGGCAGTGTGTTTGCTTTGGTCTGCCACACTCACCCCCTCGCGTAAATGTCCTAATATGTAGTCTATTGTGTGCATGAAGCACACAATCTAGTCCTCCAGTGTTATACTTGGACTCATTAGACTTCAGGGAACATCGTAAAGGTAAACTGAAGAATTGATCACTCACACTTAGCTTCCTGTTATTTACCTCAGTTGGAGACAAAGTTGAGGCGTTTAAGTTGCTTGGTATGCTAGGAGCGTGGGAGAGTACAATATCACAGATTTTGTAGGCATGTTCCCTGACCACAAGGAGCTTACAGTTTAACAACCTATTTTGAAGGTTTCTTAGTTTCCCAAGAGGTAATGGTTTCATGTGGAGAGTGTGTAGGCTTTAAGCTTGTTATGCGCAGGGAATGTGTCTGTTTATTGTTGTATTGTACTCTCCCAAGCTCTTAGTACAGTGCTCTGCATACAGTAAGTGCTCAATAAGTGCAATTGAGTGAATGAAAGTGTCAGTCCTGGGGATCTGGTAGGGATGGTCAGCTTCAGCAGAGGTTATTGATGCCATATTCTTGGCTGTTCAGTATAGGCAGGTGAAGTGTAGCGCATGCAACATAACTGTCTCCTTCACCCACACTTAACTCTCCCACCTCAGATACACTGCTCATGTCTCTCATACCCACACATACACCCAATCACTTCCGAACTTTCCCAGAAAGCCCTCCTCTCTCAGCTTCTGGGAGGAGGAAGAGGAGGAGGAGGAGGAGGAAAACTTCACTTTTCTGGGCCTCAGTTACCTCATCTGTAAAATGTGGATTAAGACTGTGAGACTGATGTGGGGCAAGCACTGGGGGCGATAGAAGGTAATCAGGTTGTCCCATGTGGGGCTCATAGTATTAATCCCCATTTTACAGATGAGGTAACTGAGGCACAGAGAAGTGAAGTGACTTGCCCAAAGTCACACAGCAGACAAGTGTTGGAGGTGGGATTAGAACCCATGACTGCTGACTCCCAAACCCATGTTCTTTCAATTGAGCCATGCTTCTTCTCATAATAATGATGGAATTTGTTAAGAGCTTACTATGTAGAGAAGCAGCGTGGCTAAGTGGAAAGAGTACAGGCTTGGGAGTCAGAGGTCATGGGTTCTAATCCAAACTCCGCCACTTGTCAGCTGTGTGACCTTGGGCAAGTCACTTCACTTCTCTGTGCCTCAGTTACCTCATCTGTAAAATAGGGATTAAGACTGTGAGCCCCACATGGGACAACCTGATCACCTTGAATCCCCCCCCCAGCACTTAGAACAGTGCTTCGCACATAGTAAGTGCTTAACAAATACCATTATTATTATTATTATTGAACTGTTCTAAGCTCTGGGGTAAATGCAAGGTAATCAGGTTGTCCCATGTGGGGCTCGCAGACATAATCCCCATTTTTGCAGATGAGGTAACTGAGGCACAGAGAAGTGAAGTGACTTGCCTAAGGTCATAGAGCAGACAAGTGGCAGGGCCGGGATTAGAACCAACAACCTCTGACTTCTAAGTCCCTGCTCTTTCCACTAAGCCAGGGTGCCTTGCATTTTACTGTCTCAACCAACATTAGTAGTAAATGTATTTATTAAGCACCTACTGTTTGCAGAGCATCGGAAAAGAACGTACTGATGGTAATTAGACATCAACCCTAGACTTTAAGGAGCTCACTACTTAATAATATAATTGAGCAGAAGGGAGTGGAGACTATATATAAAGAACGATGAAATAATAAAGGAGTCAAGGACAAATACACAAAATAAAAACAAAAAGTGATAGGGTACTGGTGCCAGCAGAATAATAATAATAATAGTATTTGTTAAGTGCTTACTATGTTCTGAGCACTGTTCTAAGCACTGGGGCTCACAGTCTTAATCCCCATCTTACAGATGAGGTAACTGAGGCATACAGAAGCTATATGATTTTCCCAAAGTCGCACAGTTGACAAGTGGCAGAGTTTGGATTAGAACCCACGATCTCTGACTCCCAAGCCCGGTCTCTTTCCACTAAGACAGGCTCCACACCACTCAGAGTCCAACAGTTACAACCACAGTCATGGTCACTAGTACAGTAGCAGTAACAGTAGCTACAAGAGGAGTCTTCCTGATCCTTTAAATTTTGTGGAACCAACGGAGGCAGCTTGGCCTAGTGCATGGAACTTGGGCCAGGGAGCTAAGGACCCAGGTTCTAATCCTAGATCTGCCACTTGCTATGTGACCTTGGGTAAGTCATCTAGCTTCTCTGTGCCTCGGTTACCTCATCTGCAAAATGGGGGTTAAGACTGTGAGTCCCATGTGGGATATGGGCTGTGTCCAATCTGATTAACTTGTATGTACCCCAGAGTTTAGAACAGTGCCTGGCACATATTAAGCGCTTAACAAATGCCATAAAAAAATCATCATATTGTGGCTGCAATGGTGCAAGGAAGGACAGGATGGAGGCTACTTGATTACATAACGGGGAGCCAGTGTTGTTTCTCAGGGAGATGGCATGGCTGTCCAGGGAAGAATAATATTGTGGGCTGTGACTACTTCAACAGTCAACTAAATTGCCTGCCTCCCTGAAACCTTCCCTGCTGCACCTCCTTGTTACTCTTCTACCTTTGTCAATTAGGGCTACCTCAGCACTTACTTAGTTTTTTTATGGTATTTGTTAAGCACCTAATATGTATCAAACCCTGTCCCAAGTGCTGGTAAAGGTACAAGTTAATTAGGATGGACACATTCCCTGTCCCACATTGGACCTGCAGTCTATGTAGGAGGGAGAACAGAGATAATAGTAATAATGATGTTAAGTGCTTATTATGTGCAAAGCACTTTTCTAAGCACTGGGGTAGATACAAAGTGATCAGGGTGTCCCACATGGGGCTCACAGTCTTAATCCTCATTATACAGATGAGGTAACTGAGGCTCAGAGAAGTTAAGTGACTTGCCCAAGATCACACAGCAGACATGTGGCGGAGCTGGGATTAGAACCTATGACCTCTGACTCCCAAGACCATGCTCTTTCCACTGAGCCACGCTGTCATCCTCTTTTTACAGTTGAGGAAACTGAGGCCCACAGAAGTTGTGCCTTGCCCAAGGTCACACAGCAAGCAATTGGCCAAGCCAGAATTAGAACCCAGGTCCTCTGACTCCAAGGCCTGTGCTCTTCCTGCTGCTGTTCCCATACTATTGGAAAGAAAAGTGCAGAAGCAGTAGTGGACCCGCCTGGGAGCATGCAGTCTGCTGAGTAATGTAGCTCAAAGATGTGTTATTTACTTCCCTGATGAACAGTGTCCGGGACCCTTAGATAATAAATAATAATAATAATAATAATAATAATAATGGCATTTATTAAGTGCTTACTATGTGCAAAGCACTGTTCTAAGCACTGGGGAGGTTACAAGGTGATCAGGTTGTCCCACAGGGGGTTCACAGTCTTAATTTTACAGATGAGGCAACTGAGGCCCAGAGAAGTTAAGTGATTTGCCCAAAGTCACACAGCTGACAATTGGCAGAGCTGGGATTTGAACCCATGAGCTCTGACTCCAAAGCCTGTGCTCTTTCCATTGAGCCATGCTGGTTAGATCTGACTCCGAGCTTCCCACTGGTTCTCCAAGTTTGGTAAAACCTGATCCTGTGGCCAGAGACACCTTCAAAAGGAAGGCAAAACTGGTTTTTTTAAGGATATTTGTTAATGATGATGATTGTGGTATTTGTTAAGCACTTAGTATGTGCCAAGCACTGTTCTATGTACAGGTGTAGACACAAGCTAATCAGGTTGGACACAACCCATGTCCCATGAGGGGCTCAGGGTCTTAATCCCCATTTTACAGATGAGGTAACTGGGACAGAGAGAAGTGAAGTGACTTACCCAAGGTCACCCAGAAGTCAAGTGGCGGAGCTGTGATTAGAACCCAGGTCCTTCTGACTCCCAGGTCTGGACTGTAATTTTGAGCCCCCTGAGGGTGAGGGACCATGTCTAATTCCCAACTGTGCATTTTCTACCAGTGATACAGTAGTCTGCACACAGTAAACGCTTAATAAATGCCATTACTACTACTACTATTCTACCCACGATGCCATGGCCATATGCATTTTCCCCTATGTTTCCATGGAAACATAACCAACGATGAGCCAATGATGAGACACACCCAAACTAGGGCTAGCCATGTCATCTGAGCTAAGATCACCCTGATGCTGGAATGATCAGGTGAGTTAAAACTGGAATTGGAGAAGCAGCGTGGCTCAGTAGGAAAGAGCCCGGGCTTTGGAGTCAGAGTTCATGGGTTCAAATCCCAGCTCTGCCAATTGTCAGCTGTGTGACTTTGGGCAAGTCACTTCACTTCTCTGGGCCTCAGTTACCTCATCTGTAAAATGGGGATTAAGATTGTGAGCCCCCAGTGGGACAACCTGATCACCTTGCAACCTCCCCAGCGCTTAGAACAGTGCTTTGCACATAGTAAGTGCTTAATAAATGCCATTATTATTATTAACTGGCCTCTTTCCTAATTTACAACTGACGAAGCGATCCGGAGCCCTAGACCCCACAGAAAGGATCCAAATTGGGTTTTGGACCCTTCTACATTTAGCTTCAGGCAACTCAACACTTTCATTTTCTTTCACGCTGAATCTGCTGATATGGAATTGATGGCTTCGATCCAAACTTCTGAAAGATTCTGCTAAATGAGCATTTCACCCCGGGGCATGTTATAAACTACTGTCTGGCTCAAACGAATACCTCTATGGATTGGAAAATCACTGTGAGAGCTATCTTTCGCAGAAATCCTACTTGCAGTTGCATTCCCAGTGTGCCTCACACTTCTTTGGTGTCCCACCCACCATTGGGGGTTTTTGTTTCAGCCCTAAATAAATTGAACGAGTGAAAAAATCTGGCTGTGATCCATGAAGCTCTAATCGTCCCACTAACTGGATGGCTGGTGTCTATTTGGAGGCTTCCGAGTGGCGGAAGGGAACTCAGGGAAGCATTCATCTTTTTCCTTTTCCATTTCTGTGTGGGATAAGTGTGTTCATCCCACCTTGCTACACATTTAGGAGGCCTTCCCAGACTGAGCCCCCTCCTTCCTCTCCCCCTCCTCCCCCTCTTCATCCTCCCTGCCTTACCTCCTTCCCTTCCCTACAGCACTTGTATAGATGTATATATGTTTGTACATATTTATTACTCTATTTATTTTACTTGTACATATCTATTCTATTTTATTCTGTTAATGTTTGGTTTTGTTCTCTATCTCCCCCTTCTAGACTGTGAGCCCGCTGTTGGGTAGGGACCGTCTCTATATTTTGCCAACTTGTACTTCCCAAGTGCTTAGTACAGTGCTCTGCACACAGTAAGTGCTCAATAAATATGATTGATTGATTGATTGATTGATTGATTTTCAGGGGGCATTTTTAGGTGGACTTGTTGGCGGCTTCCGATCTCCCAATCTTTGATTTTCAGCTTCTTCCTAGTCCCAGAGTTGGGCTAACCCAAGGGACCCTCAGGAGAATGTCCATCAGCTCATACCACCGGAAAAGGCAGAGGAGGGACTGTAACCTCACATCTCAGTGCTTGGCACATAGTAAACACCAAACAAATACCATCATCATCATCCCAAGTTTTCTTCTGACAGTGAGGCCATGTTGCGTGTGGCTCTACCTCTTCCCAACACCGGGGTCTTCTTCCACTACCAGTTTTAACAGGGGCAAAGCAGCCCAGTGCTAGAAGGACAGGGAACGGGACAATTGCAGAGAGTCCCATAATTGGCAGGAAGCTCCAAAGCAGCCATGGGTTCCACGGTGACACAGAGAATTACTCTTTCCCTTTCCTATCTCTTCCTTCATCCATGTGTCCCAAAATTAGGAGGAGGGAAGAACCACCAATAATTTGACAGGCTCAGTTTCCCTGAAGAAGTAGCATGGTGTAGTAGATAGAGCACAGGACTGGGAATTGGAAGTCATGGGTTCTAATCCTGGCTCTGCTATGTGTCTGCTGTGTGACCTTGATCAAGTCACTTCACTTCTCTGTCCCTCAGTTACCTCATCTATAAAATGGGGATTGAGAGTGTGATCCCCATGTGAGGTAGGGACTGTGTCCAACCTGATTTGCTTGTATCCACCCCAGTGCTTAGTACAGTGCCTGGCACATAGTAAGTGTTTAACAAATGACATTTTATTATTATTATTACTTGTCAAGTTTTATTCTAGACTATCCAGTTTATAGCTGGTCTATCCCCTGTCTAGTATGGATGTCACACTGAAGACTCTTTATCTGGTATTTTACTCTCTCAGGTATTTGTATGGTGCTCTGCAAATAGTAAGCACTCAATAAATATGATTGATTGATCAGGCCTCAGCCTCCCTCTTCCTCATTCCATGTTCAGAGAGAACTGGGAGATGAACACAAAGAATCTCAAGCATGTGGAGGGGTCATCTCCCACCCCCCATGTGTGCACACCACACACACACATACACAAGCAAGAAATAGACAGGCTTCTGTTACATTTGGTCTCATGACAATATGCTGCATGTCAAGTGTTCAAATTCAATGTTAGGTACACCTCAGATTCTGGCATTTTGCAGTGCACCCTATTTCACCTTCACTGACCCCGAGACCCCCATTCAATCCCCCAGTCAACAATTTCATAAAGAAACTGCTTACTTTGCTGGAGAGCAAGCATTTGCCATTATGTTTCCCCAAGCAGAATGTTTAGAAGCTTTCGAAATAACCCCATATCACATAAATTGGTGTTGATTCTAGCTTCTGGTGAAACTTTGAGAAAAGCAATCCCTGGATTCCTGAGGGCCATGTGAGCTATATTTTACCTTTCCAAGCATGAAAGGGTGACAAAGAAACCCATTTGCCCACAGAGGCAAAGCAGTGGTGGATATCTTATCTCTTGAAATGCTTGATACCTGAAAACATATCAGTCAGCTGGGGATTGCCTTCATGGGTAGATGTGTTGGAGGTGTGGCTGAATCAGCATAATAATAATAATGATAATTGTGGTATTTATCAAGCACTTACCATGTGCCCAGAACTATGGTAAGCACTGAGGCAGAGTCAAAATAATCAGATCAGACCTAGTTCTTGTCCCAAATGAAACTCATAGTCTAAGGGGAAAGGAGAACAGGAATTGAATTCCCATTTTACAGGTGAGAAAACTGAAGCATAGAGCAATGCAAAAATCATATTTCATTTAATCATTTAGCTCTTACTATGTTCCAGACACCGTACTAACCACTGGGGTAGATACAGGCAGATCAGCTTGGACACAATCTCTGTCCCACGAGGGGCTCACAGTCTCAATCCTCATTTTATGGATGAGGTAACAAGCACAGAAAAGTGAAGTGACTTGCTCAAGGTCACACAGAAAAGTGGCAGAGCTGGGATTAGAAACCAGGACCTTCTGGCTATCCACTGCACTTTGCTGTTTCTGAAGCCAATTGCCCAAAGTCACACAGCTGTCAAGTGGCTGAGATGGGTTTAGAAGTCAGGTGTCCTGAATCCCAGCCCTGAGCTCTTTCCACTAGGACATAATGTTAGGCTACTGATGCTTGTTTAGCCTTCCCAAAACAAGACTCTGAGGCCACCCTAAGGAGTGAATGGTTCTGGTGTCCCATTCAGAAGAAGGTGAAAATGCTAGGATCCCAAAATTGTTCTTCTATTGACCTTATCTCATTGCCCAAGATAGAATTCATTTGTTAGCCCGCTTTATTAAGTATCCTGGAAATTATAGAGATCCCACTAAATCAGAAGCCAGAGTATAGCTGGAAAGATGGAATCCAATGTCCTCGATGGGACAATTCTCCAGAGAAGCAGGCCATGTGGTGGAATGCCAGGCTAGCTCTGAGGAAATTTCTATCTCTATACCACGACTTTTTTTATTGTGTATACCCAGGAGATTATAAGATTAGGGGAATTCAGTGAAAAAGGAGATGCTTTATAAGGGAAGCAGTATGCCCTAGTGGAAAGAGCTTGGGATTGGGAGTCAGAGGACCTGGGTTCTAATCCAGTCTCTGCCAATTGCTGGTTCTGTGATCTCGGCCAAACCACTTCACTTCTCTGTGTGGTGAGCCCAAAACAAGCTGCCTTATTAGTGACTGTTTGTGATCCCATGAAGAACAACAAGGAAGAGACTGAAGAAGGCAGCACTGATGGGCTCTGCTTGAGGACAGGTGTTTGCTGGCCTATGGGGCAGAACATGGAGAGCCTGGACCAATCAATGACTGCCATGTAGAGCCCCAGCTGGACTCTTAAGGCAGATAAAAGGCAGTTGCATTGAACAAGCATTGAAGAAGCAGTATTCAAGAGGAGGAGAGAAGCAGCCGTCAGTAGCAGCACCTGAAAATAGGGGGGGAAGCGGTGTGAGGAGGAGGCTGGTGGCATCAGCAGTCCATGTCTCCAGGAACTTTTTCCAACCTTCTTCTGTGGGGTAGATAAAATGGACTCCTTTGACCAGCAGACCTGTAGACCTGTAGTGGACCCTTGGTGGAGTGAGTATGTGCGTATGTGTCACTCCCTTGTACATTGGTAAAACTAAGTAAAAAAATTTTCCACAGTAACCTTGGCGGTTGGTGGTATGCTCTGACTCTACTATGTGTCACTGAAGTTTCACCAGTCCTGGAAAGTCCTAGTTGCTAAGAAATGGGAGTTCGGGACATCTCCATCTGGATGTCTGCCTGCCCTCTAAAACTCAATTATGTCCATGACTGAACTCCTTATCTTCACTCCCAAACCCTGCCCTCTCCCTGACTTTTCCACCACTGTAGACGGCACTACCATCCTTCCCATCTCACAAGCTTGTAACCTTGGTGTCATCCTAAGCTCTGCTCTCTCATTCACCCCTTACATCCAACCCGTCACCAAAACCTGCCGGTCTCACCTCTGCAACATCACCAAGATCTGCCCTTTCCTCTCCATCCAAACCGCTACCTTACTGGTTCAATCTCTCATCCTATCCCAACTGGATTACTGCATCAGCTTCCTCTCTGATCTCCCATCCTCCTGTCTCTCCCCACTTCAGTCTATACTTTGCGCTGCTGCCCGGATCATCTCTGTGCAGGAACGCTCTGGGCATGTTACTCCCCTTCACAAAAATCTCTAATGACTACCAGTCAACCTATGCATCAAGCAAAAACTCCTCACTCTTGGCCTCAAGGCTGTCCATCACCTCGCCCCCTCCTACCACACCTCCCTTCTCTCCTTCTCCAGCCCAGCCCGCACCCTCCATTCCTCTGCTGCTAACCTCCTCACTGTGCCTCGTTCTCGCCTGTCCCATCATTGACCCCTGGCCCACATCCTCCCCCTGGCCTGGAATGCCCTCCCTCCATACATCTGCCAAGCTGGCTCTCTTCCCCCTACCCTTCAAAGCCCTACTGAGAGCTCACCTCCTCCAGAAGGCCTTCCCAGACTGAGCATCCTTTTTCCTCTTCTCCTCCCCATCCCTCCGCCCTACCTCCTTCCCCTCCCCACAGCACCTATATACATGTTTGTACAGATTTATTACTCTATTTATTTTACTTGTACATATTTACTACTCTCTTTTATTAATGATATGCATCTAGCTTTATTTCTATTTATTCTGATGACACCTGTCCGCATGTTTGGTTTTGTTGTCTGTCTCCCCCTTCTAGGCTGTGAGCCTGTTGTTGGGTAGGGACTGTCTCTATACGTTGCCAACTTGTACTTCTCAAGTGCTTAGTATAGTGCTCTGCATGCAGTAAGTGCTCAATAAATACAATTGAATGAATGAATGGAAAGAGCCCAGGCTTGGGAGTCAGAGGTCATGGGTTCTAATACCAGCTCCATCACTTGTCTGCTGTGTGACTTTGGGCAAGTCACTTAACTTCTCTATGCCTCAGTTACCTCATCTGTAAAATGGGATTAAGACTGTGAGCTTCACGTGGGACAACTTGATTACCTTGTATTTACCCCAGCATTTAGAACAGTGCATGACACAGAGTAAGTGCTTAACAAATACCATCAAAAAGGGGGACTGTCATTAATAATTTTTACATGTATCAAATCAATGAATCAATCAGTTGTATTACTGAGTGCTTACTGTATGCATAGCACTGTACTATGCTCTTGGGAAAGTGAAATAAAATAGGTACCTGGTCCCTGCCCACAAGGAACCTAGGGAGGATACGGACATTATACTTTTTATAGATAGCAGGAATAGTAGAGTATGAGGATACATACCTAAGTGCTGTGGCTGGAGTGAGTGTCAAAGTGCTGCAGTGATACACAACCTGGGGGGAGGCTGAGTAGGGGAAATGGGGGTATAGATGAATAAGGATTCTTGTAGGGGATATGATTTTAGGGAGGTTTTGAAGGTGGGGAGAGTGGTAGTCTGTCAGATATGAAGAAGGACTTCCAAACCAGAAGAAGAGAGGCAAGTTCACGGTACAGAGAACAGGTTGATGTTAGAGGAGCAAAGTGCAGGATTGGTGGTAGTAGTAGTAATAATAATAATAATGGTATTTGTTAAGCACTTACTATGTGCCGAGCACTGTTTTAAGTGCTGCAGTAGATCAGTAAGGTAGGAGGAGGAGAGCTAACTGAATGCCTCAAAACCCATGCTAAGGAGTTATGTGTAAGTGGATGGGTAATAGAAGTTTTTGAGGAGTATCTGAATGACCTTTTCAGAAAAATGAGCCAGGCAGCAGAATGAAGCCTGATTCAAGCTGATGAGAAACAGTGTGGGCTATTATTGGATAGAGCATGGGGCTAGGAGTCAGAAGGACCTGAGTTCTAATCCCTGCTCAGCCACTTGACTTATGTGACCCCAGGGCAAGTCACTTCACTTCTATGTGCCTCAGTTACCTCATCTGTAAAATAGGGATTAGGACTGACTCCCATGTTGAACAGGGACTGTGTCCAACCTGATTAGTTTGTATCTACCCCAGTGCTTAGTACAGAGCCTGGCACGCAGTGAGAACTAAACAAATACCCTTAAACTATATCAAGCAATCAATCAATTGTATTTATTGAGTGCTTACTGTGTGCAGGCACTGTACTAAGTGCTTCAAGGAGTACAAACAATAATATAACAGACATTCCATGCGCACAACAAATTTACAGCCTAGAGAAGGAGAAAAACATTAAAATAAATTATGAATAGGTGCTATGGGGCTGAGGCGAGGGTGGTGAATAAAGGGAGCAAGTCAGAGAGAAGCAGAAGAGAGTGGGGAAAAGGAAATGAGGGCTTAATCAAGGAAGGCCTCTTAAGGAGGTGTGCCTCCACTAAGGCTTTAAAGGTGGGGGAGAGAAATTTCTGTTAGCTATGATTAAGGAGGGTGTTCCAGGTCAGAGACTGGACATAGGTGAGAGGGTGGAGGCAAAATATATGAGATTGAGGTACAGTGAGTAGGTTGGCACTAGAGGAGAAAAGTGTAAGGGCTGCATATGAGGAGAGTAGTGGGGTAGAAGTGGGAGGCAAGGTAACTGAGTCCTTTAAAGCTGCTGGTGAGGAGCTTCTGTTTGCAGAGGTGGATGGGCAGCCACTGGAGGTTCTTGAGGAGTGGGGAAACAAGGACTGAACAACCATGAATAGAAACAAAGTGAAGCTGACTATTTTGAACAGTTGGGACAGTGGATGGGTGTTCCACCAAATAGCCTGGACCTCAATAACTGGGAAACACCAAACCAGAAGGCCAAAAATGCCGGGCCCAATGACAAATCCTTTTAATCTTCAAACATTTATGAAAATCACATCTCCTCCAAGAAGCCTTCCCGGACTAACCTTTCCATTCGCCACCTTATTCGCCCTCCCTTCTCTGACATCTTTGCATTTGACTCTGTACTCAGTTAACATTTGGATACTCTGCCTCAACCCCACAGCACCTATGTATATATCCTTATCCTCTGCCGCCTCTCCTATGTAGTTTTTTTTGTTGGGTTTTTTTATTTTTTTTATTTTTTGGTATTTATTAGGAGCTTACTATGTGCCAAGTACTGTAGTAAGCACTGGAATAGATACAAGTTTATCAATTCAGACACGGTCTCTGTCCCATATGGGGCTCACAGTCTGAGTAAGGAGGATTAGGATTTAATCCCCATTTTATAAATGCAGAAACTGAGGGACTCAGAAGCTAAGTGATTTAGGTCATACAGCAGATAAGTGGAAGAACTGGGATTATAACAGAGGTCCTCTGATTCCCAGACCCAGGATATTTCCATTAGGCAACACTCCTTCTCCCCACACTTGATTGTTAGATCGTTGAGGTCAGGGATTGTGTCCACGAATCTACTGAATAGTACTCTTCCAAGTGCTTAGTATACTGCTCTGTACTTAGTAGGTGGTTTAATGTTTGAGTGGCTGATTGTTTAGAAATGAATGCTAGCTCATTCTGAAGAAAATCTAACAACTCAGTTACCAGGCTGCATCTTGGAGGGAGTAGTTGATGATGGGTTAATTGAAGAAAAAAAAAAAATAGAAGAGGAGCAAATGAGCCGACTAGAGACTTAGCTATGCTTCCTGAAATGTGCCTTATTGTGGCTAGAATACCTGACCCATGGTACTGTTAGAGCCAACAAAGTAGGCTTTTCTAAAATAGGGAGCAACTAGATTCTTGACATATTGGCAGTTTACTAAGAAATGGGTTAAGGTTGATAATAAATCTGGCATATTTCCAGTTAAGATTGACACTGCTTAAGACATAGGCAGGGCTGGCATTTGTTTGTTCAGACCTATTAAAATGTGACCTCTGATTTCTCTAATAAGTTTAAGGTTGAATCCCAGAAAGAGCATGGTCCAGAAAGTATTAATGTGAGCCGATTAAATCCTACTTCTGTGAAAAACTCTGTGATAGTCAACTAATGTAGTCAAGGTAGCTCTCTTTGTTTCTCTCTCTGTCTCTGTGATAGTCAACTAATGTAGCCAAGGCAGCTCTCTGTTTCTCTCTGTCTCTCTCTCACTCTCTCTCACTCACTCTCCTCCCCCCCTGACACACACACATGCATGTCACTCTAGAGATATGCATACAGAGATATGCTGCTACAGAGAAGCAGCATGGCTCAGTGGAAAGAGCCCGGGCTTTGGAATCAGAGGTCATGGGTTCAAATCCCAGCTCCGCCACTTGTCAGCTGTGTGACTTTGGGCAAGTCACTTCACTTCTCTGTGCCTCAGTTACCTCATCTGTAAAAATAGGGATTAAGACTGTGATCCCCCCCGTGGGACAACCTGATCACCTTGTAACCTCCCCAGCGCTTAGAACAGTACTTTGCACATAGTAAGCACTTAATAAATGCCATTATTATTATTGTTATGATACAGGGCGCAGCTTGGTTTAGTGGATAGAGCACAGGCCTGGAAGTCAGAAGATCATGGGTTCTAATCTTGGCTCCGCAATTTGTCTGGTGTGTGACCTTGGGCAAGTCACTTCACTTCTTTGAGCCAGTTATCTCATCTGTAAAATGGAGATGGAGACTGTGAGCCCCATGTGAGACAGGGACTGTGTCCAACCGGATTTGCTTGTATCTACCTCAGTGCTTAGTACAGTGCCTGGCACATAGTAAGTGCTTAACAAGCACTTAGAGAAGCAGCGTGGCTCAGTGGAAAGAGCACAGGCTTTGGAGTCAGAGGTCATGGGTTCAAATCCAGGATCTGCCAATTGTCAGCTGTGTGACTTTGGGCAAATTACTTAACTTCTCTGTGCCTCAGTTATGTCATCTGTAAAATGGGGATGAAGACTGAGCCCCCCCCATAGGGCAACCTGATCACCTTGTACCTCCCCAGCGCTTAGAACACTGCTTGGCACATAGTAAGCACTTAATAAATGCCATTATTATTATTATTAAATACCATTATTACTATACAAGTTCTTATTTTTAAAAAAGTCTGTCCTACGAGCAGCGATCAGTGCATGCCACGGTCAGAGGCATGAATCCAAGCGACCTACAGCAGAGGCGGCAGTGGTGAGTGACAGGACCCTGGGCTTTGTACCATTAGTGAGGAAAACCTGACATTGCTGCCCACCAGCTTGGTAAGATTCCATTATGTGGCTTTTAAAAGCCTCTTGGTAAACACATTAGCAGTCCGCACTGCAGTGTGACGCAGAAAAACTCCACCCCCACACCACAGTTGTCTGTTTTACCTATTATTTAAGAATGTCAGAAAATGTAGCTAATCCCCACAGGGTGGAAACTGAGGGTCTCTGTCTAGCAAGGAGCTAGATTTCTCCAGTGATGCAGGAACAATATTGTACCTTGGATGTTTCTCTTCCAAGAGCAGTTAGCAGGCTGGGCTAACAAGGGCATTCACTCTTTTGTTCAATTGTATTTGTTGAGAGCTTACTGTGAGCAAAGCACTGTACCATGAGCAGTCTAATGATAGTCCTGGGTACAGGAGATATAGGATGGTAGAAACTTTGGATCATTACCAGTAAATGGCTGCTGATGGATTTTTCTACTGTGGTCTCCTTTACTTCAACTCTCCAGCTCCCTCACACCATCCCAAACTATTCTTTTTTTTTTATGGGGTTTCTTAAGCACTTAGTATGCACCAGGCACTGTTCTGAGCCCTGGGGTTGGACCCAGTCCATGTCCCATATGGGGCTCTTAGTCGTACCCCATTTTACAGATGAGGGAACTGAGGCATAGAGAAGTTAACTAACTTGACTAAGATCACACAGCCGACAAGTGGCAGAGCCGGGACTAGGACACAGATCCTAGAGAACCAGCATGGCTCAGTGAAAAGAGCACGGGCTCTGGAGTCAGATGTCATGGGTTCAAATCCCAGCTCTGGCAATTGTCAGCTGTGTGACTTTGGGCAAGTCACTTAACTTCTCTGGGCCTCAGTTACCTCATCTGTAAAATGGGGATGAAGACTGTGAGCCCCCTGTGGGACAACCTGATCACCTTGTAACCTCCCCAGCACTTAGAAAAGTGCTTGGCACATAGTAAGTGCTTAACAAATGTTGTTATTATTATTATTATTATTATTATTATTATTATTATTATTATTATTATTATTCCCAGGCCTGTGCCCTATCCACTAGGCCATGCTACTTCTATTCCCCAGGCAGCTCTCAACCAAACACTGAGCGATTTATGGTAGTTTCAGGGTCCTGTCACTGTGTGTCTGACTGAAACCCCTTGTAGCTTGGGAGACCCTAACCATGATTCCCTCATGCATTTTGGAGAAGGATTTTGAGCCAGTTCTGGATTCGGTGTCTTGCCCTAAGACCCTGGGATACGCAGTAAGTTGTACAAGCTATAGGCTGATAATGATGGTATTTGTTGATGGTATTGTGCTTACTGTGTGCCAAGCACTGTTCTAAGCACTGGGTTAGAAATAACTTTATCAGGTTGGACACAGTCCCTGTCACACATGGGGCTCACAGTCTTATTCCCCATTTTACAGATGAGGTAACTCGGACACAGAGAAGTGAAGTGACTTGCCCAAGATCACACAGCAGACAAGTGGCCGAGCTACTGTTAGAATCCAGGTCCTTCTGGCTCCAAGTCCTGTGTTCTATCCACTACACCATGCTGACCCCCTCTTAGCTATGCTGAGAAGGCCCCAGCGCCTACTTCAGCAACACAGATAATAATAATAAAATGGTATTTATTAAGCACTTACTACGTGCAAAGCACTGTTCTAAGCACTGGGGAGGTCACAAGGTGATCAGGTTGTCCCACGGGAGGCTCACAGTCTTAATCCCCATTTTACAGATGAGGGAACTGAGGCCCAAAGAAGTGAAGTGACTTGCCCGAGGTCACACTGCTGACAATTGGTGGAGCCGGGATTTGAACTCATGCCCTCTGACTCCAAAGCCCGTGCTGTTTCCACTGAGCCATGGTGCTTGGCTCCTCAGACGGGTGGAGGTGGAGTGTGGGAGTCTCTTTGTGGGCCTCCTTTAGCCTTTCTCAGAGCCTCCCTCATAGTGGAGAGATCCTCCCAAGGGACCCAGGGGGAGTCCACTTGTCACGTTCCTAAAGAGGTGGAACTTGAAGTTGCTGGACAAATTGAGCCCTACCCAAACAATAATAATAATGATAATTAGGGGATTTATTAATCACTTATGTGCCAGGCACTATACTAAGCTCTGGGGTGGGTACAAGCAAATCAAGTCAGGCACAGTCCCTGTCTCACGTGGGGCTCACAGTCTCAATTTCCATTTTACAGATGAGGTAACTGAGGCACAGAGAAGTAAAGTGACTTGCCCATGGTCACAGAGCAGAAATGTCGCAGAGTAGAGATTAGAACCCATGACATTATGATTCCCAGACCCGTGCTCTATCCACTATGCAATGCTGCTCCAAATGAATTCTAGTGTTCCTCAACTCCCCAGCAGACCGATGGACAGTAAGAGTATTCCCAATCCCTTAAATCTTCCTCAATCTCACTTCCCCAGAATGGTATTTCAACACTCTCCCCCTCCTCCACCTCTCCACCACCTCGCCTTACCTCCTTCCCTTCCCCACAGCACCTGTATATATGTATATATGTTTGTTCATATTTATTACTCCATTTATTTATTTTACTTGTACATATCTATTCTATTTATTTTATTTTGTTAATATGTTTTGTTTTGTTCTCTGTCACCCCCTTCTAGACTGTGAGCCCACTGTTGGGTAGGGCCCATCTCTATATGTTGCCATTCCCAAGTGCTTAGTACAGTCCTCTGCACACAGTAAGCGATCAATAAATACGACTGATTGATTGAGCCCGTTAGATTAGATTATCTCTATCTGTTGCCAAATTGCACTTTCCAAGCACATAGTACAGTGCTCTGCACTGAAAGCACTCAGTAATTTACGACTGACCTAATGAGTGAAATGTTAATGAATCCAAACAGTGAATCAATCAATCAATCATATTTATTGAGCACTTACTGTGTGCAGAGCACTATACTAAGTGCTTGGGAAGTACAAGTTGGCAACATATAGAGACAGTCCCTACCCAAAAGTGGGCTCACAGTCTAGAAGGGGGAGACAGAGAACAAAACCAAAGGTATTAACAAAATAAAATAAATAGAATAGATATGTACAAGTAAAATAAATAAATAAATGGAGTAATAAATATGTACAAACATATATACATATATACAGGTGCTGTGGGGAAGGGAAGGAGGTAAGACGGGCGGATGGAGAGGGGGGCGAGGGGGAGAGGAAGGAGGGGGCTCAGTCTGGGAAGGCCTCCTGGAGGAGGTGAGCTCTCAGTAGGGCCTTGAAGGGAGGAAGAGAGCTAGCTTGGCGGATGTGCGGAGGGAGGACATTCCAGGCCATGGGGATGACGTGGGCCGGGGGTTGACAGAGGGACAGGTGAGAACGAGGCACGGTGAGAAGATTAGCAGCAGAGGAGCGGAGGGTGCAGGCTGGGCTGTAGAAGGAGAGAAGGGAGGTGAGGTAGGAGGGTGCGAGGTGATGGAGACCTCGGGGGGTCGCGTAACTCGTGAACCTCCTGATATACTCAGCGCTGCAAGAAAGAGCTGTTCAGAGTAGCCTTGGGATCCGAAGATGATGATGTAGAACCTACTTTAAGTTTTCCTATGTGTATTATAGATTGTTCCATAATGGTGGCCTCTGGGTCTGAGAAGTAACTTAAGCCAGTTTCACAGGGGTAAGCGGAATCTGACACTGAATCCCTCAGACTAAAGATGCTCTGTCACATGTCAGCGTATCATCTGGTGTTTAATCTTTATGGAGATGGGAGGAAAGCCTTGATCATAAACTAACATTTCATAAACTAATATTTCTCTCAAATTATCAGGTTGGAAAAGACTGATCAGAGCCTTAAATGTTCTGACATCTGGGTCTCTTTTTCTGCCTAACTGTGGGAATGGAGTGTGGCAGCCTAGTATTGTGGCATTGCTTGTGTGGGGCAACTATTGTCTCAGGTTAATGCTGATGAATGAAACTGAGATTATAGAATACGTTCTCCTTTTTAGATGGAGAGCAAATCCAGAGCTGCAGTGAGCCCTAGATCAGGGCTAGGGATGTAGATTTGGGAATCATCCTCATGGAGATTGAAGCTGAAGCCATGGGAGTGAATGAGTTCTCCAAGGGAGTTGGTGTACATTGAGAATAGAAGGGGACCCACAACTGAACCTTGAACTCCCACAGTTAAGGGGTAGGGGGCAAAGGAGGAACCTGTGAAAAAGCGACTGAGAATGGGCAGCCAGAGGACCAGAAAGGTTGGAGAATAAGGAAAGGACAGTGTCAATGAAACCAAGGTTAGATAATGATCCTAGGAAAAGGGGGTGGCCCACAATGTCGAAGGCAGCTGGAAGGTTGAGATGGATTAGGATAAATATTGAATTTGGCAAGAAGAACTACAGTGCCATGCACACAGTAAGCACTCAATAAATGCCATAACAAATACCACAAGAAGCAGAGTGGCTTAGTGGACAGTGCATGGGTTTGGGAGTAAGAGGTTGTGGGTTCAAATCCTGGCTCCCCCACTTCTCAACTGTGTGACTTAGGGCAAGTCACTTAACTTCTCTGTGCCTCACTTACCCTATCTGTAAAATGGGGATTTAGACTGTGAGCCCCACGTGGGACAACCTGGTTACTTTGGACCCCAATGCTTAGAACAGTGCTTTGCACATAGTAAGTTCTTAACAAATACCATCATCATTATTATTACCATTGATGATAATAATAATAATAATGGTATTTAAGTGCTTACTATGTGCTAAGCACTGTTCTAAGCGCATCATCATTGGTGATAAAAAGTCAAGCGAACACTCAGTCTCTTCAGGTAAGCCACAGAAAAAAGTGAGCCTGACTGCCAGTGGCCAGTTTGCCACCAATGGATATTCCTGTGGTCTTGGCTAAAAATGCCAGTTTACCATTGGTAGACTCAAATTGTTGGCTTGAGGGAAGCAGGGTTGCCAGGTGGAAGAACCCAGGAAGAGGAGTCAGGACACCTAGGTTTTAATCCACTTTTCTGCTGTGTGGCCTTGGGCAAATCACTTGAAATCTTTGGACTTTAGTTATCTGTAAAAGGAGGATTCGATATCTGTTCTCCCTTCCTTTTAGACCGCGAGCCCCACTTGGGAAGTGGACTGTGCCGAATCTGACTATATTGTATCTATCTCAGGGCTTGATTAATGAACTAATTTGCATCCTTCTGCCTCAAATACCAATATTATTACTATCTGACTGTCACAATGTTTTCTGAGTCTTCATCTAGTGTGGCAATGAATTTGACCAACAAGCCACATTTTATTAGCCTCAATAACAATTTGCCATAGAGAATCAATCAATCAATAGTATTTATTGAGCACTTACTGTGTGCAGAGCACTGTACTAAGTGCTTGGGAAGTACAAGTTGGCAACATATAGAGACAGTCCCTACTGTACTAAGTACTTGGGAGATTACCACAGAGTTGGCAGACATATTCCCTGCCGACAAAGGGCTCACAGTCTAGAGGGAGAGACAGACAGTAATGTAAATAAATGAATTACAGATATGTGCTTTAGTGCTGTGGGGCTGAGGGAGGGGGGAGTAAAGGGAGCAAATCAGGGCAACACCGAGGGGAATGGGGAAAAAGGAAATGAAGGCTTAGTCAGGGAAGGCTTCTCAGAGGAGACATGCCTTCAATAAGGCATTGAAGGAGGGGATAGTAATTGTCTGTCAGATATGAATCAGAAGGACATTCCAGGACATGGCCAAGGGGTCTTGGCAAGATAGAGGAGATCGAGGCACAATAATAATAATGATGATGATGGTATTTTGTAAGCACTTGCTATATGCCAAGCACTGTTCTAAGTGTTGGGGTAGATACAAGGTTATCAGGTTGTCCCACGTGGGGCTCGCAGTCTTCATCCTCATTTTACAGATGAGGGAACTGAGGCCCAGAGAAGTGAAGTGACTTGCCCAGAGTCACAGAGCTGATAATTGGTGGGGCTGGGATTAGAACCCATAACCTCTGACTCACGAGCCCATGCTCTCTCCACTAAGCTCTGTGTAGCGAGTAGATTGGCATTAGTGTGGCTCAGTGGAAAGAGCCTGGGCTTTGGAGTCAGGTCATGGGTTCAAATCCTGACTCCGCCAATTGTCAGCTGTGTGACTTTGGGCAAGTCACTTAACTTCTCTGTGCCTCAGTTACTTCATCTGTAAAACGGGGATTAATACTGTGAGCCCCCTGTGGGACAACAAACAACAATCTGATCACCTTGTAACCTCCCCAGTGCTTAGAACAGTGTAAGAACATAGTAAGCACTTAATAAATGCCATTATTATTATTATTATAATAGGAGAGAACTGTGCAGGCTGGGTTGTAGTAGGAGAGCAGTGAGGTAAGGTAGGTGGGGGAAGGGTGAAAAATATCCAAACATCAGACCTAGTAGAGCACAGACTTGGGTTCTAATTCTGACTCCATCACTTACCTGCTGTGTGATTTTGGGCAAGAACTTAACTTTTCTGTGCCTCAGTTCCCTCATCTGCAAAATGAGGATTCAATACATGTTCTCTCTCCTATTTAGAATGGGGACTGATTATCTTGTATCTACCCCAGCGCTTAGTTCAGTGCTTGACACATATGAATGCTTAACAAATACCACGATTATTTTGTTCTCTCAGGCTATGTAGGTTGAAGCAATAGTAGTAATATTATTTATTAGGCACCTACTGAGTGCAGAGCACTGTACTAAGCACTTGATCCTTCCAGGTCTCTCCCTAGGAATGGGAATGTCTTCCCCACTAACTTGGAAGGTTTAGAAATGACTCCTCTTGACTGACCAGGTGAACTTCAGATACCTTCCCTTTATTGTGCTTTTATAAAATGGCATTTGTTCATTGCTTATTATATACCAAGAACTGTACTAGATGCTTGGGAGAGTATAATACAACACAATCCTTGCCCTCAAGGAGCTTACAGTTGAGTGGGAGGATCTTACAATCCCTTGGAGCTGCAAAAGACACTGAACTAATGGACTAATTTGCATCCTTCTGCCTCAAAGAATGCCTTTCATATCTGGAGCCCAATTTTCTACTCATCATTTTCTTGTAACATGAAGCACAAGTAAGAAAAGTACCATTACTTTATTATGCCCTTGAAGCAATGGTATTATATTGTGCTTCAGAAAAGAATTATTCAGATAACAGATAGCTAAACAAAATTATCAGGTGTTTATTTGAACTAAGACACTGGAAATTTGATTAAACATTCCAAAGGCAACTTTCAGATGAAGAAAGAAATCCCTCCATTTCCAAGTGACTTCATAATGATTGTTAATAAAGAGATGGTGATCAATCTTGTCTCAGCCGCCTACATGCCCTGGAATAATAAAGAGGTGGAAGATTGAGTGTTAGATCCTTGTTAATTTTTCTCTCTGACTCTTTTTTGACTGATGAAAACTTCCACAAGCCAAAGGTGGTACTCAAGGAATGAAGACATTTTAGATTATCTCAGTTTCTCTAAATCCACCAACAGAATCTAGAAAATATTCCTACAGAGTACATTCACCTCCCTGTAGTTGTGGGTTTTTTGTTTTTGTTTTTTTTACCTGTCTTCCCAAGATCTGGGGAAATTGAGCCCTGTCTTTGGATAATAATTGTGGTAATTGTTAAGCACTTACTGTGTGCCCAGCATTGTACTAAACATGGGGGTAGATACAGTGTACGTGATCGGACATGGTCTCTATCCCATTGTAGAAGGGAGAACAGGTATTGGATCCCCATTTTATAGTTGAGGAAACTGAAGCGCAGCACAGGACGGGAAGCAGGCAAGAGGGTGATTCTGGATTAGAAGCTATCAGACCTCTGCTCTTTCCATGAAACTATGCTGCTTTGAAGGTGGTTATTGATTTGTTCTGTAACTCGAAGCCAGCAAATCCTGCTCTCTCGCTAATTAGAGACCCCTTTTCTTAGTGCCCCTGACTCCACCACGGATGTTGAGAAAATTGTCAAGAGGCAGAGATACGATGAATGATGGACGAGGTGAGTGGTGAGTTGCTGGTGGAGAAGAGGATGGAGATGAGAGATTTAGTTTATTTGATTTTCAAATTATAAAATATTGGTGGTGCTGAAATATAAACTAAGGAAAACAGAATGTGTAGAACTGTTTGAAGCTTGTATACCAAAATAGCTCAGCGGAGGCATGAGTCAGCAGTTCTGTATCATTTGGTTGATTTAATAATAATGACATTTATTAAGTGCTTACTATGTGCAAAGCACTGTTCTAAGCGCTGGGGAGGTTGCAAGGTGATCAGGTTGTCCCACAGGGGGCTCGCAGTCATAATCCCCTTTTACAGATAAGGTAACTGAGGCCTAGAGAAGTGAAGTGACTTGCCCAAAGTCACGCAGCTGACAAGTGGCAGAGCTGGAATTTGAACCCATGACCTCTGACTCCACAGCCTGTGCTCTTTCCACTGAGCCACGCTGCTTCTCTAAGCCAACTCCCTTGTGGACTTGCCTTAAGAGATGGGCAACAATCTTTGAGGTGGGTTGAGAGGAGAGAAGGATGGATGATTCAGTTGACATTCATTCACAGAGTGCAAGGGAGGATATTTTCCAGGAAGGTTGCAGTTTTATCTGACTCAGAAAGAGAGGTGTCAGGATGACTTAAGGAATGAAACCTGAGGAGGGAAGAGAGTTTGCAGACTAAGCCTAACACTAAAGGAGAAAAATGTAAGTTTTGATTTTTCTGATACTGTGAAGAAATGATGGGCTGGCATTTCATCTTTGAAGACAACAGGGAGGATTATGTAGAAAGTAATGGAGTATGAGAAGGATGCGAAGCAACATGGATTAGTGGAAAGATCGTAAGTCTGGGAATCAGAGGTCATGGGTTCTAATCCCCACTCCACTGCTTGTCTGCTTTGGGTCCTGGGGCAAGTCACTCAGGTTCTCTGTGCTTCAGTTACCGCATCTGTAAAATGGGGATTCAATCCCTGCACTCCATTCTACTTCGACTCTGAGCACCATATAGGATAGGGACTGTGTCCAACCTGAGTGTCTTGTATCTACTCCAGAGCTTAGTACAAGCCCTGGATCATAGTAAGTTCTTAACAAGTACCATTTAAAAAAAAAAGCGAACATATGTAATTGAAATGGAAGATTAAATAATAATAATGATGATGGTATTTGTTAAGCACTTACTATGTGCTAAGCACTGTTCTAAGCACTGGGGTAGATACAAGGTTATCAGGTTGTCCCATGTGGGGCTCAGTCATAACCCCCACTTTACAGATGAAGTAACTGAGGCCCAGAGGAGTGAAGTGACTTGCCCAAGGTCACACAGCTGACAAGTGGCGGAGTCGGGATTAGACCCCATGACCTCTGACTCCCAAGCCCGGGCTCTTGCCACTGAGCCACGCTGCTTCTAAACAGGTTTAAACAGGTTGTGACTGAAAGAAAATGCCTGAAGCCTAAATGTATTGAGTCTAAATTTGAATTCGAGTTTGGGTGTGGAAGAGTTTCAAAGAATTCCTTAGAGTTTTGAAATCTATCCACAGTCCCAGGATCTATGTAGATTTTTCTGAGAATCATTGAGGATGAGGTAATTCTGATGAGAGAGTGAGATGCATTAAGAGATGTAGGAGCTCTTGAATCCCAGATCTACCATTGGGAAATCAATAAAGAAGAGTATTTAGTTGGGGAATAGCCCTGGGGTTAATGTCTGTCTCCTCCTCTAGAAGTAGCATGTCTTAGTGGAAAAGAGCCTGGGCTTGGGAGTCGGAGGTCGTGGATTCTAATCCCGGCTGCCGCTTGTCAGCTGTGTGACTTTGGGTAAGTCACTTAACTTCTCTGTGCCTGTTACCTTAGCTGTAAAATGGGGATGAAGACTGTGAGCCATATGGGGGACAACCTGATTACCTTGTATCTATCCCAGTGCTTTGAACAGTGCTTGGCCCATAGTAAGCACTTAACAAATACCACATTATTATTATCCCCCTTCTAGACTGTAAGCCCATTGTTGGGTAGGGACCATCTCTATAAGTTGTCGACTTGTACTTCCCAAGCACTTAGTACAGTGCTCTGCACACAGTAAGCGCTCAATAAATACAATTGAATGAATGAAGTATCTAGCAACAGGTCTGAATATCATAGATTAAGAAAATGGTATTAGAAGCTAGTCATGGCTCTCCTTGTGCCTCAACACTGAAAGTTACATGGGCTAATCTGTAGGCCACCAGGCTTCAAAATAAGGTCAAGCCACCACAAACGCAACCAATCCAGAAATGCAAACGTTGGACTGGGGAAGAGCATGGTGGTTGAGTGAAAGAATGAGCAGGAACCTAATGTTAAAAGAAAACATTTTTTACATGATTTGGTGGTTGAATTGATTATCTTTGGTTCCTTAGGTGCCAACTTTTTCCTTTTGAGTTTTGGGGATGATCAGAGGAAGAAATATTAACCAGGAATGATAACTCTGATGGGGATCAGGTTTCACAGAGCTAACAGGCCAGAAAGCCACCCTTTCAGGTTATTTTCAGCCCGGAGGGAACTCGCAGGTCTTGTCAGAGAACAGGGATGAGCAAGTTTGGAAATCTAGTTCTGAAAACTGAAGTGGGGTCCTCTTGCCCTCATGGAATGGATCCCCATGATTGGTTCATATCACTTAGGAGTTCTAATGTGAAGAGATGGAAAGTGAATACTTTAGGGAGGCAATGAGATGGGAAACCAACTTGCCTTCTAGTGCTTATAAACTGTTAAAACATTTACCCCGGTAATCCAAGAGGAATAAGAAGACAAGGCTTAGAAAGTTATTTGAGCTATTCCAAAGAAAGATGCAGTAAAAACAGTGGAGCCATCTCTCCTAGGGTATAGAATACCTGCTGAGACTACTTCTGATACATTGGGAGGATCATTAATAATAATAATAATAATAATAATACCATAATTATTATTATGTGCCAAGCAGTGTTCTAAGCACCGGGGTAGATACGGGGTAATCAGTTTGTTCCAACTGGGGCTCACACTTTTAATCCCCATTTTACAGGTAGGGTAACTGAGTCACAGAGAAGTTAAGTGACTTGCCCAAGGTCACATAGCAGACAAATGATGGAGCAGGGAATAGAACCCACATCCTCTGACTCCCAAGCCCGTGCTCTTTCCACTAAGCCACGCTGCTTCTCTATTTATGGCATTTGTTAAGCACTTACTATGTGCCAAGTACTGTTCTAAGCGCTGGGGTAGATATTAGGTAATTAGGTTGTCCCATGTGGGGCTCACAGTCTTAATCCCCATTTTACAGATGAGGTAACTGAGGCACATAGAAGCAAAGTGGCTTGCCCAAGGTCATACAGCAGACAAGTGGTGGAGCAGGGATTAGAGCCCATGTCCTCTGACTCCTAAGACCATGCTCTTTCCACTAAGTCAAGCTGCTTCTCATAATTAACTCTTCCAGACATCTGGAGTCTAACCAGTTGTGGGCTATGTGGTATGTATACACCTCTGATCCCTGCCACAAGGTGTATTCAGTCTAGAGAAGGACACATTAAAATGAATTTCTAGTAGGGGAATGGGAGAGTGTAAGGATATGTACACAAGGCAGGAGGTGAGGTGAGAAATGTAAGCCTGGTATGGGCAGGGATTGCTACTCTACTGCTGAATTGTACTTTCCAAGCACTCAGTACAGTGCTGCACACAGTAAGTGCTCAATAAATACGATTGAATGAATGATGAATCAAGTGCTTAAGGGGGACAGATACAGTGTAGATGGGAGTACAATATAACAGACACATTCTCTGCCCACAACAAGCTTACAGTCTAGAGGGGAAGACAGACATTAATACAAATAAATAAATTACAGCTGGGAACACAAGTGCTATGGGGCTGGGAGGGGGAATGAATAAAGAGAGCAAACCAAGGCAAAGCAGAAGAAATTGGACAAATGGAAGTCCCCAACAGTTAAAAGTGGATGGCTACTGCTCAAGTGAAGGATCTGTGGGATCTCCCTGGATGCCACCACTTTGAAGGGGAACATACTAGATTTTACTGACCCTTAGGTAACATGCTTATTTGGCAGTGCCCCTGGAAACCCAGGGCCGTAGTGCTAAAGGTGTTGCAGCTTGATTCTGAGAAACCAACTGATTAAAATGTGCCTGGGGCCAGTCCTGGGGATCAGCAGAGCGTGATCAGAGCCAGTTCTCTGGGCAGCATCCAGATTTCCGACAGGCTCGTGAGTCGGGGGCTCAAGCAGGCCCCGTGGTGAATAGGCGGGCAAGACCCATCCGATCACAAGTTCAGCCTGACTCTTGAAGTGAGAAGGAGACTAGGCAGGCCATGCCCTGCTGTGTTTCCACCTGCCTTTCCCGGCCCCTGCCCAGTCTGAGGAAAAACAGCCCAAGGAACTATCCTTGGGCACCACTGGAATCTGCCTGAATTCCTGTGGAGTCATCTTTTATTTCAAACTTTGTTACCTTCAACTGCTCCAGAGCCTATAAGGATGATAGCGGAGTGCAAAGAGCATGAGATGGAGGCCTGAGTTTTTTAATCCAAGCTCTGCCTTCTGTGGGAACTTTTTTAATAGTATGTGTTAAGCACATACTATGTGCCAGGCACTGTACTAAGCGCTGGGGTAGATAAGATAATCAGGTTGGACACAGACCCTATCCCACTTAGGCCTCACAGTCCTAATCCGAATTTTACAGATGAGGTATTCATTCATTCATTCAATCACATTTGAGTGCTTACTGTGTGCAGAGCACTGTACTAAGCACTTGGGAAGTACAAGTATCTCTGGCACAGAGAAGTGAAGTGACTTGCCCAAGGTCACACATTTTAAAGGACATTTAAATTGACCCTTCAAAACCTTCCTCTTAAATAATAATAAATGACCCTGGGTAAGTCACTTAACTTCTCTGTCCCTCAGTTCCCTCATCTGTAAAATGGGGATTAAGACAGCCCTATGTGGGACAGGAACTGTGTCCAATCTAATTATCTTGTCTCTACTCCAGCGCTTAGAATAGTGCATGGCACATAGTAAGTGCGTAACTACCACAATTATTATCAGCGTGGCTCAGTGGAAAGAGCCCGGGTTTTGGAGTCAGAGGTCATGGATTCAAATCCCGGCTCCGCCAACTGTCAGCTGTGTGACTTTGGGCAAGTCACTTAACTTCTCTGCGCCTCAGTTCCCTCATCTGTAAAATGGAGATGAAGACTGTGAGCACCCCGTGGGACAACCTGATCACCTTGTAACCCCCCAGTGCTTAGAACAGTGCTTTGCACATAGTAAGCACTTAATAAGTGCTATTATTATTATTATTATTATTACATCAAGTGGCTGGGCAGATTCACCAAAGATGACATCCTGTCAGTCTACGGACTGCTCATGGAAGCACAGTTCCTCCAGATGGACAACTTGAGGAAAATAGATGATAGCAAGATGTCCAAGTAGCTCCTGTTTGGTAACCTATAAATGGATTATGTATGATGCTGGAAACCAAATTAAAGATCTGATGAAGGCCAGTCTTGGACAAAAGCGGTAGACTTTGGGGAGGCCACTGCTGCAGTCAGACAGGCTAAAAGGCAGAAATTGGAAATATGGGATTTGGGAAGATCAGATTTAAGGCAGAAGCATTAGAAACTGTGTGTCCTAGTAGATAGAGCAAGGGCCTGGGAGCCAGTAAGACCTGGGTTCTAATCCCAGTTATGCCACGTGTCTGCTGTGTGACCTTGGACAAGTCTCTTAACTTCTTTGTGCCTCAGGTTACCTCATCTGTAAAATGGGGATTAAGACTGTGAGCCCCATGTGGGACAGAAACTGAGTCCATCCTGATTATCTTGTCTCTATTACAGGGCTTAGAACAGTAACTGTACTAAGAGTTTAACAAATACCATTATTTTCACTATTTCCCATTACCATGTCTCAGAGCCCTAGGAACCTTGGTGTCCACATTCATGAGAGCTTGAATCTCAGGGTGGGCACAAACCCCAATCCCTGTCTTTTTACTCCTCTGCTTCCCTGAGATGTTCTGAAAAAATAAAGGTCCTATTAATCATTAACGCAGGAAAAAATGAGGGGGAAAGTGGTAGCGTTGGCTGGGATGGCCCAGAGAATGGGCACAGAGCATTAGATTCTAGGCAGTGGTAGGAAACTGAAGAGCAGAGAAGCTTTTTTAGAGTGCTGGGAAGAGGTACAAGCCCTCAGAATAGAAAACAATGGTTTGAAAATGTCACGTTGCCTTTAAGCCTCTGGCAGGATCCAAAGAAAATCTGGGGTGGTACCTAGAGGAATAGAGAGCGTGATAGAGGGAAAGAGAGAGACTAGAATTGAAACTTGGACTTGAATTCTCTACAGGGTTTACTGTCTCCTAGCCAACCCTGGCCCAGATGGTTTAGTCAGTTAATGGGAGGCTCTTAAAGTTTAAGATGTTACCTCCAGGATTAACTGATTCCCATTTCCCCCTTCTAGACTGTGAGCCCACTTCTGGGTAGGGACCATCTCTATATGTTGCCAACTTGTACATTCCAAGCGCTTAGTACAGTGCTCTGCACACAGTAAGTGCTCAATAAATACAATTGAATGAATGAATGAATTTTCCTCTTGGATTGTTTGCTTCTTGAGAGCAGCAACCATATCACACTCATTAATTTCTAACTTTCAAGTGCCTGGTTCAATGCATGGCACAGAGTGTGTACACAGCACTCTAGACAGTAAGTTCTTTGTGGGTGGGGAATGGATCCATTATACTGTTAAATTGTGCTCTCCCAAGCACTTCGTACAGTGCTCTAACAGGAGAGCTAGGGCATCTGTATCCAGGATACCTAGCAATAGGACACATTTTGAGATTTGCATTTAAATTCAACCGGTGTATGGATCCTAGCAATGTTGAAGGTATTTGTGTCTGTCCAGAAAATTCTCACATCAGTAGAACTGCTTCCTGGATTCTTTCCAGAGTCAAGCCCCACAGATAGTGAGACCAGCTGAGCTGGGCAGGAATACTCCATCTTAAATTTCTGCAAAGGAACGAAAATGAGAAGAGGAAACTCAGGTCAGGCAGGGTCCGTAAAAATAGGAAAGAAATCTGCCTTGGACCTTAATTGAATGTCCACCTCCATTCCTTTTTTATCAGTCTTTTGTCACTAAAGAATCAATCTTTCAAACTCCTTCTCTGAAATGGGTGCTTTTTATACCACTGGGCTTCACTCAGTCTTTCCAAGCCACCACTAAAATAATTACCCAAAGAGCAACTCAGTTTTCCATAACTCTTTAAAATCCACACCAAACCTGTGGTAAAGGAAGTCTATGTTCAGTATGGGTTCTAATACTGATTCTGTAATGCTCCTGCTGTGCGACCTTGGGCAAGTCACTTCAATTCTCTGTGCCTCAGTTATCTCCTCTGTAAAATGGGGATTGAGACTGTGAGCCCCATGTGGGACAGGGATTGAACCCAATCTGATTTGCTTTTATCCACCCCAGCACTTAGTACAGTGCTTGGCACTATAGCAAGCACTTAACATATACCACAAATATTATCATTATTATTATTGTCACCATTAATCTACTGCTAGTCCACCTCCATGCTGCTGCAAGAAATCTCTTCACACTGGCCACTTGGTTAAACTATGCTCACTGTCACAAGGGGCCTTCTGAGGTTCATGGTGGCGTAATAATGATAATATTATCTGTTAAGAACTTACTATAAACCAGGTACTGTACTAAGCGCTGGGGTAGACACAAAGTAATGAGATCAGACAGAGTTCTTGCCCTCATGTGACTCATAGTATAATTAATACTGCTAATATTTGCAAAGTGCTTACTGTATGCCAGGTACTGTACTAAGCACTGGGGTGAATACCAGCAAATCAAGTTGGACACAGTCCCTGTCCCATGTGGGGTTCACAGTCTCAATCCCCATTTTACAGATGAGGTACCTGAAGCACAGAGAAGTGGAGTGTCTTGCCCAAGGTCACACATCAGATAAGTGGCAGGGCAGGGATTAGCACTCATGACTGTCTGATTCCCAGGCCCATGCTTTTTCCACTACACCGTTTTGCATACCTTGAATCCCCATTTTACAGATAAGGGGAACTGAGGCAGAGAAATTGAGTGACTTGCCCAAGGTTACCAGCAGGTAATTGGCATAGTCATAATTGGAAGCCAGGTCATCTGACTTCCTGGCACTTCTGGCCTTGGTGGTTTATATCCCTTAGCATGTCTGTATTTCCCATTTAAGTCATATGAATAAAATGAAAAATAAAATCTCCATATTTTTCCCTTTTTTTTTTTTTCCCTTTTTTTTTTTTTCTTAAAATCTTCAAACCAGCTCAGTCCTTCCTGAAGTGATTCAGTCTGGGGGAGCAGCAGAAAGTGCACTGGCCTGGAAATCAGAGGGCCTGCTTTCTAATTTTGGCTCAACCTCTTGATTGCTGAGTGACCTTGGGCAGTCATTTATCTTCTAATCCGAGCTCCACCCCTTGTCTGCTGTGTGATGTTAGGCAAGTCACTTCACTTCTCAGTGCCTCACTTAATTGAGCTTTAAAATGGGGATTGAGACTTTGAGGCCTCTGTAGAACAGGGACAGTGTCGAACCTAATTTACTTGTATCTACTCCAGTGCTTAGTACAGTGCCTGGTACATAGTAAGCACTTAACAAATACTATTATTATTGTTATTTTCTTTTCTGTGCCTCAGTTTTTTCCTCTCTATAATAGAGATTAAACACTTCTACACCCTCCTTCTTAGACTATAAGCCCTGTGTGGGACAGGGACTGTCTCATCTATCTATCTTGTTTCCACCCTAGCAGTTGGTACAACAATTAGCACAGAGAAAAATGAAAGAAAAAAGAAGGAAAGAAAGAAGGAAGAAAGAAAGAAAACACAAAGAAGGAAAGAAAAAAGGAAGGAAGAAAGAAAGGAAAAAAGAAAGAAGCAAGGAAAGAAAAACTTTCTGCCTCCACTCAAACGCAATACCGGACAGTTCCACAGGATTAAGCAATCAGCTGCCCTTTATTATTATTATTATTATTAATGATTATAAATGACCATTTGTTAAGCACTTAATATACGACAATTATTACGCCTCAGTTCCCCAACTCCAAAATAAGAACAACACTTTCCTGAATCTGCCTCAACCGGGGATCTGGGCAGTGGTCATTGTGAAGATAAGACTTGGTGGACAAAAAGCATCCTTTTCAATTGTGTGGGTCAAGTGATCAATTTTCCCAGTTGAGGGTTAGCCCCAAAAAGGATGCCAGGCACCGTCTGAATGGAGTTCAGTAGTCTGAATGCAATTTCCCAAATTAGAATTCTGAACAGCCCTCTGAGGGAAAAGGTCAGCATTGACAAGGGCAATTTCTTATTCCTACCAAAGTCCTGGGAGCAACCGTGGGTAATAAGGACCACAGTCCCAAGGTGATGCTCCAGGTTCAACAGTCAGATGCTTTGGCCTTGAGAATATTTCTTCATTCTAAGTAACTTGAGAGAAAAGACAGACTTTTTTCCATTTTAGGATTCCTTTCACCCAGTGGATGACAAGTCCTTCAAGGCAGGAACTAAGCAGCGTGAACTAGTGGATAGAGCCAGGGACTGGGAGTCAGAAGGTCCTGGGTTCTATTCCTGGCTCTGCCATTTGCTTGCTGTGTGTCCTTCGGCAAGTCACTTCACGTATCTGTGCCTTTGTTACTTCACCCATAAAACGGGGATGAAAACTGTGAGCCCAATGTGGGACAGGGACTATGCCCAACCCTTTTACCTTGCAACTATCCCAACACTTAGCGTAGTGCCTGGCACATAGTAAATGTTTAACAAATACCACAGCTATTATTATGATTTGTAATATCCCATTTAGGCTCTTTAGTACACACCCTGAATGATGAGCAAAAAGTGCTTAGTTTGGTATACAGCATACCCCTGAATAGCTTCAACTTAATACATGTTTCTTTGCTCTTTCATTCATTCATTCAATTGTATTTATTGAACACTTACTGTGTGCAGAGCACTGTACCAAGTGCTTGGGAAGTACAATTTGGCAACCCATCAATGGGCTCACAGTCTAGAAGGGGGAGATAGCAAAACAAAATGTGTGGACAGGTGTCAAGTCATCAGAATAAATAAAAATAAAGCTAGCTGCACATCATTAAGAAAATAAATAGAATAGTAAATATGTACAAGAAAAATAGAGTAATAAATCTGTACAAACATATATACAGGTGCTGTAGGGAGAGGAATAAGGTAGGGTGGGGGGGATGGGGAGGAGGAGAGGAAAGAGTGGGCTCAGTCTGGGAAGGCCTCCTGGAGGAGGTGAGCTCTCAGCAGGGCTTTGAAGGGAGGAAGAGAGCTAGCTTGGTGGATGTGTGAAGGGAGGGCATCCAGGCCAGTGGGAGGACGTGGGTCGGGGGTCGACGGTGGGACAGGCAAGAATGAGGTGATCCTTTGATCTATGATCTTTTGCTGCTCTCCATTTTGCAACCCTTCATTTTAGAGCTTTCCAATTTGGTGCCAACTGTTTTAAAGATTTCCATTTTCAAGTCCTCCATTTTTGCGTTCTCCATTTTGGAGCCTCCTGTTTTAGAGCTCTCTATTTTGTCATCATCATGAGGAGTTGAAAAATATAGCAGCTGCATTTCTAACTTTGCTTTGCCAAAAAATAGCTTTTCAATCTGAGTCATTTCTGTCAAATCAGTTTAACTGTGTCTCCTTGTCATACCCATACTTCGATAGCTCCTTGATACCTCCATTTCCTGCCCATGCTGTAACTGGAAGTCCTTGTTCAAGAGGGCTGCTAGAATGATGATAGAAGTTTACAAGGAAGCCACAATCGTGGAAACAATGTTCCTGCTTTCTTCTTCCTTCTAGTTATGAATTCTACCTCTGGTGGAGTTGGAAGTCCCTACATTTATATTTCTCCTTTGCTGATGAAACCAGAACCTGGGCCATTCTAATAGAACTGGTTTGTGCTGCCTCAGAGACAATAAAATCAGTAACAAAAATGTAGTTACCATCTCAGGAAGTTTTGTTTAGTTGGGAGACCTAATTGATGTGATTGACCAAGAGGATTTGGCTCACACACATCATCTTCCAATGTAACCCACTCTCCCTAACAAAACCCCATATTTGGATAGCTAAAGGATTTGGAAAAAATGGGGGCAGGCTATCAATCAGTGGTATTTCCTGAGCACTTACTATGAGCAGAGCTCTGTACACTAAGCGCTTGGGAGAGTACAATACAACAGAATTAGCAGTCGCATTCTCTGCCCTTAACAAGCTGATGGTCTAGAAATCACTTGCCTTTCAGCCTTCCTTTCCTGCCTATTGGCCACTACAACCCAGTCCCACTTCTACAGAATCAGTAGGCCTGGCTACATCTTAGAAGTGAGAGGGCAGGAGGGGGAGGAATATGGATGGGGAAGGGCTGGTGACTGGCAACTTCCCTTTTCCACTAGGAAGAGAGATGGGAAAAAGCCCACCACCTGTGTAACCAGACCAATCACTAATTACAAGCAGCAGCATGGATTAGTGGAAAGAGCACAGGCTTGGGAATCACCCGGGTTCTAATCCCGGGTCTGCCACTTGTCTGCTGTGTGACCTTGGGTAAATCTTCTCTAGTCCTCAGTTCCCTCATCTGTAAAATGGGGTTAAGACTGTAAGCCTTGATGTGGAACAACCTGATTACCTTGTATCTACCCCAGCACTTGGAACACTGCTTGGCACATAGTAAGCGCTTGACAAATACCATAATTATCAGCACTTAGAACAATGCTTGGCACATTGTAAATGCTTATCAAATACTACTACTACTATTATTATTATTATTATTATTATTAATAATAATAATAATAATTATCTGTGTGAACCTCAAAGGAAACAAAAGGTACATAGGTCTCTAAACACAATATTTATTCACCATTTATCCATTTTCTTTTATTCTCACTCCTTGGCACTTTTTGTTATGGCTAGGATTGGAAAACAAACACACACACATATGCTCACCATTCATTCATTTAATCATATTTATTGAGTGCTTACTGTGTGCACAGCACTGTACTAAGTGCTTGGGAAGTAAAATTCAGCTTCAGGTGAGAGTCCTGGAATAGCTTCTAACCAAGGATGAAAACCCCTGAGGCAGCATACATCCTAGTTTTGTTTTTTTTTGGGGGGGGGTGCATATGAGAGAGAGAGAGAGAAAGAGAAAGAAAGAAAGAGGGGAGAAGAATGATCTCACTCACACAAGAGATAAGCAAAAACTGAGCATAAGTGCCAGTGATTCAGGGCAAGTGCTGATTCTTGAATAAGTGAAGGAAAGAAAATCGACAACTCACCAAGCTCTGGCTTCTCCCTCAGATCTCTCACAGCTAAACTAGTATTCTCTAGGGCACTTAACGTAAGACATGCAGGGCTAGTGACAGGGTTACATAATTCACTAATGAGCATGTACCCTGCTATCCAGATTTTTTTTTTAAATGGCATTTCTTAAATGCTTACTATATGTCAGGCTCTGAGCTAATTGCCAAGGTAGACACAAAGTAATCAGATCAGACAGTGTCCTTGCCCTCATTTTCTTGTCTTACGCTGGCGAGTTGTTTTCAACCCATAGCGACGCCAAGGACACAACTCTCCCAGAACGTCCCACATCCATCAGCAATCACTCTGGTAGTGTATCCTTAGAGTTTTTTTGGTAAAAATACAGAAGTGGTTTACCATTACCTCCTTCCATGCAGGAAACTTGAGTCTTTGCCCTTGATTCTCTCCCATGCCACTGCTACCCAGAATAGATGAGTTTTGACTTGTAGCAGGTTGCCTTCCACTTGCTAGCCACTGCCCAAGCTAGGAATAGAATGGATATGCCTCTGTCTGTCTCTTCCTCCTGTAGTCGAGACTGGTAGAGGACTGGGAACTCTCCAGGTATGAACCTGAGAGGGGTCTTGCCCTCATGCGACTCACAATATAAGTAGATGAGAATAGATATTAAATCCCTATTTTAAAGGTGAGAGAAATTAAGTATTCTAAGCATATTTGTGTACTGTACTAAATGCTGGGGTAGAAGCAAGTTAATCAGGTAGGACACAGTCCCTGTCCCACTTAAGGGTTACAGTCTTAATCACCGGTTTATAGATCTGGTAACTGAGGCACAGAGAAGTGAAGTCACTTGCCCAAGGTCACATAGCAGACAGGTGATAGACCTGGGATTTTCCCAGGAAACACCCACTTTGAATTTATGATAATAATTATAATAATTGTGGTATTTGTTAAGTGCCTAAATTGCACCAGGCACTGTACTAAGCGCTGGAGTGGGCACAAGTGAATTGGATTGGAAACAGTCCCTGTCCCATGTGGGGCTTACAGTCTCAATCCCCATTTTACAGATGTGGTAACTGAGACACAGGAAAGTGAAGTGATTTTTCCCAAGGTCACACAGCAGATGAGTGGCAGATGCAGGATTAGGACATATGACCTTCTGACTCCCAGCCCCTGGCTCTATCCACTAGGTCATGCTGCTCCTTTAGAGGCATGCTCCTCTGGGCCTTCTAAAAAGCCTGAAGGCCCAGATTCTTAGAGTTGAAACTTCCTCAAAGTTACTACAGACCATAAATATTACTGGGAGAAGGCCAAGGGGAGTCTCTGGGATGGGTCAGTGGCTTTGGGAAGACTTTTCCTGTCAGATCTGAAAAAGCTCTTGTGTGGTGACCTTGAGATGTGCTCTGGGCTGGCCTGGATCCAGACCAGGCTAAAGTTAAGTCAAGTGGCCTTGGTCTCTCAGGAGACTGCTGGGTTTCCTTGAGAGAACAAAATGTGAACCATGAGCAGAAGCTTCTGAATGTTTAGCTTGGTGGCCTGTTTTGAAAAGCAGCATTGAACAGAGAAACGGTGAATCAGAGTTTTAATTGTTGTGTAAAGGATGGAATGGAGACATTTTAAAAATAATAACGATGGCATTTATTAAGCACTTACTATGTGCAAAGCACTGTTCTAAGTGCTGGGGAGGTTACAAGGTGATCAGGTTGTCCCACGGGGGCTCACAGTCTTAATCCCCATTTTACAAATGAGGTAACCAAGGCCCAGAGAAGTGATGTGACTTGCCCAAAGTCACACAGCTGACAACTGGAGGAGCAGGGATTTGAACTCATGACCTCTGACTCCAAAGCCCAGGCTCTTTCCACTGAGCCGGTTTAGGGCTCCTCTAATGCCACCCCCCTTCTGGGCAGTTTTCAGAACTGTGCCTTGTCTTTCTAAGTGACAAGCAGCACAGTTGTTTTCCATGGAGATGGTTTACACTATTTCAGTTTTGCTCAAGTTTGTTTGAGAAATGCCCAAAGTTCACAACAGTGCAGGGCAGAAACTGCTGCCATTCATATGCACCAGACTGTCCGTTGGCCCTGTGTTAAGTACTTTGTCTCTCCTCTCTCCTAGAAAATTCAAACCTTTTAACTCACATCGTCTCACACATTCCCCAGAGAATTCCCTGTGTTTTCTCAAATCTACAGCTGTAGCCCTGACCTCCCTCCTTCTCTTCCAATTTCACATTTCCTCCTGCCTTCAGGACATCCCTTCCTGAATGTCCCGCCTCAAATTAAACATGTCCAAAACAGAAGTGTTTATCCTCCCACTCAAACCCTGAATTCCCATGTATTCCCCTTCTGCATCATCTGTGAACTTGGGTCTGTACCTTTTGGGTATTTTCTACTCTCCCCATGCTCAGCCCCTCAGCATTTATGTACATATCTATACATTATATAATGG